>NC_077227.1:460742393-461942393 GCF_027887165.1 Monodelphis domestica | reverse complement strand
AATGATCTCTTTCCTTTGCCTCAGGTATCTAAGGGCTTGGGCCTTTTGGCCCAGCCTAAACAGAGGGGGTATTTAAGCCCTATTCCCTTCTCTCTCTCTCTCTCTCTCTCTCTCTCTCTCTCTCTCTCTCTCTCTCTCTTCTCTCTCTCTCTCTCTCTCTCTCTCTCTAATACTTTTCTTCCTCCGGTTTGTAATTAAACTCCATAAAAGGTTGACTGCTGACTTGAGTTTTCATTAAGGAATTACATAGCTGAATTCCTTGGCGACCTTAAATTAATATATATCAATCTTTTAAAGTGATTTCCTTGTCACACCCCCTGAGAGAAAGTCAGGTTGACTTACCCCTGGGCAACAGGAGCTGAAGTAAAGTCTGCTCAGGTTTCTCTTCAGAAAGTCCCTTCAAAAAGAAAATGATCTATGTCTTTAACGAATAATGCTTGGAAATGATCAAATAAAATATATTAAAAAAAAAAGAAAGTCCCTTCAATTGGGAAGTGTTGGGGGGGGAGGATTTCCAGTCACCAGCAGGAAAAAGTGGGTAACCCTCAAGAGAGTCTTTTTCTTTCACCCTCTCCCTTTGGCTTCTCAAGACTGAGAGCCACCAACTCCTCTATGAGCCAGAGTCTTCTCCTCCTCAAGATTCCAATTCCTTGGGGCCCCTCCCCCGTCTAGGTGATCAATTTCACACACTCTTCAACCTATCACTTTTTCTTTAGTGCCAGCCTCTGTCACAATGTTCATTAACGAGATTGGTCCATAGTTATCCTTCTCTGTCTTTGGTCTTCTAACAATGATATATTCTAATAGGAAGTGATGGTACAAGTTTCCCCTTGAATCCCTGATTATCATCGGGGATCAAAAAGGAAGTTAAGAAACCAGAGAGCCCAAGATATTGTGTTTTGTTGTTGTTTATGTTTTGATGATGTTGAGGAAAAAGGAGGCTGGGGAGGGATACATTAAGGAACTGGGGGAAAAAAAAGGCAGAGTATTTAAATTTTATAATCAGGCTGTAGTAGTAGAAGACTATTCAAACAAGGAGAAAGAGGATGAGGAGCCAAAAATACTTAAATATCAATCACATCTGAACTAGTCAAAAGAATGAAGAAAATGCACATATTTACATGAAGTTGGTTGAAGAAATCTTTAACTCAACAAGCAAAGAGAGAATGAAAGGAGAAGACTAAATAAAAAAGATGGTATATTTAGGAAAGGATTGGTAATAAGTCAAAACTCTAAGAAAGAAAGGGAAAGAACATGTGAGTTCTGGGTGTGGAAAAGAAAAGGGGTCAGGTTAGCAAAAACACATTGCTTCAGGAATAGAGTATTGGTGCTAAGTATACTCCTTTTTCCCCACTGTGCTTCTTTGAAAAAAAAGAACTGAGAAATAAAGAAAGGAAAAAATAGAGTTAGGTCCAAATTAATGCAAGTTATGAATCCACTAAATTGGTTTCACTATATGAATTTACATTGCAAATTCCCACTGAATTGGAGCCAATTAATAATATTTTACATAATTATAATTTAAAATAATGTGGATTTCAGGACAATTCTATGGGACTTGTGACAAAGGATGTTATCCACTTCCAGAGAAAGAATTGTTGGAGTTAGAATGCTGATGAAAGCATATGATTTTTCACTTATTTATTTGGGCTTATGTTTTGGGGTTTTAGTTTCATAAGATTACTCACAAAAATGAATAATACAGAAATATGTTTTGCATAATAATACATGTATAACCCAGACTGAATTGTTTGCCAGCTCCAGGATGGGGGAGGGAAGGTGGAAGGGAGACCATTTGAATCATATAACTTCAGAAAAAATATTTGGAAATTTGTTATTACATATAATTGGCAAAAAAAAAGAAAGAAAGAAAAACAAATTATCTAACACTTTATATTATTAGTTTGGGGGGGAATAGTTTTAGCTTTCAATTCAATGGTTTTTTTTATTTTAATTTTAATTTTCTTTAATTTTTATAATTTCTATGTTATTCTAGTTTGTTTGTTTTTTGGTTTTGCCAAATTCATTGATTTGTCCTGTTTCTTTTTTATTAATGTAAATATTTAGCAATATAAAATCTTTCCTTAGGCATGTTGTAGCATACCAGGCATGGAAGTATGGTTGATGTATTAAATACCTGATCAGATCAGTTAATGATCAATGTATAGGCAGTTCTAAGGGCAAGAGAATTACTGGGCCTAAGCCACAAAGGATTAGCCCTCACCTTGTTAAACCTCATTCCTCTGAAAAGCGGGCATGTCAGGTGAATCCCCACCTCCTCTGATCTTGTCATTGTCTATGCTACCAATGAGAATCAACTATGCTTTGTTACGTATTCATTGATCCTGGCAATCCACACTAAAGCCTGGGGTGAGGCCATCAGTTCTTCCGCTTGTTTCCTGAAACCTTGAAGTTCTCCTGCGGTCTCTCTCTTTAGTGTTTCTAGCACCACTCTTGGCCACGTGCTTTCTATCTTGGAATTTTTACTTCTGCATGTCAGCATATTCCTCACATTTTCCTTTTACTATTTTTCTAAAGGAAAATGTCCTCAGGGAACCGCGCCATTCTCTATTTAAATTAACTTGTCTGTGTCTATTTATCACCCATTTTCTCAGACTCCTTGCTTCTTCTTGAGCCCAAACCCACTAAGGAAAATTCTTTTTTATAACAGCCCCTGGACGTCTCTTCTACATGTTTTGTTTGCATTTCAAAGGTTTTAGTAGATTGTTTTGTTGTGATTTTATTTGATGAAATTATCTAATATTAATATGATTTTATTCATTGACCTATCAAAAAATAAACAAATAAAATAATGTGGATTTGAGTACATGTAACTACTTCAGGGGATTTATTATCCTCCCTACTAAGGACCTAGATATATAAAGAACAATATGGAGAGGCAGCTAGGTGGCTGAGTGGATTGAGCACCACACCTGGAGTTGGGAGGATTTTGGTTCAAATCTGGTGTCAGATACTTCCTAACTCTGTGGAAGTCACACCTGGGAAAGTCACTTAACCCAATTGTCTATCCCTTATCACTTTTCTGTCTTGGAATCAATACTTAGTATCAATTCTAAGCCAGAAAGTAAGGTGTGTTGTTTTTTTTTTTAAGAATAAAGTTGAGGGAAGTACATAATTATTGATCATAACTATGAAATTTTTAAATGGGATGAATTCACCCACTCACTCATAAAATGGAAGAAGATAGAAGAATGGCTTAGAAACAGAATCCAAAAATGAGGGGATGCCCATCAATTGGGGAATGGCTGAACAAACTGTGGTATATGTTGGTGATGGAGTACTATTGTGCTAAAAGGAATAATAAAGTGGAGAAGTTCCATGGAGACTGGAACAACCTCCAGGAAGTGATGCAGAGCGAGAGGAGCAGAACCAGGAGAACATTGTACACAGAGACTAATACACTGTGGTATAATCGAACGTAATGGACTTCTCCATTAGTGGCGGTGTAATGTCCCTGAACAACTTACAGGGATCCAGGAGAAAAAAACACCATTCATAAGCAAAGGATAAACTATGGGAGTGGAAACACCGAGAAAAAGCAACTGCCTGAATACAGAGGTTGAGGGGACATGACAGAGGAGAGACTCTAAATGAACACTCTAATGCAAATACTATCAACAAAGCAATGGGTTCAAATCAAGAAAACATCTAATGCCCAGTGGACTTACGCGTCGGCTATGGGGGGTGGGGGGGGAGGAAAAGAAAATGATCTATGTCTTTAACGAATAATGCTTGGAAATGATCAAATAAAATATATTAAAAAAAAAAAAAGAAACAGAATCCAAAACTATTTTGTTTACAAGAAGCACACTTGAAACATAAAAATTCATACACAGTTAAACTAAGAGGTTGAAGCAAAATTTGTTATGCGTTAGCTGAAATTTTAAAAAGGGCTGGAATAACAATCATGATGTAGATTAGGTAAGAGCAAATATAGACTTGATTAAAGGAGATAAACAAGAAGATTATATTATGCTGAAAGCTACTGAAGGCAATGAATAGATGTTTAGCATCTATTCACCAAATGGAATAAGCATCTAAATACTTAAAAGAAAAGCTAATGAAGCTAATAGGGAGAAATAGTCAATAAAAATATAATAAGAGGAAATTCCCAATGTACCTTATTAAAGCCTACGCAAATCTAATCAAAAAAGAAATAAGAAAGTAGGTAAGAACCTGAAAAGAATTTTTTAAAAAATTGAATGGAAAAGGGAAGCCAAGATGGCAGGATACAAGTAGCAAACTAGCTGAATTCTTTCAATATTCCCCTCCAAACAACTTTTAACCAACAAAAGGTCAGAGTGAGACATTTTTCCCACTTAAGGCAGGAGGTTGGTAGAAACACTCTATGACACTGGGGTGGGAGTTACCAAAGAGCACAGCACAGCATCAAAGCCAACTGTGAGTTTTAGTGGTGCTCATGACAGCAGCAATAGCAGCTTTCGGAGCTCTCAGCCCTGAAATGGTAAAGAGGTCACATAACTGAGAAGAAAAAGGTAACAGGGGACCCTTTGTTGGCACTAGGCTGAGTTGGCTATGAATGGCAACTCTGTTGCTCATGAGCAGTTCTAGGTCACAGTTTCAAGGTGGAGAGGAGCACTTGTGGTAGCACACAAGGGAACAGGGTGCCTGGTCATAGTTCAAAGATGGAGAGGAGTATTAGTACTTATGGCTCCAGGGGACTGAGGGTCATTCCTGGATTATTAACAGAGCATAGACCAGAAGAGCAGTAACCATAATTCTCCTTGAATCTCACCATCTTGGAAGTACTTGAAACTTGCACACTCCCAGAACAAGCACTGAAAACAGCAGCATAAAAAAACCTGAGGCTTGGGACAGTACCTGCTGGCTCCCAAGTGAGCAACCTAACTTTAACATAAAATTCAAAGTCAAGAAATAGGTTGGGGAAAATGATCAAACAACAAAAAATGAGCTTGAACTTAACTGCTATGGTGGCAGGGAAGATCAAGACATAAACTCGGAAGAAAACAATAATGTAAAAACAGCTACAAAGCAAAGCCTCAAAAAATGTGAATTTGATCTAAGCCCAAAAAGAATTCCCAAAAGAGTTAAAGTAAGAAATAAATGATAGAAGAAAAATTGGGGAAAGAAATGAAAGTGATGCAAGCAAATTAGAAAAAGAGAATTAATGACTGGTAAAAGAGGCACAAAAAATACTGAAGAAAATACTATTTTAAAAATAGAAATAACCTAATGATAAAAGAGGTAAAAAATTCACTGAATATTAAAAAATAGATTATGTCAGATAGAAAAAGAGACACAAGAGCTCACTGAGGGAAGCAATTACTTCAAAATTAGAATTGGGCAAGTAGAAGTTAATAACTATGAGACATCAAAAAATAATAAAACAAACTAAAAAACTGAAGAAATAGAAGAAGATATAAACTATCCCATTGGAAAAAGAAATGATTCAGGAAATAGATTAAAGAGAGATAATTTAAGAATTATTGGACTGCCTAAAAAACTTAATTAAAAAAAAAAGCCCCTAAAGACCATTTTTCAAAAAATTACTAAGAAAAACTATTCCAATATCCACAGTGTAAAACAGAGATTGAACAAAATACACCAATCATCTCCTGCACAAGATCCAAAAATGAAAACTCCCAGGAATATTATAGCCAAATTCCAGAATTCCTGGGTCAAGGAGAAAATATTGCAAACAGCTAGAAAGAAACAATTCAAATATCATGAAGTTATAGTCAGTATCACACAACATTTAGTATCTTCCATGTTAAAGAAGCAGAGTTCTTAGAATATGATATTCTGGAAGTCAAAAGAGCTATGATTACCACTAAGAATAACCTTCCCAGAAAAATTAAGCATAATTCTTGGGGGCGCAGGAGGCAGAAAATAATAATTTAATGAAATAGAGAACTTTCAGGCAGTCCTGCTGAAATAGGAATCATCCTTCCTGTATAGAAAATTTAACATGCAAACGTAATTCTCAAGAGAAATATAAAAAGGTAAACTTGAAAAAGAAATCATAAGGGACTCAATAAGACTAGACTTTATATTCCTATTTGGGAAGATAAAAATATAACTCCTCAGAACTTTATTATTATGATAATAGGAGTTTCTACATAGAGGATATAAATATGTGTCAATTATGTTGGAATAATCACCAAAAAAAAGTGAGGGATGAGAAAGAAGGATGCCCAGAGAAAAGGTGAAAAGGAGAGATAGAACAAGAAAAATTATCTAATATAAAAAAGGCTCACAAGGAAGAGCTTTTATTTTGAAAGGAGAAATACGGGGGTGGCAGGCAATGTTTGAACCTCACCTTCATTGGAATTGGTTCAAAGAGGGAAGAATATATACATCTATAGAAACTCAGTTGGATATAAAAATCTCTCTTACCCCAAAGAGAGATATGAGGGGTAGGGGACAAGAGATAGGAGAGGAAGGGGGAAGGGATAAGAAAGCAGAGTAAGGGATGTAAAAATAAATTATGTTGGCGGCAAACTACATAAAATATAGATGGAAAACTTGCCAATACAAGTTCAAACCTATTTGGATACTTTTGATAGATATGTGATGAAGTGAAGCTCAAATGGCCCTTTAGGGCCAAGTGCAAGGACACTAAAGAGACTCTTATTATAAAAATAAATTATTTATTGAAATATATAAGGATAAAGAAGGATTTTGAATTCTAAGGGATTCTAAATCCACCTAAATAAATTCCCTGGTTCCACAAGGAACCACTTCTCCTGTGTTTCAAAAGCTACACTATTCCTCCCTGATCTGACTAACCCAAATTTATACTATCTAAATAAAAACTATTGCTATTATCCTTATAAATCTTAACTTCACCTTCAAATTATAAAATAGCAAAGGCTAGCTGATTGAGTTTCAACAAGAACCAAAGACCAGGTTTTTCTTTGGTCTTCTCAGAGTTAAATAATCTATAAAAACCACAATAGATATTCAGTAGTGTTTCCCAAGTTGGGAAAGGAAAACATTAAGTTCCTTCATATCTTTCCCTCAGACAGGGAGAGAGGCAAAGATGTTACCTCCTCCAGCCCTGAGAGAGAGTCTCAGAGTGTGGGTCTCTGCTAACTGCCAGAGACCAACTCCCAACTGCCAGAGAGTAATTGACAGAGAAAACTGGTTATAACTATCAACATCTGAAATCAACATACTCTCTCAGCTCTGCTTCAAACTCCAGTTCTTCCTCAAGCCAGTACTCTACTTTTTATCCCTAAACTAATAAAACAATACTTATTTTCTAATATCATCCTTACAGGGAGGAAGTATCAGAAGCAAAACAGTTTTTTGAGGAGGGACAGGATTAAAAAAAAACAACAACAGAGGATAGGCAGAAGAAACCAAGGGAAATACACAGTAATCATAACTGTGAATATGAATAGGATGAGCTCACCCATAAAGTGAAATTAAATAGCAGAATAGATTAGAAAAAAGAATCCAAAAACATGTTGTTTACAAAAAAACACACTTAAAAAGGAAAGACATTCTTAGGGTTAAAATACAGGACTGGAGCAAAATTTAGTATACTTCATTTAGCTGAAATAAAAAAAAGTACAGAGGTAGCAATCATGATCTCATACAAAGCAAAAGCAAAAATTGATTTAATTAAAAGAGATATTCAGGGAAATTATATTTTGCCAAAACATACCATAGCAAAACAATGAAATAATTTAAAAAAATTTACAGCAAGTTTTTCTGATAAAGATCTCAATTGATAAATGGTCAAAAGACACAAACAGCAGTTTTCAGAAGAAGAAATAAAATCTATCTATAGTTTATTAAAAGATGCTCTAAATTACTATTGATTAGAAAAGTGCAAATTGAAACAAGTCTGAAATATCACCTCATGCTTATCAGAAATATTCTGGAGGAAATAGGCACAAAAACATACTACTGGTGGAGTTTAAACTGGTCCCACCATTCTGAAGAACAATATGGAATCATGCCCAAAGAACTATAAAGCTATAGCTACCTTTTGATACAGCAATGGCACTACTAGGTCTATGGCAAAGAGATCAAAGAATAAATAAAAGGACCTATACATACAAAAATATTTATAGCAGCTTTTTTTTGTGATGACAAAGATTGGAAATCAAGGGAAAGCTTGTCAATTGGGGATTGGCTATAATAAATGATGCTGGGTGGTTTCAGAAAAAAAATTGCAAGATCTATATGAACCAATGCAAAGTTGAAGTGTAAGGGACAATGAATAAGTATGAAAAACTTAGTTACTATGATCAATACAATGATCCAAAATAATTCCAAAACACTCATGATGAAAAAATGCTATCTGCATCTAGAAAAAGGGAACTGATGAATTGTGAGTGCAAATTGAAGTATAGTTTCCTTCCTTCCTTCCTTCCTTCCTTCCTTCCTTCCTTCCTTCCTTCCTTCCTTCCTTCCTTCCTTCCTTCCTTCCTTCCTTCCTTCCTTCCTTCCTTCCTTCCTTCCTTCCTTCCTTTTTTCCTCTTTCATCCTTCCTCTTTCTTTGTCTCTTCGTCTCTCTCTCTCTTTCTCTTTCGGTCTTTCTTTTTCTTTCTTTTTTTGTGATATGGATAATATGGTAATATGTTTTGCACGATTTCACATATATAATTAATATAATTTTACTTGCCTTCTTAATGAATGGAGAAGGAATAGAAGAGGGAGAGAATTTAGAACTTAAAATTTCAAAGGAAAAGAATATTAAGAATAAATAATAGCCCAAAGGGCAATAAAAGACTGTCTGCCCTTTGATCCAGCCATAGCACTACTGGGCTTGTACCCCAAAGAGATAATAAGGAAAAAGACTTGTACAAGAATATTCATAGCTGCACTCTTTGTGGTGGCCAAAAATTGGAAAATGAGGGGATGCCCTTCAATTGGGGAATGGCTGAACAAATTATGGTATATGTTGGTGATGGAATACTATTGTGCTCAAAGGAATAATAAAGTGGAGGAATTCCATGGAGACTGGAACAACCTCCAGGAAGTGATGCAGAGTGAAAGAAGCAGAACCAGGAAAACATTGTACACAGAGACTGATACATTGTGGTACAATTGAACGTAATGGACTTCTCCATTAGTGTCAATGCAATGTCCCTGAACAATCTGCATGGATCTAAAAAGTACTATCCACAAGCAGAGGATAAACTGTGGGAGTAAAGACACCAATGAAAAGCAACTGCTTGACTACAGGGGTGGAGGGGATATGACTGTGGAAAGACTCTAAATGAACACTCTAATGCAAATACCAACAACAGGGAAATGGGTTCGAGTCAAGAACACATGTGATAACCAGTGGAATCGTGCATTGGCTATGGGAGAGGGAAAGGTGGTGGGAGGGGGGGGCAGGGAGGAAAAGAAAATGATCTTTGTTTCCAGTGAATAATGTTTGGAAATGACCAAATAAAATAATGTTTAAAATTAAAAAAAAAAAAAAGAAGGAAGCCTTCTGGCAAGAAAAGTGGGGAATGGTACAAAGAGAAAATGTCAGCTTAAAGGACAAGAACTCCCAATTGGAGAAACACATGGAAACCATGCAAAGTAGAATAGACCAAACTGAAAAGGAAAACCAGTCTTTAAAGACCAGAATTAGGCAACTGGAAGCCAATGATCTTGCAAAACAACAAGAATTAATAAAGCAAAGTCAAAAGACTGACAAAATAGAAGAAAACATAAAATATCTCACTGAGAAAGTGACAAATCAGGAAAACAGAGCAAGGAGAGACAATTTGAGAATCATTGGTCTACCTGAAAAGCCAGAAAGAAACAGAAATATTGATTTCATACTATAAGAAATCATCCAAGAAAACTGCCCTGATGTTCATGAACAAGAGGGCAAAATAGATATTGAAAGAGTTTATAGTACATCCTCTACACTAAATCCTCAAAAGACAACTCCCAGGAATGTAATTGCCAAATTCAAGAGTTTTCAAGCTATAGAGAAAATTCTATAAGAAGCCAAAAATAGAAAATTCAGATACCAAGGAGCACCAATCAAGATCACACAAGACCTGGTATCTTCCACACTAAAGGACCACAAGGCCTGGGAGATGATATTCAGAAAAGCAAGAGAATTGGGTCTTCAACCAAGGATCACATATCCATCAAAACTGACTATATACTTCCAGGGAAAGTATGGGCATTCAACAAAATAGAAAATTTCCAAGTATTTGTAAAGAAAAGACCAGAACTAAGTGGAAAGTTTGATATCAAAACTCAAAGATCAAGAGAAACATGAAAAGGTAAATAAGAAAGAGATGGAAAGGGGGAAAATGTTTTTATTCAAACTTTCTTCTTTAAGGACTATAATAAGAAAGAGAGGGAAAGGGGGAAAATGTTTTTATTCAACCTTTCTTCTTTAAGGACTACAATTATATATATTAATATATGGGGAAAATGTTATTTATAACTCTAAAAATTATATTCACTATTATGGTAATTAGAAGAATCATTCACAAGAAGAGATTGGGGTAAAAAGTGCTATAAGATGATATACAAAAAAAGAAAAAGTGAGGGGTGTGTGAGATTTAAAATGGTTGAGGTCTTAAACTGTAGTGATTAAAATAGTGGAAGATATAAATTGTGATAGATATAAGAGAGGGTGAGTAAATTTTACCGCAGAAATATGTTTCACTACAGTGTCTTGGGTTTTAAAATCAAATATAAGGTGGTCGCCAGGGAAATATTCCCAATTATTCAAATACCCGAGTCAATTGGGTTTAATAGAGATTTTAATTAACAATCCAATGAGTAATCAAAGAAAGAGAGAGAGAGTAAGAAAGGAATAAGTATGAAGGGCCTCAAGCCAACATGGCCTAGACCTGAGTCTTAAAAGAGAAATCAGTCCGTTTTTTATAACTCACCATAAGATTTGTCTAAGTAAGGATTTCTAATGACACCAGGCCAGCAGCATCTCAGCTGCTTTCACCAGCTCCCTCCTCCATCTGAATGTTTCAGAATGACTTCCCAGCTCTTCCCTGAGCTCTTATTTTTAAGGGCAAAATCTCCTATGTCACCTCCCCTAAGTCCTTACATCTACCAATCACAGTAGACATTTTTCTAAAAGACAGCCCATTTTTAGTCCACACCTAAGAAGGTGTGGATTTTTGAGTAATTCACACCAGGAAAGCTCTGAGTAAGTTTTCCAGTTCTTTGTTCCTTGTAAATTCACAAGTTGCTTGACCTTTATAGGTACTTAGCTTAAGAAAAGTATGGGTTTAAGTACTTTTCATTGTTCAGAAAAGAATTTACAACTTTATCTTCCCCTAGGGCAGACCCAAGTAGGTAAAGTAGAATTCTCACATTCCTGCTTTAAGTAGAGTTCACTGCCCAAATGGGGAATGGTCTTAATCCAATCTTATAAAGTAGGGTATGGGAAATTTTAAGGTTTACAGGGGTAATAGAAGATGGCAACAAGAGATATTTGAACAAATAAAATAAATACAATAATCTTTATCACAAAAAAAAACAAACAAAGAAGAGGGAGAGAATTTAGAACTTAAAATTTCAAAGGAAAAGAATATTAAGAATAAATAATAGCCCAAAGGGCAATAAAAGACTGTCTGCCCTTTGATCCAGCCATAGCACTACTGGGCTTGTACCCCAAAGAGATAATAAGGAAAGAGACTTGTACAAGAATATTCATAGCTGCACTCTTTGTGGTGGCCAAAAATTGGAAAATGAGGGGATGCCCTTCAATTGGGGATTGGCTGAACAAATTGTGGTATCTGTTGGTGATGGAATACTATGGTGCTCAAAGGAACAATAAAGTGGAGGAATTCCATGGAGACTGGAACAACCTCCAGGAAGTGATGCAGAGCGAGAGGAGG
Source organism: Monodelphis domestica (assembly GCF_027887165.1). Lineage (NCBI taxonomy): Eukaryota > Metazoa > Chordata > Mammalia > Didelphimorphia > Didelphidae > Monodelphis > Monodelphis domestica. Next base: position 461,930,553 of record NC_077227.1, on the reverse strand, counting down.
AGAACCAGGAAAACATTGTACACAGAGACAGATACATTGTGGTACAATCGAAGGTAATGGACCTCTCCATTAGGGACAATGCAACGTCCCTGAACAATCTGCATGGATCTAAAAAGTACTATCCACAAGCAGAGGATAAACTGTGGGAGTAAAGACACCGATGAAAAGCAACTGCTTGACTACAGGGGTGGAGGGGATATGACTGTGGAAAGACTCTAAATGAACACTCTAATGCAAATACCAACAACATGGAAATGGGTTTGAATCAAGAACACATGTGATACCCAGTGGAATTGTGCGTGGGCTATGGGAGAGGTGGTGGTGGGGTGGAGGGAAGAAAAGAAAATGATCTTTGTTTCCAATGAATAATGTTTGGAAATGACCAAATAAAAATTAAAAAAAAAAGAATAAATAATTTTTTAAAGTTAGGTACACTAAACCTCTGATAAGTTATTGAATGGGAAAAGAAAGGATAAAGCATTTCTCTAATGTTATGCTACCTTTCCAAAAACTGACTATTTATTAGACCATAAAAACTCGTAAACAAATTCCTGGAGTCAGGAAATGGTGTATCTAATTCAAGGAACAGTAAGGAGGTCATTGTCACTTAGATCATAGAGTAAGTGGAAGAATGTAAAGTATAAGAAAACTAGAACAATAGGAATGGGCCCAGTTTTAGAGGGCTCTAAAACCAAAGAGTTTATATTTGTTTTGTAGATAATAGAATACTGTAGCAGTCCACCCCTAGCTATGGGCAAGGGAAACAGTTAGTGTGTACAGAGTGGCTTAGAAGAGAGCATGCTCAGTCTTGCGCATGACCAGGAAAGCCTCTGACCCTTGACCCCAGCTTTCCCCAGGTTAGGTGGGAAAACAGGTTTCTTTGTGCTCACCTGGCTAAGAGAAACCACACCTATACCTTGTCATTAACCAATGATAATCATCCCTATGTATTGTGTATATTTGCATATCAAAGAGATTAAATACCAGGCCACAATAAGCTCCGCCTCTCTCTTCCTCTTGGATCTCAGCTCTCACTAATGCCTGTCCTTGCTGGAGCTTGGCCTCTGGCCATGTTCCATCTTTGATTCCTTTCCTTATCTACCTCTCCCACCTGGGCCCTGGCTTTCGGCCAGGCACTTTCTTTTCTCTATCATGTCTCCGACCTGTGTGGTATTAAATTTGGATCTTTGGATGGGTATAAGCCTTCTGAGTAGTCCACTGATCGGAGTTATTGCTGTGGCTCCTTGATAATTAATAAGGCCTGGATTTCTGACTCATTCCTGCCACCTCATATCTCTAACTTGACTCCGCCATCCCCCTCGCGGCATCCAGAACTTCTATCCTTCCTCTATCTTCCTACCTTGAGGCTTCTAGCTGGTTGGAGGAAGCTTCAAATACCAATGAGGTTTACTAATTAGGGGGATGATCTGATCAGAGCTGCATTTTAGGAAGAGAATTTTGCCGCCTGAATAGAAGATAAAGTGGAGTAGGGAGAGAATTGTTGCAGAGTTACCAACCAGCCAGTAAATTATTGAAATAGTCTAATTATTAAGTGATGAGGGTCTGTACTAGTATAATGACAGTATTAGAGGAAGGGACATATATTGGTAATGTTATGAAGCTGAAATTGACTGGACATGGTAATAGATTTGTTTTAGGGGTAGTGTGAGAGAAAGAGGAATCAAGGATGACATCTAAGTTATAAGCCTGAGTAATTGGAAAGATGGTAGTTCTCTCAATGATTAGGAAGAAGAGAGGATTTAAGGTAGTGGTAAAGATAAAAAGTACAGTTTTTGATAAATTTAATTTAATATGGTGAAGACATCCAGTTTAAGACACACAATAGGCAGTTGGAGATGTAAGACAATAAATAATTTCATCAAAAATGAAAATAAGATAATCTATTAAAATTTTTGGGATACACTCAAACCAGTCTTTTTTTAACCTTCTAACCAAGTATGCTTTCTAAGGCAGAAGATAGACAAAGTTAGGCAACTGTGGTTAAATGAGTTGCTTAAGGTATAAAAGGGAATTCTTTGTTCTCTCTGAGTTTATACTTGTGAAAGGGAATCCTTTATTCCCTTTGTCTATTTTGAGTTAACACTTTGGTTAATAATAACTTAAGTACCCTTACTTAGTACCTCACTAGATTGTGAAGACAGGATTAACTCTCCTTTGTCTACTTTTGAATTGAATCAACAAAAGCTTGAACACCCTACTTAGCACTAGGTGGAGGAGCTCTCTACCCTTTCAATGCAATCAGCCAGGAGATGAGAATTCACACCTCAGTCAGCCAGGAATCCGTGAACTCTTCTGATGAGTATTCACCTCTCCAGAAGGTGAGAAGCGGTTCCCACAAACACTACCCTCTGGGCAGTGCTCGGCAATTTGGAAGCTGTGATTGGCCCTTGTGAAAAAGTGAAGGGACAAGAAGCCACTATAAAAGGCCCTGAATTTTTGGGGCTAAAAAAGTCTACTCCAAGAAGGAAGTTAGCTTGAAGAAGGAGTTGAACTTCAAGAAGGAAGTCAGCTTCAAGAAGAAGGTTGGCTCAAGAAAAGTCAGAAAGTTGGCCTCACAAGTAACCTTCAGCCCCAGTCATCATCTTGACCTGACTCTTGGAGGGAAATTGGGTGAGTGGATAGCTGGCTTTCCCATCCTGTCTTCTGGAGAGAGTTTAATTCCAGTTGAAGTTCAACAAGTCCTGGCTGAATAGAGCACTGGAGCAATATTTAGTTAGATAGGCTAATGTCTTCTCTATGCTTTTGTGTTTCTTTGCTTTCACTCTTTCCATCTCTTTTGTAAATAAAAGCTATTAAAGTCATTTTGATTTTAAGCAATAATACTTACAATCAGTGACCACCATTATTATTTATAACCTTCATATATTTTAGTCAAACCATTAAAATTTAATTCTTACAAGGGTCACACAGCTAGGGAGAGTCTGAATTCAGATTTGAACCCTGGTCCTCCAGATTCTAGATCTGTCACTCTATCCACTGAGCCACCTAACTGTCCTTCAAACCAGTCTTTAGGTGAAAATTTATATCTCAACATTTTTAGCAACAAAATAAAAGAACAGATCCCTGAATTGGTTATGTAATTAACAAAACTAGAAAACTAACATATAAAAATACTAATTAATACCAAAATAGAAATTCTTAAAATAAAAAAAGAAAATAATAATTGGAAGCAATAAAAACATTGACTTAATTTTTAAAAATGGGAGCTGGTTAAAAAGATCGATTTTTTTTTAGAGAATGTGAAATTTACCATTATCAAAGCATTTTAGATATGCTATCTTAATCTTCAAATTTTTGGGAAGTGGGTGTTTTTATTATCTCTATTTTATAGATGAGGAAACTAAGGCAAAGAGAGGTTAAATGACTTGCCCACATACAGTAAATATTTAAGGCAATATTTGAACTGAGGTTTTCCTGACTTCTAGTTCAACATTATGTACTGTGTCACCTAGATGCCTTATATACCAAATATACTCAAAGTGTTCCTAACATTTTATTACAATTTTAACCTATTAAAGTTTTAAACTGACTAAGATTTTTGGGACACCCTGTTTATCATATTTTTTTTAATATATATAAATAAAAGGTATGCATAGTATAATAATTTTTTTACTGTATCTTCAAATGGATTTACAGGATGACTATATCAATAATTCATAGTTATACCTACAGTCCATCAATGAATTGATATTTCAGAAGCCCCAATAATTTTCATAGAAGCCCTTCCATTTTCTTTTTTTTTTAATCAACTTTTAGCAGTCTAAAGTGAGGTGGGACCTTAGTGTTGTTTTAATTGATATTTTTCAAACTATTAGTGAATTGGAGCATTTTTTTTTCAAGTGACTAATAATTGTTTGACTTTCTTCCTTAGGAAACTACCCCTTCTTATCCCTTGGCCATGCAACAGTTAGAAAATTACTCTCATTCTTATCAATTCTAATCAATTAATTCTATATTTGGAAATGAGATTCTCCTCATAGAAAGTTGCTGCAAAGATTTTTTTTTACCTGCTTCCTGTTTAATTTTAGTTACATTGATTTTGTTTGTGCAAAATATTAGCCATTTTATATTCTGTGATTCTCTCTATCTCTTGTTTGGTCATGAATTCTTCCCCTATCTATAATCTGAAAGGTAATTTTTAATTTGCTCCTCTGAATTGTTTATGACATTATCTTTCAAGTCTAAATCATGTATGTATTTGGAGCTTGTTTTGGTATGGCATATACTATAGTGTTCAAAGTTAGTCTATATTTACATTTCCTAATATTGAACCAATCTTGCATTTTTGTATTAAATCGAAACTACTCATACTTTATGATCTTTCCTATATGTTGCTAAAATCTCCATTTTATTAAATTTTATTTTATTATAACTTTTTAATTAAAAAATTGTCATTGTTTACTGCATAATTTGGTCAACAGTTTTCTTTCTCTATTTTGAATCTTGATTCAAGTATTAAGACCATATTTGTATCATAGAATAAATTTGATAAGACCCATTCTCCTATTTTTTAATAACTTATGTAATGTTGGAATTGTTATTTGAATGTTTTACAAATTTCACTTATAAATTCATCTGGAATAGGAGAAAGTGTTCTTTGGAAACTCACTTATATGTTCAATTTCTTTTCCTAAGATTGGGTTGCTTAAATTCTCTATATGTTGTTCTATTAATCTGGGTATTTTATATTTTTATAAATATTCATTCATTTTATTAGCATATAATTGGGCAAAATAGATCCTAAAAATTCATAATAAATGAAGAACTAAAGGAATACTTTCCCAAACTCTAAGTGCTATGTAAATGCTACCTATTAGTATTATATAGTATGTAATATATTTGTTATGTGCTCTATAGCCATGTGTACATTGCACACAACACAGAAATGTATATACATTTGTACAACATAACATTTTCTGTCCCCTGTGTAAGAATATTGAAAGTACATGTGTATACAGGCATACACATATAGATGTACTATGTTATTTATGTCATGCACTACCACTTATAATGTATATCATAACATTTAAGGTACATCATTTGTACAATTTCATACATTGAAGAATGCTGTATAGGACATATAGATACAGCCACATACAAAGACTTAGCCCAGTTTTGATATCTCTCTCAAACAGAGGGTCAGCTAGGTGGCCCAGTAGTTAGAAAGCCAGACAGAGAATTCTGAGTTCAAATTTGACTTCAGATATTTTCTAGCTGTGTGACCCAGAGCAAGTCACTTAACCTGCATTGCCTAGCCCTTGCCCCTCTTCTACATTGGAATCTATCGATTCTAAGACAGAAAACAAGGAATAAAAAAAAAAGCTTAGGTCAGAACTAAGATGCTTGGGACACCCTGTGTGTTGGTGTGTGTTTATATTTATGTATAGTTGGCCTATACCTGAAAGAAAACAAAGAGGAAATGAGACTTCTTTGCACAACTATATTTATAACAGCTCTTTCTGGTGGTGACAAAGAGCTGGACACTGAGGGGCTGCCCGTCAAATGGGGACGAGCTGCCTAAATGAGGGCCCCAACATAGATGATCCCTCCTGTGCTTTCCGAGATGATGCGGAGAGGGAGGCTGTAGTCCCAGCTGTAGTTCCATCAGCCCACCACAGTTGTCGCTGTCGCCGCAACCCCACCACCTCTGTGGCCGCTGCTTGTCGCCGCCTCTGTAGCAGTTTTCTGCGCAGCCGCGACCCGCGCAGGCGCCCTGCCCTCCCTCCGCCCGGCGCCCCTCCCCACCCCGCCCCTCCCCTCCCGGACGTATTCCCGCGCCCTCCTTCTTCTTCCGCTGCCTCCCCAGGTCCGGGGATCCCACCGGGACCGGGCGCTCGAGGTGCCTGCCCAGAGCGGAGATATGAGCAGCTGCAGGCGGGACGCCAATGAGGAGTTTAACGAACAGCTGAGGCTCCAGCAGCTCCAAGAGGAGGCCAAGCTCTCGGCCAGCGGCTCGCCCGAGGGCCCCGAGGGCGATGACCCTTACACTTTCGTGGACCCGGCGGATGGCACCGCCTACGAATGGGATCGAGACAAGAAGGCATGGTTCCCTAAGATTACGGAGGATTTCCTTGCCAATTATCAGGCCAATTATGGGTTCCCTGCTGATAGCTCCTCTTCTTCCGGTGGGCAGAAAGAGAAGCAGGCTGATGTGGAGGTAAAAGCTTCGCAAAAACCTACAGATCCAAAAGCCTCACAAAACCCTGAAAAGAAACAGAAAGGTGAAAAAAGAAAGCCTGAGCCTGGGTGGTTTCATGTCGAGGAAGACAAAAATACAAATGTGTATGTGACTGGCTTACCTCCAGACATCACAAAAGATGAATTTGTACAGCTCATGTCCAAATGTGGCATCATCATGAGAGACCCACAGACAGAAGAATATAAAATTAAGCTTTATAAAGACAAACAAGGAAATCTTAAAGGAGATGGACTTTGCTGTTATCTGAAGAGGGAGTCTGTGGATCTAGCATTAAGACTTCTGGATGATGATGAAATCAGAGGCTATAAACTGCATGTAGAAATGGCAAAATTTCAGCTAAAAGGAGAATATGATGCTAGCAAAAAGAAGAAGAAATGCAAAGACTACAGGAAAAAGATGTCTCAGCAACAAAAACAACTGGATTGGCGGCCTGAAAAGAAAGCCAACACTGCTCGAATGCGGCATGAGCGGGTGGTTATTATCAGGAATATGTTCCACCCGAAGGATTTTGAGGCAGATCCACTGGTACTAAATGAGATCCGGGAAGACCTCCGATCAGAGTGTGAAAAGTTTGGGCAAGTTAAGAAGGTCCTTGTCTTTGACCGACACCCAGATGGAGTGGCCTCAGTGTCCTACAAAGAACCAGAAGAAGCTGACCTATGTATACAAGCCCTCAATGGGAGGTGGTTTGGCGGTCGTCAGTTAAACGTGGAAGTGTGGGATGGTGTGACTGATTTTCAGGTGGAGGAGACATCCAGAGAGAGGGAAGAAAGACTGAAAGGTTGGGAGTCTTTTTTAGAGCATCATAACAAACAAAAAGAAACCGATTCTGCTGATCCAAATTCTGCTTCCGGAAGTGTGGCCCTGGCTAAAGGGAAATCATCCTCAGCGGATATGACCTCACCTGGAGCAAAGGAGGAAGCTGGTAATGGGGAATGCAGTAGAGGAGGGACCCAAACTAAGGACAGCAGCTTGGGCCTCGGTGATAATCAAGTCCAGGGATGTCATTAACCCCTTAAGCATGCTTTGTAGGGCAATGTTCGGATTTCTTTCTTTGTGCTTCTGGGTGATTACTGGTAGTATTTCCATGAATACGTGCATATTAATCAGATGTCATCCACTTAGTGCTTTGAAGTTTTCATTAAAAGCAGTATTTAATGAGGAACTAAAAATATTTGTTAATGGGCTGACCTAGTGAAACATCCCAAGTCCTTGGTGCGAGTGAACTGAATTTGTTTTTGTCAGATCCTTGCTTGTAAAGTCTCTAACGGTATCTAAATGTGTGAAGTATGTTGTAGTCTAATTTCAAAATTTGTGATCATAAGACTAAAAATAATTTGGTAATATTTAAATTGAATTTAAGGCTTAAGTTGAATTTTAAACATCACTATTAAATGTTTTTCTATTTTTAAAAAATGATGAAATTGATAGTTTCAGAGTAATCTGGGAAGACTTGTATGAACTGATGCAGAGTGAAGTGAGCAGAACCAGTAGAGCAATTTATACAGGAACAACAATATTATAAAGATAAACAACTGAAAGACTTGAACTCTGATCATCATGATAACCAACCATGATTCCAGAGAACCCATTATGAAACATGCTATCCATCTCTTGATGGAGAGGTGATGGACTCAGGGCGCAGAATGAGATATATTTTTTGGACATGGCCAATACAGGAATTTGTTTTGCTCGACTATGCATATTTGTTACAAGGGTTTGGTTTGGTTTGGTTTTCAGTGGGAGAGGGGAGGAGGGAGGGAGAGAATAGATTTTTGTTAATTGAAAAAAAAATAATTAAAAAAGAGAAAAGTAGCTAGATCAGACAAATTATATACATAATAAATCTGTGCTGGATTTAATATATTTTTCAAAACATTGAGGGATTGATTTTCAATATATTTCAAAGAAGTGTATGAAATGATTGGAAGAAACCATGCATAATACTTCTTCAACATTTCAGTACTTTAATAGATTTTGATCTCATCAGTGTAGGTATTGCCTTCACTGTTGCAGATTGCAACCTGATGTAATTCTCTTTCACATCTTCCCATAAATCCCCCCCAAGAGACCCACTGCTAGTGCTGGGGGCCTTTTTCTAGTTTTTTTTTACTTTGGTTACCCCTCACTTTCCCTTTGTGACTGGCCCTCTTTTTCTGGTAAAACACCTCTCTGATAACAGACTTCATGCTACTTCTGCAGAATTCTTCACTGATAATGTGTTAAAGTATTATCACCCAAAAATGGTGACTGAGAGGTCTTTAGCAACAGCTGATCTATATAGCTACTTGTTCATCTCTGTAAAAATGTTGAGATTAACTTATGTACATATCTAGAGTGTCCTTGATGAAAAACATAAGAAGGGAATACATAGGCTCTTGTAGACAGTTTTCTACAACAGACCACATCTTTGCAGTCACATAATTGATTGAAAGGGATGGGGAATACATGATCCTACTGTTTATTGTTATTACCAAAAAAAAGTTTGAGTCAGTAAAGTACAATAAAAAAAACTTCCAAAAATCATATAAGATTCTGTGATAAATATAACAATAAGGATAACATTGCTTAACAGTTTTCCCCCCAGTTGAATGTCAGCTCCTTGAGGACAAAAATTATTTTGAATAAATGCTTGGAGATTGATTTTTTTTTATCATCATTATCAAGAAAGACATAAAATAGATAAATATATGTAATGGGGGATGGGATCATGAACCAGCTCTTTTTTCTTCTTTCTCCTGTCCTAGTAACAACTCTTAAAGCAGAAGGGCAAGAGCTAGACAAAATGGGTTTAAGTGACTTGCCCAGGATCCCACAGGACGTATTTGAGGTCCTTCATACTCCAGGTCTGGTGCTCTATCCCCTGTGCCACCTACTGGCCCCATGACATGACTTTTATGAGCAGGAGCAGAATGTTCATCTGATACAATCATCATGTGTATTTAGGAGTTTATGTGGACATTGTATAACTGGTTCCAGTCGGCTGACCATGTGGTGAAGAAGAGCCTCTTTGAATGGCCATGTCTCAAGAACTTGAGGAAAGGAGGGAAAAAGAATCCAAAAGACACTAGTAAACCAGAACCTGGCCCTTCCTTTGGTGTGATTTCTTCTTGTCTTGCAGCTTTCTGGTGAGAGAAAAGAATGCTGTGAAGGAAGGGATTTCAGATCCTTCTGAGGTCAACCAATATGAATATGGGCCTTGGTTTTTTTGCCCTTGGTTTCATCATTTGTTGTTTTTTGTTTTCATTTTCGGTAAAAGAGCTTGGAACGGATGTCTTAGTGTGTTTTGGAAGGTCAAGAGAGATAGCCCATCGCAGTAAAACTCTTTTGGGGTCATTTTTATAGTGCTTTTTCTCCCTTGGATTTCTAGTGAGAGAGGAAAGAATATTCTCTTCCCTTTCTACCTCCAGTGGCAATGGTAGCTTGTATCAAAAGCATATACCAGGGATAGCTAGGTGGGGACATGTGTTTGCCTAACCAAACCTGAATCCCTGGCTGATTCCCTGGGAATGTTCTAGGCTTTTTTTCTTCCTTTCTTTTTCCTTTTATGAGCATGGGGTTCACATCTTGAGAAAGGGACATTTCCATATTTGGAGGTTCAAGAGTTCCCAAAATCCTGAGTGGGGCAACCACTATGCGACAAGAAAAGATTTCCTTAGGGAGAAAAAAGGTAAGAAAGAAAGAAAGTTTTCCTTAAGAGTACTATTTTTTTTAAAACCCTTACCTACCATCTTAGAATCAATACTATGCATCGGTAACAAGGCAGAAGAGCAGTAAAGGCTAGGCAATGGGGGTTAAGTGATTTGCTCCGAGTCATATGGCTAGATGATGTCTGACTTGAACCCTAGACCTCCCTTCTCTAAGCCTGGGCCTTAATCCACAGAGCCTCCTATCGGCCCCTGCTATTTTTTTTTTTTAAAGAAAAGAGTTCCATTGCCGAGAACTCAATATGTACCTGAAGGACTAAAGAGAGTCCTTCCCTGGGTGGACAGATGACATGGTCTTTGTCCAGTTGTGAGTTGCCTGAAGAATGCAGGCAGGTAAGAGGTGAATGTGGAGTGTTCAGGAATCTCTGAAAGAGTCTTTAGTTTCTAAGAGGAGTATACAAGTGAGAGAGGCTACTGAATATTCTGTTTGTTATGTATTTTTTCACACACACATTTGAATCCTTTGCATCTTGTGAAGTTTCGGTGATGAAAGAAATAAGGGCTTTCTTATACCTTTTTTTTTTAAAGAAAGAAAAGGAAGAAGGAGGAGAAAGGTCAGGAGAGTGAGTCACCAGGAGGTCTGGGAGCAGTCTATGCTGGAGTTTGTAGCTAGCCTATTAAGCTTTGAGGCCCTGAGGAGTAGGGAGATACTTTCAGGCCCCAGCAGTAGCTGAGAGGATCATTGTTCTAATAGTGATGCTGTACTTGGATGTGTACTTGGTGGGACCAATGCTCTGGTGACAGCCAGGGTCCACACTTTCTAGGAACTGAAGTGATACAGGGGAGAATATGCCACCAAAATATTTGGGGAATGTTTTGTATTTCTGTGCTTCTTATATCATTGAAGCAAATATCTCGTTGTAAAAACTAATTGATGTTGGAGGAGCTAGGTTGCTGAGTAGATAGAGAGCCAGACATGGAGATGGGAGGGTCCTTGGTTCAAATCTGGTTTCAGATCCTTCCTAGCTATGTGTCCTTGGACAAGTCATTTAACCCCAACTTCCTAGCCCTTCCCACTCTTCTGCTTTGGAACTGACATTTAGATTCTGAGATTAAAACTAAACTTAAACTAAATTAAGACTAAAAAACTAATTGATGTTAACTGGTTGGAACTGGTCCACTGGTGACTGAAAGAAGGAGTAACACACTGGAATGAGAATCTAACCTGACAGCAGAAGAGAAGTAGTTCAACCTTCCCTGAGGAGATGTAGTTAGCCTTGGCCTAGAAGGGTAAGTTCAGAATATTCACTGCAGGTGTATGCACCAAAGGTATTCTTCACAACCATGTAGGAAGCCCAACCCATCATCCAAAGAGAAGAAAGATTCCCTGTAGACCGTGAAGTCCTCCAGATGCTCCTGCTTGCAAATGACATTAAAACAATTGTTTCAAGCTTCAGAATGTCACAGAGCTCCCCCATAACAATCAGCCTCACAATCTATGTAGGGAAAAAAGAAAAGAAAGAATGAATGAAAAAGCATTTACTATGTACAAAGGGTATATTAAGACGGATGATAGATACTACAGATAGATTCTATAGATAGCTATCAAGGGCATTTGACAGTAACTTGCACTCAGATATCACTGAACTTTACAAAGCACTTACCTCATTTCCAATCTGAGGTAAATAATACAAGGACTGATACTGTTTAAAATTTAATTTTTAAATTTTATTTTTCCATGGTTATATGATTTTTCTTGTCTTCCTCTCCTCTCCCATGGTTGACAAGCAATTCCACTGGGTTATACGTGTATTATCACTCAAAACCTATTTCCATAATATTAATTTTTGTAATAGAGGCATCTTTTAAAACCAAAACCCCAAATCATATACCCATAGAAACAAGTGACAAATCATATGTTTTCTTCTGGACTTGTACTCCCACAATTCTTTCTCCAGATATGGATAGCATTCTTTCTCATAAATCCCTCAGAATTGAAGGACTGATAATATTGATATTCATTAAACTCTAGTGGCTCCCTATTACCTCTAAGATGAAGAGCAAAACTTTCTAGAATTAAAAATCCTTTGTAGCCTACATTTCTGGGCTTATTTATTACTCCCCTTGGGGACCCTTGAGTCCAGCCAAATTGAAGATGTGGCTTTTTGTTATTCTTCAAACATAACATTTCCATCTCCTGTTTTGTAAATGGGTTCTCTTATATGCTTAGAATGTGCTCCTCTCTTCAACTCTACCCCTCAGCATCTTGACTTTCTTTCAGAGCTTAGCTCAGAAGTATCCTTCTACATTAGGTCTTTTCTTGATTCTTCTAGCTGCCACCTCCCCCATCTCATCTTGGAAATCATCACTATGCATCTATTTTGCACACGCATGTGTGTGTAATTATAATACCCCCAACCACCATAGAATAAGGGAAAGAAAAGGGAATAAGCATTTATATAGTATCTACTACTTACCAAGCCCTGGGCTAAGTGGTTCTTTTTAGCCCTTACCTTCTTAGAATAAATTGTGTATTGGTTCCAAAGCAGAAGAGTGGTAAGGGTTAGACAATGGAAGTCAAGTGAATTGCCCAGGGTCACACAGCTAGGAAGTGTCTGGGGTCAGGTTTGAGCCCAGGACCTCTTTTCTCCAAGCTTGGCTATCCACTGAGCTACCTGGCTAGTCCTGGCTAAGTGTTTTTACGGATATTACTAATAAATTTCATTTGATCCTCACAACAACCCTATAAGGTACTTGCTATTATCCCCATTTTATAGTTGAGAAAACTGAAGCAAACCACGTAAGTGACACGTCCAGGGTTGCATAGCTAGTAAGTGTCTGAGGTCAGATTTGAACTTGGGTCATTATGACTCTATAGACACAGAACTCTTATCCACCATATCACCTGCTGCCTTGGAATGTAAGTTCCTCAAGGGTAAGGACTGTTTAATATTTGTCTTCATATTCCAAGCACCTAGCACACTATCTAACATATAGTAGGCATTTAATAATGCTTATTCCATAGATAAAAATCTATATTAGCTCAACTCCATAACCAAGATTATATTTGGTGCTTACTTTTTCCCAAATCTGGTTTGGATAAAACTAGGATGTAGCCTATATTTAGTTATTTTTCAATGTGTATATGTATATGTATCTTTGCCCTTTTGAAAAAAATCTCATTTTAGGGATACTATTTATTTTCAAATGGGAATCATTAAATGCCATAATCCACTCCCCCCAAATCAAAGCTTCAGAATCAAAGACAATGGAAAGATGAATGGCAGGTATAAGTAGGGATAACATAATACCTAACAGTGACTTGCCCATGAGAAGTGGCATAAAACATATGATCAAGGACCTTTCTAACAGGAAAAGGAAGTGGGTCATTTTATACTGAGGGCAAGAGAATCCCAGTTGCTGTATTGACATCCACAAAATATTAAAAGAACCCAAAGAAGGCTTCCAGCACTTTCTAGGGTTCCTCTAGGGGATTCACAGAGAAAAAAGAATTCAATGTGATGAAAAGCATGGATGGCAGGCAGTTCTCAAAAAAAAGTAAAAACTATTTTAAAACCATATGAGGGGGCACTGAGGTGGCTCAGTGGATAGAGAGCCAAGCCTAGAGATTAGAAGTCCTGGGTTCAAATGTAACCTCAGACACTTCCTAGCTGTGTGACCCTGGGCAAATTACTTAATTCCAGTTACCCAGCCCTTGTTGCTCTTCTGCCTTAGAACTAGTTTGTTATAAAATAGGAGGTAAGGATTAAAAACAAACAAATAAAAAGCATTGCTACAACTATTTGCTGTATTTTAGACCTTTGTATTTTTTATCTCCTTGGGGGTATATGCTTAGCAAATTTGATCTCCAGATCAAAGGGTATAGACATTTGAGCAACTTTTTTAAAAATTATAATTTCTAAATTTCTTTTCAGAATGTTTAGATCTGACCACTAACAGCATATATCCTGACTATTTTTCCATAAACCCTTTAACACTGATTATTGTCAATTTGCTGCAAAGGCTAAGAAATAAAAACTCAGATTGTTTATTTTTTGCAATTCTCTTATAATTAATAATTTTAAGTAATCTTTCATATTTTTTTAAACCTTTACCTCCTGTTTTAGCCTCAGTATTGTGTATAGGTTTCATCTGGGATCAAATTGTGGTCCATGAATGTAACAGAATATTACTAAGCTGTAACAAACAATTATGGTAAATACAGAGAAGCATGGGAAGACAAATGAACTGATACAGAGTGAAGTATGTACCAGGAAAATATCATAGAAGATGTCTACAACAACATAAATGGAAAGAATCTTAAAGTGAACGCTTGTGTTAAGTACAATTTCCAAGTAAATTTGGTCCTGAAGTAGAGAAAGTGCACCTATTTCTATTCTTTGCGGAGATTAAATCTTGTATTTACAGATTATGCTGTGAGGGACAATGTGTAAACCCTGATTCTGTTGATTAGTTTTGTGAAACTGGTTGTTCTTTTTTATTCTTTGCTACAAGACATTGGAGTGGTGGGGGAAGGACACTCTCGGAAAAAGGAGATAATAAAACAAAAGAGAAATAAAAAACAATTTTTTTAATAAGAGAACATATGGAGGGATTTTATCCCTGCTTGGATAAAAATATAATGATCATGAGGTTCTTCACAAGGTGTAAATTACTACATAAATGTTAGTTATTTATTATTAGGCATCAGCAGAAAGAGGGCCACACCAATGAAATCATGAATTCATAGAAGCCTTAAAATATGAATACATTTAAGAGTTAGAAGTAGATATTATAGCTATAATGGACATTTCTGTCAATCATTCCACTTTTCTTTCCTTGAGCTTTGTTCAAGAATGAGATGATCTGCACAGAGATGGCGTCCTTTCCTGGACAGCCTAATCCCTAATCACTCCAATTAGCCAGTCTCCACTCCTACAAGGTAATGGGGTAAAGAACCGACCCCGAACTTCTCTCCTGAATCCGGGGCGCTTTGCTACAGGATGCCTTCGTTCAGTTTCATCACTTCTTCTCTATCACCTTCCCTCCCCAAGTACAGAGCCCTTTTTTCCCTCGGTTTAGGGTCAGAGATAAACCAAGGAGGGTTGGGGCAGTCCCCCATCCCTCTCCCTCTCCCATGGGGGATGGCTCCAATCCAGGACAAACAGCTGGCACAGAGGAAACAGCTGCTGGAGAGCTCCGCAGTCCCCATTCTACTAACCTGAACCATCTGGCGATAGAGACAGAAATGCGGGAGGGGGTTTCTGATTGGGGGGGGGGGGAGAAGATCCTAGGGTTTTAGGAAGAGGGAAGAGGCCGAGAAAGAAGAGGGGTGGAGAAAGAGAGGGCAACCCGTCCCCTCGCTTTGTCTAGGGCTGCAGGTATTTTCCACTTTAAGAAGCAACCCAGCCGGGGGCCAGAGGGCAGCAGCGAGCACCGGCGCCGAGCTGGGGACGCGGGGCGCAGTGGGTTCTGCGCGCCGCGGCGGCACCTCCTCTCCCCGAAGCTGACAGGCAGCAGGTGGGCGGAGTGGAGGCCGGGGCGGTGGCGGGGCGGACTCCGCCGGCTCCGATGCGAGGCTGCTGGTCCGGGTCGGTGCTAGCGGGAGGAGGAGGAGGAGGAGAAGAAGAAGGCTCCACCAGCAGGGGGGCCAAGCCATGGACTTCAACATGAAGAAGCTGGCGTCGGACGCGGGCATCTTCTTCACCAGGGCGGTGCAGGTAAGCTGAACCTGAGCAGGGTTGGGCTGTGCTTGGATGAGCCGGGCTGGGCGGGTGGGGCAGCTCGGAGGCCTGGCAGCTCCTGCACAAGCCAGTTTGCTCCCTGGACCCCAGTTTTCCACCTCGGCTGCGCGTCGGGGACCTTTCCTCCTCTGCGAAATCGACATCAGGAGTCTGGGCTGCGGCCAAGAGAGAGGACTGAGGGGGAGCGAGTCGAAGAGCTGCTGGAGAGCTCCCGGGACTGCAAAGCAGTCTCCGCGGCGCCTGCCCTGCTTCCCATCTGGTGCGATCTGTGACTCGGCTTCTGTATCTCCTAGGGCTCTCCCCGAGAGACCCGGATGTCTGGGATGCTATAGGGTCTGTTTGAAGCATCCTAAGGCAGTTGCTAAGAAGGGAGGAAGGAGAGACCCTGAACCAGAGACCAGAGGCTGCTGGCACAGGACTCTGGATCTACGATGCGGAGTCTGACCGAGACAGTGTCTAGGAAGCTTTCAGTCCTAGGGAAGGCCCCTGCTATGGAGCCCTCCTTTTCTCTATCTGGCTTTAGGGAGATGAATTGACCCGGTCCTGGTGTGCCAAGCCTCCTCTGCTCCAGGCCCTCAGAAGCAGCTTGGGGAAGCAGGGAGGGGAAGGGAGGGGAGCTAAACTTAAAACTCATATATCTCTCCATTCTCTCTCATTCTAGCTATTTCCCCTTTTTCTCCCCCCTCCACTCCCTAGTCACTAACCAGGATAGCTCGATGGGGGAGGAGGGAGTTGGGGATGGGCTCCACCCGCTTCCCTCACCATCTTCCACTCAGCCCCAGATTCCTCTTAACTACTTAACCTAGGGCTGGGGCTGCCTGAGCCATACTGTTAGCATGGCCCTTTCTGCCCTTGAATAGCCAAAGGAAAGAGTGGCCTCCACATATGCTGAGCCATGCTTCCCTAAGGTAAAGGGAGTGATATCTGAGCAAGAAGTGTCCAGATTACCACTGAACTTCATAGTTTGCATCTGGCAGCTTTTTCTGCCTGTTTTTTTTTTTTTTTTTGTGGGAAGGGTGAGGGAAGGCTGGGGATGGAATAATGACCACATCCTGACCAGGACACGTGGCCCATGGGTCACACCCCCTATTCTAAGGCTGGTTGAGCAAACCTCGAGTAAACAAACATTGTGGGTTTCTGGCTTTCCTCTTTATCCAGATATGGATTACAGTTGAGGAGGGGAGAGGTCAGGGTAGGAGAGTCCCTGAATATTGAGACTGTTCTAATTCGCTTTTGTTTGGTCAGCCTGGAAATTCCTTCCCTAGGTGAATTTTGGGAGAAGGAAGTTTCTGTCTCAGTCTGGTATAGTAAAAAGAGCTCTGATCTTAGAGTCAAGAATTCTGATATTGAGCCCTAGTTTTGCCACTCATTTGGCACTTGGACCTTCATTCTGTAACTTCTCTCTGAACCTCAGTTTCCTTATTTATAAAATGAAAGTACTGAATTGGTGCATAGCTCTAAGACTCCTCCATAACTTAGAGTGATCTCAGCAGGAGGCAACTATCTGTATTCCATACTTAGGGTAGACTTCCTTGATGGAAGAGGCAATATGGCATAGTGAGAAGACTTAAAGTCAAGCAGACCTGGGTTCAAATTCTGCCTTATTCACTTAAGTGTTGTTTGACCATGAACTAGACAAATGTCTAGTTTTTGTCCCCTTTGAAGGATCAGTATTAATGATGTATTCAAAAGCTGATGCCAGTGAACAAAGTGTTCATGGATCCGACTTATCTGGATAGATTTCTAGTATTTCACATGGTTGATAAATACCAATCTTTCTATTGGTTTGGCTGAAAATTTGTTGGGTTTAGAAATTGTACTTTCAAAGAAATGAAGCTGCAACTGGCAGACAGACTGAAAAAAGATCCTTTTGAATACATCTTTAATACCTTTGTGATTTGTCATTACTGAAACCCCTCACCCTTTTAGTCTCAGTTTCCTCAAATATAAAATGGGGCTGGCGGTGACAATAATAGCATCTACCTCAAAAGATTGTTGTGAACTTCAAATGAGATAAGGTACAAGATCAAATGATTTACAAATGCCTCATCTCCCCTAGGGAAATAGAAAGGGACCACCTAAGTGGTGGAGTGAAGAAGGGTCTCAGATCTGCTTACAGTCAGTGACAAGGTCCTGGGAAGAATTGAGGTGACCTAGCTCCCAACCCAAGACCTCAGTTATTGAGAGCTGTGTCCTTGGATGTTCCTTGTCCATGTTTACTACAAGTTCCACAAGACTGTTTTCTCCTACTCCTGAAGGGCACAGGAAGCTGGTTTTTCTCTGGACTCTGCATTGACACCCCACCCCCGCTGCACACACTTATGGTCATGGCTCTGAGATTTGAAGTTGGGGGCCCTCCCCCTGGCAGAGAATGGTTGGGTTGTCAGGGCAACCGTATTATCAGCCTTTTTTATCTAGCCTAGACTGGATTGGCAGGTTCCTTCTCACCCCCACCTACCTCTAAGAACACTGGCCCTACCCCCGTTTCCCCTTCCAAATTCGCCTTTCTGCTGGAGCTGGGGGTTACCTAGAGTATGTGTTCATATCTGTCTGTGTGCAAGGGGAAGGCTGCACATGTGGAGCCTGGGTAGGAGCTACTAGCAAGTGAAATCTCTGGGGAGTAGGAGGGACCCTGTCCCACGCAGCAGGGAAGAGCTTTATAAATAGTGGCTTTCCCCCCACCCCCCATACCCAGCCCTGTTGCCTTCTGGCTCTGGATCAGCCCTACTCCCAGGATTCTCGGGCCAGGTCCCTTTTAAAATAGACAGGGCCAGAGGACCAAAGCTGAAGGGGAATGTAGGGGGTGAAGAGAGAGGGCAAGACTGAAGAGGCCCAAACGCACTAAGAGGTGATGGAAAGGTTTCCAGACCTCACACTTAAAAGTTGTTCGGTGTAAGGAGCACTAGATTTGCAACCTGCAGACTTTGAAAGCGATGTCCTCCATTTCCTCACTTAGAGAATGGGGAGCTTTCAAAGGTCCTTTCTAACTATAAATCCTAGGATCCAGACCTAAGACCATTCTTGGTTTCTGCTGTCTGAGCTTGGAGCAGAGAGGCCAGCTCCCTGAAGGAGCTTTTCATTCCTCTTTCCCTCAGTCCCAAATCCCTAAATCTTTGCTAGTGAGAGGACCAGAGCCTCTGCAACCATTAATCTTACCACTGCAGAAAGGATAGGGCAAGGATTAGTCCAGACCAAACGTTGGAGGCTCCTGGAAGAACCCATAGTATTTAAGGGGAGGAATGGCATCTGTCTAAGATATGAGGATGGCAATGGTCATCTGTCTTGTGTTCAAAGATAGGAGGGGAAGGTCTTCTTTTTTCTTCAGTCCTGTAGGTCCATTCTACTCTCCAAAAATGGCAGATGGGATATTAGAGTAAGGAAGGCAGTCAGATCCTGGACTATGGTGGATGGACTTAAGGACTGTGGGATGGCTGAGAGCTTCTCTGTCTGATATCTAAGGGTTTTTCCTCCTCAGTGGAAGGTGGGAACAAGAGATTTCCAGGGCTACCAAACCCTATTTCAGTTTTCCCTGCTCGTCTCTGGGTCTAGTTGCCATAGTGATGGTAACTTTAAACATGATTGGGGAAATGGGAAATATAGCAAGCCTGATATGATCTGGATTTTGGCCATTTAAGCTTGATAAGGCAGCATTATTTTCACATGAACTTGTCCAGCAAGCAGCTAGAAATGCTAGGCTGCAGCCCATAGCATCATGAGATGTGGGATTGGAAAGGCCCTTTAGCTCATCTAAACCAATCTTCTCATTTTACAAATTACAAAAAGGCCCCAAGAGGAGAAGTGATTTTTACCAAGATCATACAGATAGCAAATGGCAGAACTAGGTAGGATTCAACCTAACTTTGTACTGAATTTAGTGTTTTTTTCTACTATGACTTTCTCTTAGGAGACAGATCAGTTTGGTTGGAGATCAGTAATTTATTAAGCATTTATTAAACCCCTGTTAGATGCATGCTAGGAACTTGGGATACTAGTCCCCCTGCCTTGTAGGAGTTTACATTCCAGTAGGGGAGGGATATGGTCTGGACCTGTGATTTTATTGGAATAGGGAACTCCTGGATGAGAAAACTCCCTCTAACTATACCAAGTAGTATCTTCTCTGAAACTTATAGACTTGGGAATTACCTAGAATACAAAGAAGTTAAGTAATCTTCCCAGCATTGCAGAGCCAGTATGTCAGAGGCAGGATTTGAATCCAAACCTATCTAGCTTCAAGACTTAACTCTTTATTCCCTATACCTATGATGGCATAACCTGTGGCACACATGCTGGGGGGGGGTGCTTCCCTCCCTCCCATTACTCTTGCCTGAGGACATTTCTCCCATCACCTGCCACTCTGCCCAGCAGCCCAATGGGAGTGCTTCCTCCCTCCCCTTCCTCCAGGGGTCAGGTAGGGGTTCACACACCATGTGAGGATTGCAGTTTGGGCACTCAGTCTCTAAAAGGTTCATCATCACTGGCCTATACCAAGCTGCCACTTAGACAATATAAATTTGTGGTCATTTAATGGGCTTTATAACTAGGGAATTAAGAGATACTTTTTTTTAGTGCTTTAAAGTTTTCATATTTTAAAAAATATTATAAAGATATTTGATTTTTATCAATTATATGTAATAACATAAGTTTTCCACAACAGTTTTCAGAAGTTATATGATCCAAATTGTTTCCCTCCTTCTCATCCCTCCCTCTTTCCTGAGCAGACAAGCAATTCTTTCTGGGTTATACATGTATTATCATGCAAAACATCTTTCCATATTGTTCATTTTTTGGTAAAAGAACAATAATATTATTAATAATTAATAATGAATTAATAACCATATTAATCCAAAACCCCAAAATAGAACCCAAATAAACTAACGTGAAAAATCATATGCTTTGATCTGCATTCTGACTCCAATAATTTTTCCTTTTGAAGAAAGTATCACTTGAGCTGAGCCATGAAGAGAATTTGGGATTAGGGTAGCTATGTGGATAGAGCACCACACCTGGAGTTGGGAGGACCTAAATTAATATCTGGCTTCAGATTCTTCCTAACTGTGTGACCCTAGGTAAGTCACTTAACCCCAGTTGCCTAGCCCTTGCCATGTCTTAGAGTTGTTACTAAATCGGAAGGGGGAGAGAGAGACAGACAGACAGACAGACGGACAGACAGACAGAGACAGAGAGACAGAGACAGAGAGACACAGAGAGAGAGAGAGAGAGACAGAGACAGACAGAGACAGAGAGAGACAGAGAGACAGAGAGACAGAGACAGAGACAGAGACAGAGAAAATGTGTGTGTGTATGTTGGGGTTCCAGGAGGCTAAGATGAGGAGGAAGAGCATTCCAGGTAGAGGTGGCAGTCTCTGTAGGGGCATAGGAATAAGAGATAAAATGTTGTGGATAAGGAATAGCAAATAGGAGATGGCTGGAAATGTAAACCTGGGCATTTAGCAAACATATGGGACTAGTTTAGAACAAGGGAGACTGTAGAGATTGAAGAGGCAGAGACCTTTAGAAATACCTGCTCTCTCAAAATAAGCAGAGCAGGGAGAACATTGTACACAGTAAAAGCAATATTGCACGATGGCTATCTGTGAAAATTCGGCTACTCTCAGCAATGCAGTGATCTGGGACAATCCTGAAAGCCTTCTGACTCCAGAGAAAGAACTGGTGGAGCCATCTTTCACATCAGGGTAGCTTTGGCTTTATTTTGAAGTTTTGGTTATATATGAGTTTGCTCTTACCACAAGGACCAATTCAGAAGTGTGTTTTGCATGATAATAAAAATGAAATTAACCAAAACAAAAACAAAGGTGCTCTGGCCAGCTTTGGTAGTCGTGGGGTGGGTGGGGAAGTTGTCATGGTGATTCAGTATCTTAGTAAATGCTTGGTTGGGTGGGCCAGAAATTGGGAGGTTGTTCTAGGTTGGAGACAAGTGGAGACAAGGAGAGCAGTCAGTTTTAAATGAGGGGCTTTTTAGGATGAGAGAGACTTGAGAGTGTTTACCGAGCAGGGTGGACGCAGGCAGGATGAGCCCTTGGGAGCCCAGGAAAAGGAATGCAAAAGAAGGGGAAGTGAGTGATGGGGAAGGGAGGAAGAGAGTGTTGGAGAGAAGTGGTTGAGCTGGCAGAGTTCAAGGGAACTCCCAGGCCCAGGACTTGGGTCGCTTCAAATGGTTGCCCATGCAGCATTAGCCCAACTCAGATTCTCCTTTCATCCCCAGGATAGATCCTGGTTGGCTGCAGTAGCTACATGCTCAGTAGGAAGAAACCCAAGCCCTAGTGCATTATTGATGGGCTGGAAGGCAACACCCCTTGTTCTCTCCTCTCCCTCCACCCCCACCCCTGGCCAGAGAGGCCACTCCTCAATAATTTATCACTATTCCTTTGGGAGAAACCAGGGCAGGGCCTTCTCCCAGGCCTGAGTAAATTCATCATAACCCATGCTGGGCATTACCAGGCTGTGAAACATGCTGCCCCCTCCCCTCTCAATTTCTTTATATCCTAGATGGGGCAGGAAGGAGGAACAGTGAGACTAGGGATTCCAGCTCTAGCTCTGGAGCTAAATTTTGGGGTAAAGAGGCGGCAGCAAGTAGTTCCATCCCAAGAGGAGAGGAGCAGAAGGTAAAGGGATCAATCAATCAGTCCAGATGTGAGTTTTGCCTCCCACCCAAGAGTGGGTATTCATCATGCTTCTCTAGGGTTTACCACAATTCTCTGGTTCTTAGCCTGGCCTATGAAGGCTACCTTATGTTCCTTTCATGGCTAGAAATATTTGAGCAGAGGCAGGGGTCACCACAGGGGATAGGTATTCTAGCATTGGGTAAGTGGGTTCTCTAAAGAACCCAAAGGTATGTCCTTCCTACCTGGGAGAGTCTTATGTCTATGTACTTTCAGAATAACAGGATTTAGGGAAGTCTCCTATTCCTCTCTTTTTCCTTTGAGGCAGAGGCCTAGAGGCTTTCGGTAGGGAAATGTATCCTTGTAGCAGAGATGCAGGAAGAGGCACATAGCCAATAAGAATTAGGAGAAAATGACTCAGAACTGGGAGAATTATCAGGACAGCAAAGGCCCAATTTAATCAAGTCTTGGAAAAATGTTCTAGACAGTTTAAAAAAATCAAATTAATAGGTGAATTGCTTGAGGTAAATGATAGAGAAACTAGCATTCAAATTCAAATTTGCTTCCATCATTTCCTTTGAAAATAATCTATTGACTGCCTCAATTGCCCAAGGCACTAGGGATACAAAAACAAAATAAAAAGGATCTCTGCCCTTGAGAAACTTACATTTTATTGGGAGAATATAACATGGGAATGTGAACTACTGTAAACAGAGAAGTATATGTATGAGAACCTGGAGAGCATTATTAACTAAGAGGATCAGGAGGATAGAGGATGGCCCTTGAGCTGAGCTTTCAAGGAAGGAAGGGATTCTGAGGTATGGAGTCAAGAGGGAGCACACTCCAATCATGAGGGAAAAGTTTGGGGCACAGTGAATTGATTGGTTTGGTTGAAACATTGAATGCATCACGGGAAGTAATGTGTAATAATTCTGGAAAGGTAGTATGAAGACTGAATTTAGCTATCTCCTGATTGTAACAATGAAGGTATTAAGCTCTTCCTTTATTGGGAAGATTGAATTGTAATCCACAATCTATTTTTAGATTTTAATCCCCAAAAAGGTTATAACTCCGCATTTTAAGTAGATCTAACCATTTTAACTACAAAAAGGTGTTGAGTAACTACAAAAGGTGAACTAACCAAAAAAAGGTGTTAAGTAACCCAAAAAGGTATAATCTAACCAAAGAAGATGTGAACTAAAGAGTGAGCAGTCTTGGAGAAAAGCATCTGCTGTGATTGGTAGATGTGAAATTTAGGGGAGGTGACACAAGACAAAAAGATCTTTAAAAAGAGGACCAGAGGCCAGAAGAAGGTATTCAATTTGATATAGTGGATTCAATGAGATCAGGAGATTGAAGAGCTCTCTGACTCAGAGGAGAGACTGGAAGACAGACACTTGAGGTGCCAGGAACGACGGGAAGATAGACACCCAGACTTCTTTCCATTTAGACAGTCACCCATTGGTGAGTGAAAGGCTGACTTAGTGACCCTGTGTGACCCATCATCTTGAGACTGTTTTCCCTGAGTATTTCTTTTCCCTTAGTATTTCTACCTGACTTAGAGGAAGCTGGAGTTTCCTCTCTCTCTCTCTCTCTCATTCCTTAATATCTTCCCTCTATTGTAAATAAACTACCATAAATTCCATTTACTTTAGTAATTCATTTTGGGATTTAGAAATTAAATCCCTGGCTACCGACCACCTACTTAAATATTCAGAGTCCAACCAAAATTAAATTTAACAGTAGGCTGGAGCCAAATTGTAAAGAACTTTACATTCCAACATGAAGAATCTCTAGTTTGTCCTAGAAGCACCAAGCAACTTCTGATTTAGGAAGAAAATGTTGGCAGCTTTGTGAAAGATAGAAGAGAGAGAGTAGAGAATGGAATCTGGGAGCCCAATTCAGAGATCATTACAACAGGGGTAGCTAGGAGGCAAAGTGGAAAGAGCTCCAGGCTTGAAGTCAGGAAAACTCAACTTCTTGATGGCTTCAGTCAAGCCATTGAACCCTATTTGCTATAGCAGCTCTTTTTTGTGATGGCAAAGAATTGGAAATTGAGGAGATATCTATCTATTGGGGAATTACTGAACAAATTGGAGTATATGATAGAGGTAGAATACTATTGTGCTATAAGAAATGATGAACAGTATGATTTCAAAGTTAGAAAGACCTGTGTGAATTGAGGTAGGGTTAAATAAGTAGAATCAGGAGAACATTATACACAGTGACAGCAATATTGAGGAATCATCAACTGTGAAAGACTCAGCTACTTTCAGCAATACAATGCTCTGGGACAATTCTGAAGGACTTATGAAACGAATGACATCCACCTCTAGAGAAAGAACTATTGGATTCAGAATTTTTCACTTATTTGTGCTTTTATTTGGAGGTTTGGATTTTATATGAATGTTCTCTTATAACAGTGACCAATATGGAAATATGTTTTGCATGATGATACATGAATAACCCAGATCAAATTGCTTACCATTCTTGAGAGGGGGAGGGAGACTTATAAATTCAGAAGATGTGTTCAAAATTGTTATTATGTACATGTAAATGGAGAAATAAAATATTTTTTAAAAAAGAAAAGATGAGAATTTTTTTAATGATCATAAAATTTTTTAAAAACTATTTCCCTCAGTTTCCTCGCTATAAAATGAAATGGAGAAGGAAATGCAAACCACTCCAATATCTCTGCCAAGAAGCATCAGACATGACGAAATAACTAAATAATAACCAAAAAAAACTACAATAGCCCAGGCAAGAGATGATGAGGGTGGAGTGAGAATGGGACAAATGTGAAAGATAAACTAGGATGATGGCGGTGGTGAGAAGGGGAAAAATGTGAAAGATATTACAGAGGGACAATCAACAAGACTGGGCCTGAAGGAGAAGGAAAAATCAAGGGTGATTCCCAATCAAGGATGATTCCTAGCTTGTGAACCTGGAGGGTCTAGAAGATTGGTGATATCTTCAGCAGAAAAAGAGAAGTTGGAGGAAATGATTTTAATATGGGTTTAGCTTATTTGAGGTAACTAGTGGGCATTCAGCGACGCATGATCATATATAGGTAGTTGTCAACACAAAACTAGAATTCAGAGTTCTGGAGAGGGCCGAGGACTTCAGATTAAGAAGGGGTGAACAAACATTTGTTGGAGGAATCGAAGCCCAAGGCGGATGAGGATACTATAAAAGAACATCTAGCTACTTTATATGAGTTTGGGGACATTTTATAATATATTAATATAGTAGCATGACTCTAATCTTACTATAATTAATACTTACTATTAATAAACTAACAATTATTATTACTAATAGTGGTAGTAGTAATAGTAACCTCTTAGTAATAATAAAATTTAAGGTTTGCAAATCACTTTATAAATATATCTATTTTTGTCCTCACAACAACTCTGAAATGTAGGTGCTATTTGTATCATCCTCATTTTATAGATGGAGAAACTCATGGTTAAATGCTTTGGTCAGGGTCACATACAGCAAATAAGTGTCTGAAGTAGGATTTGAACTTAGGACTTCTTGCCTCTATATTCACTGCTCTCTGCTGTACTACCTAGCTGCCACCTTTGGATGGGTTACTAGTTAGCTGATCCAAGAGAATGATTTTTAGGTTCACTGCTATCTCCCTGGAAGAAAACTCAGTGATGGGCCACAAAGCTCAATCTTCAGCTCTGACCTTTTCAGGACTTTAATTAACGACTTGGATGAAGGTGCATTTGGCCGGGACCAAGCAAAGATGGATAGTGACTGTATGTATGACAGAATAAGGGCTAGAACACTGGACTGAAAGTGAATGGAAACTCCTCTCCCTGGGTCCAAAAAGCCCAATTCCACAAGCACAGGATGGGGAGGGGGGTGCTTTGCTCAGTGGTTCAGGTTAAAAAAAGACTAAGGTAATTTTCAGTGAATCAGCAAGCTGCAGCTGCCAAAAAAAGCAAATTGGTTGAGGCTGTCAGTCTAGAAGTACAGTGTCCAGGCTAAGAAAGGAGTGGTGGTTCCACCAGTCTCTGCAAAGGGCAGTCCACAATTGAGACGATTGTGTTGAGATCCAAGCAGGATTTTGAGAGGAATTGGCAAATGGGAGTAGATCCAGAGGAAGGGATTAGTTAGATAAAAAGACTTAAAGCCAAGTCTTTTATTTATTTATTTATTTTAACCCTTACCTTCCATCTTGGAGTCAATACTGCGTATTAGCTCCAAGGCAGAAGACTGGTAAGGGCTAGGCAATGGGGGTCAAGTGACTTGCCCAGGGTCACACAGCTAGGAAGTGGCTGAGATCAGATTTGAACCTAGGACCTCCCGTCTCTAGGCCTGACTCTCAATCCACTGAGCTACCCAGCTGCCCCCCAAAGCCAAGTCTTTTAAAGAGTAGTTAAATAGGACAGTTGGGTGGCTCAATGAATAGAGAGCCAAGCTCAGAAAAGGAGGTCCTGGGTTCAAATTTTACCTCAGATATTTTGTAGCTATGTGACCCTGGGCAAGTCACTTAATTGCCTAACTCTACTCTTGTTTTAAGATTGATAATAAGACAGAAGGTAAAGGGTTTTTTAAAAATTTGTTTGTTTTTAAGTAATTACAGGAGCTGAGGAATTTTATATTTCAGAAGGAATACTTTGGAGTGGGAAGTTGAAAGAATGATTGCTCTCTTTGAATATTTAAAATATGCAAAAGACAAACTTGTTAGGTGGACCAGAGGAGAAAACTAGAGATTCAGGTTTGGAAGTTATAGAAAGTCAGATTTCAACTTAGTATGAAGAGTTCTTTCAAATGATGGAAGCCGTCTGAAAATGATTGGCTTGCCATGTAAGGTAGTAAGTTCCTCATTGCCTAGAAGTGATATTTAAGCATCTGTCGTTCAGTTGTGATTTTAAAGACTGTTTCTGTACATCTCCCAGGAGGAAGCACAGGGGCTGCTTAAGGACTTGGTCCTTCTCTAATCTGCAGGGGAGTTTTGACCTGCTCCATTTCTAAACTGGGCCAGTTTGTTTCCCCTTAGGTAACCCAGTGACTCCCCACTCCTGGGCATGAATCATATCCATGCTGAACATAGTAAGGAATCCCATCAGTTTAGCCCACTGTAGCTTAGAACTCCTAAACTCAATAGATCCACCAGGCTTAGTCTTCCTAGTATCTGGAATTATAGATATATACCACCATGCAAACAGTTTATTTTAAAGTGCTTATTTTGTGTTGGGTATAGAGAAAGAGAAAAGGTTTAGAGAAGATTTATCAAGGGCAGCTGAGTGGCTCAGTGGATTGAGAGCTAGGCTTAGAGATGGGAGGTCCAAGGTTCAAATCTGGCCTCAGATACTTTCTAGCTGTGTGACCCTGGGCAAGTCAGTTAACTTTCATTGCCTAACCCTTAGGAACCTTCTGCCTTGGCACCAATACACAGTAGTGATTCTGAGACAGAAGGTAAGGGTTTAAAATAAATAATTTTTTAAAAGACTTGTTCCTTGCCCTTATGATGTTTATGATCTAGTTCAGTGATGGCAAGCCTATGGCACAGGTGCCAAAGATGGCACACAGAGCACTCTCTATGGGCACTTGGCCCCACCCCAGTTGGTTCCTAGAAAGGCAGAAGGACTTGAGAGTGGAGCTGCTCCCCTCCCCCTCTCCACTGTGTCTGATTACATTTTTTTCACATCCTCCGCCCCTCTGCCCAGCAGCCATTGGGACCTCTTTCTCTCTCCCCTGTCTGGGAATGGAACTCAACAGAGCACTCAGCCTCTGGTGGGGGGAGGGGCACAGCACTCATTCTAATGGGGTGGGGCCCAGCACTCCATCTCTAAAAGGTTTACCATCACTGATTTAGTTGGATGCAAAGATGCCAATCCTGGTAATTATAATATACAATAATCCAGCATATTGGAGATAATAAGCAAAATGCTATCTGAAGTACAAAGGGGAACGTTTTTACCTGTGAATAAGACATTGCTTTGAGGGAACAGCATTTAAAATGGTCTTTAAAAAATGAGTAAGAAGTGAAGAAGGGAAACAGAAGATGCCATTCTGGGTGTAGGAAATAATGTAGTCAAAGTCCCAGGGGCAGGAGAATGAAACGTGTGTTCAGGGGGAAGAGAGGGAATCAGGTTGGCTAAAGAGTAAATCAAGCTGGAACAGTAAGCTAGTACCTTGCTTATGGAGAGCCTTGAATGCCAAGTTAGAATTTTACTTAGGCAGTAGGGAGCTCCTGAAAACTTTGGATCAGGGCAACACGACAGAAAGGTTATTCTAGAAGCAATATGCAGGATGTATTGGAAGGCTAGAGAGCTGATTGGGCTATTTCAGTAGTCCAGGCATGTATTGGTAGTAAGGAACTTTGTGAATGTGGAAAGAATAGGGAAAAGGCACAAATGCATGTTCTATAAAAGAGAGATTGAGAGGATTTAGTGTGAACCAAGATATCTGGTGAGATGTCAGGAAACAGTCAAAGATAGCCCTTTGGTACCTTTACAGCCAGAAGTAAGGAAGTCCAAAGGAGGGACCAGTTTCACAGGAGAGATACCAAGCTCAGTTTTAGGTATGTTGAGATGCCATTGGGATCTCCAGGTGCATTTCCTGGGTGGACATCTGTCCATTTGCCAAGAGTGTTGTGGAAGGGATTCCTGTAGGGAATAAAAGGTTAGACTCTCCCTTCAGGATCCCCGCAGGATCTACAATTTAAGACTCATAAGACCCTAGGATTTAGAACTCGAAGGGACCTTTAGAGCTCATCTAGCCCAACAAACTTTACCATTTCTTAGATCAGAAGACTCGTAACGCGACTTGGCTGAGGTCACCTAAGGAGTAAGTTACAGAGTTGAGATGTGAATCAAGGCAATCGAATTCCACATCCAGGGCTCTTTTAACTACAATTTTGTGATCAAGTGTACTTGCACTCTGTATTTGGTGCCATGGGGTGGAGGGAGCAGGAGTGCATGCAGGCTGCCCCACAAGATGTCAGCCAACAATGCAGAAAGCAATAGCAGAAGTAACCAAAGTGATCTTTTTTTTTTCCTTCACCAGTTATGTAAAAACTGGATCAACATGAATAACTCAGCTTGAATTGCTTGCCAGCTCCAGGAGTGAGGGAGGAAAGAAGGGAGGGAGACAATTTGAATCATGTAGCTTTGGAAAATGTATATGGAAATTTGTTATTACATGTAATTAGTAAAAATAAATAAATATCCAATTATGCAAAAACAATTTTTAACATCATTTTCTAGCATTTTGAATTCCAAATTTTCTCCTTCCCTCCTTCTTCTTCTCCCTTCCTGAGGTGATAAACATTTTTTTAACCTTCCATCTTAGAATCAATACTGTGTATTGGTTCTAAGGCAGAAGAGTGGTAAGGACTAGGCAATGGGAGGTAAGTGACTTGCCCAGGACCACCCAGCTAGGAAGTGTCGGTCAGATTTGAACCTAGGTCCTCTAGATTCAAAAGCTAGAACTCTGTTCACTGAACCACCTTCGCTACCCCTAAAGATGACACTTTTAAGAATATGTTGTTTGATATTTATCTGTGCTCTCTTAAGTAAGATTTCCCAAGCCTACGCCTGATTGTCCTAATATATGCCAGTGACAGACTGAAAGCAACTAATTAATCTTCCTCTACTTCCTCTTCCCCCAGCTCTACCAAACAGCAAATGGTCTAGCCATATGACTTACTTCCATTATACATTGTACATCACACTTTTTATTAATACTGGCTGCCTTTCAGACTGTTGTTTCTCATGGTACAGTGAACAGAGCTCTGGAGTCAGGGGCCTTGGGTTCAAATCCTCCCTCTGATACTGAACTATGAGACTTGGACAAGTCATTTAAATCTCCCTTGGCCTCAGTATCCTTATATGTGAAATGAGGGGATTGGATTCCACAGCCTCTGAGGTCTCTTCCACCTCTAAATCTATGGTCCTGCATGGGGAGAAAGAAAGTGAAGTCTATCCATGGGTACAGCAGGACTTTGGAACCGGAGTGGGCTGGTGTTTGATGCCCTGTGATAGCAATGGGGGAGTGACCTGTCTGATTTTTTTTTACGAATTTATTTGGCTCAAAGAAAATTAGAGTCAAGCCCAGTTTTGATCATAGACACTCTCCTAAATTAAGTCAGGATTCATCCTAGTTTAGTCAGAAGGTGGTGGTGGGGAGTCTGTTTGGTCTTAGAATGTCAGAGCTAGAAGAGATCTTGGAGATCATCTATTCATTTTTAAAACATTCTACTATCTGATGTGTGCAGAGGACTGTGGTAAATAGGCATGCGTAATCCTAGGAAGAGATCTGGAGACCATTTATTTATTTATTTTATTTTTAATTTATTTTTTGACTTTTTAAACATTATTTTATTTGGTTATTTACAAACATTATTCATTGGAAGCAATGATCATTATCTTTTCCTTCCCCCGCCCCCCTCCCACCACTTCTTCTGGAGACCATTTAGTCCAGCCCTCTCTTTTCACAAATGAGGAAACTGAGGCCCAGAAAGATTATTACTTGACCCAGTGGCAGAGCTAGTGTTTGAATCTTGGTTGTCTGACTCAAAATCAAGTGTTCTTTCCATCAGAATAGCAAATTTGTCTCCCCCGAAATCAATAGTCCGGCACTCCAGTCCATTCCTTTCACTGTTGGTTCAACTGAGGATCCAAGAAAGAAGTAACTTTCCCAAGACAATAAATTAGTGTTGAATCCCTTAATTAGATCCATTTCTCTTGAATTCTGTAAGGGACAGCTCCCAATGCTTCAAAGTGACGGAAGGACAATTTCAGTGTGGAAAAGGTACAGGATGTTGGCTCCATTCCTGGTCCCATTTCCCCATCACAATGGTTAAAGGGCCGCTTCTCCCATCTATTATTCCTGACAGCATTCTTCTACATACATTCCAAAGCTGCCTCTCCCAGAGGCCAAAGGGGCAAAGGATGGTTAGTGTAGATCACAATGCTATCAAAGCAAATAGAAACTTGGCTCAGAAAACATCAAATTAATATTATCTATATTGTATTGCATTTTTATTTATTTTGTTAAACATTTCCTAGTTATATACTCCTGTCTTAGAATTGATACATCAATTCCAAGGCAGAAGAGCAGTAAGGGCTGGGCAATGAGGGTTAAGTGACTTGCTCAAGAAGTGTCTGAATCCAGATTTGGATCTAGGACTTTCCATCTCTAGGATGGCTCTCAATCCACTGAGTTACGTTTTAATCTGGTTCTGAGGCACCGTGGGAAGTTTGGCCCCTCTGGTCCTAAACCTGGACCCTGAATTCTCTTTCTCTCCTTTTTGTTCTCCCTTACAGTTCACTGAGGAGAAGTTCGGTCAGGCAGAGAAGACAGAACTAGATGCTCACTTTGAAAACCTCCTGGCTCGGGCAGACAGCACCAAGAACTGGACAGAAAAGATCCTTCGCCAGACGGAGGTGCTACTACAACCAAATCCTAGTAAGCAGCTGGGAACCCAGGTGTTGGGGAGGGATGTCCGCAGGATGGGAAGGGCTGGCAGAAAGGCAGAATCTAGCCAGATTTGGAGCTCTCTGCTCTGAAGGGCTGCATCCACCTAGCTAGGGTCCAGGAGTCCCCTGAGTCAGTCAGACTCATTAAGGGACTCTGCCACCTAAGGGGGAATAGTTTAAGATTTAGCATGAAGGTACATTGCCTTTGGTGTGGCTGTAAAACCAGTAGAATGTAAGCTCTGAGAGGGCAGGAACCAGTGGCAATACCTTGCAAATAGTAGGTATTTAATAAATGCTTATTCGATGGGGGGTTTCAGTGGGTTTAACCCAAGAGAAACCAAGGAGGTTTGTCTGATCAAGGGACTGTGGCTTTGGCTTCTCTGTTCAAAGGAGAAGATACAAAAGAATCATTCTTTGGGGCATAAAGACTCTGGGATGGGAGAACTGACTAGAAGAGTATAAATACCCTTTGGAATAGAGGAAGGAGAACATGGTAGGATGCTGGAGCTGGAAGCAAATTAGAACAGAGTGTGGGGTTGGAAGGGATCGTAGAGACAATCTGATTCATTTTATTGAGGAGAAAACTGAAAGGGATCTCAGGATCATAATCCTGGAAAAGCGAGATTATTTGCTCAAAGTCATACAGGCAGTAAAGTAAATAGCAGAACTGGGATTGAGCTGAGGTCCTGGGATTCCAAGTCACTACATCCTGCTTTCTCTTCAAGTGAGCTGCCCTTGAACCATCCAGGGACAGATCCAAGGAGCACCCAGCTGGCAAAGTGGATAGAGTGCCAGGCCTGAAGTCAGGAAGACCTGAGTTTGAATCTGGTCTCAGACACGTACTAGCTCTGTGTGACCCTGGGAAAGCCATTTAACCCTTTTGGCCTCAGTTTCCTCATCTGTAAAGTGAGCTAGAGAAGAAAATGGCAACCACTCTAGTATCTTTGCTAAGAGAACCCCAAAATGGGGTCATGCAGCATCAGACACAGGGGAAAAACAACTGATTATTTGACAGACCCAAGGCTAGGACTCAGGGGGCATTGCAGTATAGTGGTAGGTCCTCTGACTACCTTTGGAGACTTGGTTTTATTTCCAGTTCTGATATCTACTACCTTTGTGACCTTGGGCATGTCTGGACCTCAGTTTTCCCTTCTTTAAAATGAGGTGAAGGGGGCAGCTGGGTAGCTCAGTGGATTGAGAGCCAGCCCTAGAGATGGGGGGTCCTAGGTTCAAATCTGGCCTCAGACACTTCCCAGCTGTGTGACCCTGGGCAAGTCACTTAACCCCCACTGCCTAGCCCTTACCATTCTTCTGCCTTGGAGCCAATACACAGTATTGACTCCAAGATGGAAGGTAAGAGTTTAAAAAAAATGAGGTGAAAAAATAAAATGAAATAAAATGAGATTATTAGGGAAAGGGAGCAGCTGGGTGGTTTAGTGGATTGAGAACCAGGCCTGGAGATGGGAGGTTCTGGGTTCAAATGTGTCTGTGTGATCCCAGGCAAGTCATTTAACCCCCATTGCCTAGCCCTTACCACTCTTCTGCCTTGGAGCCAATATTTAGTATCAATTCTAAGATGGAAGGTGAGGGTTAAAAAAAATAATGAAGTGATTGGATAAGATTATCACCGTTTCCTCCAGCTCTGATTTCTATGGTCTGTAGTCCTACCTAAGGAGAGAATAAAAAGTTGAATTCATCTTGTTTATTATTTTTTAATTGCCATGTGGTTAAATTGGGCATTAATGAGGATCTTTTGTTTGGTGAGGAGGAAAGTTATACATATCTCTTATAATAAAAATGACTTGTGGATTGGAGATCAGTAAGTAGTGATGGCTGAAATGGGGTGGTGAGGGGAGGGAGAGGTTTGGATGCTTGGTGACCGGGGGTATAAGTGACCGCCGAGACAGACGTATTGGGATCATAATGGGGGGGGGTCTCCGTGGGTCTTGTTCCAGGTGCCCGGGTAGAAGAATTCCTCTATGAGAAGCTGGACAGGAAGGTTCCCTCTCGAGTCACCAATGGGGAGCTGCTGGCCCAGTACATGACAGAGGCTGCCAATGAGCTGGGGCCGGAGACACCCTATGGTGAGGCTGAGCCTCTGCCCAGGCCTGACTTCTCCCTCCTCCTTTCCTCCTTCTCCATAGCTTTTCCCTTTTCTCCCTCCCTCACAGCACCATAGATTGTCCAAGCTAAATATGCAACATGAGAACATCGCATTTTAGACTTGGAAAGGTAGGCGCCTTCGAGACCATCTAGTCCAGTTCCTTTATATTACACTTTAGAGAAAGAGAGGCCCTCAGGAAGCAACTTGTCTAAGGTCACATGGCTAATATGAAGCAGAGATGAATTTGAATCCAGCTCTTCTCCCCCTCCCCACAGGGCAGAAGCCCATGCCTTGAAGCTTGCCCAGCTTCTCATATTCCAATGCCAACACCTAGTGGCTCTGGCACACCCGTAGGGGAAACTCTCCCTAAAGCCTGGAGCACGGGGACAAGTTTCCAGCTTGGATCTGTGCATTTCTGTGTCTCTTTATACATCTCTGTATTTGTGTGGCTGTTTTTTTGATTGCCCGAGACTCTGAAGATCTATTTTGGTCTTAAAATGATAGTTTGTGTATTTGCAAGTCTGTATTTAAGTTCTTCTGACTTTGCGTATATATGTGTACTCTCTGGGGGGTTTGAGTATTTCTGGGAGGATGGGTGGGCACCTTCAAATGTGTGTGGTCTTCCAGATGCATGTAATGGATAAATATGGTTTTAGTCAAGCCACCTCGTCTGGGGGGGGGGGTGTGTGTGTAGGTGGAGAGGGATTCTCTCTATTTCTCTATAGGCACTTTCCACTCTCCCCATTCCTGGTGTATAACTTTTTGGCACTCTGGTTCCCCATCCTCAGGGAAGACCCTGATCAAGGTTGGAGAGACGGAGAAATGCCTTGGGGCAGCAGAGCGAGACTTCATCCACTCGGCTTCCATCAACTTTTTGACTCCTCTTCGGAACTTCTTAGAAGGGGATTGGAGGACAATTTCGGTGAGAGAATGGAGGAGCTCTGCTCCTAATCCTCGACTCCCTTCCCCGTTGCATGGTTAGAGGGCTTTTTTCTCCCATCACCCCTTTGCAGGTGTTTGCATCCTGAGAAGCTGTTTCCTCCAGGTCGTGCCTGGTGAGCATGGAAACCTGCCTCCTCCTTGTTGGTCCTTCCCTAGGTTCATGTCCCATCTAGTCAGGATGGAATATTTAAAGCTGTCTCTTCAAAAATTCTGTTCAATAGCATTTGAGCGATAGCATATGTATAACCCAGTGAAATTGCTTGTCAGCTCTGGGAGAGGGGAGAGACGAGGAGGGAGACAACAAGAATCATGTAACTGTGGGGAAAAAATTAAAAATAAAATTTAAAAGATTAGGAATGTGATAGGCAGTGGGGATGCAAATTAAAAGTGACACTGACCCAATCTTAAATCTCCTTTTGTCCTCGAAATCTGGGATTGCTAGAGCTGGAAGGAACCATAAAGATCATGTGGTCCAACTCCTTCATTCTCTAAGTGAAGAAACAGAGGCCCAGAGATGAAAAAGTCCTTGTCCTAACATCACCTTATGTAGCAAAGCTGGGACCTGAACATACATGTCTTTTGATTCCAAGTCCAGATTTTTGGGGGTCTTCCACTCTAGCATACTAGGTTCTCACATGACTTGGCTCCTGTCTCCAAATACAGCAGGGATCAGCCAGGCAGAAAGACCGTGCGTTTGTCAGCCTCGGTTATCAGAGGCAGGCCCTGGAGCTTGTGGAAACCAGAACTCTCTCTCGGGCAGCAGAGGCTGGCCTGCGTGTCTTATTGTTTCCCTCCTGCCTACAGAAAGAGAGGCGGATTCTTCAGAACCGGCGCCTGGATCTTGATGCCTGCAAAGCCAGACTGAAAAAGGCCAAAGCAGCTGAAGCGAAAGCTGCGGTAAGTTCTCCCCTCATCATTCCCCACAATGCTCAGGGCCTGGCCCTCCTCTCTCTGGAGTCTTGTTGGGGAAAAGATGACAGGAGGGTAAGGTGATGGGGAACTGGGAGGGAGGGTGTAGAATGAAGAGTGCGCAGTGCCTTTCCCTCTGGATTAGTCACCACTTTGACCCTACCTAAAATTTGCCTGGTTTTTGGCATGAATTCTTACTTGCCTGAGTAGCCTTGGAATGGCCTCTCCTGTCTAGTTGGGGGCTCTGAAATGTACTGATGGACTTTGTGGCCACTTTCCCCTGCGGGAGAGGGGGATAACTTCATTAACTCTTCCTGTCCCTGCCTAATCTAGCTTCCCACTGAGCATATCCAGGAGGGTAATATCTACAACCCTTACTGACCCTACTCTTTGACGGCTCACTTCTGGGAAGGAACCAAATGGGTCTCCTCTCCCTCTCTGGGACATTAGGTGCCTAGGCTTTCCTTTCCTGTAGTTTTGGACCCAAACTACAGGGTGTGTCTGTTTTTTCCTGTTGCCTTGGTCTCACTTGAGAATCTTTTACATGGCAAGATAATTGCGATGCATTGATAGGGCAACAGTCTGGCCAGCAAATCTGTTTGCTAAAGTATCAGCGCACATCAGAGCCTTCTGAAGCCTGAGGTGGGACTGGCTCTTGCATGTTCCCCATTTCCTCTCCTTTCTTCCAGTGTAAGCCTGTTTTCTGTCTCTCTCCTATCTGAACTCAAGGAATTGGGGCAAGAGGGAGACTGTGGCTCCCTTCCCCGACTCCATTAAAATTCCTATTTCCAGGAGGAACTTATTCCCTTCTCCTCCCATTCCATTTGAAGGTAAATTGGGGAGGCTCTTTAAAGCTGGTTCCGCTGGACTCTGGTGGGGTCTGTCATGGGGGAAGAGAACACTGAAGATCCTCTCTGTTGGAGGGTCCCCAGGTTCCTGGGCCTTACTGATCTGTTCGGAGTCAGGGAGAGTGGAATGGTTAAACCACTCACCTTGTTCCAGGGCCAAGGATGTTAACCTGTGCCCAGAGGGACCAGTAAAAATTTCAGAATGGGGTGTAAGTGGGACTTCTGGGGAGTGGTACCTTTCCTGTGTGATATGACTAAAAGGGAGAAATCTGAGGTCATTTTGCTTCTCTAGTCTCACCCCTAAAAAGATCAAGTCCCCCAGGCCCCTATCCTGGGCAAATACTCACACAGGAGATGGCCCATTTTCCTAAGGCTCCTGGAAGTAGGGGGAGGCAGGACTTTTTCTAGTTAGGATAGGAATGTTGGGTGTTAGGGAAACTGTGTCTGTGTATCTTTTAGTCCTTTTCCATCTGCCTTTTTTTCCTGAATTTGGTTCATATCTAATCTCCTGCTTTTTAACCTCTGCCCAGCACTTGACTCTTTCCTTCCCCAGACCATCCCTAGACCCACTGGCTACCTGTATTCAGAGGGCCCCGGGGAACATTCCAGATCTGGGACACCTAAAAGGATCAAGCCATCAGGCTTCCCTCCATTCCCTTCTTGTGCCCTGAATCTTACCTGGGTAGGTTTAAACCACAACCAGGAGGAGGAAGTCAGAGGACTAAGGGGATCTGCTAGAATGAGCCCCATCAGGCCCAAGTTAGAGGGAGAGGGATCTGGTTCTGGGCTTCCCACTTGCATTGGGGCAATCTCCTTTGAGCCAGCTGGGTCCCTCAAAGGAGCAGTATGCTCAGCTATGGTGGCTCTAGCCCAAAGTATAGGACATCCCCAAACCCGTCTGCCCCCCTACCAGAGGATATCCCTCTTCCACTGTCCAAGCCTCCCCACGCACGGGTCTCTTCCGAAATGCCATCTCTAGGACTACGTCTGCGTCTGTCCATCCTGTCGTCTTCGACAGGGAAGGAGGGAGATGTCTGGCTGGGGCCTATTCCTGTAGCTGCCTGCGCTGTTGACTCACTAACTTTTTTTGTTCTTTTTTGGTCTGCTTTGGTAACTGGGCTCAGTGTGAGGGAGATGTGAGTATATCTGTGTCCTAAGTGCTGTGCTGCTTTGCCATTTTTATTTTTATTGTTGTTGTTGTTTCTTCTTTTCACCTTTCCCTAAGGGGCCCCTGATCCCTCTCCCCTTGCCCCACCCTCCCTGAAAGGGTGGTGGTGACTGAAAGGTGGGTGCATTGAGGATGGCTCATGGCCCTCTCTGCCTCTGCCCCATAGATGCCATTAGAACGTGGCCTCTGATAATGTGGAATAAAATGGGGATGTCTGGAGAGCCGGGAGCTCATCTGGTCTCGGCTGCTTGGTGGCCCAGCCCTCCCTTTCTTGGAACTCCCAGGCCACTTGTGTTGCCTGGTTACCTCCTGGCCCAGGGCCCCAGTTGGGAGAGGCGGGTGCTGTCCCTAAGAATCGCTTTCTCATGCTCTGGCCGGATGGGTACATGGGTACATTCCTCAGGCCTGTCCATACTCCATTCATCCAACCCCATTAGGGCAGAACCATCTACATCGAAGGGAGGGGGACGGGAAGGGCTGTTTCATGTGGTCCAGGGCTTTGGGGTTAAGATGTTGCATTGGTGGGAGATGGCGCATCCACTGTGGCTTAAGTGAGTTGGGGGCCTGGGAGGGAGAGCAAGGGCCGAGGCCTGCTGATAGAATCTAGAAGGCAGAGCCCATGCCCCCCTCCCATCCCCAGGCTTCTCTCCCTTGAAGAAAATGGTGGTGGTGGAGGTGGGGGTCTGACCACTGACCTAGAAGTCTTTAGCACTCAGCCCAAGGGGACAGTCTTTCTTCCCCTTCTACTCGAATCCCGCACCTAGCACATAGCAGACAATAAATAAAGACCTATTGATTGAACATTTGATGCCAAAAGCCTCTCCTACACAGGCACTTGACAAAGTCTTGGATAAATCCAATTTATCATCTTTGGCCCCTCAGGGGGCTGTTGACCCAGGCTACAGGGGGATGCTGAGCCAGGGGCCCACCCTTAGGTGGATGGCTAGAGGCAGAAGCCTCAGGGAATCAGCTGAAGTTTTGGAGTGGGGGGTGGGTTCAAGTTCTCCACCAATAGTACTTCCCTAAGGAACCCCAGCCCTTTCTTTGGGCTCTCTGGGTACACAGGCATTGCCTGTGAGGGTCTGGATAGGGCATTTACCCTGGCTCTAGCTTCCTGGCCCCAGTAATCTCTGGCATGACTCGTCCGTGAATTCTGTTCCCCTCCCCAACCCCAGGCCGTGCCTGATTTTCAGGAGACTAGACCTCGTAATTACATTCTCTCTGCCAGCGCATCCGCGGTAAGCTCCTTGTCCTATTTCCCCATCCCTCAGCTTTCCTTCCTCCTTCACTGTGCTGCCTCCCACCTCTAAAAAGGAAATGGGGATCCCAGTCACCAGCTTTCTTCCTCCTGCCTCCAGCCTTCCTTACCCCCTTGGAGGCCCCGGAGGGTGGGTGAAGGGAACTGGATCTAGATTATCCATCAGAGGGTGGCAGAGAGCCTGAAGGTGTCTCTCCTGG
Organism: Monodelphis domestica; assembly: GCF_027887165.1. Lineage (NCBI taxonomy): Eukaryota > Metazoa > Chordata > Mammalia > Didelphimorphia > Didelphidae > Monodelphis > Monodelphis domestica. The sequence continues at coordinate 461,891,456 of NC_077227.1, read as the reverse complement.
GTCTGGATTTCCCTCCCCTGACAGCCTTCCCTCCAGCTCCAATGCTCTTTTCAGAGGGTGAAGAAGTGCCAACCCTTCCCTCACTCATCTATCTGCCCCACGTCCATGGCTGCCATCCTGAAAAATCTCTTTAAAAAAGATAAAAGGCAAATTGCTTTATTGCAAAAATGAATAATATGGAAATAGGTATAAGTGATAATGTTTGTATAACCCAGTGGAAGGGCTTACTGACTCTGGGAGGGGGGAGGGAAAAAATGAATCATGTAAATGTGGAAAAATATTTTAAAAAAACATAGCTGCCATCCGTATTCCATTAAGAGAGACAGAGTGCTGTAGAGAGACTTGAAGTCAGGAAGCTCTGAGTTCCAGGCCTCCCAGGGATTCTTAGCTATTTGGCCATGGGCAAGTCATTTAACTATGTCAGTTTCCTCATTTGTAAAAGTGAGACAGTTCATGTAGTGCCCACCGAGTTACTGTGAGGCTCAGATGAGATGCTGTGGGGCAGTCATGTGGCTCAGTATGTAGAGCATTAGGCCTAAAGAAGAGAGGTCCTGGGTTCAAATCTGACCTCTAGCTGTGTGACCCTGAGCAAGTCACTTAATCCCCATTGCCTAGTCCTTACCTCTCTTCTGCCTTGGAACCGATATTTAATATTGATTCTAAGTTGGAAGATAAAGGTTTTTAAAAAAAAAAGGAAAAGAGAAACATTCAGTAAACATCAAAGTACCCTATAATTGTCGACCATTATTATTAATGTCTTAAGAGTATTTCTGCCCTTGCTGAGCTGTAAGATCCCCAGGAAGACAGGGGAAGCCAAGAGGCATGTCTCTCTCTGGGGAGTCAGCCCTGTAACTGATCCCGCACCAATTCCTTCCTGGACTCTTGCCCACTCCAAAGACCCAAGGGATTGGTGCTTGGGGGGCTCAATCCATTCACACTAGCCACACTGACCCCAAAATACGAGTGTCCCTCACCAAGTGGACCCAAACACCCACCCTTGAAGGAAACTCCACATGCCAGCATTCACTTGCCTTGTGTTTTCAAGGATGTGTGTGTGGAGGGGGAGGACTAGAGGGCCCTACGCATTCCAGCCAGAGCCATTAGGGACTGCTGTCCTGGCACTGTCCATGTGGCCACCGTGTGGGGGAGGGACTCGGGAACGGCCGCAGGATTCCTGGGAGATTTCCCCTGTAGGCTCGGTCATCTGCAAAACCCCTCTAAGACCCTTTGGTCTCTGAGCACCCGTATAGGATCTAATGACTCCCTGTATTTCCCCCTGGCCCGAGTCTTTGGAAGGGAAAGAGGGGCTACTTGAAGGGAAAGGGCCTCCTTGTTCACTTCCTCCTAGTTGGTCGCTAAGAATTTCTCGTTTGTTCTCCCTACCACCCGACCCGTTCAGTGGGCGGGGACCCTGAGACTCAGATGGGATGTGACTGGCTCAGTCCTTCAGCCAGGTGGGGTCCAGCATCCAGCTTCCCAGCTCCCTGCCGCAGAAAAGGTGTGGGCCCTTAGCAGAGAAGGGGTGTCCCCGCAGAGTTCAGACAGCCAGCTGGGCTCCATTCACAGTTAAGAGTCCTTAGAGGCTTCCAGTCATTACAGCAGAGACTTGGGTTAGGTACCAGGAGGGTGAGGGACAATGTCAAGAGAATGCTGAGGGAGGGTTGGTAGTTCTTTCCTCCCTTCTCATTCCTGTCTCCCTCGCTTTTCCCAAAGGCCATGCATGTAGCACGTTGGGCTGACTCGCCCCCTCATGTCCAGCTGCAGCCCCTGAGATGTAGGGGTGCGGTGGGGGGGCTGCTGCTGAGCACTGGGGCCTTTTGGGGGGTTGGGCCTAGACCAGTGTCTCATCCATATTGATGTCTCCTGTTGTGGTCCCTACAGCTGTGGAGTGATGAGGTAGATAAGGTAAGTACTTCCCCAGGGAGGGGGGGGAGGCTTGAAATGGACCTGGAGGGGCCAGGCCAGAGGCAGACCCTGAGGCAGGAGGCCCAGCTTCCAATGTTGGCCTTGAGGCTTCACTAGGACACCTTGAGGAAGCCACTTTCACTTTTCTGGGACTCGCTGTCAATTGTGAGATGAAAGGATTGGACTCAGAGGGCAGCTGGGTGGCTCAGTGGATAGAGAACCAGGTCCAGAAATGGAAGGTCCCGGGTTCATATCTGGCCACAGACACTTCCTAGCTGTGTGACCCTGGGCAAGTCACTTGACCCTCATTGCCTAGCCCTTATCACTCTTCCGCCTTGGAACCAATTAATATACACAGTATTGATTCTAAGACCAAAAAAAGAAAGAAAGGACTAGTATCTCTCTTCTGTTTTGTTCTGTGGTTTTTTTAGCTCCAAGAGTTGATATTCTGATATTCTGTGGGTCCAGCCTTCTGGGCCATGGATTTTAGAGCATGATTAGAATCTGGGTCTAAGGGGGCAGAGAAGTGAGTGAGACTGATCTCTGACTTCCTCACAGATTTATATCCTTATATAATGGGTACAGGTCTGTTTGCCTTCTTAATGGGCTGGGGCCAGAGGGAGGGAGAGAATTTAGAATGGAAATTTTAAAAATAAATGTTAAAAAAAAAAAGAGATGCATGTTCTGGGGGTACAGTTCAGAGTTCAGGACACGAGAAGAGGGATCAGGATGGAAGGGCTGAGTTAGGAGGAGAGGGAAATGTCTTTGGCCTTGGGGAGAAGAGGCCCTCCTGGTCCCTGGCAGATGGGAGGGAAGGGAGGCTATTAGGTGAGAATGCCTCAGCACCTAGTATAAGGCCTAACTAATTTATTCAGGCCCTGAATAAATGCTTGTTGAATGACTGATTGAATGGGGATAGAAGAAGGGGAACAGGAAAAAGAAGGGGAAACTCATGTCCTCTGTCACCCCCAACCCACCCCCACAACCCCAATCTCTTCCAGGCTGAGCAGGAACTTCGTGTGGCTCAGACAGAGTTCGATCGGCAGGCGGAGGTTACTCGTCTCCTGTTAGAAGGAATTAGCAGTACCCATGTGAGTGTCCCAGATCCGCTTGAGGATTCTGATACCGAGTTATTTTCCAGCTTCCTGCCCCAGTCACCAAAACTCAAACAAAAATCCCAAGTCTGGCAGAAGTGTTTGAATTAAAAACAACAACAACAAAAAACTTATGGAAGAGAGAACACATTAAGGGGATTCAGGAAAAAGCAATACTCTACTCAAATAAAGGAATCCCTCATGGTTGGGTTCCAGGCATTAATGAAAGGAAGAGTGTTTTATTTCAGAATACAGTTATATGTATGACCAGTATTATGGAGGGCAGCTGGGTGGTCTTGTAGATTGAGAGCCAGTCTTAGAGACGGGAGCTCCTGGGTTCAAATCTGGCCTCAGATACTTCCTAGCTACGTGACCCTGGGCAAGTCACTTAATTCCCATTGTCTAGCCCTTACCACTCTTCTGCCTTGGAACCAATACACAGTATTAATGATTCTAAGATGGAACACAAAGGTTAAAAAAAAAAGACCAGTATTGTGTCAGGTATTAAAAAGGGAGCCTCAGAGGATAGGGTATCCTTATCCTCTGAAGAGATAAGCATTTATTAAGTATCTGTTATGTGCCAGGTTCTTTATAAATATCTCAATAACCCTGTGAAATAGAAGTTATTTTCATCCCTATTTTACAGGTAAGGAAATTGAGGCAGACAGAGGTTAAGTGACTTGTCTAAAGTCACACACCCAGTAAGGGTCTGAGTCTGGATTTGAACTTGGGTCTTTCTGCCTTCCAGACCCAGTGCTCTATACACCATACCATCTAGGTGCCTTGGAAAAAGAAACTACCCTGAGAATGGTTCTCCTGAGAATGGACCTAAAATTAAATGTCATTCTCAGAGAGCCTACCTGAAAGGAGTCTAAATTCTAACCCCTCCCTCCCCGCCCCAAGGGCCTTTCTCTGGGAGTGGGGGGTGAAAAGCGGCCAGGGCGGGGGTGGGGGTGGGAAAGGGAACCAACAGTACTTTGGTATCTCCCCCCCCCCCCCCCCCCCGCCCCCAGGTGAATCACCTTCGCTGCCTCCAGGAGTTTGTGGAGTCCCAGGCCACATATTATGCCCAGTGCTATCGACACATGCTGGACCTACAGAAACAGCTGGGCAGGTGTGCAGGATGGGGAAAAAGGGAGGGAGAGTGGGAGGGCTCTGGAAGAAGGCTGGCCTCGAAGCCGGGCCACTTGCTCTGGAGTGACTCTAAGCCACCCTAAGCAGGGGATTGGACCTTTGGGGTGGGCTCAGCTTGTCTGATGCTGCTCTCTCTGCCCTCGCTCAGAAGCCTCAAGGAGTCAGGTCTGAAAGGTTCTTGGGGGGAGGGCTGAAGGGAGGCAGAGGGCACGGAGGATGCTGTTTTTCACGTGTGTTTCTCTTGCCTTTTGCTCATGCGGCCAGTACTCAAGGTGTGATGTAAGTATGGGTGGGTGGCGGGAATGTGCCCTCACGTTTGGTTAGGAACAGCTCATCTCTGCCTCCACGACCTGGGCTCCTAAACATGAACACAGAAGATGGGTGCTTGCCCATCAGGGAAAGGGCTGCTACTTGAAGACTTACTTGTCCCCATCCTACAAGCTCAGTCATGCAAGGGAAATTAGCCCATGTCAAGAAGTGATTTCTTGAGGCCAGTTGGGTGGCTCAGTGGATTGAGAGCCAGGCTTAGAGATGGGAAGGTTTGGGTTTAAATCTGACCTTAGACACTTCCTAGCTGTGTGACCTTGGACAAGTCACTTAACCCCCATTACCTAGTCCAGTGATGGAGAACCTATGACATGCAGAGCACTCTGTAGGCATAAGCCTCCCTTCCCACCAGATTTCCTTACTAGAAAGGCATAGGGACTTGGGCAGAGCTGCTCCCCTCCCCCTCTCCACCAGGCCTGATGACATTTATTTCACATGCCCCACAACTATGCCCAACAGCCAATGGGAGTACACAGGGGATAGGGTGGGCGGCTCACAGAGAGCAGAGCTGGAAGGGAGCAGAGCACTCAGGCCACTCCCCTCCCCCCTCTACACTCTCTGAGGACATTCCTCACTTCACTTGCTCCTCCACGGGGAGCGCTTCCTCCCTCCCCTGTGTGGAGTAAGGGGAAAGGGGGAGCTAGCACTGTCTCTAAAAGGTTCACCATCACTGGCCTAGCCTTTATACTGATTTTCTGCCTTGGAACTGATGACACAATATTGATTCTAACGGGAAAGCTAAAGGTTTTTAAAAAAGTGATTTCTCTCTTATGACCCCAGAGCATTTTATTCTTCTATTTTAATTGGTATTATATTGTATCTATCCATATATGGCACATATAATACATATGATTATGCATATAATATATATTCTACATATTGCATGTAGAATATGTCAGCTCTTTGAGGGCAAGAACTATCTTGTTTATCTTTGAATTTCCCACAAGGCCTCCCATAATACCTTTTACATAAGGGTGGGAAAGGATCTGTGATTTCACTCATTTCTTCATGAGGAAAGTCCCATCCCATTGCAGGTTAGTTCATTCCTTCTGTGCCTCTTAGAAAGTTGCCCAGGGCACCAGGCACTTAAATCTTACTCAGGTTCACAGAGCTAGTGTATGTATCAGAAAACTTGAACTCAGGTCTTTGGGGCTCCAAGGTCAGCTTTCTAAGTTCTTCCATGGCCTCTCTAACATATAATATGTGCTTAACATATAGTAGGTGCTCATCTTTCAAATAGTCAACAAGTGTTGATTGCACACCCAGCTTGGTGTAGAAAACAGGAATCCCAGTTTTTGTCCTGAAGGAGCTCACAGCCTCATTTGTGCAAATCCTGTCTCTCTCGTTAAACAGAAAACATGGAGTTGTATAGTAAGGTGCTCTTGTTAAGAGAAAAGAGGGATGAGCTCTCCCTAAAGGAAGGCTCTGGAAACCTGAGTTTTTCTACCCATGTTTCCATCCAAAGTTTAAAAAAGAACTCTTCCTTCCCCTCCAGATTTCCAGGCACCTTTGTGGGCAACACAGAACCTGCTTCCTCACCTCTGAGCAGTGCCTCCCTGGCGACGGCTGCTGCCACCATCCCGGTAGTGCCCACTGTGGCTGGTATCCCTGCCACAGGAGAAGCTGCCATCAGCTTGGATGATGTGGCTCCACCTGCTAGTGGTACCCGAAAGGCCAGAGTGTTGTATGACTATGAGGCAGCTGACAGCAGTGAACTGGCCCTCCTGGCTGATGAGGTGGGCATCTTGAAGGGGACCCTGGGGTGTCTTCTTTGTGTGTGGAGAGAGGGGATCATGGATGGGAAGGGACTGACCTAATTAGTGATCTTTTGATGGGAAAGGCAGAGCCTAGCTTCTTTCTGTCCCCATGGCCACTCCAGGGGTCACAGGCCAAGGCTCAGGGCAGGGCTGAGGGTGGTGAAGGATCTGGTAGGGAGGGAGCCAACAGCTAGGCCCTCTTGGGCGGGTGGATTTGGAGCTCTAAACCTCCCCTCTACCTCCTTTCAGCTCATTACAGTCTACAGCCTCCCTGGAATGGATCCTGACTGGCTCATAGGGGAGAGAGGCAACAGAAAGGGGAAAGTGCCTGTCACCTACTTGGAACTGCTCAGTTAGGCAGGGCTCTGGGCCCACCCTCTGAGGGCTGCCACGGCTCCCCATACCTTCTCCCATCACTTCCCACTTTCACCCTCAGGTGGGAGAGAGAAGGTGGGGACGGGGGGGGGGGGAAGGGGGGGAAAGAAAAGGGTGCTGTCCCTTAACTCCTCTTGCTTCATCCTATTGTCTGTTCATTAACTGCCTTGACCAGTTCCTGGTTCAGGGTGGAAGCTGTCCTCCCCTCCCCATCATATAACATTCCATCAGGGATAAAAGGGGTCTCAGAGCAGCCCCTAGTCCCTGATCTTGCTTCTTCTCCCATTCCGTTCTAGGGACAGGACACTGAAGGCCTCCCTCTCCACTGCTTTTCTCAGCCCTCCTGCCCTTGCCTCAAAGCTCACTGAAGGAAGTAGATAGCCACAGTTTGAGGGAGGAAGCTAGGCCTTGGTGGGGGACTCTGGAGAGAGTAAGAGTTATGTGGAATGGGGAAGAGCCTGGGCCCTGAGAGAAAATAGGTCTTGAAAGCAAACCTCTCTGCTCCCTTGCTTTGGAAGTAGGGGGTCCTCACTGGTGCTTATGGTTTTGGGGTCAAAAGGCCCTTCAGATAATGTAATGATCACTTCCTCTGGACCTCAGGCTTTGGCTACATCCCTTAGTTGCCAAAAGAGAAAAAGGGGGCAGTTAGGTACTGCCTGTGTTGGTCCTCAAGGACCAGGGGAAGGGCATATAATGAAAGTGATCTGGGCTTCCCTGAAACAAAGAAGGAAGTGGCTGTCCCTCTCATTCACCTACCTAAACCACACCCCATCCCAGTCCCAAGAGAGCAACCTAGGGACAGGGGCCATAAGAGCCTCTCCATGGTCTCCTTACCACTGTCATTTCAGTCGATATACCTTAAGTGCAGCACCCTTCCTTTTATCCCTCAGGTAGGTAGTCAGACAAGGCTCCTGTTGCAGTCTGTCCCTATGCTCTGTCTCCATCCCTTCTCACACTCACTTTTTAACTGGCATTTTTACTTCTGTGTCAATGCCTGGCTGCTTGGCCTCTTGTGAATGATAATAAACCATCTGTAGTGCACAAGCTTCTACAAACAGGCTCCTTTTTTTTCATAATCAGTCTCAGAACTGTGCCAGAGCCATGTCTTCCCCTGGTATGGTCTGGCCCTGCCCTGAATGCTCAGCTCACAGGTAGGATGGGCTGTGTTCACTAGCCACAGAAGATGACTAGGTAAAACCCAACTTTCATTTATATATATATATAACCCTTACCTTCCATCTTGGAATCAGTACTAAGTATTAGTTCCAAGGCAGAAGAGCAATAAGGGCGAGGCACATGGGGTTAAGTGACTTGCCCAGGGTCATACAGGTAGGAAGTGTCTGAGGCCCTATTTGAACCCAGGTCCTCCTGTCTCTAGACCTAGCTCTATCCACTGGGCCGCCTAGCTGCCCCCAGCAAATATACATTTGAAAGGGTTATTTGTATCTTCTGTTCTGCTTAATGGTCATTAAGCAGCACTATGGGGATGAAAAGGGCCTAAGAGCATGGGAAAGAGAGATATTGGAGTCAGGCAAAAGGGAAGATTGGTCTTGGACATAGGCCACAACTCCCTTACCAAGTTAGACAGTTCCCTTACATAAGAAGGCATTCTCTCTCATTTTGTTCTCAGCTACAGGTCATCACCCAGGTTGCCAGAGAACCATCCCCATTGGGGTCTCGGCCTAGAACAACTTCCAGAGAAGCATTGGGGGGAGGGGGTATTCATATGTTGCATGTAGGGAGAAGAAAGGTGTCAGAATGGCAAGTCCTCAAGGGACACAGGGAAACAGAATGGCCCAAACCACCAAAAAAGACACAGGTCAGGTATAGGTGTCAATTGAAGGTGCATAAAAGTGGTATTTGATTCTCACATGTACAACTTGTGAGAGTATTTTAGTATTATCCCATTTGGCAGATAACAAACTCGTCATATGATTAGTTAAGTGTTGTGAGCAGGATTTCTAGTGTTCTTCCCCTATGCTATGGTGGTTCATACTAAAAGCTCTAATGATACCCACCACACCTGTGTCTATAAACAGTGTTTTAATATCTGTATAAATAGAGCAGTTACAAAAAATGCAATAACACAGTATGGAAAGAGACGCTTCAAACCCGTGCACACGGCCTCTTGTACTGTACATGGCACACACGCCTCTTGCTCAGCTGGCAGCGGGGGCTGGCCTCACTCGGGACAGGATCCGCTGAGGGAAGATGGGCCCAGCTGCTACGAGCAGCAGTGAGAAATGCTCGCAGGAAGGGAATATGCTTTCATGGGGTGTTTTTTATACAAGTGTCTAAGAAAAGTGATCCTCTGATTCCACTGTCCTCTCCTGACCCAAAGGTGAGATACAAAAGTAAGGATGGGTCCCCCAGAGAACCTGCTTGGACCATTGGTTTCCTGTAAGAGGTGCTTTGAGGGGGGCAAGGGGGTTGTCTCAGGCTAACGGCCCACAGGCTGACTGGAAGGAGGAGTGGCCTGTGGAAAAGTCAACCACCCTATCTCTGTACATGCTGGACAAAGGCCTGGACTAGCTGAATAAGAGGTTCTTGGCTCTCAGGGCCTGCTTTGGAAGTTGAGGCTGGCTTGCCTTGAGGTGAAGGAAGGACTCCAGCAGCTGGGGAAGTGGGGGCTCCACGGCGGAAGTAACGAGAAAGGCTGGAGAGCAATGTACTCTAGAATATAAAGGGGAAAGAGTAACATCAGCTCAGATTTTGACATTCTCTCTAATCCAGTTACTTAAGAGGAGTGTGTACTCCTCTGTATCAGGAAAGTGGACCAAAGGACAGGGTGTTGGAATCCCCAAAGGACTGTTTCCCTCTTCCCCTGCTCTGAGGCCCCCTCCATACCAATTCTGAGCTGAGCTCCTGCTTCATTCGCTGTTTGTCCCTGGGGTGTACAGCTGGGTCCCTCAGGTAGCGTACAGCCTGGGAGATGAGCAAGTAGAAGCAATTTTCCATTGTAAACATCAGGAGGGACCTGTGAAGGACCACAAACTAGTTGCCAGAGCTGAATAATGATGAAGAGACAACGACTGAAAATTCCCCACCCATCACCAATAAGATCCTAGGCATATACGGGAAAAAAAAAAAAGACCACTTGGTGCTATATAGAAACGGTCTTACTTCAGAGTCCTGGTCCCCTCCATCTGTGTGCTCAGCCCCACAGCCTGGGACAGGGATTCCTTTTTCTTGTCCAACTGTAGGGAGGGGGGGGTGGAAATATAAGAACCAGAAGTGAAATGAAGAAGATAAAGAAAGTCTGGTAAGGGAGATATTCTAGGCATTGGCCCTACCTCTCCCAACATGTTGAGGGCCACGTTCACTGTGGCCAGCAGAGTCCCAAAAGAGGGAGCCACATCAGAGTCGAAGGTTGGGGTCGTGAAGTTCAGGGCAAAAAGGATGTTGTATTCAGCAAGGTCTAGGGACTATAGAGAAGAGAAATTCAGGAGGCAAAAACCCATCCATTCCTAATCCTTCCGATTCCACTCCCTAATGACTAAAAACATTATTTTCTCCCTGTGCCAGGTCTTTTCTCCAGGACTGAGATATAAGGACAGAATACCTGGTCCAAAATGATCTGGCAGACATCAGGGGTGAAGTGGCGCAGGGCAGCCAGTGTCTTGCTAAGAATTTTTAGGAGGCTATACTGGACTGTTCGAAGGGCCCTCTGTTCTGCAGCCTCGCCGTCAGGATTAGACTGCTTCGAGGACGAGGGCTGGGGGGGGCGTTGGACTCTAGGAGTCACAGTTGAGGGCATGGCATCACTTCCATTTTTGTTCTATGGTGGGAGAAAAGGAACCAAGGATGATTTCCTCCAGGAACTCTTTCTGTTATCATCCAGAATAGAAGTAATTCAGAGTTACAATGTTGGGATTGGAGTAAAGGATTAACAAATGTCTTCCTGGAACTACCCTCACCTGTAAATAGTGCTGCAGCATCTTGCGGCTGTGCAGGAGAGAGGTGCAAGCCTGACATAGGTAACACAGATTTACCTAGAACACACCAGGAAAGAGGGAAGCAGGTAAGGAATGAGAGGCAAATGGGACATTTTTTTAAATCAAAGAGTTTTATTCAGATTATGCTTGTTTCCCCTCATACACTCAACCTTGACAGGAGCTCTGAATGTCCTTTTTATTTTTTTTTAAAGAACCTTACCTTCTGTCTTAGAATCAATGCTATGTATTGGTTCTAAGGCAGAAGAGCAGTAAGGGTTAGGCAATGAGGGTCAAGTGACTTGCCCAGGGTCACACAGCTAGGAAGTGTCTGAGGCCAGATTTGAACCCAGGACCTCCCATCTCTAGGCCTGCCTCTCAATCCATTGAGCTATCTAGTGCCCCCTGAATGCCCTTTGATAAAAGAAAAACTACCTGAAGGAGTAAGATACCCAAAATCCAACCCTTTGCTTCTAAAGGCTCCTTAGGGTCTTTGGGCTTTACTGTCATGTGATCTGGAATCCCATAGGATGTCTTTTATCTACAGTGCAAGTCCAGGCTGAGAGCACCAGTAGTCCCTGCTGTACCCCACCCCCCCCAAATCCCTGGATTTTGCCTTTCTAGGAACAAAGGCCTCATGGCCTACCTGACTAACCTATATGCCAGCCCAGGGTAGAAACCAAGCTGTCCCTTACCTGTATGTCTCTCATGAGCTGTGGCAAATGAAACTGCCACTCCTTCATGAAATTGGAGAGTTGCAGGATGAAGCCTACAGTGTGATCAGCTTCCTCTAGGCAGGCCAAACTTTGAACTGTCCTTACTGCATTGAGGCACTGGAGAGGAAATGAACTGGAAATAAGAACACTTCCAATATAACATGGCTGGGGTCAGGGGTAGGAGGAGGGTAGAAGGGACCATAGTAACTTAAAAAAAAAATCCTTACTTTTTGTTTGAGAATCAATACTAAGGATTGGTTCTAAGGCAGAGGAGTGTTAAGGACTAGATGGGGTCATCAAGTGACTTGCCCAAGGTCACACAGTTAGGAAATATATAAGATCACATTTGAACTTGGGACCTCCCATCTCCAGGTATGGCTCTCTATCAAGCCACCTACTGTCCCCACAGTAATAACTGTTAAGGGTACTAAAGAGATAGCAACAAAGAAAGGGTTGCCTAACTGGGGTCAATTCCTCTCATGAGAAAATAAACTTGGACCCATTATCAACCAGGCAATTATTTTCATAAGGGTCAATCACTGAAAGCATGAGAGGAAAACGAACAAAGATCTAAAGCATGAATTGCCTAGGCAGTATTTCTAACTTCATTAAATTGTCCAAGGGGCAACTCTGGCCCCCTTCCTTACACCCACACCACACTAGATCCCTGTCCACAACAAGTTTTCTATCTGACCATGTGGGGACATGGATGGCCTGGGAGTCACAACTCTAAAAAGTGAGCACAGAAGCTTCACCTGCAGAATTCGTTCCTGATGAACACCCACAAAGTCCAGGGCTTCGGTCAGGAAGTTATAGCGGAGAGTTTTGAGCAGACGTTCCATCAAGGACATGGACAGGCGGTAGACTCCAGGCCAAGAGGGGGCATCAAGGGATTTTCGAGAAGCACCAGGAGTCTGGGTGATATAAATAGGCACAAAATGGGACAAAGCTCTTTTCTCACTAGGACAGAATGACCAGTGAGCAGGGCTGATAAACAGAGAAGTCTTTATGTGTCTCAGGAATTATAGCATTGCTTTAAATTAAAAGAAAGCTTCCCAGAATCAACATAATTACCAGCCCCCAAGACCCTATCATGAGGGAAAAGAAACATCATATAATGTAAAGCACTAGGCAAGTCAGAGGATGTGTGTTCTAGTTCTATTCCTGCTATCTTCTTCTAAGCCTTACCTCAATTTCCATATTTGAGGAGGGTTAGATTAAATGAACTCTAGGATCTCTCTCAGCTCTAATATTCTATTCTATTTAAAAGGGATGGGGTCAGAATAAGGGTTCACTGGGTGGGCCACTGAGGAGGTACTCATTAAAACCTCAAAGTGAATTCCATAGCTAGCTACAGAACCAGCATTCAAGTTCATTCCTGCTCTGAGAGTATGCCCCCTAGTTCTCACCAACACCTTCCATTCTCCCAAACCATGGACCTGGAACAGGTGTGGCAAGGTCAAGAAGTCTTCATAGGGAAGAGGAAGAAGACAGAGAGCCCTAAAGTCAGCCATTAGAATACAAAGGTCCTACACTTGGCTTTGCCAATGGCCGAGGGCTTAGCTACTCCCTCTCTCTGGGTTTATTTCCTCAACTAAAAGGTGGGAAGAATTATTCTCCCTGTTTCTTCCCATTTTCCACAGCTGATAAGTATGAAAAAGGTAATGTTTTTGGTTTTGAAATTCTTGCTGATAAGCCAGAAAATCTAGGAGGGACTATTATAGTTCCCCCCACAGTAGCTGTGCTCTCATGAGGATGATGATTCAGAAGATATCAAGAATTACTTCAGGAAACTGGGACGGTAATAATCCCAAAAGCAAAAAAATAGGCTCATCCACGAAGAGAACAACACTCATTCTAAATCCGGTGGCTGACTCACCTGTACCCGTACTAGAAGCCTGGCTATACTCACCTGCACTGTTCCATTGGTACTGAGTTGATACACACTTAAGAGGGGCAAACAGATGCTCTGGGTGATGCCAGCTCCAGCCACAGCTGCTGCACCCTGGGACACAGATAACATGCTCTGAAGGCAGCCCTCAAGATACTGCAAACTCAATATGTTACTACTCCTCCACCATGGATAGAAGTCCCAAATACTGTGATATATCAATAGCTCTCTTGCCCTTATCATGGGGGATGAAGGTGGGGGAGGGAATGAGGAAAGTAAATAAATATAAGTCCCAACCATAAGCACAAGATGCAGTTGGGTTTCTGATATAATCAGCAACTTTCAAACCCTACCAGGAAATATCTAATGAGACAATTTAATCTGCGTAAGAACAAAAAAGGCAGTTTGGGGTTATTATGACTTCTTGGATCTATGTTTCTGATAGCTCAGGGATGGTGGCTCCCTAAATTGTCTTCTTACCTGTTGGGTTCGGGCCAAAGTGAACAGAAGATGCAGTGCGGCCTCTGTAAAGTGCAGGTTTTGCTTCATTCTCAGGCTCACCTCCAGGGTGGTGAAGAGAGTGGGCAGAATAGGGATCCTCCTGGTAACCTGAAGCCAAGAGTCTCCCTCCTCATCCACTTCACATAGTTCCTTGGCCAGGTGTAAGCCCAAGACACACACCTGCTGGGACCAAGAAAAAAGTAGGCAGAGATAGATGGTAAAAGGCTTCCTATGGTTGCTTGTGGAAAGGGGATGGACAGACTACCCTTACCCCATCCCGCTGATCCTTGTGCCGAAGCCGTGAAGAATCGTCTGTCTCCATGCTGTCCTTATCTTCTGGTGAAGTCCCTGAGGCCAGGCTGTGACGGGTCTGGTCAAAGAGGGCAATCACTTCTTCCTGAAGGGTCTCACAGACATTGAGTACCAGCTGGGAGTACTGTGGGATATCACTTACTGCAAAGTAGACAAAGGATGCATTCACAGTCCCTTAATACCACCTACTATTGGGCTTGGGGGTAGGGGTGAAGGAGTGGTATTCTTCAATGGTTATCTCTTGATCTAGAATAGTATACAAATTTCAACCAAGTGAAGGATACAGAAGAGGTAAATAAAGGGCTAGGTGAAAAGAGAGAAATCGAGAAAATACTGTGTAGTTCTAGAAGCAACGTGTACATGCCACACTTAAGAGGGAGTAATGGAAATGCTAAATTTTAAGAGACTCAGATTTATGCCTGGATTAGCAGCTCCCTAAGGCCAAATCTCCCACTACTGAAAAGGCTCACAGAAAACCAAGACAAACCAACATCAATTCCTGAACTAGAAGAAAGAAAAGAGAAAGCTATGTTGTCAGGGTTGTGGCATCCTTTTTGCTCTCCAGCCCATCTCACCTTTCCATTCTTTCATCTGAAGGACAGTAAGGAGGGCTGAGAACACTTTGGCCTTAGCCTTTTCCATTAGCTGCTGGTCTGCCTGTAGGATTCCCTCCAGAATCTGCATCAGGGAGCTAAGGGTTTCATCCATAGAAGCCAAATCTCTGGGAAAGAGACAACAGTGAAATAAAAAACCTCAGATGTCATCAGTAACTTGCCTTTGGCATCTGGATGCCAATTAACTAGCACTAATCAGATCCAGCTTTCTGGATCAATCATGGTGGAAAAGATATACTAAAACCTAATGTGGGAAATTTAATTTTAATGACAAGTTATTACTTTTCTTAGAGCAAGGGACTAGTAAAGAGGGTCAAGTCAGAGATTGATTACTGAAGCTAACTAGAAGCCAGCACCCTTCACCACTCTTCCAACATAAAACCTTACCTCTTCCATTGCCGAAGCAAGATGAGCAACAGGGTACATAGCATGGATCCTAGACGCAGACAGTTCACTGATGCTGGGACTAGCAGCTGGAAAAAAAATGGTTAAATTAAAACCCTGTATTGTGTTAGTTGGGAAATCTAACTTCCACACATCTGGTGGTACCCCCACCATTTCCAATCATTTCTTCAGCTCACTGTTTACAGATAGGGGTACTCAGAACTAGCCTTGAAATGATGAAGGGTAAAGAAGAATGGCCATTTCATAGACTTGAGGCTTGGAGAAGGCTTGTTTCTATATAATAGATTCTGAAATTGAATCATGCCCCTTACTGTATATCAGTATATCAGTGTATCAGCTGTATAACTAGCAGGCCAGTGCATTCTTAAGTACTTGACTTCATCAAAATATTTCATATACAGTGGATTTAAAAGCTTTGAAACACTTACTAACGCTTTGGTCCCAGCAAGCACATCAAGAAACAGGTGACGTCGAACAGCAGAATCATTTAGATACATTATATCTGCCTGAAAAAGAAGACAGAGAAGGTTTTTAGGTGGGAAGATTTTTCTGATATGTAAAGTGAGTGAGTGAGTGTGTGTGTGAATCTCAACTCTTAACAATGCACCTCAGCCAGTAATTTTATGGATCAATTAAACTATGCCACCCACTTTGAGGTTTAGGAAAGTGACCATAATGAGATATGTCAAGTGTCAAAGAATCTCATTTCCTTAGCTAAAATCCAACCATCTGGGCATGTAGTTCAGTTTCTTAAAAGAGAAAAGAAGATGCTGAGGTCACAAAGGCACAATTCAAGAAAATTCTGCCAAGTCATATGATATATAGCTCACTAGATGAGTAACTATTTACTGAAACTTCCTTGTATCTGAAGGTTCAGAGCTTCAAAACATAAACACAACACCCAGAACCTAGTAGGCCTAGAAGACACTAAAAGTTGTGGATCGTGGTTATGGTAATAGCGCCAATCCCTCAGGGAGACCCAAAGCTCAAACTCTGGCAGTATGAGAGAGGTTTCACAGAAGACACATATATAGTACACTTTAACTAAGAATGCATCCACTGAATCTGAATTCTTAGATCATTAAGTTCAACTTCTGCTGAGAACACCTCATCCAAAGTCTTTGCTAAAGCTCAAGTTCATAGCACAATGGTATCAAACTGGCAAAGGAAAATACAAAATGATCCTTCTAGAATCTACTACTGAACCTCCTTCCCAAAGTGCATACTTGGGACAGACACCCACAAAGAGTCCTGGACCTAAAAACTCTTTTTTGTTGGGACAACTAGGTGGTTCAGTGAATTAAGACCCAGGCCTATAGATTAGGGTGGATGTCCTGGGTTCAAATTTTACCTCAGACACTTCCTAGTTGTGGGACCCTAAGTAAGTCATTTAACCCCTATTGCCTAGGCCTACTGCTCTTCTGCCTTGGAACCCCCAAAATAGTATTGATTCTAAGACATAAGAGTTAAAAAACAAAACAAAAAACTTTTGCATCTATAAAAATTATAATAATTGCTTGTTTCCCTGAAAGGATCAGAGACTGATATTTCTGCAACCAATAAAAGTGAACAAAAATGTCTTGTAGAGAGGATGCTGAAAGACTGCTCTTAATATATTAATAAGATGGCCAGTCAGTAAGTATTTGCTGAGTACCCAGAGAATGTAACAATAGAAGGCAATTGGATATACTCCTAAACTGTGGGCCTTATGGAAAAAGGAAGACTATTAGAAGTTACAACTACAACACAAGGAAAAACAGGAAGTGTCATTCCTGCTGGGAATAATACCTTTATGGTTTTATCTAAAGAGTTTAAACAGCTGTTTTAGTCTCTTCTTTAGTACTCACTGCTGGTCCAAAACCTTAAGTCCCTAGTGATAATTCCTAGGTCTCTCTGTAAAGAGCCAATTAAATGACAGCTCTCACAGATTTGCCCAAAGGGTGGGTGGTGCCTTCCAGGAATATCAATCCACTCTATGACATGAGAAACAAGTGAAATAAAGCTGCTTGGGACACATGCTTACATGGCTGGTGGCAATAATGAGAAGCATCCGCCAGGCAGAGATCAGCATCTGGTACTCCACCAAAGAGGTGCAGCCACTGCCTTCTGTCTCTGCCGTGTGATCTGCCAAAGACTTGATATAACCTGACCAGTAGGCAAAACGCTTCTCACTGGAGAATTTCTTGAGTGTATCTTTTAGGGATTGGTCCAGTGAGCCCCTAAGGAGTTGAGGGGGAAAAAAAGGGACAACTTTAAGCAAGACTGCAAAATGATCAAACTGCACCCCAAAAGGCCAAAAATACCAAACCCCAAACTCCACCAATCTCCCAAGGTAGACAACTTAGGCCTTGTTTTCTACATTTTCTATGTAGATGGTTCCCACAATACTCTTCAAAGCATTTTTCTCCCCTGGGCCATTCACTAAATCCAATGCTGGATGATTCCATCAAACTGGCCTATACCACAGGGCTTCCTCCATAGACACAGAAACTTGCTTTCCTATATACATTCCTGATACTTACAAAAGGTATCAAAGAAGGAAGTCTTGGAGTCTTAAGAACACATGCTGAGGGTACTACTGTGTCTCTAGAAAGTTAAAAATTTCAAACTATCCCTTCTTTTGCTTTGGTTTATAACACTATAAATTCTCTTCATGGAAAGAATAATCTAAAATTTTCTCTACTCAAGCCTTTAAATAAAATCTCAAGAGGGAAAAAGACTCACTTAACTACATAATATATCTCCAAACAAATGATCTTCATAATTAAGGCACAGGTCTCCAGGATACTGGGCTAAGGAGGGAAAAAAGCAAAGAATATACCAATTATACAAAGAAATCTTGCATCTTAGTATTCCATATCTAGTCTTTAGACATGAAACAGAAAGCAAACACAGACAAAACTCATTTGGTTTCTAATGGGACAGGGAGATCCCAAACTAAAATTAGCAAATGACTTTTAAGAGGCAAAGACCTCAGGGTAGTAATGTCTCCAAAGCAGCTGACATGAACTGGATAGAGTCATCCATTACATATGTGGAGAATCAAGAATTCAACAGCCTTTTTCCAGGATAAGACTTAAAAAAAAAAAAGGTAAGTGTTATTTAAGTGGAGAAATACCTAGGATTTCACAAATCTCAAGCCCTTTGAGGAAATAGAGAAGGCATCTGTTCCTATTCCATTCTTCCAAAACCCAGCCTTTCTCCCTCCAATTTTTGTTACAATCATCATCTCACCCAACTTACTTCAGATGTTTCTGAGGGAGGAGATAGAGTCCCAAACAACGGGCTGGTCAAGTTCTCCCAAAACTTTGGTCTAAAAAAAGGATAAATACATTGTGATGATGTTGGTTATTCAACATAAATTCCTTAACTCACCCCACTGGCACTGTTCTCAATGATTTCTCCTTGAGAGATAGGAGAGCCCCAACAAAGGTCATCATATGGTGGTTACTGCTAACACTTCCCAGGCAAACATAGCCCTGTCAATCCATGTTGCTTTGCTCTGTGACTTAACATACTCCCTTGGAGAAAAACAAACCAATTCAAAGCTTACACCTGCTGTTTGTCACTCAGATAAGCACTGATGGAATTAAACCAAAGGCGACAGGATTAAAGCAAGCTGAGTTATGAGGCAGCGATGACCCCTGCTGGTGGGCAGTGAAGAAAATACTCACTTGGTCCTGAGAACCAGCATGGCACTGTCCCGGCGGTCCTGCCACAGGGCATGCAGAAAAGCTATGGCAGCACGGTGCAGTAGAGGAGGACACCAATATCTATCTTGCTGTTTTGAATCAATTAACTCTAGTACCACCTGGAGACAACTCCATTCTCCAAGACTGAATTCCTGGAAAAGAACAGAAAGTTCAGACTACCTGCCATCAGTCTTTGGAGGATTGAGCACAGAGCTGGCTTCCTATAGAGAACTTCTTCTAGGTCCTGCAGCCAGCCCAGATTCATTTTAGGAGAGGAACTTACTTTGGAACCATCATTTCCATCCTTTACTTCAAGGTTCAAAAAAAGCTCAATGAGGCCAGGTTGAGTCTCCACAGCAACAGTGAGAAACTCTAGGATCATAACCTTGATGCGCATATCCTCAATCTTGCTCTGTAGCCTAGTCAGAAAAGCATCCCGGATAGCAGCTGCATCACTGCCCAGGCAGGCATACACGGACATCGGGGCAACCTGTGGGAACACCAAGGTTTACTGCTCTGCCAATGTAGCAAATGTTCTCCCACAGAGTCCCAAGGTGGGCCAACTGTTTGAAGGAGCAAAAAGGGAAAAAGAATAATTTAGGAAAGCTACAAAAGAAAATTACAGTACAAGGAGAGGTCTATTCAGAGAAAACCATTTTACAAACCGCATAAACTTCACCATCTCCTTTAATAGCTATTTCTCCTCAGGTAAAGTTTTACATGGTTCCAAGGTAGCAAAGTAAAGAAAAATCACAATTTTCAAGATTAACTTGTAAAGAAGAATCTTACCGTTGCCAAGCGTTTCAGCAGCTGGATGGCAAGTCGTGGCAAGGCAGGATCATGTTTGTGATAGATGTATTTGGCCAAAACAGCAATAAGATTGTTCCCATGGGCACCTAGAAAAACACAAGAAGAAAGAGAAATTTCAAAAGTTATCTGATCCATGGGACCACAGAGAGATGACTACTCAAAAATGGTAAAAATAACCTGTAAACTATTCGAAAATATGTAGGTGCCACAGAAATCCAAGGAAACCACATTATCTTATCTTTTGCTAATTGTAAGTGGATGAAGATATGAGAGCAAGATATTGGAAAATCTGATATTGCACAATAAAATTATATGTTGAACGGTGTCTTCCAGTTAATGGGTCAGTAACAATAATTAGAATGGCAAGGCTCTAAAGAGAAACTGGCCTTTTGGAGAATGAAAGAATTTTTTTTTTAACATTTAGAACTTCATATTATCTGAATTACCTGTCAAATGATAATTAGCTAATACACTCACTAGAACTTATACATTAAGGAAATTATAGACAGAATACTACAAAAACACAGTAAGATTGAAGTTTGCCCATTTCTGCTCAGGAAGGTCTTATGCCCTCTGTTCCTAAGCTTCACAAATGTTTTCCTGATTTATGCTCCAGTCAAGATCAACTGGTGACATTATTGCTTCCCTTCTTTCTGATCTTCCTTCTGTTCCCCAGAAGTAGAATTTCCAGAGCCTTCTCACTCAGAGGCCATCTTTGTATATGCCATTTCAAAGAGCTTTAATGATGCTTGTTGTAGAGTAGATGCTGCCTGCCTGATGTTTTCTCCTGTTTCACTATCTTTGTGAGCTAAGAGCTCTCTCATTTTAGAGATTTCATCTTTACGTTTGTTACATTTATCTGCTAGAAGTTGGTCTTTGAATTCTTCCATCTTTGTTTCAGTATCATGAATAATTCCTTCTACCATATTGACAGCTTCTACACGTTCTTTCTTTCTCCTGTCTTCCTCAGCATACTTCTCTGTGTTCGTAACCATATTTTCAATGTCATCTTTGCTTAATCCACCAGAAGACTGGATCACAATTTGTTGTTCCCGTCCTGTGCTTTTATCCTTTGCAGAAACACGTACAATTTAATTAGCATCAATGTCAAATGTGACTTCAATCTATGGAACTTCACGTGGAGCTGGTGGAATTCCATCAAAGTAAACTGGCCAAGAAGTTTATTGTCTGTTGCCATCTCTCTTTCCCTCTGGTACACTTTAATTTCTACCTGTGTTTGACCATCAGCAACTGTAGAAAACACGTGGCTCTTCTTGGTTGGAATAGTTGTGTTGCTATTGATTAGTTTGGTGAAGACACCTCCTAATGTTTCAATGCCCAGAGAAAGGGGAGTAACATCCAGAAGCAGCACATCTGTGACATCTAATACACCTCCTTGAATGGCAGCTCTAATAGCCACAGCTTCGTCAGAATTGACAGCTTTACTAGGGGCCCGGCCAAAGAGTTCCTGTACTGTCTGCTGAACCTTGGGCATTCTGCTCATGCTACCAACTAGAATGACTTCTCCAATGTCACTCTTGCTGACTTCAGCATCTTGCATGGCCTTCTGGCATGGGGAAATAGTCCTCCTGATGAGATCAGTGATGATCCCCTCAAAATGAGCTCAAGTTAACTTCATGTTCAAGTGCTTGGGCCCAGAAGCATCCATATCAACTGGTGACATTATTGCTTCCCTTCTTTCTGATCTTCAGATCAGATAAGGTAAGTTGATATCAGTCTGCACAGAAGAAGAAAGCTCACACTTGGTCTTCTCAGAAGCTTCCAGTACTCGTTGAAGAACCATATTGTCTTTGGTAAGGCCACGTCCTGTCTCTCTCTTGAACTCCTTTACAATGTGCTGGAGGAAGGCCTGGTCTAAGTCTTCACCACCTAGAAAAGTATCTTCATTGGTAGATTTCATCTCAAATACACCTTTCTGAATTTCCAGGATAGAAATATCAAAAGTTCCACTACCTAAATCATACACAGCAATGACTTTGTCTTCAGATTTTTTTTTTTAAACCCTTACCTTCCATCTTGGAGTCAATACTGTGTATTGGCTCCAAGGCAGAAGAGTGGTAAGGGCTAGGCAAGGGGGTCAAGTGACTTGCCCAGGGTCACACAGCTGGGAAGTGTCTGAGGTCAAATTTGAACCTAGGACCTCCAGTCTCTAGGCCTGGCTCTCAATCCATTGAGCCACCCAGCTGCCCCCCTGTCTTCAGATTTGTCTAATCCATAAGCCAAGGCAGCAGCTGTAGGCTCATTAATCACTCGAAGTACATTTAGGCCAGATATTTGTCCAGCATCTTTGGTGGCCTGTCCCTGAGAATCATTGAAATAAGCAGGCACAGTGATAACAGCATTTTTTGCTGAATGTCCTAGATAGTATTCTGTAGTCTCCTTCATCTTCATCAAAACAAATGCACCTATCTGACTTGGGGAATATAGCTTCCCATGGGCTTCTACCCAGGCATCACCATTGGAGGAATGGATAATTTTGAAAGGAACATTTTTAATGTCTTTTTGCACTTCAGGCTCATCAAATCGATGACCAATGAGGTGCTTGGTGGCATAGAACATGTTGTGTGGGTTGGTGACAGCTTGTCGTTTAGCTGGCATGCCAACAATGCGCTCTTTGTTTGCTGTGAAGGCTACTCTTAAGAGAGGGAGTGGTTCTGGCACCTTCAGCATTCTCCAACACTTTTGCTTGTTTCCCCTCCATTACTACTATGCAGGAGTTAGTTGTCCCCAAGTCAATACCAATAACTGCCCCCTTAATTGTTTCTGATGCATAGTCTCGCCTTGAAATAATTCGAAAAGGCTCATGACTAAGACCATTCCAGGATGGCGGAGACTGGCAGCTGGGCCCCAGGAGGTGGCTCCAGCAAGGCGAGTGACAGCAGTGCAGCTGGCATTGAGCATGACGGAAGGCAGGCAAGGGTGGGCAGCGAAGCAGACTGAAAGCACCAGAGAATGAAAGAATTTTAAGGTTCAAAGGAATCAAAGAAATTAGCTAGCTTAGCTTCTTTGTTGTGAAGATGAGGAAACTGAGGACAAGATCTACCTAAGATGGTAAGATTTAAGTCATTAGAATTTATCTCTCAGTTGAATGATAGCCAGATTACCACATGGTTTCCACAAGTAGTGGCTGAAGAACTACTAGTCTCAACATGGAACCAATTAGGAAAAGTTTTCTGCTAAACCCTGCATAAAACCCTACACTATATATAGACCTAATGCTGATCATGAGAGAGGTACTTACCATGTTGAGTGAGAGCCTGTTCCAGGGGAGACACCACATTGGAAGGAGGTTTCAGTCTAATAACGTTGTTGGTCACTGAGAAAGCCAGTTTCACTGTCTTGATAAGTAGTTGACCTTGTCCCTGGCCTTCTGTCCCATCACTGAAAAACCAAATGAAAACTCAAGTTGATTCATCCAATTGTTATTCTCATCATATGTGATCTTTCAACTGAAGGGCCTGACAGTGGTCTAAGACTACTATAACTTCTGGCAGACAACCCAGGCCAAACTCAAGACTAAAGTAGCAAACTCCCTTAGCTCAAATGATATAATGAATATAAATTATTCTGCATACTTTAAAGTGTTAGAGAAACATGAGTTATTATCATCAGTTATGTAACAGTCTAGAGGTAAAGTGTAATCATACAGTAACATACCACCCACTGCCACACACACGCAATGAAATAATACCATGTAGAGAAGCATACTGTATGAGCAATTATTTCTGAATAAGAATAGCATGACTATAGCTTGAAGCAGAACCCTACTATAATTCACAACAATCAAATTGGGGCTGCAATCAAGTTATCTATTCGGAGAGCAGAAAGTGAAAGTCTTCACATGTATAAAGGAGTATCATATTGTTTGTCTCTTCAATGGGTGGGGCAGAGGCTGGAGGGAAAGAATTTAGAACTCAAAATAGAAATAGTTTGTAAAAAAGAAGGGAAAAAACCTTCTTGTAGACCACATTCTAGGCAAATTTAAATTAGAATAACCGGGAGATATGGGATCAGTAATGACAATACAAATACCACAGAGAAAACTTTTTCTCTTGGCTAATACATATGCTATAGATCTGTCTGTAGCCAGGAGTATAACATACAGAAAGACAGGGAAAGGGATACCATTTGTTAGCACAGAGGTTAGCATCTTCTGTTCACCTCAAGAAAAACCATTAAAATCCATCTGATAAGAAATTGGAAAGTCCTATCCTGCTGGTGGGAAATGGAACTTACCTTCTGGGCTGAGCTGCCATTACCATGTCAATGGTATCCACACCAATGCCCATGATGTTGATGACTGCTTGACCAGCTTCAGTGTTGGCCAGACTACAGATACAGAGAGACTGTAGGCTGGGAGAATGGCTAAAAAAACAAGACAGTTCTGAGTCCCTCAAAAGCCAGAAAATACATCTTTGGATCATAAGAGCAAGGTTAGAAAAGCATAACTTGCCAGACTCCATTTATAGAGCAATAAGGAGCCTTTTCTAGATAGTCAAAGACTTTTAACAAGCAATCTGGCCTGTTTTGTCCTTTGATCTCCAAATGCAGATAGCACACGAAAAGCAAATCCACATTAAATTTGTAGGGAAATGTACCACTGAAAGTTTTTTCAATCAAGTGACAAGTAGCCTAGGCCACACATACAGTCTACTGCTCCTCCAGAAAAGAAGATATGCTAGCTTTGCCCATTAGGCTTTTACTTTTCTTTCCAAGGTTTGCTGGAGTGGCTGCTGGCACAAGAAATAGAATCTAAACTTTCAAACCCCATCAACTCTTTCCCATCTCACCTGCTATGAATGTCTGATTCATGGCACAGATTCAAAATTGCATGGATCAGTTCAAGTATCAGGCAGCCTGAAATCAGAAAGAAAAGAAAGAATCTAAGTCAAGATGATGGGGAACACAATCCAGAAAACTGTTATAAAATCTTATGCTGCGGGACTTAACATACCACAGGAAAGGAAAATCATCAGAGAAATAGTAATCACACCTTTATTGAGCCCTCAAATCCCCACATGTTCTCTTTTAGGTATATCCTTACCAATTTGTTCTCTCACTCCATGGACATTGTAACGCCACTTGTGATAGCTGGGAAGCATCTCCTTCAGCACAAACATGATGCAAGGGGCCAGCCCTTGGCTCTGGGTGCTACCAAGCTGACCCTATAGGAAACCATTTCATGAGGTCTATTGCTATGAAGCCTTTCAATTACTGCAGAATAAACTGCCAAGAGTCAAAGCCCAAATAGAATTAAGGTAATGCCTTTGCATCATATAGAAGCAGGAAGCCAGAGGATACTGATAAGAGAAATAATATTTGTTAAGCCCTTAAGTCAAACAAACAGTTTGTTAAGCCTTTAAGTCAAATGAACAGTCCATATGAGGCCCTTATTCATTTGGGAAAGCAAACCAGGAGGCATAAGCACCTAACCAAACAGTGTCAGCATTAGGGAGGAGACAAACTAATAGGGAAGAAAAGAAGTTATTTTCAGCATTGAAGAATATATGGACTGCCTGCCCTTTGATCCAAACATAGCAATACTGGGTTTATACCCAAAAGAGATCATAAGGAAAAAGATTTATACAAAAATATTCATAGCTGCACTCTTTGTGGTGGCAAAAAAAAAGGGAAAATGAGGGGATGCCCTTCTATTGGGGAATGGCTGAACAAATTGTGGTATATGTTAGTGATGGAATACTATTGTGCTCAAAGGAATGATGAACTGGAGGAATTCCATGGGAACTGGAAATACCTCCAAGAATTGATGCAGAGTGAAAGGAGCAGATCCAGGACAACATTGTACACAGAGACAGATACACTGTGGCACAATTGAATGTAATGGACTAATGGACTTCTCTACTAGCAGCAATGCAATGATCCAGGACAATTCTGAGGGACTTATGAGAAAGAACACTATCCACATTCAGAGGAAAAATTGTAGTAGAAACAAGACAAACTGCTTGATCACACGGTTAAATGGGAATATCTTTGGGGATGTAGACTCTAAATGATCACCTGAGTGCAAATATCAATAATATGGAAATAGGTCTTAATCAATGACACATGTAAAACCCAGTGAAATTGTGTGTTGGCTTTGGAAGGGGGGTGAAGGGAGGGGAGAGAAAAAAACATGAATCTTGTAACCATAGAAAAAATACTCTAAATTAATTAATTAAATAAAAAATTTTCCCAAAAAAAGAATATATGATTTCTCCCTTGAACATTCTGTAGTCATGTTTACACAAGGGAGATCTCACAGCTTAAACTCCCTGTACTGCCACTACCAAACATAATTCAAGGAAACAGAATCTTGTAGGGTAAATGCTTCTTGTAGGATAAATGCTTCAGAACCATAAATGACAAGAACTTACCTTGACAAGAGTGGTGATTAAGCGCAAGAAGGCAATAGTGACTCCATATTCACCTTGTGGCTGCTCACTATTCATCAAGAGATTTCCATAACCCCCTGCATTCATTCCCTCAGCACTGATAAAGGAGAGAGAAGCAGCATGAAACCCAAAACACAATTCTTGCATTCCCAGGGAAGCACCAAATTTTTCATAGAGCATTCCAGTTACCTCTCAGGAAGCCTAAGTATAACAGCTGTGCGAGAACTCTACAAAATGGCCTGTTTTATGCTTAGTGGACATAAAATAAAATACATTTCATTCAAAAGGGTTTTCAGTAAAGGATACATTCTCATGCCTAAAAACATGCAGTATAAACATGCTTAAATTATAAAGAAGAGTAAGGTAAAAATGAGCAGAAAAGATGGATCCTACTGTTCTATGAGTTGAGGGCTGCTGGGCTCATTGAAACTCCTGAGGAATAGGAACAATGATTTGGCCATTTTGCATTTTAAGAACAGTGGGTCAAATTCCAGGACCCAGGATACACGGATTCTCTAGATTAGAAAGTAAACACCCACACACTTTAGAGTAAGTGCTGCTGGATGCCAAACATGTTCTTCAACAAGGCTTTCTGGTGGAAAAAGAGCCATAAGCAATAGCCTCCCCACCTTGTCCCCTCTTTAAACCAGCCCTTCTTTCCTTGTCACCTCTTGCATCCAAAATGGAAGATGAATGGGCAAGTGGCAGCAGGAAGCAGGTAGATAAAGAGGAATTATTCATTCATTCTAATTATTAATGAGGATGCTCTAGGTCTCTTAACAGATTTTCCCCACCCATCCCCCCCAGCTAAGAGTTGGCTCACCTAATCATCTGACTCATATTGGAGACTGGATGGGCTACGAATGGCAGAAACCCTGTATGGCGAAGATCAGTCCAAACCTATGAAGGAAAGAGAGAAGCTAAATATTTCCTTTTTGCTCCATCTGTGCATACTGTGATAAAGGATGGAAAGGTTTATACCTTTCCATCCTTTATCACAGTATTCCATAATCTTCAAGTGCTAGGAAAATGGATTTTCACCTTAGCTGGATTCCGGGCAGCTAATACAGTCAAACAATTGACACAGGAAGCAATGACATCCACAGGAGGAGAGATCACAGTTGTTAACCTAGTTGAGGAAAGAAAATCAGGCCCTGGAATTTCCTGAAAGTACTGCACTCCGTAAAAGTAGTAATACTATTTGTTCCATGACAAATATTATTTCCAATTCTTCTCCTTCCAAGTTTCTCTTCTCAGTTAGGCTAAACAGGAAAGCCCTCTACTGGAAGAAGAGTAGCTATACCAATGCCACCCACTGAGTAAACTGGCTTTGGACCAATGAATGTGTTGTCCTAGTTCCTAGAAACCCCAACATGTTTGAGAGTAATTACTCAGAGCAGGAAAACTAGGCTTCAAATGTTTTCATATAACTAGGAGACTGTTCATCAGTAACTTACCTCTGCAACAACATGTAGATGCGTGAAGTGATTGGCAGGAGACAGTCAGCTATGGACAAATCAGTGCTGATGACCTTGTGAACCAGGTCAATGACAGGTTTGACCCGCTGGCAGTGCTGAATCACATCTGAGGGGAAAGGTAGTTTGTGGGCTTGAAACTAACTCCTTTTGGATCATTGACCAATCCTATGTGAAGCAAATCAGCAAGACAATCCCTTGATGGTCCCAAGTTCTACCTTCCTGTTTATTCACTTCCCTCTCCCATTATGACTGACTCCCAAGTTGTTCTTACCTGCTGTGGATACAACATGCAGTAGCATTTCAATCTCACAAGTGAACAGAGTCCAACTGCTGTAGGAGTATTCCCATCGTACTAGATATGCCCGGTCATCCAGCATTACCTGACCCACTGTGCCCTGAGGTATACGAAGATTGGTCTGACCCCCTATGGCAGGAATGAAGAAGGAAGAAAAACCACGCTAATTCCTGGCCACTCAAAAGCAAGATAACTCATTATATCTCCATTCTTTTTCTTCTTCTTTTTGAAACCCTTACCTTCTGCTTGGAACTGATACTAAGTGTTGATTCCAAGGCTGAAGAGCAGTAAGGCCTAGGCAATTGAGGTTAAGGGACTTATCCAGAGTCACACAGCAAGGAAGTGTCTGAGGTCACATTTGAACCCAAGATCTCATGTCACCAAGCCTGACTCTATCCACTGAGCCACCTTATATGTGGGTATATAGGTTACAAAGCATTTCCTTCACAATATCACCATTAGGAAGGTAAATATAAATATATTATCCCCATTTTACAGCTGAGGCAACAGGTTCAGAAACATCAAGTAATTTGCCCAGATGTTTAGTCATGAAGCTGAGAACCACTTCATGTTCAATGTTTTTCCCATCCCATACTGCTTCCGTAAAACATTTTCTACTACTCTGGGAGAAGTACTCTTCCCAACAATCTCTGAGAGAGTTTAGAGGTCTTCCTTCCGTTTTAATGACAGAGAAAACAAAACAGCAGCTAAGCGACTTGGATTCCCAAAGTTCCAAAGTCAGTCAGCAAAAACTTGAGGATTAGAATTCCCAGGCTGATCTTCCAGCTTCGCGGGTCTGTAGTCACACAATGCTTTGTGTTTAAAAATGGTTATTTCCCAGGCATCATCATAACTTCACAATAATGGCAACCTTGTGTTCGTGCCTTACTTTAATGTTTGCTGAATGTTTTCCTCACAGGACTGAGAGGTAGGAATACATGAAAGCAGAAAATAATTGGTTTAAAGAAGTCCCTTTAGAAGGAACCTTTCCATTAAATATAAATTATGAAGATGTCTAAATAGGACTTATTCAGAGAGACCATCATAAAATTAAGTAAGAAACCACTATAAAATCAGCTAAGACTGGAGGGCAATTTGGAACTATGCCCAAAGGGTGGCTAAAAGACTGTCTGCCCTTTGATCCAGCCATAGCACTGCTGGGTTTGTACCCCAAAGAGATAATAAGGAAAAAGACTTGTACAAGAATATTCATAGCTGTGCTCTTTGTGGCAAAAAATTGGAAAATGAGGGGATGCCCTTCTATTGGGGAATGGCTGAACAAATTGTGGTATATGTTGGTGATGAAATACTATTGTGCTCAAAGGAATAATAAAGTGGAGGAATTCCATGGGAACTGCAACAACCTCCAGGAATTGATGCAGAGTGAAAGGAGCGGAACCAGGAGAACATTGCACACAGAGACTGATACACTGTGGCACAATTGAATGTAATGGACTTCTCCATTAGTGGCAATGCAGTGATCCTGAACAACTTGGAGGAATCTATGAGAAAGAACACTATCCACATTCAGAGGAAAAACTGTGGGTGTAGAAACACTGAAGAAAAACAACTGCTTGATTACATAGGTTGAGGGGGATATGACTAGGGATATAGACCCTAAATGATCATCCCAGTGCAAATATCAACAACATGGAAATAGGTTCTGATCAAAGTCACATGTAATACCCAGTGGAACTGCGCATCAGCTATGGGAAGGGTGAGGGGAGGGAGGAATAGAATATGATTTTTATAACCAAGGAATAATGTTTGAAATTGACCAAATAAAAATAAATTAAAATATTAATCAGCTAAGAGCTTCTAACCTCTCTAGACTTTCAAAAGTATCTGATTAAGGTAAAAAAAAATGAAGCCTGCCTTTTTCTTACCAAGAGGGTAAAGGAGTTTTGGTGTCTGCCTCCGCCAGAGGGTCCCATCTTCATGT
This sequence comes from Monodelphis domestica, assembly GCF_027887165.1. Classification (NCBI taxonomy): domain Eukaryota; kingdom Metazoa; phylum Chordata; class Mammalia; order Didelphimorphia; family Didelphidae; genus Monodelphis; species Monodelphis domestica. The sequence goes on along the minus strand of NC_077227.1, from coordinate 461,861,863 downwards.
GAGAGCACATCATGGGGCTTATGTTTATAAAGCTCATTGTAGAAAGACATTTTATCCAGGAAACTATATACCTGCAGATAGAGATGGAAACTTTGGTCATCTGCAACCACCTCAGTAAGGTGGAAAGCAGTCTAATTCCTCTTTCAATTTTTTAATCAGATCAGTCAAACACAGTCTTCCCTAAAATACCCCATACCTACTTTGCTATCTTCTGAATATAATTATAGAAAGTCTCATTTGCACCACTGACTTGGTAATTAGGTAGCCTTTTATATAAATGTCATATATCATATTACCAACTAGATTGTAAGTTTATTAAGGGCAGAGTCTGTTTTCAATATCTTTGAATTCTGCCATTATACCTGCAAAGAGTAGACATTTAATACATGTATTCAAAACTTAGAAAAGATTGTTGAGCTCTAACTATAGGTAAGATCTTGTATTAGGTGCTGGAGGACATAAAAGATGAATTAAGTATGAACTTAGATAAAGGATCAGTGACTGTCTGGGAAAACAGGATAAGCAAAAGCACTGAAGATAAGGAAAAGCCAGAAACAAGAAGATTGAGCCTTACAGATCATGCTCCCAGTCACCCAGGGTCAAAATTTAATTCTCCCCTCCTCTTCTTTCACTCAGATCCTCTAACCCAATGGATTCTGGTGGTGGAGTAGGAATATTCCTTGCTATCCACTGCAAATTACAAACTCTCCCTTTACCCCCATGACTCAGAAATTTCTCCCCCTTTTGAGAATTTTGCTATCAAAATCCCCCCCAATACAGATCTTGATGACAGTTATCCATTGGATCTCAACAACATTCAATGTCCTTCCTCAATGAGGTCACTGGCTGGCTCACAGACCTTACCTTTACCACACAACTCCTATTCTTTCTTAACATGACCCACTAGTGTTCCACTTCTACGTATATGAACTCTTTTTTTTTTTTAAACTCTTACCTTGCATCTTAGAATCAATACTGTATATTGGTTCTAAGGCAGAAGAGGGCCAGGCAATGGGAGTTGATGTTCATGAACTCTTAAAAATTCCTTTATCTGAACATCTTTCTTCTACCTTATAACTCCTAACCTTGTTCTTTGTCCTCAATGTGATGGCTAATTCCTCTACTCTGCAGTTCTCTCCTCCCTTCCCTATCTCAATTTCTTAGTGAATTCAGTTAAACTATACTACCACTTATATTCTCAGGGTTTTTGTGATAATTCTCTTTCACAGTTCTCCTCCAACCTATCTGACTGCTCCTTTGTCCAAGTTGTACCCACTAACCATGAATATCTCCCAAGGCTTTGTCCTTGACCTATTTCCCTTTTCCCACTCTACTGTTTCATTTGGTGATTTTGTCAGTTCCCATGGGCTCAATTATCATCACTATTCATATCAGATATTATATATAGATAGTAGGCCCCAATCTCTCAGCTCTGTAACAGCTGCTTCTTGAATATATATCAAACTAGATGTCCTGTAGCCATCTCAAAAACAACATGTCCAAAATAGAATTTTCTTTCCCCTCAAACCCTTTCTTCTTCCCCATTTCAATGTTACTGTTAAGGGCACCACTATTTTCCCAGTCACCTAGATTCATGACCTTGGTACTATCAGGGAGCCCTCACTAGCATTCAACTCACACATCCTATCTATTGTCAAATCTCATCACTTTTACCTTCACATGTTTTGTTGACATTCCTTTCTCTCCAATATTTTCACCCTATAATGGGCACTGATTATCTCTGCCCTGGACTACTGAAATAGTCTTCAAAGTAGTCTCATTTCAATTCAAGTCCAACCTCACTCCTATCCATCATACATTTAGCTGACAAGCTATATATATCACAAGACTTGCTGTTTTTCACTTCTGACTCCTACCTGCTGAGAACATGCTTTAAAACTGACTATTCCCTATACTGAACTACCTACTCCTGGCTTTCCTCAATATGTGGTTCATATTCTTTCTTCTACAGGAAGTCTTTCGTGGCCCTGCCCCTCAACCCTTGGCCCCCTTCTAAGATAGCCTTTTCTATACACATTTGCATATCTGGTACATTCATAATTATTTGAATGTTGATTCTCCCAATTGAATCTAAGTGTCTTTTAAGAACAGTGTCCAGAGAGAGCCCTGTATTTCTTTGTATCTTCAAAATCTGTCACAATGCTTAGAATAGAATAAGCCCTTAAAACAAATTTTTTTGAAACAGCAAATAGGAAAATATTTTGCATGACTTCACACATATAAATGATATCCTATTGTTTGTTTTCTCAGTGTGTGTGGGAGGGGTAAAAGGGAAGGAATTTGGAATTCAAAATTAGTTCAAAGTGAATAGAGGAAAAAATGTTTACTGACTAGACTTCCTCACATTAAGCAGTTGCCAAGTCCTGTCAAGTCTCCCTTTACAATACTCTTTGCACCTACTTCCTTTTATTCACAGTTACCACTCTTGTTCAGGACTTAATTCTCTCTTGCTAGGACTATTCTAACAGCATTCTAATTGATCTCCCTGTCTTTAGCTTTTGTCTTCTTCTATAATATCCATCATACAAGTTGCCAAATAACTTTCCTAGGGCAAAGATCTGACCATGTCAGTCTCTTGTTCAAAAAATCTTTAGAAGTTCCCTATTTTCTTAAGATAAAAGCAATCTCCATATGATGCTGCCATTTACAGTCCTGCACAATGTGGTCTAAACCTCCTTTTTGAGCGTTATTCTATATTATTTCCTTTTCTGTACAATATGTTCTGGCCAAACTGGATCACTACCTATCCCCAAAATGTAACAAGCTGTCTCATCTTCATGCATTGGCAAAGATTACCAGGAAAATGCACTGTCCCTATCTCAGTGTTTCAGAAGCCTTCCTCTTTTTCAAAACTTAGCTCAGGTGCCACCTTCCCTGATCTGTGACCCCAGCTAAATATGCACACATTCTTTCCCATCTTAAGTTTTCTCTTACTCTCATCACTCCCTACCTCATGTTATACCTGTTCCTGAAACATGATGCCCCCTAACTAATATTATTAATCTGTGCAAGTGTTAATGCAACACAACACTATCCCCTATCTGTCAACCCCAAATAGGGCACTTGAGGGAACAGACTGTCATATTTTTCTATGTCCAACACATAGCATAATGCTTTGCAAAAAGGAAGTATTCAATAAATGTGTTGAATTAGGCTAAGGACTAATGTATGCAAATTCTGAAGTTATCTTCCTAATGGACCAATAGAAAGGACTGGAATTTTGGATGGTAATTTTTATTAAAGGGATATTTATATGAAGCCTCTTAAGCTCTTACTTTTCATAAGCACCTGACTACACATCATACCTTCTTGGCTGTGGATTTCCCTGATACAAGGGCTCTGAGCAACTGCAAAAGAGGAGAGAGGAGATGGGGAAACATCCCACACACACTGTCCAAGATGATTCCTAGCCCAGAGGTTGGTTCCTAGGAGTGGAAGGAAATAAAATAATTAATTTCTCACTTTCAACAAATCAAAGCATAAGTTCCTCCCATATTTGGGTAGGTAATTACTTTTATTAAAGCAACAACATATCTTGTCTAGATTCTCCAGCATTCAAAACATAAAATCTTCACCGATAGCAATTTTTTTTCCTAACGTAAGTATTTGAAATTATTACAGGAAAGCATTTGCTACAACAAAAGTTATTACGTGACTATATTGTTCAAGGGTATTAAGTGACTGCCATATAAATACATGATAATGGGACAATTAGGTGGTTCAGTGGATAGAGAGCCAGGTCTACAGATGGAAGGTCCTGGGTTCAAATTTGGCCTCAAACGATTCCCCTATGTGACCTCAGGCAAGTCACTTAACCCCATTGCCTAGACCATACCACTCTTCTTCCTTGGAACCAATACTTAAGTCTCCATTCTAAGACAGAAGGTAACAGTTTAAAAATATATGTTTAAATGTTTGTATATATGCAAAACCATTGATCCCTATATTTGCATCTCCTCTACCAAATATGAACTGTGAATTTCCTCTAGGTAGAGCCTCAGCCTTATTATTATCACTTAATACCAATTTTCCCCAGGAATATTTTTCTGTGCAAAAGCACAATCTATAAGTGGAGGAAAGGTGAGTAATGAAATTCTGCAGATCAGGTAGATCATATTATATAGAGTATTAGCATTAGTATAGCTTTGGGGTTAGGAGCTTCTATTAATACTGAGAACAATGTTGGTAGGTAACCATTTTCTCAAAAGCCAAACTTGTACCCCAAACAATTGTAATACTTTCATAAATACTCAGATGTTCTACTACAGGTCTTTTTGAACTCCATTAACAAGGCTCCAAAAAAAGCATAAATGGAAGATGGTATCAAGACAAGCTTCCAATGGGGAAAGACATGAGTAGTTCAATGTGAGAAACACCTTTCCATCTAAAGAATTATGCAGCAAAAACGAAAAGGTTATTTGAGACTCTTAAACTTACCGTTCCCCAGAAGAGTTCTGGAAGAGAAGGGTCTGCTAGAACTTCACATGCTGTATCAATGACATCCTTTTAAGGGAAGAGAAAGAAACAGATATGGCTTAGTAGTTTCTTGCCAGTCTATCTTATCTCACTATAGAATGTTAAACCAAAAACATCAAACATTCTCCTATTTTAACATACTGGTATCACATTTTTCTATATGATCTGTAAATATGAGTAAGACACATAAAATTTATTCTCTTCCCTGAGTTTTTGTAAATTCAAGAGCTTTTCAGTTGTCTAGTGTTCATGCTTTAGTATACTTGAAAAAAAGATTCTTTATGGGTTGTGAAAATACAAGTAACATCCAAACTCTAGAATAATAGCTTTCATGTCCTTTGAACTCCAAACACATTTCTCAAACTGGTTCCACAAATTAAAAAACAAAAATGTAATTTCCAAAATGGCATAATATTGAGAAGAATCAACAACAGATACACATAAAATACTATTCCGGAAAGGCTATTTCACTGCTAAGCAGCTTTAGTATGTTTCATTCAAAGGAAACAAAACTCCAACACTTACTTGCTGATTGCCTAATGTGTGTAACTCCAGTGAGGTGAGAACAAAAGAAAGCAGTCCATAGACACACATACAAGCAGTACTGGTAGTACACTGTAAAATCAAAGCAACAAATGAGTGATGCTAAGGAACAAGATTAGTCCTTTCCCAGCCCTATCCCCAAATCCAGAATAACCATACTTCAGTTTATTTGGGCACTTACCAGAGAAAAGAATTTGAGATCTGATTAAAGTCTCCTAATTACTAGCAAAAATGTCCCAGAATTAATAAGGTCAAGGGAAATAATACAATTTAGAAAAAGCCCATGAAGGAATGCTCTTGAAATTATCAAAATTCATGGAAGATGATCCATGCTACTAAACTGCTATTAATAGCAGCTTACATTTAGAAAATGTTTATTATGTATACTTTACTTTCTTAAGTAGTGTAAATGTTTTCTTTTTTCCTTTTCATTTCTAAATCCTCTTCCTTTTACCACACACACATTGAGAAGGCAATAAATACAATATCCATTATATGTATGAAGTCATGCAAAACATTTTCTCACATAGTTGTGGAGTATTTAAATTCATGTTTAAGAGATGAAGAAGTTTAATTTCACAAAGGTTAAAGGACCTGACCACAGGAACAGAATCAATGTTGGAGCTGAGAATTGAGCCCCAATTTTTGGTGAGGGGATTCCCTTGACTAGTACAGATCTCTATTCTATGAATAACTTAGTAGGAAAGTCTTCAAGAATTGTCTGAAGCTCAAATAGTTTAGGTAAGTGACATATCCATTTTGCCCAATCAAGTTCAGTGTTTTTTAACAGTACTATACTGCCTTGCTGAACTCTCTAACTTGGTCAAAGAAAGCATAGCTAGACCTCACTTACATATCCCTGAGAAAAACTAACAAGTTTAAGCTAATACTGTTGGTATCACCATGATGGGACTATTTATAAGCTGAGTTTTTATGTTAAGAGGCCAATGGTAAATGATATCACCCACATTGAGTCTTAAAATAAGACTCAATAAACTTTCTATATAGCCTTGTTAGATCTGAAATTGAATCTAAATAGAAAATATTTCATCAGCCATGGTTCAAAATCAGGTTAATCTTTAAGAAACTGTTCTGTTTTCTGCCCATTTCCCACTCCCAAATGCCCAGGAAAGACTCACATTATTTCCTCCACTGGCTAGTGATCGGAGTAGTCGTGTCAGGTACTGGAAAACATTGAGCTGAATGGCTGTGCTGCCCATCCTCCTGATGACACTGCTTGTTTCCTCTGGGTTTAAGGTGTGACGGAGTAGAGCCCAGGCTAAAAGCACAGGGGAATGATGAGGGATGTCCCCAAAGGTCAACATCAGGTGATCCATACTCTATTAAAGGAAAAAGACAACAGCTAGTATAAATGAAATAGGAATGATCAAGACCTTGGTAGGTGTTGATACCAATCAAAGCTGTGTAATACCAGTGGAATCCTATTATAGGGCAAGAGGGACACATTGATTTCCCCTAAATACTGCTTTCTACTATCACAAGGGTTATCTAAGTAATCATCATTGCTCCAATGAGGCTCATTTAGATCATAAATTATGTTAATAAAAGAATCAAATGGAAAGAGATAAAGGTGTCTGGAAAATCCTACCCGCACCAGTAGATTTTTCCATTTTTAAGGAAGGATCACAAAGCACTCAAAATTTTATCAATTATCCTCCAAAATATGGATCACCTTCATCTTGTAATTTATAATCTTCATATGGGAAAATGTAGGAAAATCAATCCTTCTTGGAAACTGAATGATCAAAGAGGTAATATGGTTTAGAAGATAAAGAGCCAGTCTTGGAGTCAGGTATACCTGGGTTCAAGTCCTGCTTCTGATACATACTGGTTGTGGGACCTTAGGCAAGTCATTTAACTTCTCAGAGCCTCAGGCAATTGTCTAAGAATCTAGGGTGCAGAACAGTTGCTGATCTACATTGGTAGAGGGAGTTTCCTCACCAGGAGTTCCCTACACCAATAAAACACAGGTCTGGACAAAAGAAAGAAAGAAATTGAATAATCAAATCCTTGACTCATTTACTTTCCTGTTATTTCTACTTGAAAAACTGAAAAAAATTATAAAATAGGAGAGGCATTATGGAATAGCAAGCAGCTAGTACTAGACCTTCAGTCCAGAAGCCATTCTGGGTTCAAATCTCACTCTTGACATGATGTGTTACAATGAGCATACCACTTAACTAACCTATTATTAACTAGTATATTAATATATAGTATATTAACTATACCACTTAACTAGCCTTAGGTAACTCTCTAAGACTTACTAAGTTATGGATAGGACAGAAATTTGTACAGGTGAAGTGAAAAGGAGTTATCACATCAACAAAAATTACAGATCCCTGACATGTTATTACAAGAAAAATCAATAAAGACAAGACAAGGAATCTCTCTCAAGAGCCTTGCACAGACCAATAACAGCTCGTCTCTTATTCTTAAAACTAAGATGACAGAGTAGAGCTCGTTCTATGTATCTTTGTATTTTTATTTTCCAAAAATGAAAAAAAAAAGGGTAGGAAATCTAAATTGGGAAATTGACTATATTCTTGTTTAATCTATATTATAATGTACATTATTTTACACATATATATACACGTATATATGTATAAAAAAACTGTCAAAGATGTTCATATCCAGAGTGTTAACAATACTCCCAAAGAGATCTTCAATTACAACCAAATCCAAAGTTTACCTGACATATGAGCCCATCCTGGGCAAACTGGTGGAGCTCTGTTCTATCATCCAAAGCACATTTATGTAATGAATCAATATCCATTCCCTCAACAAGGATAAGGGCACTGAAGTAGCTAGAAAGAAAAAGTATCAGAGTCACATGTGAGGTTCCAAACCAGACTTGAGAGTAAGGTATGGCACAATGAACTTCATAGCATACTATCACTTTCACCTAAAAGAAGATGAAATGAAACATAAGAAATCAAAGATCCTCCATACAGAACAAAGCCAAGAGGAATAAAAGGAGTTCTAGATAACACCAAGAATGAAGCATACTTCCTGCTTCTTAGGAGAGAGGTGGCCAACTCAAATGAGAAATGATGTATGAATTTTCAAAAATAGCTAACACTGATTTACTTTGCTAGACTTGTTACAAGTTAGGTAGACAGGGAGGTGGAACAGTAACTAGTGCTGGTCTTGGAGTCAGGAATAATTAAATTGATATACTACCTCAGACACTAACTTAATCTCTTTCAGCCTTAGTTTTCCACATCTATAAATAGGAGATAATAATAGCACCTACCTCTCAGGGTTATTGTGAGGATCAAATGAGATAATATGTAAAATGCTTTGTAAACTTTAACATGCTATATAAATGCTATTATCACTGTTACAGAGCATAATAATTTAGGAGGGGAAGATGAAGTGGTGGGTAGTAAGGAAGTAACAGTAACATTTTTTTTCATCACTAAAACTTTTTTGAAAAGGAGCTGGAGAAGAATGTATTAGAAGAACATGAATTTGAATAGAAGTTGTCCTTCCCCACCAGTGTTACTTGTGTTGGCACTATATCAACCTCACAGAGGCCTTCCCAACAGGGCTCCAGAAGCACAGAATTCTGAGAGTTGAAAACAATTTCACAGGCCATCTAGTTCAAATCATATCCAAAAGGGAGTAAGTACTCAACATGTAGTTACCAAGTTTCTGCTAGAAGGTCTCCAAAGAGGGGAAATCCAATCCACTCTGGGGAGCTAGAACTATTGGAAGCCAAATGTCCCTCTTTGCAATGTCTAGTCTTTGCTAGCCCAGCCTTTTAAAGTCAAAGAAAACAAGTCTAAACGTGTCTCCTTCTTCCTACCCTTTTCCTAGCATTCCTTTCTTCCAAGTTTTAAAATATTTGAACAGAGCTACCAGATTCCCCTAAATCTTCTCTTCTCCAGTCTAAAAATCACTTGTTTCTTCAACTAATCCTCATATGGCACAGACTCAAGGCCTTTCACTACTATGTTTGCTGAAACAATCAAGCCTACCTTTGCCACTCATGTCCTTAAACTGTAAAGCACAGAAATGAAAATAATCAGATATATTCTAACAAGGGGAGAGTACAGAAGAACTATCAGCACATATCTGGAAATTAGAGCTCTTAATTCAAACAAGATGACCCTGGCTTTCTTAATGATCATATCTTTGTGACTCACTTTATTTGACAATAGTGTATGAATTTGTTGAAGAAAGAAATGAATAATATCCAACAACTTAAATGGATAAAACAGAGTTGGGATAAAACAAAACTGCCAAAGTTCACTAAACTCTTTCAATTTAAAAAACAAAACAAAACAAAAGAACATAACTATTACTAAACCCCACCCTCCTTCTCATATTTATGTAGTTTTATTTATTGAAGTATCCAAGTGTAAGATTTTACTTATGTTCCCTACTGAATTTCACATAAGATTCAGCTCAATGCTCTAACTTGGTAAGATCTTTCTGGATTCTAATTCATCAATTCAATATATTAATTATCTCTCTTAGCAAAACATCATCTGCAAATTGATGAATGTGCCATCTATTCCTTTATCCAACTTAATGACAAAAACAATTAGCACAAGTCTAAAAACAGATCCTGGAGATCACCTGCCACTCTGATGTGAGACCACTGAGGACCTCTCTTGGAGTGACTATCCATTCCATTCTAGATTCAGCTAATTGTATCATCTTCTAGGTCAGATCAATCTATCTCATCTAACGAGAAGAGAAGACAACACTTACTCCACCAAAATCCTTTCTAAAATGACAACATGTATCTGTAACATTTTTCCCTTCATCTATCAGTTTTAGTAAATAGTAAATCAGTATTTAGTAAGTAAGCAATGTTAGGTTAGTCTGACATGACTCATTCTTGATGAAGCCATGTAATTCTCTATACCCATCCTTTACCCTTTCTAGATGTTTACCAGCCATCTATTTAAATAAGCCATTCTAGAATTTCTCTAGGAATCTAAGTCAAATTCACTGGTCTACAGTTTGCAGACTTTTGTTCTTTCTTTAAAAACTTGAAGTTTGCCCTTCTCCAAACTTGTTATAGCTCTCTCATTCCACATCTTTCAAATATTACTGAAGGTTCAAAAATCTAAAGTTCTTTCTGTTCCTGAGAATGTGGTTCATCTGAATTTATCAAGGATTTATATAGCTTAGATATCAACACAGTATGGTATACAGTTAAAAAAGTGTGTTGGACTCAAGTCAAAGCCTCTGGTTTCAAATCCCACTTCTACTACTTACTAGCTATGTGACCTTAAAAAATTAACTTAACCTCTCTTGGCTTTAGCTTTGCATCTGTAAAATGAAGGGGCTGGACTAGACAGCAAGCCTTATAAGGTCCAGTCCAGCTCTACAACTATAATCCTAAGAATTCCCTCTTAGCCCTATCTGTCCAGTTATCTTACAAATAACAAAGTCAAATGAGATTTCTTACCACCAGACAAACCATTTCTAACATGACTGATCGGGTAACTAGCCAGACTATCAATATTTCTAAACAATAGAGTTTCAGTGAAATATATTATTCCATATGTGGAACGTGTGACAGTTAGACTGATTAAAGTACCACAACAATAGGTTCATGTTCTGTGTAACCCAGGAATAACCATGCCTCAAAACCAGAGTATATCTGGTTAAGCCAAATCTACCATCTCATCTCACAAGTGCGAGATTTGGTCAGAAGAAGAAACAAATGAAAGAAAAGAGATGTTTCAGTATAAATTAATCTTCACTCCTAAAGAAAGAACTCAAAATTCATGCCCTAAAAACTAAATGAATAATGTCATTTTCCATATGCAGGATGGTACATTAGCATTATTATTCAAAGTCCCAGACCACACATCCTCCTACTCCCACTCTCAACTCTTTGCAAAATCTTACACATGATAGTTTACTCATCTACTCCCTTGACTACCAAATAAGGAGCATATCCATTCTTTCTTTGTCTCCTAGGAAAACATGAGCAACTAAATATGTTGGTTAAGTGTCCAAAACTTGTATACAAAGAACCAATACCTTGTAAGCTGAAATGATCAATGTCATTCTAATTTAGACACTTACCCAATCCTATCCACAAAAGGATCCATGCTCTCATCCACCAAATGTCTGTTGGTCTGCCTACAACCAAACCCTTGTGCTTTGAACATCTTAGTTAATAGCAGCAGGTCACCAGGAACCATTTCGAAGTAGGCATAATAAAGGAAAATTATTTCCAGCAGCATTGACTGCTCCCGCAGGCACTGAACAAACCAGCGAGACACTTGGCGTTCAGTCTATATAACCAAATGAGAAAGATCAAAAGGAGAGATTTAGAAAAGAATCAGAGAAGGAAGGAGATGCCAAATCAACTCAACATTTGCTATTTCTCTACTATGTGCAAAGCATCAGAAATATTAAAAAAAAAAATGAAATAGGGCCTGCCCTCAAGGAACTTACATTATATTAATGGGATATACTATCTAAACAGAGAAATAAATTCAAGTGGTATATATACAAAGTCTGAACTGCAGGACCTCAAGTAAAGCATCTAAGTTATAGTCTTAAAGAAGATATTCATAGTCCATAGCTACTATTGGTCACCTATTTATATATCCTTTAAAACTCTCTGCAATCAGAGTAGTGAGATCATCAATGGGGAAACTGAGGAAGTTGGACCCAGGCTCATAGTTCCAATATTTGCTTTTCAGGAGGTAAGGAAAATAAATTATCAGGGTGAATAATATTAAGTTAAAAGATTATTATGTAGAAATATTAAGTAAAAGGGTTATTATGCAAAATTAGGTATTTCGTTGTTAATGACAGCAATATATGTCTCATGTCTGCTCTGAACAGCATATCACCACTAACTTTTTTAGAGGAGTGTGGCCATATACATTTTCTTTCTTTTTTCTCTTTTTAATCCCTTACCTTCTGTCTTAGTATCAATTCTAAGATAGAAGAGCAGTAAGAACTAGGTAACTGGGGTTAACTGATGGCTAGGAAGTGTCTTAAGGCAGATTTGAAGCCAGGTCCTCCCAACTCCAGGACTGGCTCTCTATCCACTTTGCTATCTAGTTGCCTCATTTGTTAAAATATTACTGAATTTAGAGCCCTGTGGGGGAAAAAAAGGCATACAACTGTTAAGAACCAGCAAATATATCATGATAGCATACCATGAGATTTCCATGTGTTTCCCATGTTGGTGCCTCTGTTTTGTAAAGCTCCTCAAACTGCTGCCGGTACTTTGTGACCAACTCCTTCTCCAACTTATCAACACACTCAGAATACTCAACCTAAAAAATTCCAACATAAATATTTATAGCTAAGATTAGAGATAGTATATATTCAAATGTATAGGATCACAGATGTTATACAAGTATAATCACTACAACAATTTGAATAATATCATAAGAGCCACGAAACCTGGAAATACTTACCCTGTAGGGATGTCTCTCATCCTGGAAATAAGTGAGTAAATGTAAGACACAACGTAGAATACAGGTCCTTTCTTCATAGTAATAATCTGCAATCTGGAAAGATCAAAGACATCTATATCAACACCTAGTCCAATGCCTTAACTTAATGGGCCCTCAATAAATGTTGTTGTTAGCTGTATATGCCAGATTTTTTTCATTGCTTGAGTTAGTTTTGCTCAACTGCTCTTTCCCCTCTTTTTATTCAATGTTTTAAGGGATAGAAGAGGGAAGGGAGGGTAGAAATATGCTGAAAAGCATAGGAGATGTAAGACCAATAGCTATAAAAAATTATTTTTAAAATGTCTGTTGCTGACTATAGTCATGGTTGGAAAGTTAGAAATTACCATAATTATGCAAATACATCTAGGTACAGAAGCTCAAGAACAAGAGGGGTAAAGAAGCTTTGAATTCAAAAGAAATAAAAATCTTCATAAATCAACAGGTGAGAAAACTATTAATAATATAAACATGTTTCCAAACAAAATCTTTGACATCAGCTCTCAAATACAGAAAGTTTAAGCAAACTTGAAAGGCTAGCTACACAGGACAGAAAAACAATCATTACAAGAATAGCATGAATGTTTATCTTATCCAACCAGAAGCAAATTCCTAGCTCTAACTTTCTTATTAAGCTACCTAGTAGGAAACTGCTCCAGAGTCTATATAGTCAAATCCCAATTTAAAGGGAGAACTTTTTGAGAGAGAAAGTGTGGCTGGGCGTGAAGGGGAAGGGAAGAAAGGAGAGAGTAAAGAAACAAACATTATTTATTCTCATGGGTTTAGGATCGGAGAAAAAACTACAAATTTAGAGCTGAAAGGGACTTTAGAGATCATCTAGTCTAACTCCTTGATATCCATAAACATACTTTTATCTTACCCCTCCTCAAATAGCGCCTCTTCCAAAAATGCCTACTTTTAAAAGTGTGCTTATTTCATAGATATGAGGTTACAGACTCCTTCACAAAGAACTCATCCCTTCACTAAGGGAAAACTAGGGTCCAACAAATGGCAGGAATCCAAAATATTGAGGTTGATCAAACTAAACATTCTGACAGCCAATTTTATTAAAAAGAACTAAAATAGTTACCACTACTGACCTTCAGGATCAGAGCCTGGCTCTGTCTCTCATCTTGCAGTACTGTCTATAAGAGAAATGAATGTGAAATAAATAGTTTTATTGGCAATTATCACAAAGCAATAAAAACAATGTCAGACACTGAGGATGTCCTTAGTTTATGTCTTAAAAATAACTTTTATAATGATTATCTTAGTCATCCTAAAGAACATTTTTTATCCTTAATTTTCTAAGATTATAATCCATTTACCTTAGAGGCATTATAGAATCTCTGAAAGCTTTAAACAGTTCTTTAAAAATAATTTAAATCAGGCTCTTTCCATTAAATGCAACTACTAGTGACAGTCCCTTCCTTCAAGTAGCTTATGTTCTAGTGGGGAAGACACCACATATGTATAATCACATTTAAGACATTCTATAAATATATAAAAAAACATATTTAAAATACATACATAGGTATATATAAAACACATTTAAAGCAGATTTCCTGGGCCCTTAGTTGCTGGTGTCTTTTCCTTTTGGAACTAGGAAAGATTGTATGCAGAAAAATACACTTGAGCTGAGTCCTGAAGGAAACTAGGGACTCCAAATGGTGGATGTGATGACAGAGAACATTCTAGGCATGGGTAACAGGAAATCAAAAGTAATGAGATATGGGACAGAATGTTGTACAAGAAGAACAGCAAGCAGATCAGTATGGCTGAATTATAAAATGTACAAGAAGGCTAGAGAGAAGGATGGGGCCAAGCACTGACTTCAATAGATCAAAAACCTGTAACTATGGTTCTTACCATCATTGTTGTGGGTACTATACCTGATGCAGATTGCAACATCTCTATAACTGAGTAGATAGTTTTCAAGGGTAGCTACAGCTAAAAATTCATCGACTTATAGGCAGCTGTTAATGATTCCCTGAAGCTAACTAGGCTACATGTGCTCTGTCACTGGGTCATTTTCAAATCCTTTACAGGACCTGCTACAATTTATATTCCACTAACATAGTCTCTAATTACCTAGGGTTACCTCCATTCTACAATAGGACATCTGAGCGGAATTTTAGTGAAGACCGTCAGGAACTAGAGGTGACAAAATGTTAAAAACAGATACAACTGCAAACCTTTAGTGAGTCCCGGGTCCCCCTATAGTCCTCTTGAAGGTAACACTGAAGCAACTGCACACTCTGCTCTTCATCAAGGCCCTGAAACAAAGAATATATATAAAATTATATAAAGAATAACCATTTCAGCAAAGAAACCATAGAAGAGAATAATAATAATAACATCAGCATCAATAATGACATTTAAATAGCACTTAATATGTGCCAGGCACTGTGCTAAGCACCTTCCAATTATTATCTCATTTAGGCAACTAGGCAAGTGCCCTGGACATGAATCAGGAAGACCTGAATTCAATTCCAATTTCCTCATCTATAAAATGGAAGTAATAGCAGCACCTATCTCCCAAAGTTGTAGTGAGGATCAAAGGTGATAACTGTAAAGGACTTAGCATATTGTCTATATAACTGTCAGATATTATTGTTGTTAGATCTTCACACTAACCTTAGGAGGTAGGAACAATTGTTATTCTTATTTTATAGTTGAGTATACTGAGACAAAGAAGTTAAGTGACTTATCCAAGTTCACACAGCTAGTAAATGTCTGAAGCTGGATTTGAACTCAGGTTTTCCCAACTAAGTCTAGCACTATATTCACTGTGCTAGTATATGTAGTAAAAACAGGCATGGCACATGCACATAATTCCTGCAACTGAAGAAGCTGAAGTAAGACTAAAGACAATGGAATTTCTGGCCCAATATGGTAAGTCCATGGGACTAGGGTCTAGGTATCAGCCTGCTTATGGAGGGACAAATGGGTCCAAGCTGGAAGTAGAGCAGATCAAAGTCTCCAAGTCAATAAGTAATGGCATCAGGGGGCAGCTGGGTAGCTCAGTGGATTAAGAGTCAGGCCTAGAGATAGGAGGTCCTAGGTTCAAATCTGGCCTCAGACACTTCCCAGCTGTGTGACCCTGGGCAAGTCACTTGACCCCTATTGCCTAGCCCTTACCACTCTTCTGCCTTGGAGCCAATACATAGTATTGACTCCAAGACGGAAGGTAAGGGTTTAAAAAAAAATAAAAAATAAGTAATGGCATCAGGTTTATAAGTGGCTATAGGTGGGAAAAACTGGGTAACCCATTCTCCTTCTCTCTAACCTGCCCAAAAAAGAATAGAAACTATCCCAGGGTTTTTGTTCTTTAGAATGAACAAAGCTTTTAACAACCAAAGAGCAAAATTTCATAACATTTTTTTAAAAAGATCTCAGATCATGGAACCACAGATACTGTTCTCTTCTAGCAATGTTAGGAGACAAGGCCCCACTATTTAATTGTTCTTTTTCTTCTTTCCTCAAGCATCATATGAATGTCAGAAACAATTTTGTTCCTCTGTCCACAAAGTTTAAATTGTAGTGATCAAGTCAGTAAGAATCACTATCTCAAAATGTAACTTTTGGGCTTTCTGAAATTTATAAGAAAATGACACTATAATTCATATGAAATTGATACTAAATATAAATTAATCAACCTAAAGACCAAATGATACATATACTTAGGTAAGTGTCTCTAAAACATCATAAATGGGAGATAGCTTGTAGTTGGGATTCTAAGCAAAAAGAACTAAAACTTGGCTATTCTCAGACACAATATACAGATATTCACACAGAATCTACAGGAATATTTTGACACTAAGGTTTTTCTCACCAAAAATTTGCTGATCCTCAGGCCCAGCTCCTTCAGTGGTGGAGCTACATCTTTATTTGCTTTCACTTTTTCTGCTGAACTTGCACTATGAAAAAAACAAAACAAAATCATAACAAAACTTTTCTGACCTGAACATTCTGACAATACCAGAAAAAATATGATATAAGCTAGCTACCAATAGATTCCAATTGGAACAGAGAGTATTAATCTTTTTGGGGATCATGGATCCTTTCGAGAGTCTGGTGACTATGGACTCCTCAGAATGTTTTAAAATGTATAAAATAAAATGCACAAAATTACAAAGGAAACCAATTATATTGAAATAGTTGCCAAAATATTAACAAAAAAATTTCACAGACTCCAAGTTAAGAACCAATGAATTTAAGAGTGGTAGCACTGTATAGTAATAAGAACACTGGAGGAATTAAGAGACACGAGGAAAATGAGGTACAGAGAAACTAAATTATTTGTCCAACATCACCCAGGCACAATGTGGCAGTGCCAAGGTTCAAATTCTGGTCCAAATCCAGGGTTCTTTCACTCTACGAGCTCCTTCTGCCATTCATCCTCTTTGAACCTCAATTTCCTCGCATGCAAACTAGAGATAATACTTATATTACTGGACTAATGTGAAGCTCAAATAAGAAAATATTTCCAATGTGTTTTATAAATTATAAAGTGCAATACAAGCAATTATTAGCAATTTTAGGCTTCAGTTTCTTTATTTGTAAAATGGAGATAATAATCCCAGGTTCTGTTGTAAAGACAATTTGAAATAATAAACACGAAACCTCATGAAAATTGCAAAACACTCTGTATAGAGAAAGAAACTGGACCTGGAAGTTCAATGGTGCAGTGAATTCCCAAAAGTTTAGTCCCTTCTTTGCAACTTCTAATCTAAGACAAATGAGAGAGTTGACTGAGAGGTAAAATGATTTCCCAAAAATCACAAACCAATATTGATCCAAGGCAGCAGGATTATAAATTTAGAGTTTGAACCTAGGGCTTCCTGGTCTCAAGGCTAGATCTCTGTCATCATTATTCCAGGCTACCTTTGCGCAATGGCTGGCACAAAGGACACATTTAATAAATGGTTGCTGAGGGGAATGGAGCCAAGATGGCAGCTTAATAGCAGCAAAAGCTGAAACCACTCTGACGATCCTACCAAAACAAACTTTAAAAAGCACCTCGAAATGACAGAAGTCAAAAAACAACAGCAAGACAGAGTGAGGGGGCTTTCCTGCTGAACACAACTTGAAAGGTAGGCAAAGAGAGTGGGGGGAACTGGAAGGAAAACTTCACACAGGAGTGCTGGCCAACCACCCCCCCCTCCCCCCACTGTACCAGGTTCTGAACCTGGGCACAGGCTGACTTTGGGATCCCAGGATCCTTCCTACACCAAAAACAGAACACCCTATACCCTATACCTACCTCTTGAAGTCCCAGGCCCTGACACTAGTCCACAGTGAGGCCTAAAAGTCCATAGGACTTAGCCCTTTCAGGCCTTCCCTGCAGTAAAGCCTTAGCCCCAGGGCAAAATAGTTCAATAATTCGGGGTGCTTAGTACTGCAAGTCATCAGCAAAAACAGAATCAGCAGTTTTCAAAACTCCCAGGCCAGAACAAATTGTGGTATGTGATGGTGATGGAATACTATGGTGCTATAAGGAATGCTGAACTGCTTGGTTTTTATAAGAACAGGAAAGACCTCCATGAACTGATACAGAGGGGAACATTGTACACAGAAACTAAAACACTGTGGAAAGATCAAATGTAATTGGCTACTAAGAGCAATGCAATGATACAGGACAACTCGGAGGTACTGAGGAGAAAGAATGCTATACACAGCTAGAGAAAGAACTGTATAAGTAGAAATCCAGAGGAAAACATATGATTTATCACTTGTTTATATGGGTATATGATTTGGGGTTTTGGTTTTTAAAGATTACTCTATTATGGAAATAGGTTTTGAGTGATAATATATGTATAATCTAGTGGATCAACTCCAGGAGGGAAAAGGGAAGAGGAGACGGAAACAATCATGTAACCATGGGAAAATTTTTAAAAAGAAAAGAAAATTTAAAAAGGAAAGGAAAAAAACTCCCAGTTCACAGGCAAAAAAAAAGGCTGGGAAAATGAGCAAACAGACAAAGAAACACCTAACCATACAAAATTTCTATGGAGACAAAGAGCAAAGGCACAGAATCAATAGGGGATGATGAGATGCAAGCAACTACACACAAAACTACAAAGAAAAATGGGAATTAGTCTCAAGTGCTGTAAGAACTCTTTAAAAAAATCAAATAAGACAAAAGAAAAATGGGAGAAATAAATTAATGAGAAAAGAAAATAACAACTTAAAAAAGCAAAACTTGGTCAACTGGAAAAAGAGGCACAAAAATCCAGTGAAGAAAAGGGTTCTTTTAAAAAACAGAATTGACCTACTGAAAAAAGGGGCAAAAAAAATCCAAGAAAGAAAAGAGTTCCATGAAAAGTAGAATGGACCAAGTGGAAAATGAGGATCAAAAGGTTGTAGGAGAAATTCCTTCTTTAAAAAAGACTTCAAGAGACATCAAGAAACAATAAAACAAAATAAAAAGAATGAAAAAACAGAAGAAAACATGAAATACCTCATTGAAAAAACAACAGAAAAACGCAGTTGAATTGCTCATTGGCTATGAGAGGGGGGAGAGAGGAGGGGAGGGAAAGAATATAAATCATGGAAGCATGGAAAAACATGATAAATTAAGCTAATTAATTAATTTTTAAAAAGAAAAAACAACTGACTTGGAAAATATTTCCAGAAAAGTCAATTTAAGAATTATTGGATTACCTGAAAGTCATGATTAAAAAAAAAATGCTTGCTGATGACTGCCTATATCTAATTATTTTAAGAAGGTACCACACCTGGGAGGTTTGTAGTATGAAAGTCCCTCTAGCAGCCGCTGCCAGTGTTTATTCAACTCTGACTCAATCTGATTCTGAAAGAGAGCAAAGCAACAATGCAATCACAATACTAAAGAGGTACCAGTGTCATATTTATTTTTAAAGTGATCATCTATCCCCAAAGAATCAGAAGGAAATCCTTTTTAACTGGGTATAGATAAAGATGTCTCTTAGAGACCATAGCAATTATGATGTACAAGTGCTGCTCCATAAGCTAGAGTATGGGAGGGACAAAAGAACAAAGAAAAGGTTAAGGGTTAGAAATAGACCTCATTTCTTCTCAGAATATTCCTTAGAATGCAGAGAAGGAAAGTTTCCCACAGAACTTTCCCCCACCCTCCAACAATTGAAAGTCAAGTAATAGTGCTGCCTATTCTTTTTCTTTCAAAAACCCTTACCTTCTGTCTTAGAATTAATACCAAGTATTTGTTCCAAGGCAGAAAAGTAGTAAAGACTAGACAACTGGGGTTAAGTGACTTGCCCATGGTCACATAGTTAGGAAGTATCTAATTTGGACCCAGGACCTCCTGTCTCCAGGTCTGGCTCTCTGTCCACTGAGCCACCTACCTGTGCCCCTGTTGCCTCTTCTAAAAAGAATCATTTGAGCTGAGAAAGTGTGGAAGCTAGAAAATGTTAATAGGTCTAGTAAAGTAGGAAGTAGAGAATGAGTGATGCTAGTGAACATTTTAAGAAAAAAAGGGGCATAATAAGAGAAAATAATTATCTTGTCTTTCTACTGCAAAACCAAGACAATTTTCTATATGACAAGCTGTGTAGAGAAGTCAATGAAATTTTTTTAATGAGATCACAACTTACTAGTTCTCTCAGAGCTGATCTTCCAAGCAGAATGGTCCACAGTTCTCTACTGCTCCTGGATAAAGAGATAAAATCAACAGGAAATTTTGCTCATTTCAACTACAGTAGGCAAAGCCAATCCTCACTTGAGGATTCTATCCAAAAGCAAAAGTTCCAAAGGTATTGGAATAACCTATTCCAAGATCAATTCAAATTGGGTAAATGACTTAACTATAAAGAGGGGTGAACAAAGAATAGTGTACCTGTCAGATCTATAGGAAGGGAAGGAATTTAAGACCAAAGGTATTGGAATAAACTTGTAATTTTAACATTCATAGTATAAACAGATCAAACTATTGAGATGAATAAGACTAACTTCTGGTATGTTCTTTTTGTCTAAGTTGAGATCGTTCTGCACTATGAAGTTGCCCCTATTTATAACTCTATCTGGTTCCTTTCAGTCATCTCAACAACCAATAAAAAAATAAGGCTGGAGAAGAAGACAATGTGTGTTCAGGGTCCCATTCACTTCTGGAAAACAATATTAATCAAGCTGTAAAGCCCATTATAAAAAATTTTAAATAAAAGAAATTAGAACTACAGAGACACTTATATTGCAGAGAAATCGTGGGGGAGGAGGGAGGAGGAAATTCCCAATGTGGAAAATTCTACTGATAGTTCAGTGTCTGTCTGTAACTTAAAATGGAGAGGTCAAGTAATTTTTCCATGTTAACAATAAAGACTAGAACCTAGGTGTTCCTTACTCTCAAGTAAGCTCTCTCTTAATCCATATTTCACAATGCTTATCACAGGTTCTATAACTCTTTGAAATTTTTAAAAAAAAGTGAAAGAAGGTAACCTAGCAATACTAGATAACAAACTGTACTACAAAGCAATAATTATCAAAACAGCCTGGTACTGGCTAAGAAAGAGAATGTTGGGTTGATGGAATAGTTATACAATATACAGGGGTAAATGACCTTAGCAACCTAGTATTTGATAACTCTGAGACTCTAGCTTTTGGGATTAAAAACTCCCTATTTAACAAAAGCTGCTGAGAAATGAGAAAACAGTATAGCAGAAACCAGGTATAGACCAATATCTCACACCATACACCAAGATAAGGTCAAAATGGGTATATGATTTAGATATAAAAAGCACTACCATAAGTAAATTAAGAGAGCATAGAATAGTCTAACTGTCAGATCTATATGGAAAAGGGAAGAATTTCTGACCAAACAAGAGATAGAGAACATTATAAGATGTAAAATGAATAATTTTGATTATATTAAATTAGAAGGCTTTTGTACAAGCAAAACCAATGTAACCAAGATTAAAAGAGAAACAACAACTAAGGAGAAAATTGTATAACAAATTTCTCTGATAAAGGTCTAACTTCCTATAGAGAAAGAACTAAATCAAATTTATAAGAATACAAATCATTCTAATTGACAAATGGTCAAAGGATGTGAACAAGCAATTTTCAGATGAAGAAATCAAAGCTATCAATAATCACAAGAAAAAGTCTTCTAAATCACTCTTAGAGAAATGCAAATCAAAACAATTCTGAGGTACTACTTCACACCTATAAGATTGGCCAATATAACAGTAAAGGAAAGTAATAAATATTGGAGGGGATATGGCAAAACTGGGACACTAATGCATTGTTGGTGGAATTGTGAACTGATCCAACCATTCCAGAGGGCAATCTGGAACTATAATCAAAGGGCCATAAAATTGTGATCCTGTAATACCACTACTGGGTTGATATCCCAAAGAGATCATAAAAAGGGAGAAAGGACCTACTTGTAAAAAATATTTATAGCAGATCTTTTTGGTGTGGCAAAGAATTGGAAATTGAGAAGCTGCCCATCAATTAGGGAATGGCTGAAAAAATGTGATATATGTTGGTGATGGAATACTATTGTGCTATAAGAAATGATAAAGCAGGACAAATTTAGAAAAAGCTGGCAAGATCTACATGAACTGATACGAAATGAAATAAGCAGATTCAGGAGAACATTAAACACACTAACAGCAATATTGTATGATGCTCAACTGTGAAAGATTTAGCGGCTCTTGGCAATGGAACAATTCTGGAGGACATGCTAAGGAATGCTATCTACTTCCAGACAAAGAACTGTTGGAGTCAGTTGCAAATCAAAGCAGGATCTTTCATATCTGTTTATTTACAGCTTCATTTGGGGGTTTGATTTTGTATGAGTGACCAATATAGAAGTGTTTTTTACATAATACAAGTATGGTCCAGATCAAGCTGCTTATCATCTTCAAGTGGGAGGAGGGAAGCAATGGAGGGGGATAGTTTAGGTCTTATAATTTTGTAAAATATACATTGAAATGTATTATTACATTTAATTGAGAAAATAAATATCTTTGAATACATATATATATATATAAATGAAAATATCCCCTTTGGTTGTTCAGGAAACATGAATTTTTTTTAAAATATCCTAGAATTAGGGATAAAGACTGGCCCCTATGACTTCCTTGAAATAGGAAACTCCTGTTACCAATAATGCAGGCCATCACCATCACTACATATTTTAATCTCTTAAGTGTGATGCCTATAGGAGCAGCTATATGGATACAGCACCTGGCCTGGAATTAAAAGGGCCTGGGTTCAAATGTGGTCTCATACACTTCCTAGCTTTGTGATCCTGGGCAAGTCACTTAACTCCAATTGCCTAATCCTTACCATTCTTCCTCTCTAGAATTTATACTTAGTATCAATTCTCCACCCCTGCTCCCTTTTTTTAAACCCTCACCTTCCATCTTGGAATCAATACTGTGTATTGGTTCCAAAGCATCTTCTGTGGTAAGGGCTAGGCAATGGGACTTAAGTGACTTGCCCAGGGTCACACAATAAAGAAGTGTCTTGAGGCCAGAACTTAGTATCAATTCTAAGAAGATTGGGTTTTGTTTTTTTAAGTGTTGCCTATAAATCTATGAGAGGTTAAGTGTCTTGTCTGGGGTCAGACAGACAGCTTGTATCAGAGATCCATGGGATTTGAACCCAGGCCTTCCTAACTCCTCCTAAAGCCAACTATCTACTATACCACTCTGCCTCCCAATCTAGAATTAAATCTGGAAATGTGTCCTACAGGATTAGCCCCCCTTGAAAGACCATAATGAAGAGGAATAAAGCGATAGAGAAGACTATTTTGTAAAAGCATCCTGGACCAATGGATGGATGGGATGATGTGCCCTGCAGCCATCTAAAGATGCTAGCTAAATTTAGAGGCTCATCTCCAGGAAGTTGGTAACAAAGTGATGAGTTTTTCTGGCAACTGAAACTCAACTTGGACTAAGGTATGAAGAGTTATGATCAACACTGGGGAAGGAAGTTACTCACTGAAGTACAATATAAATATTAGAAATTTATTTTTCTAGTCTGAAAGCAATCTTTCAGAATTTTCAAGTTAAGATCTGAAACAAATCAAAAAAAGTTTATATTTGGTTCCTAAGAACTGATGCTTAAAAGGAAAAAAGCATCAGATTTTATCTCTTCCTCCTTTACTGAGCTTTCTTTGACCATTACAAGAAGCACTCCCAAATTCATTGCTCAAAGTTAATTACAAGATTATTATTAATACTAGCTTGACATTTTATTTAGTGTGTTAAAAGTTCACAGACATTTTACATACATTAAATTATTTGTACCTCAGAGTTTTATGAAGCCGGTATCAAGGGAATTAGTCTCTCATTTTAGAGATAAGGAAACTATGGCTCAGAGAGACTAAGTGATTTTATTCATGATCAAGCAGCTAGTGTCAGAAAAAGGAATCAATCCCAGGTCTTCCTTGCCCCAATTTCAATATTCTTGCCACTATTTCATAGACTATCGTATTAGTAAAATATGGGTTCACCTAACATAAGTATTTTACAAAAGAAACTCCCAACTTTTATGGTTTCTAAGCCCAAACAAAACATTCCATATGACCTATTGTGTAATTAAAATCTGTTACCCTAAAAAACTATGATCCCCAGCAAAACTAGGATCCCCAGAACCCCACTCACTTCCTGTCATTACATTCTGACACAGACAGAATATAAATTGGGTGGAGGTCTGTCTCTCTCAATTTTCCTTCCTGTCGAAGCTTTGGAGGAGCGAGGTTTTTTGAGCAGGTAGAAAAACTTAAGTCACATGATTCTATTTTGTTAGATAATAAACTTTATAAAAATAATACTTGAAGTACTGGACATTAATTTTAAATCCTACACTATGAAGTCATGAAGTCATAGGAGCATAGATCCAAAGGCAGAAGAGACATCAGGGGCCAGTTAATCTATACCTTCAATTTATAAATAAGGAAGCAGGCTCAGGAGAGTTAAACTTAAACTAGGAATAGTTGGCCATAGGATTTAAACCCATACCTTTGAATGCTAAAGCTACTGCTCATTCCATTGTACCATACTGCCTCCTTGTTGCCCTGTTACATTAAATACTATAATGGGCAAAGAAGAGGATTCAAAGATTATCTTCCCTAGAGATATCCATCTGGCTGAATACTCTGGGTAAGCCTGTGTGAAAGCTAGGTTCCTTTAATTCTACAGACTAAGATGCAAAACTGGGACAGAGCCATACAACTTTGATGATGTGATTCTTTAAAAATAGATATACAGACATTCTAGAGACATTAAATAAAAGATGCCTATTGTCACGAGTCCACAGAGAAAAGTATGCAACTTCAGTATAAATTGAGATTTAAGTTTAGCAACAAAAATCTTTTGAATAACAAGTCTAGTTTTGTTTTTAGTGTACATGAGTACGTGTGTATACTTACACACACACAGCTTACCCTTCTACAAATGCATTAGCTGAAGAAAAAAAAATCTTTTTTATATATAAGATATATAAGATATAAGAAAAACACTTAACTGATTTCTAATCAATTTCTGGGTTGATTTCCCAAAAGAAATGATTCAATTTCTGAATAGGATAGTAGATTCAGAAGATGGAAGGGATGTCAGAGGGCATTTGGTCTAATTCCCTCACTTTAAAGAATAATATGTCTTCAATTTATACATCTTTCAAGGAACTCAAAATAATTCTTTGACGTCAATTTCTTTTAACCCATAAGACCTTATTTTGCAATGGTCTAATGATGAACCATATGCTTATCATATCTAGGAGAAACTTGGGGCTTATTATAGCAAAGTAATTTATGCAAGGTGAGTCAAAAACTATCGGAAACAGAACCTAGGTTTTCCAACTTTTTGGACCAAAGACATATATATTTTAAGAAGGAACTGTAGCCTTTTTTTTTTAAAGAGGCTATCCTGGACAACAAACAGAATGGAGAGCTTAATCTAAAATAGACCATGGACTACTTCATGTCTAGAAATATATTCTACTGAGTCAGTGATACCACATCTTCTAGGGTTCTGGTATGAGTCTGATAAGTAGCTCAATGGTAACTCTAACCTATTTTCAATAAAACAGCATATCCTTGTCTGTGAGGAAAGCTTAGAAATGTTTGAAGCATAACTTTCACCTAGGTTCTGCAGTGGTTATGTAACATACCAATAAAGAGGATGGAGAAGTCTTGATATTGACTAAATGGACAACTGCCACAGTCTCTGATATAAATCCTGACACAGAAGATTGTGATAACCTACAAGAGAAGGTTTCATGACTAAACCTTCCATATATGATCTCATATCACTCTATATTCTTTTTATGCACTTAACACTTTCTGATTTCTATTACATTTATCAGAGTACATCAGCTTCCTTGATTATTCCCTTCTCAAATATCTCATAGAACTCAATATGGACCTCTCTTTTGAACCTGATAATAGACTCTAAACTTTTTTAGAGACATGGATTTACCATTTTTTAAATCTTTTTCATCTCTAGAGTTTGACATAGCACCATGAACACAGGAGATGCTGAATCTCACAGAAGGACATGATCAAGTCATACAAGGAAATATCTATATCAATCAGGTCAAAGAAGCATGAAAATATCCAAAAGGTCCATCCTCTTCATCAGAATGGATACTTCTACCTTCAATACAGATCTCTGGATACACTACTAAGGTGGGTTTGAAACCTTCCTTAGACTCTTACTAGCTGTGTGACCTCTGGAAAATTCATTTCATATCTCTGTACTTCAATTTCCTATTATGTAAAATGAAGGAACTGGCTTCTAGATAGAATCTAAGGTCCCTTTAAGCTCTAAATCTATGATTCTATGATCCCAAATCCCTCTTCCCTTTCCCACAACTTAATGGTTTTTCTGAGTTGTAATAGTTGAAAAAATTCCTTACCTGGTAGCAAAACCTTTCTACATCTAGAGAAAGTAATATTCTGATAACACAGTCTATCACATGATTAATAGATCTTGACCTGAAAGGTACCTGGAAGTTATGTAGTCCAATCAAGTTCCTTCATTTTATAGATGAGGAAACTTAGCCCCAAGAAGGATAGGTGACTTCAAGCTGCACAGTAAGCAACAGAAATGACATTTGAACCTCCAGAGATGGGGGTCTTTCTATAATATCAGTGAAATGCAAGTCCTTTCCAGTTTGAGGGCTTCAATTAATCCTTTCAACTCCATAGATATTAAAAGAGCAAGGGAAATTCCATAGGCCTTCCATCTTAAAGGACTTAAAGAAACACATGGACAAGGATGAGATGGGGTGGAGAGGCTGTCTTCTGTATTAACCACACTGATGAAGTCTAAGATTGATCAAAATATTAAGTATCCTAGGTCCTAGGACTAAAATAAATGTATTTTTTCAAATAAATCTTTGTTTAAATTTTCCTTAGTGTTTCCTGCACTTACCAAGCAGCACTCAACACCTGTTGAAATTAATTTTTCCGCTATTCAGTGCACAAAACAAGCACTCAATAAAAGTTTGCTGAACTAATGAATGAATTTGTCATGCCAGCCACTCTATCTCGGCCTCCAGAAAAGGCGCCAGGCAACTGCACCCGTGACAGCCAAAGGATCTGTTCCCCACTAGAGGCCTGCCCGTGGAGGACAGGAGATGGGGGCGGTTCCAAGAGGGAGGTCCCCGCCCCCAGGCGAGAGGAGCAGCTCCCCGCCAGCGGGAGTACAGCACTGCGGGCCCAAGCGGGGCCAAGGGGAGGGGAGAGCGGGCAAGCACGCTCCGCACGCACGAAGGGGAGGAGGGGCTGCTCTAGGCGTTTAGGCCTCCTCACTCTCCCGCCCTCCTAGTGCCCCTCCGCGCACTGGGGGCCTCGTGCCCGGGTTGGGGGCCGGTTTGAAAGTAACCGCCTCATCATCCGCCATCCCCGACCCGGCCGACGCTGCACCCAGCGCCTGCCCCTCCACTCTCTTCCTCTCTCTGTCTCCCTCCGCCAGACACCCTCCATTCACCACCGCTCCCTCTTTCCACATTCTCCATCTAGCTAGCACCAAGAATTCCCGGCCCGTACCTCACACAGAGCCCGCCGGCGGCAGCCGCCATCTTCGCGTCCCCCCCACGTGACCGCGCGGCAGCCCGCGCGCTAGCCGCCCGCCTCACGTGACCTCAGAGGGGCGTGACCGAAGAGTCAAGTGGAGTCGAATGGTTACTGTCGCAGTCCCCTGGGCTGGCGGTGATCTGTCACGTGACCTTCAGGGCTCAAGATGGCGGTTCCCAAGGAGGTGAAAACCTGTGTTTGAGTACAGGAAGATCGATTGACGGTGCTGGGTCTGGGCCACTGGGGACGTGGAAAAAGGGGAGGTGTGTCCGAGTTAGGGCTGCCTGCGGCAAGGTCGCACTGCCCTCTCTAACCCCCTTCCGGCATCCTAAACGTGAGTGGGGAGTGGCCAGTTAATCTTAAATCCTTTCTGGACTTTGGGGTCACGTTGGCACCTGCCGCTTCGTCTAGAGCTGGGGATCCCTGATTCGACAAGTACTTTTGTAAGCAACTGCTGACCAGTCGCCCTTATTTTCTTTTGGGAAACCTCCCCACTTCAGATTTGAAGAGAGAGCCTTTTCCTCCATGATCCAAATCCCTACCTCTTTGGGAGGGAAACAACCGCGCTGGCACAAACTGAGGGTAGTCGAATGGCTTCAGCCATGCCGAACAAAGCTATGCTGGGAGAAGCCACCATCGTGTTTATGGTAGTGCTAAGCATCCATGCCTCAGTATGGGACCGTTATTCCTGGTGTACTGTAGCCCTGGCTGTTCAGGCCTTCTATGTCCAGTACAAGTGGGACAGACTGCTCCAGCAGGGGGCTGCAGTCTTTCAGTTCAGGACCACGGCTAACAGTGGCCTCCTGCCTGCCTCCATGGTCATCCCTCTGTTGGGGGTGGTGATGAAGAAGTGCTGTGAAAGTGCAGAAAACGTCTACTTTGAGCGCTTTGGCATTGTGGTGGCAGCTACAGGTATGGCATTGGCCCTATTCCTGTCCATATTGGCACTGGGCATCACCAGGCCAGTACCCACGAACACTTGTGTCATTTCTGGCATGGCTGGAAGTGTCATCATCTATATCATGAAACATTCCTTGAGTGTGGCAGAGGTCATAGAGGTCCTGGAGGTCCTGCTGATCTTTGTCTATCTCAACATGATCCTACTGTACCTGCTACCCAGATGCTTTACCCCAGGGGAGGCATTGCTTATTCTAGGGGGCATCAGTTTTGCCCTCAACCAGCTCATCAAACGATCCCTGAATGTTATCCAAGGTCGAGGAGACCCAGTGGATTTCTTTCTCCTGGTGGTAGTAGTAGGGATGGTTATCATGGGCATCTTCTTCAGCATGTTTTTTGCCTTCATGGACTCTGGAACCTGGACATCTTCTCTTTTCTTTCACTTAATGACAGGTGTGCTGGGCCTTGGTGTCATCATGCCCTGGTTGTATCACCTAATCCGGGAGAATCCCTTGCTCTGGCTTTTCCAATTCCTGTTCCAGACAGACACTCGTATCTACCTCCTTATCTATTGGTCACTGCTTGCTGCTTCAGCTTGCATAGTTGTGATGTACCAAAATGCTAAGAGGTTGTCTTCTGAATCAAAGAAACATCAGGCCTCTACAGTTACCCGGAAGTATTTCCACTTCATCATAGTGGCTACCTATGTACCAGGACTCATATATGACCGACTATTACTATATGTTGCAGCTGTGGTCTGCCTAGCTGTCTTTATCATCCTTGAGTATATTCGCCTCTTCCGAATTAAGCCCCTAGGCCAGACCCTAAGGAACTTGCTATCTCTCTTTCTGGATGAAAGGGACAGTGGCCCCCTCATCCTGACTCACATTTACCTGCTGCTGGGCATGTCTCTCCCTCTCTGGCTATTCCCAAGACCTTGTGCTCCAAAGGGTAGCCTGGGAAGTGTTGGGGCTCTGGTCCCTTATGCAGGAGTGCTGGCTGTGGGAGTAGGTGACACTATTGCTTCCATTTTTGGCAGTACAGTGGGAGAGATTCATTGGCCAGGGACTGTAAAAACTTTTGAGGGGACAATGTCTTCCATATTTGCTCAAATCATTTCTGTAGCTTTAATCTTAATCTTTGACAGTAAGGTAGACCTTAACTCCAGCTATGCTTGGATTCTAGGGTCTATCACTATAATCTCCCTACTGGAAGCTTACACCACCCAAATAGACAATCTTATGTTACCACTCTATCTCCAGATTCTGCTGATGGCTTAGCCTTCATGCAGAATTAGAGCCATTTGGGTATGATGGACCAAGTGGTGAAAATCTGATTCACTTTTGCAGTGAATTGAGTTTTAAAATAAAATCAAAACTTCCCTTGCATTTGGCTTTGTTGACTTTAAAATAAGATAATATTTCAGATGAAGGAATTGGAAGCACATACCAATGAGCCTTTCCAGAAGTACATTCTTTTTTTAAATTATTTTATTTTTTTCTTCTCTATTACATAGAAGTACATTCTTCATAATTATGGGGTCCATTTAGAGTGCTGAAGATGTATTTGTGAGAAAATCCTAACCTTGAAAAATAGCTACTCATCTTGAGTAATTTCTACCTAATAATTTAGAGAATTGTGAAAAATGGATTTTATTTACTAGACTTGGCTTTTGCAAGAGAAAAGAATGGAGGGAGAAACTTTTCATAGTTTACCTGGGCAAAGGGGAAGAGGAGTGTAAAAAAATGAATGAGGAAATTGTCCTTAGCACCATTTATTTCACCTAAGTGGGTCATTGTATGCAGTATCCCTTAGACTGACCAGTAAAATACAGAACTGGATTGGTATAGCTGGTTGCTTAGAAACTAAGAGCACCTCCTAAGGTGGAGGTAGGCAGCAGGGGAACTAAAAGAAGATATTAGGATAAATATTGAGGGTCAGTTTTGAAGAATAGGAGAAGATGTAAAGTGCTCTAGAGAAGAGGTGCCAATCACATGGCTGCATGAAATGCATAATACTCCTGGGTCTGACCTGAACCAGATGAAAATGTAATTGGGAAATAGTTACCAAAGCAAATAAGAATACCAATAAAACCTAGATGATGTTAATATGTGGTTTTCTAAGTCAATATGCAGCCCACAGGCATCCTTATTTACAGTTTAGTGGCTCCCATTTTTATTTGAGTTTGACACCACTGATCTAGAGTCCTACTTCCTGACCTAAATGATAACTATGAACCAATAAAATCTTTACAGAGCCCCCTGCAACCTCTTAGCAACTCAAAAGGTAAGAGACCATGAGCTGGGGAGGAAAAGCAGACAGGGAAAAGGAAATAGCTTCTTCAAGATTATAAAATTTAAGAAACATAGTCTTTTTATAGTAAAAGTTTTGCAGACCAGCAAAACTTTGTCACCAAGTTAATAAAAGTTTGCATCTCATTAAAAATGAGATGCAAAACATCACTCATGACTTGCCACCTCTCCATCTCCTCTGCCCTGTAGAGCTCCTCTACTTCATGGCTGACTACCAGAGATGCCAATAGAAGGAAACAAGGCAAGCCAAGAGTATGAGTAGGTGTCTGAGGCTCTTAGCTTTCCACCTGTTCTAGCTTCTGCAGAATACAACACCTTTGCATCTATCTTGACTCAAGCAGCATCCTACCTTTGACAACAGAAAGGGTCCTACCACAGCAGGGACCAAGTTTCTTAGGACAAGAGTCTGGGATAGCAGACGGTTCCCCCATTGAGAATTCATACTGGGACCAAGAGATCTACTTCGAGGTCTACCTTTACCTGCCTTTGAAGAGAACCTGTGTCTTTTCCTCTGGCTATATTGTGAATTTTTGTCTGAACAGATCTTTCCTATAAGCTAAACAGAAAGATGACTGTATTTTGCTTGGTCCAAGAACATTTGCTACTAGAGCAGAAGAAAAGATATCTTCAACTATATGTAGCCAGCTGAAGTCCCATTTCTTTCTTCTTTTTTTTTTACCCTTACTTTCTCAGAATCAACACTATGTATTGATTCCAAGACAGAAGACTGGTCTAGCCCAGAGGTACACAGCTAGGAAGTAGCTGAGGCCAAATTTGAACCCAGGACCTCCCATCTATAGGCCTAGCTCTTAACCCTCTAGCCACCTAGCTGGCCCCTGAGGACCCAGTTCTTAATGTTTGTTGAATTCTGTGGTGTCATTTTGATTAGTGGCTTACAAAGTGTGACTAGAAATCATCTGCTCAGTCATAAATTCCTAGATATAAATGTGGGCATTCCCTTGTAACTCAAAAAAATTCTCATTTTATAGATGAAAATGCTGAAACCCAGAGAAGAGGGATGAGTTTCCTGAGATTATACAGTGGATTAGTGACAAGAGCAGGACTAGAATCCTAGTGTTGACTGATCCAGAGGTCTTGTCTACTTTGTCAAACTTAGTGATGCAATTCCCTTAAATCGTTCATTCTAGCATAGTCTGTGAAGGGACTGGTCTGTGTAGGACTAGAGTGTGTAGGACTGGTGTTGCATTTTTGTTATCAAAATGAAAGCAGCTTGAATTGAAAAGTATAGTAGAAAGTACCAACTATGCATTTGGTAATTTTTATTCAGTGACTGATATCATAGACATCCCTCATTCATTTCCTTCTCCCTGTGTTACTTCTCCCTTCCTTCTCTCATACATACATCAAGCTTTTTTCTTCCTCTCTACCAGGTGAGTCTGAGGGTTATCCAGGAGTTGATCCCAAGAAGAAAGGCAGATGTACTAGGTACTAAGTCGTCCAGGACAAAACAAGAGCCATTTACCCCAGAGGACAGAGGAAGCATCAGGTCTACCTAGGTCAGAAAGTCCAGGTAATGGGGTAACAGTTCACTCCTATCACTGGGGAAGCATAAAGAGCCATTTAGTGTGTCATAAAGTTAGAACTAGGGCTTTACCTAGAAAGGCAGGGGAATCCATCTTACTAATTACCATTAGGTATACAGTAGGGGGAAAGGCAGTTCTGGTGTTGGCTGAAGCCTGAAGAAAGAAAAGGGAAGAGAAAAAGGAGCAATTATTTTCAGCTGTTTTGTAGTCTTGAGGGTCTCCAAAACATTGGGGCAGGCAAGAAGGAAGAAGTATATGTGGATAGTCCCTGGGAAAACGGCCACCCTGCCAGACACTTCTGGGGCACTTTGGCTTACCAATTATCTTGGCTCCAGTGAGTGCCCTTGGATTCCATAAGGTGGAAGGTGTATGCATGGCGAGAATGTGTAGAGTGGTTCAGCTCACTCTTATGAACAACCTCTCCATGTATCAGGATGAGACCCCCTGGCAGGAGTGAAGAGTCACATTTCCCTACCTGAACATGTTTCATTCCAATACTTCTGTCTCCTATTTAGATATACCTCCAGTCCTCTTGAAAGCAAAAATAACAAATTATAGGGACAGTTTAAGTCTCACTATTTCTGTTAGCCACACCCCGTGGGCAGAAAAGGCCAATGTTGCAATCACCGAGAACAATGTGGTCTCCCCAAAATTACCCCATAGAGATAAAACCCTGAAGTGATTGGACTTAGTCGCTTAAATCATCCAATAGCCAGGCTCCTGTCTGGCATTCAATGACCTTAAGACCCTTTACCTTTATGGATAGGTGTGGGGATAAAACGGCTGTCCTCATAAACCTGTTCAGAGCCTATGAAGTTGGTGCAGCCCACAGAGCCAACCTGCACCCGTACCATCCTTCGAGAAATGCCATCTGCAATGTTCACAAGGAAGAATGATCAGGTGAAGGGGAAAGCCTCTATATGATAGCTTTCTCTCTGGGTAGCCCCAGAAAGAAAGAAGGGGAGATGTTCCGCAGAGGGGCTTCTTACCAGTGTGGGATCCAGGGATGAACCAGAGGCAGCCATTCTCCAGGGTAGCATCCTCTATCGCGATCCAAATGCCTAGCACTCGGCCCAATGGCTTAGTGTGGAGAAAGGTGGCATCCTGGTGTGGGGTGACTAAAACCACCAACATGTGGGTTAGGCAGCCTAACCTTGCCTTGACTCTTCTTTGATCCCAAACCTGAATTCTCATTCTGTTTAGTCAATATCCATTTCCTGCCTTTTTCCCTTAGCAACCTAAAACTTCTATCAAGAACAACTTTCCTCCATTCCATGGTTATCTATCTATGGCTGGTTCAGAAATAGTTCTGTATCCTGCTACCCACAAAGAGACAGGGACCTAATTTTCTAACCCTTC
The DNA here is from genome assembly GCF_027887165.1 of Monodelphis domestica. Classification (NCBI taxonomy): domain Eukaryota; kingdom Metazoa; phylum Chordata; class Mammalia; order Didelphimorphia; family Didelphidae; genus Monodelphis; species Monodelphis domestica. Next base: position 461,828,220 of record NC_077227.1, on the reverse strand, counting down.
AGAACCTTATCACCACTAAACACCAATTCACTTTTTGCACCATGCTAGCCCAGGAACCTGTGCACAGCTTACCTTCCCCGCCAAAATGTGGTTGCTGAAAGAGAGGAAAGTGCTGATAAAACAGGAGAACAGAAGGGAATGGAAGTGGGGCATGGAAAGAGAGATTGAGGAGTGAGAAAGTCTCTTTGAATTTTCCAAGATCATTTCATTCTTGGTATTAGTAATTTCTCAAATTAAAATTTTAGAAAAAATTTTCTCACAGGATGTTGGGAAGATCACTCTCCTTATAAAATTGGGCTGAGGGGTACAAGGGCTTAAAATCCCTTATGTATTACTGCTATTTAGAAAAGTTTTAGTACCAATGTTATCCTTTGGCCCTCAAAATCTTTTGCATTTTACATTTGAGTAAACTGAATCCCAGGGAGACCTACCCAAGACCCTAAAGGGAATTAGTGTCCAAGTGGGAAACTTACCTTGAAGATGTACATGCTTTGAACTACCACAGGTACTTCAAGCCCCAGACTCTTAATCAGCTCCTAAGGAACAGTCCAGTTCAGGGACTCAGACCCATAACTATATTACCCCAGAGTACCATCAACCCCAAAGCTGGGAGCTCTTCAGAGTGGACCTTGCCTCATTGCTTAGCCACCCTCCTGGCCTGGATTTAAGACTGTTCCTGTTCCCTTTGGCAGAGAAAAAAGAAGAGTAGGGGGAAGAAGTAGAAAGCCTATTGTTTTCTTCTAAATAGCACAGAAATAATAGAATACTTTTTAAAGTACAGAAAAATTGGGGCATTGGGAATCCTCTCCACCTTCCTGCCAGCTTTAGTTCAGGAGGTGATGGTGGTGGTAGGAGTTCTTCCTATATCAGCCTAACCTCCAGCTAACTGGACTTTGGGAGCAGAATGAAGAGAAAATGAAGGCAAATAGTGGGAAAGGGAGCATGCTTTTGTCAGACTATGGGGGAGGGAGGCCCAAGGCATCCAGGGGAGAAATCTAAGGGAACTTTTCCTCACTCACCTGCACCTGAGGTGAGTGGGTAATGCACTTAAAGACAGGGTCATGGGCATGCAGAGCTGTATGGAAATGGGAGACTGACTCAATATTGACAGTATCTCAGCTGCTCTCCTAATCCATCACCTCCCCTCTCCCAAAGAAAGCAACCAAGAGCCAATACCAAATCAAGATATGGAACCCCAGACCACAGCACACCCCAGAGGAACAAGATGAGGACAAAACCAGGATGCCCATCAAGGAGGGTTGAAGAAAGTGAGCAACAGCCTCCAGCCACCTCCCTCTGACCCATGGCATACAACACCCACCCCCAGCACTGCTAGGCCAGAGCTGCATTTTTGTCAGTTTCAGTATTGTCACATGGACAAATGAACATAGAGACAGGCTGATTTTGATACCCCTACTCCAAAAGTAACTAGCAAACCATACATAGAAAAAGAGAAGCAGAGAGAAGATGAAGCCCCCAGGGAAGGACCAAAGCTGCCCTGGTGTGAAGGGGAAGATCTAGGCTAAGGAGAACAATTGGTACAATCCTTTTTGTTTTAGTCCTCCAAGACTTTTCTTACCATGGCCAATTTTGTTGATAGAGTTCTCTGGTGGGATTAGAAAATTACCTATATATATATATATAAAAGAGAAAGATGATAAGAACTCAGGAAAATTGAAAATCCATCTCTCAGTAGATAGAAATGATAGAGAACTGTTATCTTGTTCCCCCTAGCCCTTCAAGTTAGAGTGCTATGCCCCCCACCACCACCCTCCACTGTCCCTGCCCTCATCCACTTCTTACCTTCCTTGTCAAACACTCCTTTCTCAAAGAAAAATCTGATCTTGTCCCCACTGGTCAAAAAGTAGTCTGTATTGCCCTGTGAGAGACATGGGGAAGTTGGAAACAAATCATTCTCCACAATTATATAGATATAAACCCAGATATCAAGACATCATGATTCTATGTAATGACCCAAAGCTTACAGGAATTCTGAGAGCCAGAATCTGGAGAAGGAGCTGAAAAGATAAAGATTGATCCTGTATCACTTATGTATTGATTCTATTTACAATTAATTGATTTTATACTATAACTCCTTAAATCATGGCTCTTTGTCTCTAAACTTTGTTCAGAGCTTCAGCTAATCTAGAGTGGATTAAGTTTAAAAATCCAGCTCTCCTGCTAATTACTGATCTGTTCTTACCGCAAGAGGAATGCACAGGAACACAAGGGAGTCAGGTGTAATATCTTTACACTCACTACGAAGCTATCCTCTAAGGATGTCTAGTTTGCTACCTTGTACCCAGATTCAAACAAAGAACACTTCTTAGTCTTAGAAAGGATAGGGTGTTGTTGCCAGCCCCTATTACCAAATTTTCAATCAATCCTATTGTTCCTTGCACCTCAGCTCCATAAACAGTCATGTTGCTCTCAATCTCATGATGTCATCTACCCTGTTTTTTTCTTTTTTCTTGTTCTTTGTTCTGTACTCCACAAAACCTACATCAAGGAAACTATCCTTTTGGGTTTTTGGCATAAAGGGAGGCAAGCCATGGACCCATTTTTTGACAGGAAGCTTGGCCCTTCAAATAAAGGTGATCTTGATCAAACCAGGTAAACATGGCGGCAATCTAGACGTGAATTGCTTCCTCTCCCTTGTACCGAATGAAACAGACTACTTCAAAAGAGCATAAAAATCATCTTTGAAAGATTGGAGGGACTCTCTAGCAGCCCACAGCAATGAAGGTACATAGGGTTTGAACATTCCCACACTATAAGAGGGAGAGAAAGCTCGCTGCCAAGTGTGAGGTGAGCTGAGCTGCTCTTCCCCACCCCACTTATGGAATCGGAGTAGGGACCAGCGCACTCACCAGAGACAGCGAGTGAATGAGGAACGTCTCTGTAGTGAGTGGGGAACACTCCAGGGTCCTTGGGATCTAATGAGTACTCCCAGGGAACTACTCCTCAGAGCGGTTTCACTGGAGAGCGTGCAGACCACGGGAGCTCCTGCAAACTGCAAATGCCATGGAGGCTCTAGAAATGGTCTGAGGCAAAATCTCCTCCGCTCCTCGCTGTGGTGAGGGGGGGGGGGCATGCCAGGGTCCTTGGGAACTGACAAGGACTACCAGGGAAAGACCCCTTGGAGCGGTTTTACAGGGGAAGCCTGCATGCATGGGAGAGAAGAGACCACTGACTGCGTGGGCAGGTGTGCCAACAAACTTTGGAGGCCGGGAAGAATCAGCCTAAGGCAAAAACATCAAAATCTGCCCACCTCAACCAGATTCCTGAATAAGAAGGAAAGGGAAAACCACCAAAGGGATGGCTCAGAGTGCTCAAGATCAACCCTCCAAGAAGAAAGGGGAAAAAGTAACTATTGAAAACTTTTACGGAGGGAAAATGCTGGCTACAGATGAAAAAGTGGATGAAATGCAAGCAAAATCAAAACATGCCCACCAAAATGGAAATTATCCACAAGCTCTGGAAGAACTCAAAATGGAGCTTATCCAAAAGATGGAAACCTTCTGGCTAGAAAAATGGGAACAAATTCAGAAAGAGGTCTTCAGCCTGACAGACAAAAACTCACAATTGGACAAACAGCTGGAAGCCTCTAACAGAAGGGCAGACCAAACTGAAAAGCAAAACCAGTCCTTAAAGACCAGAATTAAGATATTGGAAGACAGTGATCTTGCAAAACAGCAAGAATTAATAAAGCAAAGTCAAAAAATTAATGAATTAGAAGAAAACATAAAATATCTCACAAACAAGGTGACAGACCAGGAAAACAGAGAAAGGAGAGACAATTTGAGAATCATTGGTCTAACTGAAAAACCAGAGATTAACAAAAACCTTGATGCCATACTACAAGAAATCATCAAAGAGAATTGCCCTGATGTTCTCAAACAAGGGGGCAAAATAGAAATCTAAAGATTTCATAGAACACCCTCTATACTAAATCCCCAAAAGACAACCCACAGGAATGTAATCACCAAATTCAAGAGCTTCTAAGCTAAGGAGAAAATATTACAAGAAGCTAGGAAGAGAAACTTCAGATACAGAGGAGCCCCCATAAGGATCACACAAGACCTATCAGGGAACATGCTAAGAGACCATAAAGCCTGGAACACAATATTCAGAAAGACAAGAGAACTGGGTCTTCAACCAAGAATCGGCTACCCATCAAAATTGACTATATACTTCCAGGGGAAAGAATGGGCATTTGACAAAATAGAAGATTTCCAAATATTCATAAAGAAAAGACAAGAACTCAGTGGAAAGTTTGACATCTAAACACAAAGAGCAAGAGAAACATGAAAAGATAAATATGAAAGAAAGGGGAAAGGAGAAAAGTGCTTTTTTTCCCTTTTATTTAAGCTCTCTTCTATAAGGGCCACAATTAGATCAAATTATATATATTAACATATGGGGGAAATGTTATGTGCAACTTTCAAAAATTGCATGCATTAATAGAGTAATCAGAAGAATCACTCATAGGGAAAGATTGGGGCATTAACATGATTTGGAGGGGGGAGAAAAAAAAGAAAGAAAAAGGAAGTGGGGAATCAATGATGGTACTAAGATATACTTGAAGAAATAGAAATAAAGTAAATAGAACAATCTTTGTCACACAAAGATACACATGGGAAGGGGAGGGGAAGAATTATCTTATAAGAAGTAGAGGAAAAGAGTGATAATTGGTATTACTTAAACCTTACTCTCAGTGAAACCAACTCTGAGAGGGAAGAGCATCTAGATCCATTGGGATCTTGAATTCTATCTTATCCAACAGGGTAAGGGAGAAGGGAAAACCAGGGGGGTGGAGGGGGGCAGGAACACAAAAAGGGAGGGGAGAGGGGGAGGAGAAGGGAACAAAAAGGGAGGGGCTAGAAAAGGAAGCATAACAAAAGGAGGGGACTAGGGGGACTGATTTAAAATAAACCACGGGTTTGAAAGGTAATAGCAAAAAAAGAAAGGTCAGAATTAGGGGAGGATATCAAAATGCTGGGGAATTCACAAATGACAATCATAACATTGAACGTGAATGGAATGAACTCACCCATAAAACGTAGACAAGTAGCAGAATGTATTAGAATCCAAAACCCTACCATATGTTGTCTTCAGGAAACACACATGAGGTGGGTAGAAACTCACAAGGTCAGAATTAAAGGTTGGAGTAAGTCCTATTGGGCCTCAACTGACAGAAAGAAGGCAGGAGTAGCAATCATGATATCTGACAAAGCCAAAACAAAAATAGACCTGATTAAAAGGGATAGGGAAGGTAAATACATCCGGATAAAAGGGAGTATAGACAACGAGGAAATATCACTAATCAACATGTATGCACCAAATGGTATAGCACCCAAATTTCTAATGGAGAAACTAGGAGAATTGAAGGAAGAAATAGATAATAAAACTATACTAGTGAGAGATCTGAACCAACCACTATCAAATTTAGATAAATCAAAAAATAAGAAAGAGGTGAATGAAATCTTAAAAAAAAATAGAGTTGATAGATATATGGAGAAAAATAAATAAGGACAAAAAGGAATACACCTTCTTTTCAGCAGCACATGGTACATTCACAAAGATTGACCATACACTAGGTCATAAAAACATGGCATACAAATGCAGAAAAGCAGAAATAATTAATGCAACCTTTTCAGATCATAAGGCAATAAAAACAATGATCAGTAAGGATACATGGAGAGCAAAATCAAAAATCAATTGGAAATTAAATAATATGATGCTCCAAAATCGGTTAGTTAGAGAACAAATCATAGAAACAACTAATAATTTAATTTCATTGAAGAAAATGACAATGGTGAGACATCCTTTCAAACCTTATGGGATGTAGCCAAAGCAGTACTCAGAGGAAAATTCATATCCCTGAGTGCATATATTAACAAATTAGGGAGGGCAGAGATCAATGAATTGGACATGCAAATAAAAAAACTTGAAAGTGAACAAATTAAAAACCCCCAGAAGAAAACCAAATTAGAAATCCTAAAAATTAAGGGAGAAATTTAAATTGAAAGTGATAGAACTATTGAACTAATAAGACAAGAAGCTGGTACTTTGAAAAAAACAAACAAAATAGACAAGGTACTGATCAACCTAATTTAAAAAAGGAGAGAAGAAAAGCAAATTAACAGTATCATAGATGAAAAGGGGAACCTTACCTCCAATGAAGAGGAAATTAAGGCAATCATTAAAAACTTCTTTGCCCAATTATATGCCAATAAACATGCCAATCTAGGCGATATGGATGAATATTTACAAAAATACAAATTGCCGCCCAAAGGGCGACAAAAGAATATCTACCCTTTGACCCAGCCATAACACTGCTGGGTCTGTACCCCAAAGAGATAATGGACAAAAAGACTTGTACAAAAATATTCATAGCTGCGCTCTTTGTGGTGGCCCAAAACTGGAAAACGAGGGGATGCCCATCAATTGGGGAATGGCTGAACAAACTGTGGTATATGTTGGTGATGGAATACTATTGTGCTAAAAGGAATAATAAAGTGGAGGAGTTCCATGGAGACTGGAACAACCTCCAGGAAGTGATGCAGAGCGAGAGGAGCAGAACTAGGAGAACATTTGTACACAGAGACTAATACACTGTGGTATAATCGAACGTAATGGACTTCTCCATTAGTGGCGGTGTAATGTCCCTGAACGACTTGCAGGGATCCAGGAGAAAAAAACACCATTCATAAGCAAAGGATAAACTATGGGAGTGGAAACACCGAGAAAAAGCAACTGCCTGAATACAGAGGTTGAGGGGACATGACAGAGGATGGACTCTAAATGAACACTCTAATGCAAATACTATCAACAAAGCAATGGGTTCAAATCAAGAAAACATCTAATGCCCAGTGGACTTACGCGTCGGCTATGGGGGATGGGGGGGGAGGAAAAGAAAACGATCTATGTCTTTAACGAATAATGCTTGGAAATAATCAAATAAAATATATTTTAAAAAAAATACAAATTGCCTAGACTAACAGAAGAAGAAGAAATAGAATTCTTAAATAATCCCATTACAGAAAAAGAAATCCAACAGGCCATCAAAGAACTGCCTAAGAAAAAATCCCCAGGGCCTGATGGATTCACTAGTGAATTCTATCAAACATTCAAAGAACAGCTAATCCAAATACTGTACAAACTATTTGACATAATAAGCAAAGAGGGAGTGCTACCAAACTCCTTTTATGACACAAATATGGTATTGATTCCAAAGCCAGGTAGATCAAAAACAGAGAAAGAAAACTACAGACCAATCTCCCTAATGAACATAGATGCAAAAATCTTAAACAGGATACTAGCAAAAAGACTTCAGCAAGTGATCAGGAGGGTCATTCACTATGATCAAGTAGGATTCATACCAGGAATGCAGGACTGGTTCAATATTAGGAAAACCATCCACATAATTGACCATATCAACAAGCAAACCAACAAAAACCACATGATTATCTCAATAGATGCAGAAAAAGCCTTTGATAAAATACAACACCCATTCCTATTAAAAACACTAGAAAATATAGGAATGGAAGGGTCTTTCCTAAAAATAATAAACAGTATATATCTAAAACTATCAGCTAACATCATCTGCAATGGGGATAAACTAGATGCATTCCCAATAAGATCAGGAGTGAAACAAGGATGCCCATTATCACCTCTATTATTTAACATTGCACTAGAAAAACTAGCAGTAGCAATTAGAGAAGAAAAAGAAATTGAAGGCATTAAAATAGGCAATGAGGAGACCAAGTTATCACTCTTTGTGGATGATATGATGGTCTACTTAAAGAATCCTAGAGAATCAACAAAAAAGCTAATCCAAATAACTTTAGCAAAGTTGCAGGATGCAAAATAAACCCACATAAATCATCAGCATTCCTATATATTTCCAACACATCTCAGCAGCAAGAATTAGAAAGAGAAATCCCATTCAAAATCACCTTAGACAAAATAAAATAATCAGGAATCTATCTGCTGAGACAAACACAGGAACTATATGAACACAACTACAAAACACTCTCCACACAATTAAAACTAGACCTGAGCAATTGGAAAAACATTAACTGCTCATGGGTAGGACAAGCCAATATAATAAAAATTAACATCCTACCCAAACTTATCTATTTAGTCCCATACCCATTGAACTTCCAAAAAATTATTTTACTGAATTAGAAAAAAAAACATAACAAAATTCATTTGGAAGGACAAAGGATCAAGGATATCCAGGGAAATAATGAAAAAAAAAATACAAAGGAAGGTGGCCTTGCAGAGCCAGATCTCAAACTATACTATAAAAAAGTGGTCATCAAAACAATTTGGTACTGGCTAAGAGACAGGAGGATCAGTGGAATAGACTTGGGGTAAGTGACCTCAGCAAGACAGTCTATGACAAACCCAAAGACCCCAGCTTTGGGGACAAAAACCCAGTATTTGACAAAAGCTGCTGGGAAAATTGGAAGACAGTGTGGGAGAGATTAGGTTTGGATCAACACCTCACACCCTACACCAAGATAAATTCAGAATGGGTGAATGACTTGAACATAAAGAAGGAAACTATAAGTAAATTAGGTGAACACAGAATAGTATACATGTCAGACCTTTGGGAAGGGAAAGACTTTAAAACCAAGCAAGACATAGAGTCACAAAATGTAAAATAATTACATCAAATTAAAAAGGTTTTGTACAAACAAAACCAATGTAGCCAAATTTAGAAGGGAAGCAACAAATTGGGAAAATATCTTCATAACAAAAACCTCTGACAAAAGTCTAATTACGCAAATTTATAAAGAGCTAAAGCAATTGTACAAAAAAATCAAGCCATTCTCCAATTGGCAAGGGACATGAATAGGCAGTTTTCAGCCAAATAAATCAAAACTATTAATAAGCACATGAAAAAGTGTTCTAAATCTCTGATAATCAGAGAGATGCAAATCAAAACAACTCTGAGGTATCACTTCACACCTAGCAGATTGGCTAACATGACAGTGAAGGAAAGTAATGAATGTTGGAGGGGATATGGCAAAGTGGGGACATTAATTCATTGCTGGTGGAGTTGTGAATTGATCCAACCATTCTGGAGGGCAATTTGGAACTATGCCCAAAGGGCGATAAAAGACTGTCTGCCCTTTGCTCCAGCCATAGCACTGCTGGGTTTGTACCCCAAAGAGACAATAAGTAAAAAGACTTGTACAAGAATATTCATAGCAGCTCTCTTTGTGGTGGCAAAAAACTGGAAAATGAGGGGATGCCCCTCAATTGGGGAATGGCTGAACAAGTTATGGTATATGTTGGTGATGGAATACTGTTGTGCTAAAAGGAATAATAAAGTGGAGGAATTCCATGGAGACTGGAATGACCTCCAAGAAGTGATGCAGAGTGAGAGCCAGGAGAACATTGTACACAGAGACTGATACACTGTGGTACAATCAAACATAATGGACTTCTCCATTAGTCACAATGCAGTGTCCCTGAACAATCTGCAGGGATCTAAAAAACACCATCCACAAGCAGAGGACAAATGGTGGGAGTAAAAACAAGAAGGAAGGACAACAGCTTGACTGTAGGGGTTGAGCGGATATGATTGAGGAGAGACTCTGAATGAACACCCTACTACTACAGAAACCAATAGCATGGAAATGGGCTGGGGTTGAGCACACATATGACACCCAGAGGAATCACGCATCGCCAATGGGAGGGGTGGGAGGAGGGGGGAGTGGGAAAAAGGTGATCTTTGTTTCTAATGAATAATGTTTGAAAATGACCAAATAAAATAATGTTTAAAAAAAATAAAGGTGATCTTGCTCAAAGAATTGCCTCCATTTACTCTTTTGTCAAATTTCACTCGCCACAGAGCCACTGTGCAACAGGAGAGGATTTTTGCTGTTCTTTCTAATAAATAGACTAACAGACCCTGTGTGCCTTGAGGCTGAAATATTTAGAGGGGCAAAGGTTACTAGCTCTGGCACTAGGAGCGTCTGACAATATTGAAGATTCTACCTCCTCCCCCAAATCTGAAAGTATTTTCAATCATTTTTGTCCCTAGAGAAAAGGAATTTAGCTAGATATGGGGGAATGAGAAGAACTAAGCCCCCAAAGTCACTCCCAAGCTCCTACCTGTATCTGCAATCTCTGGACTAGCATTTCTTTCTCATCACTTATCAGAGAAATCAGCACTCAGAATCATTAATCTGCTAGATTTTTCAAGGGAATCTATGAAGTTGGGGGGGGGAATTACATCTTTATTTCAGTATTGTCATTTTCCTTTGTAATCCTATGTATTTTGTTTTATCTTATTCATCTAACAACATTATTCTGAGTGGGGGTCATGGGTTTTACCAGATTGCTGGGGGGTAGGAGGGAAGTCCTAGGACACAAAGAAGGTTAGGAACCCATGATGGAGACTCTGCATTTTACAGATTATACATATGGAAGTGAAGAGACTTGCTTAAGGTCACACAGATATTAAGTAGTGAAGCAGAATTTAAAATTTGGTGATCATACTCTGATTCCTGGCCTTGTATTTTGTCCACCACAAGATGTTGCTTCTCTCGTTGAATCTAATTAAATTACAAGCCACTAGGTGGCATAGTAGTTAGAGTATTGGACCTGAAGTCAGGAAAATATCAGTTCAAATCCTGCCTCAGACATTTAAGTTGTTAATGCTCTCTTTACCTTCCATTTCCCTTGGGAAAGCCCACTCAGCTTTTGTCCTAGTTTCCCTATCTATAAAATAGGAATTCTCTACCTCCTAGGATTGTGAGATTTAAATGAAATGATATTTTTAAAGGGCTTTGCTAAGTTTTGTTGTCATTTAGTTGATTTAGTTGGATCTGACTTCTTTCTTGGCAAAGATAAGATATCAGAATGGTTTGCCATTTCCTTCTCCATCTTATTTTACAGATGAGGAAATTGAAACCAACAGGGTTAAGTGACTTACCCAAGGTCACAAAGCTAGAAATTATGAATCCAGATTTTAATTCAGGTCTTCCTGATACTAAGACCAGCACTCCCTCCACTGTGCCACCTAGCTGCCCCATTTGCTATCCCTAGGTGCACACTGTTATTTATTAAATTCTTGCTCTGTTCAAGGCACTAGGGACAGAAGGACAAAAAAACAAAAACAAGGCGGTCCCTGTCCTCAAAGGTAATTTGAGGATAGAAAGAACACTAAAATCATAAGGATCAAGAAAGTCTTCTTAGAAGATGTGATGCCTGTGACTATCCTGGAAGGAAGCTAAGAGGAAGAGGCAGGAAAAAACACATTCCAAGCATGGGAGATGTGAGCTAAGACTGAATCTCAGGTGACCAGGTGACCAGTCAGTATGACCCATGGCAATGGACAACAGAGTGAATGCAGAATGATTAATGCAGATGGTAAGGGCAGGCAGTTACCCTTGGTGGGAGTTTGGCAGGGCATGCCTGGCAACAGGAGCAGAGGACAGTTGAACTGCTTAAAGAGAGGAAGGGAAGGGAACAAGCATTTATTAAGCACCTACTGTGTGCTTTGTCATCATTCCCATATTTGGATGAAGTAAATGAAGGTATGAGTCCTGAGAGTTTAGGAAGCTGGGAAACCAGGGAGGTTAAGAGAGCATCAGTATGTAAATTAAAGCCTTCAGGAGCAGAGTTCAGGAGTAGAGAGGAAGCTATGAGCCAAGTCATGAACTCCTTGAGCGTACAGAGAGAATGCCCCGGGTGATGATGAGTGACCGTCCTAAGGATCTGGATAGTGATATATAGTGAACACCAAAGGAAGAGGTGTTGTTGAATGATTCAGGTAGAGGGAAGATCTCTTTCTCCTTCCATGAGGAGTGATGATTAGTCTTTGTATTTCTCCTGGTTCAGTATATGCAGAAAGCAGGACTAAAGGTATAATATTAGAGAGAGTTGTCAAGGATACTGTCAGGGAGACATGTTTACTTGAGTACAAGAAGATGGAAAGGGAGGAGGAAGAGGTTTAAGATGAAGGGAACAGCAGGGTCTTCCAGTGGGCACAATGGAAGAGGAGTACAGAGCAAAACCACATGGGAGTAAGGGGTTCTGAATAATAGGGACAAGGGGATGAGAAGGTAGGAATTTCCAAATGCTACTCAAAACCTCCACTTGTATGCCCTGCCAACACTTTAAACCCAATCCATGCTTAATGAATTCATCATCATCTTATCTAAACCTGTCTTCCTAGTCTGTTACCACCATAATCCTAACTGGGCTCAAAAAATTTTAACCCCTTTTCAACATTTACATTCAATAAACTGCCATACCAATCTCATTGTATAGAATTTTAGAATTGAAAGGAAGCTTTAGAGAGAGGGAGCATGGTCAAGTGATTCCTTGGGTGATCTCAAGAAAATCCCCTAACCTCTCTGGGCATCAGTTAGCTCATCTGTAAAATGAAGGGGTAGCCAGGTGGCTCAGTGGAGTGAGAGCCAATCCTGGAGCTGGGAAGGTCTTAGGTTCAAATCTGGATTCAGATATTTCCTGACTGTGTGTGATCCTAGGCAAGTCATTTAACTTCAGGTGCTTACTTCTTACTGCTCTTCTGCCTTGGAACCAATATACAGTATTGATTCTAAGATGAAAGGATTAAAAAAATAAAAAGATGAAGGGGCTGGGATAGATGATTGCTAATATCTAGTCCAATTCCAATTTACAATTCCTATAATCTAAATTTACCCTAACCCCTGATTTTGTAGATGAGGATACTAAGGCCTAGGGAGGGGAAAAGATTTCCCTAGTCAAATAGGTAGTAAGTGATAGAGTCAGGATTTGAACCTAGATCTTTCCACTTGAAATCCCATGCTAGTTCCACTGTCCCACACTGTTCTCAAAAGAAAACACAAAGATGCCTCTGGCTCTACAAAATCTATGTTTTTCCTAATCATCATATCCATTCCCCTCTTAGCCCAAGTTATAACACATAAAACATTTCACAATACAAGAGATAACAGAAGGATGAACTGAAGATGAAGTCTGCCATGCTACCTCATCACTTCTCCTTCTCATTGGATATCAGTGCATTTTTGCTGAATGCCTTCTCTGTGCCTCACTCACTACCTCTGAACAACCTGGTTCCACCATATCTGAAATCTCTCCCTCTTTACCTCCCTATCTCTTACCTGTATGATTGAAAATCTGTTACCCTAAAAAAAGAACTACATATCCCAAGAACCCACTGACTTCCTGTCATTATGTACTTCCTGTAGACAGAGGATAAAGGGCATGGACTTTGGAGGGTCCCTCTCTCTGATGTAGAATCAGCATTGATGGTGGAGAGTGGGGTTGACTAAAAAATGGCTAACCAGCCATGGGCACGTGGTCTTTATTTTTGTATCTTCTTTATTCCTTGATTTCTAGTGATCATTAATAAATCTCTTAAAATATAATGTTATTATTGAGATTTAATTTTAACTTTTACATGCCATCCCTAGCTACCATTGGGGGACTTTCCTGATCTAGCTCTCTCCCCACCAAATTTCTTGGAATTTATTTTTTCTGTTTTCAGTATGTGTACACCTCTCTTCCTCCAGTGGAACAGAATTGAATGGAATTGTGAGTGGAATTCTTTTCAGGTTTTGTCTTCCTATCAATAGAACTGAATTAGCATAGTAGGCCAAAGACTAGCCTAGCTTCTCTCCTCCTTATTCGATATCACTCAGGTGGCTTCCCCCTACTGCCTCCCCCTTCACTCCCATATCTCTATGCCAGGGGTCCCCAAACTTTTTACACAGGGGGCCAGTTCACTGTCCCTAGGACCATTGGAGGGCCAGACCATAAAAAAAAACTGAACAAATCTGTATACTGCTGTCTGGGATAGCAGAGGCTGCAGCGCTGGCTGTGATGGTCTTGTCACACCTTGCACAGGCCCATCACCACCACCACTATACTGGGCAGCAGTATACACAGTGCAGAATCCCCTCCCCCAGATCACTGCTCACCATGCTGATGTCTTCTATTGTGCATCCACATAATCCTTTGTGAAGCGCCTCTTTCTCCTTCAGTTCCTCTCAGAAAAAGGCACCACACAAAGGATTATGTCACCAGAAGTAGTCCTCTCACTGACCACCAATGAAAGAGGTGCCCCTTATGGAAGTGTGTGTGGTGGGGGCCAGGTAAATGGCCTCAGGGGGCTTCATGTGACCCATGGGCTATAGTTTGGGGACCCCTGCTCTATGCCAAGGCTAACCCTTCTGGGCACACAAGTGATCCCACATCCTTCTATCTTCTCTGGCAGCATGTCCTCTCTATCATCCCTCCCCTCTCACTAATCTTCGGGCTCTCCCTGACCACTGGCTGGTTCTCTGTTGCCTAGAAACATGTGGGTAACTCCTTTATCCTTGGAAGCTGTTACTTGATCCTTTAAGTCCCACTGATATTATTCCATATGTCCTTCCTTTCTTTCATGGCTACACTCCTTGAGAAGGTCACTGACAATAGGTGCCTCTCTGGTGGTTGTTGTCAGTCATGCCCAACTTTTCATGACCTAGTTTCCTTGGCAAGGATACTGAGACTTGGTTGGCATTTCTTTCTCCAGCTCATTTTACAGATGAGGAAACTGAGGCCAACAAGGTTAAGTGACTTGCCTAGGGTCACACAGCTAAGAAGTATCTGAGGTCAGATGCCTGAACCCAGATCCTTCCAGTTCCAGGTTCTATTCATTGTACCACCTATCTGCCCCTTAATAAATGTGTTTTTTTTTGACTGACTGAGATAAATGCTGTTAGGTATTGTATTAGGTACAAACATATAGAGCAATCAGAGACTTTTTTTTTTTTACTGAATCTATGATTTCATCTTCATAGAGAACTTCCAGTGAGGGAACTCCCTTCACTAATGGAAATCAATTCCTACTCAGCCCCTCAGAAGCTTAGAGTTTGCTAGGGCTCAGATAGGTTAATAAAAATCTTGCCCAGGACCACACAGGCTAAATATCATATTTTTCAGAGGTCAAACTTGAAGCTAGTCTTTCTGACTCCAAGGGCAATGCTCTGTCCATTCTAAAATGCCCATATCTAAAATTCTTAATATAAGATGCTCTCATTTGGCATTGGGAGAAGCGGAGATCTGGATGTATTGAAGACCAGGAGAGGGCAGTGTGGTGCAGTGGTGAGTCAGGAGGCCAATGTTCTACTGCCTTCCTACCTGGACTCGGAGCTGTTCCTCTTGTTGAGTAGAGAATTCAGTGCGACAGTGAGAAGGGACTTCCATTTCTGCTACAATCTTCTGGATTTGTTCTCTCATCATATCACACTCCTTGGGGGAAAATATCCCTTCCAGGACCAGAAATCCATCCTCCTGGAACTATGAGAAGCAGAACCTTTTTCAGCGCAGAACCTCTCCTCTGCCCATCCAAACCCTCACTGAAGGAAAGTTGAAAATGTCTCTAGTCTTCTTCCCTTTCCACATCAGCTTTTTAATTTAATTTGTTATTATTTTATTAGATTAGATAGTTTGTCTATTCAGCCTTGGGAGATAAGATAAAGGATTATCTTAAGGACAAACTCCAAATTCCTCAGCCTGACTTTCAAGCTCTTCCATCCATGGTGTGATCCTAAATAACCTTCCTGTAGGTCCATTTCTTTTTTTTTTTTTTTTAACTCTTACCTTCTGTCTTGGAATCAATATTGTGTATTGGTTCCAAGGCAGAACAGTGGTAAGGGCTAGGCAATTCGGGTTAAGTGACTTTCCCAGGGTCACACAGCTGGGAAGTGTCTGAGACCAGATTTGAACCTAGGACCTACCTCCTGTAGGCCTGGCTATCAATCCACTGAGCTACTCATCTGTCCCCTGTAAGGCCATTTCTTATAATTCATAGGATCAGAAATTGAGTTTTCAGGGACCTTTGTTGTTGTTCAGTCGAGTCTGACTCTTTGTGACCCCATCTAAGGTTTTCTTGGCAGAGATCCTGGAGTGGTTTACATTTCCTTCTCCAGCTAATTTTACAGATGAGGAAACTGAGGATAACAGTTAAAGTAACTCGCCCAAGGTCTCACAGCTAGTAAGTGTCTGAGGACAGATTTCAACTCAGAAAGATGAGTCTTCTAGTCTCCAGACCTGCACTCTTTCCACTAAGTTACCAACTTGCCCACGGACCTTAGTGGTCATCTAGTACATTTTATAGACGGGGAAACTGAAATCTTGAGAAGTATTTTACCTGAGATCACAGAGGCAGTAAGTGGTAGAGTCATAATTTGAACCCCCAGGTCTTTTGATTTCCAACTCAGCCCTTTTTCCATTGTTCTCTTTACAGTCCTTAAATTCAACCTGTTGCTTTCCCACTCCCACAGTTCCATCCCTTGAAATGTGCTTTTTTTCTCTATGCTTTAGTCAAGTCCTATCTGTCCTTTAAAACTCAGCTTAGAGGGCAGCTGGGTGGCTCAGTGGATTGAGATCCACACCCAGAGAGGGAAGGTCCTGGATTCAAATTTGACTTCAGATACTTTTACCTCTGTGATCCTGGGCAAGTGATGTAACCCCCATTGTCTAGCCCTTACCACTCCTCTGCTTAGGAACCAATACACAGTATCAGTTTTAAAGACAGAAGGTAAGGGTTTTAAAAAAGACAACCCGGCTCCCCTCCTAACTCATATCCTCCAAAGAACCTTCCTTCACACCCCAGCCATCCTTCACACCACATTCCTCATCAGTGGCCTTTCTCTTGACTCAGTTCTTATCTATAGCACCCATGGGTCTATTCTTAGGATAAACAGCCTGAGATTCATTACATTATAGTGACATATTTAGCAGATTTCACTGGATTCATATTATTGATGCCTGAAATATAGTAAGGGACACAACAACTCACATTTCTATCACATTAAGGTTTACAAAGTCAGTTTTCTTCATAACAACTCTATGGGGCATTCTCTATCAGTATTCTCATCCCATTTTATGGGTAAGGAAACTGAGGCCCAAAGAGGTCAAATGACCAATTGTCAGTCATATTCTGATTTCAAGTCTTCTGACTCCAAGCTCACATGCCAAGTGTTCCTTCTCCTACTAGGCTATAGACTATATACACTATAGAGTGTTAGTCCTGAAGTCAGGAAGAAAAGTCCAAAATTTTTTAAACCCTTACTTTCTGTCTTAGAATCAATACTAAGTATTGGTTGTTTCAAGTCAAAAGAGCAGTAAGGGCTAGGCAATGGGGGTCAAGGGACTTGTCCAGGATCACCCAGCTAAGAAGTGTCTGAGGCTAGATTTGAATCCAGGACCTTCCATCTCCAGGCCTGGCTCTCAATCCACTGAACCGCCCAGTTGCTCTTTAGGTTCAAATTTGAACTTGGACTCTTACTAGCAGTGTGGCCCTGAGGCCCTGCCTCAGTTTCCTCATCTATAAAATGAAGATAATAGTACCTACCTTAAAGGATGGTTGTAAGAATCAAATAAGATCATACTTGTAAAGTGCTTAGCACAGTACCTGGCACATAGGAGGTGCTAAATACATGTGGTTTTTTTTTTTTCTTTCCTAACCAGACTTTAAACTCCTTAAAGGAAGAGACTATATAACATTCATTGTGCCTGGGCACTAGATAGACTCAGGCAAATATTAGTAATTGTAATAACTGATACTTGCAGAGCATTTTAAGTTTTCAAAAGTTCATTATTGGGGCAACTGGGTGATTCCTTGATGGAGACAGGAGATCCTGGGTTCAAATCTGACCTCAGACATTTCCTAGCTGTGTGACTCTAGGCAAATCACTCAGCTCAATTACCTAGCCCTCTTCTGTCTTGGAATCCATACTTGTTGATTCTAAGACAGATAGTAAAGGTTTTGCCTTTTCTTTTTAAGTGCATTATCTTATTTGATTCTCCCTGTGAAGGAGGTAAAATAAATATTATTGGCTCCATCTTACAAGGGATGAAATTGAGGCTTAAAGATGATAAATAACGTGCCTATGTTGCCCACAGCTAGTAAAAGGCAAAACCTGAATCCAGGTCTCAGTTCATTCTACTTCTAAGACTTCCTATTCAACTCCTCCACCTCTGTAAGGGGTGATGCATAATGACTGCATCTGGGCAGTGGTACCATATTACTGAGGGTGGTATCCATCGAGTACCATCCTTGGAGTCAGAACCAAGTCCAGATTCCAGCTGGGTCACTGAATAGCTCTGACCTTGGACAAGTGACTTGAGCTCTCTGGGCATTTTCCCCTCATCGGTAAAATGAGAGTTAATCTAGAGGACCCTTAAAGTCCAGGCCTCGAGTCTCTTGCTTGGTCTGTGCCTTCCAGGTGCAGCTGATTCTATCCCGGGATCTTTCCATCTCTCCTTCTTTCCACCCACTGATGGCTTCAAGCGCTTCACAAATAAAGTTTGGGGTTTGGGGCTTTGGTTTGGTTTTTTTCTTTTTTATACTCCTGGCTCTTCCAATCAAAGCAGGGGGAACTCCAGGGCCCCAGGCTCATCTCCCTTCTCCTGTGCCCTCCCCCATCCCATTCTTGCAATCTGGCATCCCAACCCTGTCCAAAGTCCCCGTGGAACTCGGGGCGGGGGCCTTAGGTCACTGGCTGAGCCCCAACGGCGATGGGAGGCTAGGGAAGGGAAAGATGGGGAATTAAGTCTGAAATAAAGCCGGCCTAGGGCAATGTCCGAGAAACACGGGGAGCCCCATCCTCCTCTCCTAGCGGGGAGCGATCACGCCGGCGCGGCCCGCGGCCCCCACCTTCAGTAGCTGTGCCGGGCTCAGAGCCGCCATGGAGTGCAAAGGGCCGGGCTGACGGGGCTTCTCGGGCTCCCGGTTTGGTTTGGTTTCCTGAGAACAGAACAGGCAGCCGGTGCGGGCTCCTCGGTCCGTCGTAGCTTCCGCGCTGCTTTAGAAGGTGGGAAGGAGGTGAGCGTCACCTTCCCAGAGGCAGACCTTTGGGGTCCGAGCCGGTGGCGTTCCCTCTGGCTCCTCTAGGGCCGAGTCCCGATGCCCTCACGGGATGACAGCTCCGATTCCGTTCCCCAATCGGACTTCCGTCTTCAGGGTGCGGAGATTAAGGAAGAAGGGGCCCCTGGTCAGCCAATCACTATCCTGAGCCCCCACAGCTAGTTCCAGTGGCCCCGGGGGAAACCCGGAATTAGCGCTGCCCTTTAAACCACACTCAAGGCTTTATGTACTCAGCCAAGCGTCCAAATCAAACATTTACCAAGACCTTGTTATGTGCTATACTCCACTAAGTGCCTGGGTTAGAGAAGATGGGAGGCACCTGAGGCTGTACAAAACGAAGTCCCACCGCTCAGTCTACTGGGAAGCAGGAGGGAGCAAGAGGAGAGAGAGGGAACTCTCAGTAGAAGTTCTTAACTTGTAAAACACAGCTCAGATCATGTTGATCCTCTGCTCAAGAACCTCCAGGGGCTCCCTTATGCCTCTAGGATCAAATGAAAACTCCTAAATTTTGGCATGTCATTTCTTTCACATTCTGTCTACAGTGAACTTTTCCAGGACTATTTCACATTGCTCCCCCTCAAGCACTTTACATCCCTGCCAAAGGTCCTTCGTGCTATTCCTCACCTACTGATATTCTTTGGAGCTCAGCTCATGGGAAAGCCTTTCTTGGTCCCATTAATTGTTAGTGCTCTCTCTCTTCTCAAACGATCTGGTATACACATGGGCTTCTTAACTTTTGTTTAGGGCTTGGACCCCGTGATGAGCTGCAGCCAGTTCTTGGCAGGTCAGTAGAGACAATTGTTAAATTTTCAGAATGACCCAAGAATCCTCAAACACTACAAATCAGCCCTTGAATTATTTATTGTTTTGTTGATTGTCTAGGCTTAAGAAAGTAATGATGAAAATATTAATAATGCAAATTAAACTTCAAGAATCATGCATACATTTTCTTCCCAGAGAGCCAGTGGTTAAACATTTGCTAATATACTACTGTATGTGAACTCAGGTCTTTCTGACTCCAGGAGACAACTAGGTAGTGCCAGAGAGTACCATGGGCCTACAGATGGGAAGATCTGAGTTCAAATCAGGTCTTAGATATTACTAGCTATGTGACCCTGGGCAAGTCACTTAACTGTATTAGATACTAGCTGACAGAGTCAAGATGGCAGCTTAGTAGCAGCAAAAGTCAAAACCACCCTGACTATCCTTCCTATTAGATACTAGCTGTGTGACTCTGGGCAAGTTATTTACTCCTGTTTGCCTCAGTTTTGTGAAAATTAAATTAACTCTCCCCTGCCCATTTTTAGATTTAATCACCAGAAGCGTATATACCTCACTTATACTTGAGTGGGGGAGGTATGTGACCCATGTGTGCAATAGTGGATGATGAATTGGAATCGACTGACTGCCCCCATGGCAGTCCTAAACAAAGCTTTAGCTGTAATTGGTACACATAAAATGGAAGGAAGTCACAGGAAGTGACCAAAAAAATGGTCTTTAAAAATGCCAAGAACTTCCTATGAAGAGGTCTTTCATCTTCATCTTGGAGGAGCTCTGACTGAGGACCTTGGAATGTTTCTATTTTCCTTAGAACTACCACCATGTGGGACAGGTGAAAAAGGCTGACTCCTTTCCTGGATTTTCTGAAGGGACTAGTATAACAATCCGGCCAGCAGTTGTTATATAATTTTCCTTTGTGGGTTATAGCTTGAGAATGAGAAGGGAGCCTGAGAAAAATGGGTGATAAATGAAGACTCAAAGACAAGTTAATTGATATGGGGAGTGGCGCTACTCCTTATATTTTCCCTTGAAAATTAATTAAAGGATGATTAAATGAGAAATAAGAGAACACGTGGAAGTAAGAATTCCGAGATAGAAAGCATGTGGGCTAGGAAAGATAAAGAGGGATAGAAGGAAGAACTCCAAGGTTGCAGGAATCAAGAGAAAAAGTAGCACCCCTCACCCCAGCATTTATTGCGAATTGAGAGGTGATCAATGAATACGTAACATAGCAGGTAGGTCTTAACATTGGTTGAATAGACAATGACAAGATCAGAGGAGGTGGGAATTCACCTGACATGTGCTTTTCAAAGGAATGTGGTTTGACAAAGTGAGGGCTAAGCCTTTGTGGCTTAGGCTCAGGAATTCTCCTGCCCTTTGAACTGTCTATACATTGATCATTAACTGATCTGATCAAGTATTTAATACATCGACCATACTTCCCAGATGCCAACATGCCTGGTATGCTACAGACTAGCCTCAGGAGAGGCCTCCCCTCTTGAAAGAGGCTTCGTGTATCCCCAGGTCCTCAGTTCAAGGCTGATGCCCCTCCAGCCAAGGACTAATTAACCCTGCCTGGGTTGAGCCAGGGGTGGAGCAAAATACTTAGTGTTGTAGGTTAGATATCTTACCCTATTCTCTCTCTGATTTTCTTTCACTCTCTATATTTTATAAATAAATTGCTAAAAAAATAATTTTGGAATTTTTAAAATTCCTGGTGACCCTACTCTTTAATAATCCAGTCCAATCTTTTATAATAACCCTTTACATTCTCTCCCTTATAGTTTCCTCATCTTAAAGTGAGCAGGGGAAGGAAATGGTATACCACTTCAGTATCTTTACTAAGAAAACCCTAAAGCAGTGATGGTGAACCTTTTAGAGATATGAGTGCTGCGCTACTCCTCCACTGAGTGCTAGATATGCCCTGCCCCATTCTTACCCCACACAGGGAAGGAAACACTCCTATTGGGCTGCTTGGTGGAGGGGCAGGTGGAGTAAGGAATGTCCTCAGTGAGTGTAGAGGGGGGAGGGGAGTGGCCTAAGCACTCTGCTCCCCTCCAGCTCTGCCACCTGTGAGCCCCCCCACCTTACCCCCTGTGCACTCCCATTGGCTGCTGGGCAGAGGAGTGGAGCATGTGAAAAAATGTCATCAGCCACAGTGGAGAGGGGGAGGGGAGCAACTCTACCCAAGTCCCTCTGCCTTTCTAGTAATGAACTCTATGGGGAAAGGGGAGTTGCATGCCCACAAAATACTCTGTGTGTCATAGATTCGACATCACTGCCCTAAAAAGTTGGACACACAACTGAAACAAATGAACAACAACAAAAAACAACTTATTGACTCCCAGGCTAATGCTCTATTCCCTAGGCTGCCTAGTTGGCCCAGGTATTCAAATATGGTACAAAGAATGAAAAAAAGACCTGGTTCAAGGAATTAATAGTCTAACGGATATGGCAAGTATATCTATGTTGCTGTTGAGTCGCAGCTAACTCTTCATGACCCCATTTTGGGATTTTCTTGACATAAATACTGGTTCAACATTATCTTCTCTAGCTCAGGAATTGAGGCAAACAGGGTAGTTGAGTGACTTGCCCAGGGTTACACAATTAGGAAATGTCTGAAGCTGAATTTGAACTCATAAGGATAAGTTTTCCTGATTCTAAGCCCAAGGCTCTCTCTGCTGTGCCAGCTAGCTGCCCAAGTATAACACTTGTCATAAGCAGTATATTATATAAACATAAATATATATCAATGCTAGTTATTATATTATTATTCTGTATAATAATCATTATCTAAAAATGTGGGTGGGATTGGATGAAAGAAGTTTTAGTATCAGGGTAACTGGATTCTTTTCCCTCCTTTGTATTCTGGAGGCTTCTCTCCAAAGGGGGGCAGGTTCCTTGGCAACCAATATATCCTCAAAGGAAGATGGCCTACATAAGGACCTTTCGTTGAACTCTCCAAAGTATGTTACTTGAAAATAGGAGATCTGTCCCATTCCTCCTCCCCTTCAAAGGCTTTAGAAACAAAAAAGAATCTAGAGGAAGGAATCATCTAAACTTCTGCCAAGTGCAATGGTCTCACTCTTGAAATCCCCTCTGATGAATAGTAAGCTCCATGAGGTTTAGCACCATCAGAGCTCTTACTGGTTCTCATAGTGGTTACTTAATCAATGGTTGGTGAATTGGACAGAAGTCTTCTACCCTTGGCAGTTTGGGGATGTTCCTTTCCCAGGCCCATGGCAAATGCCATCACTGTGTTTTGAAAAGTTTCAACCCTTCCACATTGAATAGTCTCTGGGGAATCAAAAACCAAGCCAGTCAAAGTCCTTATAGATGGCAGCAGTTTATCAATGGAGCTTAGCAAAGCCTTGTATGGTGAGGAAAGTAGTTCCCAGCTGTTTCCTATCCTTGACTGGCTGGTTTGCATATTAATGACACAGCTTCCCAACTGTTCTCCAGGGCCAATAAATCAGCTGAAACCTATTAAAACTCACCACAGAGCCCTTCCCTGAAATGACAGCTTTGTTCTTGCTTAAACTTGAAGGGGACAGAGTGTCTGGGGCTGTGAGAATGAAGACAGGTCATCTGACTCTTGGGATTGCTGGCCAGCAGTCAAGTTTCACTCTCTGTAGCTGCCACTGCCATGGGCAAAGATTTCTAGGAGAAGGGAATGAGGGATGTAAACCCCACTGCCTCTGAAGCTGGACCTTCAATTAAGAACAAGTTGGCAAGAAAGAGGGGGGAGTGGAAGCAGTACAAAGGAACTCAAACTCTCTCACTCTAAGAGCTGTTTGGGTCCTAGTGAAAGGAAAGAAATCCCAGAATTATAGTTCATTAAAGTTTAGAAAATAGAAGGTAAAACATTTTTAAACTAGCAGAAATACTTTTTTAAATTACATGAAATCTGAAGAAAATTGGGAGTAAATCACAACAGTGAAAGTAAGTATTCATAACTGCATTTATTAAAGTAAAGAGAGGTCAGGTCCTAGGGTCACATAGGTCTGAGTTCAAATTCTACCTCAGGTTCATAGAGTAGAAGGAATTTTATCACAATAAAGTGCCTCAAAAGGACAAAAATCAAAATCAGACAAGTGAAGGGTGTAGCATCCCAAGCATATTCACATCTATGAAATATAGATGACTGTATTACTACTGTGTCTCCAAGCATGAGGCTTTACCGATAAGCTTTGTGAAGGTAACCTTGACCTGATCACGAGACCTATTGCCCAACACAAGTCCATTAAGATGTTCGGAGACTTGCCCGGGAAAGTGTGGTTATGTCCTACACGCCCAAAAGGTGTTCCCTCTACCTTGCCACCCAATCTTAATTGTCTATACTTTGTGATGTGGTTACTACGTCCTTGGGAGTACCGCCCAAGCAGGACATGAATAAATTCAGAGGCAATCCCATGAACTTCCTCTTGGCCTTTCTCCCTTCCATGGAGCTCCACTGGGCTCCTCAATGACTATGTCTCTCTCTTCTTGACCTTCCCTTTCCCGAGGCTGTAACCATCTCAGCCTGCATTCTCTATCTTAATCTCCTCAACCACCTTGTATTCCATTATCCTCATTTTCCGCCTTAAGGAAAATCATAGGGGTTGCCTGCCCTATCCAATCACTGATTTGTCCCTGTCTTTCATTTCCACCCTGGTTCTCGGTTCCTACCTCTCCTCGGGTCCCATCACAAAGGTGAGCCCCTTCCCTTGTGGGACCCTGCTGGTCAGGGAAGTCCATTAAGGAAAACCCCACAAAGGGGCTCTGCTACAGAGCGAAGCCTTGAAGGTAGGCAGGGTTTGGGCATTTTCACACTATAAGGGGTGTGATAGAGACATGGAGAGAGAGGTTTTGCAGGACTTGTGGACCAAGATGCAGGGCTGGAGCTCTAGATGTCTGTCAAGAGACGATTCCAACGAAATGTCCCCGGTTGTTGGCAGTTTGAGCTGATTGGGGGGGGGGGGGGGAGGGACATTTGGACTTTGTCTCTGACTGGGAGACACTCTCTCTCTCCCTGGAGGTTGAAGCTGGCTGAAAGACTTTTGTGAGGCTGATTTGATTTTTTGTTTTGTTTTGTTTTCTTTGGCTCTGAGCAGTGGAAGCTGATCAGGGGAGAAGCTTTTGAGTTGGTGATCTGTAAGAGAGTTGAGCTGGCCAGGAGAAAAGGAGAGACTTTGAACTTGGTTTCTTTCTGGGGTTAAGCTGAGAGATCTGGCTGATTTGTGAAGAAGAAGAAAGAAGATTTTTAACTGCTATTGTCCTCCATCTTTCTAAATGTCTAAGAGTCACACTTGTGACTCCCAAAACCCTCAATTTTATCTCATTTAGACTAGGGAAATTCCCCATCCCTCTTACCTCAGTTTCCCATCCTATTATCCCAATAAACCCCTTGACTGAGAAAGCAACTAAAGTATCATTATAGTTCACTCAGGAGGGAGGGAAGGAGCCAAAGGCTTCAAGAAGATCTGGGAGGTGAGGGAGGCAAAAGGGAGAGGTTGGTCAAGGGAGGGGATTGAGGGAGGAAGTAGGTTAGGAAATAGATTGATCCATCAGCAAGTAGTAGGGATCAATTAGCAGACAATCCCCCGAGTAAACCCCAGTATCTATCTAGAGCATCTCCCAGAGCAGTGTCCCCTGTGTACCAGTATCCCTGTGTGTGACATCCCCCAGCATTTCTGTTCTACCTCCATTATAAATAAGCAGGTTTAGGTTCCTGTAGCAGTCCTCTCTAGTCACAAGCCAGAGAACAACAGTCATTGCTGAAGAAAAAGGTTACCCCGCAGTTTACCTTCTCTATTTCAATAAGTAACAATTTCTCTCAGTTTACTAACTTTATTTCAGGGGGTAAAATTACACCTACCAAAGCATGAGCTAATCACCTCTGCCCCACACCACCTACCGTGTCAGAATCAGAGTGAAAGCTGGGGCAATCTCTAAATTCTCAGGGGCTGGCTGAGGGCAGCAGAGACTTACTACTGAGGACAGTACAAAGCCTAGGCATCGGAATTTAGCTGAGGAGTGGCCAAGCTGGGAGTGGAGATAGCACAAAGATGGCTGCTCATAGCAGACAGTGCTGGAGACTGGAAAAATAGCCTCAAGGCAAAAACTATTCTGTAGCTCACTTAAGCAAGAGATACCTGGCCTCCTCACTCGGACTTCTGGCTGAAAAAGGAAAGACAAAACTAACACAACAATGGCCACCAATACCCAAGAACTGCAATCCACAAGTACCCAAAAAAAAAAAAAGGAAGATACAAAGCCTCTTGACATTGGATAACTTCTATGGAGAAAAGGAGCAGAATACAGAGGCAACAGCAAAGAGTGACAAACAAGCAAACACATCCAAACTTAAAAAAAAACCAAACAAACCTGGAAACTGGTTACAAGCTCTCAAGGAACTCAAAATGGAGTTCAAGAACCAGGTAAGAAAGATAGAAGAAACTTGGGAAGAAAAGTGGGAAATGCAAGTAATTTAAAAAGAAAATAACAGTTTAAAAGATAGAATCTCGCATTTGGAAAAAGAAACGCAGAAATCACATTAAGTAATAAGCAAATTGTAGACCAGAATTAACCTGCTGAAAACCATGAAAAGTAGAATAGATCAAACTGAAAAGGAAAATCAAAAGATCATAGTTGAAAACCAGTCTTTAAAGACTAGAATTGGGCAAGTAGAAGCTAATGCTCTCTCAAGACAGCAAGAATTAAAAAAGCAAAATCAAATCCTACCTCAACCACTTGACTGTGTAATTGTGGGCAAGTCACTTGATCTCTCTCTGCCTCAGTTTTCTCATATGTAAAACAGATGATAATAATAGGACCTTAAGGGCTATGGTGAGGATCAAATAAGATGACATTTGTAAAGAGCTTCACAAACCTTACAGATAATAAATTATAAGTAAATCATTTATATAAAATACATTTTTATATGAATAATAAATCCTAATTATTATGAGCTCATAAGATTACTCTCACTGTTTTATCTTCTTTCTGTTGCTCTCCTGTTGACCAGATTCATATTTAAGGGGGCAATGGAGTCTAGTAGAAAGAACACTCTACTTGCTCTTGGCAAAGACCTGGGATTAAATCCTGTCCTGCAACACTTCCTAACTATGGGATCATGACCATCTCACAAGCTCTGTAGCTTGGTTCTGAATCTATAAAATAGGAAAAATCATACTTATAGTTCTCATTTGCAGAATTTTCATGTACAATCAAATAGGATAATCTATGTAAAGTGCTTAATAGAATTTAAATTATGTAATAAATTTAATTAAATGCATTTATTAAATTTAACCCTAGCCAAGAAAGATTATTTTTAAAAATTCCATCTCCCACATCTTTGTCTTTATTCCCCATGCCTGGAAATGATCTTCCTTCTAGAATTCCTGGCCTCCTGCAAAGCTCAGTTCAGTGACCACTTCCCACATGTGAGGCCTCTCCCAATTTCTCCAGCACCACCCTTGATCAGGACTAATTACATTACTAATTACATATGTTATGTATCTATTTAATTGCTCTTTTCCCCTTTTATAATAGAAGTCTCTTGAGGGCAAGAACTATTCATTCTTGTTTTTGTATCCCTAGGGCAGCTTCAGGTCTATAATGGGCACTAAATGCTTCTCAAATCATAGGTCTAGAGCAGGAAGGGACCTTGAGGATTAGTTGTTGTTCAGTCATTTCAAGTGTGCCCCCATCTTCAAGACCCCATTTTCTTGGCAAAGATACTGGAGTGATTTGCTATTTCCTTCTCCAGTTTGTTTTACAGATGAGGAAACTGAGGCAAAGAGGGTCAAGTGACTTACCAAGGCCACATGGCTATTAAGTATTTGAGGCCATATTTGAACTCAAGAATATGAGTTTCCCTTACTCCAGACCTGGCATTCTCTCCACTACACCACCTAGATGGATTACTTAATCCAATTCTTCCATTTTATAGTTAAGGAAGCAGAGGTCTAGAGAACTGAAAGGACCTATCCAAGGTCACACAGTGATAGATCCACTCTACTAGGTCCAAGTCAACCTAATCCAATTCTCCCATAATGGGGATGACGCAGTTCAAAAGTAGGAAGAGACGTAAGGGGTTATCTAGTCCACACATGTAGTAACTGGTAGTCAGAATTTGAACTCAGGTCCTCTGATTCCAGTCAGTACTCTTTCCACTATACCAAGCTGCATTTTAATGATTACAAAGCATTTTTCTTTACAACAGGCCTTGAATAAGGTGGGTAGTATTAGCATTATTTTCCCCATTTCACCAGAAAAATAGAAGAATGATGCTGTGAATTCATCAAGTAAGAGGAACTCCTTCCACCAATTCATATTAACATCTTGTCTTCAACCTAATAGATCCATCTTAGGGAGAGGTCAAGTCACTTGTCCAGGGTGTAAACCTTAACATTTCTTAGACTTATGAATGTTGGAAATTTCCCCATTGGGAAATTTCATACTTGAAAAAATTTCCTACTGATAGTAAGAACTCTATTGGAATATGAAACTCCTTGGCATGGGAGGATCCTTCTCCTCCCTACTTAAGACTACTTTAGGACAGAAACCTTTTGCTAAACAATGGAAAGGGCTTTGACCTATGCTTAAGCAGAGAACAGGAAGTTCTTTGAGTCATGATTGATTTTAGAATTGATACAATAGAGATACCTGGAATGACAGAACCAGGTCTTGGAAACTACAATCTCCACCCTACTCAGAGTAACAGGATTTAGGAAGGGCTGCAGCAAAGATCAAGATTTAATTATTTGAGAATATGATCTTCAACAGACATGTGCAAAGGGGACAGACCTCTGGGAGGTCTTGGGTTAAGCTAGAGCCACCATTGGCACAGGGGAGACATCGACAGTGATTGGTAGATGTGAGAACTGAGGGGAAGGAACTTAGATTTTTTGCTTAAAGATAGCGAGGTCTGAGGACTGAGAGAGGTTTTATGCTCTGAAGAGAGGTCCTGGAGGGAGAGTCCTGGAGAGGTCTTGAAGGAGGCTGTGGAAAGAGAACTCAGGAGGAGTCAGGAGGAGAATTCTCTGGAAACACTTCTTGAAAGGAGGCTCTCTTGAAGGTGGAGACTGAGGTTGGCATGAGAAGCCTTACCTAGAGAGATCTTGGGTGAGTGATAAACCCAACTGACTGATTTATCTCTTAGGACTGAGGTCTAGGCTTTATTGGCTTGAGGCCCTTCATTCTTATTCCTTTCTTATTTTCTCTCTTTTTCTATTGATTAATCAGTGTATTATAAATTAAATTTCTCTATAAAACCCAGTTGGCTTGGGCATATTCATAAATTGGGAATATATTCCCTGGCGACCATCTTATATTTATATAAACCCAAGACACAGTAGAAAACATATTTCAGCGGTCATAATTGTTATATATTTCCTTTGCTCCCAAACATTTTAATTATCACATTTTATGGCTCCCACTCTCTTATCTACAACTATTTAACGCTCAAAACTATTTTAAATCTAACAAGGGACAGTCTTTGAATCCAGGTTTTCCGGACTCCAAGGCCAGCACAGATGAGACCATTAGAGCTCTGATTAAGTGATTGGCTCATGATTATTTTTACTTTGGAAAATGTGTGCGACAAAAAGGACAGTTTCAGAAGAAATTGGGAATATGTGCATAAACTATTGCAGGATCAAGTGAGCAGAACCAAGAGAACAATTTGTACAATGACAGGATTGAAAAGAAAAAGGACTTTGAAAGATATTAGACTGATCTGATCAATGCAATGGCCAACAAAGACAGAAGAGGACCAGTAATGGATGCATGTCCTTACTACAAGATGCAGAATGTTTTTAGACATGGCCAGTGAAGGAATTTGTTTTACTTGACTATGCACTTGTGTTATGAGGGTTTTCTTTTATAGCTGTTGCTATAAGGGTAGGGATGGACAGTAGAAGTGGTAGAGAAATAAATGTTTACTAAAAAAATTACAAAATATAATGTCTGCTTATAGCCCTTTCTGGAACAGTGTTGTTTCAACTAGGCACTGAGATGTTAAGAAGTTCCCCATAGCAAGGAGGCTGCCCAGACTGGCTCAGACCCCCACTTACCCCTCCCACCATTGCTCATCCAGTCTCCAGGCTGTCAAAAGAGGGTGTGCATCATTTCCATTTTGTTATGTGTTCAAAAGCAAACAAGACCAAGCTCAGTCTGGATTGCAACACAAAAGACCAAGTGGCACACCAGGGCACTGGAGTTGAGAGGGAACTCCAAATACCAAAGAGCCATTGGAGTCTATGGTAGTCTTCAATTCACTGATTAAGATTTCCTCAGAAGTAGGAACCAGAGAAAGCTTCTAGCCTTATAGATATTCCAACTCCCAAACCTACAATAATTTCTTACTCTTTTGGCTAGCCCCAATTTTATTATGAAGCATTAATCATCAAAATGAATTTTCAGGCTCTCCCAACTATTGGCTTATTCATTACTGCCTACAGCCAAATCCATCTCCCCATCTTTAAAAAAACTCACTGGGCCCTACTATGCCCTCACTTTAATCACTCTATATACCTTTTCTCTCTCATGGCCAGACTTCTGAAAAAGCTGCTCATACTCATTACCTCTACTTCCTCTCCTCTAACAAAGGAATGGAGGGAGACTCCTTGTAATCTGGCTTCTCACTTCATCACTGTGAAGTCATCCCCAGAGTGAAAAATGATTTCTTAACTGTTGAATCCAATGATCTTTTCTTATTCTTCATCCTTCTGGATCTCTCTGCAGCTCTGTACACTTGATTATCCTCTCCCAATTTTTAGGTCATTTCCCTTTCATTCTCTGCCTTTCAGCAGCCTGGCTGATCTTCAGGTTCCCTCAATGGCTCATCATCAATATACTGCCTCTTAACTGGGGATAAATCCCAAGGTCCTATAACCTGGGCCCTCTTTTCTCTTATACTAATCATCTTTCTTCAGATGATTCCCATATCTGTCTATCTTTATCATCTATCTGTCCATCTATCAAACTCTAATCCCATCTCTGAACTCCAGTTTTGTATCATCATTTGCCTTTGGGACATCTCAAACTGGATATCTCAAACTCAACACACCCAAATTGTAAAATTGAGATTTGAACTCTGGACTCCATTCTCCAGGAGTCCTTGCTAGCTCCCAGAATGCCCTCTAATCTCACTGAATTCTCACCTGAGACGAGAACAAAATTTTATTTAAAGGGTCTTCCCCATAGGCGGGCGCTCTTTTTTGGACTTCTGTTTTGGAGCAGAGGCGTCTCTTCCATGATATGAGGTTATCTTGTCTAGGCCTCTGGCCTAGGCACGTGTTTTTTCTTATCCTGTATTTTCTTTAACCTTTAATAAACCTCATAAAATATAATACTCCTTGCAGAGAGAAACTAATTCCTACCTGCCTCAGTCTCCCTTAAATTTTAATCTTTACAAAATCATAACTCAGTGCCATTTCCCCCAAACCCTTTCCCTTTCCAAATTTTTCCTTTTGCAATTGAGGGTACCATCATCATCCCAATCCCCCAAGCTCACACCCTCAGGGTCATCCTTGAGCCCTCAACTCGCTCAATATCGCCATTTCCCCCTCCATATCTTCTTTCCTATATGTCCCCTTCTCTTCATTAACATAGCCATTAGCCTAGTATAGGCTCTCATTACCTCTTACCTGGACTAATGCAGTAATAGCCTTCAAACTGGTCTCCTTGTCTAAAATTTCTCCCTACTCTATCAATCCTATACTCAATTTTTAAAGAATAATTTTGATCTTGTTACCCTCCTACTCAATAAACTTTAGGGGCTCCCTATTACCTCTGTAATCAATGTAAAATCCTGTTTGGTATTTAAAGCCCTTCATGACTTGGTCCCTTACAACTGTTCCAGTCTTCCTATGCTCTATTCACCTCCACATTCTATGATCCACTTCTACTGGTGACCTATTGGCTGCTCTCTACCCCCTGCCTCCTTTGCACTGGCTCTCCCTCATGTCTGAAATACCTTTCCTCATCCTTGCCTCCAGGAGGCTTCCTCGACTTCCTTCAAGGCTCAGTTCATATCTCTTTTGCAGGAGCAAGAAAAATGTCTTAGTGTAATTTTAAGCTTTAATAGCTTAATGACCCTGCAGTTATTTATCATCAGAATGGGAGTTCCCTCAAGGGTGATTTTATTTTTTTGCCTTTTCTTTGTATTCAACTGCATCAGCACAGTGCCTAGCACACACAGCAAACTTCTTTACAAATGACTGTTGATAGATTTGGATCTTGGAAATCAGTTTTTATGGGTTCAATTATCATCTCTACTCAGATGACTCACATTATCTATCTATCTATCTGATCTCCAGCTCAAATCCCTCTCTTAACCTCTGATCTCACATTACCCATTTTTCCTAGAAGAAATTTCTAATTGAATTGGGGGAGGGAGGAGAGAGGAAGGCAATAAACATTTATATAGCACCTACTATGTGCCAGGCACTGGGCTGAGCACTTATTATAAATATCTTTTTTAAA
Organism: Monodelphis domestica; assembly: GCF_027887165.1. NCBI lineage: Eukaryota > Metazoa > Chordata > Mammalia > Didelphimorphia > Didelphidae > Monodelphis > Monodelphis domestica. Next base: position 461,796,077 of record NC_077227.1, on the reverse strand, counting down.
ATCCTAACCATAACTCTGTGAGGTGGGTGCTATTATGATCTTCATTTTACATATAAAGAATTTGAGGTAGACAGAGATTAGTGACTTGGCGGAGGTCACAAAGCTAGTATCTCAGTCTGAAATTGAACTCAGCTATTCCTGACTTTTTCTGTTGTACCATCTAGCTGCCTCTGCAGTATCTTGTGGGGATCTGAAAACCAACATATCCAAAAGAACTCTTCTTTTTCCCCTGATAACCAATATCTTTTCCTAATTTCTCTATTTCTACTGAGTTCACAACCATACTTGGAGTTTTCTAGGTTCATAGCCGTAGTGTCAATGTCATTTTAGATTTCTTATTCTCTCTTACCCTATATATCTAATCTAAGCAGTCATCGAACCTTGTCAATTCAACCTTTAGCATCCATCCTCTTCTCTCCCATGGTTACTGTTTCAAACAATCATCTTTTTTTTTTTAAACCTTGACCTGTTTTTAATCTATATTAAATGTTGATTACAAGACAGAAGAGTGGTAAGGCTTAAAAAAAAAGTAATAAGGGTCCAGGGGCTGATAGGTGGCCCAGTTGATAGAAACCGGTCCAGAGATGGGAGGTCCTGGGTTCAAATTTGGCCTCAAGACCCTTCTTAGCTGTGTGACCCTGGGAAGGTCACTTAACCCCCAATGCCTAGCCCTTCCCACTCTTCTGCCTTGGAACCAAGGCACAGTATTAATTCTAAGACATGTGGTAAGGGTTAAAAAAAAATGGTTTGAAGCAGAGCAGCCATGGGAGAGAAGAGAAGGGGATGGATGCCACATCCACCCCCATCTTTGGAATATACTCCTCCCAACTCTTATGAATCCCTAGTTTCCTTCGAAGATCATCTCAGGCACCTCCTACTTACAAAGCCTTTCTTGATCCCTTAAAAAGTTAGTCTTACCACCACACAAATTACTTTGCATATATTTTTGTGTGTGTATGCCCCCAGACTCCACAGAAATGTAAATAACTCCTTGAACACAGGGACTGTATAATTTTCTGTCTTAATCCGCCCAACACCTGGAAAAGTGCCTAGAACATATATGCTTAATAAATATTTGTTGACTAATAGAAATGAGATCTGTGAAAAAGATAAGCCTCTGCAGGGAGTCTAGTGTTTGAAAATCCCAAGAATGCCAATGATTGGGGAAAAGAACTTCCTTCCCTTAACAATAAGCTCCAAATAGATATACAATGTAAATATAAAAAATTATATCATATGAAAATGGAAGGAAGTACTTTTCAGATTTATGGTCAAAGGATGTTTTACCAAGCATGGAACAGAAGTGATTAGAAGATAGACAATTTAAGTTACATAAAATTTAAAAGCTTTTGTATGAACAAAATCAATGCAGCTAGGATAAGAAAGGAAGCTGTCAACTGTTTTCTAAAAAATTTTGGTATTGAATATCTTATAAAAAGTCTGAGACCTAAAATATACAGTGAATTAGCCCAGATTTAGAAGACCAAAAACCATTTCCCAATAGGCAAGAGGTTAAAGGATATGAACAGCTTTAAAAAAATAGAAATGAAAGTTAACAACCATGTTAAAAATGTTCCAAATCATTGATAACAAGAAAAAGGAAAATTAAAACTTTGAGGTTTCAGCTCACATCCATCAAATACAAAAAAATGACAGAAGGCAGAAATACAAGAGAGGTCATTAAGACTTTGGAGGAAGCATGAATTGATTCAGTATTTCTGGAAAATAATTTACAATCATGCCAGCAAAACAATTTTTAAATTGTTCACATCATTGGACCCAGAGATCCCTTTACTGGGCACATAACCTCAAGGAGGTCAATGATGTAGAGTAAAGGGGAGTTAAAAGTATCCGTATATGGGAGATCATAAAGAACTGACCTCTTTCATAGAGGGGGCAGTTGGGTTGAGAGCCAGGCCTAGAGATGGGAGGTCCTAGATTCAAATCTGGATTCAGATACTTCCTAGCTGTGTGACCCTAGGTCAGTCACATAACCCTCAATTGCCTAGCCCTTACCACTCTTCTGCCTTGGAACCAACACATAGCATTAATTCTAAGATGAAAGGTAAGAGTTAAACAAAAATAGAAAAAAAAAAGGCAAATGGAAGGGAACAAGTAGGTGGCCAGGCCTGGAGACAGGAGAAACTGGGTTCAAATCTGACTTCAGACACTTCCTAGCTTTGTAACTCTGGGCCAATCACTTAACTCATAGCCCTTTGCTTAGCCCTTACAGCTCTTCTGCCTTGGAACCAAGTATTGATAGATAGAAGTAAGTAATTAAGTAATAAATAAAAGCAATGACATCAGAGAAAGGTTTCACATAATGTAAAATATTCTTAGTAGCACTCTTTGTGGTTACAAAGCTAGAAACAAAGTAGTTGCTTGCTCATTGACTGATGAGTGGCTGAAAAAATTGTGGGATATGTATGTAAAGAATTATTTGTCAGTTTTGTTTTTCTTTATGAGAGTTCATGACACTGCTGTAAAAATAGCCTAAAACAAATGGCATTAATTTAAAAATGGTAAAAAATAAACTGCAAAAAATTAAAGATAACAGGGATGAGAAACAGATTGAAATCCCAAACCTGAAGGCAACACTCAGATTACTGCCTTATTCCCATTAGAATTCACCCCCACCCTTACCCCTTCCAGGTCTGTTTTGGGGCACAAAGGGTCAGCAGCAACAGGAAAGCATCCATGGCTTCTCTTGTAGAAGGGCAGACTGATGGCCCAGGCCAGGGGAAACACTCCCTACCCTCACCCAATGACACGAAAACAGCAAGGGGCATTTTGATGTCATAGCTTTATTGGATATGTGAACTGAGTCAGCGAGTCCAGACCCAACTGTAACGGATTGCTTCATGGTTGTCCGAGTCTCTAGTGTGCATTATCTCGTAAGGTTACAACCAATGCAGAAAAAAAATCATTAAGACAAGAGACGCTAAAACGTGCCCTAGTGTCCCAAGTGATCTAAGGCAGGGTCAGGTGGCACCCCAGCTTCACTCCACCCTGGGCTGGTTTGGCAACGTGCCCAAGGAAACAAATTGGCATTAATAGAAAAGCCCCAACTCCTCTCTTCTCCTCTTTAACAGGAATGGGAGGTCTGGAGAGAGAGACCTTGGAAAGCTACACTTTCAAAGCTTCTCCTCTCCTCCCTTGCTTCCCATGCTATGTTCCCCATCAAAGGGGCATAATATAATGGTGGTTTTAGACCATGTTTGTGAAGGAAGAAGAGCCTTGCATTTGGGGCTGAAGCTAATGGCAGCTATCACATGAAAGCCACACCACACAGCTGAGGGAGGGCTCAGGAGTGGAAGCAAAATGAAGCTAGTGATGTTAGGCAAGCCCAGATTCCTGTACCCAGGTATGACACAGGTAAACTGCCTCTGGGTAGAGTATACCTACTGCTAATGATTCTGCTCCTTAACACTGTATGGAGTGAAGTGGGGCTGGGAAAGGAGGAAGGGGAGATGACAGAGCACCAGGTTCATTTGGGGATTTGTCAACATGATCACTCTGTCTCTATGCTGCTCCCAAGCCTGTTTCTACTGCCTGGAAAAATTCCCTTTGGGTAGGAACAGCAAAAACAGATCAACAGCTGCTGCCAGAATACCAGAAAAGAGGGGAAAAAAAGGTCCACCCCAAGATCAGAGAGGAAAAAACAGACCTTTTGGTCCAAGTTCATGGAAGATGCTGGCAACACTTCCCAAACCCCAAGGGGAAAGGAAACACAATTCAATTTTGTCCTGTTGCTTTGCACAAGGGAAACCACCGCCCTATCCTGAGACATTCCTATCTACTGGCCCTTAGTGACTTTTTTTTTAAGTTTTATTTATTTTTAATACCCAAACCAAAATTTAAAAAACATTTTGCTTTTAAAAAAGAATCCTAAAAAAAAAAGAAAAAAGGATCTAAAACCTCCACAAAAACTCAAAACATGTCTCAGTGGACAAGTTTCAGACTTTTCTTCTTATCCCACTCAGCTTGTTGCAGGCACCATAGCAATGGGAAAACCAGCTCAGTCCTCATGACCCTCTTTTTTCACCCCTGACCCCTGAGGTCAGACCTTTAGCAGCATGGAGGACTGAGCAGGGAAACTGTCCGAGAGCAGGGTCACAGCTGGATCTTTTGGCTAGAAAATGGGGTTGGGGAAAAAATGCACTTCTAATACCATTAAAAAACAAAATTAAAAAAACACTCCCCCAAACACCCTATATCTGCACTGAGCTTTCAAGGGAATGTATAAGTTATTGGGAAGAAAGGGGGCAGGCCAGAGGAAGAGGGAAAAAATAAATACCAATAGCTAGATAATAGTCATCGACTCCCCTAATGTGAGCAGAGGCCCCTTGGCCCTAACTCAGCTGCTTGGAGAGAAACATCACCAGAAGAGGCGATTCTGATCCCCTGACCCTGATTGTCCAAATACTGCATGGTCCTCTGGTCTGCTCCAGGCAGAGCAGGCCCAGCCTCTTCTCACTGCCTTTGTCCAATATGAAGGCAGTCTCCACTGGCTCCCTGTTTCCTCTTGAGCTCCATGATCCAGGAGCCTGGTGCGGGAGGATCAACCTGCTCTCCACTCTCCTGGGCCTGCCTGGCTTGACTCCGGCTTTGACGCTCAAGGACTGCTTGGCTAGTCTGACGTAACAGGATGGCGGTAGTGGGGGAGGGAGTTTGGAAGCGGGCCTGGAATGGAATGGGCTCAGCATCGCCTACGCCAGCAGCATTGGGAATCATCCCCTGGATTCTCCAGAGGGGGTTCAGGCCTGTTCTTTGTCCGCCCTCCACAGCCGTTCCTTCACCTCCAGGGGCAGGGTATTAAACAGATCCTCCTCCACCACCAATCCACTCCGCTTCAGCAGGGGACACTCCCCCAGCTCCACAGGAAGACATTCCAGCCGGTTGCCCCGAAGCTCAATCTGGGTCAGGTTGGTTAGCTCACCCACCCGGGATGGTAGGGACTGTAACACGTTATTCCCCAGATGCAAGGTCCGAAGTTTCCGACACTGAAAGAGTTCAGGTGGAAGACCCTCGATCTGGAAAGGAAGGAAGGAAAGGACAAAAGAGATTTCAGTTCCAGGACTCCATAATTATCTGAAACCCTGGGCCTTCTAGACTCACCAGTCCAGGTCAGGGCCTAGTGGTCACCCTGCACCCCAAATCTACCCATGATCTTTGGGTCACCTTTTCCTCTTTAATTTCTTCCAGACCTTAACCTCTACCATTTTCCTTCTGCAAGTATTAAGAAGAGAATGACTTTGATAGTTGATGATTAAAGCAAATATCATATTTGCTAATTATCTTGTGTGGCTATTGATCAATTCTATAATGAATTCTCTGACTTTTTCCAGGCCAAATGAAACTCCTCTGAGCTGATGGAAAGTCTGGATGAAGGATTTACCAAGGAAGGTAAGAATACATTTCTGCCCTTCAATAATAGTGATTCATTCATGCTGCTGCCTCTATCAGACTGGATCCCCAATTCACCCATTACACCTTAGAATACACACATCAGTAGGGGTGACAGCCAGCTCTTTTCTCCCAAAGGGAATAGTAACTTTTCTTTCTGTTATTGTTGTTTTTTTTTAAACCCTGACCTTCCGTCTCAGAATCAATACTGTGTATTGGTTCTAAGGCAGAAGAGTGGTAAAGGCTAGGCCATGGGGGTTAAGTGACTTGCCCAGGGTCACTCAGCTAGGAAGTATCTGAGGCCACATTTGAACTCAGGACTTCCCATCTCTGGGCCTGGCTCTCAATCCACTGAGCCACCCAGCCGCCCCCTTTTCCTTCTGTTTTTGAGCAAGCCATTCTGGAATGCTCAGGGACAGTCCTGTTACCCCACAATATTCTTGGAGAGACAATAAAGGAAAGACTTACTTCTTTCTCCCTCTTTCCCCAAGGCAAAACTACTTAGGTTAGAGGGAAGCTAGGTGGCTCAGTGGAGTGAGAGGCAGGTCTAGAGATGGGAGGTCCTAGGTTCAAAGTGGCTTCAAGCACTTCCTAGTTGTATGACCCTGGACAAGTCACTTAACCCCCACTGCCTAACTCTTACTGCACTTGGAACCAATGCTAAGTATTGACTCTTAAGATGGGGACAGTAAGGGTTTAAGAAAAAAGAGAGCAAATATCGGGACAATAACTGGTTCAATATAATGGCAACAGTTCCCTGGGTCAATCCTTGTGGGAACCTTCTGCCCCTCTCTTTAGATGGTCTCTTAGGATGATGCTTCCTTGCTCTATTCAGAGAACAAGAAGTTTTAGCCATTCTCCATGAAGGTCAGCAAAAGTCCCATCTTTAAATAGCCACATCCGGCACCTATCACCAGGGATTTCTTCAAACCCTTCTTATACCTATTTATATTCCTAATCTGTACTTTTTTGAGAGGGTAGTATTGCATTCTGGATTCAATACCTCATGGTGACAAATTGGCTTTTTTCTCTTGGTTCTAAAACGGTCTCTTTTAAGCTTCAAAGGGGGAGGACAGGAGCCTTGGTTTTAAATTTTAGGATTTGATAAAGAAAAAGAATATTAGACTAGGAATCAGAAGACTTGAGCTCTAATTCTGTCCCCAATTCTCTGTCCCCAATGAACCATATGACCTTGGGCAAATTCCTTTGTTCCATAGGCCTCAGTTCCCTTAGCTGCCAAATAAGGCGGTTGGGCAAAGTGATCCCTAAGGTGGCTCCCAGGATTCTAAGTCTATGTGTCCTTTATTCCATGCCCCACCCCTCCCTCTTCAACCCTTTTAAAGACTATGATCACATTCACTCAGCTTTCATTCACACTGAAGAAGCTTTTTTGAAAAATGAGAACATTTGTCCTGGTTTCATAGTCAGTTCCTTCTGCCAGTCCCTAGAGGGGCTGGAGCCCCTCACCCAGAGGAGATGCTATAGCTTTCACTCCACAAGTGGACACTGAGGCAGTTGAAAGGAATATTATTACAAAGTTTCCAATTACAATGGCCTGGTAAGTGCCAAAAGAAGAGTACAAAGGTGAATACTACAGTACAGGCTTATGCCTTCCAAAGACTCCAAATAATATAGTTCCAAGGTCAGGAAAATCAATCTCTCCCTGGAGGCAGGTAGATAAATAGACAGAGGGACAGACAGAAGACCAGCCTTACCACTGAGACTGAGGCTGCTAAATTTCAAATCCCCAGAGGTCTGGAATATACTAAAGCTGTTGGAAGCACCTCCAAAGGACAGTGTGGTGGTGGTGGTGGTGGTGGTGGTGGCGGCGGTGGTGGTGGTGGTGGTGGTGGTGGTGGTGGCGGCGGCGGCGGTGGCGGCAGAGGCGGGGTACAGGGAGGTTCTAGTTCAAATCAAGTTTCCACCCTCTCCCTAGCAAAATCCTGTAGCCATAGGGCTGCCTTTCATAATAGTGCCACCCACCTAGACCATAAGAATCCTATGAGCAGTTAATGGGCAGTATTTCCCATGATGTCAAAGCAGGTGAGTGGATAGCTATATACCACAATTGGGAGTGACCTTAGGTTCCTTCCATCCCAGGACATTTTTTTCAATCACTGTATGGCCCCTCTGCCAAAGACAGGATCTTTGTTTATCTGGTTCTGTGATGGAAACAGGCCCAGTCTTTGGGGTAGGGTAGGGGAGTGGGGCATAGAGAGAAGCATAAAGGGAGGGAGTGAGAGAGAGAGAGAGGAAAGGAAGGAGATGGATAGACAGACAGACAGACAGCCCCTCATCTTGCCTGAATAGCTGTCTAAAAAGAAAAAATGTTCTGTGGTCAGCTTGGCCCAGCTGTGGGTCTGGGAGAAGGAGGAAACTACAGCAGAAATATAGACCAAAGAAGTTTGAGGGAAGGCTATAAAAGTGGGAAGGTGGGAATGCTATGTCTGCCAGCCACACCACAGCTGTGTCTATGCAATCTGGAGCCTGAAGTATCTGAAGGTTTTCCTCTAACCCAGGGGATCCAATAGAGGCAACTAAGCTCTCATTTTATCATTTCCTTTTGTGTGTGTTCTTTGCTTAGTAGAGAATAAGCTCCTTGAGGGAAAAGACTGTCCATCTTTTATTGGTATCCCCAGTATTTAGCACAGTCCTTGGTATACAGTAAGTGCTTAATCAATGTTTGTTGACTATTACGCTTTTATTCATCTCTGACGTCCTCCTTTCACTTTCCTCACAGTAGATCTTTCCAGTTTGTGATACAAGAGGTTTGTGCTCTGGATTTAAGAGTCAGAGGACCTGGGTTTAAATCCCAGCCATTACATTTATGACACTATCTAGGCCTCAGTTTCCAAATCTATAACATTAAAGAGTTTGGAGTAGATGGCTTCTGAAATCCCTTCCATTTTATAATCTATGATCTTCAAGTCCCCCAATTCTAACCGAGCTCCCCCCCACACACACAGATGTCTGCACCTCCTGCTTTACATAAAGTAAACTGAGACTATCCAACATGAATGACCTATTGTGTGACTTTGTATGAATCACTTTCTTCTCTGGGCTCTAGTGCCTCTCTTTGGAGGGTCCTTCTATAGCTTTCATTCTATAATCTTCTAAATGAGATGCTCATAGTCTCCAAGATAAGCAACTGACTTGATTTCCTTTACCTAGCAACTGCACCCTGGGCCATAGACAGACTATATAGTAAGTGTCCTCAGGGAGTACATGATTCCAGGTGCTAAACTCATACTCCCTGGGACTCAAGCCAAATCACTTAGAAACAAATCTAAGGGGGCAGCTGGGTGGCTCACTGGATTGAAAGCCAGGCTTAGAGATGGGAGGTCCTGGGTTCAAATCTGATCTCAGACACTTCCCAGCTGTGTGGCCCTGGGCAAGTCACTTGATCCCCATTGCCTAGCCCTTACCAACTCTTCTGCCTTGGAGCCAATACACAATATTGATTCCAAGGTGGAAGGTAAGGGTTTAAAAAAAAAAAGAAAGAAATCTAAATTCTATTTTGCTTAGGTGCTGATGGTATCTACTGTTGAAGGAAGATTACTCAGGTACCTCACAAATCAATGATATTTTATCCAACCATTTTTCCTCTTAGTTCAAATCTGGGAAGTAGATAAAAATGAAGGGGGGCTACAAATCAGCCCCAACCTCAGCCACTGCTGTATAACTCTAGGCAAATCACTTAAACCTCCCTCTGGCTAACTGTTGTTACTCTTCTGCCTTGGAACCAATACACAGTATTAATTCTAAGACAGAAGGTAAAGGTTTAAAAAAAATTGAAGGGACAGACTAAAATTTTTGATGAATCTAATTTAATTGTCTAATCCAGTCTGGTGATGACTTCCTTTTTAATCCTTATTTTACATTACTTCTCTTTACATTCTTGATGTTCAGCCAAACTGAACTATTATCTATGATATATGATGTATTTCAATGATATGCTCATCACCTGCCTCCATGCAAGTAGTCTCCCATATCTAGAATATACTCAATTCTCTTCATTTCACTTTCATAGCTTAATTCAGGTGCCATTTTACCTGGTTCCAGTTGTTACTACTCTCTGGGTTCTCCAGTTTTCCTTCAGCACTCTGTCTGGATCACTTTGTCAATCATGTCGCATTCTAATTTATCTATGCATGCTATTTCCCACCAAATAGCAAGCAACCAATCAATCAACAGGCATTTACTAAGCATCTATTAGGTATGAAGCACTATGCAAGGCCTGGGGATACAGATACAAACAATGAAATAATTTCTACTCTCAAGGGGGATATTCTGTTGGGGGAGAGAACACAGACATATTTAAACATACAGACAACATGTGTAGAATATATGCAAGGAGGCTAGGAAGGGTAGTCACTGGCAGTTGTGGGAATTAGGAAAGGCTTTATGTTGAAGATGGTGCTTGAGCTGCATAGATTGAAGGAAGAGAGGAGGCTCCATGATGAAGAGGGGAGAGTGCATTCCAGGAATTGCCCCAAATGGGACAAAAGAAAGGACTCTGTCACTTTTCATCTTTGTCTCTCCAATGTTTAGCAAAGTGCCTTAATAAATGTTTGTTGGATTAACCTGGTTTAACCCCACTGATAGGAGCAGCTAGGTGATGCAGTGGATTCATCTTCCTGAATTCAAATCCAGTCTTATATACTAGCTATGTGTCCCTGGGCTAGTCATTTAACCCTGTTTGCTTCATTTCCTTATCTGTAAAATGAGCAAGAGAAGGAAATGGCAAACCACTCAAATATCTCTGCCAAGAAAACCCCAAATGGGGTCACAAAAAATTGGACACAACTGAAATGACTCCAAAACAACAACTCAACCAAGCCTCATTCTCACTTTGGGGATATGTGGTCTCAACAGCTCAGGAAAGACCTTATCCCCTAAGAAACATCAGCTTTAGCTAGAGGGACCAGAGAACTCTAAAGAGGAAGGAGCACAGAGGTGTGTGTGACACTGATACATAAGGTAGAAGCTGGGCAGATTCTGCAGATCTGCTTGAAGCTAGAATTCTAGGTGCTGAAGAACTGAGAAAAGGCAGATGGGGTTAACAACAAAACAGCCCATTTTCATGTAAATATGTCAAATACTCAGAAAAGGCTGGGTAGAAACAGGAAATGATTAAACAGCAATCTGTTAACTAGGACTTTCAGATTTCCAGGAGGGTCTTGGGAAACATCCATGCCAAATTCCATTCCCTCCTCCTCCTCCCCTCTTAGTCACTGGCAGGCCCCCCCCTTTTCCTACAGAATGACCCTAAGACTGCCAAAGCCAAACAACAGAGGAACTCACTGGGGAACCAATTTCACAGGAAGAGAAGTGGCAAGAGGCAAGGTGTCTCAGGATGGATAAGAGAGTTCTTGGGAGCATGAAGACAGCCTCTGAACCCAAGATGCCATTCTTTCCATCACACAACCTTTCTCAAGGGCTTAAGGCTGGGCTCGCCCACTCCTCCTACACAATGAAGGTAAGGTAAGGATAGGGAGCAAAGGGTCTGCAAACTGGACTGAATTAATTCCCTTGGGAGACAACCCCAGGTGATGGGTGAACAGGTGATGGGATTGTAGGTTTCAAGGTAGAAATGCCTTGAAAGGCCATATAGTTGAACCCCCTTATTTTATTTTATTTTATTTTATTTTATTTAAAACCCTTACCTTCCGTCTTGGAATCAATACTGTCTATGGGTTCCAAGGCAGAAGAGTGGTAAGTGCTAGGCAATGGGGGTCAAGTGACTTGCCCAGGGTCACACAGCTGGGAAGTGTCTGAGGCCAGATTTGTACCTAGGACCTCCCATCTCTAGGCCTGGCTCTCAATCCACTGAGCTACCCAGGTTCTCCCTTCCCCCTCCCCCCCTTATTTTATAGATGAGTAAAGCCAAGCTCAGAGAAAGTGACTCACCCAAAAAGAGTAAGGCAATGAAGGGCTGAAGACCAAATTTGAACTCAGCTCTCTGACTTCAGACCAAGCATTCTTTCTGTGGCATCATGCTTAGTCCTAGATCTGACTCTGTTACCACTTAACTGCATGATTTAAAGTTACTTTATTTCTCCTTGTCTCAGTGCCCAAATCTGTGAAATGAAGGAATTGGACTGGATGACTCCTAAAATCCCTCCCAGTTCTAACTTTACAATACCCTGCTCTACTTACCCCCTCCTTATCGCCTTATGCTACCTCCAACCTAAAATACTAGAGTTCCCCTGAGGAAAAGTTAAAGTATCTGAGAGTTAGCCTGAAGGGAAGGCAATATCATAGTTTCAAATATTTGTGGAATTATTCCCTAGAGGGCACTGAGCTTTGGCTCTGTCTCCAAAGAAAGCAGGTTCAGGATAAAGCAGGAAAATGAGAGTCAGTGAGACTCTTAATTACTTCCCTGCTGTTGAAGTCTCCTATTTAAAAGACCTGTGACTTTCTCAGTCTTGGAGAATTTGTAGGGGTGAAACATTCATCACTGCACATATCCAACCTGTGATGGGCTTCTCCAAACTCAACTAGGTTGGTCCTAGGCAACAGACACACATAGCTTGTCAATGATCCTATATTCAACATCTTTCCAGCTTGGCAGGACAGCCTTCAAGAATCCAGTATTATTTACATCCTATGATGAAACACTGAATTGATGGAGAGACATGCAATGGGCAGTAATAGAAACAGGACCCTCATGTCCTGGAATCTTATATTTCTTACCAGTTAGCACTAATTAAATATAAACTGCAAAACCTCTACTTTCAGTATTAGTCAAGCAGAAGTTGCAGAATAATCAGTTATCCATTCTGTATCATCAGTCACCTGTACTGGATATCTGTAATGTTCTACATTGGGTACCAGCTTTGTGCCCGCTCTACATTATTTACTAACTGTTCTTTATTTACCTTAGTTCAGAACCGTTAGACATTATTAATTACCTATAGTGATCACCCATTGCACTGTATTCCCCTCCTTACATTTCAGAAGAGTAGTGAGACAGTTCCTATATTGACTAGTAACGCCAGGTGGGACCATGAGGAAACATGAGACGTGCACTAAGGGCTCTGGCATTCCAGAGAGATACCCCAAACCTGGATAGGCTCCTTATTTTCTCTGTCTGGTGCCCCCAAGTTCACCTATAACCAAAACACACCTCCATCTGAATTTGGTCATGCCTATTTTCCAGGGTTTTCAGAAAAAATGGCAATTTCCTTGGAATGGGAGGATGACTAGCCCCCAGACCCTAACAAATATGCAAACCCTGATCCGCAGGGCTACAGGTGGCTGCTACTCCACTGTACCTTGGGCTATTTCATCAACTCCAGAGAAGCTATTCTACTAGCCCCTGGGCTAACCCATCTACCCTAAGGCTATCTGATTAGCCCTGAGGCCATTCCACCAACTATCAGGCTATTCTGCCACCTTAAACCTCTTCCTCAAATAAAATTCTTTTCTTCTGGATTGAACAGAGTTTGAGTCTTCCATTCTTGGGCCAAGACCCTGCTAGGAACTTGGGTGTATTTCTCCCACAACAGAATGACTTAAATGGAAGGAGGTTAAGATAGATGGGGAAAACTTCCTGGCAAGTGATTAAATGCAGTGGGAGATTGGAGATCTTAGATCTCTAACCTAAGAGATCTTAAGAGAGTACATTTGGTTATTTGACAATTTAGGCATGGTATTAGAGGCTGGGGCTGCAGCATGTAACCTCTTTAGGTTCTATCTAGCTCTAACTCTACACGAACTTAATACTAGATGCCAGCAAGTTACCTGGCATAGAATACATGCCAGTAGTCTGCTTGTTTTCCCTTTAGCACTAGGAAAGGTCCAAAGCAAGCTTTAAACCCTTTAGCAAGCACACATTTAACTCAATCAAAATTTTCTACAAATATTCTTCAAGAAAGCAAACTTCAATACAGGTGATTCTCCAGGAGGAAAGGGGAGGGGGGGAGGAGGTGGTAGGCAGAACAATTAAGATGTTGTTTAAGAAACTCAAACCACAAAAACCACACAATCTTGCTGTAGGCCTCATCCCATTTGAGCAAGATGCTCTTAGCCCAGTCCGCACCCAGGAATGAGAGTGTATAATAAAATTATAAATTCTTCCTAATTCAGAGGTTGTCTCAGACACAGATCCCAAACTGGACCGAACCTTTCTAGGGGTAAGACCATTAGGTACCTGATATTGTTCCACCAAGCCTGAGTCTGACCCTGAATTTATGATGTGTTATGAGCTGCATACTTTTCTTCCAAGGAAAGTAAATGAGTCAGCTTAAATCCAAGTTCCCTTAAACTGATTACCTGGATTCTTTTTTAATTCTTATAGTATTATACACTGCTATGGATGGGAGTAGAAAATGACTTGAAATCCATTTTAATATCTCAAAATAAAAATATTGGCTGATTACAGCCTAAATAAAGGCCAATTTCACTTCAGCAGTTAATGTCTCTCCTCAAGAAGTCCTTTCTAGCTGTGGGTGGGGAGGATGGGGTGAGTAGTTCTTAGCTTTTTATGTGTCTCATGAACCCTTTGGCAATCTGGCAAATTCTATGGAGCTCTTCTCAGAAAAACCCTTTTAAAGAAAGGAAAGGCTCAATTTTATTTAAAGGCGAGTAAAAATAAAGATGTAACTTTTTTCCCCATCCAAATTCATGGACTTGTAAAAATCTATCCTTTGAGGATCTCTATGGATCCCTGATAAAGAACTTTTATAATAATGAAGTAGACTTGAAGAAGTAGTGGATTTGCCCAGACTCCCAATCAAGCCAACAACAAGGTAACAGGTTGCCTCAGCTCTTAATTCTTTGTTTCATTCATACTTTCTAGGAAAGGCAAAGACACAATCACAGATGTGCCATTTTCTTTGTACGAATTAAGCTTCCTGTTTTTTTTAGCTAACATATTCCTTCTTCTCTCTCTCTCCAAGATTCTAAAAAATAATCACTTTCTAAATGTTAATTAACCCAATTCACTGATCTTATAATAACCACAGAGACTCCTTTGCACTTTCAGATTAAAATGTCTTACTCTAGCTTTTCTTCAGTCTTATCTACCTTCTATGACTTATTTCTACATCTAGATGATAATCTCCTTGAAGAAACTGATTAGGCCTTCTACTGTTCTTATATTTCCCCCTCCAATACTGAGAATAAATTATTTAATGTATTCAACTTTTGCAAGCTTCTGTCAAAAACATACTTCTTGAGGGGGCAGCTGGGTAGCTCAGTGGATTGAGAGCTAGCCCTAGAGACGGGAGGTCCTAGGTTCAAATCTGGCCTCAGACACTTCCCAGCTGTGTGACCCTGGGCAAGTCACTTGACCCCCTTTGCCTACCCTTACCACTCTTCTGCCTTGGAGCCAATACACAGTATTGACCCCAAGATGGAAGGTAAGGGTTTAGGAAAAAAAAAAACATACTTCTTGACCAGTAAAGTAGAACAGAAAACACAGGTACTGGAATCAGAAGACCAATATTCAAATTCAGGTTCTGACACCTTCTAGATGTATGATCCTGGGCAAGTCACTTTACCTAACTTTTAGTTTCTTCACCTATAAAATGAAAATAATATTTAACACTACTATTTAGCTCCCAAGGTTATAGGGAGGTATTTAGAGTCTCCATCCCCTGCGTCAAATTCTACCATGAACTTACCCGGTTGGCTGTCACAGCCAAATTCTGAAGGTTCTGTAGCAGCCCAATGTCAGCAGGGATAAAGGTCAAGTTGTTGTGGCTGAGATCCAGGTAGCGTAGCTTGCGGCAGTAGAAGAGCTGAGTAGGGATCTTCTCTATCTTGTTGCGGTTTAGGTAGAGACGCTCCAGGTTGGTGAGGTTCCCGATCTGGATGGGGATGTAGGCAATTTGGTTGTACCACAGCTTAAGGCAAGTGAGGCGATGCAGGTGCTGGAAACTGATGATCTCCTCTATGGTCTTGAGGTTATTGTCCTTCAGGTCAATCTCCTGCAGGTTGTGGAGGCTGAAGATGGAGTGTGGGATTCGTTCCAAGTCACAGCGGATCAGTTCCAGCTCAGTCAGGTTCACCATCTTCTTTAGACTGTTGAGGACAATCAGCTTGGTCCCTTCGTTGTTGATGGAAAGCTTCTGGAGGTGGACTCCGACATCTGTAACCACCTGGGGTAGCTTGGTCAGGTTGCTCTTGAGCCGGAGGACCTTGAGCCGCTTTAGTTCCCTCAGACCATCGATCACAATGTAGCGGTTGTTCTCAGCATTAAGGTTGCCAGTCAAGTGGAGTTCTTCCAAGGTCTTTAAGCTATAGATCCACAGAGGAATCTCTTTGATGTCAGTGAACTTGATGTGCAAGGCCTTGAGGTTCTCCCTCAGGAAGGCCAGGGCAGGTGCCTCAATTTTGGCTGCTGTGTGGTAGAGCCAAAGCTCCTTGAGGCTGGTGAGCTGGGCAATGCTGGGAGGAATGGTCACGTCAGGGATGAGCTCCAGCTTGAGCACCTCTAGCTCAATGAGGTCAAAGACTGTGTCCGGAATCCCACTCAGCATGAACAGATGCAGCTCCAGCTTGTCCTGGGAGTTCTTGGTGATGCGCTGCCTCAGCTTCTCCAACGTCCACTCGTTGTTGAGGTTCAGCTGCCTTAACTTATTTTCACTCACTTCTGAGAGGAAGACAGCAAAACGCTTGGAGTAAAGGGGGTCATACTGGTCAATAAGGTGCAACATGAAGGCAAAGTCGTTCTTCACATCGGGGATGTCACTGTAACTGCTCTCCTCACGGATGGACTCAAACGAATACTTCTTGAGGGAGCGCCCAAGCATCCACCAGAGTGTATACATGCATATCAGGCCATAGAAGATCACCAGACTAATATAGAAAGAAGCCAGGATCTTGAAGAGAGTGGCTAGAGGGTGGGCACAGCGGTAAGTGCGGTAGCCTGTTAGGCTTTGAATGTCTACGGTACAGTCAACGTCAAATTTGATGTTGTTGACATAGTACACGGTGTAGCTAATGATTAGGATGAACTTGATCACCTTAATGATTGTCTGCCGCATGTAGAGGCGGTAAACAATATCCCCTTCCTCCACATGAGTCCGAAATTTCTTCACTTTCTCAAAGAGAGCTTTGGCCTGCTCCCCTTCCTTCTTGTCTAGCACTCCCGTCTCTGACCGGTCCACAATGCCTTGCTCAATTCTTGACTTACTCCGCTGTAACATGGGCACGGTAGCCTCTACATCTTCACTCACTGTGGATGACTTCTTGTCCATGGAGCCATTCATCTTGTTAAAGGTTGGCTTGGGATCACTCTCCTCCACCACTGTCTCAGAGAGTGCCCGGGTAGTCCAAGGTGAGTCAAAACATTTAAGCAGGATAGAGACAAAGTGCTCCAGTTTAGAACTGGTCCGGGGAAACTTGAACCAGAAGTTACTGCAGGCCAAGAAGATAAGTGTATGGAGCAGCACCAAATAGGGGAAATACTTGGCGAACCAGTGGAGCCGGTTCTCATAGCATACCGCATCCACATAGTTGTACTGATGCCGATCAAGGTCATACTTGATTCCTTTGGGCCCTGGGTCTGGAGATGGAAGGATGGTAGAGTTGTAATAGGTGGTATCTGGGGCAGGAGTAGACCAACCTTGGAAGGAATCATTGCAAGAGTCTTTAGTAACCCATTTACAAGGGAGACAGATCATCTTGTCTTGGGTAACTTGAAGGGTCCCTCCAAATACTGCAATCATCAGCATGACAATGGATATGTAGTCTGTGAAGACATCCCACCATGGCTTCAGGATTCGGTAGGCTGGCTGAGTATCAGCAAAGTATCGGAGCTCTGTGACAGGAATCATGGTTTAACCTGAAAGGAACCCACAGGCAGGTGTTATTGGCAGAGGGCAGCCTGGTTTCCAGAAGCATTAAATAGTAAGTGGTCTGGGGCTAAGTCAGAATGAGATAATAGACCGTTTTATTTTAAATTCTACTTGAAGTCACACCCTTATTTTAAATAATCCTTCTCTCAGAGGAGCTTAAATGACCAGCTAGAAAAGCCAATAAGATTTTCACTCCATTTATAGTGGAGAAAACAAAGATGAAAAGTTAGTCAATCTGTATGTGAGCAATGGTAAATAATGGAGGGAGAGACAAAATCTGGACCTGGTTTCCCATTTTATAATAAAAAATTCTATTCATGAGGGCTTTTAATCATTAAGCCACAACTAATTAATGTACTTCCTTTGTCCCTCTCATACTAAGAATCATTTTTCTATGTCAACCAAAAAGATCCTGATGTCACTTTTAATAAAAGATTTTGTCCAACCTAAAGAAAATGAATTAAATATTCAAATGATTAGGAGTAACACTTAAAGGACATCTAGTCCTCATCTCCAAGTACTCTTCTCCTAGATTACCTAAAAAAGAGATGTGTAAAGGTTTAATATGCAGATCTGTCTCAAGACAACCAACACTTTTAGGTAAGAGGAAAACATCTGGGTAATTCGAATTTGGCCACTCTACCATTAACAAAAAATAACATAAAAATAAGCTTCTCTAGTCAAACATTTCCCTTCAAGCCATCTTCAGTGTTTCATATCTTCAAATACTGAGGGTATGCTAAGATAATTGTGAAAGACATGGGTGAAAAAAGAGATGAACCAGTTTCTTCATGTTACCAAGATAGGAACTGAAACACTTGATCAAGGCACTTTTAGCCAGGATGGATCCAGAAAAAAACAGACACCAAGAGCCTTGGTCACTAGGCTACTAGAGCCATACAGGTTTCCAAGGGTCAGATCATGGAGAGGCTAGCAGACACTAGCAGGACCCTTTGGCCTGGTCATTTCTAGAGCTAGATGTCTATCCTCTCCTTGGAGGGCTTAAATCATAAGCAGAGTGACTGAAGGTTAGACCATACCATGAAAAAGACTGGAGGAGAGAGGCGCCCAGAAATGGCTTTGTGAATCCACAGAAGGGTAGCAAGCTCTTTAATAATAGGGATGGGTTTCCCTGAGCCACCTACACTGTGGGGAAACCAGTCCTTTTACAACTTGCTGAATCATTCAGTTCCATCTTCCACCAAAAGGTAAAGATCCTGCTCTCTCCTTCTACTCATCATTACCCTTGACTCCTACAGCCTACATCCAAAACAACATCTAGAATTTAAACATTTGCCAGGAAGTGACACTCATAAAGCCCACAGTACAGGGGACACAGATAACATGTGCTACCAGTATGCTGTAAGTCAATTGGAGTGTCCTAAAACCAGAGATTCAATTAATACAAGTCAGCTGCTCTGATGTTGAAGCAGGGCACCCTCTCAGAAAGGGTGCCAATATTGAAGATGGGGTGGGTTCCCCTGAGAAGGATGTGGTTACAACTGCTCAGTCTTTAAAGAAGGTTGGGGGATGGGAAGAGAAGGTATGAAATGGAGAAAGAGGATCCTGGCCTAATCCAAATTCAAGTCCCTGAGGAACAAACTAGTTCCTTTCTTCAACTCTGAGGTACTTTATTACTATTTAATGGATGGATGAAAATCACCAAGTCCAAGAAATAACCCAAAGTTCTTTTGTTTTGTGATGATGCATATAGAAAAGGGCAATGAGAAAGCAACGGGTTTGGTGGACTTGGTCAAGAAAACTAACTTAATGGAGTCAAGGTCTCTCCATTGATATGTAGGATAGAAACTTACAATAGGAGCAGTTCTCTGAACTCTGTTAATTAGAAAAGGTGAGACCTTTTCCAGTCCAAAAGACTGGACCAGTTTAATTATTAGGTCAAGTTATCCTGGGTAGTTTCCTTGAAAGAGGATGGGAAAGCTAACTACAGGACAATTCACAACTTGGTTATAACATAAATTTGGGGGAAGACAATTTAATCCTCCTGGTCACTACTGTTAACATACCAGAAAGAGAAACAATTTTGGATTGTCTCACCTAAATTAGCAACATGAACCAAGCAAAGGTTGGAGAGAAACAGTGCTTTCAGTAAAAGTCAGAGGGCAAATTCCAACAGACTTCTTTCTTGTCTCTCACTACAACAGAATATAAAAAGAGAGAGATTAATGTTCAGAGGATAGTTATCCAACTCCTTCAAATCACTTTTTGGAGGTTGCAAGTATACATGGAATGTCCTTAGTTAGGTTGTTGGATTCCTCCTTATGCAAGCAACATGACATCTTTGAGAAGCTGTTCTCACAATTTACAAAATACAATTTTATAATAATAATAATAATAATGGAGTTGAAAAGTACATTAGAGACTATTATTATTATATGTAGTTAACAATAATTATTATAATTGCCACAAAAGTCCTTCACTAACATCTCATCATGGCCTAGAGTTAACAGAGTTCTCAAAGGGCAAGAGAACATAAGATCTAGCAGGATATGCCAAATTGGAAAGAGTGAATTTAGTTTCAGGGCAGAGAGGATCAGTCTGGCTAAGTACAGAGAAGCTTGCCACTTGGATTCTGGCTGCAAAGGGATGAAATCTCTGGCCATCTCTGGCCATGGCTACTTGGAAAAAGAAGAAAAATGTAAAACGTCCCTCGTTTCTGGAAGTGTCTTTCTCCTTTCTTAGTGGAAGACAGCAGGAAAGGAGGCAAAAGACAGGTTAAGAATGACATGGTTTAGGAGAACATTGTACACAGAGACTGACACGCTGTGGCACAATCAAATGTAATGGACTTCTCCATTAGTGGCAATACAGTGATCCTGAACAACTTGGAGGGATCTATGAGAAAGAACACTATCCACATTCAGAGGAAGAACTGTGGGAGCAGAAACACAGAAGAAAAACAACTGCTTGACTACATGGTCAATGGGGATATGATTAGGAATGTAGACTCTAAATGAACATCCTAATGCAAACACCAACAACATGAAAATAGGTTCTGATCAAGGGCACAAGTAATACCCAGTGGAATTGCCCATGGGCTACGGGAAGGGTGGGAGGGAGGAATAGAATATGATTCTTGTATATTCACATCTAAGAAATATAAATGATTGTATGGTTATTGTGTCTTCAGACACAAGGTTATACTCTGATATTTGTGGGCGGACTCTTGACCTAGCCATGCTGCCTTTGCTCAAGGCAAACTCATTAACATTTGGTGCAGAGTCAAATTCCTTTGTAAAAGCGCCCAAAAGTTGTCATCATTACCTTCCCAACCAATCTGAATTATCTATGCCTTGTTACTTATTCGCTGAGTACCTCCCAAGCCACACTGTAATAAAGTTGGAAGGCACCCGGTGACTCTCTCTTCTGGTCCTGCAATCTTAAAGTTTTCACTACTGTCCTCCTCCTTTATCTTTCCTAAGGCCTCTTGGCCACATGCTTTCTACCTCAGAATTCTTACTTCCACGTGTCTGTAAGCTTCTCACATTTTCCTACCAAGGAGAATGTCATAGGGGATCGTGCCTTCCCTATTCAGTAATATTGACTTGTCTGTGTCTCTCATTCTTCACCCATATTCTCAAACTCCTTGCTCCTTCTCAAGTCCCAACCCACAAAGGAAAAATTTCTTTTTGTAACCGCCACTAGCAGGTTACACAAGGAATAATGTTCTAAATTGACTAAATAAAATTTTAAAAAAGAAAAGAAAAAAAAAAGAATGACATGGTTTCTAGATTAGTGATAAACATTAACTTAACTGGTGGTACTCTAAATATCAGATCCTTATTCGATGACCACAGGGAAAATATTACTAGAGAAACCAAACTATATAAACATTAATATTGTCTTTATAAATGAAACCAAAATGTAGAAGTTATATTAAATGAAAGATGACTCATAGCTTCTCTGATGATCATTTGAAAAGCATTTTATGTACTAGGTGCTAAAGACATCCAGGGCTATAAACACAAAAGTGAGAGAGTCCTTGTCCTCAAAGTCCTTAACAATCTATTACAGGGATACAATATGTTCACAGGTGAGTTAAGTACAAAACATGTTCAAAATGAACACAAAATGATTTAGGAGAAAAGGTAAGCACTAACAACTAAGGAAACTGGGGAAGGCCTCTGGAAGGAGGTGGCTCTTGAGCTAAGCTTGGGAAGGAAGCAAAAGTTCCAAAAGTCAAAGGTGGGGAGATAGAGCACTGCAAGCATGGAGGGTGGTGGGGAGAGGAAAGTCTACAAAGAAAGACTTAGAGGCAAGAGATGAAGTGATATATGTAGGAGGAAAACAAGCAGGTTAGTTTGGCTGGACCACAGACTATAAGACTATATAGTAGATGGTAATATGTAATCAGTCTGAAAAGATAGGTTGAAGTCAAACTGTGAAGGATTTTAAATGCCAAAGGCATTCATATTCTATTTCAAAGGAGCCTCAGAAGTTTCATAAGCAGAGAAGTAACACTTGAGAACTATTACTTTAGCATCTATATGGAAGTAGTATTGGAGAGGAGCGAGACCAATTAGAATGCTATTACCAATACTCCAGAAAGAAACAATATGGACCCATACCCAGACACTATAGTAATAGTGATGCCAGAAAAAAAAAGAAAAGAGTATAAATAAAACAATAATAAAATACACTGAGTCACAGAGAAAGAAGCAAGACAGTATTAGGATTACTGTATAAAATCTATTATATGCCTATAAAACCCTCCAAGCTCTACATAATAGAAACTTATAGTTTTATATATAATTATCCTTTTCTGTTCTTTTATGTATATGAAGAAAGAAAATGATCATGTTGATGTCTGTCAAGTTCATAATAAAAACACACACTTGTTAAAAAGTGACAATATAGCTGTGTGACTCTGGACAGGTCATTTAACCCCAACTGTCTAGCCATTACCATTCTTCTGTGGAACCAATACTTGGTATCAACTTTGAGACAGAAGTTAAGGATTAACAAAAAAAAAATGTTGAGAATGTAGAAACAAGTGAAGGTGGGCAGTTTTTTCCAGACTCAGAGTCTGACTCTGAAAGAAAGGAGAGACAGAAGATGACAGTTTGAGGGGATGGTAAATTCACTTTTTACTTTAAGGATGGGAACAATCTGGACATACCAGAAGGCTATAGGGAAAGTAGCCAATCTATCAGGAAAGAATAAAAGGACTGGCATGTGGTAGGAAAACTCATAGTGGATCCAGCCAGCATGGCTATGTGACTTCCTCTACAAGTGTTCAGAAGCTTATAAGCAGAAGCAGAAAAGGAAGATGATGCAAATAATTCAGGGTGCCAGTGGCATAAGGGGATTTATCAGTCCAAAACAATGTTAAAGCTGAACTAAAGAAGCCAGGCTAGGAATGATAACATGGGAATGCAAGATGAGACTGGAGGCTGGGATGAGGATAGGGATGAAGCACAGGGCAATCTTGAAACAGGAAATTGTGATCAGGTACAGGAATTTCAGAGTTACAAATAGAAGAGGTAGAATAGATGTAGGGGATAATGATGTTGAGAACAAGTGTATGACCAATCCTGTATGGCTGAGGTGGAATGAAAGTGAAGTTCATGGGACCTAATGAGGCTGATGAGCTAGAGAATATATGAATAATCAATATGAAAATTAGAAATAAAACGAATAATGGTAAAACAAGCTTCCTTTCTCTTGATAGAGAAGTAATGGTATACAGGTAAAAAAATAGTACATATGTGGCTTACGTCTCTGTTTTGCTCAACTGTTTTTCTTTTATCTAAGGGAAGGTTTTATCGGGAAGAATTATTGGAAAGTGTCAACAAAAAGCATTAATATATCCAATGCAATTTTAAAAAAGTTACTGCAACCCCTAAGATGCAGTTCAAGCAGTCCTCACGGGGAAAATAACATCTTTGCAATCACCCATTAAAATGAAAAAGAGAAGATTAATGAACTGATTATGCTTTTTAAAAAATTAAAGAATAAACAAATGAAAAATAAAATAAGCACAAAAGATGAGATACTTAAAAATAAGAAGAAATAAACTGGAAACAAAACAAATGAAAAATAAAACTAAAAGGTGATTTTTCTAAAAAGCCTAATAAAATTGACTAATTCTTAGCTAATCTAATTAGAAAATCAAGAAAATCAAATCAACAAAAAAACAAATGAGCAAGGTGAAATCACTGCAAGCATAATCAGAACATTATAAACAGTTATATTCAAAAAGTACTAACACAAAAGAAATAGAGAAATACCTTCAAAAATAAAAAAATATTCAAACTATCAAAATATCAGGTAGAGATCTTTAAAAAACACAATCTAAAAGGAAAACAGATCTAGCTATAAAGGAACTACCCAGGGAAAAAAGCCCTGGCCCTGATGGATTCATAGGAGAATGCTATCAAACTTTTAAAAAAATAGTAAGTACCCATTTTTCACAAATTATTCTCAAAACTTAAGAAAGTAGGAAGAAAAAAAATACCAGAATCCTTTCCTAGACAAATATATTTCTAATACTTAAACCAGGGAAAGAAAACTATAAACAACAGTTATTGATGAATAGTGACTCATTTTAGATAAAAACCTATTAATTACAGCATTTATCAAAAAATCATTCATTATGATACAACATACTACAAGTACAACATTGTTTTTATGTTTAAAAACCCTACAAAGTATAGATATAGAGGGACCCTTTTAAAAAACTATAATAAAAAAGCATCTAAAATTTAGTTTATCTAAAACTAAAAGCAAGCATATACAATGGGAATACACTAGAACCTTTTCCAATAAATACAGGAATCAAGCAAAGATGCCCACTCTGTCCCCACTATTATTTGATATGGTTCTATTTATGCTAGCAAATAGCAATAAACCAACAGAAAGTAATTCAAAGAATAAAGAAAGGTAAGTAGGAAATAAAACTATCCCTGTTTGCTAATGATTAATCATCATTAATGCCAGGAAAACAGCAGAGATACTGAAACAATAAATTCCAAAATGCTACAGATTACAAAATAAATCCACAAAAATCAACAGCACTTCTATATTATTGATAACAAACACAAGAAGCAATAATTGAAAGGGAAATCCCATTCCAAATAATTACCAAATCAATAAAATATCTGGAGATCAACCTCCCAAAGAACACACAAAAGACTTGTACAGATTTAATGATAAAATACTCCTTAACAAATTAAAGAACAACCTACATAGCTAGAGGAATATTCAGCACTCATGAGGTCATGCTAATAACATAATAAAAATGACAATACTAACAAAATTAATTTACTCTCTTCATGCTATAACACTCAAGTTTTACCAAGAGGATATTTCTCAAACCTTGATAAAATAATAAAATTCATTTGGAAAAACAAAAGCTCTTAAACCTCAAGGGAAATGATGAAAAATAAGTAATAAGGATGAAGGGAAAATAGTACTTCTAGTCCTCAAACTATATTATAAAGCAGCAGTTATCAAAATATTTGATGAAAAAATAGGGCAATAGACCAATGGAACAGCTGAAAATTAAAAAATAATAAAACTCAATAAACTCAGTGTTTGTAAAGTAGGGGGAAGGGGAAGTTACCCAAGGAAAAACTGTCCATTTGATAAAAACTGCTGGGAAAACTAGAAAGCAGTCTGGAAGAAATTAGAATTATAGACTAATTCCTTATACCACACTCTACAACACATTCTAAATGCATGACCTTAAAATTAAAGATCATAATAAAAAAAATTAGAAACAGATCATGTACCTCTCACAGCTTTGTAAGTAGGAAATATATTCTTTACCAAACAAGAAATAGAAGTAATTACAAAAGATAAAATAATTGTATAAATAACAATTCTACAGAATAATTTGTAAAAGTAAAATAATGATTACTTGAAATGAAAAGCTTTTGCACAAACTGTAATGCATCTATGATAAGAAGAATGGAAGTGGTCAGATGAGGGGAAAAAATCTTTGTATCAAATTTCTCTGAAAAAGGTTTGGTATCTAAGATATATAAAGAATTAATAAATCTACATATGGCTAAAAGTCATTCCCCAATAGATAAAATGGTCAAAGGAAATGAATAAACAGTTCTCAAAAAAAGAATTGCAAAGTATTCACAGTCACATGAAAAAATACTCCAAATTACTAATAATAAGAGAAATGCAAATCAAAATAACCCTAGAATTTTGCTTCACCCTACCTACAAACTGGAAAAAATTACAAAAAATGGGCAAGTCAATGGTTGTGGAAAGATAGGCAAACTAGGAGCTACACTACACAGGGTCTTGAATAAGAACCTGAGCAAAATCTTTCTTCCTGGAAACCAATCTAGAGCTTCAAACATAGGGAAAGGTCCAATACTGAGGCACCAGAAAAATCATGGCCTCAAATCTCACTTCAATTATTTCCACAGAGTGTCCCATCTGCCTAGATTTCTTCACATATGCCCTATCTACAGAATGTGGTCAAAAGTTTCTGTAAAAATGTTTCTAGCAAAGTCATGAAGCTTCTGGGGGCTGTTTTAAATGTCCTGAGTGCCAGAGAATTTTTTTTTACAGAGAACTCTGGCCCAATCAACAAATGGGGAAAGTGGCACATTCCTTTAAATTCCTCACACCTCACCTGAAGAGCAGGAATCAAAAATGACCAAGATAAAATTCCATGAGGAAATCTGACTGAATCCAGAAACTGCACATCCTGGAATCATCTTGTCCACAGATATGAAAACAATGAGAGAAAGAGATGCATGGAAGAAGTTGTATTGTACTATGTGGTACTGGTACCTGTTTTAGCAACTCAGAGCTTCACATATGAGAGACATTATTGGAAAGTAACAGTGGGCAACAATTCTGCTTAGGATTGTTGGTCTTTGTAAGACCTCTGTAAACAGAATTGGGGAAGTTTCACCATCTCTTTTTCTACTGGATTCTGGCTTTTGAGGCTAAGACAAAATAAGTATCTGGTCTGCAGCATGCCTAGGACAAGCATTCCCTTATGAGGGAACCTCTACAAAGTGGAGATTCTTTTTGGATTATGAGACAGAAGATATGTTTTATGATGCAGAGAGCTGAAGCCAAGTCCATACATTTGCCAGATCCTTTTTAGAGCTTTCTGGCCTATATTTTAAATTGGCCTCTATTCCAAGAATGGAAATTTTCTGAAGGTTGACCCGGTATCAGTTGAGGCTGAAGAAACAAATCCCAGAGCATAACCATGATCATTACACTTGTCTGGAAGCTTCCTCTGGAGGGGAACACATCCCCTGACTCCCATGTATGATCTTTTTTACTATATTGTGATTTATTTCACTTTGGGAGCAGGGAGAAATTTGTCTTATTTTGTAATATTCAGGCACTGCACTGTATTCTAAGGGAAAATCAGTATAAGATATATTGATGGTCCATAGGTGTGACACAATGCATGTTCTCAGAACTCAATTTATCAATCAGTTGTAATTATTATTTATCATATAGGATGGCTCTCAATGAGGGGTTTAGAAGATACTCTGTTGATGTAGATATCTGACTCTTCATGACCCTGTGGACCACAGCCCACCAATGCTGTCCATGGGGTTTTCTTGGCAAAGATACTGGAATGGTTTGCTCATTTCCCTTTCCAGTGAATTAGGGCAAACAGGGGTAAGTGATATGCTTAGGGTCATACAGCTAGTATGTGTGAGGCTCATTTTGAACTCAGGTCTTCCTGACTCTAGACCTGTGAATTTCAAAACTACTCCATCCTATTCAGACCATTCTTTAGAAGATGGGATTTAGCTATTTCCTGATCAATAACAATAGAGATACTTGGAATAACAGAATCAGGTCTTGGAAAGTACAATCTCCACCCTACTCAGGGTAACAAGATCAGGAAGGGCTGCAGCAAAACTCAAGATTTAATTATTTGAGAATATGGCCTTCAACAGACATGTGCAAAAAGGACAGACCTCTGGGACGTCCTGGGTCAAGCTAAAGCCACCATTGGCACGTGTGAGAGACAGGAAGTGAGGCAGAGGACAGCTCAGGAGTTCTGGGGACTTCCTGTGTGGAGAAAAAGGGTGGTTGGAGCCTGGTACTTGGAGTGGAGGAGTCCACAGACTGTTCTCCATTTTGGTCACGTGAGTGATAGGGACTGATCTCTTTCCTTTGCCCCGGCTATCCAGGGCCTTGGGCCTTTGGCTCAGCTTAAGCAGAGTGGGTATTTAAGCCCTATTTCCTTCTCTCCCTTTTCCCTCTCTCTCTCTTTCCCTCTAATACTTTTCTTCCTCCTGTTTGTAATTAAAACACCATAAAAAGGTTGACAGCTGACTTGAGTTTTCATTTAGGAATTACATAGCTGAATTCCTTGGCACCTTAAATTAATATATATCAGTCTTTTAAAGTGATTTCCATATCACAGACCCACCAATCTATCCACTGAGCCACCTCAATTGTAAGAAATTGTAAGAAAGAAAAAATATCAATAAAAATTATTAAAAGTAAAAATATATATTTACTAAAAACCTACTTATATTCAAAGTACTGGGCGGCTAAGTGCTCAGGAGCTATAGAAAAAATCAAAAGCAGTTAAGGAGTTAAAAAGATTTCATTTTATTAACAAATGAGAAAAGTCTACTGTAAAGGAGCAGCTCTGAAGCTAAGTCCCTGGCTCCAGAGCTAAGTCTTCAAGAGACCTAAAGCTTCTATAAGAGGTGAAAGCAGAATACAAGGGCTCCAGGCTTGAACTATGACCTATATACAAAGGCAGAAAAGGAATAAGGGGAATGGCAAATAACAAAAACACTAAGTTGGTTATGAAGCACAATGGCAAATAAGCCTGGAAAGATAGGCTGGAGTTCAGTTTGATGGTTTTAGATTCTGAACAGGGGAGATTGTATTTTATTTTAGAAGCAAAAGGAGTCCCAGCTGATATTTAAGAAAAGGAATGAGATGATTAGGCACAAGTTTTAGGAATATCAATTTGGAAGCTATGAATGGAGAATACATTGGAAAAAAGAGATCAATTATTTGATATTGCAATAGTCCAGGTGATGATTAAGGTCTGAGCTAGTATGGTGGCCGTGTGTATAAGAATAAAGAAAGGGAAATTGATCTGAAAGATTTCGTTAGAATCAATAATTTTGGTAATGAATAAACAAAAAGATATGATACATAGTTAGAATAGTTCCAATTTAATTTAAACAAGCGACTGAAATAGAAGAATGGGGAAAAGGATAAAGGAACAGGATGAAGTAATTTATCAATATTTTCTCAACAAAACTTTAATTGAACCAATCAACCTGGCACCAAAAGAGACTAGAAAGTTTCTAGATGTTATCAACAATCTTCTCAGGAGTTCAGCCTATCTATCCAAATAGAAAAAACAAACAAATGAATGAATAGATAATGCCTATTGCTACTATGCTATGAAGCTGAAAGGACAGTCCGTTGAATTTGTCCATTGGTACAAGTTTGAAGGACAATATACCAGGTGCACAATAAACTAAGACCAACTTTGAAGATAATAAACTCAGGCCAGAGTTAATTTTGGAAACATGGTGCTTCCAATAATTCAGGCTTCTCTCTAAAACAAAATCTATCTTTTAAATAACAACATTCTTCTATTGATTCCTCAATCAATAGACCAGTGCACATTTACTAAGACCCTTCTAAGTGCCAGGCACTGTGATGGCTACAAATCATAAAATAGGAATCAAAATTGCAGGTCACCTGGGGACAACTGGGTGGCTCCATGGATAGAGAGCCAGACCTGGAGACAAGAGGTCCTGTGTTTAAATATGGTCTCAGATACTTCGGAGCTGTGTGACTCTGGGCAAGCTACTTAATACCCCTTATAGCTTTTCTGCCTTGGAATCATACATAGTATTGATTCTAAGATGAAAGGTATGGGTTAAAAAAAAATTGCAGGTCACCTAAAGGGCAATGGCATTTACTGAATACAAAATAGGCTGTAGTATATAATACCAACAAAGAATTATGTAGGGAAAACTACATATGAAAGATATTATTCCCTATTAAGTGGCCAATCAGTTCTTAAAAGAACTATTAACTATTTTTTAACCCTTATCTTCTGTCTTAAAATCAATATTGCCTATTGGTTCCATGGCAGAAGAATGGTAAAGGCTAGGCAACAGGGGTTAAGTTACTTGCCCAGGGACACACAGCTAGGAATTGTCTGAGCACAATTTGAACCCAAGACCGCCAGTTTCTAGTCCTGGCTCTCAATCCTTTGAACCACTCAGCTGCCCCCTAAACTATTTTTTTAACCCCTACCTTCTATCTTAGAATCTAAATAATAAATATCTGTTAGGCAAATAGCTAAGAGCTAGGAAATTTGGGTTAAGGGGCTTGCCCAGGGTCACATGTCTGAAGCCACATTTCAACACAGTTCCTCTTGACTCCAGATGTGGTGCTCCATCCACTGAGCTACCTAGCTACCCCAGAATCACAAACTTAATATTAACAACCATGTGAAAGAATGATCCAAAGAGAAATGTAATTCAAAACAATCATGAGGTTTTATTTCACACCCAGGAACTCTGCAAAGGCGACAAAAATGTGGAACTCTGCAAAGGCGACAAAAATGTGTACAGTTAATGTTGAAGAATTTTGGAAATATGGGCTATTGACATATTATTAGTGGAGCTGCAAACTGGTAACATTTTGGAAAGCAACTGAATTGTGCAAAAAAAGTGACTAAAATGTCCATATCCTCTGATCCAAGAGATTCCACTGGTAGGGTGACATTAGACAACAGCATTAAAGACCTACTCTAGGTAGGTCAATGACAAAAAGGATCATACAATCTCTATGTACACAACAGAAATGCTTTTTGTGGCTGAAAAAAAAAAGAAGCAAGCAAAATAGAAGCCTATCAATTGTGGATGGCTAAACAAAATGTGGTCTATATTATACAATATTACATGCTATAAGAAACAATAAGTATGATAAATACATGAAGAAAAGTATGACCTAGCAGAGTAGCCAATATGACAGTAAAGGAAAATAATAAATGTTGGAGAGGATGTGGCAAAACTGGGACACTAATGCATTGCTAGTGGAATTATGAATTGGATCATTCTGGAAGGCAATTTGGAATTATGTCCAAAGGGCTTTAAAAGAATACATGCCTTTTGATCCAGTAATACCACTACTCGGTCTGTATCCCAAAGAGATTTTTAGTGGTAGTCTCTCGGTTACTAGTTTTTGCTGGTTTTAAACCTCTTTTGAAGGGTTACCTGGTAGAGATGCTAGGTTAAAACATAACTTTTCCCCTGTTCAAGGGACCACCACTCTTCACTTTCTCTCTAAGCAGTCTATAGGACTGACCCAGGAAGAGGCCATGTGAATAGTTTTCTACCTACCCTACAGGCTTGTCCAAGAAATAGCATAAACATCCACCTACACAAGTATTAGGCTATGAGTTGAACCATTGGTCTTGCTTGTTGACAAACTCATTCTCCTGGGAAACTCTGAGAGGATGTGGAAAAATAGATTTCACTGGATCCCAGGGTTTGTTTTTTGTTTTTTTAAGTCTATGTTCAGACAGACATTCAAGTCCAGTGGCTGAAATCCCAACAGATTTTGGAAAAGATTGGTAACATAAGGTCTCCATTCCCAGTTTAACAACAGAAACCCTGCCACTAGTCTTGGTCCCCAAGAACTTCAAGTCATTTCCTGTCTAAGCTTTAGTTTCCTCATCTGAAAAATAGAGCTCTTGTCTCCTGAGGTCTCTGTTTACATTTTTGTCATCTTTGCCAATTTTCTGGTGTGAGGTGAAATCTTAGGGTGGTTCTGATATGCATTTCTCTTATTAGTAAATTGTTATTGGTTTTTTAAAATCCTTGTGTGATAAGGGCTAGGCAACTGGGGTTAAGTGACTTGCCATGGGCCACTCTATATTTCCTGAAGGGAAATCAGTTATCTCTCTAGTCTGATTTTCCTATCTGTAAAATGAGGATTAACATTTAAATTATCTATTTCCTCAGGTAATTATGGAAATGAACTGAAATAACACACTTTGTAAACTGTAAAGCACTACAGAAATGTAGAAAGGGTTGGGGAAAAGATGGGAACACAAAACATGGTTAGTGGGGCTCCAAAATGATGCATGCTATTATGATGATGATGTTTGCTGGCTGGAGGAGAGACTGTAGCTGGATGCTGTGATGTTCTAGCAAAGAGGGTCCTAAAGGCACTGATTGGGATCTATTTGTCCACCAGCAGAGGAGGATATTGCAGAGAGATAGTTAACTTGACTACCCAAGTCCAGACACCTCCTTCCTTCCCAACTCCCATTAGGCCAGCCAAGGAATTCATTTATATCTTGGCCAGCTCTTCCACAACTTACTGAAAAGGTATGCTCCTTAGGAAATATCTAGGCAGGGAGGTGAAAAAACTGAATCACAAAAGGACAGGGGACATAACAGTTAACCAGTTACTTCAGAAAGCAGAACTGCACTGAACTCTGAACTTTCCTTAACTACACAACCCTGTCCTATCTGTCTGGGAGTAATGTCAAAAGATGACACTCTGCAGAAAGCTCTGCCAGCAGCCACTCCCTAAAAGACCTGAAGGGTAGCCCGGTAATTTTTCGATCTCAAAGAAAAGGACAACATTCCAAATTCCTTATTCTTCTCCATCCACTCAAAGGTTTTATGTGTGTGTGCATGCATGCGTGCGTGCGTGCGTGCGTGCGTGCGTGCGTGCGTGGTGTGTGTGTGTGTGTGGGTGTGTGTGTGTGTGTGTGTGTGTAAAAGGAGGGTCAGCTCCCCTCTAGATAAATCTACTTCATGACCACTTAGCCAAGGTTTCCACCTCTATGGCTGAGAAGACTTGGTGATGGGAGAAAACCCTGCTAAATCCTAAGAGCCCTGAACACAAAGGAAGTTCATCTTTAAGCTTCCCTGCCTGTCCTGATTGTTTTCAATGCTCCCCAGTGTCCCTCCATACAGCCCATCAAGCTATAGGTCCTGAAACCCACCATTAAGTAAAAACCAAGTAGGTGCCATTCTCTCTCTTTTTTTTTTCAATCCTTACCTTCCATCTTAGAAGCAATACTTAGTATCAGTTCCACAGCAGAAGAGTGGTAAAAGCTAGGCAACTGGGGTTAAGTGACTTGCCCAGGGTCGCACAGCTAGGGAGTGTCTAGAGCACATTTGAACCCAGGACTTTCTGTCTCCAGGCTTGGCTCTCTATCCACTGAGCCACATACCAGTGCCCACCTTAGATTTAAAAAAACAACAACAACAAAAAACAAACGTTTTCAGGCCCTTTGTTGTTTTATCATGGTCATTTCCTAATATACTCCTCTAAACATTGAGCCCTCTCTGGTCTGGGTCTATGATTTTATTGAAAACTCCAGGTAAGGCCTTCCCTATACTGATGTAGATGTGCAATTACTCTACAACTTACATCTTGGAGTTTCCTGGGCCATTGTGAAGTTAAATGACTTTCCCAGGGTCAACCTCCCAGTCTCTGTCAGTACTAAAACCCAGCACTTAGAAGCTACAAAAGTCAGTCCTCTGTCCACTAAACTCTTACTACCTCTAAGGAACTCTCCCTTATAACAAAGAAAATCAGTTAAGTAGAACAGAGTCACAAAGTGACCTTGTATGACAGCATGGCCATAATGCTGCACCTCACCCAACTTTACACCTCTTTTCTAGAGGTCAAGATTATTGACTGAAGTCAATAATAGTTTGACTGCCTTCAAGTGTTCTTTTCACTTATATTACGGGAATTGTCACATATACTATTCTCCTTTCTCCATTCTGTATCAACTAGTATATGTTTTCCATGTTTCCCTGAATTCCTCATATATGTCATTTCCTATTGTCTAATATATGACATTAATAAACTACAATTTGTTT
The DNA here is from genome assembly GCF_027887165.1 of Monodelphis domestica. Taxonomy (NCBI): domain Eukaryota; kingdom Metazoa; phylum Chordata; class Mammalia; order Didelphimorphia; family Didelphidae; genus Monodelphis; species Monodelphis domestica. The sequence continues at coordinate 461,763,001 of NC_077227.1, read as the reverse complement.
AGCAATCAAGTCATCACCCATTCTACAGGTCCCCATTTATTTCCAGTTTTCTGTTACTCTCAAAAGTGCTTTTAAACAAACAACTCAGTAACAACTTTAAGACAGAAAGGTAAGGACTAGGCAAAAGGGGTTAAGTAACTTGCCTAAGGTCACACAACTAGGAAGTATCTGAAGTCACATTTGAACTCATATCCTCCCAATTCCAAGTCTGTGTCAGCTAGCTGCCTCAACTAAATGTTATTAATATTTCAGTGTTCAGGAAACCTATCTTTGGCCCTTCTTAGTCCAAAGATCAAGATGGCATTATCATCTTTGTCTGCTTGATGGACATGGGGTGAAACCTCATAGTTGTTTTTAAGTAAGTTATTATATTCTCTTTAATGATATGCCCTATTCTTTTCCATATGGTTACTGATCATTTCACTTTTCTTCAACTGTTCAGATCCTTTGACTATTTATCTACTGAGGAAATCTCTTAGCTCTTAGGACTTAAGTTCACAGGAGAAAAGAGGGAAGGGTCTCTTTGAAAATATAAGTGATGTAAAAAGGAGATATCAATAATAATTTAATTTTTAACAAATTTAGTTCCCTTCTGAAAAAAAAAAACAAACCTCACTTACTCTATGCTCCAAAAGATAATGATTTAGAAAGAAAATAGAAGGTTAAAAAAGATCAGAACCTGGAGCGTACTGATCCTCAAACTTGGCTCTTCTATTATTTCTAATTCCCTCAGCACTAGATCCATCAGGTTTAGATTGTAAAGCTCCTTTAAGTTAGGAAAGGTAATCACCAACCACTCAACAAGCATTAAATGCACCCTTAATGGTTCACCTCGTATGGGCCCCACACTGTGCTGTGGGCATTTAATTTGCCCAGTATGGTGTCCAGCATAGCATCTGACACCTATGGGTGACAGATAATATAATCCATTTGAAGATGAGAAGGGAGATAGGGGAAGGAAAGGGGAATAGATGGAAGGGGAGAATGAGGAATGGTTTCTAAAGAATATCAAGTCTGGAAAGAGTGTTTAGGTAGACTAGGAATAGGCAATCTCTTTTTTAAAGTAATGCTGGAGGCAGCTGGGTGACTCAGTGGATTGAGAACCAGGCCTAGAGATAGGAGGTCCTGGGTTCAAATTTGAACTCAGGCACCTCCCTCGCTGGACAAGTCACTTAACCCCCATTGCCTAGCCCTTGTTTCTCTTCTGCCTTGGAACCAATATAGTGTTTATTCTAGGGAAGGGAAGGGAAGGTATTCTAAACTAAGACAAGGGTTTTTTAAATTATGCTACTTGATTTCCATTAAGTTCATAATAAAAAAATACAACAAAAAGTAATGCTGACTCCACGTCTCCCAGTATGCTAGAGTTTCTAATGAAACCATGGCTCTCACTGGGAATGTAGGAGGCAGAAGGCAGCAGCTCTCAATAGACGGTAGAGAAAGAGGCAGAATGCCATGGGGCAGAGCAAAGAAATCTCTAAGTAGTGTTTTCAAATAGTAGCAGGTGGGATTAGACAGCTGCAACCAAGAACTTTTCAGATATATAAAGTTGATAAGAGACAACCAGCTGCTGAGGTAAGGTACCTCTCTATCCCTAGAGGACTATAAATGAATTCCTATCAATTTGTGTCATTGGCTACAGTAGTTCTCAAACGTTCAATCTCCAGGCCACTTTAGCAAGGCCTCGGTCTCCCAGGTCTACTTGCTACATCTATTCCCACAAGAACTGTGCAAAAAAATCCCCACAAGAATGAAACAGGGGAAATAGTGTTATTTGGGGGGAGGTGCCAGTAAAAGAGTACATAAACTGCCTGTTCATGCTAGGGAGGTCTATGACCTCATCCTTTTAAAAAATATTAATTTTCAGGGCCTCTAACCACTTGGAAAGTCACACTGGAATAGTGTGACAGGCAGGAAAACTCCAGGAGTGAGGAAGAATGGAGAGCAGATGCTTGGGAATGGGTGTCCTATCTCACAGGGTTATGGGAGAATCACCCGCTGAAGAGGAGCACCTGAGGAGAAATCCCCTTCTCCATTTCAGCTCTCTGAGGCAAAGCCCCAGGTACCTTGTGACACTTTCTGCTTTGCAGAACTCAAGCCACACTCAAATGTCAAGAATATTAGTCCAATACTATTCGTTTCCATCCACCTTACTGGGATTTCTATTCAGGAGAGTCAGGAAGACTAAACTGGGGGTTAAAGGAATAGGATTCTGCTCCTAATAAAAAGACCACCCAAATGCTCCCCTCATTCCCCCCAAGCAACAGGTTCCTAAGCCACCTGAGCAGAGTTTTTGTGACTTGAAGACCTGGGTAAACAGCACACAGAATCCCTTCTCTTTAAGCAGAAAGAAAGAGTTTGATCAAGAAAGATTCCCAAACTGGATAAAGAGGAACAGAGCCTGAGGAGCTCCCATCCCCCAATCCTTTCTAGCTCAGAGTAAAAAGGAAGGCTGGAACAATTAATTTCCAGCTGTCTTTCTGTAACACTTTCCCAGGAAAGAACCATTTCTAAGAAGCTGGTTTTTAGGATAAGATGGAAAAAGGGTATTAGGTCAAAGGGTCCTTGACCCAGAATGAAGTCAGTGATGAACAGGGAACAGTTTACACAGAAGTATGTGTGCAGTGTGTGTGTACACACAAACATACCCACACACACACACGACAAAAAGCACATGCTTATGGGGGCACTGCTTTCATTTCCTTCTAGCTGAAGGGAGCTGAAAGAGGGAGGAATGGTTGTGTCCCCCCAAAAGAGCCTACTAGCCATCATTAAGAGCAATTCCAAGCAAATAGTTCATAGATAGCCCCAGGCCACCCCCACCCAACTGTGGGGTGAGTCAGTCTGCTGGGATGGAACTAGAGCTTCCTGACTTGATCCTTTCCCCACTTCCTTTGCACCCCCAGGAAGAGGCACACCCTCTGCCCATTACAGAAGTGAGACCTTTTTCCTAGACTAAGCTGATTACAACCTCATGACAAGTTTTAGCTCTCAAATGATTCAAGTCTCTTGACACAGGTTTTCTTTTTTTACAAATGAAGGAAGCACAGGTAGTTACATGATGGGAATGTTGAATAAAAGGCACCAATCTCTTCTTTTTATCAATCTCTTTATCCAAAGCTACCTTGTATTTCAAACACACCACCACCCTTTTTTTTCCCTCCAAGCTGCCAGACCATCACTGCAGGACAAGGGTAGATATCAGACTCAAAGTGGAAGGAAGGAAGGAAGGAAGGAAGGAAGGAAGGAAGGAAGGAAGGAAGGAAGGAAGGAAGGAAGGAAGGAAGGAAGGAAGGAAGGAAGGAAGGAAGGAAGGAAGGAAGGAAGGAAGGAAGGAAGGAAGGAAGGAAGGAAGGAAGGAAAGGAAGGAAAGGAAGGAAAGGAAGGAAAGGAAGGAAGGAAGGAAGGAAGGAAGGAAGGAAGGAAGGAAGGAAGGAAGGAAGGAAGGAAGGAAGGAAGGAAGGAAGGAAGGAAGGAAGGAAGGAAGGAAAATCAGCAAGAGATAGTTCTTGAGTCCACTTGTGGATTTCCAGGTCCTTCAGCTTTATGTTTTAGAAAGTTCTTCCCCTAAGCCAAGCAGAGACAAGAAATGGTCCCCTTTTCCAGAGTCCAAATGAACATAGGTTTCAGTGAGAGACTACTACAGGTAGGATCACTGATGCTGTTTAACCAAACTCTGGGAGTGTACCACACACACTGAGTCACCAGACAGCCTGCCTTGACAAGCAGGGAGAAAGAAGTTTGCTATGGGAAGAAGACAGTTTCAACGAGCAGCTCTAAGCACATGTTTCACCTCGGAGTCAACTAAAGCTTCCTAATAGGGTAATGAAATACCTGAATTACTTTTCCAGGAATGGTGTAGCCTCTTCTCCTCTCTCTATAATCTTGGGGAAAAGGACAAAACTACTCTCCTATCAGTTCAGAACAATCTTATACTAGATATAAAGGGAGAGACTCTGAAGACAGACACAATGCGCCTTTTGGTCCCAGAAATCTACAATCTCTCCTTGCTCTAGTCCTAGTTTTCAAAGACAAGATTGACTACCCTTCACCTGACACTGGCAGCAACTTTCTGATGTTAACAGTAAGTAAAGGCAGGTTCCTATTACAAAGAGACTTGGTAGAATGATGCAAAGAGAGAAAGATCAAAGCCAGCCTTTCACACCAGCTGATGAGCAAGCCATCTGTCATCCATCAATCCTTAAAGGATTGGCAGTTAAGATTCTGGGGGCATCCAGGTGGTTTGTAAAAGCAATAGAATTTTACAACCACTTTTACTCCCTTTGAATGCCACTCTGGGTGTGAAGCTAAATTTGCATCAATACATTTAGTCTTAAGGTTTCAAGTCCTCTAGAGACCTTTAAACACAAACACTCATCTGATAGAGTAAGGAACATTAGCAAAGAAATCCAAAAAGAACAACTTATCTAATTAGAAGAAGGACTCAATTCTTCTTGAAGCCTCTCCCACCCCCTCCAAAGAGCTCAGTCCCTCAGTGACAACACTAAGAAACCAGCAACATCATCCCCCCTCCATGCTAGGACAATTCAGCAACTTCAATAGTATGAGAGGGCCCAAGTGCTCTGAGTGATCTCACACAAATCACCCTATCTCTTGGGTCTTCAGTTCCCTTATCTATTAAGGGGGTTGGACTAGATCTGATTCTCCTAATTTTCTGAAGAATTATCATCTATTGGCATTTAGAGTCTAGACACTCCTCCATGTTACCAGAAAAAAAAAAAACAGTTCAGATAACTCCATTATGTCAGATGCCAAGGAAGGGTAAGGGTGGATTCAGTATGGATTCAGGTAGAGAAGGAATTAAGGGTTGATAAAAGAGATGAGAACTGGATTTCCTGAAGGATCTTTGATGTGTTACACTTTTAAAAGAAAAGAATAAGCATCAAAGAAAAGGAAGCATGAACACCATAGGAGGGCTAAAGTAAATCTCTGAAAACAGCCTTGGGCTAGAAAAGAAATCCTAAAAATAACATACAAGCAAAAGATTTTTGTGACTTTTCTACATTCTTCCAATCTACCATATAGTCCTCCCTTCATACATAATAGAAATTTTTCCTTAGCAGAACACACTAACTCCCCTCCAATTAAGGCAATGTATTGATATGATTTTTAAATATCAGTAAGGCTACATTGCTATATCCTTTGGTTAGGGGATGAAACCACCCCAGGATTTCCCATTATCACCAAGAAATGATTCCCAAACCAGTCTCCTATTTCAAAATTATAATTACTTTAAACTTTTAAAAAATCTCTATTAGGAGGACAAAGAGTGACCATAACCAAAATGTGCTCCAAGATAAAAGCTGTCTCCATGGGATAAAAATATTACTATCAGGGACTGTTCTGTTCTCAGAGGAAATAACAGTCAAGCTACACACAGCATTTCTTTTTCTCTGGTCACTAGTATTTGCTTCTCAAGGAAAGCAGTACAAGCTGGAGCCCATACTATTCCAGCCAGGATGTCTCTGGCCATTAGGAGGAATTCTTACCCAAGAAAAGCAAGACACTCTGCTTCCTGCCTAGCCTCCCTGCTGAGAGAGATGGCACAAATTATGGTCCCAGCCTCTGCTTCCCTGGAGGTAGAAGAGTGCCTAGAAAACAGACAGGAAACTCCTGCAGGGCAAGACTAAGGTTGGGTGATTTTGTTCCTAGTAAGCAAGAAAGCCATAGAAGTCATGTTAGAATTAGACAGTTTCCTTTTCGTTATTTCAAATCCTGCTGACAGAGATTTCGGGCAGGAAAAAAAAAAAGACAGGATTCCAGCGAGAGACTTAGAAAAAGCCTTCAAAAATGAGCTCTCAAAGACCCATTCTGTACCATTGGGTCTATGTAAAAGATACATCGATACACTTAATTTTTGTATTTAAGTAGCACAACAATAAGCAGATAGACATGAAAACAAAGAGAAGAATTGCTCTCCTTTACTTCTAATTTCCACCAAAACTCCAGAGTAATACAGTGATAGATACCAGAGGAATACAGAGATTGCTGATCTTTTCCTGAAGTCACACTCAAGTATGGAACAAGACATTTTGTTTCCTTCCCATTCATGCTTAGAGGCCCAACATAATTTAACTGGTTCCTGCCCCATGGGCTTTAAAGTTAAGGGGGACATAAGAAAGGAGGCCATGGCCCTTACCTTGGAGCTGGTTTTGCTATCTATACTTCAGTCCTCTGTGCTGGAGTTGGACAGCATCTGTATTGACTGGATTCTGATTTGGTGCTGAAGCGCCACATTCCCCAAGCGCCATGGAAGCAGCCCCCCTGGAAAGAAATAAGAACCTAGCATCAATAAAGGGAGAAGCAGGAACCAGTAGTCCAAACCAGAGATAAGCCAGAGGATTAGGACTCTATCTGCTCTCAACTCACTGTGACATTTTAGCCTGAGTCAACCTGTACCCTCAGTGTCCCCTTTTTAACTATAAAATGGGTCTGATCTTTGCTAATATTGATGTCCCAAAGGAATCTAAGATCCTTACTCTGTAGTTACTCTGAAGAAAAAAGAATTTATTCTAGGAGTTATTATTGCCAAAACTTCCCAAGAATTCCATAGCAATGAAGACAAATGTCAATAGTGGGAATTATACTAAATTGGGATTAGATGTTAGGGAGGAGATGGTTTAGGGAAAGGTTCCATCTGAAATACAAGAGAAATCAACAGACCTAAAACATATTAACTCCCAGTTGTGAGACTCTCTTCCCCTCAAATTATCTTACATTTATATATGTACATGAAAGTGGCTTAGAAGGTAGGTCTTATTTAGTTTTCATCACTGTATCTATCCCCTGTGCCTCCTTGAACATAGTTGTTGTTCTGTTGTTTTTGGTCATGTCCAATCCTTCATGGCTCCTTTTTGGGTTTTTTTTTTTTGGCAAAGGTATTGGAGTGTTTATTCATTTCCTTCTTCTACTCATTTTACAGATGAGAAAATTAAGGCAAACAAGATTAAGTAAACTGTCCAGGGTCACACAGTTAGTAAAGGTCTGGCATTCTATCCACTGTGCCACCTTGCTTCCTGTTACACACAGTAGTTATTCAATAAACATTTATTGATGTTTATTAACCTAATTGTGCTGCTTTTGGTACCCAGTAATATTTATTAAATGTTTGGCAAACCAATCACAGAATCTGGGAGTTGGTAGGGACCTCAGAGGATCATCTAATCCAACCTGTACCTAAGCAGAGATCCCTTTCCCCTCCACTAGCAAATCATCCCTGACATAATTTTCCTCCAATCTCCACTTGAAGATGTCCAGTGATGGGGGTGGGGGTGGGGAGAAGCAGGGAAGGGGAGTGGGAATAACTGCTTGAGGCAACTCCTTCTACTTTTGAAAAGCTCTGTTTTATAGAGTTTTTGTTTCATCAAACTAAAATCTTGCCTCCCCATAACTTCTATCCATCAAGACTAGTTTTACCTTCTGGGAACAAGAACAAATTTGAACCTTCTTCCATATAATACCCTTTTACCTATGTGAAGAGAGTTAACACATCTCTCCTAATTTTTCTCTGCTCACAAATTCTTACCAGGAAGCCAGAAAACCTTGCTTGGTCTATCTGTACCTTCCTCTGACCAGTCTTAAAATATCCTCATAATTAAGAAAGACAGGGTGATTCAACCCTGTGAATCCAACCTTATAAGGTATGAGGAGTTATTTTCTATTCAGAGGGATGGTCTGAAAAATGGGAAATAATTTTTCAAGACTATCCCCCCCCCCCCAAGTAAGATTGAAACAAACTCACTTTGCTTAATCACCAGGTCACCCTCATACAATCTATCTTAAGACTGGCCAGAGAAAGGTAATGAGCACAAACACACAGAGCATCACTTCAATCTCATTTCCACTGGGACAAACCATCTGTCCCTCCACACCTAAAAACCTTTGCTTAAGGGAAGAATTTGACCTTCATGTCTATGATGCTAGTATGACCCCTACCATCTGCATTGCCAGGCTCTGCAAAACTGCCCCCTTATGACAGTTTCTGAAATATCAAGCTTTCTATAACACCGGAGACATCAGACCCCACTATTCTCTGATCAGAATACTTTGCTGACTACCTGAATTTTCAAAAGGCAGGGAATATGGTATAGCAGAAAGAACAATGTATAGAATCAGATGCATCCTTATTCTGCAACTTACTAATTATGGAACCTCCAGTAAATTGTTTCTCCACTCTAGCTCTCAGTTTGTTCACTTGCAAAATAAATGAACTCAACAAAATTATATCAAAAGTTGTCTATTTCAGTTCTAAGTCCTATGAACCTACAAGGCTGGGATGCCATTTACTGGCAAGCAGTATAGATGCTTCACAGATAAAAGAGATGCTGAAGGTAAAGGAAAAAGAAAAAGGACATTTTTTAAAACCATGCTCTAAGGGAACAGCTGGGTAGCTTTCAGTGGATTGAGAGCCAGGGCTAGAGATAGGATATCCAAGGTTCAAATCTGGCCTCTGATACTTTCTAGCTGGGTGACCCTGAGCAAGTCATTTAACCCCTGTTGCCTAGCCCTTACCACTCTTCTGCCTTGGAACCAATACACAGAATTGATTCTAAGACAGAAGGCAAGGGTTTAAAAAAAAGCAACAAATAAACAAACCCATGCTCTAATGTCAATTTAATCCATGTTTCCCTTTCCCCTTTCACCAGTCCTCCTGTCAACCCCTAATGCAAAGGCTTCCATGAGAGCAGGGCACAGAGAAAGACTTGTCAAGGACTTTCCCAAATAGAATCACCCCAAATCCTTGTCCTAAAACCACTAGAAGTCAAGATCTCCCAGTTCTGAATCTATAGACAATTTCTGTCCCTCTCAAATAGGATAGCATCAGTTGGGCACTAGGTGATTACCAAATAATTCTGCAATGAGTATCAAACTACCCAATGACTTAACAAATCCTGCCCTTGCCAAAAGGATAAAGATCCTTATTCAAACCTTGTCTTCCAAAAGCCTAAGGGAAAGAAAAAAGAAGCAGTGGTAGGGAAGTTTTAAAAAACAGCAACAATAAACTCAACCTCCAGAAGAGAAGACCTGAGGGAACATGATCTCTGTCTTCCAGTGTCTCTCATGTGAAAGGGGGAGATAAGTAGATATATATATGTATATATATATATATACTTGACCTCGTGGAGCAAAAGTAGGCACAATAGTTAATTACAGGGAGTTCTGTAATCTCAATCTAAGGAAAACTTCCTAAAAGAAGTGCTGTCCAAAAGTGGAACAGGATGCTTCAGAGAAGTTCTACATCACAGGTGGTCTTTAATGGAAGCCTTGTTTGCCAAGCATGGAGTGGACCAATATTCATGCTTCAGTTAGGGTTGGGATTAGATGATCTCTGTGCTTCCTTCCACTTCAGACACTACAATTTGTAAATTACTACCACTAGGGTCCCTCCAACAGGGCCTCTTCCTCTCCAGGTCTAGGAGAATCTCCCCAATTTAGAGCACACAAGCCCTTCCAAAGAAAGAGACCAGGCCCCTAAGGCAACACGTAAGGCTCTGCACACTGGATTAGGCCTAGGATGGGAGTGGAGAAATCATTTTTATCCTACCCATCATGCTGGACAGACCTGCCATTTATTCCCCAGGTGCTACTAATCAAGTGCCACCCTTCTGAGGGCCTCAGTTTCCCTCTGTAAATGAAGAGATTGTAGATGATCTCCCAGATCCTTTACAGCTCCGAAACCTTGGAATGCTGATTCTCTATTAGTCATATGCTCAAGATGAGGGAGCCAGCCCAAGACCAACTCCTACAGCCCAAGCAGTGGACGAAGTGGGAAGAAAAGTTAAGGCAGCCCCACTCCACCCCGTCCCCAGGAAGGGGGACCCTCCAAAGCTGATACGTTCCTACCGAGCCAAAGGACCTCTGAAACTGGGTGATACCCCAAAGTATAAGGTTCCTCAAACTGGGAGTTATCCTCAAAGTGAACGGCCCCTTTAAACTGGGTGATGCCCCCAAAGCAAAGGGTTCCAACAACGCCAGATGATAGCCCCAAAGCAAAAGGAGACTTTAAGCTGGGAAAAGATTGGGTGACACCCTCAAAAGGGAAGGCTGGGACCAGCCAGGCCGAGGAGGGGAATGCGCCTGGCACCACCCTTTCTCTCCCAAGCGCCTAGGACTGGGTTCCGTCACCTCCGAACGTGGGAGCCTTCCCCGGCCCAGGTTGGGGGGTAGCTGTGACAGCGCTCTTCCCGTCCCGTTCCCCAGCGCCAGACCCCATTCTCCGTTCCAGCACTTACCCCACAGAGCCCGGCAGCCTCCCGGCACCCTTCCGCGATTCGGTCCCCGCCGGCTCCTCCGGCCGGCGGCTCCTTTTGTTTGTCCCCTCACTGCACCACTCGGGCTCCTCCGCCCCGGACGTGACGTCACCTAGGGCGCACGCCGGGGGAAGGGGGGTAGCGGAGTTGGAAAAGACGGGGAGCAACCCCTCCCACTGTCTTATGAGAAAGGGGGAGGGGAAGGAAAGGAGGAGTAGCCATGTTTGTGAAGGGCTCTCAGACAACACACATCCTCCCTTGGAAGCACCATCTTACTTAAGGGCGGATGTAAAAAAAAAAAGACCACAAAAAAAAAAACAAAAAGAACTGGCAGAGTGCTCTTAAAGGGACAGTAACACCCGTTTAGTCTTAGTCTTGCTTGGGAGCAAGGGAGATCTTTGCAATCCAAACTTTCTCCTCCCTTGCAGCCGCGCGCGCCGGGCGCACGGTGAGTAGCTCTTCCTGATTTATAGTAAGAAAAGAGGAATGCATGACTGCGTGCTTACCTACCTGGAGCTTCTAGAGATCCAGCGTGCAGGTGCTAAGCGAGTCCTGTTCCTGTCACTGGACTAGGCACGTGCCTCCCGGGAAGTTGGGTACTGGGTGGGTAGGAGCTGGAGCCGAGCAGTCCCGCAGGATGAACCACGGGGCCAGTGGCTGGGGGTGCCTCCGCGCCTCCTGAGCTGAGGTCTCGGATCTCTGGAATCCCTTTGGTGATCGGAAACTGCCTCGCCCTGCAAACCAGGAAACCTCGGTTCTGGCCCCTTGGTTCTGGCTAAACAGTTGTGCGACCTTGGGCCTGGTCACCTCTCCTTTCTAGGTCACCGTTTCGTAATGTCCAGTGTCAGACACTGGTCGTCACCGTTACCATCACAATATCTCTCCTATTTGTCCTGTGCTTTTCAAACTTTAAGGCGCTTCCTCTCCCCATTCCCATTCATTCATTCCTTCAGTCAAAAAAACATTGATTAAGCGACTAGTATGTGCCAGGCACAGCGACCCCCTGATGGGGCTGCAGTGATCTAGAAGACAATCGGGCCCCTGCCCTCCAGGGGCCATTACTTTCTTTGGAGGGAGAACGCATGTACGAATATAGGCAAGTAGTAATCTGAGGCTGTATTTGAACTTCAGTCTTTCTGAGTCAACCGCTGCACCCCCAAATGTGTAGATACTAGGCTGAAGAGAGAGTGTCTTGGCCGGAATCAGGAAGACCCTGAGTTCAAATCTTGCCTCTGAGACTTCCCGACTGTGTGACCCTGGGCAAGTCACTTAATCCTGTTTCCCTCAATTGCCTCATTTGTAAAATGTGGTGGAGAAGGGAATGGAAGGCCAATCCAGTATCTTTGCCAAGAAAACCTCAAATGGTGCCACTAAGGGCCCAACACGAAGAAATGTCTGAACAATGACAACAAAAGGGAAATTGAGAGAATCATTAGGTGTTTCAGGGTATCAGGATAGATTTTCTGTAGGATCCACTTTCCTGCCAATTACCCAGGTTCAAAACCACTGATTCATCTTTAATTCACTCCCCATATCCATTTCCTTTTTTTTTTTTTAACCCTTACCTTCCGTTTTGGAGTCAATACTGTGTATTGGCTCCAAGGCAGAAGAGTGGTAAGGGCTAGGCAATGGGGGTCAAGTGACTTGCCCAGGGTCACACAGCTAGGAAGTGTCTGAGGCCAGATTTGAACCCAGGACCTCCCGTCTCTAGGCCTGGTTCTCAATCCACTGAGCTACCCAGATGCCCCCTCCATTTACTTTTACAGATCTTGTTAATTCTCCCTAGACAACATTTGTCCATCCTTAATAAAAAAACAAAAAAACAAAAAAACCCTTACCTTCCCATTTATTGATTCCATGGCAGAAGAGTGGTAAAGGCTAGGCAATTGGGGTTAAGTGACTTGCTCAGGGTCACACAGCTAGGAAGAATATGAGGTTAACCCAGGATCCCTTGACTCCAGACCTGGTGTTCTTTCTACTGTGATCCTAGTTAGCCCTATTAATATGATTTTTATAAAAGCTAAGATATAACCTTCAATTAGATGCTAAATGTCTCAGTAACAGCTTACAGTTTCTGACTTCAACCAAAGAGATGGTTAGCCAATACATTTCCTTCTAAAGATGTAGGAGATTCAGAATCCCATAAAAAATTCCTGCCTTTAAGGGACTTAAAGTTCATTTGGTAAGACAACCACATGAAAAGTTTGGTACTAATCCAAGAATTAAATAACAGCACAGAACAAAAAACAGATGTCACTGTGGTCTTCTCTCCTGTTTTTATGCCTTCAACTTTCTCTTTGGCTGCTTAACCTTAGGGTTAATGAGGTGCTGACCTTGATAACTAGTTAACATCTTAAGTTTAACCTACATTACTTTCATAAACATCCATAAACAGATTTATGAAAGATATGTAAAGATCTTGCAGCCCATCATCAGTAGAAGCTTTGAATCCCTGTGGTACACTGCAGGTCCATTTCATTAAATTTAGTAAACACTTATTAAGTTCTTACTATGTACAAGGCACTAAGGATATTAAAAAAGAACAAAAAACAGCCCCTGCCTTCAAAGAATATACATTCTCCTGGAAATAATACAGTGGCTTGATATTTACATAGTACTTTAAGGTTTACAAAACACTTTACATTATCTTACTTGAGCCTTGCAACAATGGAATATAATGAAGTTATTACACCATAATGTAGGTATTTTACAGATTAGGAAACTGATACTCCTTTTGTTTTCTTGATAATATAGAAATATGCTTTGCATATATTCATATGTATATAAGGAGTATCATATTGCTTGCCTTCTCAGTTGGTGGGGGCCCAAGGAAGGGAATTAAAAAAAACAAAGCTCAAATAAGGACATAATGGAAAGAAAAGGACTTGGAAAACTCGATTTTTAAATCCTGCTTCAGACACTTACTAGATTTGTAACCCTTGGCAAATCACTTAACTTCTACCAGCCTCAGTTTACTCATCTGTAAAATTGGAATAATCCTGTCAATCTACCTTTCAGGGTCGTTGAGAGGATCAAATGGGAGTAATATTTGTAAAGTGCCTTTCAGACCTTAAAAGTGTTCTGAAAATGCTAGCTACCATTGTTATTACTGACCTCATCATCATTATCATTATTACTATTATATATTACACTGGTCTAAGATCTATTAAGTGGTCAAGGCAGAATTATTCCCCATGTTCCCCCTAGAGCCAAGCCCAGGTTTCATCCCCACTATACCAGGGTGCCATTTGAATTTTTCTTTGGTGAGTATGTTGCTGGGGTTGACATGACTGACCAAATATAGCCAGTAGTTCTAGCATTAAGGATTTTCTTGAGCTAAGCCTGCTTGGGGAGATACATGATGGTAATCAAGGTAACTATTCCCAATAGAGAGGAGGAGGGAGAGGAGAGAAACAAAGAGAGAAACATAAGGTAACAACCCAGCAAAGTGAAGCACGCTCCTTTGTTGCTAAAGATTCTGCATTCCTGATGACCATTGTGTGCCTGGCTAGTGTGTGGTATGTACAGCTGATTTCGTAGTGGGATCTCTAGATTCTAATGAATTTTCCGTTTTTATCAATATTTGTGTAGGAATGTGAGGATGTGTGAGATAGCTGTTAAAAACCTTTGAAGTGAGAATTAGACTTGTCTGTCTCTCATCTTGTCTCCCAGTATTTTCTCTCGACTGCCCTCTATGCCTGGAACACACTCTCCCTCTTCTGCTTCAACTACTGACCTGCCTGACTTCTTTAAGTCCCACTTAAAATCTTCCATCTTCAAGAAGTCTTCCTTAATCCTTCTTCCAATTGTTTTCTATTTACCTTTACAGAGCTTTCTTTGCTTATATTTGTTTGCATGTTCTCTCCTCCATTAGATTGTTAGCTCCTTGAGGTCAGGGACTGGTTTTAGCTTCTTTTTGTATTCTCAGTGCTTAGCTCCATGCATGCATGGCATGTATTGTTGTTCAGCTGTGTTTAACTCTTTGTGGCTCCATCTGGGATTTTCTTGGCAAAGATACTGGAGAGGTTTGCCATTTCCTTCTCCAGTGGATTAAAGCAAACAGAGGTTAAGTGACTTGCCCAGGGTCACACAGCTAGTAAGTACTTGTCTGAGGCCAGATTTGACCTCAGGTCCTCCTACCTCGAAGGACCAGTGCTCTATCCCCTGCTCCACTTTGTTGCATGGCACATAATAGGCACTTAATAAATGTTTACTGTTTGGTTGATTGTCTTGAGCCCAAGGGATAAAAACTAGAGGCAATGGGTGAAAGTTGAAGTTCAAACTAATAGAAAGTTTCTCAACCATCATTAGAGCTGTCAAATTCTAAAGGGCTGACTAGATGACCACTTGCTGGATGGATTCGATATAGGTGGTTTCTAATTCTGCAGGTCTGTATTCTATAACAATGATTATAATACATGGCATGAAGTATGATTATAGCCGATTTCTGACTGTTCATCCACCTCACACATTCCTTACTTACATGTGAATAAAGTCTGAATTGTCGAGTCAGCTCCTTTCAGAGTTGGAGAAAAATACAGAAGGTCCCTAAGCCAGTCTGTACCTAAGCACTAAGCACAAGTTGGTTTTCCCTTGTTCAACCACTTACTACCTCTGTGACCGAGGGCAAGTCATCAGATTCCTTTCTGTTTCCTTTTCCTATAAAACGAGGGGGTGTACACTAGGAAGTCTATCTATGAAGTCTTCTTTCAGTTTTAATAACGTATGATTCAGTTCAATTCCCGAACCATCCCTGGGGAAATATATATAAATGGCTCATCTCCCATTATCCTTCGTGTTCCACAGACACCTGAAGGTGGAATGTTTGACGTCATCTCTTCTGCAGTATGATTCTGTTGCCACTGGTGCCTTGGGATATTTACATGGGTATCTAGATGTCATCTCCGGGCTTCTAAGGTTACTCAATTGACTTTTTTCTGAAGTCTAAAGGAGTTGTTTACAAGTGATATGTTCAAGAAATGTGTTAACTGCTGTCACTGTGCTCTTCCTCATCTCTCAATCAGCAAATATTGCACTTACTGAGTAAACCAATATGTATAAAGCTAAATATTAAATATGATCAGTGCTTTGAGAAATATAGAGCTACCCCATAAGATGATGTACAAAGGAAGGAGCTGATCACTAAGCACTGGGCACCTGACCCTTTGCCAGAGTAGAGCAACCAGGATGATGAAGGGACTCAAAACCACAATATGAAGATCAGCTAATCTGTTGAAGGAATTGGGATGTTTTAGCCTAGGGAGGAGATTTTTTATAGGGGAAAAACATTCCTTAGAGGCATTTTATGTTTTGTCCAGTGAGTGGTGTGTGTTTTAAGCAATTTGGCTCATTCCATTAGTATGTAATTTCCTTCAGGATAAAACCTGGTTTGTTTGGCCTTTTTGCCTCAGTATTCTTAGTGACTGGCACATTTATTCATTTATTTTATTCAAAGATATTTTATTTTCCCAATTACATATAATAACAATTTTCAACATATATTTCCAAAATTATAAGATTCAAATTGTCTTCTTCCTTCCCTTCCCTCCCTCCTCTTGGAGATGGTTAGCAGTTCTGAGTTATACATGTATTATTAACTAGCACATTAAAAAAAAAAAACATTTTGTGATTTTGGTTTAGGGAGCTGCAGGTGAGGATTTTCCTTATCTCAGTAGATTTCTCTTCATTTTCTAATCTTAGAGAGCCAAGGCATCAAACTCAAAAAGACTAGGGCACTTGGGCCTAAACAGTACAGTAGGGTTCCTGCAAGGGGCATATTGACTTAGAAAACCACATTATACATTCTATTTTATGGCATTTTAATTTGTTTTGTTAGATGTTTCACAATTACATTTTTTAAACCCTTACCTTTTGTTTTAGAATCAATATTGATTCTAAGGCAGAAGAGTCTAAGGGTTAGGCAATTTGGATTAAGTGCCTTGTTTAGGATTATACAGCTTGGAAGTGTCTGAGACCAAAGTCCTCCTGTCTGCAGGCCCAGCACTCTATCCATTTAGCTATCTAACTGCCCCGAGGTTACATTTTAATCTGGGTCCAGCTTTACTCAGGAGTGTTTGTAGGCAGCTTGTTGACATCTTTGGCCTAGAAGCATTGAGGGGTTGAATGACTTGCCCTCATCATAGATTGTTAGAGAAAAGGTAGAACTTGGGTTTAGATCCATCTAACTCCAGTGCCAGCTCTCTTTCCACTCTACCACATTGTATTTTTGCCTTGGGCATATTAGGACCTCAATGAATGTTGACTGAATTGGCTCTATGCTGTCTCTGTCTTCTTTCTATTACTTTCCACTCCCACAACCAGACTCTGGGGCAAAAGTTCTGGTCGTGGAGTCTTCAGGTTCAAATCCTGACTCTGGCACTTATTAGCTGTCTGATCCTGGATGTGTCTCAATTTCTTCCTAATATTTGTAGTGCAATATCTCCGGATTGTGCTAGAAGAGTGCTGTTAGTCTTCAAGGATTATATAAATGTAAGTTATCAAAGCCTTCATCTCTCATCTGGCCAACAGCCATGTAACTCATATCAAACTCTTTCCAATCCAAACTGCCTAGACCATTGTGATTCATCTTCCCTACACATACTCTACTCATAAACTCCAATTTTCTATGGGATAAAGTCCAACTCTTTAACATGGCATTCAAGGCCTTCTACACTTTGGTTCTAATTTATCTTTTCAGTCAGATCTCCTGTTATTCAAATGATTCTTACTCATCATCACCTGTACACACCTTGAACTTTCCAACCTCATGCCTATAGTTCATATCGTTCCCTAGGTCGAGAATGCTTTGCCCCTTCCTCAAATTACTGCCTGCTGAAATTCTGCCCACTTCCTCTAGTGAGGTTTTTCTGATCTGGCTGTCTTCTTAGATACCAACAATATTTTGTATTTCTGTACTTAATTAGATTTCATCTTGTGTTTTAGTCATTTGTGTCCATGTCTTTTCTCCTTCATTAGATTATAAACTCTTTGAGGGTAGAGATAATATTTTATTCATCTTAGTACATCTTAGTTCATTGTTTACTACTAGCATTCAGTATATGGTGGGACACCTAATGTTTGTTGAATGAATGAATAAATGTACAAGTGAATGACTTCAGGGTTGGGTGGATGGTTATAATTTTGTGTAAGGGATTTTTGTTATTGTGACAAGGACATGCATTAAGGAAGCTCAATTCTTTGTGAATTGACTAGTCAGCTGGACCCTGGAGGAAGCTAGAGGAAGGAAGTGTTATCATGGTTGGAAGGCTATGCTGAGTGAGCTCAGAGGAAAGGCCTGGCAGGAAAAACGTTCTTTTCCAATAATAACCTAGGCCAGCTGTGGCCTCCCCAGCCCATTCCTCCTGATCCCCAAGCACTGGGCATCTGACCTTCTGCTGGAGGAGAGCAACCAGAATGGCAAAGGGGGTTCAAAACTAGATGATATGAAGATCAGCAGATCGGGGAATGTTTTAGCCTTGAGAAAAGTCAAGATTGATTTCTGCCTTCAAATATAGAATACAGATTCAGATGAATGCACGTTCTTTGGGAACAGGGACTGTTGGCAGTTTGGTCTATATTTCCATCACCTCGTGGTGTACACAGTACACAGTAGGTAATTAATAGATGTCTATGGAATAAATATCTAAAGGTTTATCATAAGGAAGAAGAATTTAAAAGTTGTTTGACTTGGCCCCAGAAGGTAGAACCAGGAGAAGTCAATGGAATATGAAGATATTATTTAAATATAAGGACAAACTTTTTTTTAAAACTCTTAACTTCTGTCTTAGAATCAATACTGTCTATTGATTCCAAGTTAGAAGAGTGGTAAGAGCTAGGCAGTGGGGGATTAAGTAACTTGCCCAGGGTCACACAGCACTGCCTGTCTCTAGGCCTGTCTTTCAATCCATGAGCCACCCAGCTGCCCCAACTCCTTTGTTAGATGGGAATGCTAAGGCCTAGAAAAGTTGAATAATTTTCCTGAAAAGCACATAGTAAATCATGGAAAAAGTGTTACTTGAACTCCTTCCACAACACCATTATGTTTCTTTAATTTATATTTTGCCGATCAGCCTGATTGCCCTTTGGTACAGCCAAAGCACTGCTGTGTTTGTACCCCAAAGAGATAATAAGGAAAAAGACTTGTACAAGAATATTCATAGCTGTGCTCTTTGTGGTGGCCAAAAATTGGAAAATGAGGGGATGCCCTTCAGTTGGGGAATGGCTGAACAAAATGTAGTATATGTTGGTGATGGAATATTGTTGTGCCAAAAGGAATAATAAAGTGGAGGAATTCCATGGGAACTGGAAAGACCTTCAGGAATTGATGCAAAGTGAAATGAGCAGAACCAGGAGAACATTGTACACAGAAAGTGAAGCATTGTGGAACGATCCAATGTAATGGACTTTGCTACTAGTAACAATGCAACAAGCTAGGACACTCCTGAAGGATTTATGAGAAAGAATGCTATTCACATTGAAGGAAAGACATATGGGAGTAGAAATGCAAAAGAAAAACATGACTCATCACTTATCACATGTATATATGGGGGTGGGATTTGGGGTTTAGGCTTTAAAAGATCCCTCTTTAGCAAAAATGAAGAATATGGAAATAGGTAGCAAGTGATAACATTTGTACAAACCAGTGAAATTGCTTGTCAGCTCTGGGAGGGGGGAGGGAAGAGGGGAGGAAAAGAAAGTAAATCATGTAAACATGGAAAAATATTTTTTAAAATGAAATTAATTTTTTAAAAAATAAAGGAAATGAAGTTAGTCTGACACAACCTATTCTTGATGAAGCCATTGTCTTCACTGTTTCCCTTTTTTCGAGTATTCACATTGACTATCTCTTTAATGACATGTTCTGGAATTTTCCTAGTAGTCCAAGTCAAACTGACTGACCTATAGTCAATTTATAGACTGCCCCCCTCCTCTTAAATCAGACCATTCTTGTGTGGTTCTGTTTTCTATAGTATTTCACATACTAACCTGCCTGTTCTTTCAGGACCAGAGGACCAGAGTTCATCTGGATCAAGTGACTTGAATTCATCTTGGATTACAAGGTGTACTTCTATTATCTCTCTCTTATCTTGAATGTCAACTCCCACTTAGTCATTTCTATCTTGTCACTTCTTTATAAAGGTCATTCTCCTTTGAAGAGAAAATAGAAATAGAATAATGATTGGGCAGCTCTGCCCCAAGCATGGATCCTGTCCATTTTTTGATTCTCACTCTCCCCCATCCCCCACTTTTTTCCCCCCAAAAAACAAAAGAAAACCTCTTTTGGTTGCCCTTCCCTTCCCTTGACAGCCTGAGGTCATTCTGAGCTTTACCTTTCCTCATATTTTTACAGGAACATGCCAATATTCATCTTCTGTTATTAAACCTTCCATCTTCTGAATTATAGCATCTATATAGGCCCTAACCTCAGGCACCTAACTTCGACTAACTGCATCTCCTCCCATTGCTTTAAAGTTCTAAGATCAATCCAAGGGGTTGTGAGATTCTTCTAATGCTACTTTAGTTCATGAGCTTCCATCCAGTGTGTTTCTGCCCAATATTGATCAACTAGTTTCTCCCTCAATAATAATCTCAACATTCAGAGAAGGAACCGTTGGATGAATACAGATCAAAATATAGCTATCTTTCACATCAAATGTATTTCTGGTTTTATTTTGGGGTTTTGGTTATGTATGAATGTGCTCTTATAGCAATGATCAATATGGAAGTGTGTTTTTCATGACAATAAAAATAATTTTTTTTAACACACAAAAAATCATCCAAACAGTGATTAGTGCCCAGTATAATTCTGAACAAGTCATAGCTTCTTAATATCATCAATAGCCAGTTAACAATTAGCTTTTACAAAGAGATATTTTACTGAAAAGCTAGAACTAGCACCAAAGTATAGAAATCTACATTGAGCTGGAGTGCACTCTTCTCTCTCTATCTTAGGCACAGGGATGAATGGGCTCAAACTTAAAGTGGTTGCTACACAATATTCCCCACCAGCACCACCAAATTCACTTCTAGGCTCATTAGAGCCATAGAAAAGGTGTTCTTTTGCTTGTAAGAGCCAATGTCTTGGTAACCAGAGCAATTTGCTACTGGTCTAAGTCAAACATATCACTTCCCCCAACCCCCCCCCCCCCCCCCCGGGCTGATTTCTCACTGAACTATGCTATAAAAAGGTTTATCTCCTCTAATCTGTTCTATCTCCTCTTAACATTTTGGGAAAAAATGAAACCCAACTAAGACAGAAAAAGGGCAGTACCAAGGAGGGCTCAAGGACCTTTTTTCTACCCAAAGATCCATAATAGTTCATCTTTCTCCTCATTCAGAAATTGTCAGGATAAGAGGGAAATCAAATTCTTCTGTTGAAGCCATTTATAGGCTTCCTCAATTATGGTCCAAAAGCCAAATAAAAGACTTTTCAACATCATTAATTAAGCCAAAAGAACCAGTGTTAGAATATCTGCCTGTGCTCTAAAGGAGAAGGCAGGACCTTCCATTATACATTCCCCAAAGCATGATCTCATATATTGGCTATCAGCAGACAGAATACACATTGTACATTTTCAAAGAACTGGGCTCCTATTGGTTAATTCCTCATTAAATGTACATTTCTTTCTAAAATCTAAATTAGCTGATGAATTTCTTGTGCATATACTTCAGTCCCTTCAGACAAATCACATTTTTCTTCCTCAATGGAGTTATTTTCTTTTGTTCTTGCAGAATTTCATTCTTGAGCACCTCTTATTCCTCCTAGGCAGACTTTGCTTAAAGCATTTTAATCTGAGATCCTACCTGTCTTTGCTAAGAACCCTTTGAAATGTGCTTTCCCCAAATCTAGAATGCACTAAGATTAGACTAAGCCCAGATGTCCCCTTTTTTTCTATCACAAACTCCAAGATAGAATGGTCCCTTGGTCACTTCTCCCTAATGTTCCCATTGTATCCATCCTGGAAACCAGTTCCTTCCTGTTAGTGAGAATCAGATCCAAAATAACAAGTTAAAGAGTTATTTGTTGCTCTGTTTTGGAGGGGGAGAAAGAGAGAGAGAGAACTCCAAAAGACCTCTGGATTTAATTATTGCCATTTTGCTAATAATAATGGCAACATATTTATATAATAATATTTTATTAGGGAAAATGAATACAGAAATTCATAACTTTATAGAAGATAATTTCAGTTTTTAATGCTATAGAATCATTTTCTGCACTAACTGGGTGGGAGATGGGGCTCCTTGGCCTTTAAAACTTGTTTGGATAGTCTATATTATCAGGTCTCTTTCAGTGTTAATATTCCATGTTATAATTCTGTCCTAGCACTAATATTTTACATTCTAAGATTTCTCTTACTGTTAATGTTCTGGATTCTCTTGATGATTCCCTATAATTCAATTCAGTGGACATTCATCAGGGGCTTACTGTGTCTAGGGCTCCATTGCAGGTGCTCAGAGATACTCTGATGGATCTATGAGCTCCCCAGTGTGAATACTCCTGTCACTAATGCTGATTGTAGTCCATCTATACTCGATCATCCTCCTGTGTGATTTCTGTCTATGCTTATAAATCCTGGTGGGTGGGGGTGGCGGTGTATGTAGTAAAGCCCTTTTATCCAACATGCCTTTCTCTATTATCTTTCCACATGACATCCAGGTGGATCAATGGGATTTGTGTGATCTGCTTGTTAGCCCTTGCTCTCACTCCATGACCAACCTACCTTCTTTTTGGGTCATAACTCTGCTTCTGTCCTTATGATTTTTCTCTTGCACTGTTCTTCACTGTAATAAGCTATCTATAGTCTGTTCATGCCCAGCACACAGCCCAGCCACCTGAAACTTTCCTGGAGACTGTGATACTTCCTGACTCATATACAGACAGCACTGTCTGAAGAATACTGATGTTCAAAAGATGGACATTAGTACCAAAAGAATCAGGCAAATAGAACAGCTTTGAAAGTTAAATGTCGAACTTACTTAAAAAAGAAAACAACTGAGAGATAACTGTAACCTCCTTTTCTAATCAGTTCTTTATATGGATATACACACTTTATTGAGTGACACTCAAGTTCAGTATTTAAAAAAATTAAAAGGTGGGTTACAGTTTCAGGGAGAATCTTGGGATCATAAGAGCCTTGAACCTTTTTCCAAATGCAAGCCAAATATTGATATGAATAATCAGAGGAGAGAATTTTGGATGATTTCAAAATATGCACAGGAGACATCTGGTTGGAAGCAAGCTTGGAAAGCAGGGGTTTTCTGTACTAAATTTTGTGTTTTATCATCAATGAACAATGAACATAGTGGAATCTTATTTTCTCTGCCATAGTTCAATCATTTGTATGACTACAAAAATGTTTTCTATAAAATATTGTTTGCAAAAAATGCCTGCTCAAAAAAAATGCTACTGAGAACAACAATGTTCTCAGTAATGTGTAGATTTTTCTTATAAAGGTTTTATAGACCTAGAAAACTAGGCATAGCATATTTTTATCACTTTTTTCCAGCAATGAAGTCTGTAGAGGTTTTTGTTGTTGTTTTTAAAGAATTTGAGGGCAGCTAAGTGGTTCAGGGGATAGAGAGCCATGCCTGGAGACAGAAGGTCCTGAGTTCAAATTTGACTATAGAAACTTCTTAGCTGTGTGTCCCTGGTAAGTCACTTAATCCCAGTTGTCTAGCCCTTATTGCTCTTCTACCTTGAAACTGATATTTATTTATTAAATCTTTACCTTCTGTCTTAGAATCAATACTGTGTATTAGTTCCAAGGCAGAAGACCAGTAAGGGTTAGGCAGTGGGAGTTAAGTGACTTGCTCAGGGTCACACAGTTGGGAAGTATCTGAGACCACATTTGAACTGTAATGGAGGAGATGAAAGGAAGGGGGGGAGGGAAGAGAGATTGGATGGAGGGTTGGCTCTCCTCTATTACAGGGCAGGGGAAGGGGGGAGTTAGCAAGGTGCTGTCTTCACAGGGGGAGTGTGAGTAATGGAGGACAGGAGACAGGAGACAGGTTTAATTGATGAAGTGACCCTATATCTACCTCCGAGGAATTACAGCCCCTGAGGTCACATGACCCTCAGTAATTTCCACTTCCCAAAAGGGCATTGGCTACCAGCCCCCCCTCCCTCAGGGTTTAGATATGATCAGCTGCCAAAGAGAGTGATAGCTTCCTTGGTCAGACATACTGAGTCACAAGGGTTGGAATCAACCCCTCAATCCTTGTGGAAACTTAATCACCTTGTTTGATCCCTGAGGTAAACCCAAGCCCAAAGTCTAAATACTTTCAAAAGGATTTATTGAGGTTATTTGGGGAAGGTGATGGCAAAAAGGTGTGAGGGGGAAAGGAAGATGGGTGAAGGGGAGCCCTAAAAGCTGCCCTCCTTGCAGATTGGCTTTCACAGTCCAGAGGCCAGAAGTCACAGTGCCCTGGCCTCTTGCTTCACCAACTGCTTCTTTTCCTAGACTTATTCTTAGCCAAATCCCAAGTCCAGTTCAAGAGGGTAAATAAGAGAGAGGAATCCAGGGAGATGGATCAAAGGGCTCAAAGCCAGGATGAGTCCCATAAAAATTCCGGCTGAGAAGCACACAGATGATGGTTGAGTCTCCGTGAAGGTATCTGAGGGTCCCAGAAGGGAAGACAGGCCCCTCTGGATGAGTTCTTGGCTCTGCTCCCAGAAAAACACCTTCCCTCTTTACTTCCCAGGTTGCAAGTAATCCTGTCAGTTGGCTTCAGAGTTTTCTCCCCCTTTGGAACTCTCAGTATCCTCTTCGTCCCTCCTCCACTGCTGCTTAGCTTAACCATGAGTCTGGTTTCTTTCCTAAATACAGAATCTCTCTTCCCTTATATTACAGAGAGGGGAAGCAGTAAGCCCTCCTTCCAATCTCTTTCCCCCTCCTCTCTCTCCTCCTTTCATCTCCTCCATTACAGAACCCAGGACCTCCAGACTCCAGGTCTTGCTTTCTATACACTGAGCCTCCCAGCTGCCCCAAGAGCCGATATTTAGTATTGATTCTAAGACAGAAGTTGAGGGTTTTAAAAAATAGGAAAAATAATTCAGACTTGGCAAATTTGAGTTTCCTTTGCAGAATTAAATTGCAGGATTCTAGACCCCTGGTCTAGTCTCTCAAAAAGTGTCCTCCGGGGGCAGCTAGGTGACTCAGTAGATAAGAGAGCCAGATCTGGAGATAGGAGGTCCTGGGCTCAAATGTGGCCTGAGATACTTCCCAGCTATGTGGCTTAAGACAAGTCACTTAATGCCAGTTGTCCAACCCTTATTGCTCTTTTGCCTTGGAACTTGTACTTAGTATTGCTTCTATGACAGAAGGGAAGAGTTTAAACAAAATAGAAAGAATTTTATATCTTCCCCCTCCCCCCTTTCAGCTATCTTGGGCATCATTTCCTCTATGCATTATCAGAATTGTCCCTCTCAGCACATATACTATGTTTTTTTGTTTTTGGTTGGGTAGGTAGGGAAGGAGGCAGATTCCAGTTTAGTCCTTCTTGGCAGCATCCTTCCTCATGGCAGCTAAGATGTTTCTAAGCTCCTCTCTCTTCCTCTTGGCCAGGATGTGAGTTCCCACCTTTTTTGTGATGAACTTAAGAGCTCATTTATCCTTGGAGACCTTTAACCATTCCATGGCCCACTGATCGTGAGGGGTAAACCCACACACCTCCCCAACCACATCCCTCCGATACTGGAATGGAGGCTTTAAAAAGTTCTTGGCAACTTTGTGACCCTTTTTGAGGCCCATGGCCATGGGGTTGTGGATGGCCATGGCTTCTTGGAGATGGCAGCTCCAAAGGCAGCCACAGCAGAAAGGAGGAGAGAACACTCAGCATGTTTCCTTTATTGATAAGCTACTTGCTTTTCCCGCCTTTATCTTTAATACCATTTTCTATTTTATTACGTAGTACACCAGAGACTATGGTGTTAAGGACTCAAATATGGGGATTCTGCCGCTATTGGAGGACAAGATAATTTTTAAATTAAAATGTCAATAATCTGTTCCACTTTGTTTGTCCTCTTCTTGTCCTTCTGGTTTCATCATTAAATGCCCTGGGGATAATTTGGAATCAGTCCCCTTGCCAAATCTCCTGTAATTCTATTTTTCCTTCACTTCTTTTCCCTGTTTTATGGGACAACAGAGATAATGCTGCTCATATTTTCTTCTAATATCCTTCCCCATAAGATTTTACAAATGAATTTCTATTTTAAACTGATGCTGCTCTATACTGCTCTCTCTCCCACCTTGGCCAGAAGATCTAATATTGGCTAACCGAAGAGGTTTCTTGACTCTTTTGTTCTCCTTGTTCAGTTGGCACGCATTATTTTTTTTTATCTTTCTAAACCCCTACCTTCTATTTTAGAACCTCTACTAAGTATTGTATCTAAGGCAAAAGAGCAGTAAAGGCCAGGCAATTAGGATTAAGTGATTTGCCCAGAATCACAGAGCCAGGAAGTGTCTGAGGTCAAATTTGAACCCAGGACCTCCTGTCTTTAAGTCTGGCTCTCTATCTACCCTGCTACCTAGTTGCCCCTCAACAAGCATTTATTATGTGCTTTTAGTTTGTCAGGGACTTGAACAATGATACAGAGAATGAAACTATCCCTACCATGAGGTCAATCAGTCAATAAGCATTAACATTTTTAATTTTTAAAATATTTTGTTTTAGTTAGCAAAAAGCTGCCTTCTTACTCTCCCAGCCTACCCCACCCTCACTGAGAACTCAAGAAAAACAAAATTAAACACATTTATAGTCAATCAAAACAAAATCTTCATGAGCCACATCTGAAAAAAATTTTTTTGAGTCATTCTGCATTAAGCTCTTCACCTCTCCATCAGAAGGTAAGTAACAGGCTTCTGGTATTATGTTTGGTCATTATGCTGAAAAGAGTTCAACATGATAGCATTCTATGATATTGATATACTTGTTCATCTATTCCCAAATTTATAGGCACCCTCTCAGATTCTCATTCTTTGTCACCTTAAAAAAAGCTGTAAATATTTTTGTGCTTCCTGAGTTTGTTTTGGTTAGGACTTCTCCTGATCTACCCTCCCTCTGATTCTCTCTTCTCACACTTATCTTTCCCTCCCATTTTCCTGTTGAGTAAAATATATATCTGTACCCATTTGTGAGCTTGTGTATATTCTTCCTTCATTAGACCAGTTCAGATAAATGTGGTTCAAATGCCAGCCAGATCCTTTTGCCGCATCCTCATTTGTACAAATGTCTACAAGTGTACCTTGATTATGTGAGATATTTTCTCCAACCTTTCTTCCCCTTCTTCTCCCTTTCTATCCCCCGGTGGATTCCTTTACCCCCTCTCTTTACATTTTCTTCTTAAGATAATCAAAACATAACAGAATTATTTCCAGGCCTTGTCTAATTTGGCTCCCTTTATGAATCTTGATGATTAAAGGGATCAAAAGGGCACACATATCATCTCCCCTTATTTGATAATCCTTGTTTAGGCCTCAATCATTGTCTGTTCATGTTTACCTTCTAACATTTCTCTTCATTCCTGTGTTTGAACTTTGAGGTTTTTCTGCAGTTTTGGCCTTTTCATCTGGAATGCTTGGAAGTCCTTTATTTCATTAAAGATTCATGTTTTCCCCTTAAGCATTAAATTCAGGTTTTCTGGAAAAATTATTCTTGGCTATAAGTCTATCTCCTTTGTCTTCTAAAATATTGGGTTCTAAGTTCTCCATTCCTTTACAGTGGTGACTGCTAAATCATGTGGATTATTGTGTTCCAAGTTTTCCTCTCTTTTATAGTGGTGGCCACTAAATCATGTGCAATCCTGACTGTGGTTCTTTAGTACAAAATTCTTTCTTTCTGGATGTTTACAGAATTTTTTTCTTTGACCTGGCATCCCTGGATTTGGGCTAAGATATTCCTGAGAGTTTTCATTTTGGAGTTTCTTTCAGAAGTTAACTGATAAACTGATTTCTGCTTCCACTTTGCAATCTTATTCTAAGAGATCTAGATAGTTTTATTTTAAAATTTCTTGAAATAAGACATCTAGGCTTTGTTTTAGATAATGGTGTTTAGAGTGTCTAATGATTCTTTTTTTTTTTTAAACCCTTACCTTCCATCTTAAAATTAATACTGTGTATTGGCTCCAAGGCAGAAGAGTGGTAAGGGCTAGGCAACGGGGGTCAAGTGATTTGCCCAGGGTCACACTGCTGGGAAGTGTCTGAGGCCAGATTTGAACCAAGGACCTCCCATCTCTACCATCTCTAGGCCTGGGTCTCAATCCACTGAGCCACCCAGCTGCCCCCGAGTCTAATGATTCTTAAATTTGTTCTCTTTGACTAGTTTTCCAGAGCAGTTGTTTTTGCTATGAAATACCTTACATTTTCATCTACTTTTAAAAGCTTGTGACAATGTTTTAATATTTGTTGTTGTTTCATGGAGTTTTATTGGCTTCTCTTTGCTTCATGCAAATATTCAGGAAGGCTGTTACTTGGTCAAGATTTTGTACCTCTTCTACCAAAATGCTAATTCTAATTCTTTTTTTTTCATAACTTTTTTTTAACTCTTACCTTCCATCTTAGAATCAATACTATGTATTGGATCCAAGACAGGAAAGTGGTAAGGTATAGTCAGTGGGGAGTAAGGGATTGGCCCAGGGTCACACAGCTAGGAAGTGTCCAACCTACCTACCCCCCTTTCTTTTTTTGTTTTGCTTTTATCTTTTTTTAATAGTTTATTTATTTATTAATCTTTTCCCATGGTTACAAGATTCATGTCCTTTCCCTCCTCTCCCCCCACCTCATTCATGTAGCTCATGTGCAATTCCACTGGGTTTTACATATGTCATTGATCAAGACCTATTTTCCCTATTATTGATATTTGCACTAGGTTGATTGTTTAGTCTACGTCCCCAATCATATCCCCATCAACTCATGATCAAGCAGTTGTTTTTCTTCTGTGTTTCTATTCCCACAGTTCTTCCTCTGAATGTGGATAGCATTCTATTTGATAAGTCCTCCAATTTGTCCTGGATCATTGCATTGCTGCTAGTAGAGAAGTCCATTACATTCAATTGTACCACAGTGTTTCAGTCTCTGTGTACAGTGTTCTCTGGGTTCTGCTCCTTCCATTCTGCATCAATTCCTGGAGGTTGTTCCAGTTCCCATGGAATTCCTCCACTTTATTATTCCTTTGAGCACAATAGTATTCCATCACCAACACATATCACAATTTGTTTAGTCATTCCCCAATTGAAGGGTGTCCCCTCATTTTCCAATTTTTTGCCACCACAAAGAATGCAGCTATGAATATTTTGGTACAAGTTTTTTCCCTATTATTTCTTTGGGGTACAAACCCAGCTATAGCTGGATTAAAGGTCTGCCCCCTTTTCCATAATTAATTTCTTTTCTAATTTTTTCCTTATTAAGTACTTTCATTTCATTCTATTTACAAAAAAACATTTTTAAACTCTTTTTTTTGTTTTTTTTTCTTAATCTGAGTTTTGCTGGTAGATGTTTAAGAATCTTCCCTTTCTTCTGTGTTTCTGTATTGAGCTTCCCTTGCACCACATTAACTCCTTATAGCCATGTTCTTTTTTGTTTGCTCATTCTTCCAATCTGTTTCTTGACTTCAGGCTTGATGTTAGGGCTGGTCTCTATCACCCTTCTGGTAGGAAGGTCTAGTTTGGTCCTATTTCTGTTTTCTTGGGGTACTGAGTGTTATTCTAAGATCTCAGGGACAGGATGAGTAATTTCAGTATTCCTAAGGTGGTCCAATTAAAGGCAAAAATCTTATCGCTACTAATATATACACTTCCCCCACTACATCTGAGTTTTGCAAATTCTTGACCTGGGTTTGGACCTGAGTAAGAATAAGCTGCCATTGGACTCATCCCCTATCAGCCAGCTGAAACCAAGCTCTGTTGGTTCAGAGTACACAATTTTGGCTTCCCCTAGTCTGTTCTTGGTTATCTCTTTATTGGCTAGATGCCAGAGATGAAACTGTCTGAGCCATAGCAGTACAGCAGACTTTTGAACTTCCTTTGTACAACCCATAGCTTCCCTGTCCTGGAAGGAAACTTCCCTAAGCTGAGCCACTTTTCAGTATGCCCTGGGTCTAAGACCCAGAACTAGGGAATGAATGACAAAGCTGCCAGTTTGTACCTATCCCCATCGATGTGCCCCAGTATGAGTCCTGGGGTGTCCCATCTGGATCTGGGCTCTCCTTATACCCTTGTACATGTCTCCCCTCGGGTGCTGAAATGGCTATCTCATGGCCAACCCCTGTTCCCAGTGTCCTTGAACCTCTCTGTCTCCCTCTCCAAAGCTGGGCTAGACAAATGACTCACACTGACTTTTTCCTGGATTTGTCTTCCTGGATTCAGTCTGGTGCATTTTCCAGAAATGCCTGGAGGAGTTTTGGAGGGGAGCTCACTCATCTACTCCTATTGCTCTCCAGTCTTCAAGAGCATTAATTAAATAGACATCACATACCCGGAACTGTACTGAGTACTGGGGATTAATACAAAGAAAAGCAAAACCAGTTTGTCCTCACGGACCTCACAGTCTAATGAGGGAGACAACATGTAAATAAGTAGGTAACTATGAGATACATAAAGAGTAGATGGAAGGGGAGAGCTCTAGCAGTTAGGACAACCGAGAAAAGCCTCCTGTAAAAAGGGAAACTTGAGCTGAGTCTTGAAGGAAGCCAGAAAAACTGAGATTCAGAAGTGAGGAGGAAGAACATTCCTGATGTAGGCAGCCAGTGTAAAGACACCAAGATGGGGGGCAGCGAGGTGACTCTGTGGATAGAGAGCCAGACCTAGAGACAGGAGATCTTGGGTTCAAATGTGGCCTTGGACACTTCCTGCCTGTATGACCCCCTGGGCAAATCACTTAACCCTATTTTTTTTTAAACTATTCTTCTGCCTTAGAACCAGTTTCTAAGATAAAAGGTAAAGGTTTAAAAAAAATGGTGCCAACATGGGAAATAGAGTGTCCTGCATAAGGAACAGCAACTAGGCCAAAATATAAGTAATGCAAAAAAAAATACTAATAAATACAGCATAGTATGTGAGGGCACTAGCAGCTAAGAGGACCAGGAAAGGCTTTGTATAGAAGGTGGTGCCTAAGCTGGATCTTGAAGAAGGAGAAAGATTCTGTAAATTAAAACATTACCTTTTCTCTTACTGTTAATACTCTGGATTCTCTTACTGATTCCCTTTAATTCAATTCAGTGGACATTTATCAGGTGCTTACTGTGTCTAGGGCTCCATTGCAGGTGCTCAGAGATACTCTGATGGATCTATGAGCTCCCCAGTGTGAATACTCCTGTCACTAATGCTGATTGTAGTCCATCTATACTCGATCATCCTCCTGTGTGATTTCTGTCTATGCTTATAAATCCTGGTGGGTGGGGGTGGCGGTGTATGTAGTAAAGCCCTTTTATCCAACATGCCTTTCTCTATTATCTCTCCACATGACATCCAGGTGGATCAATGGGATTTGTGTGATCTGCTTGTTAGCCCTTGCTCTCACTCCATGACCAACCTACCTTCTTTTTGGGTCATAACTCTGCTTCGGTCCTTATGATTTTTCTCTTGCGCTGTTCTTCACTGTAATAAGCTATCTATAGTCTGTTCATGCCCAGCACACAGCCCAGCCACCTGAAACTTTCCTGGAGACTGTGATACTTCCTGACTCATATACAGACAGCACTGTCTGAAGAATACACTGATAACACTAAGTTTGTGATGCTGAACTATTTGAAAGTGTCAAGGATTTTGGTGGCTGAACAGTGGGATGAGTCAACCACCTTCCCAGGAGGAGAGAATGGATCGGAGAGGGAGAGGACATGAAGGAAGGAGAGCCAACAGGGAGGCAGTTTCAATAGTCCAGGCCAGAGATGAGGAGGCCTCAAAGGAGGGTAATAGCTGTGTGATTGTAGAGAAGGGACCGAAAGGAGGAATTCTGTGAACGCAGAAACTCACAAGATTTGAATATATGAGATGTGTTGGAATGGTAAGTCCAGGGTGCACTGAGGTTATGAGCTTGTGAGAACTATGGTGGTACTGTTGACAATATAGAGAAGTAGGAAAGAGGGAACAGTTTTAGGATAAAAGAGAATGAATTTTGTTTTGGACTTGAATTTTGAGATGCCTATGGGACAAATAGTTTTTATGTTCTTTTTTTAAGAAACTCTTACTTTCTGACTCAGATACTAATGATCAGTCGTAAGGCAGAAGAGCAGTAATGGCTAGGAAATGGGGTTGTGACTTGCCCAAGATCACACAGCTAGGAAGTATCTGAAGTCAAATTTGAACCCAGGACCTTCCATCTCCAGGCCTGACTCTATTCCCTGAACTACACAGCAGCCCCTGAACATCTAGTTTTCAAATGTCCAAAAGGAAGTTGGTGACTAGGATTCAGGAGCTAGAATTGTGCTCAATATATAAATCCGGGAGTCATTTGCAGATATTAATGTGAGCCAGCAGTGGGCAGTAAGGAACAGTAATAGGAACAGGACTGTCATACTCTGAAATCTTGCATTTCTCACTAGTTAGCACTAGTTAAACATCATCTGCAACACCTGCAATTTCAGCGTTAATCAAACATGAATTGTAAATTGCTTAGTTATCGACTCTGTGTACCAGATGGGTAACATTCTATTCTAGGCATCAGCTTTGTACCCATTCTGTTTTATTCATTGCTTATATTTCTCTTAGAAATAATTAATTACCTATAGTGGTCCTCCAGTGTACTGCATCCCCCCTCGATGGTCCCACTCTGGAAGGGCATCAAGACTTCTTGACAAATGATGACAAGGTGGACAATGGAGGAACCTCCACCTGAGTTTGGGAAGGGAGATGACAAGCTACCAAACCCCAATAAATATACAAACCCTGATCCATAAAGGGAGGCAGCTCCACCCCTCAGAGGAAGCGGCCACCCTACAGCGGAGCTGCTGTCTACTAGCTGCTGGGCTTCTCCATCAGCTCTAAGGCTACCTGATTAGCCCCCCACTAACTATTAGGCTATTATACCACTAAAAATCACTTCTTCAAATAAAACTCTTTTCTTACTTGACTGTGTAATTATGGGCAAGTCACTTGGCCTCTCTCTGCCTCAGTTTCCTCATATGCAAAACAGATGATTATAATAGCACCTTAAAGGCTATGGTGAGGGTCAAATGAGATAATATTTATAAAGAGCTTTGCAAACCTTACAGATGAGAAATTATAAAAATCATTTATATAAAATACAATTTGAGTCTCCCATTCTTAGGGTGAGACCCTGCTACAAATTTGGGTGCATTTCTCCCATATCAAGATGATAATTGAACCCATGGGAGCTTATTCGATCACCAAATAAGATAGTATGGTTGGGAATTCATAACCATTTTTGTGTCCTGGGCCCAATCTGATGACTGTTCCTAAATGCATAAAATGAAACATATAGGATTACAACAGAAAACAATTATACTGAAATGTAAATATCAAAATATATATTTTTTAAAGTTAATGGATCTCCACCTAAGAACTCCTAATATAGAGGGGAAAGAGATGAAGGTCCAGGACAGCTTTTGGAGACAAGAGGGTGAAGATCAGCAAAAGAGACTGAGAACTAATAGTCAGACAGGTAAAAAGAGAACCAGAAGGAAGCAATTAACAAAAATTTAGAGAGGAGAAAATATCCAGGAGAAGGTAAACAACAATGTCAAATGCTACAGAAAAAAGTTAAAGATGAGTAGCTAGGTGACTCAGTGGATTGGGCCTAGAGATGGGAGGTCCTGGGTTCAAATTTGGCCTCAGACACTTCCCAGCTGTGTGACCCTGGGCAAGTCACTTAAACCCCATTGCTTCAGCCCTTACTGCTCTTCTGTCTTGGAAACAATACACAGTATTGATTTTAAGATGGCAGGTAAGGGTTTAAAAAAAAAGTCAAGGATGAGGATTATGAAAAGGCCTTTAGATTTGGCAATTAAAAGATCATGGCAGGGAGAGAAATTGGGAGGACCTGGGTTCAAATATGGCCTCAGATACTTCCTAGCTGTGTTACCCTGGGTAAATCACTTAACTCCAATTACCTAGACCTTACCCCTCTTCTGCTTTAGAATGATACTTTGTATTGATTCTAAGAGAGAAGGTAAGGATTTAAAAAAAGAGATCATAGGGGAAGAGGAAGGATTCAGGGGGAAATCTAGGCAATGTCAAAAACAGAAACTATCAATAAAAATCCATTTTTTACCAAAAAAAGATCATTGGGAACATTAGAGCAGGCAGTTTCAGGAGGATGGTGAACTGAGGGGCCATTTTCTAGAGGTTTATATGAGAGTGGAAAGAGAGGAAGTGAAAGCACCTAGTGTAAGATTTTTTTTCAAGTTCAGGCAAGAATGGTAGGAGAGAGGGGATTATCACATCAGGGAGGAATGTTTTTTTAAACATTCATGCTTTTGTAGGCAGAGAAGGAGCTTTGGTTCTATCTAGGAAGATAGCATAGACAGATGAGTGAATAAATAACAAATCTTTTAAGAGCTTCCTCTGTGCTGCAAAGCACTCTGTTAAGACCTGGCAGTACAGTTAAAAACTTGCAAGACATTTCTTCCTCTCAAGAAGCTCACATTTCAGTAGGGGGAGACAGCACTAATAAAAACTTCCAGCTGCAAGTCAAATGGGAAGACCCAGGGTTCCTTAGGGTGCAACACCAAGGAAGATGGTCATGCCTCTTCCTTAATGTCATTCCCATTGATAAAATGAAATTTTTGATATTCAACCATTTGAAAGTGTCAAGAACTTTTTTTTTCTTCTGATTCTTGAATTCCTGTGGCTAATGAGGGCAGAGAGGCTATAGCACTCAGGCTGAGGCAGTTAGTTGACAGATCCTGTCCCTCCTAGGGGGTTCCTTTCTTGGACCTTGCTGCCTCAGCAAAGTTGTCATGGGCGGGTGGTCAGTGATAGGGCTGGGAGCCCTTTTCCATAAGGTTTGCTTCCTTAGATAAGGCTGGGTGTAGAGGAGGCAGGAGGAGGAGAGGGAAGGAGGTGTCTGCAGCACTTAACTGGTGGTAGTAGTTCTGCAAAGATTGTGCCCCTCAGCAATGGCTGTGGGGACTGGGCAGGCAGCAAATCAGGCTGGACTACAGGCTGGTGCAATTCCTTGGACTTTTGGTCTTTGACTTTTGTTACCAAGGCTCAAAGGGAGGTGCTAGAGGTGTTGTGTTGTGAGTGACTTGTCCCAGTTACATCTATAAGTAATGCAAAAAAAATGCAAATAAAAACAGGATAGTATGTGAGGACTCTAGCAGCTGGGAGGACCAGGAAAAGCTTTGTATAGAAGGTGGTGCCCAAGCTGGATCTTGAAGAAGTAGAAAGATTCTGTAAACTGTAACAAGAAAATAAAAAATTAATTCCTTAGATATGATTGGAGATGTAGACTCTAAACGATCACCCTAATGCAAATATTAATAATGTGGAAATAGATCTTGATCAATGACACACGTAAAACCCAGTGGAATTGCATATTGGCCACAGGAGGGGGTGGGAAAAGGGGAGGGAAAGGTCATGAATCATGTAACCATGGATAAATATTCTAAATCAATTAATTTTAAAAAATAAGTAATCCCTTAATCAATGCTTTGAGGGTGGTCCAATTATAATCTTAGAAATTAGAATTTAGAATTACTAGGATGGAACTGTATGATTTATATCAAGAATATAGTTCCAGGCAACAGTCTGTGTATATAACCAGATTAAGAATGTACTTCCAGACCTCTGACAAAGGTCTAATTACTCAAATTTATAAAGAACTAAGTCAATTGTACAAAAAAATCAAGCCATTCTCCAATTAATAAATGGGTAAGGGACATGAATAGGCAGTTTTCAGTTAAAGAAATCAAAATTATTAATAAGCACATGAAAAAGTGCTCTAAATCTCTTATAATCAGAGAGATGCAAATCAAAACAACTCTGAGGTATCACCTCACACCTAGCAGATTGGCTAACATGACAGCAAAGGAAAGAAATGAATGTTGGAGGAGATGTGGCAAAGTTGGGACATT
The DNA here is from genome assembly GCF_027887165.1 of Monodelphis domestica. Lineage (NCBI taxonomy): Eukaryota > Metazoa > Chordata > Mammalia > Didelphimorphia > Didelphidae > Monodelphis > Monodelphis domestica. Next base: position 461,727,701 of record NC_077227.1, on the reverse strand, counting down.
AATGCATTGCTGGTGGAGTTGTGAATTGATCCAACCATTCTGGAGGGCAATTTGGAACTATGCTAAAAGGGTGCTAAAAGACTGTCTGCCCTTAGATCCAGCCATAGCACTGCTGGGCTTGTACCCCAAAGAGATAATAAGGAAAAAGACTTGTACAAGAATATTCATAGCTGCGCTCTTTGTGGTGGCAAAAAACTGGAAAATGAGGGGCTGCCCTTCAATTGGGGAATGGCTGAACAAATTGTGGTATATGTTGGTGATGGAATATTATTGTGCTCAAAGGAATAATAAAGTGGAAGAATTCCAAGTGAACTGGAACAACCTCTAGGAAGTGATGCAGAGTGAAAGGAGCAGAACCAGGAGAACCTTATATTGTTAGATTTAAAATAGTTTTGAGCGTTAAATAGTTGTAGATAAGAGAGTGGGAGCCATAAACTGTGATAATTAAAATGTTTGGGAGCAAGGGAAATATATAACAATTATGACCACTGAAATATGTTTTCTACTGTGTCTTGGGTTTATATAAATATAAGATGGTCGCCAGGGAATATATTCCCAATTTATGAATATGCCCAAGCCAACTGGGTTTTATAGAGAAATTTTAATTTATAATACACTGATTAATCAATAGAAAAAGAGAGAAAGTAAGAAAGGAATAAGAATGAAGGGCCTCAAGCCAATAAGGCCTAGACCTCAGTCCTAAGAGATAAATCAGTCAGTTGGGTTTATCACTCACCCAAGATCTCTCTAGGTAAGGCTTCTCATGCCAACCTCAGTCTCCACCTTCAAGAGAGCCTCCTTTCAAGAAATGTTTCCAGAGAATTCTCCTCCTGAGTTCTCCTTCCACAGCCTCCTTCAAGACCTCTCCAGGAGCTCTCCCTCCAGGACCTCTCTCCTCTCAGACCTCCTCCAGAGCATCAATCTCCTTCAGTCCTCAGACCCCGCTATCTTTAAGCAAAAATCTAAGTTCCCTCCCCTCAGTTCTCACATCTACCAATCACTGTCGATGTCTCCCCTGTGCCAATGGTGGCTCTAGCTTAACCCAGGACCACCCAGAGGTCTGCCGCCTTTGCACATGTCTGTTGAAGGTCATATTCTCAAATAATTAAATCTTGATCTTTGTTGTAGCCCTTCCTAAATCCTGTTACTCTGAGTAGGGTGGAGATTGTAGTTTCCAAAACCTGGTTCTGTCATTCCAAGTATCTCTATTGTATCAATTCTAAAATCAATCATGACTCAAAGAACTTCCTGTTCTCTGCTTAAGCATAGGTCAAAGCCCTTTCCATTGTTTAGCAAAAGGTTTCTGTCCTAAAGTAGTCTTAAGAAGGGAGGAGAAGGATCCTCCCATACCAAGGAGTTTCATATTCCAATAGAGTTCTTACTATCAGTAGGAAATTTTTTCAAGTATGAAATTTCCCAATGGGGAAATTTCCAACATTCATAAGTCTAAGAAATTTTAAGGTTTACAATATAGAGACTGATACACTGTGGTACAATCGAATGTAATGGACTTCTCCATTAGTGGCAATGCAGTGATCCTGAACAACTTGGAGGGATCTATGAGAAAAACCACTATCCACATTCAGAGGAAAAACTGTGGGAGTAGAAACACAGAAGAAAAACAACTGCTTGATTCCATGGGTCAAAGGGGGCTATGATTGGGGATATAGACTCTAAATGATCATCCTAATGCAAACATCAACAACATGGAAATAGGTTCTGATCAAGGACACAAGTAATACCCAGTGGAATTGCATGTTGGCTATGGGAAGGGCAGGAGGAGGGGGGGAGGGAACGAATATGATTATTGTAACTAAAGAATAATGTTCTAAATTGATTAAATAAAATTTAAATTAAAAAAAAAGAAAATTCCATGGTAAAAAAAAATAAAAGGGCTATACAAAAAAAAAAAGAATGTGGTTCCAGGATAGTACCTCAAATAATCATCTGAAGTCTCTATGTTAATATATTAATCATAAGTGAATTACTGTTTAAATCCTGTGTGAATCTCTTTTATAATGTACTTTATATAAAATTAATTCAGGTAAAAGGTTTCAGAGACTAGAAAGGCCTCAAAAGTTCTCAGAGACCATAGTGGGTTTGGAAGGCCTTGGAGAGGTTGGAGATTTCCCAGATAAGGGGGACTGGAGATAAATATGAAACTATAATAGAGTGTGTATTTTGCAATTCAGGGTCTCAGGCTTCAAACTGGGAAGCCTGCAGAGCTCTGGCCTCTAATTTTTTTGCTCCCAGTAAAGCCAGACCTTTGCCCAGGGTGGTTTCCCAGACTCTTTTCTTTCAAAGTATATATTGTAGGGAATTTTTAATATCCTGAAGAATCATGTATTCCAAACATGGAGATGGCAGGTCCAAAGGCAAACAAAGATGGGAGATAGAGTGATGCTTGAGAAACAAAGAAAAGATCATTTATGCCATTCCCAGTGTGAGATAGGAAGTAATATATAATGAGCCTGGAAAGCTATGTTGGGGCCACATTTGTGAAGGACTTAGACATCCAGAAGAGTTTTTATTTTGTGCTCAAGACAATAAGAGGCCACTAGGTTTTTTTCAGCAAAGGAATGATGTGGTCAGAACTGGACTTAAGAAAAATCCCTTTGGTAGCTGTGTCAAGTCAGTGAGCATTTATTAACTGCCTACTGTGTCCCAAGTACTGTGGATACAAAGGAAGGTAAAGACAGTTCCAGCTTTCTAGATGGAGGAAAAATTGAAAAGAGGAGCGATTTTGGGGAGGAGTAATAGGCTAGGCAAGAGGAAGTGAGGATGTGAACTAAAATAGCAGCTGGATTAATAAAGAGAAGTGGTAGATGCAGCTGGGTGGCTCAGTGGATAGAGATCCAGGCCTAGAGATGGGAGGTCCTGGGTTCAAATTTAGCCTCAGATACTTCCTAGCTGGGTGACCCTGGGCAAGTCACTTAACCCCCATTGCCTAGCCCTTCCTGCTCTTCTGCCTTGGAACCAATACACAGTACTGATTCTAAGCAGGTAATGGTTTAAAAAAGAAAGAGAGTGAGAAGTGCTTAGATGGGAGAGATGCTGTGGAAATAAAAACAAGACTTGGCAACTGATTGGCTCTCAGGAGTGAGGAGTTCAGAAATAACAGTGAACCTGGGACTTTGGAAGAATTGTGTTACTTTTTACAAAAATAGGGAAAATTGAAAAAGGGGTAGGTTTTAGGGGAAAGATCATGAGTTCTCTTTTGGACCTGCCAAGTTTGAGATGTCTCTCAGATGTCTAATCTGAAATGTTCAATAGGTAGCTGGTGATATGAAACTGAAGCATAGGACTAATTAGAGTTAGATCTATAGATCTGTGAATTGTTTGCATAAAAAAAATAATAATTAAGGAGTTGATGAGAGACAGAGAAAGGGAGGAGGCCAAGGAAATAACCTTGGGGAATGTGCACAATTAAGGAGTATCCTTTGGAAGATGAGTCCTGCCAGGGGCACTCAAGAAGGAGTGGTCAGAGAGGTAGGAGGAACATAAATGAAAAGCAAATATCCAGGAAGAGAGGGTGATTGATAGCATCACATGTAATAGAGAGGATAAGAAGAATAAGGAATGAGAAAAGATGATCAAATTTGGCAATTAAAAAATTTTTTTCATATGTTTGGAGAGTTTCATTTGAGCAATAAGCTTAGAAGCCAAACTGAATAGATAAATGGATGAATGGCGAGATAAATAGATAATTTATTAAGATTTTTACCATGTGCCAGGCACTGAACTAAGATTTGAAGCTACAAATACAGGTCCCTGCCCTTGCATTGTAATGAAGGAAGACAAAACATAAAGGGGTACTGGAAAGCTAAAGGGAAGAGGATATGATCTCTCCATTGCGAGGAGAAATGGTGTGATTGAAGATTTGGGCCCCAGTTAAGGAAAGTTAAAGCTCATCCATCAGGGCTAAGATACTCAGGGTCAGAGATCCAGTTTGACAAAGAAGACAGATAAGAATCTGGCTAAAGGGCAGGCTGCAGGATGAGGGAAATGCCTGAAAAGGGAAGAGAGAAAATAGAGGCAAACAATGTAGATAAAATTTTTTAGGAGTTTACCTAATAAGGAAGAATGATCATCTGGGGGATGGTAGAGTCTAGGGAAAGGTTTTTGAAAATGGGGAGATTCATGGGGACTGATTTACATCAACTGAAATAGTGATAATCTATGCCAAAGTCCATTATTTTGTTGATTTCTGTTGGTAGCGTGGTTAAATAGGTCAGGCTAGAGTTACCTCAAATTACCCAGCATTATTTTTTTTTATTATGATTACAGTTTGGTATTGATCTAACAATACACATATAACTGATTCAGTTTCCTGTTTAGGATATACTGAATTTCATATTTTTGTGTGATTTTATTTGTTGCTCAATATATCCTGTGCTTCCATCTTCCTTCTAGGAGAAAGTATTTGTGACTTATAGCCATGTACCCTTTGGCCTCTCTTGTTTCTTATACCCAAATCATGTTTTCTTTCCTATATATTTTAAAATTTTTATTGATGTTTTTTGTTGTTACATCACATTGATTTATGAACATATCCTCCCAATACATTTTTCATTGTCCTCTCCTTTCCACTGAAGTCACTACTTATTAAAGCATATGATTTAATTTGAAGAGTTTCCAGCCACAATTCCAAAGACTTCATGATGAAACATGCTACCCACCTCCAGATAAAAAAGGAAGGGACTCAGAGTGATCGAAGTTCTTTTCCTTGTTTCTTTTCTCTCTAATTATTTGGGGGGAGGATGGGGGACATGGATAATATGGGAATTTGTTCTCCATGGCAATATGTATTTGTAACAGTCTTTGTTTTTCTTGCCTTCTCAATGGGTAGGGAAGAGAAAAGAGAAAAGGGAGAATTTAGAACTGAAAATAAAATAAAATTGGGGAAAAATAATTTGAAGGATTTTACTGTTTTGTTTTTTAAAACCCTCACTTTCCATCTTAGAATCAATATTGTGTATTGATTCTAAGGCAGAAGAGCAGTAAGGGCTAGGCAATGGGGGTTAAGTGATTTGCCCAGGGTGGCACAGCTTGGAAGTTTCTGAGGCTAAATTTGAACCCAGGACATTCCATCTCTAGGTCTGGCTCTCAATCCACTGAGTTACCCAGCTGCCCTTATTACTGTGTTTTTCTGTAGTGAACCTTCCATGACTTCATGGGAATAGAGTTCCTCTTCCCAGGTGTTTGTGACATACCATTCCTGCTGAGTACACCAGAACATAGAAATCTCAGTTCAAGGCTGCATAAACAGTTCCAAGAAATCCTGAAAACCGGTAACTCCCCTGTTCACATTCTGGGGAGGATAGATTGTTTCTCTCGAGAAACAGCTTTAAATCTTATGTGCTGCATACAATAAACATTCCTTATCCCTGCTTTGATAATGTTCCAGTCCTTCCTTCTTGCCTTAGCAGTCCCCTATTATGACTCCGTAGATGTCCCTGGCATTTTTCCAAGAATTTCTCTATCTTCTTACCCTTTGCAAAAGATTCAGGGACTTCAGTGGTATACTATCTTCTAGGTGGTCATTTTGCAAATCTCAGTGTATAGTACAGTACAAGATGGCCAGTGAAATAGTCTTTTAATTATTTATTTTAAACCCTTACCTTCTGTCTTAGAACTGATACTGAGTATTGGTTCCAAGGCAGAAGAGCAATAAGGGATAGGTAATAGAAGTTAAATGACTTGCCCAAGATCACACAGCTAGGAAGAGCAGATTTGAACCCAGAACCTCCCATTTCTAGGCCTGGATCTCTATCCATGGAGCCACTCAGCTGCCCCAAAATAGTGTTTCCTGATCTGTTGCCTTTAGGCAACAAAGGTGAGCCATCCTTTCATTTAGTTGCCACTTCCTTTTGTCTTATGGGTTCATTGATATCAAGGCCAATATTGACTGTATTCAGTAATAATTCCTGTAGTACTAGTAGATAGAGAACTGGCCATGAATTCGAGAAGATCTAAGATCCTGCCTCTGTAGGAGTGCAGGCTGAGGGAGGTTGGGGTCTGACTCTAGGAATTCACTTAAGTTCTCAGTGTCCTCATCAACTCTCAGAGCAAGTACAGTTTTATATTGGTAAAAGAAATCATAAATCTGGACATACATACAATAAGTATCATTGTCATGGGGCAGCTAAGTGGCTCACTGGATAGAGCCAAACCTAGAAAGGTGGTCCTGAGTTTAAATTTGGCCTCAGATACTTCCTAGCTATGTGGCCCTGGGCAAGTCACTTAACCCCTGTTGCCTAGCTCTTACTGTTCTTCTGCCTTAGAATCACTATACAGTATAGATTCTAAAACAGAAGGTAAAATGGTTTTTTTTTAAAATTATTGTCATTATCCTTCTGTCTCTTATCATAGTTATTTGTGTGCTCATTCCCCATCCTTATCCCTCACCATTAGATTACAAACTCTTTGAAAACAAGATCTTTCTATCCCTATTGCCTAGTATAATGCCTGGCACTATTAGGCATTTAGGAAATATTTCTCTGATTGAATGAAATAATTTAAATCAGATCAAGATTCAGCAGTTCCAGACACTAATGCATTGTTGGTGGAGTTGTGAACAGATCCAACCATTCTGGAGGACAATTTGACACTATGCCCAAAGAGCTATAAAACAATACATACCCTTTGATCCAGTATAATACCACTGTTAGGTCTATATCCCAAAGATTTTTTTTAAGGGGAAAGGACCTACTTGTACAAAAATATTCATAGCTGCTCTTTTTGTGGTGGCAAAGAATTGGAAATTGAAGGTGTGTCCCTCAATTGGGAAATGGCTGAACAAATTGTGGGATATGATGGTGATGGAATACCATTGTGTTGTAAGGAATGATGAACAGAATGATTTCAAGAAAGAACTGGAAAGACCTGCATGGATTGATGCAGAGTGAAATAAATAGAACCAGGAAATTATTATACACAGTAACTGCAATATTGTGGAATGATCAACTGGGAGAGACTTAGCTACTCTCAGCATTACAGAGACCCAGGACAATTCTAAGGAGCTTAGGACAAAGACTGTTGTCCACCTCCAGAAAAAAGAACTGCTAGAGTTGGAATACAGATCAAAGCATGTGATTTTTCACTTGTTTATTTGGGGTTTCAGTTTTATATGGTTATTCTCTTACAAAAAATGAACACTATGAAAATGTTTTGCATGTATTACCCAGATTGAGTTTGTTTGCCAGCTCTAGGAAGGGAGGAAGGAAGGGAGACAATTTGGATCATATAATTTCAGAAAACTTATGTGGAAATTTGTTATTACATGTAATTGGTAAAATAAAATATATTTATATTTTAAGAAGATTCAGTAATCCTATAGTTTAGTGGAACAGATCAGAAGAACAAGGCCATAGAAGCAGGATTTTTGGTTTTATATGGTTATTCTCTTACAAAAATGAATGCTATGGAAATATGTTTTGCATGTATTACCCAGATCAAATTGTTTGCCTGCCCTGGGAGGGGGGAAGGAAGGGAGACAATTTGCATCACATAACTTTGGAAAACATATGTGGAAATGTATTACATGTAATTGATCAAATAAAATGCTGGATTTATAATTTTAAAAAGATTCAGCAATCCTATAGTTTAATGGAACAGAGCAGAAGAACAAGGCCTTGGAAGGCAAGTGTGAACTCTTATCGTGAGGGACGCTATCTGTTATTACTGGAGAGGATGCTGGAGAGATGGCATCTGGGGAGAGCCAGGCAAGGGAGCTTCTTGGAGCTGGTGAGTTAGTTCAGATGGGTTCAGAAGGAGGGAGGCCCAGGAAGCGATCTAGCCTGCCCATAGAAAGGAGGAAGCTGGAATAGAGAGGTGCATAAGGATACTTGGGTGTCATTGGATAGGGCAGCTGGGTGGGAATGGGAGGAGACATTCCAGTGGACTGCATTGTGTCCTGAAGGGCAGAGTTCAGCACAATCCAAATAGCCTTGGATCTTGCCCGTGCCCTCTCCCCTTGCCCCTACCCCCAGCTCTCTCTGTCTCTAAATACCTTCCTTTCTCCTCACCCTCCCCATCCCCTTCCCTGTCTTGTGGACTGAAATCCTCTCTCCACCCCTCTTCTCTTTTCTGTGATTTGTTAAGACTGAGAATGATTCCTGGTGTCTAATTTCAAGCCAGTTTGTAGAGCTCCTGGGTAGAGGTGGAGAAATCTGGTTTTACCACTGGGTGTCAGGATCTCTGCTTCCCCTCCTGATCAGTGTAATTCTTGGAGGATCTCGGGCTCTTTGTCAGGAGTTCAGGCTAGCAGCTCCTGAGAAGGAAAGGCTTGGTGTTGGAGCCACTCGGGAGAGGAGGCGCTTCTGGAGCACTCTTGAGTAAGTGGATCCACTGACTGACTTCCCCAACCTCCTAGGGACCTAGGCCCCTGCCCCCAGCGTCCTGCACAGGGTTTAGAGAGATCCCCGAGTGGGAACCTCTCGTTTTATTCTACTTTTGTTTTTTGGATGTCTTTTGTTTTTAAGATCACATTTGAACCCCGCTTATCTCACTTAATCCCTAACTCTTCTCCGGTAACCAAAATTAAAACCCAAACCAAAACAATTCCACAAAACCAATGCATGCTTCCACTTCATCTGGTCACCCGGGCCACAATAAACACCTTAGTCTCGTGATTGCTCAGGTGTGTCCGACTCTTTGTGACCCCACAGACTTGTCTGTAGGGCCTGGCAAAGATGCTGGAGTGCTTTGCCATTTCCTTCTCCAGTGGGTCCTCATTTTACAAAAGAACTAAAGCAGAGAGGAAGTGACTCACCTGGGGACGTACAACAAAAGTGTCTGAGGCCAGATTTGCTCTTGGATCTTCCTGACTCGAAGTCCAGTGTTCCATCTACTGTGCCATCTATCTAGCTGTCCTTATAGACTTCTACCTCCCTGATTCGATGCAAGGTTGCTGCAGTCTCCCCTCTCTACTCTGGGGCCAAGTTTGGGCATTATAATGCCCAGGGCCCAGTTATATTTCATTCTTCCCGTTTACACTATGGGAGTCTTTGTACTGATTGTTTTTCTGACCAACCCATCCCTCACCCCCATTTCATAGATGTGAAAGCTGAGACTGAGATAGGAAATGTGCCTTGTTCAATAGTAATAGACTTAGAATTCAAACTCAAGCCCTCTTGATTTAAATTACATTGCTCTTCCCATGACAACACTTTATCTCATTTTTTGGATCAGAAAGGCTCTTCAAAACACTGGCCCAGGGGGCAGCTGGGTAGCTCAGTGGATTGAGAGTCAGGCCTAGAGATGGGAGGTCCTAGGTTCAAATCTGACCTCAGATACTTTCCAGCTGTGTGACCCTGGGCAAGTCACTTGACCCCCATTGCCTAGCCCTTACCATTCTTCTGCCTTGGAGCCAATACACAGTATTGACTCCAAGACGGAAGGTAAGGGTTTAAAAAAAAAATCAATACAAAACACTGGCCCAATGACCCCAGGGCAATCACAATCAATATGGCTAACTATCATTTTATAGAAGAGACAAGGAGGTTGAAGACTTGCCCAAGCCAAATATAAATGGGAATAGGGAGACCAGAACCCAAATTTTTGCTCCTTTGAATGTCATCATTAACAATAATAATAATAACGATGCTGAAGAAAAACAACTGCTTGATCAATGGAGATATGATTGGGGATGTAGACTCTAAACGATCACCCTAGTGCACACAACAACATGGAAATAGGTCTTGATCACCCTGTAGAATTGCTTGTTGGCTATGGGAGGGGGTTGGGAGGAGAGGAGGGAAAGAACATGAATCTTGTAACCATGGGAAAATATTCTAAATTAATTAATTAAATAAAATATTCCAAATTAAAAAAGAATAATAATAATGGTGCTGTGGGAAGAGTGCTTGATTTGGAATGAGAGGACCTGAATTGGAGTCCTGTTGCCGCCATTTGGGGGCATGTCAAGGGCCTCTGTTTCTTCATCTATATAGTGAGAGGCTGCTCTGGACTAGATGACCTCTGAAGTCCATCCAGTATGTATGTAAATACTATATGTAAGTAGAACAGCCACACACTAAAATATCAAAAGAAAATGTATCCATCTGGATACTATATATCTATACTATAAATTTCTGACACCCTGACCTTAAAGGTCTACTGAGCCTCCACTGTTTTTAGCCCTCCAGAAATGTTGGATCAGTTCAAAACTCCACCAACAATGCATTAGTGTCTCAATTTTGCCATGTTCCTTCCAATATTTATCATTTTCTTTTACTGTCATATTGACCAATCTGATAGGTATGAGGTGAAAGCTCATAGTGGTTTTAATTTACTTTTATCTAATCAAGAGTGATTTAAAACATTTTTATATGATTATTGGTACCCTTGACTTCTTCATTTAAAAAATGCTTGTTCGTATCCTTTTGTCAATTGGAGAATGACTTGTAGTCTTATAAATTTGACTTAGTTCTCTATAGATTTGAGAAATGAGAACTTTATGAGAGAAATTTGTTGTAAAATTTTTCCCCAGCTTGTTGTTTCCCTTCTAATCTTGGTTATATTGGTTTTGTTTTAAAAAAACTTTTAAATTCAATATAGTCAAAATTATTCATTTTTTTCTTTATTCATTCTTTATCTCATTTGATCATAAATTCTTCCATTTTCCATAGATCTAACAGGTAAACTATTCTATATTCCCCTAACTTACTTATGGTATCGTTGTTTATGTCTAAATAATATGCTCATTTTGACTTAATCTTGGTATAGGGTGTGAGATACTAGTCTGTACCTAGTTTATGCCATATTGTTTTCTAGTTTGAGTTTTCTAAGCAGTTTTTGTCAGATAGTGAGTTCTTATCCCCAAAACTGGGATCTTTGGGTTTATCAAACACTAGATTGTTATGGTCTTTTACCCCAGATCTATTCTACTGATCCATTTTTTAGCCAATACCAGATTGTTTTGATGATTATTGCTTTATAGTACGGTTTGAGATCTGGTACTGCTAGGCCACCATCCTTCACTTTTTTTTTCCATTAAATCCCTTGGTATTTTTGAACTTTTATTCTTCCAGATGGATAAGTTTACTTTTGATATTTTAGTGTGTGGTTGTTCTATTTACATAATTGTAATCATTGTATAAATTGCTTCACTTTGCATCTTTCCATGTTTCTCTGTTTTCATCATATTCATCATTTCTTACAGCACAGTAATATAGTTTGAGGTCAGGAAGTGCCATTCCTCCTTTGTCCTAACTTCTTTTCATCATTTCCCTTAGCATTTTAAGATCTTTTGGGTTTTTTCCAAATGAATTTTATTATTTTCTCAACTTATGTAAAGTAATTTGATTGTTATAGCTTTGGTAGTGAAAATTAACTTTGAAAGTATTATCATTGGCACAATCTAGCCATGAGTTCTGAGCATTCCTCCAGTTATGTAGATTGTTAATTCTTCAAGGAACATTTTGTAATTCAATCTGAGCCTCTTATGTGCTTTGAAAGGTTGATCCTTAGATATTTAATGCATTTTGTAGTTATTTGGAATGCAAATCTCTCTTCTACTCTTGTTTCTTATGTTTTGTTATTATATTGAAATGCTATTGATTTTTGAGGATTTATTTTAAAACTAGCAACTTTACTGAAGCTATTGTCAATTAGTATTTTTGCTGATTTCCTCAGTTTTTCCAAATAAATTGTCATATCATCAGCAAAAGGTATAGTTTTATCTTTTTATCTGTATTTATTACTTTAATTTGTTTCTCTTGATGGAAATGTTATTGTTAGCATTTTCAGAACTATATTAAATAACAATGGAGAGAATGAACATCCTTACTGTACTCTCAATTTATTGGAAGAGGTTTTAGTGTATCACTATTGCATATGATACTTCCTTTTAATTTTACATAGATGCTTTTTGTGATATTAAAAAAGGTCCCTCTGTGCCTATACTTTGTAGGGTGTTTAGCATAAAAGAATACTATACTTTCTCAAAGGTTTTTTCTGCATCTATTCAGATGAACATGTGATTTTTAAATTTTTTTATATGATTATACTGATTTTCTTTATGTTGAACCATCTTTATATAAATCCCACTTGATCATAATGAACAATTTCATGGATAAATTGCTATAATCTGTTCAATAGGATTTAAAATTTTTCTTGAGTCAATGTTCATGAATGATATTGACATCGTTTTCTTTCTTTTTTCTCTTTCCCTGGTTTGGATATTAAAATTATGTTTGTCTCGTAAAGAGATTCAGATAGAATTCTTTCTTCTCAATTTTGGAAAATTTATAAAGTATGGGTCCTGTTTTTTAAAAGATTGGTAGGATTTTCCTGTGACTCCATCAGAATCAGGAGTGTTTTTCTTTCACAAATCTTTTTAGGTCTATTTCCTTTTCTGAGATTGTGTTATTTAAGATCTCTAGCTGATAGTTCTAGTATTTTATTCTTTTTGAAGATATTCCTCAAATTCTTTTATGTTCTGATTTTAGTTAGCATATTTCCATAATGTGTTCTGATTATTCTGTTTTTCTTCCGACTATGCTGTGATTTCATCTTGTTCATTTGCTATTTTGACCTTTCACTAGATTTCTGCCTTTGTGTATATTTAGAAAGAAGTCTTTTGCTGGCCCTTCTGTTGTCACTTTTTTGTTGTTTCAGTCCTTGCCTGCTATTTTTACTCACTCCTTTTATATACTATTGTTTGGGGTGTTTGAGAGGTAAATAATCTCTTTGGTTCTGGATTTCATTCTAAAAAAGTTAAAATCTTTTATTGAATGTTGATCTTCTGTTCAGTATAGTTAGCTCAGATTGGTGACCCTGGGCTTTATCTTGAGCTCCATTATGGAACACATTATTCCATTCTGATCTTTTTCTAGTGGGTATAAAATAGTCTTGTGTTATTAAAATACCCTCTCCTTTGTATTGGAAGGTCTTTCTCCTGATATCTTACAGAGCTTGTTTCTGCATTGAATTGTTAGATTTAACTATTATGTATCTTGGAGTCTGCAGGTTTGGTTTAGTTTGGTTTTTCTGAAGGCAATCTGTGAATTCTTTCCATTGGAATTTCATTGTCTATTTTCAGTAGTTCTAGACAGATTTCTCCTATTTGTTTCTTCACTATGGTATTAAGTGTTTTTGTCCTGTCATATTCTTCTAGGAGACTTGTAGTAAGGAGATTTCTGGGTTTGCAAAAATTCAAGGAGTTGCAGGGCATAACAAGGGTGACTGACAGCTTTCAAACCAAGATTCCAGAGAGCTGGCTGGGTCAGAATTCTAAGGCAGTTGGGGAACTGGCAACTATCTCTCTCAATCTGGGATGCAGACAGAGGGGTTGTGTGGAAGTGTATCTATGAAGGAACCAAACTTGGAGCTGCCAGAGACTTGGATCATCTTTAAGGAGAGGTTGAGTGAGTGTTCCCCTTAACACTGGTGGACAGGAGTGAGTGGGTGTGAACCTCCTCCCTTCCTGAACCTTGTGGGGACTATTCATCTGGATACTGCAGTTTGACCCAACCAAGGACTCTGGAGTTGTGAGAATCTGGGCCCTGTGAACTTTATTAACTACTTTTATCTGTTATTACCTCTTTTATTTAGTTAGGTTAAGGTTATTTAGAAAGGCTAAGATTTTAATATCTGGGTGGGTTAGAAAAGAAGTCACTCCCTGACTCCCCTTCCAAATTCCTTGTCCCTTTTGCTAATAAACCTGTTATATATATATATTGTTAGTGATCCCTTTTGTTTAACTTCCCTATTACATTTTGGCAGAGCCAGCTAGGCAAAACCTTAGGAAAATAATTGACTTTGATCAAGAAAAACAGATAGAGGGCAAGTTGGCAGTTGGGGGCTAACTGGAAGATTCCATTGTCACTCCCAGCAGTTGGTTGCTTCCAATGCAGATGCCATGGAACTCTCTGATTCTTGCTGAACTCTGGGGAGGGGATTTAAAAAGTTGAAGTCCACTAGCACATGTGCTAGGTGTCCATTTTGGGTTTTTTTGTTGTTGATTTTTTAATTGATTTTTTTTTTGGTTCTGTTCTTGGGTGTTAAGTAATATAAATAAAAGTGGATAACAATAGATCATATTCTATATCATATATTAGTTTTATGTTTACTGTAAACATGTCAGGGGACGTGACAAATGACAAAATGTACCTTTTGTGGCATTGTGTTTTACACATCCCTTATGTAATCTTTTATCTGTTTCCTCAATGTTGTTATGTGATGTTAGGGTATGAGTGGATGAAACCTTTGATGTGTTTAACTATGCAATCAGTATTAGCATTTGTACCTTTGAGCTGTATATGTTTATTTATATTATACAAGTGTAAATGTGTGGTGTTTGGTATTGGTTATAGATTGAAAGCTATTGTGGTGTGGATTACTAAAGACTCTGAGATGAAGCAAATGATTATAATTATGAAGGTAAAGATAGAGGCATTAGGGACATGCATGAAAGACAATGATTTTAACAAATGATTTTGGAAATGATTTAAAGGGTAATGATGTTACTAATGAAGCTAATGATGGGAAAAGTAAGAATTTTACTAGATTACAAAGGGAAGAGGCATAATGCAACAAAAACCAATCATCCTTGTTTCCATTAAGGAATATCCCTGTTGTAACTGATGACGAAATATACAAAGTAAAAATACACAAATTGTTTACACCAGAAAATTTAGAATCAATTAAACATAGGACTCCATCATTTACAGAAAAACCTAACAACCTTGTAAGGGAATTTCAAAGGGCTATAGATATATTTGACCCTGATTATGGTGATTTTTATATATTGATGAAAGAATTATTAACAAAAAGAGAAAGAAATAAGTTTATTGATGAGATAAGGAATGATCCATTATTGACCCCATGGCCAGAAATTTTTCAAGGAGGGGATATGAATAATAAAACTGATTATGAATTGATGAAAGAGGCCAGAGTGTCAATAATGGATGTAATGAAAAGGCACACCAAAAGACCTAATGCTTGATCTAAATTTGAGAATTATCAAACAAAAAACAAATGAAACACCTACAAAATTTCTGGAGAGAATCACAGAAGCAGCAGAAATTTTATTAAACATGGATGTTTTGGAAGAAGGCACAATTGCTCATATTAAGAGGATATTGTGAGAAATGCAATCCCTAAAATTAAATAATTCTTTAGAAACAATTGCCCTGATTGGGAAGAAATGGGACCAGAGAATTAAGAAGAAAGGCAACATATTTATGTATTGACAATGAGGATAAATATGATGAAAGGGACACTGTAATAGAGGATTTAAAAAAGAAATTGAGGGATGCAGAAAACAAATCTAGGGACAGAAAAATAAAGGAAGCGAAGACTGTGGCAGCTCTAAGATTTGTGCAGCCAAATAACCACTACAAGCCTAAGGAAAGGAGATCTGGAACTCAAAGGTGTTTTTTGTGCAATCATATAGGTCATTTTGTAAAGGAATGCAGTTTTAGAGGGCAATTTTCCAAATTATTTAACAGAAATAGTGGTTATAATAGACAAAATAATTATAATAATTGGAATAATACTTATCAAAGGAGAAATAATGTAAACACCTGCCCTAATGCTTGCTGTCAAGGGGCTCAAACACCTGATTTAAACACTATGCAGGAGAGGGTTAAATCTGGAGCAAGGTCCAAATATACTCAAGTAGTTAACGGTGATCAGAACAAAGGGGCATGTTCATTATGAAAGTGTACCCAGAGTTCTTCTGTATTTGAACAATCAAGGGAAAATGGTGATGTGATAAGATTAATGAAGTTATAAATTATGTGATTGAAACAAAGGATAATGTAATTAGTATTAATAATTGTGAGAAAAAAGAAAATTGTAATGTAAAATTAGTGGAAAATTCTAGTGATTGTGAAATAATAGATAATAGTGAAGAATGTAAATTGGATAAAGATAATGTGATTTTAAATGCGAGCAATGATAATAGAGATTATCAAGACCAATGAGAGTAGTGAAAATGCTGATGATGGTGTTAAAGATGTGAAATCCTGGGAATATCATACAATTCAAGCAGATGTAAATTTTGATGGACAGGAAATGACTGAGCTTTGTACTGATGTTACTATGCTTGCACCAGTGTTGGAAACATTTCAACCACCTAAAGTACAGAACTATATGTATCTGTAACTATTGAAAATCAGAAGCAGGCCACTGAGATTTAGTAGCCTGAGAGATTGAAATCAGGAGCAGTAATGCCAGAGACAGCAGCAAGGAACTGAGGAACATGGGCTCAAGCAGATGGGCAAGAGAAGCAGCTTATCTCTTCCTCAACGAGTCCCCAGGATAAAAATAGCCTGGCTGATAGGGAGAGTGAATAGGCAAAAAATAGGGAAAGAGGAGGAAGCTGGGTGGCTCAGTGGATTGAGAACCAGGCCTAGATATAGGAGGTCCTGAGTTCAAATCTGGCCTCAGACACTTCCTAGCTGTATGACCTTGGGCAACTCACTTAACCCCCATTGCCTAGCCCTTACCACTCTTCTGCCTTGGAGCCAATACACAGTATTGTAGTATTACTACAATGTAGTAATTTTAGTAGACTCTGTAAAAAGGCAATGGGTAGCACTAGGAATAGTTCTGTTGCAAGTAAGATCTGTATGAATTGTTCTGTTTGCCAAAAATTCAATCAAGATGCATTCAGAAAGAAAGGTTTGGGTGGTAGACCTTTGGCATATTGTTCATTTGAGAGTTTGCAAATTGATTACATCAGCATACCAAAAGCTGGAAAATACAAGTTTTGTCCGGTAATTGTGGACAGATTGACAAAATGGTCTAAAGCTTTTCCATCAAATACAAATACAGCTAACTTTGTGGTAAAAGTGTTGATTAAGGAAATTGTTCCTGGGTTTGGTGTGCAATTTACCATAGACTCCGATAAAGGATCTCATTTCACCCAAGATATCCTGAAAAGAATCTATGAGGATCTAGGAAGAACACCTAAATATCATGTTCCTTATCACCCACAAAGTTCAGGTCAAGTGGTGTGTGTGAATAGGGAACTCAAGACTATGGTGGGGAAAATGTGTTTTGAAACTCATCTAAAATGGCCAGATATGGAGCTGTGAACTGATCCAACCATTCTGGAGGGCAATTTGGAACTATGCCCAAAGGGCAACAAAAGAATATCTACCCTTTGACCCAGCCATAGCACTGCTGGGTCTGTACCCCAAAGAGATAATGGACACAAAGACTTGTACAAAAATATTCATAGCTGCGCTCTTTTGTGGTGGCCCAAAACTGGAAAACGAGGGGATGCCCATCAATTGGGAATGGCTGAACAAACTGTGGTATATGTTGGTGATGGAATACTATTGTGCTAAAAGGAATAACAAAGTGGAGAAATTCCATGGAGACTGGAACAACCTCCAGGAAGTGATGCAGAGCGAAAGGAGCAGAACCAGGAGAACATTGTACACAGAGACTAATACACTGTGGTATAATCGAACGTAATGGACTTCTCCATTAGTGGCGGTGTAATGTCCCTGAACAACTTGCAGGGATCCAGGAGAAAAAAACACCATTCATAAGCAAAGGATAAACTATGGGAGTGGAAACACCGAGAAAAAGCAACTGCCTGAATACAGAGGTTGAGGGGACATGACAGAGGATAGACTCTAAATGAATACTCTAATGCAAATACTATCAACAAAGCAATGGGTTCAAATCAAGAAAACATCTAATGCCCAGTGGACTTACGCGTCGGCTATGGGGGGTGGGGGGGAGGAAAAGAAAATGATCTATGTCTTTAACAAATAATGCTTGGAAATGATCAAATAAAATATATTTAAAAAAAAATAAAAAAAATGGCCAGATATTCTTCCCATAGCTTTGTTTTACTTATGTACTAGAGCAAGAGCAGATTTACACATATTATCTTATGAAATGCTCTTTGGACATGATCCATTACAGGCAAAACTTGTAAGACAGTGTATACATCTCTCTTAGGAGGAGATTGTCAACTTGCTTCTTATTTAAATGCATTGCAACAATAGTTTAGAGAACTGCATGATATGGGAGTATTGATCCAATTTGGTCCATTGGATTATTCTCTTCATAATTTTCAACCAGGTAATCTGTTATATGTGAAAAATTTTGCTAAAACATCACCAACACAAGAGAATTGGGTAGGTCCTTATACAATTATATTAGTGTCACCATCTTCAGTGAAAGGATTAGCTAGTGACTCATGGATCATTGTTCACATATTAAATTAGCTCATGGAAGTATTAAGGAAAATGTACAAATCATTGAAGAAGAAAATGAAGAAGAAATCCTGGAAAGCTGAAATTCATCAGGCAAATAGAGTCTGCAGTCAAAAAGATCAGTAAGGAAAGGACCATTCCAGTGGAAGAGGACATTCGGACAGAAGAGGACACCGCAGATGAAGAAGAGGATTAAAACAATTGATGGACATTGTGAAAAGACTGAAGGACTTATAAATATTAAAATAAAGATTGAATGGAATTTTCCATGAAGAGGATCACGTGATTAATGGACTAATGATTTTAAGGAATTTGGAATAATGTATTATAAAACAATATAACATAACATATATTCACTCAAGTATACACCAATACATTTACTATCATGGATTTTGGAGAGGAAAAATTCTTCAAACAAGTTGAAAAGAGAAGAAATAATCTGAAATTGTGCTAAGTATATTGTATGCAACAGTAACAAAACACTAAAACTACAGTAACACTGACATAACATTAACAAAACAACATAACATAGCATGAATAACAACATAACAAAAACATATACATCAAAATATAAACATGGTTAGGAAACATTGAATCACTAGTTAAATGAGTGAAACAGTGTATAGCTAGGTACTAACAATATTATAATTAGTTATAAAATAGTTAATTACTAACAAAAAATAGTTAGCTACTTAGTTTAGGACAGTAATAGTATAAAATTTAGTATAGGAATATAGGTAGATAGGAGATTTTATTAAGATGGGGCTATAGTTAGATATTTTCGAGTTTAAGGTTGATAAGATAAGATACTGAACTACTACAAAATACATTGCAACATACATAGAACATTTGACATAGCATCACATATCACACAAAAAAAATGTAAATACATATTGTAAGGGGGAAAGGGGGTTAATTTTTTAAGGGTTAGATTTTATAGTTTAAGAATGTGGTTGCCAGGATTTTAATTAATTCCAAGGAGATTTTATTTACATTTTATTTTTTTTAATGTAGAAATAGTGAAGCAAGAAATCAGAGAGAGGATAAGGTAAGATATCTAGCCTCAGCACTAAGTAATTTATCTCTGGCCCCTTTCCCCCTCACCCCCCAGGCAGGGAGAGTTAGTTTTGACCTGGGGAAGCCTCTCTCAAGAGTAGGTCTTTCCTGAGGCCAGTCTCTTCAGAGAAAAACCAGCAGTTAAGAGTTCATCTTTCACTCACCACTGTCAGTCCAGTCAACAGATTCTTTATCAGCCTCACCAGGAAACAGAGTCTCAGGTCCAGTCAGCACTTCAAGGAATGAAGAATTTTTCTCTCACAGGAAGTCACAGTTCCTTTTAAAGATGCTTCCTTTGCATCACTTCCTGTGTCTTCCCCTAATTTTATATCTACCAATCACAGTTGATGCTCTGCTCAAGGACTGCCCAGAAGGCAGTCAGTTGATTCTGATTGTCACCCACTATCGCACACATGGGTCACAGACCTCCCCCACTCAAATGTGAATGGAATGTTTACACCTTTGGTGATTAAATCTAAAATGAGCAAATCTTCATACTCAACTTTAAGTAGGGTGTTCTAAAAATAGACAGGGGTTACAATTTTATCTTCACAATCAGGGGAGAGTTAAGGATTTTCATTGTTATAATCAGGGAAGTATTAAATTTAATCTTCACAATATGTAAATATATGTAAATAGTATGTATAATAGGATTATAAAATCAATTGTATTATAGTGTACATATATGTATAAATATGAAGTGTATGTGTATATATGTATAGCATATGTATATTTATTGTATATAGGTGTATATATGTAAAACTTATGTAAACAGACCATTTATGTTCTGTTTGTGTATGTACTATTCAATGTATTTTGCATAAGTTTGATGGGTTGGTTTAATTTTTTGTGTAACTTATACAATGTGTTTATTGTAATTTTCAAAATTTTTGTCTTTGTTGTTCATACATTGCAATAATAGTAGAATTTTCTGCATGAGTTGATGAGTAGTACTTTATGATTTTACTGTTTTGCATGTATTTGTGTTTATCTTTTGGTTTTGATGTTATTTGCTTATTTTGCTTTTGCATATGTTTGATCTGTATTTTAAACTTTGTACTTGTTCATTGTATACTTTCCTCTTTTTTCCTTTCCTTGATTAAATCCCTAGAATAGGATAGTATTAGAAAGGATAAGATAGTTGAGTGTAGATTGTTTATTATTTTGGGTAGAAATTTTAGTTTAAGAAATACGTACTTAAGTGCACAAATGCCAAAATAGTGTTTTCAACACAATTTTGACTTTGTGCAAAGAGGGGACTGTAGTAAGGTGTTTGCAAAAATTCAAGGAGTTGCAGGGCATAACAAGGCTGACAGCTTTCAAACCAAGATTTCATAGAGCTGGTTGGGTCAGGATTCTAAGGCAGTTGAAGAACTGGCAACTATCTCTCTCAATCTGGGATGTAGACAGAGGGGTTGTGTGGAAGTGTCTCTATGAAGGAATCCAACTTGGAGCTGCCAGAGACTTAGATCATCTTTAAGGAGAGGTTGAGTGAGTGTTCCCCTTAACACTGGTGGACAGGAGTGAGTGGGTGTAAACCTCCTCCTTTCCTGAACCTTGTGGGGACTATTCATCTGGATACTGCAGTTTGACCCAACCAAGGACTCTGGAGTTGTGAGAATCTGGGCCCTGTGAACTTTATTAACTACTTTTATCTGTTATTACCTCTTTTATTTAGTTAGGTTAAGGTTATTTAGAAAGGCTAAGATTTTAATATCTGAATAGTTTAGAAATAAGTCACTCCCTGATTCCCCTTCCAAATTCCTTGTCCCTTTTGCTAATAAACCTGTTTTTTATATATATATTGTTAGTGATCCCTTCTGTTTAACTTCCCTATTACAGATTATGATGCTTAGATTATCTCTATGCATCTTGCATTCGAGAACAATACGTTTTGCTTACATAACGATCATATTTTCTTTTAATACTGCTAACTGGATCAGGAAAAGGCCCTGGTAGAAGGTTAGGACCTGAATTCGACTTTAAAAGAAACTAGAGAGTCCATCAGAGATGAAGTCTTCTATAATCTTCAGCCTCTAAGGTACAGGAAGTAAACTAATTCTCTATAAGTGCAAAGGGCAGTAATACTTAGGGTCGATGTATAGAAAAGTTGCAGGGAAACAACTTTTAGTTCCATGCAATAAAAAGCTTCCAATTAGAACTATCCTAAAAATAGAATAGGCTGCCATTTTGGATGAAGATGTTCAAGTGAGGTCTGGATGACCAGTACTTGTCTAGGAATGCTATACATATGTGTATATGGGAAACAATCATGTATTGGGTAGAGGAACTGCACTTCTATGGTCTCTTGAGTCTGGAATTCTGCTCAGGGATAAATGCTTAATAACTGTCCCACCACATATGTGTATATGTATATATATATATATATATGTATATGTGTATATGTGTGACTCTTTAAAGCTGAACCTCCATTATTGTTTTCTAGAGTCAACAGTCAACAACATAAATCAAGTCCTGACATATCCTTGCACTTTCTAAGGTGTAAGCATTTACACTAAAAATTAAATAGTTGTCTTTCCAGTAAAAGCATGCTCCAGCATATCCCTAATGGTATGGATTCTAATGATTGAACTTCAGGCTTCCTATTCTGGGTAGTTACACCCTTGCTTTTCCCATCTGTAAAATACATAGAATAATTCCTAAGGCCTTCCCTTAGGGGTGAGCATATGAGGAGGGAAAGGGCTCTTGGGGCTCTTTGGAAGGCAGGGTCAAGTGATTCTAGTCCCTAGCCATGGATCAGTCCATTTACCATTTACCTTCAGTCCCAAATCCTTCTTAATCTAGAATCTCTAGAGGCACTCTTTTTAAATTTGGGATTTTTTGTTTTTTGTTTTTTGTTTATTTATTTAGTTAATTTAGAACATTTTTCCTCGGTTACAAAATTCATATTCTTTCCCTCTCCTCCCCCTCCCCATAACCGAGGCACAATTCCACTGGGTTTTTCCATGTGTCCTTGATCAAAACCTATTTCTGTGTTGTTGATGTTTGCACTAGAGGGATCATTTAGAGTCTATATCCCCAATCATATCCCCATCGACCCATGTAATTAAGCAGTTGTTTTTCTTCTGTGTTTCTCCTCCTACAGTTTTTCCTCTGAATGTGGGTAGTGTTCTTTCTCATAAATCCCTCTGTGTTGTTCTGGATCACTGCTTTGCTACTAATGAAGAAGTCCATTACATTCGATTGTACCACAGTGTATCAGTCTCTGTATATAATGTTCACCTGGTTCCGCTCCTTTCACTTTGCATCAATTCCTGGTGGTCATTCAGTTCACATGGAATTCTTCCAGTTCATTATTCCTTTGAGCACGATAGTATCCCATCACCAACATATACCACAATCTGTTCATCCATTCCCCAATTGGAGGCCATCCCCTCATTTTCCACAGCTATGAATATTGTAGCATCCCAAGCATATTCACATCTATGAAATATAAATGACTGTATGGCTACTGTGTCTCCAAGCATAAGGTTATACCAATGAGGCTTGTGAATGTAACCTTGAACTGGCCATGCGGCCCTTGGCTAAGACAAACTCATTAACATGCTCGGACTCAATTCCCCGGGAAAGCTCGGTTTGCAATCTACACGCCCAAAGGTGTTCCCTCTACCTTGCCACCCAATCTTAATTGTCTATACTTTGTGATGTGGTTACTACGGGCTTGGGAGTACAGCTCAAGCAGGACAGGAATAAATTGAGAGGCAAACCCATGAACTTCCTCTTGGCCTTTCTCCCTTTCATGGAGCTCCACTGGGCTCCTCAATGACTATGTCTCTCTCTCCTCTTGACCTTCTCCTTCCCTGAGGCTGTAACCATCTCGGCCTGCATTCCCTATCTTAATCTCCTCATCCACCTCGTGTTCCTTTGTACTCATACTCTCCTATCTAAGGGAGTATCATAGGGATTGCCTGCCCTATCCAACCACTGACTTGTCCGTGTCTTTCATTTCCACCCTGGTTCTCGGTTCCTACCTCTCCTCGGGTCCCATCACAAAGGTGAGCCCCTTCCCTTGTGGGACCCTGCTGGTCAGGGAAGTCCATTAAGGAAAAACCCCACAAATATTCTTGTACAAGTCTTTTTCCTTATCATCTCTTTGGGGTACAAACCCAGCAGTGCTATGGCTGGATCAAAGGGCAGACAGTCTTTTAGCGTCCTTTGGGAATAGTTCCAAATTGCCCTCCAGAATGGTTGGATCAATTCACAACTCCACCAGCAATGAATTAATGTCCCAACTTCGCCATATCCCCTCCAACATTTCTTTCCTTTGCTGTCATGTTAGCCAATCTGCTAGGTGTGAGGTGGTACCTCAGAGTTGTTTTGATTTGCAGTTAATTATAAGAGATTTAGAACCCTTTTCATGTGCTTATTAATAGTTTTGATTTCTTTATCTGAAAATTGCCTATTCATGTCCCTTGTCCATTTATCAATTGGGGAATGGTTTGATTTTTTGTACAACTGATTTAGCTCTTTATAAATTTGAGTAATTAGACATTGGTCAGAGGTTTTTGTTATGAAGATATTTTCCCAATTTGTTGCTTCCCTTCTAATTTCGGTTACATTGGTTTTGTTTGTACAAAACCTTTTTAACTTAATGTAATAAAAATTATTTTACATTTTGTAACTTTTTCTAACTCTTGCTTGGTTAAAATCTTTCCTTTCCCAAAGAGCTGACAAGTATGCTATTCTGTGTTCACCTAATTTACTTCTAGTTTTCTTCTTTATATTCAAGTCATTCACCCATTCTGAGTTTATCTTGGTGTAGGGTGTGAGATGTTAATCTAAACCTAATCTCTCCCATACTGTCTTCCAATTTTCCCAGCAGTTTTTATCAAATAGTGGATTTTTGTCCCCAGAGTGGGATCTTTGGGTTTATCATAGACTGTTTTGCTGAGGACACTTACCCCAAATCTATTCTACTGATCCTCCTTTCTGTCTTTTAGCCAATGCCATATTGTTTTGATGACTACTGCTTTATAGTATAGTTTGAGATCTGATACTGTTAGGCCCCCTTCCTTCACATTTTTTTTTCATTATTTCCCTGGATATCCTTGATCTTTTGTTCTTCCAAATGAACTTAGTTATGTTTTTTTCTAATTCAGTAAAGAAGTTTTTCAGTAGTTCAATGGGTATGGCACTAAGTAAATTCGTTTGGGTAGGAGAATCATTTTTATTATGTTAGCTCTTCCTACCCATGAGCAATTAATGCTTTTCCAATTATTTAGATCTAGTTTTAATTGTGAAGAAAGTGTTTTGTAGTTGTGCTCATATAGTTCCTGTGTTTGTCTTGGGAGATAGATTCCTAAGTATTTTATATTGTCTAGGGTGATTTTAAATGAAATTTCTCTAATTCTTGCTGCTGAGATGTGTTGGAAATATATAGAAATGCTGATGACTTATGTGGGTTTATTTTGTATTCTGCAACTTTGCTAAAGTTGTTATTTCGACTAGCTTTTTGGTTGATTCTCTAGGATTCTTTAAGTAGACCATCATATCATCCACAAAGACTGATAGCTTGGTCTCCTCATTGCCTATTTTAATACCTTCAATTTCTTTTTCTTCTCTAATTGTTATTGCTAATGTTTCTAGTACAATTTTAAATAAGAGGTGATAATGGGCATCCTTGATTCACTCCTATCTTATTGGGAAGGCTTCTAGTTTATCCCCATTACAGATAATGTTTGCTGATAGTTTTAGATATATACAGTTTATTATTTTTAGGAAAGGCCCTTCTATTCCTATACTTTCTAGCGTTTTCAATAGGAATGAGTGTTGTATTTTGTCAAAGGTTTTTTTCTGCATCTATTGAGATAATCATGTGATTTCTGTTGGTTTGCTTGTTGATATAGTCAATTATGTGGATGGTTTTTCCTAATATTGAACCATCCTTGCATTCCTGGTATAAATCCTACCTGATTATATTGAATAACTCTTGTGATAACTTGCTATAGTCTTTTTGCTACTATTTTATTTAAGATTTTTGCATATTGGTCATTAAGGAGATTGGTCTATAGTTTTCTTTCTCTGTTTTTGAGCTGCCTGGTTTGGGAATAAGTACCATATTTGTGTCATGAAGAATATGGTAGAACTCCTTCTTTGCTTATTACGGCAAGTAGTTTGTATAATATAGGGATTAGTTGTTCTTTGAATGTTTGATAGAATTTATTTGTGAATCCATCTGGTCCTGGGGATTTTTTCTTAGGGAGCTCTTTGATAACTTGTTCAATTTCTTTTTGTCATATGGGGTTATTTAGGTGTTCTATTTCTTCTTCTGTTAATCTAGGCAATTTATATTTTTGTAAATATTCATCCATATCACCTAGATTGCCATATTTATTGCCATATACTTGGGCAAAATAGTTTTTAATGATTGCCTTAATTTCCTCTTCATTAGAGACGAGGTCTCCCTTTTCATCTTGGATACTGTTAATTTGGTTTTCTTCTTTCCTTTTTTTTTTTTAAATCCTTACCTTCTGTCTTAGAATCAATACTATGTATTGGTTCCAAGGTAGAACAGTGGTAAGGGCTAGGCAATTGGGTTTAAGTGACTTGCCCAGGGTCACACAGCTGGGAAGTGTCTGAGGCCAGATTTGAACCTAGGACTTCCTGTTTCTAGGCCTGGCTCTCAATCCACTGAGCTACCCAGCAGCCCCCTCTTTTTTTCTTTTTTTTAAATTAGATTGACCAGTACTTTGTCTATTTTATTTGTTTTTCCAAAGTACCAGTTTCTAGTCTTATTTATTAAATCAATAGTTCTTTCACTTTCAATTTTATTAATTTCTCCTTTAATTTTTAGGATCTCTAGTTTTCATCTGTGGATTTTTAATTTGTTCACTTTCTAGTTTTTTAATTTGGATGCTCAATTCATTGACCTCTGCCCTCTCTAATTTCTTAACATATGAACTCAAGGATGCAAATTTCCCCCTAAATTTTGGTTACACTGAATCCCATAGATTTGGAAAGTAGAGGCACTTCTTAACATTTTTTGTGTCAGGGACCTCTTTGGCCATGGATCAGCAAATGGATTTATGGACTCCTCCTCTGAATTTTCTTTTTAAGTGAATAAAATAAAATACAAAGGATTACAAATTACTATGTTGAAATGCAGTTTTCAATTTTTCAAAAGAAAAAAAAATTTCCCAAACCCTTAAAAACCCCTCACGGGAAAGGTTCCATAGATCCAGGTTAAGAACCCCTGATCAATATGGACCCCACTTTCACCCACATTCTCTTCTGCCTTCGGAGGGGGAAGTCAGTGGTGCCCCTGGTATCTGGGAAAGCAATGCTCAGGAGCCCCTCGGTGCTGATGGTGCTGAGTCAGCTGGGAAGGAGTTCGGAGGTGAAGCTGGCCAGGCCCCTGCACCAGATGGTAAGTGTGCATGCCTCTCCAGGCTTCGGGTAGCACAGAACTACTTCTCAGTTCATCCCCCTCAGGTTAACATCCCTTCCTCTAAATATTGCCCAAGAATTGGATTATCCCTGCAAATTCCCTTGGGGATTATTTGTTGTTCTGTTATTTAGTTGTTTCAGTCACATCTGACTCTTCATGACCCTTTTGGGGTTTTCTTGGCAAAGATACTGGAGTGCTTTGCCATTTCCTTCTCTAGCTGACTTTATAGATGATGAAACTAAGGCCAATATTGGTTAAATGACTTGCTCAGAATCATACAGCTAGGAAGTATCAGAGGTCAAATCTGAACCCAGGACCTCCCATGTCTAGGCC
Source organism: Monodelphis domestica (assembly GCF_027887165.1). Classification (NCBI taxonomy): domain Eukaryota; kingdom Metazoa; phylum Chordata; class Mammalia; order Didelphimorphia; family Didelphidae; genus Monodelphis; species Monodelphis domestica. Next base: position 461,700,719 of record NC_077227.1, on the reverse strand, counting down.
TGACTTACTCCACTGAGCTACCTAATTGTTTCCTTCACCCTCCAATTAAAAAACTTTTTTTTATGATTTTAAGTAGCAATACCAAAATGGAAATCCAGGTTCTTCTGTTTATCCCAGGGTTCTTTCTTCCAGAGTTCCTTTGTCCTCCAGGGCAGGATGCTAACACCATATTAGATAGCCAACAAAGGAGCTATGTCTATGGCTAATTAAAAAAAAAAAGGTTTTAATATGAACTATCATCAACAAATATTCCAGTATAAAAAGAACAAAAAAAAAGATTGGTGTGTAGTTTAAGTGTATGTTAAAGTTAACGCAGTGATAACAAAACTTCTATTTGTCTCCTTCCAACCCTTTTGTTTTCTTCTTTGTGTGATTTTTATGTTTTTCAGTTAACTTTTCTTAAAACAACCAAAAAACACCTTATTATCAGTTCTAAGACAAAAGAATGGCAAGGACTAGGCAGAGTTCAGTGACTTGCCCAGGGTCATATAGTTATGAAATATCTGAGACCAGATTTGAATTCAGGTTCTCCCAACTCCAGGCCTGGAGCACAAGTATATTACCAAGCTGCTTTGTTGTATTTTTGAGTAGCTTTCATTTTTCTAATTCACTTCTGACTGGAAAACCAGATTTATAAGCTTGTTTGAAATAGTTGACAAAAACATCTCAGTGGATGCTGAGTGAGGGCCTGATGGGATTCTCATGTAGTCAGAGGCTTGAGCTTTGGTCACTGGAATTGGTAACAGCTATTTTAGCTCCTCTGAAACCCACTTTAAATTTAAGTTCGTTTAATTTCCTTCCTTTCTCTTTATAGCAAATAAATGGGACCCTGCCCTCCATTAAAAAAATTTTTTTTTTTTAATTCTTACCTGTTTCAGAATCAATATCAAGTATTATTTCTAAAGCAGAACAGAAAGGGTTATTTGGAAGTTGAGGTTAAGTGGCTTGTCCAGGGTCATTATGCTTAGAAGGTCAAATTTGAACCCAGGTCTTCCCGACACAAGGCCTGGTAATCTATCCACTCTGCTCCTGCCTCCACCCCCTTTCTTAATTCTTGGATTCCTTCTATTTTCTTCTCTTCCCTAATCCCTAGAATTTATGACCCCTTTAATTTCCACCTCACTCCTCAGTTTCTCCACTCTCTTCATTTCCTCTCTCTTCCAGTTTTTTCCCCACCCCATGCCCTGGGTCTCTGTCGTCCTCAAAGAGCCCTAAATCTCCTCCACCCCCTTAATCCCTCTTCCGTCTTCTCTCTTCTCTTGAGCCCTTCCTCCAACCTTGGTTCCCCCATAGTCTTCTCCTCTGTGCCCCATTCTTCCTGCCTCCCATTCCCTTGCTCTTCCTTTTCATTTCCCTGTTTCTTCAGCCTTCTGTCTTCATCTCCCCATCCCCATCTGGTTCCTTCTCTAGGTGGCCCTCCTTTGCCCTTTCCTAACCCAATCCACTTCTCTCAGCCCTTCCTACCTTCCCTCTTGTCCCCACACCCTACTTTTGAGGGGCTCCCCTCCCTACTCAAGTCCCTTGGCGTAGTTCCATAGCAGAGCAATTTCAGGGAATGGAATTAGCCCTGCTGGACCATTACCACATGAAACTGTGGCTCCGACCCCAGACAAAGGCTAAAACTGGCCTGACTGGTCAGTGACCAGTTTAAGCCTAGAAGCAGTTTCCCAGGGCACAATTGCCTGCCTGCCCAAATCCAGTCAGAGAGCTGGGAGGAATGGGGAGAATGTGGCCCAGATGCGGGTTACTCTTTACACAACTGTAGGGGTAGCAGCTTTCAGATAAAGAGCTTGGGCCCTAAAGAGCCTGGGGGAAACATCCCATCTAGTCCTGGATCAGACCTAGGTGGGGCATATTCCGAGATTAGAGATCTGGCCTGTAGCCACCGGAGAAGGGATGGTTTTTTACATTTTTATTTTAATGAGGCTACTTTCCCCGCCCCCGGGGGGGTGGAGCCAAGGATGACTGGCAGGAGCCAGAGCCACTGGGGAGGGAGGAAGGCTCTTCCTAGGCTCTGATTAAGAGGGAGCTCCTCACCTCCCAGCACTAGTCGCCTTGCTCTCTCTCCCTCTCCAGGTCACCATGGCCAAGCAGGTACCGGCTCGAAGGCTCGAAGGCATCGACAAGAACCCTTGGTGAGTAAGAGGCAGAATGGGCATCTAGGGTTTGGGGAAACGGGTGGGGAACAAAAGAACGGGCAAGAACCTTTGGTGACTAGAAAGAAAGAACCGGCATTGGGATGCCTGACGGCTCAAGGATTTCTGGTAGAACCTGTCTCATTCCTGTGCCTTTTTCTATCAGGGGGGGAAAAAGCAAAACCTGTTCGGGTTGGAGGAGCTGGGAATGAGGGCCTTGAGCCCGGGGGGGCGGGGTGTGTGTGTGTGTGTGTGTGTGTGTGTGTGTGTGTGTGTGTGTGTGAAAACTTCCAGCCTCCAAATGTATATGCAGATGACAGTCCTACCCTCCTCACTCCATCCTTCCAGGGTGAAAAAGCATTGCAGCCTGAGAGACAGGGAGTTAGATAGCTCTGAGAATGCTTAGTCTGACCAGCACATTTACTGGGGACTAGATAGAAGCAGTAGTGGGTGGGAGGCCACATCTGGCCAGGCTTGAGGAATAAAGGCAGGGATGAGTGGCCCTAATGGGGTAATTCGTGAATTCTTAGACATAAATGGCCTTTGATTGGCTGGGGATCTGCTCTCATCCATTCAGTTTTCCATTCATTCAACTCTCTGATAGATGCTCTTGGAAAGATCCAATGAGATTGTATTTGTTCTCAGCAAATCATTTAACCTGTGTCTGTCTCAGTTTTCTTGACAGCAAAAAGGGGATCATAATAGCACCCACCTTCCAGGTGGTTGTGAGAATCAAATGAAATAATATTTGTAAATCACTTATCAAAATGGTTGGCACATAGGAGGGTTTTAGTAAATCGTGTTTTCTTGTTTCCTTTCCTCTCAGAATTTATAATTGGGCAGCAGGCAGACATATATTGGTTGTGCTAACATTTATATAGTCCTTGGGGCCCCTAGGTGGTTCAGTGGATAGATTGCTGGGCCCAGAGCCAACAAGACCCGACTTCAAATGTGGCCTCAGACGCTTCCTAGCTGTGTGATCTAGGACAAATCACTTAAACCAGTTTGCCTAGCTCTTGTTCTTCTGTCTTAGAGTTGTTACTAAGACAGAAAGTAAGGGTTTTTAAAAAATATGTAGAAAGAGAGCTGTCCATACATGCAAGATAAATTGGAGATAATTTCTCAGAGGAAAAGCCTAACACTGAGGAAGTCTGGAAAAGACTTTTTACAGAAAGTGAGATTTTTAGCTAAGACTGGAAGGACCAGAAGGGAGAGGATTCCAGGTATGGAAGACAGCCAGTGAAAAATGCATAGTGGGGCAGCTGTGTGGCTCAGTAGATAGAAAAGCTAGGGCTGGAGTTGGGAGAATCTGAAGTCAAATTGGGATTCAAACACTTCCTAGTGGTGTGATGACTAGTCACTTAACCCCCATCTAGCCTAGGAACGGATATTTAGTATCAATTCTAAAATAGATGATAAAGGTTAAAAAAAGAAAAGAAAAACACCCAGACTTGGGAGACAGAATAGCTTGTACAAGAAGTTTCACCTAGGAGATTACTGTCACTGGATCAGAGGGGAGTCAAGTCTAAGTTTATAATAACAGGTAGGTTTACAAAAGGCTTTACAAATATCTATTTTATCTTCATAGAGAGAATAGCTATTAAATAATTTCTCACTTTGCAGATGAGTAAACTGAAATATATTAAGGTAAAGTGACTTACCCAGGGTCTAATAGCTAGTTTGAGGCTGAATTTGAACCTAGGTCTTCCTGTATCCTGGCCCAGGACTCTATATTATGCCACTTAGCTGTGATGAATGGAAAGATAGGAAAGGAACCAAGTTATCAACAGAACTTTTATTAAGCTCCTATTAAATGCCCAAATGGAAAGTATGGCTTAGAGAGCTGGCTTTGAAACATGGAAATCCAGAGTTCAAGTTATGCCTTTGATGTATCCTTACTGGGTAACTCTGGGCAAATCACCTAATCCCTCAGTGCTAGTCTAGGTAGCTATCCAAGACTAAATTGCAGAGAAGGAACTGCCCTGCATTAGCAGTTATTTATGCCAATAAGATTTCCAATGCATCTGTAGTCTCTATATACCTAGCCCTTGTGAGTCTGGTTGAAGATAGATAAAGTACCTCTTGGCCCAGCTTCAGGAGGTGGAGAGGATTGGGGTCTGGTCTTTTCTATGACCAATGAACTATGGTACTATGTGACCAGAAGCTCAGCTTTTTTTTTTTTAACCCTTACCTTCCGTCTTGAAATCAATACTGTGTATTGGCTCCAAGGCAGAAGAATGGTAAGGGTCACAGCTGGGAAGTGTCTGAGGCCAGATTTGAACCTAGGACTTCCTGTTTCTAGGCCTGGCTCTCAATCCACTGAGCCACCCAGCTGCTCATCTATTTCTTAAGAGCTTTCAGTTTTCTGAGAAGTAACCTGGACTTCCAGTAGAAAGTTTCACAGAGCCCTACAGGCAATTGGAGGGGCAGAGAACTTCAGAGGTGGGAGGGCAAAGAGGTAGAAGAGAGCTGGCCTAGAGCCCAGAGTTGAGCAGCAAAGCAAAAAGCAGGAACTTAGCTGCGAGATCCTGGATGGTAACCTCTCTGGGCCTCAGTTTATTCATCTTTAAAGTGAGAGAGTTGGACTTGTAAGATCCTTTTCAGCTAAACCTATGGCCTAGTTCTGGCCTCGTTCTAGGATTTACCCTTTGGGGCTACATAGCAGACCAGACGCCAGTGCCCCTCATCCTTTGTCCGTGCCCATGGACAGGGAAAACTGTGCTGATCCTTGTTCCCTAATTTAATTTTTCCTGGTTTTCTACTCCTACCCTAGGTTGGAGTTTGTGAAACTGGCCAATGAGAATGAGGCTGTGAACTTGGGCCAGGGCTTCCCTGATTTTGCACCTCCAAAATTTGCCACAGAAGCATTCCAACAAGCTGTCAGCGGAGACGTCATGCTTAATCAGTACACCAGAGCTTTTGTGCGTCCCCCCTCCCTTTCCCTACTCAGTCTTCCCTTCCACCCTCATCCAACCTGAGTACAATGACCAGACTTAACTCATGCCCTTTCTACACACCTGTCTTCCTCCTAATAATGTGGAGAGTTGAGCCCAGAACCAAAAGGGATGAAAGGGAAAACTCTAGTCCACCCAAGGAGACATTGGTCTTTGATGTTGGCAGGTTCTCTTGATTCTCTCCACAGGGCCACCCTCCCCTGGTAAAGATCCTGGCCAAGTTCTTTGGGAAATTGCTGGAACAGGACTTGGATCCCCAAAAGAATGTGCTTGTGACAGTGGGTGCCTATGGGGCCCTCTTTTATGCCTTCCAGGCCCTGGTGGATGAAGGAGATGAGGTGAGAGAGGTAGAGACAGTAGGGGAACAGAGGTCCATGAGGCATGGGCAACTAGTCCTAATGGTGACTCCCCTTACCTTCAACCTGTCCCCAGGTTATTCTCATTGAACCCTATTTTGACTGCTATGAGCCCATGACAAAGATGGCTGGTGGCTGTCCTGTGTTTGTGCCACTTCGACCGGTGAGAATTTCAAGGGACCCCAGGCCAGTTGGGAGTCAAGGGCCAGAACCTGGGATGCAAGTGTGGCTGAATCCTGTCCCCTTTGGGAACTAGAAGACAGGGACGTATGGGAGAAAGGGAAAGGGTGAAGAGAAGGTGGCATCAAGGAAACAGGGCAGGAAGAAGACTCACCTTGTTAACTGAACAACACTCTTCTGGCTTCTCTCCGGCTTCCTCTGCTAGCCATCAACCTATAAGGGGCAGTTGATGTCCAGTGGCGACTGGCAATTAGATCCAGATGAGCTGGCCAGCAAGTTCACTCCCCGGACCAAGGCCATCGTCATCAATTCACCCAACAATCCCTTGGGCAAGGTAAATATACTTTTCTTGAGAGGTCTGGATAGACATTCATCAGAACTTCCATTGTAGAAACCCCCTGTGCCCATACATATTTGCTCTTGGGAGTTCTGCATACTGAGAGGTGAGGCAATTCGTCCACAATGATCACACACAGCTGTGGTCTGACAAAGTCCAGGTCTTTAACTCCAAAACTAGCTACCTTTATTTTGCTGCCTCTCTAATTCTAGCCTAGTGTTATAGCACTTTAAGGTTTGCAAAGAGCTTTACATTTATTCTTTGTCTCATTTGATGCTCCAAACAACCCTGCGCAGTTGTGCCAGTTTCATTAACCTTCTTTGACAAAAGAGGGAAATGGAGGTACAGAAAAGTCGTGGGGTCATGTAAGTAAGAGCTGGGACTTGAATTCAGGTTTACTGAGTAAATTCAGTGTTCTTTCTACTTGTTATACATGTACTATTTAGGACTGACGTAAGGTATCCTTTGGTTATCTTCTCCTCCCTTGACAGGACCCCCTTAGGGTTCTGAGTTTGAATACTGTCAGTCATTTCCATAAAAAAAAAAAAGTGAAGACAGGCCCCTCTCCCTTTTCCTTGGAGGTGGGTCTCTGCTGGATAGAGTTCCATCCTGGGTCTATCTTTTCTTTTCTCTCCACTCTGCTTTTTCCTTACAGGTGTTCAGCAGGGCAGAACTGGAAATTGTGGCAAATCTGTGCAGAAAACACGATGTCCTGTGTATCAGTGATGAGGTTTACCAGTGGCTGGTGTATGACGGAAAGAAACATATCAGCATAGGTAGGCCAAGCTAGGAGGCATCCCCTCTCTGAGCAGCAGAGGATCTGATGAGGCTAAAAACTATCCATCCCAGTCAGTCAGTCAGTCATATCAATAAGCATTTAGTAAGTGCCAGGCTGTGAGAAAAGCAAATTTAACAAGCATTCTTTCATGTCTTCTGTTAGTAAAACATTGTGCCAAGCCCAGGGGGACAACCCAGAGTTTAGAGGAAATGTGGTCCCCTCCCTCATGGAACCCACAGACAAGAAGCCCACTGCAGCATTCTGAGCCCGTGGTCATTCAGCTTCAGCTTGAGGGGAAAACCATTGCCTCTCCAGGCAGCCAGCCCCGGGCTAGGCAACTTTAACTATCAGGAAGTTTTCCCTTACATCCTATAAATCTGAATCTTTTCAAGGCTGTCATTGCCCCTGGTTCTGTCCCCTGGAGCCAAGCAAAACACACCTGCTCTCTCCTCTCCCTGTAGCCCTTCAGATAGTTTGAAGACAGCTCTCATGGCCTCTATGGTCTTCACTTCTTCTAGGCTAAACATTTTTTAATTAAGTTTAATTAATTTAGAATATTTTTCTATGGTTACAAGATTCATGTTCTTTCCCTCCCCTTCCCACAATCCCCTCCACCAATGAGCAATTCCACTGCATTTTACATGTGTCATTGATCAAGATCTATTTCCATATTATTAATATTTGCACTGGGGTGATCGTTTAGAGTCTACGTCCCCAATCATATCCCCATCGAACTATGTGATCAAGGAAATGTTTTCCTTCTCTATTTCTGCTCCCACAGTTCTTCCTCTGGATGTGGATAGTGTTCTTTCTCATGAGTCCCTCCGAATTGTCCTGGATCATTGCATTGCTACTAGTAGAGAAGTCCATTACCTTCGATTGTTAGGCTAAACATTTCTAGATCTTTCAACCAGTCCAGTTAGCAGAATGTCCAGTACCCTCAGCTTCCTGGCCACTCTCTCCTGAACATGCCTCAGGCTGTCTGAATTTTTACTAAATTGTGGTGCCCAGAACTAAAACACAGGCATCCAGATGTGGTCTGACTAGGACAGAAGATTATGGTATTATTACCTCCTTCATCCTGGTTTCAGCCTATGATAACATCAGCTAATCTGGCTTACCGAAGGACTTTACTTTGCCTTGTCTGGCACAGTTGACTGATCAAAGTCTTTTTCTTTTTTTAAGCCCTGCCCTTTAAGTCCAAGTATCAATTCCAGGGCAGAAAAGTGGTAAGGCAGTTAAAAGGTTTGTCCAGAGTCATAGAACTACAAAATATCTGAGATCAAATTTGAACCCAAGACCTCCCATATTCAAGTCTGAATCTCTATCCACCAGCTGCAACTTGGTGAAAGCCTTTTTTTTTTTAATTCAAAGATATCTTAATTTCCCATTTACACATAACAATTTTCAATATGTTTCCAAAATTATAAGATCCAAACTGTCTCCCTTCCTTCCATACCAGAGATGGTAAGTCATTTGATCTAGACTATATATGTATCATGCCAAACAAACTTCTATATTAGTCATATTATAAGAGAATACTCATTTAAACCAAAACCCCAAAGTAAAACCGCAAATAGACTAATGTGGAAATAGTCTGATTTGATAGGCATCTGACTTCAATAGCTCTTTCTCTGGAAGTAGATAACATTTTTTATCCTAAGCCCTTCAGAATTGTCCTGATCAAAATCTTTTAACTAGGAGTGGTGATAGTGGTTTGGAACATTCCTGGAGGGTAGGTGAATGTAGAAGACAGATAACCCAAATCTTGTGTCAGAAGCCCATTAGAGCCCACATATCTTTTTTTCAGAGGAACTTATCTAGCCTTCTCTCTCTTTACTTTTTTTCCTTAACCCTTACTTTTTGTCCTAGAATCAATACTAAACACTGGTTTCAAGGAAGAGGAGCACTAAGGGCCAGGCAATTGGGGTCAAGTTATTTGCCTAGGCTCATACATCTAGGAAGAATCCAAAACTAAATTTGAATTCCAGGCCTGGTGCTGTATCCATTGAGCTGCCTCAATTCATATACTTTTGAAGTTGATAATTTTTAATTCAACATAGAATTTAGCATTTGCTTTTATTAGAATTAGAATATATATAATATAGAATTATTAGAATCCATCTCATTCATTCTCAATTCTAGTCTTTCAAAATTTATTTGGAGTTGGTTTTATCATCTACCATATTAGTAAATGCTATGAACTTAGAATCTTCTGCCAGTTTGAGAAGCATGTTCTATATGCCTTCATTCAGTCAGTGTTAAAAGGCATGAGGCTGAGGATATATTCCCTGGGCTCCTTCTCCAGAGATCATCTTCCTAGCTGACATCAACCTTCTAATGACAGTTCTTTGTTGAGCTTATTCAGCTCAAAGTTCATCTATCAAAGTCATCTAGCCCATCTTTTCCACAAGAATCACCTGAGGTTTAGTTTAAATGCTTTGCTAAAATCAAAGTATGCCATGCCTTTAGAATTCTTTTAAACTAGTAAAGATTCAAATAGGCTTAGAGTTGAAAGGGACCTCAGAGGCCATCTATCTAGTCCAACCCACATCTGGAAAAGAAATACCTGGCAAAAGTGGATCTCCAGCATCTACTAGTAAACTTCCAGTAAAGGCAACATTCCATCTTCGGACAGCTTTCATTCTTAAGCTTAAATCTATTATATTTCTTTGAAATTTATGTCCATTGGTTCTGCTCTCCAGGACTAAACATCATCAGTATAATCCTCCTTTTTTGGGACAATTCTTCATATAATTAAAGACAGCTACTGGATTTCTCCACCAACCCAGTGTTTGTCAGGCTAAATACCATTTCCTTCAATCCATCCTTATATAGTATTGGCCTAAGGCCTACCAGTCTAGTTACCCTAACAAAAGGGAAATAAAGTTGTCTTGCTATGACCTATGGTTAATGAAACCCTCCTGGCTTTTAATGATCACTGCTTCCTTTTCCAAATGCTTCATAAACTACTTCTTTAGGTTAACAAGTTCTGGAGTATTCCCCAGAATATATCAGGTTTACTAGTCTATCATTTACTCACTCCACCCTCTTCCCTTTGTTGAAAATTGAGACACCTTTTGCCGTTCTTCAGTTCTTCTTCCCTTTTCTGAGATCTTTCAAAGATGGATGATAGTCATTCTTTTTAGTATTTATTTCCAAGGACCTTTGATCTTATGCATCCAGGAAGTGACATGAACTCAGTGGTGATAGCTAGATGTTCAATCAATCAACCAAATTTTATCAAGGGCCTAGGATCTGCCAGGTACTCTTCTAGGTACTGAAGATACAAAGACAAACAAATAAGTCCCTGTCCTCAAGGTGCCACATTCTGTTTGAGGGAGACAACAGATACACACTTATAGGGACACACAAAATAAATACGTGATAATTGATGCAGGGAGGCATTAGCAGCTGAGGGAAAGTAATCTAGAAAGGCTTCATGTAGACACTGCTTGAGTTGAATTTTGAAGGAAACAAGGGATTCTAAGATACTGAAGAAGGAGGAAGTGCATTCCAGTCATGGGAACTGCAAGCAAAAAGGCACAGAGATGGGATCACTATCATAGGTAACAAAAATGAAGGTCACTGTATCTGGAGTGCAGAGTGCCTGAAGAAGTCACATATAACAAGTCTGGAAAGGTAGTTTAGGGATGGATTGGGAAGGACCCACAGAAGATCTTATAGGCAACAGGGATCATAGATTTAAATCTGGAAGAGCCTTGTAAAGTCAGCCTCATTTAAAACAGATAAGTAATTTGGGGTCTGAAGAAGTTAAGGGATTTGCCCAAGGTTACCAAGATAGGAAGTGGCAGGCCAAGATTTGGACCCTGATCCTCTGACTTTAGTCTTAACTCATGACAGTTTATTGAATAATTGAGACAATCAGATGTGTGCTTTTAGGGAAATCACTTTTACATATATGTGGAGAATGGATGAAGGTAGGGAAAGGCATAAGGCAAAGATATCCAATTAGGAGCTTATTGAAATAGTCCAGGTGAGAGGTGATAAGAGATTTAACCAGGGTCATGTTTATGTGAGTGAAGGAAAGGAACGGTGTGAAAGATCTTGTTTCTATCTCCACAATATTTGGTAACTAGATAAGTAGAGTGAGACAAAGTAAGGAGTCAAGGATGGCACTAAGGAGTCAATCTGGGTAAATGGAAGAATAGAGGAGCCCTTGACAGAAAGAGTTAAGTTCAGAAGAATGGTCTGTTTAGAAAAGAAAAAAGTTCTTTTTAGATTGTTGATTTTGAGATACCTGAAATAGATAATATCTGTTTCAAAATATCTATTGGGCAGTTGATGGTGTGAAACTGGAGCTCAAAAGAAAAGGCTATAGAGAACTGGGAGTCATCTGCATAGAGATGATGATTAAATCTGTAAAAGCTGATGATGTCACTTTATGAGAGAATTTAGAGAGAGAAATTGGCCCAGAAGAAAGGGCATGCCTGCATTTAGGGACTTAAAATGGCTGATAAGCCAACAGAGGCACCTAAGAGGAAAAGATCAGATGGGAAGGAGAAAGATGGGAAGTCCAGAGAAGAAGGACTATTCTTGAGAGACTGTGGTTATGAGTGTTAAATCCCATAGAGAAGTCAAGAACAATGGGCATTGAGGAAAAGCCATATTTGGCAATTATGAAATCCCTGGTAACTGTAGGGAGAATAGTTGAAGGAGGAGTCTAGAAACTAGACTTCCAGGGCCTAAAAAGAGGAAGTGAAAGTAATAAGTATAGATGACTTATGAAGAAGGAAAAGGGGGGGCTGTTCTAAGAGTGCATATGCAGGAAATTCAGTGGCCATTTCCTGAGGAGAAGGTAAATCTTTGCTATTTATATTCTTTGCTTCCCATTCCAATGATTATTTGTGGAAGAATAAACAGAAACAAAATAAAGATTTGAGTATTTTTGCCCTCCTGACATTCTCCATTATCCTCATAACATTCTTCATTATCCTCATCCCATCCTTGCTGACCCAGTCTTACCCCATGAATATCTTTTGCCCCAAATATAGCCTTAAAAAGACCTATTGTTGCTTTTAACATTAATCATCACTTTCAGCTCATTCTGGCCTTTAGCATTTCTAAGGACTGTGCTACTCTTTACCTTCAGTTAATGACCCTTGTAAAAATTTCCAGAAGTTCAGCGAGTTCCCCTTATGCTCACTCTTTAGGCATCTCCCCTTTTGCTTTTTATGAATTATTTCTACATGGACACATAGGATTTAGAGTTGAGTGTCTAAAATTTCATTATCAACTTCTCAGCTCTCTCAGCCTGACTTCCTCTTTAAAGTACTAGGTCCCTGGATCCTACCTCTTGTTTCACTCAGTACTTTGAAGGCCCTTCTCCCAAACCTAGAGCACCTCTCATCTACCCAGCTTTTCTCTAACAAACTGTCAGAGTCATCATTTGCTCCCAAGGTTCTTGTCATTTCTACTTTAAAAACTAGTTCTTCCTTGATGGTCATAATTAGGTACAGAATAATAGTTTATCTTTTGAGGTATGAAATTGTTCATTCAAGACTTCTTAATAACAGCTAGCATTTAGCTAGTGTCTTAAGGTTTGTAAAATGATTTACAAATGTTTTCTTACAGCAGCTCTGGGAGGTAGGGGATCTTACTATCTTCATTTTGCCTATGATAAAACTGAGACAGACAGAGGTGAAGTGACTTGCCCAGGTAGCACAGCTAGTATGTAAGGCAGCATTTGAACTCAGGTCTTCCAGATTCTAAGTTCAGGGCTTCATCTACTGTGCCCCCTCACTGCCTACTTTTGGCAGAGAGTTGTCATATTTCCAGCAGTATCTCAATCACTACCACTTTATGCTATCTATTGCTATGCCATCCATAGATAGATACAAATAGATTTATATATCTGTTTCCCAGATTGTCACCTAACCCTTCTGTTAGCAGTATTCCCCTATAACAATATTTGCTTTTTGATTCTCCTTAGAATGATTCTAGCCCAAATCCTTTTTGCCATGATTCCCACCTTGAATTTTTGAATTTTCCCATATAAATGCATCTCAATCACCTCCAATGCTATTTCTTGGTAGCAAGTAGTACCCCCACTACAGACAATACTACTGTGTTTTTTGAGTAAGATGTACCATTTCAGATCCCCAAGTCCCATCTCATCAACTTTCCTTGATGTCTAAGAGGTCAAATTTGCCTCCTTTATGTTAGAATCTCCTCTTTTCCTTACTGTCCAGACTTTGTGCATTCACATACAGACACCTGAAGTTGGGAGCTTTTTTGCTGGTTCCCTTTCTGAATGTTATCTTCCTTGTCTTCCCCACTACCTTCCTATGGTGTACCTCTTACTGGAGCATCAGGCTTGTCAGATCTCTTAGGGCTTTTCTCTCTCTCTTCTTCATTTTTCCAGTTTAAAATCCCCTGATTAGATTCAAAAGATTCCCCAAAGTATGGGGTTTGGGGCCCCTCCTCAGGCACACTCCATTTTTGTCCAAGAGCCTTTCATTCCTATATTTTAAACAGCAGTCCAGAAATCCAAATCCCAGTCACCACCACTCTCATGTTTAGCCAACTGTTTACTTCCCAAATCTGCCTTTCTTTTTTGATTCCTTACCATCAATTGGTGGTAAGGATGAAAATACCATCTGTGCCCTCAAGATCTTCAGGGTTTATTTGCTTGGTTTTTTTGTCCAGGTTGTCATAATCCTTATTGATGATCTTGGAACATTCTTTTTAGTGATATACTTTGTCTTCACAGGAATCACCAGAATGAGTTGTAGACATCATCTTTGATAATTCTTGGGAAAACAACCAACCTCTCTGTTTTTAAGCATGAGATGGCCCAGGCCTAGCTCCCTGACCCTTTATAGGAAGCCCCTCACACCTGTTACACATTTCTAGTTATTCTTTTCTCTTGGTGACTAGCCCGCAACACTCCAATCACCTGACAGTGACAAGAATTCCCCTCTGCATTGCCACATCCATTTTCATCTTTATTTTCTCCTTGATGCATTTATTCATTCTTTCACAGAACATCTCATTCTTCTTTATAATTTGATGAGCAGAAGGGCTTCCTCTAGCCCTTCACTTTCTTCTATAGACCTGAAACCAATTTACATTTTGGATATACTGCTAAATGTTCCCAGCTTGCCCTATTTCCTAAAAACAAGATCAATGATCTTTTGTCTTCTTTTGGCTATCGCCCTCTCATCTAACACTTCTATCTAAGTCCTGTCCCTAACTAATAAAGTGTCAGTCTGTGAGGTGTTATTCTAATGAAATCCACTCACTTGGTTTCACCATGTTACCCCATCTCTACAATTTTTTACTTCTCTGGTTACTAGTCTGGCTCTCTGGCTCTACTTGGGGTAGAAGGATATATTTAGCACACAGAAGCAGAGAAAATCCAATTATTTAAGAAAACACAAAAACACAGGACAAAATAACTATCTAATGATTATTACTTGCCTTATTCTGTCTGGTTGATCTCAGAATACTCCTCTCTGCTAACTCTGACCCTGTCTGTGTTTGGGTGGAAGACTTAATTTATTTGGCAGTCAAAAACACAAAGCCAATTTCCTACTAAGATCTGCCTTCCTCGTTTCACCTACCTGATGCTCTTGAAACCCCCTCCCCTCTACTTGTCTTGCTCATGGACGTCTTTTCTCCACTTAGTGGAGAAGGGAAGCTTACTTATTTAGTTGACAGAACACAGAGATGTTAGATGAAATCTAATTCTCACTACCTTATTTCACCTTGCCCTTGATTTCTACCTATTTCACCTGATTGCTGCTGGTCTTGGCCTCTATTCAAAGGGCAGATTTACTTAACAGATGAGGCACAAGTGTAAGAGACAAAAGGCAAAGTCCAGTTGTTTATTTAGATATTCCCACTTCATTTCTTCTTGCCAAGACTCTACAAATTTTTTTTCTTATTTGTCTGGGCAATAAGCTCTCTGACTTCCTAGCTTTTACTGCCCCTACTAGTAGGAATTACCTGGCACCCCTAACCCCCATGCTTTTGTGAATGGGCTTGACACATAGGGAGTATAGAAATGGCTGGAATGCTCCTCTTAGAGAGCCTATATAAGAAATAATGAAGGGAGAATGGCCTCAGAGAAACTAGGGAAGGTTTACATGAACTGATGCAGAGCAAACAGAACCAGAACAGTTTATAACATTGACAACAAATGACTTTGAAAGAATTAGGGTCTCTGAACAAGAGCATAACAACCAACCACAATTCCAGAGGCCTCATGATGAAACATACTACTTGCTTCCTGATAGAGAGGTGAAAGACTCAAAGTGCAGAATGAGACATGTTTTGGGGAGAGGGGAAACACAGATAATGCAGAAATATATTTTACTTGCCAATATATTTTTATAACAGTTTTCTCATTTGGGAGGGAGGAAGAGGGTCCACTGGAGCAGAGAGAATACAGATTTTTGCTGATTAAAAAAATAAAATATAGTTTTAAAAGAAAGGAGAGGAAGAGTCTGTGCTGTCGCAGCTAACAGCTAACAGACCCTCTTTGGTGCCCTTGGTCTCTTGGCCTGCTCCAGCCTTTCCTTGTGGCATTTGACTACCCATCATTCATTTTGTTCCAGTCCCCTCAACAACTACTTTTTCTTCTCCTTGGCAGCCACTCTTCCAGGAATGTGGGAACGCACCTTGACTATTGGCAGTGCAGGAAAAGCCTTTAGTGTCACTGGTTGGAAGGTGAGCCTTGGGAAAATACGGGGATTTGAAAGACTGGAGAGGAAGTCTAGGTGAGGGCAGGAGTGAAGATAGGGGGAAAAAAAAAAGGTTTGGAGAACATGGGGCTCCAGGGGAGAATCTAATCCTTTTCTTCTTCTGGTCTAGGTGGGCTGGACCTTGGGACCAGATCACCTTCTAAAGCATCTTCGGACTGTCCACCAGAACTCCTTATATCACTGTCCTACTCAGGGCCAGGTGAGGGATTGGAATGCCTTTCTTTCCTGGTGTCGGGGACTTTGGACATTATGAAAGACTAACATATCTGGATAGACTTTGGGATAGACCCTCCCCCTCTATTCCCCCCCCCAATCCCTACTGAAGGAGATTGCCACTAGCAAGTGAGAGAATGCAGCAAAGGTTCAGAGGAAGGGACAACCTTAAGAAATGTGATGAGTCGGGAGACCACTATAATTAGAGCTACTTAGGTTCTAGCTGACAGATGCTAGCTTCAGCAGACAGCTCATGGGTCCCCAAACCAGGGTGAGTAAAGTGGATCTGGTCATTTGACCAGAGGCTCAAGACTGACAAAGAAACATGCAGAATCAAAATTCAGGGGGCTCAAAGCTAAGAGGGATAGCAGTGAGATTGGGTGTCACAATATGGCACACTCCTAGGCTCATGCCTTGTGAGGACCAGTAGAAGGAACTCAAGATGTGTAACTTGGAGAAGACTTTAGAAAGAATCTGATAATTGTCTTTTAGTATCTGAAGGGCTCTCATAGTAAAGAGAGGTTAGCCTTGTTCTTCGTGGCTCCAGAAGACCAAACTAGGGGTCATTGTTGTCATTCAGTCATGCCTGACCCCAATTTGGGGTTTCTCTAGCAAAGATACTACACTGGTTTGCTATTTCCTTCTTCATGTCATTTTTCAGACGAGGAACTGAGGCAGACAGGGTTAAGTGATTTGCCCAGGGTCACATAGCTAGTAAGTGTCTATGGCCAGATTTGAACACAGGGAGGTAAATGTTTCAGATTCTAAACCCAGCACTCTAACCACCATGACACCTAGCTTCCCTGAAAGGAACCTTAAAAATTATTTACTCTAGTCTATTTATCTTGCAGAGGAAAAAAACCGAGGCTCACAGTATTGAATTTCTTGAGCTTATATAGCTAGTTTGTAGTAGAAGCCTACCAGAAATTGAGGTTCTTGGGAGATTAATTTTGAGGCTTGTATATGATTGACTGGAGAAGGAAGATACTAGAGATGGAGAGACCAGTTAAAAGACTACTATAACAATCCTAGTGAGAGGTGATGAGATCTTGAACTAGGTTAGGGCTGATAGGAATAGAGAAGATCACAAATAATAATAACAACTTGGGGCAGCTAGGTGGTTCAGTGGATAGAGAGTCAAGCCTAGAGCCTGGAGATCCCAGGTTCGACTGTGGCCTCAGACACTTCCTAGCTGTATGGACTTGAACAAATCACTTAACCCCTATTGCCTAGCCCTTACTACTCTTCTGCTTTAAAACCAAATTTAATATTGATTCTTAGATGTTAAGGTAAGGATTAAAAAAATTTTTTTTAAATAATAGTAACTCAATTACATAGCACTCTAAGGTTTACAGAGTATTTTACCCACAACAAACAAACCAGGGAAGTAGGTAGTACAAGGGTTTTTATTATCTTTTGACAGTTAGGAAAACTTAGGCCCAGAGGAGGCTAAGGAACCTGCCCTAGGTAACAGCTAAGTGACACTGCAAATGACGAATGGATCTAGTTAGGAGGGAAAGCGACAAATCACTGGTGAATTGAAGATTGCCCTTGAGCTGTTGTGATTCTGGGCAGCATCCAGGGTACCCCTATCCCACCCTTTCTCCTACATTCCAGGAAGCTGTATTTTCCAATTTTGAGCGGGAACTGAAGCTCTTTGGTCAGCCTGATAGCTACTTTGTCCAGCTGCCTGAAGCTACTCAGAAAAGTCGAGATCACATGATAGAGAGCTTGCTGACCGTTGGAATGAGGCCTGTTATTCCCCAGGGCACCTACTTCCTCATTGCAGACATCTCTACCTTCAGTGAGGCCTGGGGGAGTAGGGAGAGGGGTTAGGGAGCATTGTGGGAGCACATCAGGGGCTTAATGGGATGCCCCCATGTCATGCAGAGGAGAAGATGCCCGACCTCCCTGGCTCAGAGGGGGAAGCCTACGACTCCCGCTTCATCAAATGGATGATTAAGAACAAGGTAGGTCCCAGAAGGTTGCAAGCAAGACTTTGCCCCTCCTCCCAAGCCCTTTCCCTCTCTAGGCTTGGATCAGAGAAGACACCTTTCAACTCTGACCATCTGGGAAGCTGTTGCTCTGGATTCTTGAACCAGGAGCAGCTAGGGTCAGAAACAAACTTTGCTTGTAACCCCTCTTCTTCCCCTTCCCTGCTTCTCTGGGTTGGGACTTATCGCTTTGCCCCATAGGGCTTGGTGGCTATTCCGGTCTCAGCGTTCTACAGCTCTGAGCAGAAGAAGCATTTTGACCACTACATCCGATTCTGCTATGTGAAGGTAAGCATGTGCATGCTGGGAAACAGTGAGGAATCCCGTGATGGGATATGATATGGCATCTTCTGCAGCCCCACCTCCCCTCTTAACTTAAGAAGGAATTTTTAGCACACCCAGGGATGTAAACTCTTGTCAAGGATTGGTACCCAATACCCCTGTGACCTGCCTGGGGTATAGAAATCGTCAGATGGGCAGATGCCTGACCCACCTCCATATACCTATTTCCTCTGTCCTATCCAGAACCACTACTCCTATGTGGGGATTGCTACTTCCCTGGGCCACTTCACAAAATTATCTGACTTTCCATGAGTCTTTCCTTATCCATTGGCACGGCCATGGGTCTTTCCTTGTCCAGCAGGAATCAAGGGTACATCCCCCTGGGACTAGAGGGGGCAAAGAGGGATCTAGTGCAACAAGGCTTGCTGGCTCTTGGGCAAAGCATGTTGATTCCAATCTTCTGTTTAGAGTGACTCCACTATCAAAGCCATGGATGATAAGCTACAGCAGTGGAAGACAGAGCTCAACGGCTGATTTCTACACCTAGGTCTCTCCCATCCCCCTTCCCATTCTACTTGATTGGGCCCTTCCCTTTCTCTCCATCCATCCTTTGTGCTTCAGGTATTCCCAGGTTTGGGGGAGGGAAGGGGGAAGCCCCTTAGATGTGGCCCATGTCAGAGTGGGAAGGATAAAAAGGGAGCACAGAACCATCCCAAGTCTTCCTTTGTCTGCTCGCCCTTTTATTCTGGGATTTGGGGGACCTAGGAACCCTCGCCTAACCAGCACCCACACTCCCATCCCTTTGAGAGGAAACATTCAGCTTAGTCAGCATTGGAGTGTTTTCTCTATGGCAGGGCTCTTCCCAGAACCTCCCTTTCTCTTTTATCATTTCCTTTTCTCTCCATTGAATCATAAAGTGGGATTTCCTTCCCCACTTAGAAAACCTGAATCAGCCACCCCAAACTGAGACATGAATGCCAACCAGGCCAGAAGTCACCTGAGGTTTATAAAGACATCTGACGGCTTACTTTTATGCCTCCTGGGTCCTGTGTCGATTTAATTGCTAGCTTCTTCCTTGGGTTTTTCTTTTCTTCTTTTCACTTTTAAGGACTGGCACAATATTGTAAAGAGTCAACAGTCAAGTTAACTTGCACATCCAGCCAATCACAGCCTTGAAAAGATCCCTTTAGACTTGAATCAAGAATGTTTACTTCAAGCCAAGAGCCATATTTTTCTCTTAATAAAGTTTATTGTACTCTACAAAGGCAGTTACTCTTCCTTCAATGACCTCTTTGCTGGGTTGAAAGACCAATTAAAAATATCATAACTTAGTAATAATCCTGTAAAAATGAGAAGAAAAAATGAAATTTTTTATCTCAGCTAGCAAAATCAAATGTAAAAAAGTTCATCAAAGACCAATAAATAGCCATATTTTTAAGTTCCTATTGAAAAAACATTTCTTCTTTCCCTCTTGTCTCTCCCCTCCTATGTTCTGATCCACCCATGTGGAGCCAATACCCCTGTTTGTTACTAGCTGGTAGAAATGAGTCTGAGAAATGAGAAATGAGTGATCTGCTCCAAGGCTAGAGTTTGTTGGGCAGGCAGGTCACCAGGTGATTGCAATCTACGTTGAATCAGGTGGGCCAGGTGAGCAAGAGAAAACACTGGGGTGGGCAGGGCCAGGACAGCAGCAGGGAGGGAGCCGGAGCTGGAGTGGGCAGCCAGGGTGGGCAGGTGAGCTGCAATCTGCAAACAGGTCTGGAGTGGGGGGGGGGGGGGGGCTGCAGACAAGGATGCACGCAGGCAGGGAGAAGCAGCCGTCCAAAGAGGATGGTGGCGGCAGACAGGCAGGGCTGGGAGCGAGCTATCTAATGGCTGGAATGAGCAGCAGCTTTGAGAGGGTAAAAAAACCTTGACCAGAGAAACATGCTTAAAAAAAAAATCCTCAGCAGTAGCTATTAAAGGCTGAACTAAAGATCAGTAAAGAAAAGAATCAGAAGATTGAGAGTATTTCGTTTTCCCGTTAGGTCACCAATTGTTAAGATTAAAATTTTGGGGAAGCTGAGGCAGGAAGAAATTAGTTTCTCTCTGCAAGGAGTATTATTTTATGAGGTTTATTAAAGGTCAAGGGTTAAAGAAAATACAAGCAAGAGAAGCACATGCTAGGTGGGCCATAAGGCCCACCCAAATTTCACTCACATCATGAGCCGTGTCTGTTGCCAGCGGAGCCAGGAAGAGAAGAGTGCCCACCATGGGTGGAGACCCTTTGAATAATGATTTGCCCTCGGCCTAGGTGAGAATTCAGTGAGATTACAAAGCATTTTGGGGAAGTGGAGCAAGGACTTCTGGGGATTAAAGTCCTGGATTCAAGTATCCATTTTTTACAATAGTTGTAGCTGAGCCAATGTGTAATGTCAGAATTTACATTCAAAAATTATTTGTATTTCCCTAAGCAATAGTAGCATTTCTTACAAGTTTGAAATTTTACAACATATAGAAAACAAATTCCTTTTGACAGTATATAGCGTAGACATACAAAATAAAGGGTATACAGTAGTGTCTGAATAACTGTAGCTATTCTCTTCTGATCCCATGTTAAAGTCTTTGTAGTATAGGAAGTATCTGTTGTCATTAACATACACATGTGGGGGTTTAGTCCATACAAGTTAACATTCTTAATATTGGGGTTTAGTTATGATAGACTTCAGCATGACAAGTGTCCATCAGGTGAATAATATTAAATATACTTAAAATAAGTGTAATGTCAGTCTTTGGTGTGTTTGTAGTCACCAGTGATGGTTTTGTCCAGTGTGGCTGGAGTGTGGCTGGTGTGCAACAAACTGATGTCATCAGTGTTGTTCATCTGCTTCTCTTCCTGGTCCTGTGTCACATGGCATGATGTGCTTTGTGGGTGACCAGATGTTTTCACTATCTGTAGAAATACAAGCAAACCCTCAACCCAATGTTGGGTCCCCTATAGTCTTTATCTCCTGGTAATATGCAACCAAATCCAGGGTTACCATACAGTGTAAACTTTATCATTACATTCAAAATGTTATTGCATAGGATTAACCTCTATCCCTTCTGGGATGGAGAAGAGATTGATGGTTGGGTGTACCATTACATCCTTTTTTTCTTTTAAGAGCTTAAATGCCATTTCCAGCAAAATTGACCTTTAAATAAGTCTGATTCTAATAAAGACATACTGTTTTTTACAAATATAAAATGAACCGTTTAAGACAATTATCATACATACATTTTGGATAATATAAACAATTTCTGCTGCAATTGAACAGTATCCAATGTACTGTTATAAAATTCCCAATTGCATAATTTGTTATTTGATCAAATTTGGGTAACATGGAACAATTCCAATAAAATAATTGCAAGTTACATATTGTACAAATACCATTTGAAATATTCAGGTACATGATAAACCTTGATCTTACAACAAATACCCATATACTTGTAGAATAGAATATCTGTAAGCAAATCAATGATATTCTTCTGTAGGTCAACCGTCTCTTAGAAAAAGTTCATTTGTGTGGATAGTTCATTAGAACTGTCCCTAAGGCAATGGTTTTGCCTTGTTTGTTTTTCTGCTGTTTTTTCTGATGTCTGGCCTCTGTGCTGTGCTGTGGTTGGTGCTAGACAGACATCTGCTTTCTCCTCTCTCTGAGCTGACTTTTTTTTTTTTTGAAATGCTGGATGCCTTCAGTTTTCCTCCATGGATTTCTGGTATCTGAGAAAATAGAAGCAAAATCTCGACCCCAAATGAAAGACAATGACTGAAAATATATCCTTTTTGTTTTTAAAATTTAGGACTTTAAAATTTCTTTGATCCCTTTCTCCAATTGCTTATATTTAAGAATTTTCTGGAATATCCGTCTTATGAGATAAATTCTATGATTTATCCAATTTAGCCCATCTATTGCTGGTAGAAGCACTGTTATTTCAAAACTATTTTGGAATGGTCAAATGTGCCAGATTATTTAAAAGATGTGCAATAACTTTGCATATTTCTTCATGTTGAGCTTTAGCTCATACCTCATGAGAGTAATTATCTCCAATCACATATTAGTTTTCCACTTCTACAACAGGAGCATATGATCATGCACCCTTTTGCCAAAATTGTGCAGTCCTTAAAATCCTGAAGTTACCTCTTTGAAGTGAATGAGTGACATTATATATTCCACAAAATTTGCACTGCCAAGTAATTTCACCTGTTTGCATAGAATATTGAGGTACAATAGATCTGGCACTCTGATATAGTAGTGAGTGCTTATTATCTGCCTGCTAAGAAGCACTGGCTGCTATGCCATTTTCTCTTGAAATTCCCTCATATATAAGTTAAGGAAGGTTCATGTCAGAGTAAATATGTGTCATAAAATTTTCACTTTGACTTTGCAAGATAGCATACATTGATTTTTAATATTCACCTTTTAAACCAATAACCATAGAAACAACATACAATGAATCACATATAATTTTACAAGTTTGTGCTATGATATTAAGCATGTGTCTAACTGCAGTCAACTTTGCTTTCTGCAACAAACTATACTGTGCATGCATCAATATTACAGGACTATCTGATATAGAGCTTCTGCTTTTTCCTGATTAGATGCAGTGAAAGTATTCACAGCATTATCAACAAGGTGCAATGATGTTATTATTTTTAAACCTTCATATCTAAATTCATAACTTAAAAGATTCTGGTACCAGGAATGGTATTATCAATTTTACCTATAAACTTTGCAAAATTCAATTGCCAAAATAGATATTTTACAAGTAACATTTGAACTCATATTCTTGTCATTGGTTTTAGACTAACATCAGTATCAGGACCAAAACTTGTAATTTGAGTAAGTAGTAGTACTGCCAATTCTAAACCACTAATAAATCACTGTACCGGTTAACAAATTAATTAATAAAATTAATAAATAACTACTGGTTAAAAAATTTGAATCCATCCAACAATGTGTCCACTCTGACGTCATGCAACAATGAGAGTGTGTCTCATCTTTAAAATTGATGCTGTATCATTTTGAGAATGAATAATTATAAATAATTTGCTTTTTGGATAAAGTTGCATTAATGTGCCTCATATAAAGTTTCTGCACATCGTTCAGATTTTTTAAACAATGCCTAATAATTTCTATCCTTGGTGACCTCATGTCCTGTTAAAAACAATTGTTCCTACATATCTAAAATTTGGATATATTTGAAATTTCTCTGAAGTATATACCGATTTAAGCTTGTCACCTAAACAATTGTACTGAGTATTAACTTTCCTGTTGACTAATTCCAATACTTGTGATAAAAACTTTTAACCTAAGGTGCAGGTGTTATGCCATCCACGTGGCAGGATTAATTTATCAATCTGCTGGAGTAACTTTCTTTTTAAGATCCAAATAGGTTTAGAAGCAAGTCATGTGGCTGGAGCAGCCCATGTAGCTTCACATCTAATTAGAAGCCTTAAAATTTCTATTTGCCCCATCATACTTAACCTATAGTTATAATACTAGAATTTAGACTAAGATTCATTACAGATAGAATATCTCTTGTCCAAAGAGACTATGGTATATGAAAAATATCAGAAAAAAATTTTAACTTTCCCTATAAAGAAATATGATCAGATATTTCTTTGTAATTTTGCCATGTCCAATATAAATTGGAACTATTTAACTTTAAATATGACTTCACAGTAACTCCATTTTTTAGCAAAGATCTGTTTAAAATAATGGTCTGGCTGGATTCTCTGAGTGCTTTAAAGAGTCTCCCAGATCCCCTTTTGATATGCTAAAATTATGCTGAGCTCTGCTGATAGATAGCTAAAATTCTTCCTGTCTTTTCAGGATTATTTCACCAAAGTTCAAGTTTTGCTAATGCCTGTGGTCCCAGTAGGTATGGTGTGACCCAATGCTGTTCTTTGGGACATTCTTTGAAAAATTTTAGAGATCACCTTGGCTTTAAACTGACATGATCCTTTAAAGTGTCCAGCTTTGCTTGAGGCAAAGCAAACACGTTTTCTCCTTTTTAAATTGAACTGCCCTCAGATTCTTTAGACCTAACGTTCTTTATGTCTTGGGATGTTCTTATAGCCCTTTTGTGAGGAATTGTCTCCTCAAAGAACTCTTTAACATTTATCAGCTAGCCCAATGTGATGAAAGCTTTGTTCTGAGAATAACAATTGCCTATTAAGACTTCAAAATTTACCTGTGCAAGATAATTCCTCATAGGGAGTGGGCCCATGAATTTTCTTATGATTTTTAGCTTGTTCCTTGCATAACTTTTGAAATAAGCAGTTTTTAACTTAAGAAATCTTCTGCACTAAACTTAGATTCACTTAATACCAATGATCTGGCCTTAGAGATTGCTGGCTTATCTAGTCCAACAGACCCTAATGAAAGGAGTTTTATTATCATACTGAATTTTCCTGCTTTAAATCTCTTTAGCGGTCAGGAAGGCAATATTATTATGCTGTACTAAATTTACTTCTGCCCTTTCAGAATTATCTCTAATTTCTGTTGGAGAAGCAGTTTCAACTGCTTTCCTATGCAAATTTAAAATGATTGTAATACTGCATTAAGTTCTCCTGGAGGCAGAGATTGAAATTGAGGAGTGGGGCAAAGGGGGTAAAGATAGATTCACTGTCAACTTCTGCAGTAGCTGACAGTGGGGGTGGGGGTGGGGGGTTTGGGCATGAATAAATAGTCAAATAAAGGCAAAAAGTTGAAAGAGGAATCCAGTTAAGTACATTGTTAGTAGCATTAGTGAAAGGTTGGGGTAATAGCTCAACTCTCCACATTTAGTGCAGTATTCTGACTAGATTCCATGTGCTCCCAATTGCTGGTAATATTCTTTGTAATTACAAAGCTTTTTTTTTTTTAAACTTCCTTTGATAGCTTGCTTTGTTGTATAGAAACTACTCCTCCTTCTTTTAAAGGCAGGACATTACAAGAAGCCTGGAGCTAAACTTCTGAGATCTTATTTTCTAGTTTTAAAGATCAATGGATCATCAATTTGACCTATTTGATCCCATTCAGCTACCCTTTTTTATGGAAAATCAAGATTTTAAAATAGTCTCAATGCAAGGAGTAGTCTTTGAAAATTTAAGATCTGGCTTCTGAAATAAAGACTTCAACAATCTAATATAACAGGTAAGAAACTTAACAGGCATGAAAAGATAGATTTTCGACCCATATTCCTGAATGGAAAAGCACTACCTCACTGGCCAAGCGCAGATCTGCTGATCCGTCTCCAATCTCTACCTCCAACACTTTCTCCTTAGGTGACTTGCATGAGTTGGACGCCAGATATAAGGACCTGTCTGCGGTCCCTGTATATATTTACCTGTGGGTAATAACCTGAGAAGGAGAAGGGAGACTGAAGGAAATAGATGAATAATAAAGACTCAAAGACAACAAGTTAAAACACATGGGGAGAGGCGTGATCTCCGTTAATATTTCCCATGGATAATTAATTGATGGGAAA
Organism: Monodelphis domestica; assembly: GCF_027887165.1. NCBI lineage: Eukaryota > Metazoa > Chordata > Mammalia > Didelphimorphia > Didelphidae > Monodelphis > Monodelphis domestica. The sequence goes on along the minus strand of NC_077227.1, from coordinate 461,675,267 downwards.
TATGAGAAATAAGAAAACATGCGGGGAGTAAGAACTCCTTAATGCCTCCTATGGACAAGAGTGTCCGAGGATAAATAGGAAGCATGGGGGCGACAGCATCATGAGGAAAGAGAGATCAGGAGGAAAAGATAGGACAGAACAATCAGACCATCCAGGGAGGTAAGAGAGATTTGCGCTTGTTCCCCAGTATTTATTGGAGGTTTTAGGAATGTGGATTGGGAGGTGATCAATGAATAGGTAATATGTCATAAGTTTTAACATTGGTTGAACTGACAATGATGAGATCAAAGAGGTGGAGATTAACCTGACATGTGCCTTGCAAAGGAATGTGTTCTGATAAAGTGTGAGCTAGGACCCTGTGGCTGCTCAGGAATTCTCTTGCCCTTTGGACTGCAACTTCTATACAATGATCATTAACTGATCTGACTATGTATCTGGTAAATGAATATATATGATACAATATCAATACATCAACCATACTTCTAAGATGCTAACATACCTGGTATGCTACAGTAATGAATGCTGGAGGGGATGTGGCAAAGTTGGGACATTGATTCATTGCTGGTGGATTGTGAATTGATCCAACCATTCTGGAGGGCAATTTGGAACTATGTCCAAAGGGTGCTAAAAGTCTGTCTGCCCTTTGATCCAGCCATAGCACTGCTGGGTTTGTACCCCAAAGAGATAATAAGGAAAAAGACATGTACAAGAATAGTCATAGCTGTGCTCTTTGTGGTGGCAAAAAATTGGAAAATGAGGGGATGTCCTTCAATTGGAGAATGGCTGAACAAATTGTGGTATATGTTGGTGATGGAATACTATTGTGCTCAAAGGAATAATAAAGTGGAGGAATTCCATGGAGACTGGAACAACCTCCAGGAAGTGATGCAGAGAGAAAGGAGCAGAACCAGGAGAACATTGTACACAGAGACTGATACACACCAAATGTAATGGACTTCTCTACTAGCAGCAATGCAATGATCCAGGACAATTCTGAGGGACTCATGAGAAAGAGCACTATCCACATGCAGAGGAAGGATTGTGGGAGTAGAAACACAGAAGAAAAACAATTACTTGATCACATGGTTCGATGGGGATATGACTGGGGATGTAGACTCTAAATGATCACCCCAGTGCAAATGTTAATAATATGGAAATAGGTCTTGAACATGTAAAACCCAGTGGAATTCACGTCAGCTACAGGAGGGGAGGGAAAGAACATGAAATATGTAACCATGGAAAAATATTCCAAATTAATTAATTAAATAAATGATTCCAAATTTAAAAAATACCTATAATTGGGAAATATACATGTGTATATATATATATATATATACTTTTTTTAATGAAAAACTTATCTTCTGTCATAGAATCAATACTATATATAGGTTCCAAAATTGAAAAGCAATAAGGTCTAGGCAATGGAGATTAAGTGACTTGTCCAGAGTTATACAGCTATTGTCTGAGGCCACATCTGAACCCAAAATCTCCTATTTCTAGGACTGGTTCTCAATTCACTGAGCCACCTAGCTACCCCTTTAATTGGGAAATATTGAACAAAATAAATAAAAATACACTAAAAGCATAGATAACATTAATATGTGATTTTCTAGGTCAATTTGAGTCCTTTAGGGATCTGTATTTCTTTGACTCCTCCCTGAGATCATGCTCTCTAACTATAGATGTCCCTCAAGGATCTGTCCTGGCCCTCTTCTCTTCTCCCTCTTTACCAGGTCAGTTGGTGATCTCATCAGATTTCATGTATTTAATTACCATCTCAACACTAATGATTCTCAAATCTACCCTTCCAGCCCTAAACTCCCTGCTGACCTCCACTCTCACATCTCCAACTGCCTTTCAGACATCTCAATCTAGATACCCAGAAGATAAATTTAAAACAGCATGTCCACAAGAGAACTCATTACATTTCTCCCAGGCCCTCCCCACATCCCCCTACAATCTTCCCTATAGAGGATGACATCATCCTCCCTGCTCACAACCTAGGAGGCATTCTGGATTCCTCACTCTCTCATCCCTCAGGTCCAAACTGTAGTAAATTTCACCCTTGCAGCATCTCTCAAATATGGCTTATATCACCTCTGACTACCCCCTGATGCAAGCTCTCATCACCTTGAGATTATTGTGATAGCCTGCTGATGTTCTTTCTACTTTCTCTCCCCCTATTCAAATTCATCCTCTATCCAGCCACTAAAGTGACTTTCCTAAAGTTTGGGCCAAATCATATCACACACACCCAACCCTCTTACTCAGTAAACTAGAGTGGCTTCCTATTGCCTCCAGGATCAAATCCAGAATCCTCTTTGGAATTCAAAGCCCTTAATAATTTAGCCCCTCCTACCTTTACTATCTTCTTATACCTTATTCCTGAACATCTATGATCCAGTGACTTCAGTAATGCCCAGTCTCCTAGTTGTACTCCATCTCTTGGCTGGAAGCATTCTCTCTTTTGTCCCTCAAATCTAGAATGCACTTCCTTTAAGTTCCAACTAAAATCCCACCTTGTAGGGGAAGCCTAACCCCACTTAATTACAGCATCTTCCTTCTGTTAATTATTTCCCATATATCCTGTATATAACTTGCTTTGTATAATTTGCACGCATGTTGCATTCATCATTAGATAGTACACTCTGGGAATAGCTAGGTGCCTCAGTGGATTGAGAGCCAGGCCTAGAGATAGGAGGTCCTGGGTTCAAATGTGACCCTGGGCAAAGTCATTTAACCCCCATTGTTGAGTCCTTCCCACTCTTCTGCCTTGGAACAAATACATAGTACTAATTCTCAGGTAAAGTAAGGATTTTAAAAAAATTATCCTTGAGGGTTGTATCCCTAGTACTTAGCATAGTGCCTGGCACTTAATAAATCTTGACTGATTGTTGATTGATTGATTGTGTAAAAATAGACTCGAATCCAGGACTTCAATCCCCAGAAATCCTTGCTCCACTTCCCCAGAATGCCCTCTAATCTCACTGAATTCTCACCTAGGCTGAGAGCGAGATGAGGTATTTAAACCTGGTTGTGAATAGACTCGGCCTCTTTTGGACTTCCGTTTTGGAGCAGACACGCCTCTTTCATGAGGTGAGGTTATCTTGTCTAGGCCTCTCTGACCTAGGCATGTGATTTCTTATTCTGTATTTTCTTTAATCCTTAACCTTTAATAAACCTCATAAAAATATAATATTCCTTGCAGAGAGAAACTAATTTCTACCTGCCTCAGCTTCCCCTAAATTTTTAACTGTTACACTTGATGATTCCCTTCTCCCCCTACCTATCTATTTGAGGACACCATTGCCACAGAAGCTATTTACATAATTTATAGTATATATTTATTAATATTTAAATTATATAGCTCTGAGGTCTAATTCAGATGCTTCTTTCCCAAAATGCCAGCCTAACAAGCTGACCCGGGCCTGCTTGCCTCCCCTAAGCCCCAACTCATGTTCTGACTTCCTCTTATCCTTTCCTAAACTATCCCTCTGTTCCAATCATACATAAAAAAAAAAATAGAAAAGCCCCATAGAAACATTAAAAAATATTCCTGGTATAGGCTAGAACAGAAGACAATGAACAAAGAATGATCATTGGTCTGAGCACTCTCCAAAGCCCTGGTTGTTTTCCATCCCTTCTATGCCTGAGTAAGTAGTTTGTCCCTGTTACTATATCTAAAAAGATGGTCCACCATTCAAACAACTTTGGTATTATACTGTGTATACTTGATGGACTCAATGCTTCATCTCCACCCCTTGCAGAATGCAATGTCTCACTGCTATGGCTACACACACACTTGACCTCAGTGGCTGGCTTTAGGTGATGGATGAATCTCTTTCAACTTAGGGTAGTCTGGAAAACAGTCTCTGGGCTTTGATTGGGCAGAATATGCCAAAGCCTGCTAAAGTCTGATTCCAGATCTCCAAGCTTGCATTCTGTAGGGTAAAAGGAAATTAGGAACTCCTGGTCACAACTTCACCTGGATGAAGCTTAGCAGGAACTGGAATAATAATAACACTTACTAAGTGTAAAAGTCCCAGCACTGCTGGAGCCAGGGTAGGCTGAGAGTCATAAGACCTGGACCGTAGTGCAAGCTCAAATACCCATTTCACCCCGTAGATCTTGGACAAGTTGCTTCCCATCTTTGGGCTTCAGCTGCCTCACCAGTGAATTGAGACAATACCTCCAGGTTCTACTTCAATTTAGTTGAAATGAGAAAGAAATGAGACAAAATCTGGAAGCCAAGGTTTTATTCTGATCCTCCACAAAAATGCAAATTTTTATTATTCCGCTTGGCAATCTGGGTATGGTTTGGAATGGGTGGAGCGGGCGCGGCCTGCAAACCTTAGGCCTCCAGCTGGGCAGCTCAGAGCAGCTGCTAGGAAACAGGTGAGCCCGCCTACAGCCCGGTGGTCCTCGCCCTGGCCCCGCCTCACCCAGCCCCCCTACTACCTGGCGCGCACACTTGGAGCACCAGATTGGATGGTTGAAGGAAGAAGGATGTGGTCTCCAAGCCGCTCCTCTGATTGGCTGGGGGGCGGAGCCACCGAGTTTCTGAGCGGAAGATGGCGGATCTCGTGGGGAAGCGGCCTCGGATCCAGGTGGGCTGGGGGGTTGGCCAGGCGCTTGGCTTTCCCGGGCCCTTTGGCCGGGGGATGCTCCTACCGTGGAGGCGGCTCGCACTATATAAGGTCCTCTAGCGTGTCTGCTCTCTTGGGGCCTATAGATAACTCTGGGACCCCAGGTGTGGCCTTACCGCAGCAGCGCGAAACTGCTCGGAGCTGCCCGGAAGCAGAGGATTGACTCTGTGGGTATGGGGTCTGAGTCCCGGGCAGTGCAGGGCCGGGCTCGGCGCGTGGCCGATGTCCAGACTCCATCCTATCCAAGATCTGGGTTCCATCCTGGCCGGGATCTGGGCTCAGTTTCTGTCCGAGTGGAGTGGTGAATAGGGGGAACGCTCAGTCTTTGATCTGCTTCTTTCCAGGGAGAAGTACGAAAAATCGAGTGGCGGAAATTGAAGAAAGAGAGTAAGAACCGAGAGGGCAGGAGTAATTTAGGGTGATGGGTGTTTAAAGTGTTGGTTCGTTTCCGGGCATAGTGTCTCCCTCTTCTCTTTCTTTGCACCTATAGAATACTTTCAGAGCTGGAAGAAACTTTAAATGATATCTTAGTCCAAACCCTCATTTCACATAGGAGAAAACTGAGCGTTCAGGCCGAGGAATCCCCCAACAAACTCTAGTGGTCTTGCCATTGTAAGAAACTTTTTTATTTTAATTTTTATGAAGACCTTTTTCGTTTTGCATCAAAACTAACAAACATAACCAAGTCTGGCAGTATATCACACCCATTGTCCCCTACCTCTTCTGGAATAGATAGGCATTTACCAGGCAGGAAGCTAAACACTGATCATCCTTGTCCTAAAGAAGCTTCAGTCTAATTGGGAAAGACTACACTGATGTAATCAGGAAGGAGTACTTTCCTAGTGTTGATTAAATGATTGATTTCTGAGTTAGAATAGGTAAATGAGCAGAGTATATTTGGAGGTGTTAGGGCTAGGGCCAGGTTGCTGATGGTGACTTCATCAATCAGAAGTCCCCTGTCTGAAGGCTGGAGCTTGAAGTGCCAAGTAGATGCTAGAGAGCAGGAGTATTGCCACAGGAAGATGACCATTTTTATAACTGTAGGACAGTAGCCATAGTAAATATCTAAAGAGCAAAAGTTCTTAAAGCCCAGGAAAAAAGGATGGGGGAGGGGACCAAGCTAACTAACCCTTATAGAATATCTGATGCCTTTTTGTTTTCTCTCTTCTACAAAATGGATTAGGTAGCTGAATATTTATGAAAATTTATGGGGCAGCTAGATGACTCGATGGATAGAGAGACAACTTAGAGAAGAGAGGGCCTGTGTTCAAATGTGCCCTCAAATATTAGCCATGTGACCCTGGACAAATCACTTAACCTGAATTGCCTAGCTCTTTCTATTCTTTTGCCTTGAAAGTTATTCTAAGACCAAAGGTAAGGGTTTTATTTTTAAAAAGAAAGAAAAACTTAAGCATTAAATAAGTCATTTGATTTTTGCTTACAGAATTTCATGCAGGCTTCATATGTTGAGTTTAACAAAACCATTTTGGGTTTGTTGAAAAAAATATGCTAAATTAGGTTTTAGTGATTATTTTATAGTCTTGGTTTTTTTACATTTTTCCAGCATGTTGTTTTTAATCCAATTTCAAATCTTTGAGAGGCAACATGAAGTATTAGGAAAACTGCTAGATTGAGGAATTTGCAGATTTGAGTTTTGGGTCTTTACTCAAACATAGATTACCATATTGATCATGGACAAGTCACTGAATCTTTCTGAGACTCAGTTTCCTCATCTGGAAAATGGAGATGACTATGCTTAAGCATTCCATCTCAAAGAAAACAAACTATATATTCTACAGTGTTTATATTTTTGGGACTTGCAGTTTAGTTCTCTACATCTCCCTCAGAATTTTCCCAACATCTCCTGCTTTCAGAAATTCTTCCCTCAGGCCATTGCTACCCCTGTCCACACACCAAACCCATGAGATCATCCACATCCCCCATATGGAGATCTTTTTCCCAGGGAAAGAAGAGAAGAAGAAATGGAGAGAGCTGAAAATGATAAAGAAATTGGAGAAGCAGCGGGCTCAGGAAGAGGCAGAGAAGCAGAGAGAGGAGGCTGAGGAGACACACAAGCAAACAAATGGTATATCCTAGGGGCTTTTCTACTCAGGAAGGCTCAGGGCCCAAGAACACCCTAAGAAATCAGCTAGGGGCCTGTTCTTTAGTTTTGTTGACTTTTCATTGTTTATAATAGGCCTGTGGCAGCTAGGGTCTCCTTTTAGGGTTGCCAACCTGGTTGTTAAATAGTCACATCCCGATGTGATTTGAGAAGCTTAGCATCTTTCCCACTCAGTCCCAAACACCCTAAAATGTACCTGCTGCCACCACTAGTCACCTCAGGTTAAATTCCACCATCAGAAAGTCATAAAAACATAGCCTGCCATGATGGGAAAGGGACATTAGAATCTAGGCCAATCCTTGCATTTTACAGGAGAGGAAACCAAAGCCAATGGAGGGGGAAATGGTTCACTAAGGTCATACAACAAATTAGTGGAGCTAGGACTAGAACTTGGATTTTTAGAGTTACTATGTTAAGGGACTGTCTTTTGCTGAAGGACACTCGGAGGCCATTTTCTATAATTAATACCTTCCCATTGGCATAGTTAATTGTGAACAAAGCCCTCAGAAAAAGATTTGGAGAAGGGCCTGGAATGAGAAAAGGGAATCCTTGATGCATGTAGTCGTAGAGCCTGCATGAGGGAAGTAGGATGCTAGGGAAAGAGTCCTGAGCTGAAGATTCAGATCTAATGTTTAGGCCCAGTTCAGGAACATTCATTCACTTTTGAACCATGGAAAGTTATTTCCCCTTTTTGGCTCCTCCAGGACGATCATATACCCTGAGCGTGGCCCTCCCTGGCTCTATCCTCAACAATGCCCAGTCTCCAGAGCTTCGAACCTATCTGGCTGGACAGATTGCCCGGGCCTGTGCCATCTTTTGTGTGGATGAGATTGTGGTATTTGATGAAGAGGGTGAAGATGTCAAGTAAGGAGCTACCTAGCCCAGGGAGGAGGGGACAGTATTGAGATGGGTAGGGGAAGGGGACCTTTGCTCAGTACATACAAATGGCCCATGGAGGCCACTTGTCAGAGCCCAGAATCCCAAAACATTCCAATTAAATGAAAGGGGAACTAAGCCCCATTCCCTGGGCAGGAAAGGCTAGGGACCCCTTCTCTCCTGCCCATGGGGTCACCTATTTCACAGAAGCATTTGGAGGAGTTGAGCTTCTAAGTCAACTAACCCATTTCATACCCTTCTAGGAGCATTGAGGGAGAATTTGTTGGCATTGGCAAAAAAGGACAGGCCTCGGTGCAGCTAGCTCGAATCCTCCAGTATTTGGAGTGCCCACAGTAAGAGGAAATTTGTATTGGAGAGAGGGGAAGGGGAAGCAGGAATGGAAGGTGGAAAGCCTCACTCCAGAGAATCCCCTCTCACCCCCAGCCCTATCTCTTGTTGGGGAGGAGGGAAGGTGTCTAAATCCCAAACAGAGAATGAAACTGGAGAAGGGAGGATTGGAGAGCAGGGCCAGGAGGAGGGAAGGTACTTATAACTGGTCCGAGAGGGGAAATTCTCCCCTGAAATTCACTGAGAACTGTGTTCTAGGTACCTGAGAAAAGCCTTCTTCCCCAAACACCAGGATCTGCAGTTTGCAGGTAGGACCCCAGCTGTGCTCCTGTATCTTTCCTTCATCCCTCTTACTCTTAAATCCTCCCCCAGCCCAAGCTCCTATCCCTGTAATTGTGCCTAGAACAACAGTTATCTTGGAGTCCAAAGATCTGAGCTCATTGCCCCATTCCCACCTTTTCTTTCTGAACTTCTGTGACAAGAGAAAGTTTATCATTGTATAGCCCTGCCTTCATCACCTTTAGCTCTCTGAATCTTAAGTTCCCTTAGCTGTAAAGGGAAGAAGCTAATACTGTAGGCATTTTCACAGGATTGTGAGGGAAATGTTTTGCAAACCTCAAAGCTTTATATAAAATGTGAAGTTTTGCTATTAGATTCCAAATGATAGGTGTTAGATGGATTCACTAAGGGAAGTTTGGGAATGTTCTCTATACAATATGTTTGATTTGAGATAAGCCAAAGTCACAGAGAACAAATGCCATCTTCATTCACTTCCCGGCTGTGGCCTGTAGTTTTCTCCTTGGTTAAAATGTGCATATTTGTCAAATCTGGCCTTAGAAACTTCTGAGCTATGTGACCCTGAATAAGTCACTTAAACCCCATTGCCTAGCCCTTACTACCTCTCTTCTATCTTGGAATCAATACTTAGTATTAATTCTAAGGTAGAAGGTTTTAAAAAAAAGACTACATGTTTAATTACTTGGTCTCTAAAGTTTTTTCCAGCTATGGAATTCTCTAACTTTCCCCCCCCAATCACAAAGCCCAGAAGTGACCAAGTGAACACTAGAACCCAGGTCTCCTGTTTCCCAGGCCTGGGCTTTTTCCTCCATACCACAGTCTTCTGGAATTTCCTGGTATCTTCTGGGCACCTTCAGTTCTGTTCTCCTTTTTTTCAGGGCTGCTGAATCCCTTAGATAGTCCTCACCATGTACGGCAGGAGGAGGTTTTGGAGTACCGGGAAGGGATTGTGTTAGACAGGCCGACTCGGCCTGGACGAGGCTCCTTTGTCAATTGTGGCATGAAAAAGGTACCCTGCCTGGGGCCCCTAGACCTGGATGCCGGTGGCTTTCACCAGCTTAGTACAGTGCCTGATGCACAGCAGGCCTTAATAAATGCTTCTTGGTTCCAGTAGGCATTCCTATTTTTCCCCAGGTTCTCCCCTGGGGAGGGATGGGGGAAGATTTCTTGCTCAGGCCCAGACTCAGACTCTTCCGTCTGTAGGAGGTACAGATAGACAAGAACCTGGAACCTGGTCTGAGAGTCACTGTGCGGCTGGATCAGCAGCAGATCCCAGGTATCCTGCCCCTTCGTCTGCCACCCAGCCCCTCTCATGAAGTTTAAGGGATAAACAGATCCAAGGGCCTTGATGGATCCCTGCTCATAATGAAGCTGAAAGTGTGACCTTCCTCCTCATATCATGTCAGTGCAATTTACCTGGTCTCCTTTGCTTCTGTCACATTTCACATCTATATTGTCATACTGGGTTCTCCCTATTAGGTGATGAGCTCCTTAATGACATTTTCATTCTTGTATTTCTAGTGCCTAGTAAATAATGGGCTTTTAATCAGTGATGGTTGGGTTGTGCTCTATGAATGCTCTAATTCTCTAATTTTTTTAATATCTCCTCCTGTGACTAGCACACTTCTCTAGGTATAGGAAGCAATTAGCAAATGTTGATTGATTAGATTGGCTGGAAAGCCCCTACTAGAGATGGATTTGCAGAAGGGGCCCAGGGTTTATGGGGGGAGAGGTCCCATAGTCTTCTTTCTGATCTCCTTCCTTCTTCCCTTCCAGAGAGCAAAAGCCTAAAGGGACGAGTTGTATCAAGCCAAGAGCCCCGCACCCATGCTGGGCTCTACTGGGGCTATAGTGTTCGCCTGGCCTCCTGTCTTAGTGAGTATTTGACCTCCTACCCCTAGTGGGCATTGGCTAATGCACCTAAAGAGCATTTGCCTGATAGCAAATTTTCTAAGTGTAATCCTGGCATTGCCACTTAATCTTTGTGTGACCTAGGACAAATTATTCCCTAGCTTTGGGTTTCTGTTTTCTGATTTGTAAAATTAGAGGAAAAGACTGGAAGATTTTTAAGATCCTTTGTCTGATAGAAGGAACATTGGACTGAAGTCCAAAGACCTTGGTAGATCATAAGCTATTTGATTGAGACAAGTCAACCTCCCAAAATGAAAGGGTTGGTTTAAGATAGGGGTTCTTAACATTTGTTGTGCCATAGTTTTCTTTGCATACTGGTAAAGCCTATAAACCTCTTCTCACACATAAAACAAAATATATAAGATTACAAAAGAAACCCATTTTATATTGAAATAGTTTAAAAAAATTTTTAAGTTCACAAATCTCAGGGTAAGAATCCCTAGAATTGATTTGTTAAGTTTAAGTCATGTCTGACTCTTCCGTGACACCATTTGGGGTTTTTTTGGCAGAGATACTAGAGCAGTTTATCATTTCCTTTACCAGATTATTTAACAGATGAGGAAACTGAGGCAAACAGGATTAAATTACTTTCCCAGGGTTATACAGCTAGCATCTGAGGCTGTGGTTGACTCTAGTCTTTCTGACTCCAGGCTAGTTGCTGTATCTAATGCGCCACCTAGCTGTCCTTCCAGCTCTAATATCCAGTGGTTATAAGTTTTTGGTTCTTTGCTTGGGATAAGAACCTTCTAGGAAATGGGTCTCAGAATTAAGTGCTGTTTGGGATGGCGGGGGATGACTGAAGTATATCTGCAGTCTTAGCTAAACTGGACTCTTCTCTCCAGGTGCAGTGTTTGCTGAGGGCCCCTACAAGGATGGCTATGACCTGACCATTGGAACCTCAGAGCGAGGAGAGGGTCTGGCCTCAATCCAGCTTCCCAATTTCAAGTGAGCTACATTCAGAGACAGAAGCACCAAGGGGGTTGGGGGTGGGGAATGGGGGGCAAGACAGAGAGCTCAAAGGAAGCAAGCTAAAAGAGGAGCCAGGAAATGTTTTTGGAGCTAATGTTTTGGAGCTTAGCTCACTTGTTCCCTCCTCCTGTCTCTTCCCACCCCAAATGCAGAAAGTATGAGTTATCTCCCTTCCTACTGTACCCATCCCCTTATCATCCCCAGAGCCATGGGCCTCCATCCCAGGAGGAGAGCTCTCTCATTTGTTATCAGTTATCCTTGTGCCCTGCTCAGAGATAAGCCAAAGAACATAGTCTCTGTCTCAGATAGATTGTGTTACCCAGCTGGGGAGACAAGTAACTTGGAATGGGAAGGATGGATGATAAAATCTCACTATTAGGAGGTTCCCCAGGTGTCAGCTGATCTAGTAGATGGAATCCTCCTCTGCATAATCCCTGCCATTCTGTCTAAAGACTGCCAGGGATATGGAACCTATCTACATCTCTCTTTAAGACCAACTTTGAAAGACAAGAACTCTATAATCAATGCAACCACTGTCTCCCGCTTTCGGAAAAGTCTTAATTGCTAGGGAGTTTCTCCTTATAAGCCAGAATCTGCTCCTAGGTCTTTCCTTTTGGCCCAAGCTTAGCAAGTCAGTCCTCCTTCCACTTGACAGCCTAAGGGATTCAGTGATCGTGTCCCTTTGTAGAGGCCACCCATGAAGGAGAGTTGTGGTCCTTTGTTTAATAATACTTTAGAAATTCAAAGAAAGCTTCCTGATGGAAGAGGATGGCATGGGACCTGGGCTGGAAAGGATGGATGTGGTTTGAATAAACATTGCAAGTGATAAGACCTTCCTGATTTAAGCTCTCACTTTCACCCTTCCCTACTCTCTGTTCTCTCTCCTTCAAGCCATGCCATTGTGGTGTTTGGGGGCCTCCAGGGGTTAGAAGCTGGTGTTGAGGCTGATCCCAACCTAGAGGTCACAGATCCCAGTGTTCTCTTTGATTTCTACCTCAACACCTGTCCGGGACAAGGCAGCCGAACCATCCGTACTGAGGTAAGAATCTCAGTACCTTTTCTCCTATGGCCCCCACCTTCCTGTGATGCCATTTCCTTTCCCGTTAGCCAAGGCTGAGTCCTGGAACTGCCCTGAAAACCCTTTCCTCTGAAGAATTCCCCTTATCGAACATTGAGGCTTCTCTCAGCAGCTTGAGAGGTGGGTGGAGGGGGGGGTTAACCTTTCTTTTATTATTGCCTCTCATTTCCCTAGTGTCCTTTGTCCATCAGTAGATGATGCCCTTGGCTATAGATGGAAAGATGAAGTCATAGCATATTAAATGTTAGAATGAGGAGATCTTTTAGAAATAATGTGTCTGACCCCATCATTTTACAAATTTGGAAATGTGGCTAGAAAGGGAGAAAGTGGACATAATCCAGAAAGATGCATCCTTCTATGTGTGGAGTTTTGCCCCCAAAGCCTGCTATTGTTCTCTCCTAAACATATTAGGCTTTTAGAGGGGTATTATGGGATGGGGGAATAAGCCCTCTGCTGCAGTTCTGGGAACCTGGGTTCTGCCTATCATTAGCCAACTTGGGTCTTTCCATTCCAGGAAGCCATCCTCATCTCCCTGGCTACCCTGCGACCTCATATCACTGGGGCTGGGGCTGGGGCTGGGCCTGACTGAAGGCCTCACTAAATGCTGCAAGACCTACTGTAGCACTGACTGACCTGGTGTTGGCGGCAGATTGACTGGCAGGAGGCCTTGGGACCCTGTTTGCCAGTCACAAGATGGATGAGGAGAGACTCCAAGACTGAAACCAGTTCTGGATGACCCTGCCCAGTCCAGGGGCAAGAGGGCTGAAGGTCCTAACAGACAACTCACCAATGAATAAAGTGGGGCAGTGCCCCTTCCTGGTCACAGCTTGCTTTTACAAACTGTTTATAGTCCATAATCTTCTGTTTCAGCATCACCCCAGCAGCCCTTCACAGTTTATAAATACCTTCTCATATCTGTCATCTCCTCTTAATTCAACAGTCATTAAGTGCTTGCTGTATGCAGAGTGCTCTGCTAGCCAGGAAGTTTAGGTGTTCCTCAAACCCCTTGTGAGGTAGACAGGATGTTAATTATACCACTTTACAGGGGAAGGAGCAGATTTCAGTGTACTTGTCTCCACAATACATTGCCTGCAGATGAGGAGCAAGTACAATGGGAAAAAAAATAGCTACAGGGGGAAGCTAGATGGTTCAGTGGATAGAAAGCCAAGCCTAGATGCAGGGAGGTCCTAGGTCCAAAATCTGCCCTAGACACTTGCTAGCTGTATGACCCTGGATAAATCACTTAAGCTCCATTGCTTAGCCCTAACCACTCTTCCTGTCTTGGAACCAATATATAGTACTGGTTCTAAGATGGAAGATAAGGGTTTAAAAAAATATGTATATTTGCTGCTAAAACTGAATTCTTCCCATTAGACTGAAGTTTCTGTGAAACAGGCAGCACCAATATGCTTCTGTCTCCACTTCCTCCATGGAAGTAGGCACTTCCAGAAATGACCTTAAGACAGCAGTACTAGGCTGTGCCAATACAGCTCCCCTTGGGTCTTCTAGACTGCTTCTCCTAAGCAGGCTCCCTGCTCCTCACGCCAGCTTCCTGGGGACTCTTAAGACTTTTAGCAGGAGACACCTCTGTGCTCAAAGGCTGGGCAGGCTTTCTTCCTTAAACTTCAGACATTTGAAGGGGCAGCTACAGGCCACTGCTGGGGACAGAAGCTGTAGATTGCAGGGGATTGAACAGAGAAGGGAGAAAATGGAGGTAAATAGTATATTTCAGGAAAGATCCAGGATAAACGGGCCAGAGGAATCCAGGCAGTCAAGGCTCTTTAAAGATAAGTAAACAGTTGTTTAGATCAAGGGGAAAGTATTGCTGGGGAGAGATTGAATATGGAGAGAGGGAACAATTAAAGGAACAAGGGATGGGAGCAGGGAAGAGGTTAACTATCCCTCATTGTGCCCTGCTCAGAGATAAGCCAAAGAACATAGTCTCTGTCTCAGATTTTATTACCTAGCTGGAGTGACAAGTGACTTGGAATGGGAAGGTGTGTTTCGTTGGAGTTATGATTTCACCAATGTAGGTATTTTTCCCCTGGTGCAGATTACAACCAATTAGTGCCTTTTTGTTACCTCCTTTATTAAAGTTATTAGGTTCCATTGTTTCTGCTTCTCCCTTACCTAGATGTGTCCTTTCTTTTAAAATCTACTTTTCAGATTTACTTCTCTTTAAAAGTTTAATTTTAAAAAAGTTTAATTTTCCCCCAGTTACATGTAAAAAGAATTTACAATATTTTACTTTTTGTAAATCCTTACTTTCTGTCTCAGAACAAGTATGTGTATTGGTTCTAAGGCAGAAGAGTGGTAAGGCAATGGGGGTTAAGTGACTTGCCCAGGATCACACAGCTAGGAAGTGTCAGAGTTCACATTGGAACTCAGGACCTCTCGTCTCCAGACCTGGCTCTCAATTCACTGAGCCACCTAGTTGCCCTCAGTTTCCAACATTTTAAAAAGAATTTTGTGTCTCAATCTTCCCCACCCAGATGGTAAGCAATCTGATACAGTTTTACATGTATAATATCATTGGATTCAGTTCCTTCTCTGGAAACAGATGGCATTTTTTATCTAGTCCTTTGGAATTGTTTTAGATCATTGTATTGCTAAGAAAAGCGAAATTATTCCCAGTTGTTCATTGTACAGTATTCCTGTCACTGTGAACAATGTTCTGGTTCTATTTCAGTCTTTCCAGGTTTTTTTGAGCTCCTCCTGCTTGCCATTTCTTACAGCACAATAGTATTCCATCACAATCATACACTATAACTTACTCAGCTATTCCCCAAGTGATAGATATCTGTTCTTTTTCCAAATCTTTGTCCCCACAAAAAGAGCTGCTTTAAATATTTTTAAATTTAAATATTTTTTCACATTTTTATCTCTTTGTGCTGGGGAGATCCATGCCTTTTCCTGTGCTACTCTCATCCATGTCCAGGAGAGGCAGCATGATGTAGTTAATAGGGTACAAAATTTGGAGTTAAGGAAATCTGGATTCAAATCCTAACTCAGTCTCAAAGTATGTGACCTTGGGTGTTGGGACCCCCTGTCTGGGGTCCAGAGGGGTAAGAATGTAAATGGACTCAGGAGGGCTGATGGCAATCTTATTGGGGGTAGTGAGGATTTTTATAACCAGCTAGAGTTTCTACCCAAACTTTCCAGATACATGTAGCAGGCAGTGTTTATGTGGTAACAGGTAATGATTAACTATGAACCTTATACCTTGTATGGGGATTGGAGGATATTCAAGAAGATGTCTCCTGCTAGAGTTTCCAGGGATGTGGGATACAAACATGCCCTAGATGGGGAAGGAAAGAAGTGCGGAATGTGGCTGGACACTAGCTGAGGGTTCCTGAGTCTCTGCTTGAGGGTCTCATCACCTGGGCAACTTAACCTCTGTGCCTCAGTTTACTTTTGTAGAAAATGAGGTTGGGCTCACCTCTCAAGTCCCTTCTAGGCTTAAACTCATGATCCTATAAACATCCCTTAAATGGTCCACTTAAAAAAGTAAAACTGAAAATATTAAATATTTCTCTAGTGGATTCTGAATGGGAAATTCAATGAGTTCCTAACAATACAAAGAGCACCCCAATAAATCCTGGATGAGATCACCTATTTGTTAGGAATGGTACTGATCCCCTCCATCCTCTTCTAGGGGTGGGCCTGGCTCGGCTCATTGACTCCACCTGAACTCACTTCAAAGTCAAGTTACCAGGAAGCAGCCAGAACCATGGGCAGTGAGTACTTGAATTCTCAGAGTACTGGGGATGGCTGTAGATACTTTCCTTCAACTGACACTGTAACTCCTGAGCCCCCACACAGGAGAGTTTACAATTTACACAAAATCAAACACCATTGACTCAGAGATAAAACTTTTACTAAATGACAAGGCAAAAGCAATAATAATCTAAATATTCACTCCATGCATAATCATAACATTTACTCAAAAGAAAGCAAGATGTTTACTCAATAAAAACAGCAGCAGAAATGTCTGAACTGTAGCAGCCCATCCAAAAACCTAGATCACACTTTCCCACCAATATGTTGTGCTAGTGGGAGAGAGTGGGCACATATTTACAAAAACTTTAGCAGAGAGGCATGTGAATAGAGAAACTCATGTGTTTAGGGCAATTCATAGCTGGAAAGCAGGCCAAAATGTCTGCAGTCTCTTTAGAGATGGTGCCCTCTGCACCATAAGTCATCTTCTGGCAAAATTATTTCCTGCTATTTGGTCCTCACGGGTCTCTTGCTAACCAAGATTGCTTCTCTGCTCTCCATAGTCACTGAAACACTGGGAAGCTCATTTGAGAGGGTGGTAAGAAAGTGTTACATTCTTTCAGTGAAAAGCAGTTCCCCTAAAACCAGAAAACTGCAAAGCTCTAAGAGATCTATTTCAAGTACTTTTTCCCTCTTAAGCTGTGTAGACAGGGCTTAGGTCATATAGCGTTTGCCATACAGCTCTTCAAATAGCAGGATATTCTGTTTTATCAACTCTTAACAAAAAGCCACATCTCACAGCAAAGTAGATGCAAAGCTTATCTTTGTTCCTCTATTCCCCTGCTAAAACAAGAGAGTACAGAATAGGACCTAGTAACCCCCTCCTCCCACAAAGTTTTCCATCTCTCAGGCTAAAAGGAGCTAAAAACCTTGTTTCTCCAGCCAATCGGCTTTCAGCAAAGCACTGTTTCTTTGCCAAAAATACAGCTGTAGATTCCAACTGTCAGCTTTGATCAACTCCCATCAACTCCCCTTGTGTTCAATCTCCTTCTCCTGTTTCTATATTCATTTAGTCATTTCCCATCCTTCCACTCCCCTCCTGCATTGTTATGCTTCTAATACCTCAAACTAGGATCTCTTCAAGGAGTAACAGTAATCTATCTCTGAGCAAAAATGTGAAACTTAAAAATTCTGTATTTTATCAGGCGTGACTAGCAGTACTTGTATAATCTTCCCATAATCCCCAAATACTTACTTGACTTGTCATTTAACAGCTATGTCCTTCATAAGTCATAAGTCACATGCAAATGAACTGATGGACCCCATGTCCTGCAGCCATCATCACCTCAGTCAGTGATTTACAGCATGCTGAAAGAACTCAATACCATGACCCCTGGGATGAAGAGTTGAAGGAATTGGGATGTTTCACCTAGCTTAAAAAAGTAGAATCAGAACCAGTTACAGGAAATTACAGAGGCAGATTTCTGCTCAATAACACTAAGAGCTATTAAGACATAAAATGTAAGATACAATTCTTTTTGTATAAAAAAGACTTCATACTGTAGCAAGTCCCTCATCACTTTAAGTGTTCAACAGAAATTTGAACTGCCTTTTCTTGGGGACCTCCCAGGACTGTCTATTCCGTAATTCCAACCTTATTCTGAAATTCTTCAAGCAAACCTTAACTGGATTAAACTTTGTATATTCAAATTCTGAAGAGGAAAGGTATTTCTATAAAATGACAAGGCTAGTATTCTTCAAGGCTAATGGACTGGGTCTGGAGGAAGTTCCCAAAAATAATTCTGGGAATGGTGTCCTTTGGTCATTGGTGTCCCTTCTAAATCACGCTTAGCCAATATATTCACTGAGATTTTCTTTTGTCCCATACTAAACAGATTTGTTCATTCCTACTTGAAAACTTTGAGATCTGGCAATACCAAACCAACTTCTTTCCTACCTTTTTCATTATTTCCTGAATATTCTTTTATTTTCTTAGTCACTTGGAATAGATAACTTAATCACCACAATGCCTATGTTTGAGCACTGTAAAATTTTTAAAATTTCTTTTTAATGTCTTACCAACCTCCTCATTTCTGAAGGGACAATGAAGCTCAAAAAGACAAAATGATTTTGCCAGAAGACCCAAAGGCCTTCCAGTCCCAGGCAGTGGGGATGGAAACAGAGCAGGCTTTCCTAATTCCTGTAGAATTTTTGGGATTTTCTGATCCTCTCTTAGCTAAATGTATCTAGTTGACCACCCCCCATGTCCAGTAGGCTATAGATCACAACCAATGAGCAGCAGCAAACCTTTTCTTTATTACAATGATGAATTTTTACTTCAAGGGGTAGAAGGGGCGTCCCCTCTAGCCTACCAAAGGTAGGTTCAATGAAATATAAACCATAATGTTTGACTCTCCCCTACCCTAATATCAGGTGCCTAAGAATCCCCTGAAACAGTTTTAGGAAAGACAGATGTCCCAACAGAGTTGAAGAGCTCTAGCCTCATCTGTCTCCTAGAATCAGGACCAAGGACAAGCCTAGGTACTCAGGGGTACGGGTGGACCTCTAGCCAAGAGGATCAAACTCCTCCCAACCCCTTAAGCCTCCAAGGATACCCAGGAAAGCATAGGGAAGGTTTGGGTATCCACGAGCCCTAGGAATTCTGGCATTATACAGATGGGGAAATGACTTGCTCAAAGTCATACAGGTGATAAGCAGCAGAGCTGGGACTCAAAAACCCATTGCCCTGTCCACTCTACCCACTGCACTGTGTTACCCCTTGTTCTGTCCTTCTCCAGGGCCCTCAATGCCTTCACTTAGCCCCAGAGGCAATGGCCTTCAGGTTGCCGGTCCGGGTGAGAATGTTGGGCACAAAGAGCAACCCAGAGGCCCGCTCAATGCTTTCAATTGGAACCAGGAAGCGTTCCAATGGGATATTCTCATCCACAGGTGCATTGGGCATTACATATGAACGAAGCTCGATCTGCCCCCCAGGAGCCTCCAGGATCAGCACTTTGAAGAAGTGAGTGGGCACTGCAACATTGTTCTTGCCAATCACCTGATACTTCACATACATCTTGCCATCTGCTTCCCTCCTGGACAGAGCAGAAAAGATAGGAAAAGCAATGGACCAAGAAGTTCAATACATATTCATTAGTGTCACAACAATGGCACAGTGGTCCTGCCTTCAAAGCTTTTATGAGCATTTATCAAGTCCCTACTGTGTGCTAGGCATTGTACTAAATACTGGGCATACACAAAAAAAGGAAAAAGACAAGTCTGCCCTCTGGGAACTCTCAATTTAACAGGTAAGAAAACATGCAAAACAACAATATACAAAATAGATATCTATATAGCTATTTAATTTTTATAAAACTGGAGATTATTTCAGGAGCACCAAGGTGAGGACTGGGAAGTTTCCTGCAGAAAGTGGACTTTTACCTAAAACTTGAAAGAAATCAGGAAAGCCACAGGGAGGAAATGAAGGAGAGAGTCCAGACATGGGAACTAGTAAATGAAAATGAGTAGTGAGGAGATGGGGTGTCTTATGTGAGGAACAAGGATGTAGTAGGGTGTAAGAATACTGGAAACATATTGGAAGGGACAACTTAAAAAGCCAAACAGCAAATTTTACATTTCTCCTGGAGGTAATAAGGAGTCACTGGTGTTGACTAGATGGGTGAGGGATGGGAGGTGGAGGATAGCTGACAGGTCCAGACTTATACTTTCCAACGATCAATTAGAAACCTGAGTAAAGGATGGAATGGAAACAGGGAGACCAGTGGGCAGGTCATTGCAACAGCCTGGGGATGAGGTGAGATGGGGTGATGCGAGCCTGCACCGTGATAATGATAGTAGAAGTGGCAAAGGAGAGAAGGGGGGCATATATCAGAAGCATTGTAAAAGCAAAAACAATAGGCCCTGGCAAATGATCAAATACGGAGGTTGACAGTGAGTTGAGGATGCCACCTAGGCTGCAAGCCTGGATGACTGGGAAGATGGTGGCACCTTTAACAGTAATAAGGAATGAGAAAGCTCAGAAGAGAAGGTCCATTCAGCAGCACAGCAGTAAGGGGATAGTGAGAATGATCCAAGGCTGAGGCTTGCCAAGCCAAGGTCTACAACAGGACGAAGGGGTAAAGAACCCAAGAGAAGAGGATCGTGCAGAGTTGAACTGGCCTACCAAGTGCTCAAGATGAGATGGGGAAGGAGAGCGGCTAGTGCAAGATTGATGGCTTGGGAAAGAAATGAAGGGGAGGGATTAGAGGTCATGGTAAAAATGAAGAACAGGTTTGGGGATTGCAAGGCAGAGGACATCAAATGACAGGAGATGGAGTCAGATAAAGAAATTTCAGAGCTATTGAACATAAAAATGATGGATTTGTAGATGTTGCAGAAATATGCCAGAAAACCTATACTTCATCAAGAATGAACTTTGGATATGGTTGACTAAACTGAACTTTGATTGAACATTTATTGTAAATGTATACATTTATGCCAAAAGGGACTGCCCCTAATTTGGCTTTCTGTCAATGCGTCTAGCAAAACACTGGTTTTGCTTTCTTTCTTTTTCTTTTCCTCCCTCACTACTCTAATTTCCTCTTAGAAAATTGAATATCGTATATATGTATAGTTAGAAGTGCATTTAGGACTACAAGATGATTATGTTAAATCAATACGAGAACCTTTCTTTGTGTAGCTGAGGCAGGATTGAGGAGTGGCTAGATAAGATGTTGGAGGAAATATCAATATGTACATTGAATATGAAAGCAGGAGTTAGGAAAGAGAAAGACTGAACCCTAGGTCCTGAGGAAGAAAATAAAAATGCCTCAGAGTTTGATAGATAACTGTCAACGGCAGCTTGATTTGATGACAAATGTGGACTGGACAAGTTTCAGAGGAGAGGTTATTCAGTAATGGTGGTAGAGGGAGAGCCTGAGAGCAGCATTTGGGGAGCAAAGAAATTCCTGACTTCTCCACCATGACCAGTCAGGGAATACAAGTAAAAGTACAACCAGTGCTAGAATGGGTGGCCAGGAAAATTGTGTCATCAGGAAAGGGCCAGGTAAGAAAATGGTTTATGATGAGAACTAATCTGTTACCTATGGATCAGGCATTCTAAAGAGCATGGCGGAATTGTTGGGCAGCTTTTGAGAAGAAAGGGAACAAAGAAGCAGTCAGCAAACGATCAAAAGTGGGATTTGGCCAATGGGGTTCAGAATCATTGGGATGGACAGGGAAAGGAATAAGCATTTATAGAGCACCTATTACATGCCAGGAACTGTACTAAGTGCTTTACAAATATGGCCTCATAGACTCACCCAAATCATTGAGGAATGAGTTCAGGTAGGCTAAAATAATCTATAGACATTTGGTCTGAAGGAAGTTAGGCCAGAGAATATACAGCTTGGTGTGGGAGGGTGAACCAGGCAGAGGCAAAGTAACTGCTGTGGAGTTGTAGGTGACCAGAGACAGGGCCTGGAGTGTGATGGAACGGCTGGCTGCCCTGGAAGTCCTCCTGGACAGGCCCAGGGGAAGGCGACTAATACGGAGGTGTCAGGGACATTCCTCATTAAGGTGGCAGAACGTTTTATCAAAGAATAAAATCTGAGATTTAGAAAGGGAATCAGGCGTCATCTAGACCATCTAAAGCATGAATATACAAGGGAACTAAGATTTCACCAGTGCGAGTCCTCTTTGCCTGGATGCAGATCACTACCCATCTCTTCAGACTATACACATCTAGCAGACAATACTCCTAAAGCATGGCCAAAAAGTGTATCATCTACTGGCTAACCTTGTAATGATGTGCTTTTCTGTACTTAGCTAGTCTGGTACTAAAACAGCCTTTCCTGTTTGGAGAGATCCGTCAGCCCTTGGTAGCTATTTGGTAACATAGATAAAGCTCTGGACTTGGAGCTAAGACAGACTTGAGTTTGAATAGTCTCAGGCACTTATCATTTATGATATGCTGGGCAAGTCACTTAACTTTCTTCAGCCTCAGTTTCCTCATCTGTTGAATGGGGATAATAGTAGCTACCTTGAAAGTGGTTATAAGGGGCAGCTAGATGGCTCAGTGGATAGAGAGCCAGGCCTGAAGACAGGAGGTCTCAGGTTCAAAACCAACACCAGACACTAGCGGTGTGAGCCCGGGCAAATTATTTAACCCTAAGCCTAGCCCTTACTGCTCCTCTGCTTTGGAACTGATACTTAGTATTAGTTCGAAGACAGAAGGTAAGGGTTAAAAAAAAATTAATTGTAAAGCAGTAACAATACTGTACAATGATCAAATATGAATGAGTTAATTATCAGTAATGCAGGGTCCCCTCCAGGTCATGGAGCACTAGGGAGACTGGGGAAGTGTAGTTGAGAAACTAAAATAGAATACAAAATTGAAGTTTAGACTGAGGAGGATAGACAAGGAGAGTCAGCAAAGGTCCCCATGCTGGGTGTGATCTGATGACAGAAGCCCAAGCTAGTTCTTCTGGCAATGACCCAACAAGAGCTGTAGTTAATGATGTCTGTAAAAGCTAATATTAGGGCTAAAAAAGCATACATTTGTCTTCAGAAGAAATCAGGGATGGTCTCTTTATTGGTTTAAAATTTTACATGTATGGGTATGTCTTTTTAAACAGCAAAAATTCACCTTTCCCTCCCATGCCAAACCTCCCCAACCCTTCAATTTAAGAATGGGGGGGGGGGACATTATAAACATATATAATCAAATAAAACAAATTCCTGCATCAGTCATATTTGAAAAAACATCTGTCTCATTATGTTCTCAGTCCTTTAGCTTTCTAGTAGGAGGTGGGTTTTGTGCATTACACTGAAGAGTCCCCAATTACTCCAAAGTTGTTTGTCCTTACTATATTGTTGTCACGATACTGTTCTCTTGATTTTGTTCACTTTGCTTTACATTTATTCACTTAAATCATCCCTGGCTCCTCAAAAAACGGTCCCCTTCATCATTTCTTATAGCACGATAGTATTGCATCACATTTATATGCCAAACCCTTACCTTCTGTCTTAGAATTGATACTAAGTATCAGTTCCAAGCAGAAGAGTGGTAAAGGCTAGGCAAATGGGGTTAAGTGACTTGCCCAGAGTCACACAGCTGGGAAGCATCTGATGCTAAATCTGAACCCAGGACTTCTCATCTCTAAGCCTGGCTCTCTATCCATTGTGCTACCTAACTGCCCCTGTTCTATAACTTACTCAGCCATTCTTTTTTTGTTGGCCAGCCCCCCCCCCAGATCCCCATGCCTTGACACCTCAAAAAAAAGTCACTCAACTCCTATTGCCTAGTCCTTACCTGTTTTCTGCCTTTGAACTATTACTTAGTATCAATTCTGAGACAGGGTTTTAAAAAATATCATTTCAATATAACAGAGCCACTCCCAGATTTTGTCTTAATTAGACTCCCTGAGTTCTGATGATAGGTGATATGTGTATTTTTCCCCCCATATTGGAATGTAAACAGTTTATCTTTGTTTAGTGTCTTATAACTGTTTATTCATGTTCTTTTTATGATTCTCTTAATGCCTGTACTTGAACTTCAAAGTTTCTTTGTGGCACTGGTCTTTACATCCAGAATGCTTAGATGGCCAACATTTCTTTAAAGTCAATTTTTTCTACTGTAGGAACATACTAATTTTGCCAGCTAAATTCTTGACTAAAATATCCTTTGCCTTCAGGAATATTGTAGGCAGGCCAAATTCTCTGCTTCTTTGTAGTAGTGACTGCTAAACCATATAGGATCCTTATGTGGATCCCAAGTACTTGTTTTTGTTTTTGTTTTCCTGGCTCCTTCTAGAAGGTCTAGATTTAGCTATTCTGTTCCTGTGCGTTTTTATTTGGGTTGAAAAGATTAAATTGATTCTATATAATTTTCTTATTGATCCTATTGGCAATTTATTTTGTCCTATAACTGTTCAAGTCATGATTCTCTGTCTCTTAACTTAGTTCAAAAGTTCAGATGAAATACCACTACTGGTTTTATATCCCAAAGAGGAAAAAAAAAACTGGACAAGGACCTGTTCGTTCAAAAATATTTATAGCTGTGCTTTCTGTGGTGGCAAAAAAAAAAATGGAAAATGAGGGTTGTCCCTTAATTGGGGAATGGCTGAACAAACTGTGGTATATGATTGTGATGGAATACTATTGTGCTATAAGGAATGATGAAATGCTTGATTTCTATAAGAACTGGGAAGGCTACATGAACCAATGTGCAGTGAAAGGTCAGCAATAATAATACTTAAGTTACCACCCAAAGTGATCTTCTTTTGCATTTACTAGCTTAATCAGCACTTGCATCACTAATTAAGAACCACCTATGTGAAAGATATGAGCATCTTTTTCTTTTTTGTATCACTGTCACTGTCATAACATCTCTCTCTATAAAAAAAGGCCATCTTCTAAGGCTCAGGGTCTCTGATGGGACCAGGGTCCATCTTTATTGTGAGGTGGGCCTCCTCTCAATAAGCCTATTATTTAGCTTGGAGTTCTGTATTGGTGTGATAAATTTTCACCACAGATAAAACTGCAAGATTTCTGCCCTGGTTGTTCCTCTGTAGCTTTCAGACAGTGCTAGAAGTTGGAAATCAAATTCCACTTTCATCCCAGAATCTGAGCCAACCGGGTGATAAAATTTCTAGTGGCACCTGTTCCTGCACTTTGCACTCACTTCCCTGGTAAGGTTTGGGCACCAACTCTTGCTTTGGTTTATAGGTTCTTCCTATGTTTGAGTGCTTCTCTCAGCCTCTCTTCCTTTGCTGACCACGGATGGAAAAAAAGCTTGCTGTGATGTTTTCTTGAATTTTGCCACGAAGGTTCAGACTGGTACATTTTTTAGATGTTTGAAGGGAATTTTCTGTGATGATGGTGATAGTGGTGTTTTTTTGGCCCAGAGAGATGGGGCGGGGGGTGGGGGGGTGGGTAGAGGGTCAGGAAGGGAAGCTTATTGTACTCCTTCCTGGTACTCCAACATTTGGGGGCTTTGGCATCATCTGGCATATGCTTCTCCAGGCCTCTACCCAACTGATATTTTTCAAGCACTACCATAAAGTCAAATTCCCTTATTTTATAGATAAGGAAATTGAAGCCCAGTGAAGGCAACTGAATCATTTGTCAGCAAACATTTATTAAGTTCTTACTATGTGCTGACCACTGGGCTAATCACAGGGAACACAAAGGCAAAAGTAGAAACATCTTTGCCTTCAAGGAGTTTACATTCTATTGAGGGAGAAAATCTGTACAAATATAAATAAATATAAAATTAAGTAGTTCTTTTTGTATGTTAGCCAATTAGTTATTGAAAGAGACAGAAAATTAACTATTGTGAGAAGAAAAGGTATTAAATCAAAAGGTAAAGGACATAAAGAATTGACCCTTTCAGAGATAAACACCTGGGTTGTTGAAAGAAGTAGTGACAAACAACTGTTTGTAGACTACAGGACGATCAAATATAGGCTGTTGGTGTCAAAGCTAAGTGAGGTGCAGCAACATAATGACCTGGGACAATTATTCTGAAGGACATATGACAAAGAATAATATCCACCTCCAAAGGAAAAAAGTACTGGATTCAGATGCAAGTTAAAGCATATCTTTCATATTAGTTTATTCATAGTTTTATTTTGGGATTTTGGTTTTATATGAGTATTCTCTTATAACAATAACCAATACAGAAGTATGTTTTTTTTGCTTGATAATACATATATAATACAGATCAAATTGTTTACCATCTTCCAAAGGGGGAGGGAAAAAGAGGGAGGGAAACAATTTGGATCTTATAATTTCAGAAAATGTATGTTGAAAATTGTTATTACATGTAACTGAGAAAATAAAATATCTTTGAATTTAAAAAAAATTTTTTAACTAAGAAGATTTTTATGAATTACCTCATAACGGAAAAACTCTGATCCAAGCCATTGAGTATTGAAAAACTCAAAAGAAGAGTTAAGTTGACAATAGGAACTGGCCAAGAAATAAGCTAAAAGGAAGACTTTAGCTTCTGTGCTTAGGAGTGTGATGACTGGAAGAGAATCATCCCTTTGCAGTAAAAGTTGGGAACCTTTCTGTTTGGAGGAAAGGGAAATTTATGAGGAGACCATGGCTACTTCCCTTTGGTTTAAAAACAAAAAGCAAAGGGGAGAGACTGGCTTTGCAGCTGCTCTACAGAAGACAGAAGCTGAAACTGACTAGATGATGAAGAGTTGGCTGGGCTTGTCTACAATGTCCAGAGACCTAGCCAGAAAAGTTGGCAGTTCTTTAGCTTAAGGGAGCTGCTTATCATTACAATAACACTATCTCAGAGCCATTTTAAGGAAATATGTGAATAAAAAGGGCTTGCCACTTTTAGCAACAGAAGAGAAGTGATTTGCCCAGCAGAACAATGAGGGTCAGAAAGGGTTTAGATAGCAGAGAATTATCTTCATATAGGGCAACCTGTTCAGAAGAGACCAAGGACATAAAGACCTACAATTCAGGGTTATGAGCACATACGTTGTACTCATCTATTTATGTCTCTACTCGGTTTCTCTAATTATGTGTCCACTCTTTCCCCTGGATACTGTGTATGATGATAAAAGAATGGGACCCAGGTGAACTGAGATGTATATAATTTATGCATTTGCTTTATATTGAGTAATTGTGATGGATTGATTAGTTTTACATTTACCTCATTCTATAAATAGTTAATGGATAGAGGTATTATGGGAAAAATGGTGGCATATTAGGACCTACTGGAACCCCATCCCTTCACATACTCTCATTAAAGCTTAAAAATGCATCAGTTTAAAGAGGAATAAATGGAATCGCTTGGAGAATCCCCTACCTAGCTCATAAATTCTGCAGGAATCCTAAGCAGACAAGGTGGAATGGGTGGAAAGTGTGGTACAAAGTAATTTCATAATACCTAGAGAGGAGTTCTGAGCAGAACTGGCAAGAGAGGTCCTAGAACCCAACAGCACCTAGAGTAGAGGTAGGCCTGAGCCCATAGCAGAAAGGACCCTAGTCAGAACACAGAGTAGGAGAAGCCCTCCTGTCCTTTACTAAGAGCCCAGCAAAGGGAGAGGGTCCTCAAGCAAAGTCTAGCACAGATACCAGTTCCCAGAGCACTGTGGCAAAAGTTGTGCCTTGCAACAAAAGAAAGGAGAAGGGCATTGCAAAAATTCAAGAGTGTAGGAGCAGACCTTGAGACAAGCACAAGCGTCCCATCAAGACACAGGCTGCAGTGGTGAGGAAAGCAAGAAAAGCATCAAATATTATGAAGAAAAACTTTACAATGCAAGATCACCATGAGATAAATAGCAAGGAAGAAAGCAATCCCATAAAAAAGTCAGGGAGAGCTTCAAAGAAAAAAAGATGTTCTGGACACAAGGATTATAAGAATATTTGGAAGAAATGAAACAAGATAGAATTCTCAAGACAAAGGGAACAGAAGTGCTGCAACAGAGTATCAAAAAAAACTATTTCTTTCATAGACCAGAAGTCAGGCAAATCTGCTTATTTGTAAAAATAGGAGTGGAGGGAAAAAGAAGAATAATTACAAGAGGATGGAATGGAGGGAAATATACAATCTAATCATGAACACAAATGGGATTAACTCAATCATAAAGTGGAAGATAGCTGAAGAAAATTGATACTAATCAAACGGAAAACATGAGGGGTTGGAAAGAAAATAATATCTTTTTATGATATAGATATGATCAAATACACACATAAATAAAATCGGGGAGAGAAAAGGCAGAGAGGTAAAAATACTATAGATCGATATCTCTAATGAAAAGGGATGAAAAAATTTAAATATTAGCAAAAAGATTAGAACATATTTTTTAAAAATCACATAATATGACCACATTGGGTTTATACCAGGAATACAAAGTTGGTTCAACATAAAAGGAGGATTATAAATATAGTACAATATTATAAATAGTATAAGCAATATTAATAATATAAATAATAAAAACCACAGGATTATAGAAATAGATGCAATCATTCTTTTAATATGACAAATAATGTCTATCTAAAACCAAGAGCAAATATTCTATGTAATGGAGAAAAGTTAGAGACCTTTCCAATATGACCATGAGTAAAGTGGCGGTAGCTAGGTGGCTCAGTGGGTAGAGTATCAGGCCTGGAGACAGAAGGGCATGAGGCAATGGGGATTTGCCCAGGGTAAACAACAAGGAAGTGCCTAGTATTGATTCTAAGACAGAAGGTAAGGGTTAAAAAAAATAATAATAATTCAAGGATGCACATTATTGCCACTACAATTCAGAATGTAGTCCCAGAAATGGTTATGGCAATGAGGCAAGGAAGAAATCAAGGAACTAAGCAGAGGCAAAGAGGAAACAAAACTCTTGCTTTCTCTAGATGATTTACTTAGTAAACTCTAAAATCAAATGAAATTCATAGAAACAATAAATTCAGCAAAGTCAAAGAATATAAAATAAATTCATGTAAAACATTGTTACTATCTATTACCAACAAAACCCAGCAGGAAGAGCCAGAAAGAGAACTGCATTTAATATACTGACAGAAGGTATAAAAATATTTGAAGTTTAGCTACCAAATACTCCCAAGAACTCTAGGAATCCAAATGTAAAATATTCCTTGCAGAAATAAAGACAAATCTAAATAATTGGAGGAATATTAATTGTTCATGGATAGGTCAAGCTGATTGTAATAAAAAATTATAAAATATACTAATTTATTCAGTGCCATGGTAATAAATTACCAAAGGATTATCTTATAAAGCTTGAAAAATGTTTTTAAATTTTAAAAAATTCAAATGAAAACAAAATATCAAGAATTTCAAGGATAATAATGAAAAACAAAATAAGAAGGAAAAGGCCTTCAGTACTAAGTCTCAAAGTATTCATAAAAAATCATTTGGTAGGGGGCAGCTAGATGGCTCAGTGATTATAGAGCCAGCCTGGAGATAGGAGATCCTAGGTTCAACTCTGGACTCAGATACTTCCTAGCTTAACCCTTAACCCCAACTACATAGCCCCTACCACTATGGTACCTTGGAACTGATCTATACCACTACTAGGCCTAGCTCCCCCCTCAACAAAGAGATAAAAGAAAGTGATAAAGGATTCAAATGTTCAAAAATATTTAGAGTTGATTTCTTCACAGTACCCCAAACTGGAAAACTAAGAAGGTACCCATCTGTTGGGAAATGGCTAAACAAATTGTGGATTGTAAATGTCATGGAATATCACTGTGCTCTAAGAATAAAACGAACCGTTTTAGAAGAATTTGAGAAGACATCTATAAAATGATATCGATAGAAGAATGAAGAACAGCCATATATAATGGCATTGATGTTATGAAGAAAAGCAGATTGAAAGACTTTAGAATTCTGATCAATGCAATGATAAACTCCAGTTCCAGAGAACTAAAGATGCCACTCATGTAATCTTCTGTTTTAGAATTGATACAAGTATTGGTTCCAAGGCAGAAGAGTGGTAAGGGCTAGGCAACTTGCCTAAAATCACACAACTAGAAAATGTCTGAGGTCACATTTGAATCCAGGACCCCACATCTCTAGGCCCAGATAACACTCACTTCTTGCTAGAGAGGTGATGGACTTAAAATGCAGAAGGAAGCATACTTTTTTTTGGATGTAGCCAATATAGGAATTTATTTGGCTGGACTATGCATATTTGTTATGATGTGTTTTTCCCCCTTTCCTTTTTTTTTTGGTTGTTCAATGGGGGGAGCACAATGAGAGGGAAAGATAATAATTGATTTTATATGGATGAGAAGCGCCCAGTGCTAGAAGCTTAGGAGCTACAGTGGTAGGGTTAACATATTCTTCCCAATACAGTTAAAGCACCGTTAAAGTCGGAGTTGTAGCAAGATGGTGGTCTTCCTTTTCTGGTAATACCCAGGCATTCCATGCAGTGGTTAAATGTAGACAAAATACTGGGGGAAGGGGAATCAGGAAAGACCCCAGAAGGTGGTGCTTGAACTGAGGATTGAAGGAGACCAGGGATCCTAAGGGGCTGGGGAGAGGAAGCGGGCATTCCAGCATGGGGGGATAAATAAAAGACTTGTGTGAAAGCCTGAGGATGGGCAATGGAAAGTCACTTAGGTAGGAGGCTAGTTTGGCTGGTGCACAAGTGTGTGAAGGGGATGGTGGTATAACAAGGCTGAAAAAGCAGAGTGGGGCCAAAGTGTGAAGAGTTTTAAATGTCAAACAGAGGAGGCTGGATATGATCCTAAATGACTAACAGCTGTGGAGAGGGCAGAATGCAGAGACTTTGGGCCGAGACCAATTAGGAAGATATGGAACCAGTCCAGATAAGAAGTGATAATACCCTGAATTCAAGGGATGGCCATGTGACTACTCACATGAAGGGTTGATATGAGAATAAGAAGAGCTGGCATTTATATAGTATTTTAAAGTTTAAAGACACTGTACATGATTAGTCTCATTTGATTCTTACAATCATCCTGGGAAATAGATATATTAGCTCCATTTTCCAGATGAGGAAATGGAGGCTAAAAGAGGTTAAGTGACTTGCCATGGGGAATATAGCTAGTAGATGCCTGAAGCAGGATTTGAACTCTGGTCTTTGAGTCCAAGTCTAGCACTGTATCCACTATGCTACCTAGTTCCCTCAGATTCTGTGGAGGTAAAATTGAGAAGACTGAGCTTTTAAACCAGGGTGATTATCCTCCACAAAACTAAAGAAGATACAAGGAGAAAGAGGTATCTGGCTCCTGAAGACAAAAGCTTAAGTTTACACCCACAGTTTGGGGACAGGATATGGATAATGACTTAGCAGTCAAAAAGGTAGAAACCCCAGGATAAAGAATCACAAAAATCCTGGGGAGACAGTGGTCAACAGTGTCAAATGCCACAGAATCCAAGGAGAAGCAGGATGAGAAAAAGCTCTTGATTTGGCAATTAAGAGAGATCATTGCTAATTTGAAGAAAATATTTTCAGATTTAAGTTGAGGCGAGTAGTCAAATAAGGAGTTAAAAAATGAAAGGAAATGGAAGAGTAAAGACAGATTTTTCCAGAATATTGGCTGAGAAAGGGAGATCTATAGTTGACAGTTTAAGGGAGGATGGAAAGGTCAAGTAAAGATATTTTTAAGGATGGAGAAGAAATGGACATGTTTGTAGGCAGCAGAGAAAGATTAAAGGTGGAGAGCATGAGAGTAGGGAAACCCTGCTGGAGATAGGAAAAGATAGAATCAAAGATGAAAGTATTTGAGCTGGTCTTTCCCAGAAGCACTACTTCATCAGAAGTTTCATCAAAGAGAGTGATGACAATGGATTTGATATATAGAGAAGGGGAGAAGAGAAAACTCAGAGTGAATGGGTTGAGGAAGAGTACAACTGCTCTGGAGAATGTAATAGTCAATTAAGGAACAGTGAAAGGAGTATAATAAAATAGTAAAAGACCTTTAAAGCCTTAAGGGCCCAAATGAGATTAAAGAACAGATTCACAGTGGACTCCAAGTGATTGTGACTTCCTCAGGCATAGTTCAACAACAAATGAATCAGAAGAGAGTAAGTGGATGAAGAAGTAACAACAGGATGGGATATGGCAAGGCCTAAGCATCAATTGGGATAAGGGGTTCTAGAATGCAGTCATATTTGACTGGTTAACTACAGGGTCAAGATAGAGAAGGGAAGAAAAGGGTGGGTGTGACTTGAATGAACACTGAGGGAACAGAAGTCAGTGGAGGGGGAGGGAGAGAGTCTGAGAAAGAGAGAGAAAATGAAAGAATAATGGGTGATGATTCAGTAGAGCAGCTTCTGAAATCTAGATCCTGGATGTATGTGTGGGTGAGTGGAGTAAGGATGATTTGTTCACACTCACAGTCTTCAGTGGAAAGAGGAGGATTGGGGAGGCAGGGAAGGAAGCCTAGACTGGGCCTAGATGCTAAGAATCCTCAGGCAGGAGCTCTTCCTTCCTGGAGGCAAAGCCCCCTTGGCTTTCTTGTTTAGAAAACCCCCTCCTTGCTTTTCCTGGGAACTCACCTGGGTAGGAAGAGCGGCCCAGTGCAGACATAGACATTGTGGTAGGTTTGGGTCAGGTTTCGGCAGTACTTTTCCAAATTATTCCAGGCGTTCTGGTTTAGGTGGGGGACCTAAAAGAGAAAGAAGGAGCCAAGTCTGAATGTTCTGACTTCAGAACTCACCAAACATCTCCTGAGTTCAAACACCAGTCACAGGCCCTCTTCTAATTATAGGCACTAGATATATTCAATAATGGCAAAGCACAACCTGGTGGTGGCAGGGACCAATTTGTAAGGAAACGGCAAACCAGCACAAAGTCTTAAGTAAGACAGGAAAACACATTGCAAATACCTACAAACGTATCATCATTGGAAATATTATTTCCCATTTATCCTGTATATAGCTTGTTTGTAGGTAACTGTTTGCATCTTGTCTCCATTATATTTTGTCTTCCTTGAGTTTAGCAAAATGCCTGCTGGCACATACCTAGCAGGCGCTCAAGGTTTATTGCCCAACACACAGCCGCAAACATAACCAGCGTTCCCTAGAATAATTCCACCCTTGAATAGTTCTGGCTCAACGCCAAAGAATCTTTAGGGTCCTTCCACCTCTACATACTATGTAATCCTAAGGAAATCGCAGATTTGTCTACACTCGGTACTTCGGGCAACTCCAGCTTCCACCAAGGTTCAAATCCTAGGGAAAAAGAGCCCATTGTAAAGGTTTATGCTAATGGCAGGCCAGTATATTTGGGTCTGCAGAGAGTCAGTGAATTTGGCTGCACTAATAAGTGCCTCTGGGCAAGCCCCCCCGCCTCTCCTCTGGGCTTCGGTTTCCCGGGCAGGACACCCTGGCGGGTGCTCACCTGCGGCGCCACGTTGCTCAAGTAAAAGGTGTCTTCCATAGCCTTCTGGCTCCAGCGGTGGTTGGCGGCGGCTGCCAGGTGGCCTCGGTCAAAACCACTGCCCCGGTAGTCGGCGTTGGTGGCCCGGTGGTAGACGTGCACGGAGTCATCCTCCTGGAAGCCGCAGGTCTGGCGGTCGCCGGGGCCCCGCAGTCGCTCAGGCTTCAGCTGCTCGATGACCCACAAGGCGCTGCGGCTGCGAGGGTCGTAGCACAGCACGTAGGACTCGCGGCTCTTGAGCTGCGCCAGCCCCGGTAGCCCGTACTTGGCGAGCTCGCCCGGGCCTCCCGCGGGCACCACGGGCCCTGCCGCCGCTGCCGCCACAGGCAACACGGGGAGCCGGCTCCAGAGCCCTCCGACTCCCGGGTTGGCCTTCCTCTTCAACCAGGCTACGGCCCCCGCCCCCAGCCCAGCCCCGAGGGCCAGGGACAGCCCTGGGACCAGCCAGCGGCCTGCCTGCATGTCTTCCGCCAGGAGCCCCCTGTACGCCCAAGCGAACTACTAGAACGCTCCGACCTTAGGCGTTCGGCCCCGCTCCCGGGACGTCGCTCTTAAAGGGACAAAGACCAATGTAGCCACTGTCTGCGAGGCTCAGCGAGCGGCTCCCACCTGCTGCGCTCCTTGAGGCGCCGCTCAGTAACCCGGAAGTTCCAGAATCCTCGAATACTTACGACTGACCCCACATTTCTCTGGATGTTGGGGGTGTTGCCCTTTTAAGAATTTGGTTAGTGTCTTATCAACTGCTACTAAGGAACTGCCTGGTAGCTCTAATTTCCTGCCATAGGGCAATGGTTAAAGCCTGGCAACTGCTTCTCGATTGCGTGGAGGCATGTCTCCACCCAGAGTGCCAAAATTCCTTCAGGAGAGTAGTTCCTCCCTCCTAAATCCTTTTGACTGGGGGGCCTTTCAATTTAAGAGGCAAAGTCATAAAATTATAAATGTGTTTTATATATATATATACATATATATATAAAATGAGCATTTACTGAAGTGTAACTGCCAGTTGGCTGGAGTAACTCCACAGCTCAAAAGGAGACATATATGTGGGCTTTTACACCGCCTTACAAAAGGCACAAAAAGGGTCTATTAGGTGAGGCCATTCAGCCATTTTATTGGGGGGGGGTCGAGTAATAGGAACAGAATATCGAATGTTGCAGGGGAGAGGGGAGTCTAACCCTCGAGTTGTAATCGAGATCAGGTCAGACAGTTCTTGGGGGTTTCCCAGTAACTAATCTCATCAGACCATCTTTGTGGGGTGGGAGGTCTCTAATTAATCCCATCAGAATGTTTAGGTCTAAATAATGGAGTCCTTAATGGAATCAGAGAATCGGTATTGATATGACCATAAAGGTTTCATTTCTTTGCCCCCCAGGCTACTATTTCTGGAGAAAAACAGACAGCATTCAAGTTTCCTTCACACTGGCAGAACAAGTTGGCTTCTCATTCTCTGGGAAAGGTAGTGAGTGCCTCATGCAATCTCTTTTCCCTACAATGTTACAAAACACATGGCCGAGTGATGTCCCCAGGTCCATGAGAGCTGGTCTATGCACAACAGAGTGAAATCTCTTTGTAGAGATGGAAAGCCAGACTAGGTGGTAAGCACTAGTCTTTCAGGGAAGGAAAAAAAACACAACACCTTCATTCTCAACCCCAGTCTTCAAAAGCCTTAGCATTTAAACAATTCATTAAAATATCCTAAGGGGATGGAGCCCAACCCTGGAGTAAATAGCATAGTAGTCCTCTTATCACAGCCCTACCATTAGAATACCTACTGACCCACTAGTTCTGGTGCATGAATCCTAAAAGCAGATTTATTATTTTGAAATTGCTGCCTTCAGACTAAAGGAAGTCCCTACTCTTAACTAAACCTGAGTAATTCTTTGCAAATTCTGCAGAATAATGCCTACTATGAGGTCAAAATTCAAGTATTAGCCAAGCCTGATTTTCACTTTTGTTTAAAGTATGGGTTCCCAGTTAGGAGAACCAACAGTTGTGTTAGGCAAAGACTGGCAATAGAATATACTAGTTTTGAAGGTACTATTTCCCTTCTTTGAGCCTTGGTTTCCCCCTGTTTAAAAAAAAAGGGGGGGGGGGAGTAATGAACTAGATATTCCCAAAATTTTTGGCATCTCTAATATTCTATGGAATCCTGATATTCCCAACTTCTTTTCACAACAGTTCTTTGACCTCATCACGGGATTTTCTCCCATTACAGGGCTTTTTTCAACACAACTCAATCATACCAAATAGGTCCATTGCAAAGGAAAGACACATGATTTATTAAGACAAGTTTTCATGAACAGCATTGATTAACAAAAAAATTTAAAAGAAAAAAATTCTGAGCAATCCAAAGAAATGCCTACTGGATACCATGCATAAAAAACTAAATAAAGTCTGAGGTGTGGTTTGGGGCCTTAGGTCCAACTCTTGAGGTTCTCCAACAAAGACTTGCCTCTAGCCATACAATGCTACAGGTACCAGCCTTTAGGAGACCACTGACCTAGGACCCAGGCCTGTAGACCCTGACCACTTTCATGAGTCCACCATTTGAATCTGGGGGCTTAACCAAAGGGAAGGAAACCCAGATCTCCAACAAACTAGACCAATGGTCTAGACACTTCCCATAAATCTATCATAGCCTGATTCGTTGCTAACACAGAATTCTCCCTACAACCCCAGCCTTCCTTGCACGGTCAAGAAAGCATCAGGACAAAACAGTAGGTTTCTGGGGTGATCATGTCCCATCTTCATTACAGGGTTATATATAGCACAGTATAAGCCCGGAGAAGGCAAGAAGGGAATGTGTCTAAGCTTATCTGGGCAGTCTTGGCTAGACCCCTGAGCCAAAACCCTCAGGCCATAAAAATACTGAGGTACAATCCTGGTACTGTAAGGTAAAACAGAGAATATTTTTCCAGCAAGGGATCAACTACTCTTAACATCCCATGGGAAAAGATGGTAGACGGTCATAGAGTCTGACTAGGAAAACATGCCCCAACTTCATTCCACTTTCTCCTGAAGCTTTAGAAAGGGTCATCCAAAAGGAAAATAAGCAAAAAGAATATAAGTGCTTCCTACCCCTGTGAATGGAAAGAAATCTCTAATCACTCCCAGGTCCTTTCTCAAGCACATGTCCTACCCCTTAAAAGTGTCAGGGATTATAGACACAACCTAAAGCTGGGGGTGAGTGGGAGGTGGACTGTATCTTTAAGCAGTTCCCTGCTCAAGTTATCTCCCTATTACCCTAGAGTACCACAGACTCCACATCTCCAATCAGAAGTAAGGAGTTAAAAGGAATCACCCAAGACTGAGCAAGTACCATCAGGTGGTGAGCCAGCCTAAAGGGAAAGAAATCATCTATATATTTTTTCTCTCCCTCCTTTCAGAACCAATAATAGTGACAGATAGGAATGCTATAGAAATAAAGGTGATGGGGTGATGCTGGAATATTCAGGCGACTTTGATAAGTCATGAGGACTACACATTCATTTTTACCACTAAATTTGCCCACCTGTAATAAATAATGGAATTTTAATAAATAGTAAAATCTCCCAAATACTGTCAGGGCTTAGAAAAGTGAGAGCAGGAGACAGAAGTTTATGAAGACCCTAGCAGAAATGGAATGAGGTGCTTGGCCTAATAACTAGAACCAGTAAAAGAAATGGTCTCATTATCAGGAACGTGGCAGGATTCAAGCCTGGGAAACCTAAGGATGCACATGTAAGGAAAAAAGCCTAAAGAGTCAGATCCAAAATCCTGATCATGCTGCATGACAGCATGTCATGTCATGTCATGACAGATAAGAAGAAAAAGAAACCAATTAAACCTTGAAGCCCCCCCCATAATACCTTGTTTCTTTTACCTTCTCCTAATATTATATTGTACATACGCACTCCAAAGGAAATTAACATGCTTTTGAACAATGTAAAGTCATACATTCAATCATTGCTATATCAAGGGGTGAAGCTGGCCAGCAAACCCTTCTAGGATTCTTCTGCTTTAGTGTCTATGCCAATGGAGTGCTGGCTTGTTCCCTAAGCAAATGGACTTTCTTGTACTAGCTCATTTGGGTTCTTCAGTCCTCAGTATTAGCATCAGGATGTTGTTTGGAGATAAGCCCCACTACAAATTACAATAAGTGCTTGTGCAACAACCGACCCAAGGGGGAACATCTTAATGATCTCAATTTCTTTTCATCATTTGATACCTGTCCCCAAATCAGTATAAGCTAAGACACTTTCCTTAAGCCACTTAAGAACATTCATAAGAAAAAAACTCCTAGATTCCTGCCTCCCACCCTCCAGACTCTTTCCAGGCAAATGTACTATTCTAGGGTTCTGAATACAAAGAGACCTAAGGGAAGAGAAAACAAAGGTTTTGTGAGTAATATTCAGTTCAAAGTACTCATAGGGCAAAACTTAGTGACTTTTGGATTCCAAGACAAATTTCTTTTAATTGGGCAGTGAGGAACTCTGGGTTTACCAAACTCAGAAAATACTGTTGGCCTGCCAAAACATAGTGAGCAGAGGTTTAAAGGTGAGAGAATTGGGGAT
Source organism: Monodelphis domestica (assembly GCF_027887165.1). Taxonomy (NCBI): domain Eukaryota; kingdom Metazoa; phylum Chordata; class Mammalia; order Didelphimorphia; family Didelphidae; genus Monodelphis; species Monodelphis domestica. Next base: position 461,637,861 of record NC_077227.1, on the reverse strand, counting down.
GGAAGAGACATCCAAGTTCCTAAACCACTGTGGGCATACAAGCAAGGTCTAAGCTCCCTCATACTGGCACTATTCTTGGCTCCCTGGAAATGGGATTTTCATGTCATCAGGTGATTCACTACCTGGGAATTCTATTCAACTAATTGCTTTGACAAAATTGGTGTGGAAAATAGCCCTGAAATATAGTAAAACAGGAGGGTGAGAGGGAAGAGAGACACTGAGAGAGAAGTTCCTCTATCAGCTTCTGGTTCTTTCTAGAATTACTTTTTTCAGGGAAGGAGCCAGAGCACTTATTAGGAAGAGAATAAAGAGTCTCTATACAATTCTTTACTTCTCCATCCACCCCCAAGAGATAAGGTGAAGCAAATCCAAAAGTAGGAAAAGCAGTAGTGCAATCCTCAGCAGCAGGACTGAGAAAAAGATAGGGAGGTAGAGATATGAAGGGCCTCTTGTCAACCTCCAAACAGCCCACTCACTCAATTGGAACTTCCCATAGAAAGTGAGTCTATCTTGAAATGACCTGGAGGAAAGTGCTACTAGGGTATGGAGTGTGTAAGGGGGTAGGGAGCTTGAGAAGGGAATGGGAGATAGTAGCCAGATAATGAAGAACCAAACTAGGGGAAAAAATACAATTATAAAAGAATGGAGCTGCTTTGGAGGTGCTGACTAGGTCATGTGGATGTGAGACACCAGGAGAAGAGTATTCAATCAGCTCGAACTCTACTGCTCCAACAGCTCCAGGCAAAGGGAAGGCTTCTGGGAGTCTCTAAGGGCTGACACAGACTCAGCCATGAGCACAGGGCCTTTCCTTAGGTAGTTGGAGTCCTGGACCTCCCTGTTATAGGCTTACTTCGAGTCCTGGAGCTCCTTGGCTTTCTGTAGGATGTGGTGAACATCTGTGATGGGGTAATCCTGGAGAGGAATGAAAATAACAGGTTTGTACATGAATGCATCATCAGCAAAGAATTCAGGGGCTAGAGGAAGCTGCTACTGAAACAAGGAAAACCCTTTATTCCCCCCAGTCCACAACTCAGAAGTGCTCTAGCTCCTTTAGGTACCTCATCTAATTTCATTTCCACACTACAATGGACCTTGTTTGCACCTCCATTCCATAAGTGTAGAAGCTGATGTCCTCTGAAATCAAACCTTTATGTATATTTTTAAGCCCTTATCTTCCATCTTAAGGTAAGGTAAGGGCTAGGCAATGAGAGTTAAGTGACTTGCCCAGGGACATACAACAGGAAGTATCTGAGGCCAACTTTGAACCTAGGACCTCTCTTCCCTAGGCCTAGCTCTCCATCCATTGAACTACCTAGCAGCCCCCCTTTATGTCCTTTTTTTGTGCATAAGATCAAAAGAGGAAAGATCAGAGAGAAAGAGGTTCCCTCTGTAATGTAAATGAACCTTACCATAGCCTCTTTTCCATCACTATGATGGCACTATTCTCTATATCTCTTTTCCCCAGTCTCTCTATAGCTTCAAATGATGAGTATATGTACAGACTGTAGAAGACTAATGATATCATGGAATGAAGTCTTGACTTGTGCATGAATTAGATTTAAGTGAGGCAGAAATTTCATAGTCAGCAGCCTCACTCTTGCTTCTGGTCATCCAAATCCAGTGGCAGGACAAAAGTCAGGATTAGTGGTGATGGCCTGAGTATGCAATGGATGGACCTTGGCTTTGTGATTGTGAAGATCACCTTTAAAGATTGGTATAATATTATTTATGGTCACCAAAGAATTTATTTATGAAATTCCTAAAATGAAACACTCTAAGAATGGAGTTTATGGTGGTTTAATCACAACGGGAGTAAGAAAGGAGAGGGAGAGGGAAAGAAGGAGAGAGGGGAAAAAAGAAAAGGGTTAACTCAACCTTCTGGCAGAGTCAGAGGGAGTTTAGGCCCGAAGGCCAAGGTAGAAAGGAGAATCAGTCCTTGACTCATGCGACTGATCTGAAGGAAAGCTGCCTGTGGGCCTCCTCCCTGCTCAAGTTCCTAGCACGAACTGGCACCTAGCCTTGTTCACAGGAAGTAAGCAAATTCCAGAGGCTGTTCCCTACCTCACTTCCTGTGCCACACAAGTGCCAATGGTGACTCAAGCTTAGCATAGGACAGCCCAGGTGGGCAGTTAGCTATTTCTGATTTGTCATTGACTAGCACATGCCCGTGTAGTCTGGATGTGCACAATTTGGGGTGCTAGACCAAGCAAGATGGAGATTTTTAAATTCACAGCTTCTTCGATCTCTGACCATCCCTAGGTGCTCCACAGTTCCTGCTTTAGTCACCTTCTTGGCCATCAGAATAAATTGTTCTCATCAGCCTACTCTACCAGGAAAAGTCTTCATGAATTTGAGGTAGAAGCTTCCTAACTCACCAACAGGACTATTGGCCATTGTTTCCCCATAACCTAGTTTAGCCCATCTGGCAAGATGGTTTGCCCCAGTGTGGACACCATAAATGGTACAGCTCCTTAAAGACAGCAAGTTAGATATGTACAGTACGAAAAATGATGTGGTGGTGGTGGTCCAGTTGTGTCTGACTCTTTGTGACCCCTTTTTGGGGAATTTTCTTGGCAAAGATATGGAATGGTTTGCCATTTCCTTCTTTAGATCATTTTACAGATGAGGAACTGAAGCAAATAGGATTAAGTGATTTTCCCAGGGTTACACAGCTAATAAAGTGTCTGAAGATGGATTTGAACTCAGGAAGATGAGTCTTCCTGATTCCCAGGTCAGTATTCTATCCACTATACCACCTAGCTGCCCCATCAATTGAGGTATAATTGGACAAAAATAATCGAGAATGAATGGCCAATATACCCACTCAAGATCAAAAAAGTTATGGTTGTAGTAGAGGAACAGACCACACTTAAGAAATGTATAAACAGGATGTAACCCAAGTAACTGACCATTAACCCTTGTCTATGGCTACTTTAGCACACTTGGCAATCTATCATTGGTCATGCATGTTTTAGCACATAGTATGAATCTGACAAGGCAAGCCAGGTGGTATAGTGCATAAGACAATTGCATTTGGAGGCAGAAAGTTTAAATACTGCTTCAGACACATCAAATGGGAAAGTCAGGAAGGAGAAAGACACTACCACCACCACCATCAGGACAGTATCCAACCCCCTTGCCTATCCTTAGGCTGGTCATAGAACTCATATGGGATGGAGGAAGGGCCAAAATAAGAAAAAAATTACTTCTAATACCAAGAACATCCTGCTCTATAGTGAGATAATTTGGTTTTTTGTTAAAAAAAAAAAAAAACAAAAAACCTCATCTTCTGAATTAGAACCAATATTAAGAATTGGTTCCAAGGCAGAAGAGTAGTAAGGGCAAGGAAATGGGGGTTAAGTGTTTTGCCCAGCGTCACATAGCTAGGAAATGTCTGAGGCCAGATTTGAACCCAGAACATCCCCCAGACCTGGCACTCTATCTACTGTTATCCCTACCTAGTTACCTTTCTCTTTCCCTCTTGATGAGACTGAGGACCAGGTTTTACTATTTGTATAACCTGTAGTCCCTAGACAATGCCATGAACCTGCTCATGTTACCTAAGGACCTCTGGGCCTTGCCATTGAGCCCTTAGGCTTTTTGGATCTTTCTAGTCACCCTGCAGCTGAACTGTTTTTTACGTGCTGTTCCTCTGAGTAAGAATTAGTTTCCTGAGAACTGAGATTCCCTTGCTTTTCTATTTCTGTCCTGAGTACTTGGCACATAGCCAAGTGATTAATGTTTTTGTATTCATTCAACCTGGACAAGCTTTAACTTATCTCAGCCTCAGTTTCCTCATGTATAAATTGGAAATAACAGTACCCACCTCTGAGGGTTGTTGTGAAGATCAAATGAAGAAATATTAAAGTACTTGGAAAACTTAAAAGTGCCACATGAATGTTAGTCATCATTGCTCCCTGTCATCCCTACTCTTTCACATATTTTTAATCCCTCCTTGTCTTCTGCTTCATTTCCTACTGTCTACAAACACTCTCTTATCTCCCTTATCCTGAAGAAAACCCTCACTTGATACTTTCCATCACTGCTATCCTTCATTTCTTCTTTTTTCATTTTTAAATCCTATCTTGTCTTAGAATTGACACCAAGTATCAGATCTGTGAACCTTAAAAATTCCCAGACCCTACTTGATAAGATTGGATTAAGACCATTCCCCATTTGGGCAGTGAAAGTACTTGATCAGGAATGTGAGAACTCTACTTCACCATACTTAAGCATGCCCAGGGGAAGATAAAGTTGTAAACTCTTTGCTGAACAATGAAAAGTACTTAAACCCATACTTATAGTAAGACAAAAAATTCTTAAGCTATGCCTATATTGGGTTTATTGAATAATTGGGACAAAAGGGTGCTAAATACCTATAAAGGTCAGACAACTTGTGAATTTACAAGGAACAAAGAGCTGAGAAACTTACTCAGAGCTTTCCTGGTGTGAATTACTCAAAAATCCACACCTTCTTAGGAGTGGACTAAGAATAGTCTGTCCTTTGAAGAATATCTACTGTGATTGATAGATATAAGGACTTAGGGGAGGTGACATAGGAGAAAATGCCCTTTAAATAGGAGCTCAGATTCATTTTGAAACATTCAGATTGAGGATTGAGCTGGTGAAGGCAGCTGAGATGATGCTGGCCTGGTGTCACTAGAATCCTCGCTTGGACAGATCTTGTGGTGAGTGATTAAGGACTGACTGATCTTTTCTCTTAGGGCTTAGGCCTGGGTTGGCCCGGCTTATCCTTTTCTCATTATTTCCTTTTTCTCTCTTTCTCTCCTTTTCTTTAATTCCTCATTTGTATTAATTAAATTCTCTATAAAACCCAGTTGACTTGGGTATATTTCATAATTGGGAATATTTTCCCTGGCGACCACCTTATATTTGATTTAAAACAAGACACTGTAGTGAAAACATATTTTCTGTGGTCACAATTTACTCATCCACTCTTATATCTACTACAATTTAAGTCTTCCACTATTTTAACTGCCACAGTTTATGGCCTCAACTATTTAAATCTTACAGTTCCAAGGCAGAAGGGTGCTAAGAGTTAAGCAGTTGGGGTTAGGTGACTTGCCCAGGGTCAGGGAGCTAGGAAGTATCTGAGGCCATATTTGAACCCAGGACCTCCCATCCCCAGACCTGGCACTATCTACTGAGTCACCTAGCTGACCCATCCTACATCTCTTCTACCCTTTGTTGCTAAAGGCTATCAAAAAGGCTTTCTAAAATAGACACCTCCAATTTCTTTCTACTCACTCTCTTCTTAACCTCTTTTAATCTATTTCTGACCTTATTCCACTGAAATTACTCTCTCCAAAGTTACTAATGATCTCTCAGCTGCCAAATCCAATGGCTTTTTCTCAGGCCTTATTTTCCTTGACTCACTGTTGCCTCTCTCCTTGACACTTTCTTCTCTCTAGCTTTTCAGATTGGTCTTCTGGTTCTTGATCTTTCTTTTGCAGGTTCCTCATTATAATGGACCATGCCCTTGGACTATAGGTGTCCCCTGGGGGGTTCTGGGGTAGGCCCTCTTTTCTTCTTCCTCTCTACTACTTAAGTTGGTGATCTGATCAGCTCCCAAGGATTCAATTTCCATATCTATGCTGATAATTCTCAAATCTATTGATCCTGCTCTAAGCTTTCTGATAACTTTTTAATCTTTTAATATGGAACTGGATGTCCTGAAGACATCTTAAACTCATTACATTCAAAACAACTCATTACCTTTCCCCACCAGTCAATTTCACTTTTGTGACATCTCTTGTATAGACCCCCTTCTCTCCCCTGACAGTGCTCCCACTCTAGTGCAGCCCTTACCATCATGAACCTAGACTACTGCCATAGCCTGCTGGTGGGTCTGCCTGTCTCGAGTCTATCCCCGATCTAAACCATCCTCTGTTCAGCCATTAAAGTGGTTTTCCTAAAGTGCAGGGCCAATTATGTCACTTCAATGCTCAATAAACTACACTGGTTTCCTATCACCTCCAAAATCAAATACAAAATGCTCTGTTTGGCATTCAAAGCCCTCTATAATCTAGCACCCTCCTACCTTTCCAATATTCTTAAATCTCAGTCCCCAACAGGTCTTCTTTGAACAGTAAAACCGTCTTCCTGGCTGTTTCACGAATAAGACACTCAATCTCTTGGGTCTGAGCATTTTCTCTGGTTGTCCTCCATGCTTGGCACATTCTCTGCCTCTTCCACTGACTACTAACCTCCATGACTTCCTTTAATCCCCGCTAAAATCCAACTTTCTACAGGAAGCCTTCCCCAACTCCTATTAATTCCAGTGCTTTCTCTCTTGCATTATTTGTTTATCCTGTATATAGCTTGCTTTGTATATATTTGCTTGCATACTGACTCTTCCTTTAGATTATAAGCTCCTTGAAGGCAGAGGCTATTTTTGGCCTCTTTTTGTACTCCTAGCACTTAACACAGTGCATCCAGTCATTTCAATTGTGTCTAACCCCTTATGAGTCCATTTGAGGTCTTCTTGGCAAAGATACTGGAGTGGTTTGCCATTTCCTTCTCTACCTCATTTGACAGATAAGGAAACTAAGGCAAACAGGGTTAAGTAACTTGCCCAGGAACACTCAGTTAAGTATCTGAGGCCAGATTTAAACTCAGGTCTTCCTGATTAGCCCTCTATCCACTGTACCACCTAATTACCATCAAATTACATATATTTATATATCTACTTCCACATATATATCTATATGTATACAGATACAGATATAGATATATATAGAGAGAATGCATGTATGTTGTTGTTAAGTGACTTGCTCAGGGTTCCACAAATATTAAGTGTTTTTTTGACTCCAAGTCTTCTAGATTACAAGCTCAGGTCTCTAGCCACTGTGCTACCATATAATGACCTATAATTTGTGATGTATGGAAAATTGTGTTTGAGTAGACTTAAGAGGAAGAAAACTTGCTGAGGAAAAGTAAAAGATAAAAAGAAAGTAAATATGATGATTATTTACATAAGGTCACGTAGCTAATATTGGAGTAAAGAGTGCTACTCTAGTTGTATGTTCCTAAACACTGTTTCCCCTTTGGTCTTATGGGTTGCAGTGCTCTGACTCTCATCAATTCAGGCTTGCCCCCATGAGGCTTCATTTGCTCCTTGAAACAAAACTGTCTGCCTTCATATTCTGTTGCCAGAATGTACTTCTTCCTAAGATTTGTCTCTCAAATTCTAAGCCATGGTTTTTGAACCTCTTATTCCCAGTATACTTATAATCAATCAATAAACATTTTATTAAGTGCCTACTATGGCATAGGGCAGCTAGGAGTCTTCCTGGCTACATATTTATGTATGTACCTGTTATCTTCCCCAGGCGAATGTAAACTTCTTGGGAATAAGGATTGTTTCATTTTTTGCACATATATTCCCAGTATATAGCACACACAGCAGGTGATTAACAAATAATTGTTGTTTGATTATCCATTCACCTATAACAGCCTCCCCTATAATACTTCTCAAAGCAACGTTCAAATCAAGCTCCAAAGAACAAAGGGTCTCTGAGCCCTACAGTCTCCTTGTCAGTAGTCTCCCTGACAGGACACCTCAGAAGGAAGAGTTCAACTATAGTTGTTGGCCATATCAGCCTTGTTTTCCTCAGGCCCTTACCTGAAGCAGCCTCATGTTCAAGGTGAAGTCCCCTCCCAATAACTGCTCCCGGATCAATCTAAAGAAAACAAGTTCCAACACAACTTGAATTTTCAAATTTCAAAAGAAGAGCCCATGGACTATGGATATCTAATTGCTAAGAGGCCAAGACATAGTCCAGATGTCCCTGAGAAAACATCCTGCTTGACCAATAATCTCATTCCTTCCACCACTAATGAGGATTTTTGTGGAATGTTCTCCTAAACAATCCCAATGTCAAATAAATGGAGTGGTTCCTCTACCCCAAAACCCCATTCTGGCCAAATAGGTGAATTCTTTATTCCTTCTTCTGGCATTCCTCCTAATCCCATCCTATGGCCTCTCCCTGACTGCTCAGTGGAAAGAGGGCATTCCTGATTCACAGGAGACTCACACCAACATGGCACAGCAGACAAGGAGGAGGAAGTCAAATCGGTTGTCATCAGCGAAGAGGGTATCCCAAATTCGGATTACATCAGGAAGCAAGAACTCCTGGGACAGCAGCAGTGTTAGCCATCGAAAAGCAAAGAACTGTGGCTTGATGTTTTGCTCTTGCTGTGGGTTATAAGAAGACAATTTGGGGTTAGAACAGGAATCTCTGGACATTTGGTTCTTCCAATATCCTTTTCCAATCAAGGGCTTATTTTAACCAGATCTCAACTGAGTATGCATTTGCAAATCATATTTTAAATTACCAGTTCTCAAAACAGACAATAAGTCAGCTAGTCAACAAACATTTATTAGGTACTTAGCATGTGCCAGGCACAGTGCTAAAAAGTATCAGTATAAAGAAAGGCAAAAACATGGTCCTTCACTTCAAGGAACTCATACTCTACCCTCCTGAAGGTGGGATTTGAGTTGAGTTTTGAAAGAAGCCACCAAGTAGAGATGAAGAAAAAGAGCATTCTAAGCATGTGTAAAGAATAGCAAGAAAGCTAATGTTGACAGATTATAGAATATTTGAGGGGAATAAAGTATAAGAAGACTGGTAGGAAGAAAAGAAAGGTAGAAGAAGAAAGGTAGGAAAAAGCCAGGTTGTGAAGGGTTTTTAATGCCAGGGGACCCAGTGGAATTGCAAATCGGCTGGGGTGGGGTGGTAGGGGGAGTTGACATGAATCAATGAATGATGTAACCATGGAAAAATATTCTAAATTAATTAAATAAAAATTTTCAATTAAAAAAAATAATAAATGCCAGGGGATTTCATATTTGTTCCTGAAAGCATTAGGGAACCATTAAAGTTTACTGAGTAGGGGGTGAAATGGTCAGACCAGAAGCCCTAAAATGCCATGATCTGCCAAGTTCCCCCCTTAGTCCCCAGCCTACATATAGATCAACACTGATAACCAACAGGGGCAAAATCAAATGGCCTGTCAGAGGGCCTTTCTCACCAGCTTCAAGTAGAGCTCTACATCCTTCTCCTTTAGGGTAGAGTACACCTTTTCCATCTTGTAGGTAATGCCACACTGGGAGTCATCCAGGCTCTTAATGAAGTTGTCCCGGATCTCAGACATCAGGTTGGTAAAGCAGAAAAATGTATCTGCCTCAGCATGCTCTGGAAGAGACCCGAGGGGCTGGGGCTGGGGGCTTCAACCGGCACAGAGAAAGAGCAAGGAAGCAGTTATACTTCTTCCCTACCACACTTCTCCGGTTTGGCTAGGGCACCCACCTAGGATCCTTTCCTCTTTCTTGACTCTGTCAAGACAAATCTTACCCATCCTTTGTGGCCTCACTCAAATCTTTCCTCTGAGAAATCTGTCTCAACCACTCCAGACCACAGGGATTCTACACTCCTCTATAGGCCTAGCTATGTCCTAATATGTGTAAAGTAAATGACTGTATACTGCCAAATATCTTTAACTGTATGGAGGTACTTCTTCTTGGTATATGATTTTGTTGTTCTTTTTTAGAACCCTTACTTTCTGTCCTAGTAACAACTCTAGGACAGAAGGGCAAAGGCTAGACAACTAGGGTTAAGCGCCTTGCCCAGGATCACCCAGATCCTCCCAACTCCAGGCCTGATGCTTCATCCACTGAACCACCTAGCTGCCCCTCTTGGTGTTTTTAAGACTACTATTCTTATTTAAAATGTTCACATGTAGGTTTCCTTTCCCTTACACTAAGCTTCTTGAAGGTAGAGACTTTGTCTCCATCACCTATTGTAGTGTCCTAGGCACAGTAATAACATAGTACCTTATATTAGTATAGCATTTTAAAGATATTTTTAAAGCAATTTCACAAACAATAAGTTCTTTGTTCTACTCTTAGGAACTAAATGGCACTATAGCTATTTGTCGGGTAAGCTACAGAACAGACTATGTTTTATTTATTCTTCTTTAGACCAAAGCAGAGAGCACAATGCATGCCCAGAGTGGACTTTTCATAAATGTTTGCTGAATGAATGTATTTTATCTCTTTGATCTTCACAAAACTTCAATAGAGTCAGCACTGATTAAGCATCTGCTATTTATAATGACCCTGAGAGGCAAACAGAGTGGGAATTGCTAAGAGTGCAAGAAAAAGAGCACTGGACCAGGGGCTCTGGGCTCTTGCCCCAGCTTGGCCATTAACAATGAGCCACAGGATAGGAGAAAGGTCATTTTATTTTTAGGCCCTAATCAGCACAAGAAGGGAGGTCAGACCTAATGGTCTGAGGTCCCTTCCAACAATAATATCCCGATTCCTATTGATGAGGAAGAAACTGAGAAAGATAGAAGTTATGGTTATTGGCAAAACCAGGATTACACTCCAAAGTCCTCCTATCTCCTGGGTCCAAAGCTCTTTCAGTAGTAACACAATAATGCTTCCCCATAAATGTTTCTCAATTTTTCACTTGATTTGATTTCCCCATTTCCCTGAAAGGGAAGGAGAGATAGGGTAAGTAGGGGCCCTAGAGGCAGAAGGAACTTGATGAGGATGAATCATCCTTGAGTCTCTCACCTTTCCATTCACTATTGGGATCAGTGGCAAAGGTGTAGTAGAGAGGCCCCACGATTTCATTCATGCCCTGGACGTAAGCGATGCCTGGGTTCAGTTTGGCATAGATGAAGAGAATACGCTCCACCACTTCCCAATGAGCTTCACAACCATTGGGCAGAACTTCATACTCACTTAGTGAATTCGGGGCTGGGCTCTTATGAGGTGAGCTCATCTGTAGAGAAAGGAATGTCATATTAAATAAAACCCTCTAGAAAAAGAATCATAAGTCCAACCAAGGTAATGACTGCTATGTGTGGTTATGATATGTGTGTATGTATATGATATGTGAGATATGTGTGGTTTAGAGTAAGAGGTGTCAAACACGCAGCCTGTGGGCCACATGAGGCTTGAAGCAACACTGTCCAGTGTGGTCTAAATCAGATTAAAATGTAATTGGGGGGGTCACTAGGTGGCTCAGTGGATAAGAGAGCCAGGCCTAGAAATGGGAGGTCCTGGGTTCAAATATGACCTCATATACTTCTGAGCTATAGGACCCTGGGCAAGTCATTTAATCCCCATTGCCTAGCTCTTACCACTCTTCTAAGGAAAGGGTGTAAGGGTGAGTGAGTGAGTGAGAGAGAGAGAGAGAGAGAGAGAGAGAGAGAGAGAGAGAGAGAGAGAGAGAGAGAGAGTGTGTGTGTGTGTGTGTGTGTGTGTGTAACTGCAAAAGATCTGACAGGCAAGTAAAAATAAAGTAGAGATTAGATTTTAAAACTAAGGGAACATGCCTCCCCCACTTACCCCCAAAGGAATCCCAATGTATGGATTAGTGATTCCATAACTTTTTTTTTAATCCTTCCCTTCCCTCTGAGAATCAATACTATGTATTGGTTCTGAGGCAGAAGAGTGGTAGAGGCTAGGTAATGGGGGTTAAATGACTGGACCAGGGTCACAGACAGGTAGGAAGTATTTGGGGCCAAGTTCCATATCCATTTGAGTTTGGCACCACTGCAAAGACCCTGCATTGCAGTGAGAGAAGCAGAGAAAAGTTCAGTGCAAGAGGCTAAGGAAAAAGTAAGGACTGTTATAGACAAAAGAGTGGTTGCCATAAACTGTGACAACGAAAATATGGTTTCAAGACTGTGAATTGCCCACACTGTAAAGATAATTTTTAGTGTCTTGATGTAAATCAAAAATAAGTGGTCGCCATGGGAAAAATTCCCAAATATGAAATACTCAAGTCAGCTGGGTTTTATGGAGACTTTAATTAATACAAATGAAGAAATTAAAGAAAGGGAGAGACAGACAGACAGAGACAGAGAGACAGAGGAAACAGTATGAAAGGGCCTAAGCCATTGGCCTAAGCCTGAGCTTTAAGAGAGACTAGTCAGTGCTTAATCACTCACCACAAGATTTTGTCCCAGGCAAAACTCTAGTGTTCAGAGAGACACTCCAGTTCAGCTCCTGAGCTCAACTAAGTTCAGCCATGGAGAGACCCTCCAATTCAGCTTCCTAAGCTGAACCAAGTCCAGAGGCCTCTGACCTCCTTTTAAAGAGAATTTTCTCCTATGTCACCTCCCCTAAATTTTCACATCTACCAATCACAGTAGCCGTTTTCCAAAGGCCTGACCATTCTTAATTCACATCTTATCACCTTTTATGGGTAGACTAAAACTGAGTAATTCACATCTCTTTGCTAAACTTGCCCTTTTAGTGATTGATTTGACCTTCATAGGTACTTAACACCTTTTTTTTTATTATATCTAAAAATAGTCCTAGCTTAAGGGCTTTTGCCTCTCTATAAGTATGGGTTAAGTACCTTCATTGTTCACTAAGGAGTTTTACAACTTTATCTTCCCCTAAGGTATGCCTAAATATGGGTGGAGTAAGGTTAAGTTCTCAATACATTCCTGACCAAGTACCTTCATTGTTTAAATGGGGAATAACTTTAACCAATTGTTCTAAGGTAGAGACTGAGAAAATTTTAAATTCACAGGTCCTACTCTAATACTGTATTGGTTCCTCTATTAATCTTAACTCAAAGGCTATGATGGAATAGAAGCTAAACTGACTTCCATTGGTAGAAAGGGATACTCCTCAGGCAAATATCAAGAGATGAAAACCAACTAGCCACTTCCAGCCACCAGAAGATCAGCAGTCAAAGTCAAAGGCTATTCAAAAGGTTAAGTTTACATGGTTATTTCCTAGTATATACTTCCTTATAGTGAAATATTTTCCTGGGTCAAACAATATTTGGCTAGACATCTATGGTGCCCTTGTAACAGAAAAGAGGTAAATGGCAACTTTCTAAGAGTTGACGTAGACCATTTGAAATGGTTGAATATTTATTTTTCTTACTATATGCTCTAGTCCCTATATTTGAATACCTGTAACTACCAATGACTGTCAAAATAAAGTTTTGTATGTATGCATGTATGTATGTATACTCACATATATTAACTGCTGCTCTCCTAGACTCATTGATTTTTAAAGTTAAAAAAAGCTTCTATTGCAAAAATTCAAAACTAATTTGTTGATATTTAGAAAGAAAATGTTTTCAATCAGAAAAGGAAGCATATTTAAAAAACGACATGCATAGACTTGGGAAAGAAGTCAGAAGCTCAGTGTTTCTGGGGAAAAAATTACAAGACAAACAAATCAAACTTAAGACTACAATTTACCTATTTCCTGAAGTTTGCCCCATGCTACAAAAAAAAAAGTTTGAATATGCTGGGAGATCATCAGAACAGCAGCACTAAGCTCTGGGTATGTGTGCTTTTTAAACCTTTACCTTCTGTTTTAGTATCAATTCTAAGATAGAAGAGCAGCAAGGGCTCAGCAATTGGGGTTAAGTGACTTGCCCAGGGTTGAAGAGCTAGGAAGTATCTGAGGTCATATTTGAACTGAGATCTTCCTGACTCCAGATCTAGCACTCTATCCGCTGAACCACCTAGCTGCACCACTAAGCTATTAATTAAGCTCTTGCAATGCTCACTTATTTTGTAATAGAAGCAGTTTCTTAAAAATATATTGTAGGATCCAGATAAAAGAACTGTGGGAGTAGAAACACAGAAGGAAAACATTTCCTTGATCACATAGTTCGATGGGGATATGATCGGAGATGTAGACTCGAAATGATCATTCTAGTTCAAATATTAACAATATGGAAATAGGTCTTGATCAATAATACATGTAAAACCCAGTTGAACTGCTCACTGGCTATGGGAGGAGGGAGGAAAAGAACATGAATCATGTAACTATGGGAAAATAGTCTAATTAACTAAATAAATTTAAAAAAAAATATATATATATATATATTAGGGAGCAGCTAGGTGGCTCAGTGGATTGAGAACCAGGCCTAGAGATGGGAAGTCCTGGGTTTAAATCTGGTCTCAAACATTTCCTAGCTATATGACCCTGGGCTAGTCACTTAACCCTCACTGCCTGATCCTTATACCTTTCTGCCTTGGAACTAATACACAGTATTGATTCTATGATGCAAAGTAACGTGTTTTTTTTTAAAAGACAATGTAAATTTACTTTGTGAACAGCCCTTCTCAGTGTTTAAAATGGCTCTGAACCACTGAAGAACAATCACTAACAGCAAGAGTGAACTACCATAGACAACCTGGAATGACTACTGCCCTATGGACAGCAACAGGAAGAAGGACATTAGAGAAAAGTGACTTCCTGAAGGTTCCCATTCCTCCCAATAAGGCTCTCACATTGGTGACTCCGCTCCGGTTTTTTGCCACTGTCTGTGATTTCAATGTAGTCTGTTCTACCCGCTTTCGGAGGGTCTCAAATTCATTCTGAGGGTCCAGGATGAGGAGGCAAGGGTAATCCGTAGGCCTCTGGAAAAAGGATATGTCTGGGCATAGCCTCCTAAAACAGGGGATAAAGACAGGAACATCAGAAGCATTCAATAAATCTTTGGCAAATGAATGAAACTGAGCCAGTGAAAAGGATCTGCCTCTAACCCAGGAGTGCCAAGTGCTAGCACCACAGGCAGTCAGCCTCCAGGATCCCTCTTGTCTAGCTCTATCATTAATACAGTCTGGTTTCAGTTTCCTGAATATAATGCCACAAATTGCTCTTCAGGCCTTCTTACCACAGGCCTTTGGGGGAAAACGGGAAGAAAACAGCAATATCTGAAATGACCACAAAGCTCCAAGTGGCTTAAGTGCCTCCTCAGCTTGGTCTTCTCCCTCCCTCCCTAGCCTAGTTGTCTCCACACTCACCGAACATCTTTGTCTATCTGCAGCAACACCTCATTGTCCTTGAAGTAGGTATTCCACCGACTGTCAGGGTTTGGATTGAGTGGCTGGATGGAAAGAGGAGGTGGGATTAGCAGCCTCATCTCAAATAAGAACAGTCCATAATCAAGGATTTTTATTAAGCTCACTTCTTGGGACTATAAAGGGACCCTGTCTCACCAACAAGGCAGGGAAAGACAACAATTACAGCTAGTCTTGTAACCTACAGCCATATGTGTGGCCAGTCCTACAATCTCCAATGTTCTTAGCTATACAAATGGAACAAGAGAGTTTAATGACTACTGCCAAAGGGATAGGAAATTGGCCAAAATTCCTTAGTCTAGCATTCAAGGCCCTCCACAATTTGACCACAGGCTATTTTTCTACTCACCATTACTCTCTTATATGAACCTTCAGTTTCAGCAAGACTTTTTTTAAGCCTTATTTTCTGCCTGAGTGACAACTCTGAGACAGAAGAGCAAGGGCTAAGCAAACAGGGTTAAGTGACTTGCCCAGGGTCACACACACAGCTAGAAGTGTCTGAGGCCATGTTTGAACCCAGGTCCTCCTGATTCCAAGCCTACTGCTCTATCCACTGGCCCTTCTCATTGTCTTCCAAAAATACTTTGGGCATTTGCACTTTGGATGCTTTCTTTTCTCTGATTAATTTCCTTTAAGGTCCAGCTCAAAGATTATCTTTTCTATAAAGTTTTTAAATCCCATGGTGAGCCCTTCCTCCTTTGACCTTCAAAGTATAGTTAAGCACTTATTTAGCTCTTCACTAGCAACGCAAGGAAGTAGTTATATCATGTCGTGTTTGCCTCAACAAGACTGTAAAGTGTGGCTTGTTTCTTTTGCAACAGCAAACTAGCAATCGCTGGCTTGCAGAATTGCTCAGTAAATGTGTGTTGGCTTGATGTCTCACATAGGTCATTTCATTCTAGTTCTTGCCTTTCTCTAAATTTCAGGAAAGAGCAAGAGATTAGCAACTCCTGATTTAGCAAGGTCCTTTGTGTCAGGGAAGTTCATTCCCTCCCTCTCCTGGAGGGTCAACCTGTCCATCAAGATTCCTCAAATGCGAACTCAGCATCTGCCAAGGTCAATAAAAGAGAGGGGTCAGGGACTGACCAGGGCTTTTTGGACAAGCTCCAGGAAGGAACAGGCAGGTAAGGAGGGAAGGGAAGAAGTTAATGGAGAATAGGCCACATGTGGTCAGGTAACTTAGAGTAATAATGAGATTTCAAAATGATTGTCTACCCTTTCTAATAAACTTTATAAAAATTAGTAATGGGGTAGGTATATTAATTTAATTGTAACACCTTGAAGGGCAATGGGATAATAACTACCTTCAGAAGTCTTTCAGTTAAAGGCAATATTTGACCCTGGGAATGGAGAAGCAATTGGGAGGAAGGGAATGAAGTAAAATCACTCCTATCCTGCTTTTCTAAACCCTATAGATTAGAGGCACAAAGGTTGGGGTGAGAGGAGTAAAGAAAGACAGAAGGGAATTCTAAAACCAAGAAGGGATCCCTCTAGACTGTAAGCATCTGCCACCCCTGACTTGCACCTCTTCAGTTTCTTTCATTAAATCAGCAATTGGCCCTTGGCACTCACATGGTCTTCAAAAGTGACATCCTCTCTAGACACACCCAGGTTAGCTTTGGCTATGCCAGGCTGAATGATCATTTCTCTCAGGAACTGAGAATATAGCTCCCTGTCAAAAGAAGGAGGAGATAGGTAAGCAGCACAGAGGAAAAGGCTGGCTCCCTCTCCTCACACACAGGCACACACACACCTTGCCCACGACTCTTGAACAATTCAGCATAAAGAGAATGTTTCTGTCTTCCTTCAGCTGAGACCAACCCAATTCTCCTGGGAAAAAAACTGTAATTGCACTGAGGATAAATCACTCCCCTTGGAAGCTCACCTCTGCTTGGCCAAGATGGAGGTCCATGAGGCCCTTTCCAAGGGGAGGTAGTTCAAAAGAATCTGCACAAAGGGAAAAGATTGAGGTTCTGATATTCTGTACTGACAGCAGCCCTTGAGGAGAAACTCTGGTGATTTCTGATAGGAACAAGTTCAATGACTGTATCCTTAAGGATGTGGGAATGAGATCACCCTTCATTCTTTACTCAGTGGCTTTTCTCCTCCTGCCATACCCCAAAGTCATGCCTTGTCCTTGCTCTTCTACTTTTTCTTCTAAACTCTACCATGAGCCCTTTTTTAGAGGATCCTCTGATAAGCTACAGGGAAGCTGGAAAATAGAAAGTTCAAGTTTTCCTCCTGGCTTGGGCCAGAGATGTTAGGCAAATCCATTACTTTTTTAAACCCCATGCATGCCACCTCCCCTCATCCCATAGCAGAGGGCTTTTAAGGCTCAAGGACATTTGAAGGTTCTCTGATTGAAGAAGAGTTAAATGAGAGTTGGGATTCTTTTTTGGTTGCCTGAAAGGATCACCTGGTCTAGTATGTAGCAAAGAACAGTTTACTCTATGACTTTCTATGAACAACTTTGGTGCAAGAGGGGAGAGAACAACCTTCCCCTCCTCCCAAAGGCTCCTTGGAGAGAATATCTAAGAGGAATAGAAAACCAATAACTTCCAGCAAAAGTTTTCCCAGTCAGTACTAGAGAGATAGAGGAGGGCTACCCCATGCAGAAGCTCATGTACTCACGGGGGAGCCAAAGCCAAGCCCCCAGGAACACCCACCTTCCAGCAAAGACAGCGTAGTCCACCCTCACAAGGGATCCCTGTAGAACACAGCAGGCAGAGGTCACTCATTTGGGCCAGGGCCTTGAGGACACTGACTGCACACAGGGGACTAGGTTTAAACTCAAAAAGGTAGTAATGATGGGATAAGACATAATGTCAAAGGTTTAATTTAAGGATCACTGAGATAGGATCCTGGGGATACACAAGGTGTAGCTAGGAGTTTCTGCTTTCAGGAAGATGTTTCCCTTTTCCCTAGCAAAGAAGACAGGCAGTGACCTCATTTACTCCAGTGGTAAAGAAAGATCTGATCAAACACAGTGCTCAGGGAAAAAAGGTATTCTTGTTTGGCATCATAAACAGATCAATGAGGTTTTTGAACCTAATCTTCAATTTTCTCCTCTTAGTACAGGTCTTGAATTCCAGTGGGATACATCTGTCTGTGAACTCCTAGGGGAGAACCTGTTCCCCAAAAGACATTTTATACATTTCAAATGACTCATGGGGAAGTCAACATATCCTCTGACTTAGCATAAAATTCACCCAAAACATCAGAGCCTATAGCTCAATTAAGGCATTCTCTAAAATCCCTGGAGATTCAATGTTGGCATGCCTTTAGCTTAAGGAGAACAAATCTCCATCTAGATTCTCAAGGATATCCATTTTATGAGTGTATCAGCACATAAATTCTAAATTAATTCCTCAACATCTCAACTAAATTTGAGAGAAGAGGCCTTATTCTTCATACCTTAAAAAGGTAAAAGTATACAACCCACAACACTCTTAAGTGCAGCATGAACCAGATAAAAATGTAATGGAGAGGGCAGTTATGTAGCTTAGGGGACTAGGAGCCAGCACTGGGTTCAAATTTGACCTCAGACACTTCCTCACTGGGTGACCCTGGGCAAGTCCTTCACCCCCATTGCCTAGCCCTTACTACTTTTCTGCCTCGGAACCAATACATGGTATTGATTCTAAGATGGAAGGTAAGGGTTTAAAAAATGTTATAGAAAAATATTGAACAAAATGAAACAACTTTAAAACTTATAACATTAATATCTGCATGGTCTAGTGGCTCCATTTCTATTTGACTGTGACACTACTGGTTTACAGGATAGAGCGAAAGACTTACAAAGTCAGAAGACCTGGCCTCAAATCCTAACTCAGGGAGTTACTAGTTTCACTGCAAATAATCTTAACTCTCTGGGACTTGGTTATCCCATCTGGTAAATGGGGGTAATAAGAGCACCTATATCTCTGAGATGACATTTGTAAATAACTGCCAAACCTTCAAGTATTGTATAAATGAGTTTCTGTACTATTATTATTAAGGAAAGAAATTTATCAAGCTACTATTATGTGTTAGGCAGTATGCTAAGTGCTTCATATATATTATTTCAGTTGATCTTCACAACAACATGAGATACATGTTATTATTATATGTATTTTATAGTTGAAGAAACTAAGGCAGGGACAGCCAGGTGGCTCAGCTGGTAGAGGGCCTGGGTTCAAATATGGCCTTAGGTATTTCCTAGCTATATGACCCTGGCCAAATAACTTAACCCCAATTGTCTAGTCCTTACCTTTCTTCTGCCTTGAAACCAATACTTTGTATTGATTCTAAGATAGAAGGTAAGGTTTAAAAAAAAGAAAAAAAGGAAGACAAAGGCTAAATGACTTGCTCAGCGTCATAGCTAGAAGGTGTCTGAGACTAGATTTGAACTTTGACTCTTAGCCCTGGGACCTACCTTGCTGATTATTTTTAAAAAGAACAACTTTCTGGGGGATCAGACATGAAAAAGAACCATTTATATTACTAATGATATTTTTTAAAAGTCTGGCAAAGAACAGATATCTCTTCTCTGAATATGCACAGTGCCGGTTAAAACCAAGTTAAACATTGATATGTTTCCCCGGCTGGAATTTCACCACTAAGCAAAGTTCAATATGGTCTTGTTCAGTTTGGGGGTCAGTTTTACGATTCTAAGGCATGAGGAAAAAATAGAAATGATTCTACAACTAACCAGATTAAGGCATTTAAGAAGTTCACTAAATAGCCCCTAGAGCTAGGAGAGGCTTCTTTAAACCTAAAAAGTTCCCCAGAGCAACATAACCCCAATGTTGGAGCAGCTCCCAGCTGAAAATGCTGACTGCTTCAGCAACATTAAAGATGAAAAGATCCAGGAAGAACCCTTTAATTCTTCTGTCATCAAACTATGGCATGGGTATAAAAGCACAAAGTCATCACAATCAATGGCTAATCAGTTGCAAATAGTTCTGGGGGCTGTTTCTAGAACTATCCTAGACCAGACCAAGTTTGATTCAGTTCCTGCCTCAGTATTCCTAGGGAAGTTTCCATTAACATAAAATTGCCTTACCACTGAAACTAAGTTCTCGAAGCTTCCCCAGGGCAATCTTGGGCTCCCTCAGGACATCCTGGAAATCTGCAATTCTAAAAGAAAACATCAGGTTCAAAAGACCCTATCAGTCCTCAGACTTCTCCATTCCTGATCTCATTTTCTTGACATTTGCACAGTCATCTGCTACAGAGCTGTTTTCTCAAGGAAACTTTTGGCAGCAACTTATTAGCTATACTACATTTAAAAAGCCATTACTCTCCATTAAATTAATCCAAAATAAAAGAATCTCAGAGCTGAGGATTTTTGAGATGTCTTTTCCAACCCCCTCATTATATACAAGAGGAAATTAATGCCCAGAAAGAGGAAAATCATTTTGCCCAATGCAACATATCTAATTGGTTGGTTAAAAGAGACATTAGGAATGGGACACCCTCATTCCCAGGCCTGTGCTCTTTCCACTGCATTATAATACTTTCCCTAAAATATGCCCACTTATACCTATAATTCACTCAAATCTATTTTTGCAATCTAGGCTGTGCCATAGAACAAGACAGGAAAAGCCAACAAATTTGAAGCACTTTTCACTTCTGAAGGTGAGGCTGGGAACTAGGACATATGGCTTCTCCTTTCTCGCAAGACCTAGGACCATGACTTTGGAATCTCTCAAGTTCTGAAATATTAGAGGGCGAATAAGAGGTGATGGGGAATCAGAGGAGGAGACTAGCAGGAGGCTATAGGGGAAGAAAGAAGAGAAATGGAAGTAAAATGAGTTGGGTTGGAGGGTATGGAGAGAGGAAGAAAAAGAATGAAAACACTAAGAGAGACAGATGGAGAGGAGGAATGGGAAGACAGGAAGAAAGGGGGACTAGAGTTGGCAGGGGAGGGAGGGAATGGGGAGGAGGCTGGACAGAGACAGGGAAGATGAAGGACAACAGTGGGAGCTGGGAAAGAAAGTAGAGGGTGAGGGAGCAGACGGCAGGGTGGAGGTGGGGGTGGGAACAGAGTGCAGGACTTGGAGGGTGGACACAAAGGAGTCATAGGTAGAGTCCCTAGATTCCAACTGCACCGCGGGGCTCACTATGGGATGAAGGAGGGAGTGACAGTAGTCCCGGCTCCCTACGCTGTATCCAGTTAGACAACCTCCTGCATCCCGCCCCCCGCCCCTAGGGCCCCCTGCACCCACTTACCGGCTCTGGTGCCGAGTCGACATGTTGTTGACTTCCGGATTCGCCCCCCCCCAGCCCCCCCAGTGGATGCCACGGAGCGCGGAAAAAAAGCCTCCGGCCGGAAGCGCAACCCGTGCACCGCTGTTCCGTCCCGTCCCGTCCCGTCCCGTCCCGCCCCAAGCAGCCCGCGACGCTAGTACTCCAGCCCAGCAGTCCTCCTCTGGCCCGCATGGACCCCGCCCTCCGGGCTTCACCCACCCACTCTCTTCCCTTAGAGGCGGAGCCAGCTCCCTCTAAGGTTCGTTTCCTTCTGCCTGGTGTACGTCCTTTGTCCAGCGCCCAGGGGAGCTTCGTATCCTTGACCCCTTCTCCGGCCCGAACTGCCCCCCTTGATGTGGCTCCCCTGGCGCCCACCGAGGAACACACGAGACCCCAAAGGTCCCACCTAGCTCCGGCCTGAGCCTTCCACTTTTAAAGGAGGCACTTGATACAACGTTTGTTGAATAAAGGAAGGAAAATGAATGAATGAATGAATGAATGAATGGTTATTTAACCTGGGACTTAGAAAAGAAGTTCCGTGCCAAAGGATCACTGCAAGTCCTTGGCAAAGCCAGGATCCTAGACCCGGAGGAGGGCCCCTTCTCCAGTTCACAAAGAAAGGTTTCTATTTACCTCTGTTCACTTTAGCCACTACCATAGCTAGATATTGGTCGCTGAGTGTAGCGGGCAGAGGACGGGAAGAAATGCTGGATTTGGAGTTAAGAGGACTCTAGTTCTAGTTCTTATACCTTGGCCTAGTCACTTAAACTGAGGGAAGGGGGAGGGAATGAGGGGACTGGACGGGGGAATCTAGAGGTTCGTTACTTTCAGCTCTAAATCTATCTGTTTGCCTCTTACTTCTACGCCTTATAGACTCTTCCATTTCTAAATCCAGTTCGGTTTTCCATTGCACCGTGCTTCCCATCTCCCTTTTTTCAGGCTAGGAAACTGCAACCCAGAAAGAGGAAAGGTCAGGAGGGATGGAGTGCGTGAGGAATACAAATTCTGCTCCGAGATACTAGGATAAGAGGATAGAGTCTTTTGGACTCTCCTCATTAGGCAACTAGGTGGAACAGTGGCTATAGCTCCTAAACCTAGAGTCAGGATAGGCCTGAGTTCAAATCCAGATTAGATAATTACCTGTAGTGACCCTCGGCTAAGTCACTTAGCCTCTGCCTCCCTCAGTTTCTTAATCTGTAAAATGGGGTTCATAAAGCACCTTCTTCCCAGGGTTGTTGTGAGGATAAAATGAGATAATATTTGCATTGTGGTTTTAATCACCATAACAACTTTAATTACTATTATTTTTGCACAGTGCGTGGAAGGCTATGTATGTGTATCGACTTTGAGACTGCCTTAGTCTTTGTTCCATGAGAGAGACCCCAGACTGTGCTCTCCTCCTCACTTCCAGCAACTGTACAGAGGGAGGAGACCACTTGATTTTAGAGAAGGTCCTGGATTGGAAAGTATGGAGAGTGGCATCGAATATAAGTCTGACCATTCACTGGAACAAAAAGAGGCTAGAAGTGAGGGGAGCAATTAGGAAGCGAGAGGTGGCGAGAAAAGCGGTAAAGAAAGTTAAAAAAGCAGGAAATCCGGTAAAAGAAGAGACCTTACATAAACAACAGAACCTTCCCTCGGCTCCCATGGTTTCCCGCCGGACTCTGGATCCAGGGGCCCCGTTCGTGGTTGCTAAGGGGCGGCCCCGGAAGTGACGGACTCCGGGTTTGTTGACAGCGGCGGCGGCGGCGGCGGCGGCGGCGGCGGCGGCGGCTGAGCTTGAGACCGAGGAATCGAGAGGCGGACGGAAGAGCTGGGATCAGATCCGGGAAGACGGGCTCGGGGCCTGGAGCCCAGAGCCAGCAGCGGGCGGGCGGGCAGGTCGGCCTTCGCCCCGCCCCAGCACCGAGGGACCGCACGGGCCGCCGACGGCCGGGAGAAGGTGAGTGCGGGGGTCCCTCCCGCCTGGCTTGGGTCTCCTGGCTCCGAGATCCACTGGATTATTCCCCCACCCCCCGCCGCCACCTCTGCTTGTGGCTCCCGGGAAGCACCCGGCGAAGCGATGGGACAACCTCGCTTCCCCTTCCCTAAGCGCTGGCCGGATCAAATAGATCCAATGGGGTCCTTAGATCTGGACTAGATTTTTGTATTCTCCCATCACCTACAGCCCTCGTGCGCCCATCGGATCTAGTGAATTCCCGGCCTCCTGGTGCAAGATTCGCTGCTTCCCTTGCTGCTCCTATTGGATCTTAGAGCTCCATCCTCAATCACTCCATCCTCAGGTCCGACCCCCTCTCCCTGCTACCTCTCTCTGCATTTTATTGGAGACTGCTAAAGCACTTTGGGGCGACTTCTCCCCACCTCCGCCCCGACTTTCTCCCAGGATTAGCTCCATCCGAGGTAGAAACCCCGCTTCACCTTGCTTCCTCACCTCCTCGATGCAATATTTCTTTCCTAAAATTTCTCATCGACTCCCTTTTTTCCCCCACATTCCCCACCCATCTAGTAGACTGGGGCTGAGAAGGGCTGCATCCTTTTTGTCCATAAAGGCTGAGGTAGAATTCCCAGTATATTTTAGAATCAACTGTGAAATCCTCGTGGGCCCTCCCCTACCCCCCCCAAAAAAAGTTACTAAATATTTGGCTGGGGACGTTGCTAGTGTCCTTGTGTTGTTCTGTAATTTAAAGTTTGGACTTTAATCTTCTTTCCTGTAGACAGAATTATGGATGATGGGTTTAGGCTCTCCCCTTTTCTCCCCATCCCAACCCATACGATGTTAAGCCTCCAAGTTCATAAGTTATGGGTGTCCCAATAAAGGCTGCTTTTAAGTAATGTAATATATGTGGCAAAGGGAATTCCATAACTTTAGGGTGTTAAAGCTTGTAGTGGCCAAAGAAGTAGACTTAAAATGAAACCAGTCTAGCAGTCCACTCTAGAAAGAAAACTTTAGCATGATCCACCCAGGCTCAAAAGTTCACTGAGACTGTAGGTGGAGCCTAATCTGAGGGTTTTCTGTTTCTTACTCTGAGTGTGTTTCTAATTCCTTAGAGTAGGTGAGGGAGTGTTGCCTGAGATTTACCACTAATCATGCCAGAAACATTTTAATTCAGGTAAAATCTGGTTAAAAAAAAATCAAAAACAGCCTTGAAAAAAAAATGGGAGTCACAAAAACATAAACTAAATTCTAAGGCCCATGTGTAGGTAGGGCAATCCTATATGCCATCTTCGTTTGGTAGAGTATGGTAAGACTGGACAGAGGGAAGAAATATGGACTGATTGTAAAGGCACAAGCCTTGGATCTTTTTTTTTAGCTGTGGTGGAGCCACCTCCTTTCTTCAGTCTCCCCACTCCCCCAAACTCCCTTAGATTGTACTGTTATATTGTGATTATGGTGAGAAAAAGATTCATGAAGTAGATAGGAGTCAGGAAGATTTGAGTCTGAATTCTGTGCCAGATTATTGACTAACTATTTGATCCTAGGCAGATCCTCTCTAAGTCTCAGTTTCCTCATCTGTTAAATAGAGATGATAATAGCATCTATATCACAAGGTTGTGGTGAAGATCAACCGAGATGATATTTGTAAAGGGCTTTTGCACACCTTAAAGTACTATATAGTATACTAGCTGTTTTCATACATCCTGAATGACTATGGCAGGTTCGTAAGGCATTGAGATTTTTCCATCTTGGTTTAAATGTGTATCTCCTCCTTGGGCTCTAAATCCCCCAAACATACTATATAATATTCATAGAACCAAGTGAAGTTTTTAAAGCATTTTTACATTTCATTAGAATCTCACAGTAACACTTTGAGGCAGTCAAGACATGGATTATTAGTATTTATTTATACATTGGGAATTTGAGGCCCAGTCAAGGTATTTGACTTGTGATGTGACTATTCAGTCATTTTAATAGTGATCTGGGACTAGAGTCCAGCTGACTTTCTTACAGTGTCAGATCTCCCAAGTAATTAGAGCAATATCTTCTATAAGCACAGAGATAATTTATCTATGCTAGACTTTCACCTGTAGTCTTTTTTTTTTCAATCTAAGCTTAAGCTTCATTAACTGATGTATATTAACACATAACATATTAATATATATCAACAGAAACATAATAGCTATACATTTTAATGTTTTGAACAAGGGAGAAGATAAGCATGCTGCCCTGTGTCTTGGCCAGACCACATCTGGTCTGTGTTCCATTTTGGGCACCATATTTTAAGAGGCAAAGAGATGAGCTACAGAAAGCTAAAAGGAAGGAAACTAGGAAGGAAGCTATGCTATGAGAGGATCAGGTGAAAGGCCCAAAGTAGAGAAGATGGCAAGAAGCCTTTGATATTTGAGGGAGCAAACATTCTGAGTAGCTGTCGAGGGCTCATGAATGGAAGTTACAGAGAAGCAGTTTTTGGTTTAATATAAGTCAGAGTTTACTAATAATTGCAGATGCCCAAGAAATGGAAGAGATTGACTTGTTAGATAATTAGCTCCTTATCACTTGAAATATTCATGTGGATAACTGATGGTCACTAGTTAGTCACCTGTAATCTTATCTAGAAATAAATAGAATAAAAGGCTATAGGACTTTCCTTCTCCTCAGTCAATGTTGGAAAGCAGGGAGAACATGAAACCTTTCAAGATCCCTGACTGCCCACCTAGGTTGGGTGCTAACTTTCTGTACATTGCTCAGTTGTATCTCTTTCGATTATAATGTTGAGGGATATTGACCTAGGACTTTATAGCTCCAAGTCTCCTCTACTCTGAACTGGCATCAGAATGTATTTATGGAAGTTATTTTATTCAAAGCATTGTACAAAGAGCTGTGGGAGAGATACAAATGGAACTTAGAGTCTAATTGAAGAGATGAGATAAATTAAGTAATATAACAGTCAGTGTTAAGTGCCAGAAGAATGAAATAGACAATAAGTGGTATTAGGGATTCAAGAGAAGCCCAGAGAAGCTTGTAATCCAAAAAGAGGAAACTGAGACCCACAGAGAAGGCTTGTTCTTGCCTTTATTTGATGGCAAGAGAGTAGCAGAACCAAGAACGGAATCTAGGCATTCTGAATCCCATCCTGGTATAATATGCTCCATCCTTTATTCCTTTTAGATCATGCCATAAGCAACACAGCTAATGTTCCCCTCCATTTCTCTTTGTGTTCTACCCTTATCTTCCAATATTTCCTTCAAGTCATTCTCAGTTCTAAATCTTAACATTATGGGTTTAGTCATTCTGTGCTCCTCATTTCCTGTAGAATGCCTACACCAAAATGTTCCCTGACTCCTGGGAGATAATAGTAGATTCCTAGATGCCAAGAGAAGTCCTGGACTATCCAAGGATTTATATACCCTGCCCTCTTATTCTCTGACCTAACTAAATCCTCTGGGCCAGCTATATTGTACCTCCTGTTGTGAGTTGGACCAATTTTACTGTTATTCTTTTAGTTCTGGAGAGCTTCCAACCTCTATAAATAGGGCATTTGTTTTGATTTCCCCCCAAGTGTCTTGGTTAATATTTCACAAGGCCAAAGCTGCTTCAAGGCTTTGCCCTTGCTCTCTTCATCAAGAAGATTTCAGCTTCCCTTTGGGGTTGAATTGAATTGAATCTGGAGACCTGAATACACTTCTACTATCAACTCTGGGCAGGTTGCCTTTCCTTCAGTTTCCTTTCCATTCACTTCCTCAATCTCTATCAAATAGCTATTATCTCTAGTTCCTAGAGAAGCACAAAGGATTATTACTCTTCAGTGATCTGTCATGATTATTGGTGGGGGAGGCTGTCATTTGTTGCTGAGTTTCTTGATTGGCCATGACATATGGTGATGGGGTCCCACCCAGATTCAGATAGAACCCTGGGGACGGGGAAGGGGGTAAGGGGGTTCTTATAGCCTGTCAAGTGGCATGACTGAGAAGAACATTCTTTTTCCCTGAGGTTCATTCTTTAAGGACAGTTTAGTGACAAGACTAGAACAGCTCTCCTCTTAACATGCTCCCTATTCCCAATCAGCCAGATTGGCATTGCTAAAGAAGTGGGTCAGCAGATAGTACAGTCTGCTTGGCATGTTGTGGTGCCAACCTCCAACCTCCAGCAGAATCCTCTGATGACCTGGAAAATAAGGCATCTAAGTGGACCAGTGTGCACAAGCTATCCCAAGGCAAATTAGTTTTCTTGGTCCCCAAATAGCAAAGGAGAAGGCATCGCTTGGTCTTTAGTTCCTAATCAGTAAGCCTTTGTCCTCCCAACTGAAAGCATTCATTTTCTCTTCAAAAAATGTTTTTGCATAGTTTTTCTTAATATTTACAAATCAAGTCTAAAATATTCTCTATTTTACAAGTATTGGATCTAGTAGATCTAATCTGTGTCCTTTTAATAACATGTTAGAAATGAGAGTTTCCTTAACATTTCTTTTGGAAAAAGCCAAAGGCAAAGAATCAATTCAGTCTCTGTTCCTCAAAAAAAAAAAAAATTTAGACCCATACCTTCCTTCTTAGGATCAGTACTGTGTACTGGTTCCAAAGGTTAGGCAATAGAGGTTAAGTGATTTGCCTAGAGTCACACAGCTAGGAAGTACCTGAGGCCAGCTTTGAACCCAGGACCTCCAATCTCTAGGCCTGGCTCTACCTGCTTCTTTTTTTAAAGATTTTTAAAGAACATTTTGGGATCCTCTTTACCTCTATTCCTCCCTACCTTCTGTTATCTTTATTGTGTTCACATCATATCTGTCCTATAGTAGAATGTCACCTTCAGTGTCAGTTTGCTATTTTATCCCTGGGGGTTAGCCTAGTACCCTGAAAATATAGTAGGTACTTAGATGTTTGGTGAATGCATGAGCCCTGACTCTTTTATTTCTAGTGCTATGTTAATCACAGTATTAAAACAAAAGAAAAATTTAAGACATGTTCCCTATTTTCTAGGAGATTACAATCCACTCTTGTTAGGGAGACAAGACATCAAATAGTAATTTGATAATTCAGCGCAGTGTGGGTTTAGTGCCAAATGAGTTGTATAGGCTACAAGGCTATAAGTTCTCTAGGAGTTGTGAAAAGCTACAGAGCCCTGTGGTTTTAGAGCAGA
The DNA here is from genome assembly GCF_027887165.1 of Monodelphis domestica. Lineage (NCBI taxonomy): Eukaryota > Metazoa > Chordata > Mammalia > Didelphimorphia > Didelphidae > Monodelphis > Monodelphis domestica. The sequence goes on along the minus strand of NC_077227.1, from coordinate 461,609,678 downwards.
GACAGAAAGGGCCTAAGAAAAATTGTTTGAATTAACCTGAACCTTGTATGACTAGTAATATATAGATCCAGATGTGGAATCTATATGAACCTAACCAGGGGGACAGTATTACATATGGTATTCAATGGTATGGAAAATTAGTAGACTGGCATAATTGGAACAAGTGATTCATGTTAGGTAGCAATGGGTATTATGGAAGCCTGAAATGCTAAGCAGAGAAGTTTGGATTTCATCCATCGTAGCAAAAAGTTTCCTCCCTGCTAGTCTAGGAATCCCTTCCCCCCTTTTGCCTCCAAGCCTGGGAACAATGGCTCTCAGGCACCACTGGACATTTTGTGGGAGAATAGTTAATATTGGCAAAGTAAAGCCATACCCCAGCATCCTGTTTGCTGTACTGTCCCCCGAGGGTGTCACATCGCCAGAGGGACAGCTGGCACAATGAACTTATTGTGTAAGGTACATAAGGCTAGGGGGGAGCACAGGCCCAGTGCCCAGGGCTGCACAAACCTCAATCTGTCTAAAACTGCCAGAAGGTAAAGCAGATGGGGGTAGCCAAGGCTTGCTTCCTGAGGCAGGGTTCCCCAAGGGATTTGATTCCTTGGAACAGTCCTGGCATTGGGAGCCTGAGATAGCCCTTGCTCTTGCCAAGGCTGGCAGGTGCCAGAGAAAGGGGTTCGTGGAGTAGAGGTGGAAGAACTGAATCAGGACAAACAGGCCAACATTATCATGTCAAGAAGTATAGTAGGGGAATAGACACAATAGCAAAACACATCCAGGGATATCCAAGAGCAGAATCTAGAATGGTGAGACCTCCAGCCACGAGACCTAAGATCTGTTGGGTTGGAAGGCATAATTCCCCAGGGGAAAAAAAATGTCCATTCTTAACCAATTTTAGACATTTTTAAGGTTAGGAGATGGTGGAAGATGACCTAGCACAGACTCTAATATCTAGTCAGCAAACAGTTTATCAGCTTATGACCAGCCTGGAGAGGAGCCTTTCCACTCTTGGCCAGTCTTCAGATGAAAGACTTAAGAGCTGTGATCTAGGAGTAACCATCTGAAAAAAAGTGATAAATCAGCATCTGTAGAAGTTCTTAACCTGCATTATTTTCATTCATCCACAATCATAGGTACTCATCTCTCACACCACAAACATACCCATTCATAAACATCTCCCCCTAACGGCCCCTTTACTTATTGATGAACCAGGCATAGGTTATCTTGGGCTTTTCTGACTCTCCCAGCCCACTCAGACTCCTCTAGCTGTTGATCTTTGGTGATGATAACTACCAAACTTCTCAGCCAGAGAGGAAAGGATCCACAGGGAGCTGGGGGAGAACAGGGTCCTGGAATGAGAATGTATGACTGAGTTCTTTCATACATAGTAACTGGTATTTAAGAACTAGGTCACTCAAGAAAGCAACCTCCAGCTCGGAGGGAACAGAGCAAGCCACCCTTAATATTATGGACCAAGTTTTCCACTATCAGAAACTTAGAGAACAGCCTGAAACCACTTTTCAGTGTCCTAGAATGACCTTAGGGTGGAATTGGATAGAGTCATAAGTGCAAAGTAGAAAGCTTCTCTCGACAAATGACATAGGATTGTGGTTAAGAACAGAATGGAGTCAAATATGAAGCCTGTATGTGGCTTACAGTATTCCTGTTGAAGGACTACATCACAAGGTCTTAGATTGGTCCCAATTCTAGGACAAATCAGAACTATAGCTGTTAAGTGCTTTAAGATCCTTTACCCAGGCAGTTAGGTAGCACAGCGGATAGATTGCCTGAATTAAATCAGGAGGTCCTGGGCTCAAATCTGGCCTCAGACGCTTCCTAGCTACGTGACCCTAGGCAAGTAACTTAACCTCAATTTCCTAGCCCTTGCTAATCTGTGTTAGAACTAATACTACAATAGAAGGTAAGGGTTTAAAAAAAATCCTTTGCTCAGGTTTCGAATAGAAGTCTGCTCTTTGAACAATTGTATTTATGTCCGTATTTGGCAAGGGGATTCCCTAAGCCAGTAGTGGAGGCTGTTTCAAATGGAGCAGCCCAGGGTTGTTGCTCATCTCCTTGTTTTCCTTGTTGCCAGGCTGTCACCATCTCAGATGTCTCCCTGACTACTACTAGGTCTTTATATCATCCCTGGGGCACCGACGGCTCAAGCAATACGCCTGTGCCCCAGCCCCAGGATGGCATCGGACAGCCCCGAGTCCCTGATGACACTCTGCACAGACTTCTGCCTCCGAAATCTAGAGGGGACCTTAGGTTACCTGCTTGACAATGAGACTTTGCGACTTCACCCAGACGTCTTCCTACCCAGTGAGATCTGTGACCGGCTTGTCAATGAGTAGGTCAGGGGTTAATGATGGGGAGTGGGATATACATGTATATGGGGTTATGTTTTGGGTAAGTAAATACATATGTGTATAAATTATTATGGATAAATGAAAGTATTCAGGATCCCAGATTGGTATTCCAACTTAGCACCTTTTTGTAGATAAGTACCCAGAGGAGCCTAGTACCACCTATATAATCTTGGTCATGGATCCTAAGTCTCATCTGGAGACTGGCCCCCTAGGTGGGAAGTGGCTTATTTCCATGTTGGTCACAAGGAACCAAAGTCCTAAGGAACTTTGTTGATCACATTTTTTTTGGCCACAACATCCTATGAAGAGTGTTTGCTAATGTGTAATAAGATTACAATATACATTAATGAAGAATAAATTTGCTGCATGAAAACTAAGGATTCCATCATACAATCATGAAATGCCCTGTATTTGTTTACTCTTTAGTTTACAAAATATATTCCTATCTAGCACTGTATTTCATCTTTACAACAATCCTGGACCATAAACAGGGCTGAAGTTATGTCTTCCATTTGCCAGATCAGGACACAGGCCTTCTGGAAGAGATGAGTTTGACTAGGCCTTGAAATAGAAGACTAGGGTTCAGATTGCCAGAGAATTCTCTAGAAGGGCATTCCAAGTCCAAGATACTTCCCTTGTTCCATATTCTAACCCCAAGATTGAGCCATTCCTTTCCCTCAGGTATGTGGAGCTAGTCAATGCTGACTGTAATTTTGAGCCCCATGAGAGTTTCTTCAGCCTCTTCTCAGACCCCCGAAGTACCCGTCTCACTCGTATCCACCTTCGAGAGGATTTGGTACAGGACCAGGACCTGGAAGCCATCCGCAAGCAGGTAGGCTGACATAAGGCCTGTAATCAGGCATGGGGAATCTGAACACTTGGAATTTCCAAATAAACTCACAAAAACAATTGGGACATAAGAAGTATTAGGTTTAGTTCCCCACACTCTGGAATCTTAAAGAAAAAATGAAGATGTGGGGGATAAGGTCTAGATGATAACTAAAAGAATTTTAGAGAAAAGAAATCTTATTTTATACAAAAAGCTGTCAAATTTGGAACACATTACCTTAGGTGGCTTAGTCTGAAAATGGAAATAGTTTCATCAAAGGCTTTTACTAAATCAGTAGATTTAGTCTTCATAACAAAGTATTTATTAAGGGAAACTGGGGGTGTTTGGGGCCCAACTCTTACCTTTTGAAGTTGACGTCAGGTCGAACACTCCTCTGGGACCTTTATCATAAACAGATTCCTGAAGTGAAGTACCATGGTTACATTACTGATATTATCTTCAATCCAACCAGGTTAGACTCAGCCTGTTCGATGCTTTGAGGGGGTGGGAGGCAGTATTAGATGCTATCTCTGTTCCTGGTCTATTGTTGTTCATTCATTTCAGTCTTGTCCAACTCCCTGTGACCCCATTTGGGGTATTCTTGGCAAAGAAACTGGAGTTGTTTGCCAGTTTCTTCTCCATTTCATTTTCTAGATGAGGAAATGAGGCAAACTGGATGGAGTGACTTGCCTAGGGTCACACTGCTAGTAAATATCAGAGGTCAGATTTGAACTGGGGTCTTCCTGACTCCAGGCCTGACACTATCCACTGTGACAGCTAACTGCCCTGTTCTTGGTCTGCTATTTCCCAGTTATGTGCAAAAAATTGTTAACATTCATTTTTCTTAAACTCTTACCTTCCGTCTTAGAATCAGTACTGTGTATTGGTTCCAAGGCAGAAGAGCAGTAAGGGCTAGGCAATGAGGGTTAAGTGACTTGCTCAGGATCACACAGCTAGGATGTGTCTGAGGCTAGATTTGAACCTAGAACCTCCTATATCTAGGTCTAGCTCTCAATCCACTGAGCCATCTAGTTGCAACCTACATTCATTTTTTAACATTTCTGTTCCAAATTATCTCCCTCTGTCTTCTCCTACCCCCTTCTTGAGAAGAAAAGCAACTTTATATTGATTATATCTATGAAGTCATGCAACACTTATTTCTGTATTAGCCATGAACAAGACAGGTTTCTGAAAGTTTGTTTGTCCTTCCTCTTCTATCTTGTTTACCATATAATAATAACAATATATCTTTGGGTATAATACTTTATTTTTTGGAAGGGCTCTCATATCTGTTTTCTCATTCGAGCCTCACAATATCCTCAATGATGTGGGCAAGGCAATTATGATTACTCTAGTTTTATAAATGAGAAACCTGCGTTGCTTTAGAAGTATGAAATTACTGTCCTACAATGAGTGACATAACTGAAATTTGAATGCAGACTTTTGATGCCCATTCCATCCCATCACCTACTGAAACCATATAAAAAGGTTGAGGAGGAGAAGAAATTATAATTCTTACATATCTCCCTGATTTTCTTAGGATCTGGTGGAATTATACCTGACCAACTGTGAGAAGCTGACTGCCAAAAGTCTGCAGACACTGGGTAGTTTTAGCCCTACCCTGGTCTCCCTGAGCCTCTTTGGCTGTAGGAACATCTTTTATGAAGAGGAGAACCCTGGGGGCTGTGAAGATGAGTGTGTGGTCAACCCCACCTGCCAAGTACTAGTTAAGGACTTCACCTTTGAGGGCTTCAGCCGCCTTCGATTCCTCAACCTTGGCCGAATGACTGAGGGGATTCCTGTGGAGTCTCTTCTTCGACCTCTCCGATCCCTAGCTGCCCTGGACCTTTCAGGCATTCAGACCAGTGACGTGGCCTTCCTGACCCAGTGGAAGGATAGTTTGGTATCACTAGTTCTCTACAACATGGACCTGTCTGATGAGCATATCCGTGTCATTGTTCAGCTCCACAAACTCCGGTGAGCCTTTTTTCTTCTTCCCATTGTTCTCCCTTCACCTATATTCCCTAGGACAGAAAAATTAACTTTCTGAGGACCTAAGAAAAGAACCCTCTTTGTGACAAAGTTGCCTTGGGGTGGAGATAATTTTGGGACTCTGAGTCTTCTTTGGAATGGAGGCTTTTTCAGAGATAACTAGATTTCTCTGGTTGAGAACTGGGGCTCAGTTCTAAGGAACTTTAACCCCTCCATCTCAGACATATAACTTAGCCTGGACTCCAAGTTATCCTGGAGTATATCCAAGGCCCAGGAGGTTTGTTTCCAGAAGGTATGTATGTATCAAGGGGTATTATAAACACAAGCAGACCAGCTCCTAACCATCCAGACATCCTGTTGTCCAACAGGCACTTGGACATCTCTCGAGACCGCCTCTCCAGTTACTACAAGTTCAAGCTGACCCGGAAGGTACTCAGCCTTTTTGTGCAGAAGCTGGGAAACTTAGTGTCACTGGACATCTCTGGCCACATGATGCTAGAAAACTGTAGCATCTCTAAGATGGATGAGGAAGCCGGGCAGACCAGGTAGGAATTGGACCAGCAAAATTAAGTAAGATATTCCAAAACCATTTTCTTCGAGGGATGATCTCAACTTTGGGTCATACTAGGTTAGCGTAGTAATTGAAGAAAGTTTTTTCCTAAGCTCAGGGCTCATTCAGGATCTAGTATTCCTTTTTAGCTCATTAAATTCTTAATAGGTACTAAGCCATACTATTCCATGGCAGTGCTATGCAAAATCTATATTCAGCTTCCTAGTATGGACAGTGCCATGGGTGATCCTTTCTTGTTATGGGGCAGGTTAACTGTAGCAACTGACCCAACAAGTGGCATCTCTCCCCAGCATCGAGCCTTGTAAGAGCAGCATTACCCCCTTTCGAGCCCTGAAGCGGCCCCTGCAGTTCCTTGGGCTTTTTGAGACTTCCCTGTGCCGTCTGACACACATTCCAGCCTACAAGGTAAGAAGCTAAGAGAAGTCAAGGCAGTTTATGATTTTGGAAGAGATCCCTCCTAATTTTCCCTTAATCCCTGGCATTTCAAGTTGGGAAACAGCAGATTTGGCCAGAGGCCCTGTGTTTCCAGAAAAGCTAAAGACCACTCTAAGATGAGATGCTCCAGTATAAAGGAAGCTACCTCATTGAGATGATCTCAGGATCTGGGGATTCAGTTAATGCAGGCCCCTGTGATTCTTTCTGCTTTACTCTCTGGATAGATTGTTCCCCTCTTCATTTTCTCAGTCACCATTTCCCTTGTCACCAGGTGAGCGGTGACAAGAATGAGGAACAGGTGCTAAATGCTATTGAGGCTTACACAGAGCATCGCCCAGAAATCACCTCTCGAGCCATCAACCTTCTCTTTGACATCGCCCGAATAGAGCGCTGCAATCAGCTACTCCGAGCCTTGCAGGTCAGCTTGCTTCTCAACCCAGAGTCTCTCCTCCTTCCCAACATACCCCAGAACTTCCACTACTACAGAGAGCCTCCTTAACCCAAGGCCGCATTTTCCTTAATAATAATCTCAGGGTCCTCCTGGTTTCTTAGATCTGAACTGAAATTGGGAAGGAGGTCCTGAAACTGTTTGTCATCTCACAGGGTGGCGGTAGTTTGTCAGTAATATGAGCACAGCTGGTGCTCGGATATAGCAACAAAGAGTAATTGCCAAGGCCCTACACAGTGATGACACAGACAGGGGAGAAGAGAGCTAAAACACAGAGTTATGGTCAGCTTGTAGGACCAGCAACCAAGATGTCCACTTCCCAACTCCACCTCATACTTAGGTCACTTGTTTCCCAAAACTGCCTTTTCCCCTCAAACTTCTTAGTATTCATTATATCCCAATGCATTTCATGTAGTTGCCATAGAATAGTTGAGATGGAGAGAGAAGGGAGGCTTACAGGGCAGGTCCCAGGACAGTTTGCTTTTAGCTCTAAACTACCTACTTGACTTAGATGGGATCTCCTATCCCTGGCTCTCTCTTCCTTTTCTCTGAACAGCTGGTCATAACCGCCCTCAAGTGCCACAAATATGACAAAAATATCCAGGTGACAGGCAGTGCTGCGCTCTTCTACCTGACTAACTCAGAGTACCGCCCAGAACAGAGCGTCAAGCTCCGCCGGCAAGTCATCCAGGTGGTACTCAATGGCATGGAATCCTACCAGGAGGTGACGGTAAGAGCCCTTGTCTCTCCCTGGAATGAGCTGGTAGCTATATATCTGCCAAAGTGGGGGATGAAAGGCTTTGAAGGACAAAGGTGGTTGGCATGAATTGAATTCTCTCCACATGCCATCTTGTGTTGGCCTTCACTAAGGGAGCTTTCAGTTTAATGCGGGAGATGAGGCAGGAACACATGCTACTCACATAAGGACATTTAACAACAAGAAGGTAACTTGTAACAGACAGAGAGCTCCAGCAGACCAGTCTACTGGAGATTCCCTGAGCTCCACTTTGGGTGGGTGGTTTCCATCTCTTGGACAGGTTGCCCTTTCTCCTTCACCTCTGCCTTTAAGAATCTTTAGCTTCCTTCAATTGAATGAGCATTTATTAAGCACCTGCCATGTCCAAGGAACTGAAACTAGGAAAAGACAAAATGAAAGATAGTTCTTTCTTTCACATATCTTCTACTAATTCAGCCAAGGTACTGCCTTCTATGCAGTTCCTCAATCTCCTTGAGGTCAGGAACTATTTTTCATTTCTGTCTTTGTATCCCTAGCACCTATAATATAGTTGGTGCTTAATAAATGTTTGTTGAACTAAATGGAAAGTTGCTCCCCTCCTTGAGAGCTTGAAGAACTCTATTGCTTATTACATCCCCTCCATCTGCCCTAGCCTCCAGACCCCATGTATTATTCTTGTGCTTATTGATCTGGCCTTACCTATCCTACTTTCTGCTCTACCTTTTCTTTTTTCACCCATATCTTCTGTCTTAGAATTGATACTAAGTGTCTTTTCTAAGGTAAAAGAGCAGTAAAGGCTAGGCAAAAGAAGAAAAATGATTTGCCCAGGGTCACACAATTAGGAAGTGTCTAAGATCACATTTGAACTCAGCATTTCCTGTCTCCAGGCCTGGCTCTCTATCCACTGAACCATCTAGCTACCTCTACCTCATTATATTTCCCCCTCTATTCAGGTGAATCTATGTTCACTGTCCCTGGCATTTATGGTTCTCTCTTTAGTCCTTTTTCCAACCTTTATTTATGGTTATTCCCTTTCCATAGTGCCCTCCAACCACCCTCTACCTGAGTCCTCAACTCCTTCATCTTCCAGGAAGACTTCTCTCTCCAACCACTCCAGGCCACAGCCCTCCCTCCTCCTTCGAGGCAGCACTACATAGTTGAGCACCTAATTTTTAGCATTCTTTTGTGCTGTTGTTTCCTAGCTAGACTGAGCTCCCTAAGGGGCCAAGGATTCTTTCTTTTCCCCCTCGCATCTAGCTGGGGCTTGAGAAAGACTTAATTAATTTGTGATTGATCTATGTATGTGTCTGAAATAGGGTGAGTCTGGAAAGTCTTCATGGAGGAGTGGGAGGGTCAGGGTGATGGGACATGGCTGAGCACCACTTCCCGGCCCACCCTCCCCAGGTTCAGCGGAACTGCTGCCTGACACTCTGCAACTTCAGCATCCCGGAGGAGCTGGAGTTCCAGTACCGGAGGGTCAATGAGCTCTTGCTCAGCATCCTCAACCCCACTCGACAGGACGAGTCAATCCAGCGAATCGCCGTGCACCTCTGCAACGCCCTTGTCTGCCAGGTGGACAATGACCACAAGGAGGCGGTGGGCAAGATGGGTTTTGTCATGGTGCGTGAAATGCCTGGGGTTAACACCCCACCTTATTTATCCAGATCCTTTTCTGCCTTGAATTCCCTTCCTAATATCATGGCTAACTTGTACTTCTTTCTACTTTTAGTTGAGGGCAAGGAAAAGTGTTAGGGGAAAAAAAAATAGGCTGTACCAGGTCATTTAGCTTAGAGAATGGGAAGGATTTCTTAATAGTGGACATTCGGTAAGTATTAGAATGGATGACCAAAGGAAGTTTAGGAAGGTTCTTCCATTAGAGTGCTCTCAAAATAGAGTTGATACTTGCCAGCTTGGATTGGTTTAAAGGGAAACAAGGACAAACCAAATGACCATAGAGATCCCTTCTAGCTTTAGAATGTTTAGGAGTCATGATTGGATGTCTACTTAGTAATTCATTTTCTCTGCCTACAGACCATGCTAAAGTTGATTCAGAAAAAGCTAATGGACAAAACAGTAAGTTCTTATGTAATAGCTATCAGCTCTTCTTCCCTCCAACAAATGGAAATGGTTTGTTCCATGGGTGGGGTCAGTCCCTCCTCAGAACTCATCACGGAGCAGTGGCATAATAGCTTTTAAATATCATCTCCTCTCTCCATGCTACAATTGGGCATCAATAGCCTCCATTCCTCCAATTCTGGTAATCTGGATATACTTTGTCCCTGGGAAATAGCAGAGACTTATCCATTGCTCCCCCTTGCAGTGTGATCAGGTGATGGAATTCTCCTGGAGTGCTCTGTGGAATATCACAGATGAGACGCCAGACAACTGTGAGATGTTCCTTAACTACAGTGGCATGAAGCTCTTCTTGGAGTGCCTGAAGGTTAGCACTACACTGGGAAACCTGGATGAGCCAGGCTGGGACCAACAAACAACATCACTGAGGCATTATTCACTCTTCACGACTCCTTGGGAATTAGGGTCTTGGTTTCATAATTCCATCCTTCTTTTCATGGATCCCACTTACTCATTCAACTAGTCAACCAACAGTTTTTATACACACTGGGATGCCTACATTGAGTCTATCTCACCTAGGAATGATGTCAGCATCAGTGGACCATGGGGATTTACTCTGGGTAGGCAGGGTTGCTCTCCCAGATGTCACATTCAAAGGTTAGATTTATCCCAAGGTCTCTTAGTGTTCATGTCCTAGCTCTGCTATTTAGGAAGTGTGACCAAACTTTAACATTCTCCTGACTTTCCATCTAATTATACCATCCCTGATGAACCTTCCCTTGTAACAAAGAAGTAGAATTGACCAAATAAATCAACACGCCTAAGCCACATCTGAAAATGCATTCCTCATTCTGTAATCCAGCACCTTTCTGAAGAACAACCAGGAGGCTTCCTTTATCATCACTTCTGAAGTCACCGTTGATCATTTCAGAATTCAGAAGTCTTTCATTGTTATCCAAACTCTTTTCTGATCCATTTATATTTCTAATCTATTGGTCATATCATACCCATTATGAGAAATAACTCATCTTGCTCCAGTCTCTCAAGGGAAGCCTTTTCATTCCAGTATTTAGAGGATGTTTCAGGTTTGCCCCTACCCATGCTGTTATGTCTCTGTAGGCCTCAAGCGTGTTTCCTCTTAGCACTCACCTTTCCAGCATGAAGAGAATCAATTTTTGTAATCTGTCCTTTATGATTACATGAGAGAGAGAGAGAATAGAGTCCCTGCCCTCAAAAAGAGCTTACAGTGTTGTTAAAATATGACTCATACAGAAGAAACACTTAAGTGCTACAAGACTTTACATAATTGAGTATTGAATTATGCAGTACTAACTTCCCTGCTGGAAAAGGGGTCACAGAAGGGAAGACCAATGAGAGCTGGCATACTTGGAGAAGCTCTAAAGGAGGACTTGACCCCGACCCTGAAGATATAAATTGGACAGAGGGAATAGGATGAGAAAAGGAACAGAAGTAGAAATAAGCAAGGTATAGTGTAAGAACACCCAATGGAATCTGCTCTGCTCTGAACCAGCAAGGGCCTTCCCCTAATTAGAGACATGGAATTCCTGTAAACTTTTTCTTAAGATTTTTTCCATACCTACAGGGAAACCTTTGCTTTAATGGCTTTCACCAAATCTCATCCCCCTTGGTCTGCATCCTTATATGTGTCTCTCTATTGTTCCCTAGGAGTTCCCAGAGAAGCAGGAACTACATCGGAATATGCTAGGACTCCTAGGGAATGTTGCAGAGGTAAAGGAACTGCGGCCCCAGTTAATGACGTCACAATTCATCACTGTCTTCAGGTTAGTGCTTCCATAATTTGGCCCCCCCTTACTTCCAGATTGGTGACCACACTGAGTCAGACCTAGTTCTTAGTCCAGGCTTCCAGTTATGTTAGTCAAAACGTTAACCTTCTCCCAACTCCTGCTAGCAACCTGCTGGAGAGTAAGGCAGATGGAATTGAAGTATCCTACAATGCCTGCGGTGTCCTTTCCCACATTATGTTTGATGGCCCAGAGGCCTGGGGCATCTGTGAACCCAGGAGGGAGGAAGTTGTAGAACGAATGTGGACAGCCATTCAAAGCTGGGACATCAACTCCCGGAGAAACATCAATTACAGGTAAGCTGAGAAGATGGGGAGGAGGTCTCCCCATTTTGGTGGTTTGGGACTTAACAGGAAGTCATAGAGAAAGAAGTATATGGAATGACTCTCCTATTGAAAGGTTTAGGTAGAGCTCATTCAGTCCCCAGCTACTGTACTTTACTATAGATCATTGAATCCCAAGATAAGGAGAGCTATTTAGTTCTTTCTTTGTCTCTAGGTGATCCTTCTTCAGCCAGAAAAGTTAACTATTCCTCCTCTTCCTGAAGACCTAGCAGTATTTTGCAAATTTGTAGCCACATATGTTTTTACTTGATTTTAACTATATATCTTGTTGCATTTCTTTTCTGTCATTTGAACAACCCACCACAGTGGGCTGGTTTGAACCCAAGACACTGAATATATATTTTTGGCAGCCCAGTTGAATGCCAACATTCCCTGTGTAATCCCTCTGTGGCCCAGAAATCCTCTTCCTCTTTAGTCTGATGTTTTGAGACTTTGCAAAATATAGAAAAACACAAGGATTACTTGACAAATAACAGAGGTGAGACTATCTTATCATTTCAGGTCATTTGAGCCAATTCTTCGCCTACTTCCCCAGGGTATATCCCCTGTCAGCCAGCACTGGGCAACTTGGGCTCTGTACAACCTTGTGTCAGTCTATCGTAAGTATCTGCCCATTTGATATTCAGATAGACCCACTATGTTCAAGGCCTTGGAAAGAGACCCTGAGGAGAAATAGTCACAAATTATAGCCATAGTCCTTATCTTTAGAGTACCTCAAGATGAGCTAGAGCAGAAAAGAAAGACACACACCATCAGAGTCATTTATAGAGCAGCCTGTCCCAGTAATTATAATGCTGCAAACTAGATGTTTAGGGGACCTGAAGATAGGAGAGACATCCATTACCTTGTATTTATTGCAATTAGCACAAGAACTTGGAGCCATTTCCAAAACCCCCTTTGTTCTCCACCAAATTAAAAAGTCTTGGTTCTGCCTTGACACCCCTCAGTTGTTAATTGTCAGTAAATGGGGTCAGAACCATTGACTTGCCCCAAAACCAATAGAAGTGAATCGAGTCCTACCAACTATCTCAGCTCCCCATATAGTATCATTACATTGGCTTGAGTTATGACTCAAGTCAGTCATTCTAGGAAAGATAGGTCCCAGGAGGCAGCAAAGCCTCAGTACTTACAATCTTCTGACCCATAGCGGGCCCATCTTCTATGCTGGATCTGCTTTTCCATCTTGCCAGGTTTCAACTCTCTCTCTTTTGGGTAGAAGAAAGCATATATGAGCAAGGCTAAGTTTCTGGGCCAAGACACCTATCCTGATCTGTCTGCCTGTATCACCTACTTCACAGGATTATTATGAGGCTAAAATGAAATAATGTATGTAAAACACTTTATAAACCATAAAACACTAATTAAATATGAGTTATTGTTATTATAGCTCCCAGATTGTAAGCTCTTGGAGGCCAGGGACTGTGCTTTTATTTATCTTTGTATTACCCACAGTGCCTGAATAAAGGGCCCTTTATACATTTGTTCAATTACCTTTGACTTGTGGCCTCCCTCCCTCCACACAGCGGACAAGTACTGCCCCCTGCTGATCAAAGAAGGTGGTATGCCGCTTCTGAGGGATATGATCAAAATGGCTTCCGCCCGGCAGGAGACCAAGGAAATGGCCCGGTAGGAAACAAAGGAGCTGCTTCAATACTTAACTGCATGCAACTGTGATTTTGGAGCATTGGGATTGGGGGGGGGGGGGGGGGAGGGAGGTTTCATTGGTGATAGGCCAGTGCATAAAATCAACCTTGGGTGGGGGAGACCCCAGGAAGCAGAAGATACTGGCAGGTAAGATTAGAGCAAGAGCAGCTAAACTGGACAGTGGTAGGATGAGCTGGCAACATCGCACCAAATGCTTCTGAAAAGACAGAGGTTGCAGGGTGGCCCCAAACCAGAAAATTATGGTTGTGCTTCCAAACTATGTGGAGATGTGAGATTGCTTTCATTTTTTGAACTAAGTTATCTTGCTTCCCCAATGGTCTCCATCCAATTTTATCATCTCTAGGTATTGGCTCCAGATTAGAATTTTTTGTTGTTCTTGGTCCAAGGCTGTTTGTTGTAAGACTCACAGAGCAAAGTATGAGCTTTAGAAACAAGTTGTAAAAATTAAGACAGAACAAAGTTAGAGCGAATTTATAAATAAGAAACTAAGTAACATTTCAGAGTTAATTTCACAAAAGGAGTACTCAGACCAATATGTCAGATTTTAACTATGATACCTAAAGTCACTTTATCTCCGGTTTTAGAAATGGCCAATACTGGGGCCGCTGGATGGTTCAGTGGATAGAGAGCTGGGCTTGGAGATGGGAGTTCCTGGGTTCAAATCTGGGCTCAGACACTTCCTAGCTATGTGACCCTAGGCAAGTCATTTCCCTAGCCTTAACTTGGAACCAATGATTAGTAGTATCCATTCTAAGACAGAATGCAATGGTCTAAAAAAAGAAAGAAAGAAAATGACCAGAGACACTAAAGGTCTCCACAGTGTTTATGCCAGATAAGGAACTTTTCCTTTGCTGGTTAGAAATAACTTACTTTAGTCCAGTGTTGGTGAGGCAGAGAGCCTAACTTGCCTTGGACTTGAGCCCACCTCTCTGACATTCTGGCTGGGTAACCCCCAGGAAAGTCATTTAAACTTTCAGTGCCCCCAGGCAGCTTGCTAAGGTTCCAGTTGGAGAGAAATTGCTGGTCTCCATTGGTAAAAAGAAGTTCCTCACCCAGAGCTTCCTTTTGTATGAAATCACAGGTCCAGACAAGGGGGGGGGAAATGGAACTGATAGCACTGGTTTAGGCACCAAGGTTCTAACTTGGTGGTTTTCTCTGAAAAGCCATTTTCCATGCCCTGTCTCATAGTGGACATTCCTTCCTCCCATAAAGGGACAAGTAAGATCCCTTTAACTCTTCCTCTTCTGGGGCTAAAAGAGCACTAACTGCTCTAAATAGAAAAGAATAATAGCTATGAGCAAGAATTGGACAGGTAGTGGGTGGTAAACTGTGCTGGCCAGAGGACCAATAGACAAGGAATTGGGGCATCGAATAGCAGTCATCATCCTGATACTGACCGCATATCGGGAAAAGAAATAGAAGAAGCTCTGAGTGATACAAGTGGAGGGAAAGAAATAGATGGTGAATGATTGAATAAGAACAAACAAAAGGACCATTGGATGACAAGTATAATTGAATGCTTGCCTAGCTATAGCATATATACAGTAGTCTTGATCCTAAGGGTACAGAGCACAGCTAACACCATCATTCTCATCTCACTGGCTGACAAGTGTATCTAGACATACATATTGATGCATCTGGGAAACATTAGCTCTGTAATCCTAGCACATGGGCTCACTCATGGCACCTTGAAGCTCCTTTTCTAGGCCGTGAAACTAAATCATTCCTCCCATTCTCCTTGTGTCATCCTCAGGAAGGTGATAGAGCACTGCAGTAACTTTAAGGAGGAGAACATGGACACATCCAGATAGAGGCAATGGGCCCTCCCGATTCTGGCCCGCACAGGTCCCAACTTCTCTCTAAATTACTGTATCTAGGGAGGAATTCTCACCAGCCTGGCTGTCGGAAGGCCCCCATCCTGTGCGTGTGGGACCCCAATGAGATGAAGGTGCACTGGGGGAACTTTTGCACAACCAATGCTTTTCCTTAACATTAGTAAGATATATATATTATATATATATATAATTTTTTGTTAGGAAGTGTGAATTGAAGTTTTGTGTGTATGATTTCTGTACAAAAACAAAAGAAACATCCCCCTCCCCGAGTCCTTGCAATATTCTTTGGCCTTTTTAAGCCTACAGAGAGCCTCCAATATTCATTCCCTTTTCTCCACCAACCACCTGCTGGCTCAAAGCTTGGAAAATTGTGACTCATGTCTCCTATTATTTCCACTGTCCCTCTTCTGTTGTGCAAGGCACCAGACCATCCCTGGTCCCCTGCATCAGATCCCCGGGACAGCCAAGAGCCTAGGCTAGGCCCTTAGTTAGGCCTGGTGGGGTTTGAAGCTTAGTGGTAAAAGAACACAGAGTCTTAGAACAAACCCTGAAGAGGTCCCAGAAAGCCCAGGGTCCTTGGCTGTTGACTGTTAGAGGCAAGGCAAAGCCATTCACAGTGCCAAGACATAGACAGAAGTGTTGATAAGAGGCTCATAATGGACAGAGGTCTCTCACCTATGTAAGCTCAGAATCACCGTTACCCCTCTGGAGAGACTAGTACTCTGTCCACTGTTCTCCAAGGTGATTTTTTGCATTGATTTTTGCAAGCCACAGACATATACCCACACTGAAAGCCATGCTGCTAAGGTGGCATTAAGCTACTTCCTTACTTCTCCCTCTCCTGCTTTGACCCAGGCCTCCCTCCCCTTCAAATAAAGGGGGAGTGAATGATCTCTTCCTCTCATAGTAGATAGAGCAAGGACAGATTCCTCCTCCATCCCAACAGATGCACATGCCTCCAGGTCCCTGGAGCTTCTCAAGTGCTTGCCTGTCTCAGATAGGATAGCTGAGCTGGCCGTACTTCCCTGTCCCAGCCCCCCACCCCACTGGCCCTTGGCAGCTGACAACCCCATCACTGCTTCCTTGGTCACTGCTTCCTTGCAGCGGCTGAGAGCCTAGAGGAATGACTCAGAGCAGCCGGAAGAGACCTGGGGACAGCTGGAAGTGAGAGCTTGCCAAAATAGAGTCCTCAACCCCAGCATACCTTTTCCCCCACTCAGATTTGCATTAGAAACTCTGCATCAAGAGTTGGGGCAGCTCCCTCCCAGGCCAACACTGTGGCAAGACATTTCTCCAGACCAGCACAACAGACACTTTTCAGTGGTACAGCCTAACCCATCCCATTGGGAGCAGGCAGTACCATGGGGCATTGTAATCTCTGACTTTTCTTTTGGAACCTCTGTGCTTTGTTTTGGACAGTGTGAGACTTGTATGTATTTTTAAATGTTTTGTTCCAAACCCTCTCCATTTTTTTTTTGGTGTAATTTTGAATTGTTTTGAAGTTTGGACAGGTGGTAAGGGGGAAATTGTAAACGAGATGTACTTAGAAGCCAGCCACTCAGAAAATCTTTTCTCCTCTTCCTCCTTCTCAGTCGTTCCTATTAACCTTTCCCCTGAGTGTTAATCTCTGTATGAAAACGGATGGTAGAGGAAAATTGAAATACCTCTTTTCTCCTTGGTTTTCTTTTGGTCAGTTCCCAACAAGGATAAGCCTGTGTTGGGTGAAATCTGAATTTTCTGGTCCTGGTAGTGAAGCTGAGTTTGAGTAATTTGCTGGCCCATCCACCAGAGACTGGATATTTCCCTATGGACTCCCTTGGCCCACCCACCCCCACCCTGCCCCTACCCATCCCTCCCTCCCCTCACCTGGGCTGTCCCTGCTATGAGGACCTTGGCACAGCTTTTTGCTTTGAATGAGCACCCAGGTCCTGTGTAAGTGTCTGTAACTTGGGATGTCACAGAAATACATTTTTGTGCAAAGTGGAGGGGGTGTCAAGAGTCTTTATTGGGGGAGGATGGGATTCCTGGACCTAAAGGAATTAGAGGTTACTTGTTCCTAGCACTTAATTCATTCACTTTCACCTCACTGAAAGTTACAAGGGTAGGGAGGGCTGGGTTCACTTGATGATTGCACTATTTGAGAGACTCATTCCTATCAAGGAAAAGTAGTTGTACCACACTTCACAAAGAAAGAAATTCTGGGGTATTGTGACTTAGAGAGCTGGCCTCAGACCCAGGAAGATTTGGGTGCAAGGCTCACCTTCTGACACCCTGGACAAGTCATTTAACTCTCACACAGTAAAAGGCAACTTGTCTTTTACTAAGTGTCAGAGAAGCTGCAGGTTTGCATTGGAAGTAGTTCCTCACCTCTACCAGTGAAATCACTAGTCTAGACTCCATGGCTAGCCAAGGCATAGGGTTTGGAACTTGGTGACAAGGCCCTCTCAACCTTCTCTTTGAACTAATCCCAGGGGCTGGGTGTGGCTTTCAGGGCTGTACTTTTGGAAATATGGTATCTTCAATTAGGCTCAACTACTGGAAAATTAGAGAACTAGGAACGAAACCCATAATACACATATCCCTAATATGTTGGCATTGTCCAAAAGGTGGCAAATTGGGTGCTCAACTAGTCAGAAGATTAAGAACATCAAGAGATTTTCTAGACCAACTCCCTTAATCCAACAGATAGGGAACCAGGGAGGAAGTGACTTGTGACCCTGTGAGGGAATGGGTAAATGAGAAAGAATCAAGGCTGCTGTATGAATTGGGAGAATAGACCACTCAAAAAGAAATGTCTTTGGACAGCCCGCGTTCCTGGTCCACCTATCAAATAGGCAGATTCCATCAATCTACAAACTTAACATTTAGGCTCTATTATTCCTAAACGCTAGTGGTTGGGGGGTACGAAGACAAATTAAATAGGCCTGCCCTTAAGGAGCTTACGTTCTGAGTGACTACATATGTGTGTGGATATACATAACATATACAAAAATCAGGTAATTGGAGGGGCGACTGTAGCCTCCGAAGGCCGTGATAAGGACCCCCTGTGTAACATTACCCACCCCTTCTCTCCACGAAAGACAGGCTTGGGGCCATCTTTCTTTAGGACGATTAAGTTCCGGGGGTGGGGCCAACGAGAGGCGAGGCCGGAGGGTGGGGCCACGCGCAGGGACGGGTAGTTTTCGAAGAACCCAAGAGTACCCGACCCTGGTCCGCCCTCTGCTTGCTTTGCACCTGTCAGCCCCGGGTGTCCCGCCTCCCAGGCCCTTGGCCAATCCTCGCCCCGGGCGCTCAGGATGGTCCCCGCCCTCTCATCCTGGCTTCTCTAATCCCCAAACTCCGAGGCGCATTCGACCGCCTCTTCCGGGTTTGCGGGTGAGACGGGTTGGGGGGCGGGGCCCGGGGCCTAGGCGATGGGACCGCGGGCACTTCTCAGCCCCGGGGTCCTGGTGCGGACCGGGCACACGGTGCTGACCTGGGGGATCACGCTAGTACTCTTCCTGCACGAGACCGGTGAGCCTGGGGCCCCGCCCGATCGACTCCAGACCCCGTGGGAACTGCCCACCTTCCGATTCCCACACCCGGAAAGCCAACCCGGGCATCCCCTCCCCCGACCCCAGACCCTCTTCTGGTCGCAGCCACCGTCCGGCACGCGCCGGTCCTCGCTGCCTGCGGAGGTTGATCGCTGCTCCCTGGCCTCTGAGTTCTCTCACCCGCTTGCTGTAGTCCAGTCTCTGTCACTGTCCTCTATCTCAGGGTCCTGGACGTGCTTCCCCCAACCCGCGCCCCTCGGCTACTGCTCAGGAGCTGCCGGTCTGCCAGTCCCCCTCCATCGCTCCGGCTGCCTACTGAGGCCCGCTCTACTCGGTTTCCCCTCGGTCGTTTCCCTCGTGCCTATCTCCGCCTTTGTGGGTCTTTCTGTTTGTCTCGCCCCCGACTCCAGAATTGAAGCAGCAGGAAGCCAGAGGGGAATTGCTACAGCCCCTGCTCTTCATCCTTCTGGTGCTCTGTTCTCTGCTTCTCTACCTGGCCGTATCCCTCATGGACCCGGGCTATGTTGGGCCTGACCCGGAGGCTCCGTCGCCACCGCCCCAGGTAACTCCCACGGGCCCCAAGGAGAAGCCCTCCAAGAGTCTGAGTTTTAATCCCATCCCAAGTGGCACAGGGAGGGAGCAAAAGTGAAACTTGAACCCAGATTTCCAGAGTGCTAGACTGGTTACCCCACTACATTTTGCCTCCCAAACCTGGGGATAAAAGCCATAGCATCAGGCACCAACTTCCCTTCCTCTCCCTCGTCCTGCTCAGAAAGAACCCAAGGAGGAGCAGACAGCTATGATCCCCGAGAAGACATTCCGACTCCGGCGATGTGGCTACTGTTTGCTGCAGGTTGGTGAAGGAGACACAAGGGGATTGAGACCAGAAGGGACACCAGAGGCCAAAAGCACCTTCTTGCCTGAATGGGTTCTTTGACCTCCCCCAGAGCCAGGAGTTTGATGGAGTCCAAGGGAGCAGCTGAGATGTCATTCAGGTCCCCTTCTCCCTCTCCCTACCTTGCCTTGCCTGGGATGTGATTCTTCTTCCCCTGGAAGCTTTCCAAATTCTGCTCAAGTATCACCTCCAGGAAGTATTCTCACTCTTACACCTACTTCTGGTCTCTGTAATCAGACTAGTTTTATGTGTGTTTAAATCTTTACTTTCTGCCTTAGTAAAAATTCTTAAGATAGAAGGGCAAGGGCTAAGCAATGGGGGTTAAGTGACTTGTCCAGGATCACATAGCTAGGACATGTCAAGAGGCCATATTTGAACCCAGGTCCTCCCAACTCCAGGCCTAGTGCTTTATCCACCAAGCCACCTCACTTCCCTCTTTGTTTTTTTTGCAAGGATATCCCCTCTCCCTTCCCCTTAGCAGCCTTATGTCCCTAGCTTCAATATGAAGTCATCCCTGCCCCTGTACTAAAAGGCTGTCCTCATCCCCTTCCCAACCCCACAGCAACCCCTTCGTTCCAAGCACTGTCGCTCCTGCAAACGCTGCGTCCGCCGCTTTGACCACCACTGCCCTTGGATTGAAAATTGTGTGGGTGAGCGCAACCACCCCCTCTTCTTGGCCTACTTGGCCGTTCAGCTGGTGGTGCTCCTGTGGGGCTTGCACCTAGCCTGGTACGTACTCTTCTCCCAAGTCTAGAAATTGGCCCTACCTTCTTGCCCAGAGTCTGATGTGGGGGAGATAGAGAAACTTCAGGAAGGATAGGGTCTGGGGAAGCCCCTGCAACCATAGGGTAGTATGTGCTCAGTTCTCTAGGGATGATTCAAATGAAGACATCTGGGAGCATGTTTCCTCTCTGAAGGATCCCTTTGGCTCCACTGAGGGTTCTTCCCCAATGCTGCTCTTTCCTCCTGCAGGTCCGGTCTCCATTTCCGTGAGTCCTGGCAGAGCTGGTTGCCACACAATGGCCTCCTTTTTCTCACCTTCTTGCTGCTGAGCATCTTCTCAACTGTGGTGACTCTGCTTCTGGCCTCTCATCTCTACCTGGTAGCCAGTGACACAACCACCTGGGAGTTTATCTCCCCACACAGAATCGCCTACCTGCGCCACCGTCCTGACAGCCCCTTTGACCAGGGCTTTGCAAGAAACCTGGCTCGGTTCTTCTGTGGCTATGGGGCTGTACCTTGGGAGGTACTCTATGCCCAGGAGGAAAAGGGTGAGGCTGTTTAGGGCCTCTAGGAAGAGCAGGCACTGGGAGCACGCTCTCTCTGATGACTGCCATTTAGGCCAGCTGGCAAGGCTCCACCTAGATTTCACTCCATCTTGTCACTTATCTATCCCCATGAAGTACTACTGGGGGAGAAGAAAGTACCTCTTTGCTACCTGGGACCCATTTGTGCCTAAATGGATTCTTTCCTATCCTGCATCCCCACAGCAGGTTGCTGGACCCCCTGGGGAACCACTAGACTATAGGACACTGCTTGCCCCCTCCCCAGGAGACAGAAACTTCATCCCAGAGACTTAAGCTGGGTCAGGACTGGGGAGTTGGACAACAGAACTTTTAAGGGCCACAGAGATGTTTATAGGGGAGGCCTTGGCTGGCTCAAGGCCCAAGGAGGGAAGCAAAAGTGACTGAGGCTCAAGTGTGCACCCACACACCTACCCAGGCTATTTATAAAGCAGCCCCTGTTTACTGTAAAGGCCTTTGAACTTTAATTCCTAAAGAAGTCTCAGAACTTTTACATTTTTCCTTCCTTCCCCTCAAGACAGCACCCCCAGCTTCCCATGCCAGACCATTTCCCCTACAGCTCTGCAATTTACAAATTTAATAGCCCAAAAAGCAGGTAGATTTTTTTTTAAAAAAAGTAACACACCAGTGCACCCTGCTTCCCACTGTGACCCTTCAGAGGTGTGTGCTTTGTACAGAAATGTTCAATAAACCCTGGCTGCTGACCAGCCTTGGCTCCAGCTGCTGTCACCAGCTCACTCCCTAACTCCCACATCCTCTTCCCATTCCTCCCCAGCCTAGACCTAAATCTGGAAGGTCCTTTGACAGAGCTAGAGAAGGCTTCCTCAGTCTTTCCTGCTTGTCTTCCAGGGATCTGAGAGGAATTACTGGGACCCGAATAGGGTTCATAAATAAGGGAGAGCATTCCCTTCCCTGGGATGGATGACAGCCAGTGGCTTCAAGGGGAAGAAATAGTGCAAAAGTTGTGGGAAATGATTCTTAAAGCTTCAAGGTGAATGGATGGTGGAATCTGCCCACTGAGGGGAGAAGGGCCTGCTGAGGGCACATATATCACATAGAGGAGGCCTACCAGGCTTCCTCCTGCCCCCAGGCTTTCTGCAGAAACCCAACTGGGTAAAAAGAAGGAAAGGATTGGTTTACTATGCAAGGCTGTGCCTTTTCCTGATGGCTCAAGCCTCCAAGAACTGGTCCGAGACAAAGTCAAAGCCCAGGAAAGCAGCCTGCTGTCGGGCAGTGAGTGGACAGTGGCGATCGGGAGGCGTCAGGGCTGGAGGCAGCGCTGTAAACTCTTGGTCAAAGTGACGCAGGTCAGCAGGCCCACGGAGCATTGGTACATAGGGAGGCTGGATCCGGCAAGAAAGCAGAGCCTCCCAGTCTGTGGACTGAGGTAAGGTGGAGGGAGGGAAGGACAGGAGAGAAGCCAAAGGCATCATAGTTACCAACACCTTCATATCCATTTGCTCCTAAGGACTACTCTCCCAACTTCAGCTCGTCTGTTCCCCCCACCCCACTGCCTGACCTGGTTTTAGGGCCAACCTAGGAGTGTTCATTCACAAAGGCCCCAATTCATAACATGCACACACATGTACCCCTCCTGGAGGCACTACCATCTTATTTACCCTGAAAAAAGGATGGACTTTGATTTCCTCTGCATCCCGTCGGCCTGCCCCCAAACGCTTCTCAGGACACTTCTGGAGTAACTAAGAAGGCATAGGAAAATGCTCACATCAAGCAGCCCCAGGCCTCTTCTTTCTCACAAAATGTCTGGAGGGATGAGAATGGAAAAGAGGACCAGGGAGCCCTGCACCAAGGGTACCCACAATATCCTATCTAAGCCAGGGTACCCACCTTCTGAATGAGTGCAAGGCCTTCCACAGACAAGAAATGGGGATAGGGAGCTTCTTCATTGACAATGCAGTCGAATACCTCCTCCTCTGTGTCCCCAGGGAATGGGCACTGTGAAGAGAGGCATTTCAAGTGGAGAGGAGCTAACAACTCTCCAGTCCCTCCTACCTGGCTTCATTTCCCAAAAGAGGTTGTTGAGGAAGCTTGTAGTGGGGAATGGACTCACCTCACCCACCAGCATCTCGTAAAGCAGTACTCCCAGCCCCCACCAGTCCACTGCTCGTGTGTATGATTCATCTGTCAGCACCTCAGGGGCCAGGAACTCTGGAGTCCCACAGAATGTGCTGGTCCGGTCTCCAAAACCCATTCCTGCAAGGCCAGCATCATCAGATTAGGTGACCCCAAGAGGTGGATCTCAACATCTGTACAGCACCTAATTTCATAATTCCCAATACGTAAGCCAGGAGTGAAAGAGGTATCTGACACTGCCACTACCAGTGTCTGTCTGCTCCATGTACTTTGTACATAGAGTTCTTGCCTAAAAACCCTTTGAGGAATCCACATAGCCCTAATAGATAAAGGACAATAGAGAAGGAGCTCCTCCCAGGTAGAACCAAACTGAGTCTGACCCCATCTAAAAAGAAGACTGAAAGCAATCATGATCACTTGGAATGGGTCACATTTGGAAACTACATGACTACCTCTTACCCTGACCCTGAAAGCAAGGTGCCAAGAAGGCTATGGTAAGGAACCCTGGGCTTCAAGCCCTCAGTTTGCCAGGCTGTCCTTTGCCTCTAGACAAAGCTCACCTTCCTTACATAGCCCAAAGTCAGCAATCTTGAGAAAACCATTGGCATCCAGGAGGAGATTATCCAGTTTCAAGTCCCTGATGACCAACAGGAGAAGGGAAAGTAAGGCAGACAGAATAGCTAGAATAGGCTAAGGAATTGGGTCCTAAAGTCTTTAACTGATCAGCTCTTCTCAGTTGAAGCTAGGAAGGCAAGGGGCTTCTCTCCAAAGCCCCCAACCTGGGCATCTCCCACATAGGAGGGTCCCTCATACCCCCTCCCAAGCATCATTTACCTGTAAACAATCTTCTTCTCATGCAGAAACTGCAGGCCTAGGACTACACAGGCCAGGTAAAACCTGAAAAGAGATCACAGCAAGACTAAAGATGACAGCTCACAGCCTAGGGCACACAGGGATCAAAGAGCCAGAGACAGGGCAGGTAGGAAGGTACCCTGACACATGAGTGACAAATGGAGAAGAGACCTCACCCTCAAGGCCCCACTGTACCTTTAGGGAAGATGTACCTAACACTAGCCCCCAAAACTTCTTAGGTCTCAGCAGCTGGAAGTGATCCCATCCAATGCAGATTTGCCCGGGGCACTCTAGCTCTTTTTAGCCTCTACAATGATCTACCTCATTGCACTTAGGAGCATTATCAGCATTTATATAAGTGCTTTTCTACTGTAGGGTATTTCATTTGAACCTTACAAAAATACCTGTGATGTAAGTACAATTATCACATCTTATAGATGAGGAAATTAATGATTTGCACAACTCACATAGGTGCTAAGTATCTGAGGCCAGGTCTGAACTCTGGTCCTCCTGACTCTAGGCCCAGTGCCTATCCACTTCATCACCAGCTGTCTCATTGGTTCCTGTGTTTGTTTGCATCTTTGAATTCCAGGACCCAACATAATGCCTTGAATATAAATATGGGTTGAATTGCATGAAAAAAAAAATGGGTCAGCAACTGACCCTGTGAAGCCTACCAGGGGCTGAAAGCAGAGGGAAGGGTATGCCAACAGGCAGAAAAAAGGAAGCTAGGGAGCAAGGATGTGATAGGAGGGATGGGGAGGAATGCCCACCGAGCCTGAGGCTCAGGAAAGACGTCAGCATGGATTCGCATCATCAGGTCACCCCCAGGTACAAACTCGGTCACGAAACAAAAATGGCTGGGGGTCTGGAAGCACACCAGCAGAGAGAGCAGGAAGGGGTGGCCAGAGTGACCCACCATCTCCAAGATTCGCTTCTCACAATACAAGCTGCAAATGGAGATATGGGAGATGGGCATCAGAACCTGGGGTAAGAAGCAAATTCCAAAAGGGCCAACTGCCACATCTCTCCCCACTGGCTTGCCTTGAAGACAGCCCTGATTACTACAGCCACCTCTGAGGGGATAGTAGGTGCTACCATACATTCACCTCTCCAGCTCATCCCGGCTCAAGACTTCTTGCTTCTTCAGTGCCTTGATTGCATAAAATGTTCCAGTCTTTTTATACTGGGCAAGGAGAACCTGAAACCCAAGGGAAGGCCAGGACTGAGAAGGAGCCTCTCATTACATCCAATGAGAACAGTCCAGTGGATCCCAATGAGGATTCAGAGTTGCCAATCCCTATCCTCTCCCCAGGGGGAGATTGGTCCAGATCTTCCCACCTGCCATCCCCACCCACTTCCCCATACCCAGGAGGGGAAATACCCTATGACCTGAGACCTTACTCTTTGAGGTCCTATAATACCTTCCCAAAATGACCACGACCCAGCACTGCAATACAACAGAAGTCTTGGAACTTAGGAGGTTTCCTGCAAGAAGGAAGAAGAATAGGTGCTGGAGGAAAGGGAAAGCAGCCTGCAGAATAATGGGAAAACTCACACCTACTATGGACCACATATTCAGTCTTCCCAGCCCTGGCTCCTCCTACCACCTAAATCTAGTATTTCAACAATTAAGGCCAGGCCAAGGGCCACAAAGCAACAGCTGAGCATTGGCTGGAGACATCCAGGTCACTGCTTCTAGCCCCTTTCCCTTCTGCCACCCTTCCCACTCCCACACAATCCTACCACAGGGCTCCCTGGGTAATTGAGTCGTTCCCATTCTGAGCAGATTCAGACTCTGATCCTGTGCAGTGGGTACATACCTGATGGGTGTGGCACATGGCCCCTGTCTCAGACTGTTCCTGTAGTCCATGTGAGGGCGTTTAGTACACTATGAGGAAATAAGGGTGGGAAGGGAGAACTCTCAAGACAAGACTGGTTTCCCCTCCTAGAGACCCTTCTTCCCAAACATACCCTGCCCCATACCCACCACCCATTGCCCCCTTACCGGTGACTCCACAAAAGCTGAATCCAGAGGCAGGTGGAGACGTGGGGGCTTTGGTGGTAGCTGTTCCCCAACCAGGGCCTTCCGTGGTGTAGTCTCCTCAACCAGGGGTTTTGTCAGAGGGAAGGAGCTATTAAGAAGCAAGGAGATAAGGCCTCAGCATTTTAGAGCTTGAAGAATCATCTCTAGTCCAGATATCTCTTTGTACAGGTAAGGAAAATGAGACCCAGAAATATTAAATGCTCAAGGTTACACAGAGCCAGGATTGGAATCTAAATCTTGACTTCAGATCTATTTTCTGTCCTCCACACCATGGATCTCTAGCTTGGGGTAGTAGTATAAAGAGCACTGGACATTAAGGCCTGAGGTCTGCCATTTACCAACTAAGTGGCCTTGGGCAACTCACATAACCACTCTAGGCCTCAGGAGTTTCCTCACCTATAAAAAGGGCTTAAGTAGCATCTCTATGACCCCCATCCAGCTGTAAATCTATTTCCCCATGATCTTGACCTTGATGAGTGAAGAAAGCCTTTTCCTTCTCATCTCTACTAAACCTTACCTGGGGGATAAGGAGCCAGGAGAGTCATGTGGGGAAGTCGAGGAAGGCCGACCTGGAGGACTAAGAGTACTTGAGCTGCAAGGAGGCAGCAGGCTCATGACCAATCGACCCCAGGCAGCCATGCTGATATTCATCTGGGAAGCCCGGAGGAAATCCTGACCTGGAAGAAATAGAGCCAGATCAGCTGGGGCAGCCTACTCTCTGCCAGCTCCTCCCTACCTCCACCAGACTCCTCACCTCGATGTTTGGAAAAAATGCGCTTCTGCCTCTGAAGCCGGGGCCTCCTTTCAATAACAGGGTCACAGAACATCACCTGGGGGCAGCGTGGAAGGATGAGGGTATTACAGTCTGACTCTGAATTGAGCATTCTGTCCTTTACCCCAGGAGTCCCAGGCCCTCTTCACTCCCCATCTCTGGCCCCTGACCTCCACTTCCATATTTCATAGCCCAAGTTCCACAGCAAGCTGACCATCAAGGTCAGACCAAAACCCTAGCTCTGGTCCAAAGCCAGGCATAAGGCATAAGGGTCAGTCCTCCACTGAGGGAGGCTTTGGAGGAGAAGGTGGGCCCTGTGAGCCCTTCCCATTTAAGGGCAGTTCCTCCAACCCTATTCTCCTGCCCTTTAACATCTATTAGAATGGGTGATGAGGAATATTTATTGCCTACCCGAAAACAGTGAGAGGGAAAGGCTGGGACCCAGCAGAGGGAAGGAGAAAGGGTATTACCTCCACAAAGAGCTGCCCCTGAGGCTCCAAACCCAAGGACAGCGTGTGCCGAGCATTATCCAGGAAATCCTCCAGCCTCAAGAAGGCTACACCACACAGCTCCCGCCAGTCCCTCCACTGTACCCCGATCTCCAATTCACGTGACTGCAATGGTAGTTGAGGGTGAGGAGGCAGTTCTTGATTCCTGGGGTCCCTCTCCCACCCTGTGGTGCCAGTGTGAGGCAAGCTATGCTTTGGGGAGATGGAGGTGTAGATGGGGGCCCAGCCAGGGGAAAAGAACCCCCACTAATCTGGGAGAGGGAGGAGAGACACAATTTTGATTCAGAAGTGTTAGTTGCACTCCACTGGGTGATGACCAGGGCCTTACCCGCTCTAGGGGGATCAGGAAAGTCTGGTCCCAGGCCTGGGCACTCACAGGCCCCCAGCCTGTCTGGCCCACCATGTGGTTATCCACCTTCAGCACCGCCAGAACCTCCTCTGTAAGAAGGACACAATGAGAACTGGGGGAGGGGGTGGGGTCAGAACATACAGGCAGAGATGCCAAGAATGCAGTGGGCAGGGGAACCCTACCCTCAGTGGAGGAGATGGGGGAGAGTAAGTGGGGAACGGGAAAGAAGGAAGGCCACAGGGAAGTTGGAGACTTCTTCCCAAGGACAATACTAAGACCCAGGTTGGGGGCAAGGGTAGAAAGCTCCACCGAAGGAAGTCGGGAGAAATGGTTACCTACCCCACTGGGTCCCTTCCCAAACTCACTGGTCAGTTCTTCCACACGCTGCTGTTTGCCCCAGCCCCATGGCCGACTTTCTCCTGGGCTTCCCATCAAGGCAGCCACACGAGATCGGCCAGGAACCACTTCTAACAATTCCTGGCATCCTGTGAGCCGAACCTCCAGGGTCCCTGTGGGGTACAGTGCCAGGCTGTAGGTTCAGGATTAATCTTCTTTTCCATCATCCTTGGGTTCAACAGACTCAGAACTTAGAAAACCTAGAGAACACTGGCCCCCGGCTTTCAGAAAGAAAGGGTAGAAGGAAGGGAAGGAAAGAGAGGAGGGATCCATATCTTCAGTCATGGGAGTCAGAGGAATTGTGGGAGGTTATAACCACCACATAGAGACC
This sequence comes from Monodelphis domestica, assembly GCF_027887165.1. NCBI lineage: Eukaryota > Metazoa > Chordata > Mammalia > Didelphimorphia > Didelphidae > Monodelphis > Monodelphis domestica. Next base: position 461,581,479 of record NC_077227.1, on the reverse strand, counting down.
AACCATTGCTAAGTTGCTATACCAATTGCTCCCTCCCTCCAGGCTGGAATAAGGCCAAAATCCTCAGAATCAGGGAAAGAGAACATTGATCCTAGAGCTCTATTCTGAGATCCCTAGAGCCCATGGGATCTGAACTATTCAAAAGCATCAGAGAACTTCAGACCCAGCCTCTAATCCAACCCCAATACAAAGCAGGAATCCCTTCTACAATATCCCAGACAAGTACTCATTCAGCCTCTGAGAGAAGACCTCCAATAATGAAGAAACCAGTATCTCCCAAAGAAGCTCACTATTGTCAAATAGTTCTGAGATTATTAAGAGATTTTTCTGTCTTCCTTTAACAACTTTTTTTTTAAACCCTGACCTTCCATCTTAGAATTAATACTGTATATTGGCTCCAAGGCAGAAGAGTGGTGAGGGTAGGCAATGGGGGTCAAGTGACTTGCCCAGGGTCACACAGCTGGAAAGTGTCTAAGGCCATATTTGAACCCAGAATCTCTAGGTCCGGCTCTCAATCCACTAAGTCTCCTAACTACTCCCCTTCCTTTAACTTTTATTCATTGCCCCTTGTTCTACCCTGTAAGACCAAACAGAATGAGTTCAATCTCTCTTCTACATAACCACCTTTCAAAAATATTTAAAGGCAGCAATCATGAGTGATTGATCAATCACCTCCATCCTCATGATAACTATTTTCTGAATAAAAAATTAAAACAACTGTAAGAAATGATGAACAAGATAAATTCAGAAAGAGCTGAAAAGACCTATATGAACTGATGCAGAGTGAAATAAGCAGAATCAGGAGAGCATGGAACACAGTAACAGCAATATTGTGGAATGATCAACTGTGAAAGACTCAGCTACTCTCAGCTATACAATGATCCAGGACAATTCTGAGAGACTTATGACAAAAAATGACATCCACCTCCAGAGAAAGAACTGCTGGAGCCAGATGCAGATCAAAGCATATGATTTTTCACATTGGTTTATTTGTGATTTTATTTTAAGGTTTTGGTTTTATATGATTATCTTACAACAATGAACAATAATGGGAAAGGATCTGTTTGTGTAAAAATATTTACAGCTGCTCTTTTTGTTGTGGCAAAGAATTTGAAAAAGGGATGTCCCCCAATTGGGGAATGGCTGAACAAATTGTGGTATATGATGGGGATGGAATATTATTGTGCTAAAAGAAGTTATGAATAGAATGATTTCAGAAAGAGCTGGAAAGACCTATCTGAACTGATGAGAGTGAAATAAACAGAACCAGGAGAACATTGTGCACAGTAACTACAATACTATAGAATGATCAAGTGAGATAGACTCAGCTACGCTCAGCAATATAATGATCCAGCACAATTCTGAGGGACTTATGAAAAAAAAAATGCTACCCACCTCCACAAAGAACAATTGTAGTTAGAATAAAGATCAAAGCATATGATTTATCACTTTTTTATTTGGGTATATGTTTTAGGGTTTTATGGGATTATTTGCTTACAAGAATGAATAATATGAAAAGAAAAATTTTAAATTAAAAAACCCAACAATGAACAATATAGAAATAAGTTTTGCATGATAATACACGTTTAACCCAGATTAAATTGCTTACCATCTCTGAGTAGGGGGAGGGAAAGGAAGGGGGGAGCACTTTGGATCTTATAACTTCAGAAAATATATCTGGAAAACTGTTATTACATGAAATTGGGAAAATAACATTTTTAATTTTTTTTAATTGAAGCACATGATAAAAAGCAATTTCTTTTGCCAAGTCTTATCAAAAGTGTGCTTTTCTTAAGATCATGACACTTGAAAAATTCAAGATGTAGGGCTGTCTCATCCTAAATCATTAATAGAAATAAATAAATGAAAAAAGGATTTTTATTAAACTCTACTGCCAAACATTGTACTAAGCACTGGAGATTTTTTTAAAAAGTGAAGATAGTCTCTGCCCTCAAAGAGCTTCTATCTAGTTTTGTTGGCTATGAATTCAAGCCTTTAAAGGGCACAGGAAGAGTAGATATGGCCCAGACCTCAAAAAGCTTACATTCAGATGAAGAGAAAAAATAATGTCACCATGCAGGATCTGCAAAGTACCAAATAAGTGGTACAAATCGTAAATACTGGGCATATTCATAAAGAGAAGATATCTCTGACCACTGGAACTCAAAACTTCAAGGAAGAGTTGGCACTTGATATGGCACTTGGAAGATGGTAGAATTCACATAAACCCTCCCCCATCTCCAACTCCTATTTACATAATATTTTTAAATGTACAGGGACATCTAGATGGTGCAGTGGGTAGATTGTCAGGATTAAAGTTAGGAAGAGTCATCTTCCTGAGTTTAAATCTGGCCTCAGACACTACCTGAGACCCAGGCAAGTCACTTAAATCTGTTTGCCTCAATTTCCTCATCTGTAAAATGAGCTGACAACGGAATAATGATATCCAGTATCTTTGTCAAGAAAACTCCAAATGGGGTCATAAAAGAGTCAGAAGCACATGAAATGACTCAACAACAACAAATTAAAGCGTGCAAAGCATTTTCTTCTCAATAGTTCTATGCTGTGAGGACAAATGTTCTTTTAACTATTTTAGGGATGAGGAAATTGAGAACCAATTGGTGTCCAGTGTGGCATGGGAGAGACCTAGATTTGAATCCCAGCTGCAATCTTTATTTATTAGTTGTGTAATGCAAGTCCATCCCTCTAGCTATGCTATCAGGAAGAGAAAGAAGGGCATTCCAGGCTGGAAAACTATGATCTGGAGGAAGCCTGTCTTTATCTGTTGTGTTGTATTCTCCAACCAGGATGTTGGCTTTTCTAGGGCAGGGATTACTTCTTCTTCGAACCATCAAAGCCTTCAGTAAATCCTGATTATTAATTTGACAAAAAGAAAGGCCCTGTGGATGTCCAAGTATTTATACTAGCAGCTTTTGTGGCAGCAAGCAGCCAGCCAATATCTGGGGAATGGCTACAAGGGAGTACTGCCAAACTTCAAGAAAGAATGAATGTGAAGAACCCAGAGAAGTGGGGAAGGTTTACATGAACCGATGCAGAATGAAGTAAACAGAACCAGCTAAACAACATACACAGTGACTATGTGCAAGAGGAAAGAATGATAACAAAACAAAAGGAATGTGTAGAAATTACAATGACTAATGACCTCATGCTTCTTTATAGGGGAGGAGGCAAGACCACGAGTGTGAAACAATGTGCATCTGTTAGTTAATTTTGCTGGTCTTTCTTCTTCTTTATAACAAGGGATGACTCCCTGGGAGGAGTGGGGAAAAAGAAACTGGGAAATACTGGACGATGTAAAAATGAAAGATATCAATACAATTTTATTTTTAAAATAAGTCATCTTCAGTGGATTGAGAACCAGGCCTAGAGATGGGAGGTGCTGGTCTAAGAGACTTCTTAGCTATGTGACCCTGGACAAGTTACCTAACCTTGTCTGCTTGGCCTTACTGCTCTTCTGCCTTAGAACCAACATTGGTTCTAAGACAGAAGGTAAAAGTTTTTTTTTAATTTAAGGGAAAAAAAGAAGTCATCTTATGGGACCCAAGTGCTTACTAAACGGCTTATCTCTCTAAATACCACTAAATGATTGATTGATTGATTGACCAGAATTAGAAATTTCTACTTCTAGGAGATAGTCAAGAAAGAGAGAGGGACTGCATGAAGCTCAAGTCCTTGGTGTGGAGACATTCACTTAGCTCAACAGTCATCCAAGACTTAATGGAACACATAGATATGCCCATGCCTGGGGAAGAGACCCTAAGGCTGCTTCTCTCTCTCTTCTCCTACAGTTCAGGGGTACTGCATCAATCCTGAGGCTAGACTCTCAGTCACTGCCTTTCCATGTCCTGATGTTCTCAAAGCAGACTATTTCATATCATTTCTTTTACTCTAGAAACCCTGAGATATGACTTCCTCAGGACCTCTCAATTCAAACATAAGGGAGGGGGTATAAAAAAGGTCATAGGGAGGCTAAATATGGCAGAAAGGGAAAGCGATGGTAGACATAAGGGAGCTGAAGGAAGTCAAGAAGAAGGGCATTGATAAACATAGACTCCGGGGAAGCTAGGTGGCTCAGTGAATGGAGCACCAGACCTGGAGTTGGGAGGACCTAGGTTCAAATCTGTCCTCAGACACTTCCTAAGTGACTCTGGGGAAGTCAATTAATCTCAGTTGTCTAGTTCATACTGTTCTTCTGCCTTGGAACCAAGACTTGTAGACTTGTATCACTTCTAAAGGAGGGAGAGAGAGACACACACACACACACAGACAGAAGAAAGTAAGAAAGAGAAAGAAACGAGGAAGGAAAGAAAGAAAGAAGGAAGAGAGAGAAACCATTAGAACTATAGAATTATGGGATGTTGGAGATTAGAAATTATCTAGTTCGACTCAAGGTTACCGCAAGATTCTTCTCTAATAGGATGTGGTCATATGGCCTCTGCCTGGATAACTCAAAAAAACAAGGAAGCAAAGGGTGAGTTATTTCTATTATCATTATAATAATGTTACCATTAGAATAAATAATGCTCTCATGCTTGTAGAATAATTTAAACTTTGCACCTTCATTAATACTCTGGATCTTCACAATACCAGGGAAAGGAGGCAGGGTCCAATTTGGTATTATCATTTAAAATCCAAGGAAAGAGAGCACTAAAGAAATCAATTGTCCTCACTGATATTATTTCCTGCCCTCTATCTCTCCCCCACTTTCACTCCACAGTGAAATAGTGTGGCAGTGGCCAGCCAGGACTAGAGCCCAGACTTCCTGACTCTTAATCTAGGGGGCAGCAAGGTAGTGCAGCGGATAGAGTGCCAAGACTGAAGTTGGGAGGAATTGGGTTCAAATTTGGCCTTGGATACTTCTTAGCTGTATGACCCTGGACAAGTCACTTAATCCTGACTGCCTAGCCATTATTGCTCTTCCATCTTGGAATGGATACTTGGTATAGATTCTAAAACAAAAGGTAAGGGATAAAAAAAATTAGTAGGGAATGAGAGGGTAGGCGAGAAGAGAAGGAGAATTTAAAACTGCAGAACATGAGAACTAGGAATCCTATACTCAACCCCCCCCCCCCCCAGCCCTAAGTCTTATACCACTAAGGCTCGGTCGAGGCCAACGACGCAACATGAGAGTCTGGAATGGGCATCCAGGTCACGGCCTCTAGCCCCTCCTCCATGCCCTGAGTGAAAGCTAACAGAGGTTGGGGGCCTTGTTCCTCACCTGTGAGGGCTATGGGTTTGATGAGAGACCCAGTGGGCTGGGGACTCCTTGGCATGCCTTCCCGTAGTTCCCGAGCCACGAGGATTCGGAGGGGGTGGGCTGGAGGAAGTTCTGTCATTAGCCGTTCCAGAGCCAGACGTAAGAGGTCCAGCTTCTGCAAGGACTCTCGAAGACGAGTCTGAGCCTTTAGGGCAGAGAGAGATGGAGACAAGGTAGGTCTCCCTGTAGGCTCTCCCAGCCTCTCCCTGTAAGATCCAGTGTTCCAAATGGCCCATCCAGAGCCTGGAAAAGGAGGAATAGGGCAGAAGGGGTAGAAAAGAGAAGAGGAAGAAGGAAGGGGGAAGGGCCGGGAAAGACCCTCTTCGTCAGATGAGTCAGTCCCAAGGCTGCGGAGTTACTCACAGGATTTAGATCAAAAAGAGAGCTTACAAGTTATCAAGCCATTTCATAGATGAAGAGGCTGAGGCCCAGTGAGCCAAAGAAACTGCTCCGCCGTCACCCGGGGAGCAAAGAGCAGAGCCAGGACTTGAAGCCAGGTTCCCTGGCACTAACCCGACTTCTCTTCCCACTTACCATAGTGCTTCCTCTCAGAGTGATGGACGGCGTCCCAGAGAGCCTGACAGCCCGTGCCCCACCTCCAGCTCAGGCCGGGGTCTCCAGTCTTACCTCAGCCAAGGCCTTGCGGTCCTGCAGCCTTCGGCCCCCCAGCAGTTTCACCACATTCTTGGCACCCTCTGCCACAGCTGTCTCGATGCGAAAGCGATGACGAAGGTCCCCGGCCCGCAGCTCCCTGCGCTGTTCCGGCCCTGGGGCAGTGTGTATTGGGGTGGGGGCAGTGTGAGAAGGGGAGCGAGCCTCCTGGCAGACAGGCCGGGACCAGCCTTTCCCTGCCTCCCCACTTCAGGCTCAGAGTACCTCACCTGGCTCCAGGGTCTCTCCAGAGGCTCCCAGCTTCCCAATCTGCATTCGGAGAAGTTCGATTTTCACCTTGCTGTCTCGAAGCATCTGCTGAGCGGCGGACAGCAGCCTGCGTTCCTGTGGATTCAGCGGTTATGAGAGGTCCCACCATGCTACCTAGACACAGCCCTCTCTACCAAGCCAGTCTGTCCCTCCTTCCAGACGCGGCCCAAAACCCCCTGCAAAAGAGAAAGTTCAGAAAATCCCGGCTCACTAGCCACCAGGACGGGGAGGGCCTCTGGGGGAGGCGGCATCCGAGCTCTGTCTCTAAAAGGCGGGCAACAAGGAGAATTAGAAAAAGGGGAGCTATTCCGGACGTGGAAGAGAGCTGGCGCAAAGGTACGCCCCAGGGAAAAGCCCTCTGACATGAATGTTCTTTCTTTCCTTGACTGTCTCTTAAGCTCCTCCATCCGCTAATAAACACCTACAGGTACTCTCTCTCATATGCCAGGCACTGTGCCAAACACTGGGGAGAAGCCCTGGAACAGTCCCTGCCTTCGAGGAGCTGATGGTCTACTAGGGGAAATGGCGTGCCCACAACTACGAACCGTCAAGCACTCCAGAGGACACGCGCCAACCCCAGCCTAGAATGAAAGGTCAGGAAAGGCTTCGGGCAGGAGGGGCAGAGGGAGGAGGCAGGGTGCAGCTCATCTCTTCCCCTTGCTCTCTGGCTCCTCAGGGACAGGGGCTGTGTGTCTCCTAGCACGGGGAGCCCAGCACCCAACAGCGGTGGCCCAGGCACTCTGAGGGCAGATCCTGACTCGAATGTCCTCGGTCTTAGGCTCCTCTTCTTCAGAATGCTCAGTCCCCTCCTGGGGCTCCGTTAGACTCCAGCTAAACCTGACTATTCTCTAGCACCTAAATACTTCCTGATATCGCCCACCATGGTATTTCCGCTCAACCTGTTTCCCATGCCTGGAACATACTCCCCTCCCCCAAGTCCCCTGTTGAATTTCTGCCCATTTTTAAGGGACCAAACTCAAATGTGCCCCTCCTCCATGATCCTGATCCTCTCCTAGCCCTTCCTTTGGGATCAACTGCTCTCAATTTGTATTAAGGGTCCCTGTGGCATCTTATCTCTCTTCTAGAATTCAAGGGCCATGAGGGCAGGATCTCATGTCTCTCACACAGTACACTGCACACAACAGATGCTTAATAAATATTTTTTGCTGTTGTCTTTACTCAGAGTGTTCTAGTATTTAGCGTAGGCATACAATACGTTTATTGTATTATTTTATTTATTAATTAAATTAATAATGCAATTATTTAAAAATAATACTTTTCATATTATTTATAATATATTTACATTATATATAATATTTATAATAATATAACATGTTGTTTTAATAAAATATAAAAATAATTAATTAATTAAAACATTAAATGCATAGTTTACCAACCCACTCCCCATTCTGTTGGGAGGAGAACTGCCCCAGGTCCAGGCCCAGGATCCAGGTGTCTTGGTGCCCAGTTCTAAAATAGGTCATGGGAAGGGCAGCTAGGTGGCCCACTGGATAGAGTGCTATGCCTGGAGTCAGGAAGACCTGAGTTCATATCCAGCCTTAGACATTTACTAGCTGTGTGACCCTGAGCAAGTCACTTAACCTTGCTTGTCTGTTTAAAAACATAAAAATGAAATAAAAAAGGTCATGAGAGTCTTACCTTTGGGCTGCCATTGGCATAGGTGTTAGTCATGTTCTCTGCTCCCTGTTTCACCTTCAATTCTATCTGCAGCTGCTTTCTCAAAGCTTCCAGATGTTTGGCCACTGGCTTTTCCTCCCTTAGGTGAGGCTCAGAGGCTATGGAATTTACAGGAGAAAACAAAACCCTGTCCTTCTTTCTTTCCTGAGTCTTTTTTTTTCAGGAGCTCAGGACGGGGAGAAGATAGCAGGAGGAGGCCAGGATTAGGGTGGAGGATTGGGGGTAGATCTCCTAAGCTCAGCTTCTTCTCAAGCTCAAAAATTCCTTGATCCTCAAGATACATCCCAGCTCTCCAACACATTCTATAACAGCTGATAGCAGCAGAGAATAAACACAGCCACATCTACGAAATCATGTAATAGCAAAACCAAAAGGCTATATACCTCAATGTCTCTATGCAACTCAGTCATTGATTAGGTAACTCATTAGAACAGGAGGGTCCTTCATCTGGGGTCTGAACTTGTTTGTTTTCTATTTTGATAACTATATTTTAATATAACTTTTTTCTTTGTAATTCTATGTAATTTTTTTTTTGCATTTAAAAACATTATTTTGAAAACAAAGTCATTAGGCTTCCCCAAACTGCCAAAAGGATCCATAAATAATAAAGGTGACCTCGGGATCAGTAGAGGGACCTGAGGGTCAAGGATATCTGTCCACCAAAAGTCTGAGTGCCTTAAGGGCAAAGGGCACCCTTCACACCAGGTGCTCCCCAAAGGTGGGAACCCAAGATGCTTTCAATTTTAGTTCTGATGAACACCAGAGTTTGTAGAGGTAAAAAAGAATAATAGGTCAGAGATTTGGAATTGGAAGGAACCATTATTAGAGATCATCTATTTCAATATCCTCATTTTTCAGAGGGGGAAACTGAACCCCAGAAGAGGAAAGTGACTTTCCCAAGGGACACAGAAGTAATCATTGACAGAGCTAAAATTTGAACATAGATTCTTTGACTCTAAATCCAAAACTCTTTCTACGAAGCCAAGTTGCCCTCCATAACAGATTACTAAGAGGAAATCAAGAATGCTTAGAGGATTTAACAGACTCTCCAGACCATATTCCAGGACCTCCTCCACATAGTTCCCCAGTGTCTCTATTAGAGCCAGCTCTCATGGGTTGGAGTGATGTCAGACTCAGCCTTTACTTTCCCTTGCATTCCTAATTTCCCTAAAAAGTCAGGAAACCAGCTCCTGTCTTTCCTGACCCCAATCAGGGCTCACCAGCAGGGCTGTGGGTCTCATCAGGGAGCAAAATTCGAGCATTGAGCTCTTGCAAATCCCAGTGGAGCTGTTCTAGTCTTCGGTTGGAGGAGCGGAGCAGCTGGTCCACGTGGCCCAGGTTTCGACGGGCAGTAGTGACCCTGCGTAGGTTCTCTGCACCTTCTTTGATCTTCAGCTCTTTTTGAATGGCCTTTCGGATCACCTCCTTCTCTCCTTCCAACCGATGCTGGGAACTGGGGTCCAGAGGATTCTCACCTAACCCCAGCTGAACTGTGGAACTCCCCTGCAGAAGAGAAAGTAGGAGGAAGCACAATTCAGCCAGATGAGAAGACCAGAAGCCCTCCCCAGATTGCCCAAAGGGTCAATGACTCAAAAAGAGGGAAGAACCTTTGGGCTAGAGTGGGCTGAGGGAAGACTGAATGAAACTGAACTTCTTTAGGGCAAAGAGGTTCTGGGAGGTCTTCAGTAAGCTGATGTCAAGCTTTCTATTTCTAACCTCTACCCAAAATGAAATCTCCAATCAGAGAGACACCTGGAAGAGGTGAGTTCATCCACTTGCCCATCATTTGCCAGGGATCTTTTGACAGAGGAACATAGCACTGAACAATGACCAAAGTGAACTTCGGAAGGCTTCCCTGCTCTAGGCTAATTTTCCCACAAAGCCATACAAGTTAAAGCTTGGCCTTATACTGTCCCACAAGGCCAAAAAGCCCAGCTGAAGTCAGCTACAAGCAGGTGAACCTAGAGTTAGAAGACCGAAGGCTGAGCCCTGCCTTTGACCCTCAGCTGTGTTGTTATTGTTCTGTGGTTTTAGTCATGTCTGATTCTTTGTGACCCCATTTGGGGTTTTCTTGGCAAAGATAACAGAGTTTGCCATTTTGTTCTTCAGCTCATTTTATAGATGAGGAAACAGCAGGATTAAGTGACTTGCCTAAGGCCACCCAACTAGTAGGTGTCTCGGGCCAGATTTGAACTAGGTCTTCCAGTGTCCAGGCCTGGCATTCTATCCACTTTGCTACCCAGCTGCCCCTTTTCCATCACTTATCCTTTCAACCTCACTGACCTCATCCATATAATGGAGAAAGCGATTGTGAAGAAAGTACTTTGTAAATCTTAGCTCTATAAGAGTAATTATCAGTCAGGGCCAATATTATTTACAGGCTAATGTCTGTCTCTCTGCTCTCTCACCCTAAATTAGTGACTGGGCAAGAAGAGAACTATGAAGCCCCTACGTCCTCAACAGGCACTCTTCGGCATAAGGGGCAGAAATAAATACGGACTAGGGCCCTGGACTCATAAGCCCCTGTGGGGCCGTGGCATTCAGACCATCAGCAGAAATCTGGCCCCAATAGAATGAAATTCCAATATCATCCTTTCAGATTTCTATCTGCCCTCTAAGTCTCATAATCTCATTTGAAGTCATGTAGTCCAGGTCTCCTTCACCCCTCCCCATTCCAGGTGGATTTTATCCAAGTTACTTAAGAAAAGTGGTGGGGAATCCCCAGCTCCCAAGGTTCCCCAAGAAAGGATTTCTATCTTTCCTATCCACTAAGTCCTTCCTAATAGCTAGCACTAAATCAATCTACTTTTTCCTTATTCTTTTCGAAGGAATCAAAAACATTAACTCAAAACCTTCACACATATACCCCAGCACACCCCTTTCTTGCTTACCTCAAAGCTACAAGATTCCAAACTTTCCAAAGCAATTTCCCATTCGTTATCTCACAAAAATCCAAAAAGTCATTTTTCAAATGGGGAAATTGAGACCCTAAGTGACACGCTGTGTTAATGACAAAGCCAAGACCAGAACCCAGGTGTCCACACTTCCTATCTAAGGAGTCTTTCCACTATCCTATCAGTAGCAAATGATACCACTTCCATAGAGGAGTCCTCCGAGAGGTCTTAGATACTGAAAAGAACAGAATTCTCTGGTTAAGAATCTAAGCACTAGATCTCCATATTCCTACATGTGAGGAAGAGATTAGTCTCATTCACTTGTTCAGAGGGAAAAAGGCAAAACTATCTTTAGGGATTGCCAAATTTCTAAGCTAAAAAGCTTTCCCATAGCAGAAACTGACTCACCCTGTTCAGCCACCACCCCCAAAAAATCCCACTGGGGGACTCCCCCAAACCTCTGTTACCTTGGGGGTCACACCAGTCTCCATAATCTTGGCCTTGAGGGGAAAAGAAAAGCCCCAACTGGTCTCTAGCTGCCCTCTTGTCTGCCCCTCCCTGTCCGGCTGGGGCCGAAGACAGGGGTGGGGGCCCAAACGGCTCAGGAAATCCTTCACCCTCCACCCGCTCCGGGCCTTGGGCCAAGCTCCTGAGCAAACAAAGATCCCATGGAGCAGGGGGCCTGACCACTAGGGTCCTGAGTCACTCTCCTGGTAGGGAGGTTCCCAGCCAGGAAATCGGAAAATGTGTACAAGCTACCCTTGGAACACACCAGCCGCTCAAAGGGAGGGAGATGAAGAGGCTGAGCTGGGCCCAGAGTAAGGACAACCTAGACAAGTTCATCTCCCCTGCTAGCAGGAACTAGGGCCCACCCCTGACTCAGGGCCCTTTTTAATACAGCCTGAGGCTCCTCATGCACTCACTTCCCGCCATACTCTGTATGTTTTCCTAAACCTGGATCCTATCCCAGTCTGTTGGACCTGGAGATAGAGACCTTCTATATAGATCCATCAACAGTCTAGAGTAAATTCCTCTATTTTAAGATTGGGGAGGCTGAGGCCCAGAGAGGGAAAGCCACTTCGAGGCAGAAGCAATCCTGGAACAGGCAGGGTGGTGCAATAGTGAGTGAGTTGTGCAATGAGGTGAGTAGAAAGAGAATTGGATTAAAGTTAAAGAACTTTAGCTGCATTTCCAGAATCTGCTCCTTAATACCTATTGACATGTGGACAAGGCTTAGATTCTTCCTCTGTAAAATGCAGGAGGGGGACCCAACCTCTAAGGTCCCACTCTAAGATCAGCCAGGGATCTTAAAGGCCCTTTCCAGCTCTGGTTGCTGTCCTTCATTCTCAAAGACCAAAATGACATCACCGGCGATATCCCAACGCAAGAATAAATTGGATTCAAGTAAGGCAGAGGTGTATAAAGCCATCAAAGTCCAAGGGCAAGACAGAGACCAAGGGTAAGTCGGGAGACGCGAGGTAGCTTGGGCTGCACGCATGGCCTTGGCAGTCTTCAAATGCCTGGGTAGAGTACTGCCCCGGCCCCACAACTCACCAACCCATGGGAGGCCTCAGCCTGGTTCAGCCCGGTCTGCTGAGAGGGTTTCTGGGAAGGTGAGAGCTGGTGTCGGGTGGAAAAGCAGCCCTGAAAAGGGCTCAGCGAGCCCTCACATAAAGGTGCTAGCTTCACTGAACATACTGGACATCCCCCTTCCAGCTCCGGGCTGCAATTCTAGGAGCCCTGGGTCTCCAGACTCCCAATCTAGAGCTGCAAAGGGGAGGCAGGGGCTGTGGAAGGGGGGCGCGTTACTCCTACTGACCCCGGAAAGGCTGCTGGAAATGACCAGGGTGGTTGGCCAGTGAGCAAGGAGCCTAGCCTAGGCCAACCTGGAGGAGGGGAGGGGAGGAGGGCTGGGAGGGCGCCTCTCATTCCCTCCAGGGCCAGGGTCTCTCCTAGCTGCCTCCCTGAAGAGAAGGAGACAGTGAGAAATTAAGGCGGAGGATCTTGTCCTTCTTTGTGTCATGGACCCAAGTCCACAGACCTTCCGAAACGTATGCAAGGACCCCTTTCTTGTCCGTGTCCCTTGCCTGGGTTAATAATTCCACAGTTAAGAGCTGGAAGTTTGGAGGGTAGGTTGGGGTGCGTGAGGAGGCCAGGATCGGAAGGGGGGGGGGATAGCGGAAGCCCGAAATACCTGGAGCTGGAGGGGAGGGGAAACCCAGCCCCATTCCCGCCCCACCCCACGGCCGGGACCTGTCCAGTCGCTCCCTGCCTCTCTCCTACTTTTGAATCACTCCAAGCGCACCCCTGCTTCGGCTGGGTAGCTCCCCCTTCCGCAGTGCCCCAGCTTCCTGCCTCCCCTTTGCAGAGCCCAGCGGCGCCCACCCCCCTTCTCGTGTGCCTGGACACCCTTTCCCCCACGGTGCCTCCACTCCCCCCACCCTCAGATGTGCCCGCCCCTCCCCAGGAGCTCCCCAGCCGCACTCACCTGCCGAGGGTCCCCCATGATGCCCTCAGCGGCTCGGGCCCCCCGCAGCTGCGGCTCCTCCGGAAGCCCTGGCCCCTCCAACTGCCCTTTCAAACTTGAAACTTCCCGGGAAAGCAACTCCCAAGAAGCGGGATCCAGCGCCCCCTCTCGAGGATGGAGACCCTGCAAGTCCCTGCCGGGATCCTGGGAAATCCCGAGGCCCCAGAACCCCGAGCCCCTGGCAGATCCGGAGGGGCTTGTCTGCCCTTCCCCAGAATCGGGGGAGACAGCGTCCAATTCCAGACTGGGCTACAACCCTGTCGGGTTATTACTTAGTCCCGAGGCGCAGCAGCTTGCCGAACCCCGCCCAAAGGTCAAGTCCCTGCCCGGAATCTGGGGGAGGGTCCCCCCTACCCCGGGTTCAGTCCCCGCCCCCTCACCTGGCCTTGCCCTGAGCACCCCAGCCCAGGGGGAGGGCCATCTCCGTGCTCCCCAGCAGGTGGTTGGAGAAGGGCTAGGAGTGGGGGACCCTTGGGTCTCGGGGCGCCAGCTGGGGCAGGAGTATTGTCCTTGGCAGGTGTTCCATATGCTGGGGGCAGAGCCGGCTAGGAGAAAGAGGGTCAATTTGCAGTCAGACACTGGCGGAAAGTTGGTTCTCTTAAGAAACTGTTCCTTAGCATTTGTGTAACCTTGATCTGGTCATTTCTGGCCTCCAGGCGCCCGTTTCTTCAGCTTTTAAACTAGGGGGCTGGACTGGCAGGTCCCCAAGGCCTCCAGTTCTAAATCCTCCTCGAGCCCCTGTTTCATACCAGCGGGCTCAGACAACTGCCCCGCACCCCCACCCAGGAAGGTGACTGGTGATAGAAGTCAGGGTAGGAGTGGGATGTGGGAGACTCCCACCTTCCTAGCAGCGCCAAGCACAGTGCCTGGCATGTGACAGGACGCTGGATTTATTTTTATTTTTTTGCGCGGAGAAAGGGAGGGAGGGGCCAATTTGCTTTTGTGGTTCAAGTAAACAGGGCCCGTTCTGACACCTTTCAACTCTCCCTTTCCTCCCCCTCCCCTTTATTCTCCAAGAACTGAAAATCTTTGAGAGCACTTGGCCAAATACTTCTTTTCTTAAAAAAGAAGAGTCAAGAATAAGCGAGTAAAACTGCTGCAGCCTGAGGACAGGTGCCTCAGAGCCAAACACACTTCTCTTTCACAGGATGCGTGTCCAGGTTCCAGGGGCCAGCAGCATGTTTTTGGTGAAAACTGCAATGCTCATGGCGATATATTTCAGATCAAAGAACGAAAAATAGCAAAGCCGTGAGGAAACAAAAAATACCCTTAGTAAATCTGTATCTTTTAGCATCCTGAGGGATTCAGAGCCAGATCCATAAAAAAGACATGATAAGAAATCAATATCGTAGATTTAATTTAACATTTTTTACCTCCTATGCACTAGTCATTGTTGTAGGTGCTGTAGAACCCTCTCCCCACACAGACTTTGCTCCATTCCACTGGAGGCAATGCTACATGGAAAACAAATGAGCCAATAGAAAATCATCTGAGGAGGAAGAAAGCTCTAACACCCAAGCTTCCCAAAAGAGATGGAGGTACCTGAATGAGCTCTGAATGAAGTTACAGGTTCTAGAAAGAGTTTAGAGGAGTGAGAGATTCTGGACAGATAGAGCCGACTCACAGACAGGAAGCTGTGAATTGAAGTCCCACTTCTCACTCACTGGCTGAGTGTCCCTGAATAAGGCATTTAATCCCTCTCGGGGTCCGGGCAACTCTGATACAGGACAGGTGCCTAACACATTCATGGAATCAGAAACACATTCCTACCACACACACACACACACACACACACACACACACACACACGCACGCGCGGCACACACACACGCACACACGCACACACGCACACGTTCTTGAAATGCTAGGCTGAGCAAAAAAAAAAGCTAGAGAGGCCCAGAAAGGTTTTAAGTTGGGGAGCTCCAGGTCAGACCTGTGCTTTAGGAATATTATTTCAACAGCTGTGTGGGGGATGAAATGGAGAGGAGAGAGACTTTAGTTAGAGAGGCTATTGCTATGGCAATAATCCAGGCAAGAGGTGCTAAAAGCCTGAACTAGGTAGGCTGATAGCCCTGGGAGGGAAAAGGGGGACAGATGGGGAAGTTGGGGAGAGAGAACGGATAGGATTTAGCAGCTGATTCAGTGGGGAAGGAGAGAAAGTGGTTTTGGAAATGAAGGATGACTTAGATTGGGTACCTCAGTGACTAGAAGGATAGTGGTATCCTCAATAAAAATAAGGAAAAACTGGGGAAGGGCCAGGTTTCAGGAGAAAGATACTGAGTTATGTTTTGGTGGGCAGGTAGGTAGCACAGTGGATAGGAGTGCCAGACCTGGAGTTAGGATGATTTGGGTTCAAATTTGGCCTCGGACATTTCCTAACTATGTGACCCTGGGCAGTTGTAACCCCTGTTGCCTAGCCCTTGTCACTCTTCTGCCTTGGACACAATGCTTGGTATCAATTCTAAGACAGAAGGTAAGGCCAGACATGAGGAAATGCCTCCAGGAGAAGGTGGGCTTTGATCTAAGTCTTGAAAGCAAGCAAGCAAGCAGGGAAACTGTGAGAAGTGAGGAAGCAGAGCTTTTCAAGCAGGAGGGACAACCTTGAAAAGGCCAGGAGTAGAGATGGTAAGCACTGTGTTTGTAAAACTGTGAGGTGGGGGTAGCTGGGTGGCTCAGTAGATAAAGAGTCAGGTCTGGAGATGAGAAGTCCTGGGTTTAAATCTGATCTTAGCCATTTCCTAGTTATGTGACCCTGGGCAAGTCATTTAACCCCAATTACCTACCCTTACTGGCTTTCTGCTTTGGAACAAATACTTAGTGTTCATTCTAAGACAGTAAGAGTTTTGAAAAGAAAAGAAATAGTGCAAAGTGGACAGATGACCTGCCCAGGGTCATGTAGCTAGTAAGTGTCTAGGCTAGATTTGAACTCAGGTCTTCTACTATATCCCTTAGTTATCCCATAGAGTGAGTACAATAATAATAATAAAAGTTCTTCCTGTGTGCCAGACACTCTCATTAAGTACATTACAATTATCTCATTTGATCCTCACAATAACTCTGGGAAGTAGATGCTATTATTATTTCCATTTTATAGATGAGGAAACTAAGGTTAAGTGACTTGCCCAGGGACACACAACTAGTAAAAATCTAAAGATAAATTTGAATTCCAGTCTTCCCCACTGCAGATATGATATTCTACCAACAACAACACCTGGCTGCTTGTTGACTGACTGACAGCACACAAGGGTCTGGAGTTCAGGAAAGACTAGGTAGGTCCCAGTATATGTGTTTAGGAATGATTTGCATAGCGATGATCATAGAACTCATGAGAAGAAAGCTCAAGGCAGAGCCTCAGGGGACACCCACAACTAGATACACAAAGTATTGATTGAGCACTTCCCATGTGTCCTGGCACTGTGCTAAGTGCCACAAATACAAGCAGACAAAATAGTGCCACCCACAAGTAGTTTCCATCCTAAGGGGGAAAGACTGCCTAGATGTCAAGGGAGGAGAAGGGTACCTGAGGCAATTCACCAGGCAAGGAGGAAGAGTTCAGAGAAAGCTCAGGTAGGAGACATGAAGCTTGGTTAGGAGTCCCAGAGAAGGAATCACAAGAGAAGAGGGACCCAGGGAAGAGATTTCTCAGGGTGACAATGCAATACTAAAATGCAGAGTCCAGAGGGAGTTCAGGCAAGAGTTGGGGGTGGGGGGAGAAGGGCAGCTGGATAGCTCAATGGATTGAGAGCCAGGCCCAGAGATGGGAGGTCCTGGGTTCAAATCTGGCCTCAGACACTTCCTAGCTGTGTGACCCTGGGCAAGTCACTTGAACTTGAACCCCATTGCTTAGGCCTTACCACTCTTCTGCCTTGGAATTGGTATTGACTCCAAGACGGGGGAGAGGGAGAGAGAGAGGGAGAGAAGGAGAGAGAGAGAGAACAGAAGGGTGAGGGAGGAACAGTTAACTTCATTTTTAGCCACCTCTGAAGAGCAGTCAAGCCCAAGAGCCCCCTCTCTGTCCTCCAGACCACAGTCCTGGCTTCCAGGCTGGCCTTCAAAGGCATCTTCCAGGGGTAAAACCCCATCAAGGAGTTCAGTCATCCCTGCCACCACCTGCACTGATCTGTGGTCAACTGCATCAGATGAGATGATAGGTCAGCCTAGCCAAAGCAGCAATGAACCCTGAAAGAGCAGAGGTCAAATCAACATGCAGTCATTAAGGGCTCATGATGTGCCAGGCAATGTGCTAAGCAATGGGAATACAAATACAAAGAGGAAGAAAGATGGTTTCTGCCTCAAGGAGCTTATATTCTTAAACCCTTACCTTCTGTCTTAGTATCCTTTCTAAGAGAGAAGAGCCATCAGGGCGGGCAACTAGGGTTAGGGGACTGGCTCAAGGTCACACAGCTAGGAATTCTCTGAAGCCAGATCTGAACCTAGAACCTTCTGACTCCAGGCTCAGCAGTCTATTCACTGGCCTGCCCCCCAGCTTACATTCTTAATGGAAACCACTGCAGAAATGTGACCACTACCTCTTCCTAGACCCATGTAGAGGCAGCCCAGAGACTGCACACAGAAACCATAGATTTAGTGATGCTCCCCTGAACACTAACCTGCTCCCAAGTTGGCTCCATTGCACTGTCCAGCCCAGCAAAGGCTCACCATCTCCCTCCTACTCCCGCCTGAAAACTAAGATAAGAAAGTCATGACTGTTAGAGTCCTTGGCATTGGCAAATGATTCAGCATCAGAAAAAGATATGATTTTTTTGTCAGTGGAATATGACAGAGGATGCTTTACCAGCTGCCTTACTGAGGAATTCCATGGACTGATGGGCTTTTCTTTCCATTTCCATCCTGCAGCTGATTCCTCTTCTGAGCACTGACTCTCTTTTGTATGTCCAGCACTTTTAACCATGCTTTGCTTAAAATAAGCAGCACTTAATAAATGTCTTTTCATCTATTCATTTATTCCTACTGGCTGAAGGGGGAAAAAACATTCACTACATACCTAATGTGTGCCAAGAACTATCCTAAGTACTTTACTGATATCTCATTTGATCCTCACAATAACAGCTAACATTTATAGGCACTATGTGCCAGGTAGTATGCTAAAGGGCTTTACAATTATTAGCTTATTTGATCCTCACAACAGTGCTGGAAGGTATTATCTCCATTTTACAGTTGAAGAAACTAAGGCAAGGATTAAGTGACTTACACAGGGTCATATGGCTAGTAAATGTCTGATATTAGATTTGAACTCAAGTCTTCCTGACTCTAGCCCAGGCACTTTGTCCATTGTATCACCCAGCAACACAGGGAGTCTCCGAATCAGCATTAGAAGGGATGCTTTTGAGTTGTGATACCATTGCCCTTCCTCCCTCAAGAAGTGAGAAGGTGGATTAAAGCCATTTAGACTCTCCCACTTTAGTCCCAGTCCAGTTCAAGCTTAGTTAGTGGTTTTTGAGTGGCTGATTATAGGAACTAAACCAAGATAACCTCAGAGAGGTCAATTTTCCTAGAACTCCATAGTCTTCTTTTGCATCCTAATCACATCATATGGGTATCTTGTCTCTTTAACTGGACTACAAGTGCTTCAAAACAAGGGTTCTTAACCATCTTGTTTTGTGTCAAGGACTTCTTTTCAGAATAATGCTTTTAAGTACATAAAATAAAAACTAGAATTACAAAGAACATCAAAGGTGATTTGGCATCAACCTAGAGGCCAGCCCTGCACAAAAAGTAGAAGAGAGTAATGAAATAAAAACTCTACTTGGTGGTTCAGTGGATAAAGCTCCAGGTGGTCTGGAGTGAGGAAGAATTCCTCTTCCAGAGTTCAAATCTGGCCTCAGACATTTCCTGGCTGTGTGACCTTGGACAAGTCACTAAATCCTGTTTGCCTCAGTTTCCTCATTTGCAACATAAGCTGGAGATAGAATGACAAACCACTCCACTATCTTTGAGAAGAAAACCCCAAAAAGGGTCACAGTCAGATATGACCAAAATGATTCAAAAACAAGTTTCATTTCTGCTGGCATCCCTAATGTAGTATGACTTTAGGCAAGTCACATCCTCTCTCATAGTGCTTTAGGAATGAAAAAATCTTATGGATCATTTCTTGTCTCTGCTTTCATTAATGTCACCAATCATTCTCTGCCTCAAAAACTAAAAACAAACAAACAAAAAAACCCAAAGGGCTTGAAAGACATTTTAAAAAAACTTTCCTTTCTTCCTAGTGGTGTAACTATAAGAATTTACAATTTAGGTTTTATGCTAAATATGAAAGTTCTAAGGTAATATTGTGATCACTGATTTAAAAATATTACAGCTTAAGTCAAAATGACTTTTAGCAGCTTATTTACAGAGGTGAAAAGAGTGAAAGTGGAAAAATGTAGATTAAAGAGACAGAAAGTACTGCCTAGCTACCAATACCCTGAGTTTAATCCCAATATCTCCAGACCCATGCAAATCTGAAAGTGAATCTCACCAGAACCCAAAGTCTTAATTAGGAAGCCAAAAATCTGAAGAGCCTGGAGATACTGAAGAATATGTCAAGAACCTTCAGTTTCACATGAGGCAAAGTGCCAAGAATCTCCTCAGAATACCAATGAGCAGAGAGGGTCTCCTCACCAAAGAACTAAGGAAGGAATCATTCCACTAACCACCACAGGATCCAGGGAAAGTCTCCTCCAGTCAGGCTCATTTCCTGTCACTTCCCCACTTTACAGGAACCAATTGCAATCTTTCAATATGCCTAGCACTGCCAGGGGTAGGGGGAGTGGGGGGGCAATGGTCTCTGGTGTTACCCACTTTAGCAAGTGACTTGTGAACTCTCAAACTTAGTGACTGGTAAGATACTAAGTAGGGGTACTTAAGTTTCTGATTAACTTAAAAGTTACTGAATGATAAGAGTTTGATTCACTCTTCACATAACCCTGGACAAGTCATTTAATTCCAATTGCCTAGCCCTTGCCACTCTTCTTCAATTTAGTCCTAGAAAAAGGTTTAGGAAAAAACAAACTCAAAATATTCTTTCACTTCCCTATCCAATCAAATGCCAGGTCTTACAGTTTCTCCTTTTATCATCTTCTCTCCATCCTCTCTCTGGTCCATTCCCACTGCAATCATCCTAGCTTTTAATCACCTTTCACTGAAGATGGCTGTAATACTCCCCCAAATGGTTATCCTTGTCTCCAGTTTATGTCCCTCTTTTCAGGTCTACATAATCTTATCTCTTACATATCACATATTATAGTGTTTATCTTACTCTCCCTAATAGACTAAGATCCTTAAGGGCAGAGAAGCTATAGGTTTTAGATAAGTCACTTAAGGCACTAGGAGCAGCTACCTGGCACAGTAGTGCTGGGCCTACTGAAGTCAAAAGATTCATCTTCCTGAGTTCAAATTCAACCTCAGATACTTAATAGTTGTTTGACCTTGACCAAGGCACTTAATCCTGTGCCTCAGTGTGAATCTTAAAAATTCTCAAGACCCTACTTCATAAGGTTTGGTTAAGGCCATTCCCCATTTAAACAATGAAGGTACTTGCTCAGGAATGTGAGAACTCTACTTCACCCATACTTAAGCATACTTTAGGGGAAGATAAAGTTGTAATCTCCTTACTGAACAATGAAAAGTACTTAACTCATAGTGAGGCAAAATCCCTTAAGCTAAGTCTATTTTTAGGAAGGTGCTAAGTATCCATGAAGGTCAGGCAACTTGCAAACTTGCAAAGAGTTGTGAACTTACTCAGAAGTTTTAGTCTTCCCAGAAAATTTAGTCTACTCAGGTGTGAATTAAGAATGGTCTGTCCTTTGGAAAAGTCTACTGTGATTGGTAGATGTGAGAAGTTAGGGGAGGTAACATAGGAGAAAATTCTCTTTAAAAGGAGCTGAAAAGAGGTCTGAGGAAATTCAACTTGCCAAAGCTGAATTGGATAGAGGCAGCTTGCCAAAGCTGAACTGGTGGGTCTCTGAACACTAGAATCTTGCTTGGGACAAATCTTGTGGTGAGTTGATAAAAAACTGACTGATCTCTCTCTTAAGGCTTAAAAGCTTAAGCTGGCCTATCTCTTTTCTCATTGTTTCCTCTTACTCTCTCTCTTTCATTAATTCCTTATTTGTATTAATTAAAATCTCCATAAAAACCCAGCTGACTTGGGTATATTTCATATTTGGGAATTTTTCCCTGGTGACTACTATATTTTTGATTTGAAACTATATTTATGCAGTCTCAATTTTAGGCAACCATTCTTTTATCTGTAACAGTTTATGACAAACACAACTTTATTTGTAACATCAGTTTCCTCTCTGTCAAATGAACTGGAGAAGAAAATGGCAAACCACTCCAGTATCTTTGCCTAGCAAACCCCATAAAGGGTTACAAAGAGTTGGATACCACTGACCAACAAGAAGTCAGTTAACCTCTATCTGGCTCAGTTTCCTCATCTGTAAAATTTACATAGTAAATGTTACACATAGTAAATGGTAACTATTATCATCTAAACTATCAACCCCCCCCACCTCCACATCAGTGCCTAGCCTTATAATCTGCTCATCAGGATTTGCTTATTGAATGAATATTGTACTGTCCTAATATCATCATTCCACTATTCAAAAACCTCCAGTGGCTCTACATGTTTCCCAAAGAATGAATTCCCCTCTCTTTCACAATGTTTCCAACATAGCTAGTTTTCAAAGTTATAAAATCATAAATCTAGAGCTGACAATTCTTTCCAGTCCCCTCAAGTAATAAAAGACAAAGGATCAAATCAATCAGCATTTATCAAATGCCTGTTGTACCAGGTTCAGGAGATACAAAAAACAAGACACTCCCTACCTTCAAGAAGCTTCCATTCTAAAGAATATGTGCACGTTTACTTTTATAGAATAGGATAGAGGGCTTCTACCAGATCACACGGATAATAGTAGACATAAGATTAGAACTCAGGTCCTCTGACGTCAATGTATATTCTGCTGCATGCAACATCTTTCTCCTTTATTCTCTACTGTCAAAACTATTCCCCTTTATGTATTCTATTATCAGTCAAATTGGACTATTCCCAAGGAAATATCTGAGGTCAAATTGAAACCCAGATCCTCCCATCTCCAGATCTGGGGCTCTGTTCACTCTGGGACCTAACAGCCCCTTCAACTAGCTATTTTTATCCTCTTCTTTCAGCAGATCTCAGGGCCTTTACCCACTACTTGGAATGAGCTCTTCCTCATCTGCACATACCTTTAAAGTCCTCATTGCCTTCCAGATGCAAGCTAGCTATCCTCCATGAAATGTGATCCCTTGACTGTCTTCCCTCCCAGGGAAAGTATCACCTCCCTTAACAAATTTCTCACGGAATTTGCCCATCTCTTTTTTTTCTGCTCTTCCTTTCTTCCTAGCTGCCCCCATATTTATTGTTTAAAGTATAAGATCCTTACCATATTTATTTTTGTATCTATGTATAATAGGTTTTTTTCAGCTTGAACCATTTAAAAATTTTATTGACGTCCTTTAAAAAATAATTCATTTCCCCTTTGATCGAGCCATAGCACTGATGGGTTTGTATCCCAAAGAGATAATAAGGAAAAAGACTTGTACAAGAATATTCATAGCTGCGCTCTTTGTGGTGGTAAAAAATTGGAAAATATGGGGAGGATGCCCTTCAATTGGGGAATGGCTGAACAAATTGTGGTATATGTTGGTGATGGAATACTATTGAGCTCAAAGGAATAATAAAGTGAAGGAATTCCATGTGAACTGGAACAACCTCCAGGAAGTGATGCAGAGTGAGAGGAACAGAACCAGGAAAACATTGTATGCAGATACACTGATACACTGTGGTACAACCGAATATAATGGACATCTCCATTAGTGGCAGTGCAGTGATCCTGAACAACTTGGAGAGATCTACAAGAAAAACCACTATCCACATTCAGAGGAAACACTGTGGGAGTAAAAACACCAAAGGAAAACAACTGCTTGAATACATGGTTTGAAGGGATATGGTTGGGGATGTAGACTCTAAATGAACATCCTGGTGCAAACAATATCATTGAAATAGGTTCTGATCAAGAACACAAGTAATACCCAATGAAACTGTGCATTGGCTGCAGGAAGGGTGGATGGAGGGGAGGGAGAGAAATAAAGTGAGTATTATAACCAAAAAAATAAAATAAAATTTAAAAAAACAAAACAAAATCCAAAGGTGGTTTGTTTGATAACCGTAGAGCACCCAGAAGAACTAATGTGTCCATTATACCTATATTAATGCTAGCCAAGAGAATGTAAATTTTTTTGTAATATTCCATACCCATAGTCCCCCACCTCTGTAAAGATAGGAGAGAGGGGGTAGCTAGGTGGCTCCGGATTGAGATCAAGGCCTAGAGATGGGAGGTTCTAGGTTCAAATCTAACCTCGGGCACTTCCTAGCTGGGTGACCCTGGGCAAGTCACTTAAGTCCCATTGCCCAGCCCTTACTGCTATTCTGTCTTAGAACCAACACACAGTATTGATTATAAGATGGAAGGTAAGGATTTAAAAAAAAAGACAGGTGAGAAGTAGAGCCAAGTTCATAGTTGGTGTTTAACAAATATGTTAAATTAAACCTAATCTAATTTCTTCATTTTGCAGATGAGGAAACCGAAGCCTAGTTTAGTACAAAGGAATCAATGGTAATTTCCAGGGCACTTGATCTCTGACTTTTTATGGTCTTCCAAAATGCCATTCTCAATCAAGACATTCTCAGTTGTCTTCATTCATCTAATAAACATTTATTAAATATCTACTATATGTAATGTTTAGTAATTGGTGTTGGAGTTAATACCAAGACCTAGACCTAGAGAAGTCTTTAAGTTACCAGAGGGTGATTAAGACCTAAGTGCAGATAAATAAAGCTATCAATTACAATAGAACTCCATGTCTTTATTTACCCACCTCACGTAGAAGTTTGAATTAATGAAATTAGATACAAAGCTATGTTCTATAAAGGATTATTTTAAGTTTCTTGAGGACTGGGACCAATTATCTTTTTAACTTTCTCCCAAGGATTATTATAGTGCTAGACAGCCCCCACTACAACCTCTCCAATCAGTGAAGACATAACCTAGCCATCTGTGAACTATGCAACTCAGTTTTGCGACTACAATGGTACCAATCAGCTGCCTGAATTGAAATTAAACTATTCAACAGGAGACACTGTCCAGCCTTTGTTCTACCAAGTCATTTCTTTCAAACCTATGCAACACCTTGGGAAACTGTCAAACTCTAAGGAAATTGCAATGGAAAATTGGGATAATTAGCAGATTTAAGACAAACACTGTCTAGGTCTCTGCAGGGGTGATCCTGGTTACAATCCTTGCTGTGGCTATTCATCACCTGCGTGTAGCTCTGACTTGCCTAGTCACCAGCCCTTTTTAAGACAAGTATTATGCATTTATGCATTTGGTTAACTCATGCTCTATCCATGTCATTAGCCCATTAAATTACAGGTACTGAGGAAGGCAAAGACCTCATCTAAATTACTTAGTACAGAGAATAGCACAAAGCTCTAGGATAAATAGTTTATACCTTTTGACGAATGAAAATTCATCAGTGTGAAGATTGGGAGTCTTGGAGTGGAACTTCCAGTGAGAATTCAATTCTTCATATTTTCGAGTTGAGGCTGGTGAAGAGGGGCAGAAGGATCTGTTGACTGGACTGACATGTGGCAAAATGAAAAAAGCTGGCTCCTTCCTGGATATTTTCTGAAAAGACTAGCCTCAGAAGAGACTTCCCAGGTCCTCAGCTTTTCAAGGCCAGTTGAAACTAATTCTCCCTGCCCAAAGGGGCCAGGAGTAAATTCACTTAAGTGTTTAGGCTAAATATCTTACCTTATCCTCTGATTTCTTGCTTCACTCCTTCTACATTTTGTAATGAAATTATAAATAAAATCTCTTTGGAATTAATTAAATTCCTGGAGACCAAACTCTTAAATAATCAAGTCCAACCCTTTAAAAATAACCCCCTTTTCCCTTTTACATGAGCGGATCAGTCAGGGATGTTTGTAATTTTTTATAAGATTTCCAATGACGAGACTCTAAATGAACACTCTAATGCAAATACCAACAACATGGAAATGGGTTCGAACCAAGAACACACGTGATACCCAGTGGAATCATGCGTCGGCTATGGGAGAGGTGGTGGGGAAGGAGGAAAAGAAAATGATCTTTGTTTCCAATGAATAATGTTTGGAAATGACCAAATAAAATAATGTTTAAAGTGGGAAAAAAAAGATTTCCAATGACTTTTCTCCAGGGAAATACACTTGTTTTACTTTATATCACTTTGGGATTAGAAAGCAAAAGTGAAATTAGAAATAGACAAGAGGATACTAGATCCAGATGACATCCAGACTCTTTTCTCTATACACACACACATACACACCTCAAACAGGTCAAACTGTCTTACAGTTGCAGATCATGCTACCTGCAAGAAGCACTTTTACCTTTGACAAAAATGCCTTCTTGATCTTATAAGTATGTAGATCAACTTCTCCAATTTTAGACTTCGAATCCTTAAGTGAATCTGGGCATAGGATATCATCTATCAGATATACAAACACCCTCCACCTCAAAAGTTTTTCCGATTTCTGTTTTAATCACAAAACCACAGCTAAAATCCTTTAAGCATTCCACAAGTATGCTTATAGTTCCCATATTAATAGCCAAAAAAAAAAATCCAACAGGAAGTAGGAGCAACTATGTGACCTTTAAAAAAACAAAAAACAAATGTATTACATGCAAATTACCATTGGCTCCTTCAAAATAATCACTCACTTTACACTAAAGTGCTCTCAGTACACTCTGTCATAAGAACTTTTGAGTTTAGTTTTCAATCACGTAGTATTCTTTTTGACTCCATTTGAGTTTTTTTTGGTAGACAGTAGCAGTGATTGGCCATTCCTGTCTCCAGATCATTGACAGATGAGGAACTGAAGTAAACAAGGGTAGACTTACCCAGTCACACAGCTAAAAAGTTTCTTGAGGCAACATTTGAACCCAAGACCTTCAGTTTATGGCCCTGCCTCTATTCATTGGGCCACCTAGCTGCCCTCTAATACTCCTATTTCAGCACTTGGCTGACTAAATAAAAGGCATGATAGCAATCCTACACAGTATCATTTGGGGTAAAAACATGGGAGCTTTTTCTATGACTAAAACTGATGTTCTTATGAGCTTTGATGTAATTAAACCAAATGCCTGAGGTCACAACTTTAATAGCCTGCCTTTTCAATCTGCAATTTATATAAAGTTTATTAAACAGCTTTCAAAACCAGTGATATTGATCTATGGAGACTCCCCCAAAATGGATTACCCTCCGGTCATCTCCTAGGTCCTCCAAAAAGCCAAAGTAGCTCCACTAGTCATCTAATGGTAATTTTCCTCCTTTGTTTTCCTCTAGTAACCCAGTGTCCTTTTTACCATGGTTACAATAGTTTTCTTCCTCACCATTTAATACTGCAAAGAATCTTGTCCTTTCAAGTGTAAACTTTTAACTATGACAGCCTGAGGCATTACAATTAACCCTACATTAGCACAAGTCATAATGGCATTTTAGAGTTGGAAAGGAAAATTTAGTGCAACTCCCTTAATAAGGACCCTGAAATTCAGAGAAGTTAAGGTCTTGCTTAAAGTAAAATGGTTAGAACAGGGAAGAATTCAACTAAGTTTTGACATCCAATCCTATGTTTACACCTCTACACCATGCTGGTCTCAAACCATAAATTTTCCAGACCACTGGCATTTTGAAAACATGTTTTGCTCACTATTAATATCATAAAATACACAAGTTACACTATACACAAGTCATATAGCAGGATGCATTGAAGCTACAGGTGAAGTGAACTAATCGCACACTTCATTATGACTAGACACTGCTGTCCTTAGCCTCCCTGAAAAAAGTAACTTTTTACTATTTAAAACAACAATTTTTAGTTACATATATATACAAAAGGTATAATTTCATACCCATCTTTTGCCAAACATATCTACCTATTATAGCATACAGTTATCATACACAAAATATTCTCTGCCTAAGCAAATTTACTCTATATATCAGGCTTTCAAAGTGTGGTCCAGGGGAATCTTAGGAGTTCCCCAGGTCCCTTCAGAGGATCAACCTGGACACAAAACCATTTTCCAAGATTATACATTTGAATTTCTAATGTATCCATACATATATATAATCCAAGTTTTGGAGGTAGGGTCCTCAAAAATCTTAAGTCTAATGGCGTCTTCTGAACAAATTATACATTTTTCTTCAATTTTTCTGCCCCAAACTTAAAACTACTGCTTTAAACCAGCCCAACCCACTCTTAACAGGAATCCTTACGTATTAGACAAGTAGTCACATCTTTGTTGAAGAACTCTAGTTATAGGTTAGTTCACTACCCAAATCAAAGGTAAACCAGCACATGGATAACATGCATTTACTTGTCTCAAACATTAATTTGCCTTCTTGCTCTTTCCATTTGGTGCAACTATATAGTTGCCTGCTATATAGAGCCTAACCAGACAGGTAGGTGGCACAGTGGGTAGTGGAGTCCTGAAGATTCATCTAGAGTTCATATCTGACCTCAAACACTTCCCAATTATGTGACCCTAGGCAAGTCATTTAACTGTCAGTTTCATCTGTAAAATGAGCTGTAGATGAAAAATTGCAAGCACTTCACTACCTGCCAAGAAAACCCAAAATGGGGTCACAAAAAGTGGGACCCAAAAGAATAAATCTCTTGAATATGTATACTAATATGACAAAGGAATTAATATCCATTCCCTTTACGGACTGCTGCTTTCCCATCTCAAAAAACTAGTCACTCGGGAACACTTGGGAATTGTTCACCAACCCAAGTGGCTTCACTGAAATGAGCTTAGCCCCGCTCCTAACAAATATGGATAGCCCAATTTTTGAAGTTGATTATTAACAAATTTACTTCTCGAAACAAATGGAATGCTTAGGGAATTTTGCTGTCCTTAAGCAAAATTCCCTAATTTTAACCAACTAAATTAACTTTTAAAATTTACTGAGGAAAACACCAAATTTTAGACCTAGCATATTCCAAACAGTTCTTTGAGAAACCTGGATACAACCTGGTGGTGAAATTCCCTAAGTAATTACATACCCAAAATTTCAGTTTTGAAAAAGGATTTTCACTCAAAAAACTCAACCAAGGTCACCAATAGAGCAAAGACCTCCCCACCACTAATTTTTATGGCTTTTATGAACACATTTCTTGCCTATCAATTGTTAAGTACAAATCCGGGCAGCAGCACAAAAATCCTCACTTTTCCTCTCAAATAGTAGCAAGTAGACCTTAGAAACCATCTAATCAAAGGACATTACTTGCCAGAGGTCATTTACCAGAGTTCTTCTACTCCTGGCCCACAAATTATAGCAGCCACCCAGAGAGGATGTAAATCAGTATATTGCCATTAAAATTTACAAAAAAAAAAAAAACCCTGCTTATAAAACGAGAACCCCAGTCCAAAGAATCTTTATGTTCCTTTATTGGAGCAAGATTCCTGACCATATACAGTGATGTATTTACCAAACACAAAGACCTGTGCAGAAAAATTACATTCTATCCATCTAAACAGGTTTTGTTACACATTGCCTCTTGTTGGAATAGTTCTCTATATTGTTTCATACATCAAAAAGCGTTTGCATTTTAACAGGCCAGCCTTGAACTCACATCTTTAAAAATATATGTGGCAGAAAACTTTAGCTACTAAATTTTACAGCATTAGAAGCCTACACATTAGGTAGCAACTTTCAGAAAATGTTTATATGCACCATGGCATTTAGCAAAGCAGTCTATCTCCAGGTTAACAAAGTTTCATTTGGGTATTTTTTAACTTTAGAGGTGGTATTTTAAGGAAACAAAATTTAAGCACTCCTTAGTTCCTTACCCATTTAAAATTGGTTTATTTCTCCTCAGAAACACTTCATAATGCCAACAAATATTTATCAATACCAATTCTAGTTGTAAACTGATTATAGACCCACAATCATGTCTGACTGGAGGAATAGCAATATTTTTGCTGTTCATCTGCTCCCAAGTATTTATCATCACAATCTATGAAGCAGTTGGATTAAAAAAGCCAAGTGTACAGAACACACTAATAAAGGTTTTTGATTGTCAGAACTACTCTATACCCAATAGCTTAATTCAAGATGAATACCAGCCACATTACATACAATTATATTTCACAGCTGTGGACAATGGCTTACTGACTCTTGACAAAATTCTAGATCAGTCCATACAGCCCTGAGTTAATTTTGCAAAATGCACATCATAACAGCGATCAATTGTGCCAAATTTTGTGACGCTCAAAAGTTCGACAATAATCACATCAGACTTGGGAAGGGGAGGTCTGAATATAGTCTATTCTGAGAGAAGACCATCAAATCCTTTGTGTACACATTTAGTTTTATTGTAACAAAGCAACTTGTACATTTTAACGTTTAAAACTGAGCATCTTCCTTTCCAGTGAAACAAAAAGAAAATTTAAAAATAAACAAGAACAAAATTACAATAGAGAATGTCAATTCCAAATAAGATCCTACAGGTTTGCTGATTCTCCATTGAGTGGCAGGGCTCAAAGTCATCATTAGGAGAGAATTTTATTTTAAAACTGTCATCTTAAACTGCAAGGATGTCTGTTAAACATCACAATTAAACATGCCAAAGGAGAAGAAGCCATGTTGTCAAAATGCCCACTTAACCCACCCAAACATCTCAAACCCACCCTTGCTGACCTGCTATACCCCATGGTTTTTTTTTGTTTTTTTTTTTAAAGTTTTTTCATTTTTTTAAACAAGAGAAAGTAGACAGATACATGTTGGTAAATGCTAACTGTCCATATTCACATAGAGACACAGTGTAATCTCTGAGCCCAATATACAGAGAAAGAAGGAAAAAAGCTAGAATTCTATGCACTACTACACAGGGGCCTAGCACCCTTCAGCTTCCAGCAGTGTGAAGGGAGCAGAAGGTTTCTTTTTTCCCACAGAACACAGTGTGTGTTGATTCCATAAACAGTTTGTTTTGAGATAGGAAGGGATAAAAATGAACTTGGAACAGAAACTGGTAGAGATTCTTTTCCCACTGTATTCTGCTCAAGGTATTCCCCCCTCCCACCCCAAAAAAAGTTGTGAACCATGGTGTAAAGAGGAGAGAAAGAGACCTCAAGAGAACAAGGCGAATGCGCACAAGAGAAAATAAAAATAAAAAGGCTGCAACTTGCTCCCAGGGACTGAAGAAAATTAAAAAGGTAAAAGAAGGTTTGGAATCCATCAGTGTTCTATTAGTCATCTTCTCCTTCATCCTCCTGTTGGGGGGAGGGAAAAAAAGAATGTTGGTTAATTCTTGCTGAAAAACCATGAGCTTTCAGGCAATCTTTCTGGCCAAACTGGATTCTATTATCTTATAAAAACTAGAAGTGCCAGGTAACAGACAAATGCTCAAGACTTTCTTTTTCAAAAACATTACCTTTTGTCTTAGCATCATTTCTAAGACAGACCAGCAAGGGTTAGGGCAATTGAGGTCAAATGGCTTGCCTTGGATCACACAGCTAAGAAGTGTCTGAGGCCAGACTTGAGCCACAGTCTCCCAGACTCTATACTGATTGGCCATCCAGGGATTTTATTGTGGTAAGCCTTCAAATTTGGATTAGATTTGCTTTCAGGGAATAGGGGGCTACGCTACCTTTTGTAGCACTGTTCATCTAGTAAGGAGATTCCTAAAATAACTAATTTTTTAAAAATACATAAATCAAGGTAGAAATGAATATAAATGGTAAAAGAAATACAAGACTATAAGCTGATTTTCAAGAATTCATTTAACTGATCATTCCATATCTGTTCTGTAAATGTCAATCAAATTTTATACATGTTCTCACCTCTCCTTCTTCTCCCTCATCATCATCTTCATCTTCATCTTCTTCACCTTCGTCACCTTCTTCATCAATGTCCTCTAAGCCTTCTTCTTCTTCATCATCATCATCATCTTCTTCTCCTTCCCCTTCTTCATCATCCATATCAGGAACCTTAAGAATATATAGGTAAATTGTTGAGAACTCACTCATATCATAGATCTAAAGTATATCATGAAAGAAAACTACAAACTCGAAAACTTACCAAGTAGTACTGTAATGGATTTGGCCAGATGTCGTCTTTGATAACCTCTCCCAATTCATCTGCACCTGCATCAGAATGGTCAGTGAACCAAGTGAAAAAGCTTTCTGGTTCTTCATGCTGCCTCTTCCGGCTAGCTTTATTCTGTGTCTGACTTGAACGTTTCGTCAAGTCCTAAGAAAAGAGAGGAAGACAAAAATTTAGAAACAAAAGCACATACCTCTCCACTAGTAATAGTACTTTCTAAAGCAAGTTTAAAGGGGTAAGATATCTATGAATGTATTTCTGTTCCTTAAGTTTAAGTTTTGGGTCTCCCTTACC
Organism: Monodelphis domestica; assembly: GCF_027887165.1. Classification (NCBI taxonomy): domain Eukaryota; kingdom Metazoa; phylum Chordata; class Mammalia; order Didelphimorphia; family Didelphidae; genus Monodelphis; species Monodelphis domestica. The sequence continues at coordinate 461,549,678 of NC_077227.1, read as the reverse complement.
CCAGAACAATAAAAGCTATCTAAACAGCAAAAAAGTCAATTTATTATTCTTGTTCTGATTAAACCCTTTTAAAATGAAAAAATGTCAGATCAGATACACTTATCAAGGATATAATCAGACATGTCTTTTTCTACAAATAATGTAATATTTAGAAAGAATTCATTCTTTCAAATTTAAATTTTCGAACCAAAAAAAAAAAATCCTGTATATACCTTCCCAGATTTCCATTTGATTTCAGTTGACTTTGAAGACGGATCTCCACTTTCATTAAGATGAAATTCTTTGGAGAGAACTTTATTTTCGAAGTAAGGGTTTTCATCAAAATACTATATTAAAACATGAAAACATTTGTTAAATGAACATGGCTATAAAAGGACCTACCCATAGTTATTATAATACCAAAATGTAAAATAAAAATAAAAACCACAGGCAAGGAACTCCCACAATAAGAAGGAAGATTCTAACTATAGATTACTTACAAAATCTATTCTGTAACCTGATTTAATATCTTCAAACTCTGTCACTTCAACTCTGGTCAAATAATGCAGTGCCTCTTCATCCTCCTCCCCAAGCAGTGCAGATACTAGATAAGAACCGCAAAAAATAGTTCCACAGGCCAATTAACCTTTTGAATTTTTTTTTAGCTCAATATGCAACATGCTGCAACTTTCACATTAAAAAAAAAATGGTTATGACCCCTCTTCCCTAAGCAGATGGTAGACAGGATGAGGTCTTAAGGTTGGTACAAATCAAACTACTTGGATTCACAAAAATTCAATATATATATATATATATCAGTAAACAAATAAAATCTGTTCATATGTACAGAATTTGTGTTACTAATCAGGGGTATACTCAAAATAAGTTCCACTGATTTCTTCTACTGTATGGAGTTAGCTATAATATAACCTTACATGTCATTTTAAGTCTGGGGTTCAATTTATACTCTTTACTAATGTTGACAAATTCCCTTAAAAAATGTGAAAATTCCACTACTTTTGAATATCACTTTTTTTGGTGCGTCTCCACTCAAAAATAGACAACATACCTTGTGGGTGGTTAACAAATGTTGTTACCCAGAAGTTTGGTATTTTGGCGATCAATTCTGACCTCTTCTGGAAGAAGGGTTGGCGGAGTTTGTTATATTTCTGTTCTACTTTCAAAATCTCCTCACTGGCTTGCTCATTCAGTCTGAAGCAAAAGAAAGACATGTTAACCACAGTTCTGTAAGGCTAAGGCCTAACAGATACAAATGAAGTTACAGCTTTGTAGCTTTGGAGTTTTAATTAATACTTATATCTGGTGCAAAAATTAAGTGACTGTTGTTAAAACAAAACTAATCTGGGAATTGTTATTTTTTTCCATCAATACCCAATCCATAAAGCCAAATGCCTAAACAATAACTGAATATGAAATAAAAAAAAAAAACAACCAGCCCTCATTATTTACTAAGGAAATCTAGTAAATAAGCAGATGAACAACAAATAATTGAGATTGCCAAAGAGCTTGGCTTCATAGGTTATTTGTTGTATATATTATAGTACCAGGACAACTTTTAATTCTAATTTCCTCAAGCCAATAGGAATTTAAGCCAAGACCAATTAGTTGCAAAATTAGTGTGCACACAGATTCCATAATTCAAATGCACTGTGTAAGGTTGGAGTAGAGACCATGATAAAACCCTAAGGTCTGATGGACAGATATTTTACAATTGGAAGGGCACAATTAAGTCAGACAAATCAGTAGCCTTCAAAGTCAAATTCAATCCCTACAAGGTCAATCTTGTATCAAATCCAGGTTGGTGATTGCTCAAGTGTTTTTGGGAGGAAAACATTGAATCTTAAGACTTCCAACCAAGGCAAGCCACCACTATTTTCTCAAAAAAGTAGCCAAGTGGATACTTAAGTAATTCACTGAACACCATGCATATTCCAAAGTTACTTTTAAATAAGTATTTAAGTACCTACATGTCAAATGCTTTACTTTAAAGCAATTCAGACTTCAAAAAAACCCTTCAGTTTACCTGTCTATTTCATTCTGTACTTCATCAATATGTTCAATTGCTTCCTGTTGCTCCTTTTCTGCAAAAAAAAAAGGGAAAAAAAGGAAAACATTTAAAAGAAAAAAGTTTAATTTCTTTTGGACAGAGGACTTTAATTTTCAAATTCAAAAACCTATCAATCTTACTCTGTTGAATAACCATTTCATCTATTCACTCAAAAACTATTTGAAAAATATTTTCAAATTTGATCAAGCTACCTAATTTTTAAAAACCATACTGCTGCCAAAAAAGCTACTTGCCTTACTAAAACTAAGCCATTAAAAAACATTTCTTTCATAGAATAACTTAAAGAAAACTATGTATGGACATCAGAATATTCCTCTAAAATGCCTGAAAAAATCCACAACTTCCAAAATAGAATAGCAGCTGCTAACCAGGAGCAGCCCGTGTCCAACAAACACTTTTGCTAACAATTTAAACACAGTAGCAATGCTTGAGTTTTCTCAAAGGGTATGAAAATTCTGCAACCCATAAGAAACCTAAGACACCCAAAACAGGTTTTTAAAAGGCATAGATCTTATACAACCCCTCAACCTAATCGTTTTTCAAGGTTATCATCGTATCTTATATGATCAAATTAATTTCAAATAAAAAAATCAAATAAAATTCCTTCTGGATCGGATTCTGAGCTCTATATCCCCAACCCCCAACCAAAATTTCGGCGGGCTGATGATGGTCTTTAGCCTGCTGCATGAATTCGGGGCACAAATATGTGAAGCACGTGTGAAGTGGGAAAACTTTCTTAGGGGTGATAGAAGGCTGAAAAGGTAGACAATAGGAAATATTCGGTTTTTAACAAGCTCTTAAATAAGAAAGGCGGGCAAGTTAACAATCAGGAATGAGAAGGTGGAGAAGCGTTTCCGGGAATCTTTCAGAGAGGGACTCCCCCCCAAACCTCTTAAATCCAGGCCGGAGGCAGTCCACTAAACCTCGATCTAGTCGTGGTTCGCCCCCCACCAAAGCATTTTTAAAAGAGCTTGGGAGAGGGAAAAGAACCCAACTTCCCAAACCTCGGCAATCTGGGCTGGGGGAAGCTGCTTGTGGAATTCAAGATCCCACGTGGGGGGATCTCTCCCAGTAACTACGGGTGGTGCTGGCCAGGGCATCTCCCGGCGAGGCTCGAACCCCAAGGAGATGGCCAGTGCCCACAGCCTTAACTGGCCGCGTGGTTTCCACTCCCCCTCCAACCTTTCCCACACCCCACCCCACCCAGCGCCCTCGGGGGACGCAGAGGTGGGGGAGGGGAAGGAAGAAGGGGGAGGACAGAGCTCCCGGCTAGTTCAACAGCCCACGGAGGGAGCAGTCCCGCCGCCCTGGGCCTGGGGCCGTGTCCAGAGGCAGCCGCACCATGTGGCGGCGGCGGCTGATGGGATAGAGAAGCATCATGGCGGAACACAATAAAGAGCCGCTTCTCAGGGAGGGGGAGGGGGGGTGAAGAGGGAGGGGTGAAGAGGAGGAAAGGGGGAGGAGTGGGGGTGGAGGGGGTCTCCCTCCGCCGCCAGAGCCGCGCGATGCAGGCCGCAGCGCCCCCGTCTTTGCAAGCCCCGTCCGCGGCGGCTGTGGAGCCACCTAGGAACACAATGCATGGGAGCACACCACGCATGTACACACACCATCAAAAGATAAAAATGTTATGAAAAAAAGAAAAAGGCGCTAACATGGCCTCCCCTCCTCCGCTAACACCGCGAGTACGGGCCTTTCGGCCCGCGCGCCGGCCCCGGCCTCCCCCCCCCTTTCCCGTTCCCTGCGCGCGCTACCTCGCGCTGCCGGCCTCCGCCGCGCGCCACCCTCCTACGCCCGCCAGCTCCCCCCCCTCCGCCCAGCGCCCCTCGCGCGCCCAGCGCCCGCTACCGCGCACCCCAGGCCCCCCGCGCGCCCCAAGAAGGAGGAATGAGAGGAAGAGAGGGAGGGAGGGGGGGTAAAATGGCGGCGGCCCCCGCTTTCCCTCACCTGAGGTCTCATCGGCTCCGTCGTGGTTGGAGTTGAGCTCCTTTTTACTGACTTTGGCCGCCGGCGCCGACATGGTGGTGCTCTCTCCGCGCTCACCGGCTCCGGGGAGGAGAGAAGGGAGAGGGGGGGCGGGCGGGCGGCTGCCTTTCACCTCACACACCACACGGGGCGGGCGGCTTCGCTCGGTCCGCGCGCTCGGGGCTCGGGGGGCCTCGGCCGCCTCCTCCTGGGGCTTCGGGCGCTCTCTCCGCGCGGCCTGATGGGGAGGGGAAGGGGGGGGACCCTGAGGCGGGGAAGGGGAGGGGCGGCGGCAGCGTCTTCCTCGGTATGAGGCTTCTGCTCCTGCTCTCAGAGACGCGAAGACGGCGCTCCTTAACTCACGCTCTCTCCCTCTCTTCCCAGAGCCGCCTCCTCTACCACCACTACCAGCACCACCACTACCTCCTCCACCTCCTCCTCCTCCTCCTCTTGGCGGCGAGGGGCGGGCGACAGGGCGCAGGCGCGCCAGGCCCCACGCGCAGGCCCCGCCCCCAGCCCGGGTGGCTCGCGCCGCTGCTTCATTGGCTGTGGCCCCCAAGAAGAGGGGCGGGGCTCTGCGCGCCAGAGACACAGGACCTCGGGAAGAGGCGGGAGAAGGGAGGGAAAAGAACGCGGTGTACGAGATTAGCTCTTTTTCTCCCCTCCCCTTGCCTTTCCCTTCTTCACCATACCCTGAACGTCAGCGCGCTACTAGCGCCCATCGGCGACGGCGCTGGCGGCAGCGGCGGAGGGGATGGGGCCGAGGAGGAAAGGAGAGGCGAGGGGGCGTGGCTTCCGTGTCCACCTCGCGCGCTGCGGCGGAGCTTCGGCGAGGCGGCTCGCGCGCTGACTACCAGAGGGGGAAGGGTGGGGAAAGGGATGTCGGTCACGTGGCTGGCTGATAGGCCTTTTTACTTGGAGCGGCACCTTGTTCCGGGCCGCGTGCTAGTTTTTGCTTCTGTGGCTCGTGATTATTGTTGGAAGCGCGGAAGGGGCGACGCTCTCGGTTTGGGGTCCTCGAGCCCCTTATGGGCCTATCATAAGTCCTTATGAACCAAGGATCCGAAAGACCGGGATGGGAGCAATTAATAATAGCAAATAAGGATTCCCCTCGTTATCCCCAGCAATGCATTAGGGAGAGTGAAGGGCAGGATTCCCAAACAACGGAGATTTAAAAGTGTGTCTTGCTAGAATCCAAATCCAAACCCTGATGCTTCATAATTGTATGAAGATTAAGGGATGGGTAATTGTAACCTATTAGGCCTCCTCATCAAATATAAAATGAAGATAAATTTAAGAATACCATTGGAAATTAGAGCTATTGTTAAGTAGCTTATTATTTTATATCTTGGCAAATTTTATGACTGATCTTGGCCATAATTTTCCCATCATAAGGGCCTCAGTTTCCTCTTTCCACTGAGGGGTTGACCTATTGACACTTCCAGAACTAAGCTTAGGTCCCTTCTGACTTTGCCATCCATTAAGTCTATAATTCTAACTAATGAAAAAAAAATATTAAAAGTTTCATTCAAGTAAGGCTAGATAATTGAGTTGAATAGATAGAAGAAATTTCTCCATGTCATCCTAAAGTTTGAGTTAATTTGCCATTTTTCATCCTATGAGCTACCCATTAGAGAAAAAGGGACTAAAATGTAGTCAATGAACCTAGATTCCTATAACATGCAATATTAAACTGGCCAATTTCAGTTGGGGTTTGAGTATATATAATGGTATCAGGCCCTCTGCTTATGGCCCTTGGAGTCTGGATGTGAGAGTGTGTTTATACTTAACCTTGTTAGCTTCTCAAAGAATTGTCTTCAGTTGCTGTTTTTATAGTTTTTGCTTATATTCATCATAAAGGTTTTAGGGTTTCATTTTGGGGAGGGGGGCTTGTCATAGAAGTGAAAGGCATCTTAGAAATAATCTAGCCTAATGTCCTTATTTTACAGAGAAGGAAACTAAAGCCCAGAGAGAGAGGGAAAGGGTCTTGTCCAAAGTTAACGTGAAGAGTTACTGGAAGTTCTGCTAACAAACTGGTCTCTTGTCTTCTAATATAATCCTGTACCAGATTAGGTAATTCTTTCATAATAGCTGACTGAAGGTTTACAAAGCTCTAGATATACATAATCTAATTTAATTCTCATAACAATCCTTTGAGGGAATTATGAGATCTCCCATTTTACAAATGAGGAAATAGGTTCAGAGAAGTTGACTGGCTTGTCCATTATAGTGTTAGGTAAAATTTGAACCATCTCTACTAACTCCAAATCCAGGGCCCTTTCCATTATACCACTCTGCTTCACAGTTTATATTTGATACAGTTTCATGGTTATGAAGCCTTGGGCAATGCCATTTTTCTATCTCTGGACTAGTCCTCATTGGAAAAATAAACAATTTGGCCTTATAATTGAGACCTTTCCTTTCCCTAACAACCTTTTGTTGTTCAGTTGTATCCTCTTTGTTACCCCATGGACCATAGCTTACCAGACAGGTCCTTCTCTCCTCCACTCTCTCTCAGACTATCTAAATTCATATTTGTTGTTTCTACCAATCTCATCCTCTATCATCCTCTTCTCAGTTTGCCTTCAAATTTCTTCAGTTACTTTTCCAATGGAGTGTCTTCTCATGTGGTCAGAGTATTTAAACTTCAGCTTCAGTATTTGACCTTCCAGTGAATACTCTAATTTCTTTAAGTATTGAATGATTTGAAAAACTCCTTATTGTCCAAGGGATTCTCAAAAGTCTTATAATCCTAACAACCTACTAGTCTTTGATTTTTTTTTCTTGATATCATTCAAAGAACCAGAATCACAGAGGATAGATATAGAGCTGGAAAGGAACTTTAGAGTAAATCTCAATGGATACTTATTGACTGATAACCTCCAATCCCTAGATGTTCTTTTACATACATTAACCTATTCATACACATTGCCGGTACACTCTTCTTCAAACAGCTTTTTTTTCCCTCATCATACTCCTGATTAATAATTTATTACTAATCATATCAGCACTAAAATCTCTCTCCAAAAGACCTTTATTAGAAGAAGGCAATTTTAGCTGAAGTGGTAAGGGAAGACTTCTCAGGGAAGGTTATACTTGAGTTAAGGTTGAAGAAAGACAAAAGTAAAGATTGCATTCCAAAAAATAAATAAAGATTACATTCCAGGCATACATGAAGGACAGCCTGCATGAAGGCAGAACTAGTCACAGAGTATTAAAGGAAATAAGATAAAATAAGGCTGGAGGGTAGGTTGGAGTCAGGTAGTAGAGAGCCTTAAGGCTAGAATTAAGGAGTGTGTCCCTTGTTCATTTTCTGTATTTGATGCTCATTGATACTGTCTTTTCCATCTTAGAATCAACTCTGCTTTTCTGTAGCTGCTGGGCCCCAGCAATCACCTGCCATCTCAAAGTTTAAGATTTTAGATGCGAATGAAGAATGGAACATAATTTCCTCTCATTGGGCTTGGCTGGTCCTATGAAGTTATTTAACTACAGATATTTGTACCAATATCATGGGAGGGAGATCTCTTAGAGGGAGAGGTTAGCAACCTATAATAAATGGCATTTGGAATGGTGGATTGGTAACAGCTCTCTTTTGTAAGTGGGAATAAAGTGAGTTATCTGTATGTCATGCCTTATTTGAGGAGATTCTAAGAAACTACTTATGAATAATAGTATATTATTTATTAGCTGTGTGACCACAGACAAGTCACTTAACTTCTCTTAGTTCCAGACTCTTTATCTGTAAAACAGTAAATTTGTAAAATTTATTATTTTGTAAAAAAATTATTTAAGAGATAGTAAATCTGTAAAGTAATAAAAATAGTCTGCCTTACAGGATTACTGTAAGAATCAAATGAGATAATAGATGTTGAGATTTTTGTAAATCTAAATGTTACATATCATGAGGCCAGTGATAGTAAATACCAAAATAGTGCTATATGCAGAACATTTCAAGAAACAACAGACTATATAAATTATGCACAGATGAATATAATACAGAGTAGATTGTGATAAAAGAAAAGGAAAGAACAGACAAAATGCTATAGAGAAATTTGAGAAGGAAGATGACAATTTAAGCAAAGGTATTATGGGAAGGCTTCATAAAAGATGTGACTCTTTGAGTTGAACCTTGAAGGAAAACAAATATTTCAGGTCAAAGTCAAGTTATAGAAAGCTAAATGAAGGCAAAAAGTGCACCCTATTGGACTCCAGAAATCCAATAGGAGAGAACACATGAAAATAACTACATACAAATATAAATACTGAATAGAAAAAAGGTAAATCAACAGAGGGGAGGCACTAGCATTAAGAAGGATGAAGAAAAGCTTGTAGAAGGAAGCCAGAGAAGCTAGGAGACAGATAAGAAGAGAGTTTTAAGTAAGGAGGACAATTGGAGAAGACTGAATTTGGGAAATGGAGTGTTGTGCAAGGAACAAGAGGGAGGCCAGTATCACTGAATTGCAATGTATATGGAAGGGAGTAAGGTATGAAAAAACTAGAAAGTCAAGAAGAGACAAGGTTTTGAAAGCCTTCAAGAATTACATTTGATACTAGGGAACCAGTAGAGTGTATTGAATAGTAGAAAGACATTTTCCGACTTTCACTTTAGGAAGATGAACTTGACAGCTAAGTGGAAGATACATTGGAATGGGGAGAGATAAAACAGGAAGGCAGGAAACAAACATTTATTAAGCATCTCCTAAGTGTGAAGCATTTTACAAAATTTCTTGTTAAATACTTGAAATAATTAGGAATGAGATTCTGTTTTTATACCTCTTTTGCAGTTGAAGAAACAAAGGCAGACAGGTTTCATGATTTGACTAGAATCACATATTAAGTATTTAAGGTCAGATTTGAATTTGGATATTCCTAACTCCAGGCCCAGAACTCTGATCTACTGTACCACCTAGCAGTATATATATGTGTATATATGTATATATGTACACATATGTTTATGTATATATTAATTTAAGAGGGGGGAGAGTATTAGTAACTAGGGGGATTAAGAAAGGATTATAAATTTTTGGCAAAAACCAAAAATGTGAGTCTTGAAGGAAGCTAGCTATTCTTAGAGTCAGAGGAGAAAAGAAATGCATGAGAAACAACCCAAACAAAGGCATAGAAACATCAATCAATCAATCAATCAACTTTTATTAAATATGTACTATATGTTAATCCTGGGAATACAAATACAAAAGAGTCTCTTCTCTCAAAGAGCTTATATTCTAAGGAGGGATACATCTTTAGAAGGGAATGGTGGCCCAGAAAGAGACTTTTGATCTAGGCAATCCCAGGGGTTATGAGTAGATCACTGGACTGTAAATTGTCATGAACTTTCCAAGAACAAAGAGATTACTGATTTAATTGTTCCTAGAGCAAGAACAAGAGATGGGAAAAAGGTGGGAATAAAATAGATGACAAGATATAGGTTGGATAGGCCCTGGTGGGTGGCTAGATAGGATGTGAAACATTTGGTTTGAGAGATAAAATGGGTTAGTAAGTTATCACTAACTCAATCAGGACAACCTTGACAACTTAGGCCTAGAGCACTCATCCCATCAATTATGACAATTCAGCACTAGCACAAAATCCCAAAACTGAATTGATTAACAGCATCCCCTACTCTTCCCATACTATTCACTCTCTCTTCTCCTTCATGGTAGTTAAACAGTCTTTGGAGGACTGAATCATGAAGGTCTCTTTTCTGGGGAGAGAGGAGCACTGGCAAGGCAGATAGGAAGATCCTTACCCCATACTGAGGAGGCTAACATGGACTGCTAAATTCCATCATATACTTGTTTGTTTTTCATATTTTCATATTTATTTTCACACTTAAATGATTCCTGTAGTTTCTAGAAAGCAGACCAGTTTGACTACAAGGGGAATAATGGGAATAAGTCTAGAAAGATTAGCAGAGGACAGCTAGGTTACTCAATGGATAGAGCTAGGCCTGGAGACAGGAGATCTGGGTTAAAATTTAGCATCAGATATTTCCTAGCTGAGTGACCCTGGGCAAATCACTTAACCTCATTTGTCTAGCCCTTACCACTCTTCTGCCTTGGAACTAATACTCTCTTCTCAAGACAGAGCTTTTTAAAAAAGAAAAGAAAGAGAGGGAAAAAGAAAAAGAAAGGAAGGAAAGAAGTAGGGAAGGAAGGAAGAAAAAGAAAGAAGCAAGAATCAAATTGTGAAGGACTTTAAATAAAAAGCTTGAATTGGGAAGGATTGGTTCTGGAGGTTATGAGGTTGTGAACCTGGAGGGGAGAGACAGCTTGGAAGGATACTAGTTCCTCAATAGAAATACAGAAGTTTGGAATAGGGGTAGATTTAGGAGGGAAAATATAATGAATTCCATTTTGTACATGGTGAGTTTCTGATGCATATAAGATATCTAGTTGGAGATCTTTAACCAGAAGCTGATATGGGACTAGTGTTCCGGAGTCATTTTATAGAGATGATAGTTGACTCCTTGGTACCTGAGGAATCATCAAGGGAGAGAGGAGAGGGACTTGGGCAGAGGCTTGGGAGACATCCAGTGTTAGTGAGGAAATTCAGGATTTTAATATAAAAAGAATGGGAAGTAAAAGTAGGAAGAAAAGCATGATGGATCAACAGAGACAAATGGGGCTGAATGATAATGAAGGACAAAGATTGAGAAAAGGCCATGTGACTTAGTAATTGATAGATCATGGGGCAAATGGTTTCATTTGAATGAGGAGCAAGGAAGCCATTTCTGAAAAATATGAAAGAAGAATGGAAAGTGAGGAGTTTAAGTGACTAGGAATTTGATTATAACAATAGCTAGCATTTATATAGTGCTTTAAGACTTGGAAAGTGCCTTACAAATATTATTCCATTTGTTTCTCACAGCAATCCTGAGAGACAGGTGCTATTACTATTCAATTTTGCTGATGAGGAAAGTGAAGCAGACACATTAAATGACTTGGCCAGGGACTCACAGCTAACATGTGCCTGAGGCTGAATTTTACCTCAGATCTTCTTGGCTCTAGGTCCAGTGCCCTATCCACTGTGCCCCCTAGCTACCTCTATAAAAGTAATGAGAAGATATAGGACAATAGCTTGAAGGAATGTAGGGTCAAGTGAAGATTGTTTTTTAATAAGAATGAGAGATAACTGGAAATGTTTGTATGCAACAGGGAAAGAACTCCTTGATAAGGACAGATAAGGGATAATTGAAGAGGCAGTGTCCTAGAGGAGATGGTATCAAGGACCTCAGTAGAGGGGTTGGTCTTTGAGAGAAGGGACACCTCTTCCTCCGAGACTGAAGGAGAGAATAAGAGCTGATATCAAGAGATTTTGAGCTATAGAATAGAGGGGAAGAGATAACAATGAATGATCTCTATTTTCTAAATAAAGTATGAGATGAAATCTGGTGCTGAGAGGAATTAAATTAGAAGGTTTGAACAAAGAAGAGAAATTTTGAACTACTGCTGTGAAGAGTGATAGTTAATTGGTAAAAAATAAATAAATAAAAGGACTGCTTTTCAGCAGTGAGGACCTTAGTTAAAAATAGATGACAAATTGGTTGTAGGCCACTGTGATTCACAAAATGCTTATGGCTTGGAGTGGAAAAGGCTGATTCTGTAGGTGACCCAAGATTGGGGTTGGCAAGGTATTATCAGTGATAGGGCAAGGGGGTAAAGGATTTAAAAATAAAGGATAGTATCAGATTGAACTTTAGGGTCCTGATATCAGTCAACATCTTTATTATTACTTGTCAACCTGTCAGTAGGAATTATCATAGAATAATAGGCATATAGTGGTCAAAGGGAATTTAGGAATCATTGGGTATAATCCCGTTATGTTACAGAGGAGTGAAATGAAGCCTGGAAAGAAGAGAGTTACCCCAAATTATGTATTTATCCAGTGGCAAAAGACCAGAACTCAAGTCTCCTGACTCCCTCTGCAGTGTTCCTTCTTTTTTCTTTGGTAGCTCTCTTGTCTCATCTATTCTTCCTTCTTTCTTTTTCAAGGTTTTCTTGTTTTGCTTTTTTTATCCATAATTGAGGGAATGTGGGAGAGGAGGGATTTTCAAATAAGTGATCTTTATGGTCCTTACTACTTCTAAATATTCTTTATTCTTAGGTCACATCTAATCCTATATGTTTATGATTCTTAAAAAAAAAAGGGATCTAGATGCCAAAGAAGCAGAAATAAAAAGATGACTCTATAGGAAGAAATAATATTTTGCCAGGACACTTCTTGGCAGTATGGCAATCTTTCCTGAGATTGAGAGAACTTCAGTTAAGAAAGAGCTCAAGAATTTTTGCCTCTTGCCCTGAGGAGAGGACTCTGCTACAGTGTTCAATATAGTGTTATAATTAAAATAGTTGATGTCATAAAATGTGGTGATTAAGAGTTGGGGTCTTAAACTGTAAGAATTAAAATGGTTGATGTTTTAAACTGTAGTGAGTTAGAATGGTGGAAGATATAAATTGTGATAGATATAAGAGAGGGTGAGTAAATTTGACCGCAGAAAATATGTTTCACTACAGTGTCTTGGTTTTAAATCAAATATAAGGTGATTGCCAGGGAATATATTCCCAAATTATGAATATGCCCAAGTCAACTGGGTTTTATAGAGAATTTAATTAATAATACAATGAGGTATTAAAGAAAAGGAGAAGGAGAGAGAAAGGGAATTTAGGTCAGCCCAGGGCAGGCCTGGCCAACCCAGGCCTAAGCCTTAAGAGAGCAACCAATCAGTTATCACTCACCACAAGATTTGTCTTAAGCAAGGATGTCTGGGGAACAGAGTCTCCCCAGAGGGAGTTCCAGCCAGAGTCAGCCTCCCAAGGGACTTCTTCTCAAGAGATCTTCAAAGGGCCTCCTCCAAAAGGATCTATCTCCAAGGATTCAAGGATTCAAGGACCCCTTGCTCCAGAGATTCCTTTTCTTATATAGGGGTTTTTTTCCTATGTCACCTCCCCTAAGTTCTTCCATCTACCAATCACCGTAGATGTTTTCTAAAAGACAGCCCATCTGAATTCCTGCTAAGTCGACTAATCTCCTCAGTAAGTCAGAACCAGAGAAAACACAGCTGAGTCGACTAATCTCATTAAGACCCTTTTAGGTACCTAGCATCCCATTGTATCAATTCTAAAAAAACAGACATGGCTCAAAGAACTCCTTGCCTTATTATAAGCATGGGTCCAAGTACTTTCATTGTTTAGCAAGGAGTTTTCTCCCCTAAAGCAGTCTTAAGTACAGGTGGAGTAGAGGTCCTCCCATTTCTGATCCTGGCGAGTTCTCACATCAAAATAGGGAATGTTTCCAGTAGGGAATTTGTTCCAATGGAAAATTCCCCAATGGAGAAATTTTTAACATTCACAAGTCTGAGAAATTTCAAGATTTACAATAGGGTGAGGTCTTTTACTGTGTCTGTAAAGCAGCCCCATCTATGTTGATATGTGGCCACAGTTTCTGCTATAAATGTATCCACCAGGGCCTGGAAAATAATAATAAGTATTCCAAGTGTAATTATGTTGTGGACAATATTGGCAATTTTTACCATAACTTCTTAAGGAATGAACTTGTTCTCAAACTGAAGCAAAGATTTGAGGAAAAAGGTTCAAGTTGGACCATTCAAATGGTCACACATGATAAATACTTCAAGATTTATTGGAAACTGATCAAGATAACCTTGATTTACCCAATGTCAGCCTGACGCTGGAACTACTTGTGCAAAAGAAAAAGCAGCTGGAGGGAATAAGCAAGATCATTTTTCAATTTCATCAGGGACCCCTTCTGTACTAAACAATAACTATTAAAATTGTCTCTTGACATGCTGTCAGTATCGGTAGCAGTAGTAGGATTAAATGTCTGAAGAGCAGTTGCAGAGTTGTGAGCTATGTTTAAGTCCTTTTTGCTGAAAATAAATGCAATAAGAAAAAAAAATCTACCAGTTTGGCTTGTTCCTTCTTTTGGAACTACAAAAGCAAGCTAGTGCCATGATAGGATAGACAATAAACTACTGCTTCTGTTTTCACCTTCTAAATGGCTGTCCCTAAATAATAATTTTATTTTGTTTTTTTACCAATGATATGTAAATATAAAATTCCACATAAGTTTTTCTAATTTATATGATCTAATTTATCTCCCTGCTTCCCTTCCCTTCTCCCTCCAGTAAACAATACATTTTTTTTAACCCTTACCTTTTGTCTTAGAATCATTGGTTACAAGGCAGAAGAGTGGTAAGGACTAGGTAATAGGGGTTAAGTGACTTGCCCAGGGTCACATAGCTAGAAAGTGTCTGAGGTCAGATTTGAACCCAGGATCTCTCATCTCTGGGCCTGACTCTCAATCCACTGAGCTACCCAGCTACCCCCCTTACATTTATCTCTTAAAGGAATAGATCTAGTAGTGGCATTACTGAGTCAAAGAGAAATCACAGTTTAATAGCTTTTGGGGCATAGTTATGAATTGCTTTCTGGAATGACTGGACCAAATCATGATTTGGAATTCATGTGGAATTTTCCCATGATTGGGAAAATTTAAATCCCATCAGCCTTGATGCTTATTCTACCTTGTAAGCATCCTCTAGCTCTATGATTGAAAGGTAGAGTCAAGAACTCCAAAACCTCCATTTAAGAAGAAAACCCATCTTAGAACATCTCATTTTTCTCATGACTGAACTACTTTGGCATTTCTCTGACTTCTCCACCATGCCCCTATATTGAGTACCTTCCCTCCCTAGTTTTTCAGTTTTTTCATGTTGCCTTCCACTATTAGATTGAAATTCTTTCCTTTGAGGGCAAGAATTGTCTGTTTTTTATATCTGTATTCCTAGTACTTAGTACAGTGCCTGGCATCTAGTAGGGGTTTAATAACTATCTATTGACTGACTAACAAGTCTTAAGTTAGATTGTGAACTTCTGGAGGGCAAAAGATTTGTCTTGGCAAGACAATGAATGAATGAAAAAGCCTCTCAAGTTCCTACTAGATGCCAGATACAATAGTATAGTACAGCTTTCCCATCTTCAAAAAACCCTCATTTGATGTATTTATCCCCACTCTGTCTCATGTCTCTCCTATCTTTTGTGACTAAATTTCAGAAAGTTTTCTACAAATATGGGCCTCCACTTCCTTTTCCTTTTACTCTTTTTAATCCTTTATAGGCTGGCTTCCAACCTTACCCTTCAATGGAAACTACTCTCTCTCTCTCTCAAGTTACTATTGATCTCTTAATTGCCAAATCTAATGATCCTTACTCAATCATCATCCTTCTTGACATTTTTGTAGCCTTTCATACCATTAATCAACTTCTCTTTGATTCTTCTTTTTAGACTTTTGTAATGTTCTTCTCTCCTGGCTCTTCTCCTACTTTCTGACCACTTCTCAATCTCTTTTGCTAGATCTTTACAAGGTCCTGGCCACAGGGTTCTGTCCTGGGTCCTCTTCTCTTATTCAATAATATTTAACTTGGTTATCTCTTTAGTTCCCATGGATTCAGTTATCATTTCTATACCGATGACTTTCAAAGCTACTTATCCAGCCCTAACCTCTCTGCTGATCTCCAGTCTCACATTTTCAAGTATATTAGCCATCTTGAACTGGTTGTCTTGAGACTTATTAAACTCAACATGTCTAAATGGAACTTATTATTTCCACATATACCCCTGTCAAATCTTCCCTGTTCTCTAATTTTTCTATTACTATTGGTATCACTAACCCTGCCAGTTACCTCAGTTCCTTATTTTTTTAAAAACTCTTACCTTCTATTATAGGATAAATGTTGTGGATTGGTTCTAAAGCAGGAAGAGCTGGGTGATGAGGTTAAATGACTTGGCTAGGGTCACACAACTATGAAGTAACTGAGGTCAGATTTGAATCCCAAACCTCCTCTTTTGGGGCCTGGTTCTCAATCTACCAAGCCACTTAGCTGCCCCTAATTCCTCACTTTATCTCACTGTCCACTTTCAAATCTGTTGCAAAGGTCCATTGTCTGTTACCTTTGTCACATCTCTCTTATATGCCCCCTTCTCTCTTCTGACACTGACACTACCCTGGTACATGTCATCTCATGCCAGGACTATTGTAATAGCCTGCTGGTTGGCCTCCCTGTCATAACTCTCTATCCACTCCAGTCTATCCTCCATTCAGCTATCAAAGTGATCTCCCTAAAGCTCACACACACACACACACACACACACACACACACACACACACACACACACACCCTCACTCACTCATTCACACTCAATAAACTTCAGTGACTGTTATTTCCAGGATCAAATATAACACCTTCCCCTCCCAACACATACACCTCCTTTCAGTTCTCTTATGCCTTACAATCCCCCAAGTACTTTGTGATCCAGCAATATTGACCTTATTGCTGTTTCTTTTTTCAATTTTTTCCCCCCAGATTACATGTCAATTCAGTTTTCACTAGTTGTTTTCTGAGATTTTGTGATCCATGTTTTGCTCTATCTCCCTCCCTTCCCATTTCCCAAGATGGCAGATAATAGGTTGTATACGTATTATTATACAATACATATTTCCATGTTTATCATGTTGTGAAAGAAGACATATTGTTTACCCTAGAGAAAAATTCATGGAGGAAATAAAATGAAGACTGGCATGCTTCAATCTATATTTAGTTTTTCTTCATCAGTGGAAAGCCTTTTTCATCATGGGTCCTTTAGAGTTATCCTGGATCCTTGCATTGCTGGTAATAGTTAAGTCATTTATAGTCAATCATCATTGTACTTTATTGCTATATTCTGTGTATGGCATTTTCCTGGTTGTGCTCACTTCACTTTACATCACTTCAAGTAAGTCTTTCCAGGATTATTTTTGATAAACTTGTTTGTCATTTCTTATGTCACAATAAATAGTATTCCATTATAATCATTTTGAGATAATTTCTATCCCGACTTTTTAAACTTTGACTGAAGTGTTTCTTGAAGATAGCATGTTGCTTTTGTTGATTCTGGCTTTTAATCTACTCTACTATCTTCTCCTGTTTTATGGGTAAAATTTATCTAGTTCACATTCGCAGTTATGATTACTGTGTTTACCTCCAACTTATTTTTCTCATCTATACTTTTCTTCCTCTCCTTTCAGCCTTTCCTTGTTCACAAATATTTTTGTTTCTTATTATTGCCTGCCCAAATTCATCTCCCCTTTTTTCTGTCCCTCACCTTTTCTTATTTCTCCTTCTCATCTTCCCTATAAGGTAAGATGGAATTCTATAGCTAACTGTGTGTGGATGTTATTCCTGCACTGAGCCAATTCCAATGAGTGGAAGATTCATGCTTTCCCTCTCCATCTTTCCCTCCACTATATTGAGTCCTATATGCTTCCTCTTGTGAAATAATTCACCCCCAATTTTCTCTTTTCCTATTTCTTATCCCTTGATTTTTTTATATCTCATAACATTCAATTTATTTGTTCCCTGTCTATATGTATTCCTATTCATTGCTCTAAACATGATAAATTTCTTAAGTATCTTTCTACCTTAAGTTTCCTAAGTAATTTAGTTACTTAGGTACTTCAAGTATCAAAGATATCTTAAGTATCTTAGTTATCACCTTAGGTAGCAATGCAAACAGTCTAACCTCATTGTTTCCCTTGATTACCTTAAGTATCTGTTATATAATAGATAAGTGATCTAGTTAGCATTTCCCCTATACTATTGAGTCCCTTGAACTTTTTTCTTTTTACTTTTTTATGCTTTTCTTTTGAGTATTTAATTTGATCATTGAAATTTCTTTTTAGTCTTGGTCACTCTTCAAGAATGCCTGGAAGTCTTCTATTTCATTAAAAATGTATTTCGTTCTCTAAAATATTATGCTTATTTTTTCTGGGTAAGTGATTCTTGGTTGTAGTCTTAGATCTTTGTCTTGTGGAATATCATATTTCATGGTTATAACATAGAAGCCATTATATCCTGTGTAATCCTGATGGGGGCTCCATGATATTTTAATTTATTTTTTTCTAGCTATTTGTTGTATTGTCTCCTTCATCTAGGAGTTCTGGGATTTGTCTATAATAGTTTTAAGATTGTTAAATTTGGGATCTCTTTCAGGCAGTGATTGGTGGATTCTTTCAATTTTTATTTTCCCCTCTCATTTGAAAATATCAGGGCAGTTCTTCCTGATAATTTATTGTAATATGGTGTCTAGGCTTTTTAAAAAAAAATCATGGCTTTCAAGCAATCCAATGATTCCAGCTCTCTTGGGTCTATTATCCAGGTCATTTGTTTTTCCAGTGAAATATTTGAGATTTTCTTTTTTTTTTTCTCATTCTTTTGAATTTTTAAAAATTTCTGTTGCCCTATGGAGCTATTAGCTTTCATTTGTCCAGTTCTAATTTTTAGGGACCCATTTTCTTCTTTGAGGCTTTGTATCTTTTTTTTTTTAGGAATCTATTTTCTTCAGTGAGTTTTTGCTCTAAGCTATTATATCTTTCCCCCCTAATTTTCCTTCTAAGTCTCTTATTATTTGTTTTTTGATCCACTTTTTGAGCTCTTCCAGAAGTTAATTTTGGGCCTGGTATCCTTCTACATTTACCTTTGAGGATTCACACATTTGTTTTGGCTTTGCTGTGCTCTTCTGAGTTTGCATTTTGATCTTCCCTTTTGCTGAAATAGCTTTCTAAGGTTAGGTCTTTTTCTGTCTTTACTCATTTTGGGGGGCTTTTTTTCATGGTCTTGCCTATATGTTGAGGCTTAACTCCACTTTGGGGGTAGAAGTACTGTCCCTGGTTTCTCCCAATGCAACTGTAATGGAGTTGGCTGAATTCTGCTCCTCAGCTGCCAATTCCCCCTGGTGTTGTGAGCATCAGGTTGTTCCTTCCACTAAGAGTTCCTCAAAGTGTGCTTGCACAGTTACTCCTGAAGCTCCTCAGCATGTTTTTAGAGTGGACTGCTCCTCACCCTGAATATTTCATTGCTTTCACCTTTTACCTTAGTAAGATAGGTCCTTTGCTGCTCCTTTACTTTCTTTGACTAAAACATTGCTTCACTCTATTTTCTGTTGGTTCTGTCACTACAGAATTTGTTTTGAGGTGTTTTTTTTTCTTTTATGGTTGATTTGGAGGAGCTCAGAACATTTCCTTATTCCATCATCTTGGCTGTAGGAAGTTGAAGTTCCCTCCTTGCTGTTTCTTGAACAAGAAATTCCATGTCCCAATTCTGAGCATTTTCATTGGCTGTATTACCTAGAATACTCTCCCTCCTCATTTCTGTCTCTTTACTTTTCTGGCTTCCTTCAAATCTCTGCTAAAGATCTACATTCTTTCAAGAAGCATCTCCTTATCCCTATTTAACGCCAGAACCTTTTGACTGTCAAGAATCTCCAATTTATCCTGATTATTGCTTGTTTGTACATAGTTGTTTACTTGCTGTCTCTTCCCTCTCCCATTATCTCTTTCATTCTTTGTATCCTCTGCCCTTAGGACAGTGCCAAGGACATAGAAAGTACTAGTTAACTGGCTTAATCAACTATAAAATGAAGGGGCTAACATCTATTAAGGTCTCTGTCAGCTTTGTATAATTCTGTGAAATGTTTGATTATCTTCTGAAAATTCCCACCTGAGTCTCTGACTTCACTATATAGTGTAGTAATAGAAATGTATGCTGGGTTTGGAGTAAGAGAACTACTTTCAAATATTTTACTTGGTCACTTATTACCTATGTGACCTCAGTACCTGACCCACCTAATATGTAAAAGGAGGAGATTGAGCTAGAAGAACTTTCAGGGCCCTTCTTACTCTAGCTCTAGGATCCTATGTACTACCTACATTAATATGAACAAGTGGCTAAATTCCACTCCCAGCCACACCTTTCTTCAAGATATTCAGATTTTTCAGTTCCTGATTTGATGAGGTGGGGAGGAGAGTAGTGCTTGTTGCTAAGTAGCTGATGTAAACAATGGTTTTTCTGACTAGGTAGGAGAATCTACTCCCTGGCCTTGGTAGCAAAAGACCTTTTGGTGGTGGCCCTATAATCTTCTTTCTCTTCTATCTGAGGTCACATTTGAACTGAAGTTCTCTTAACTCCAGGATTTGTGTTCTAATCACTGAGTCACCTAGCTTCCCCTCACAGTAATCTTCCAAAACATTTTGTTTTTCTCCTCTTACATAAGTGCATACTTATCCTGTGGTTTTATGTATTAGGGGCCTTGGGAATAGGACCTAGACCTGTGATTTCACCAGTATAGGAATTCCCAAGTAAAGAAACTCCCTCTACCAATGCCTTTTGGCATCTTCTCTGCAAGTCTTAGTTACCTGGAACACTAGAGTTTAAGTAATTGCTCCAGGGTTACATAGCCATGTGTAAAAGGTAGGTCTTGTGAATCTAGGTCTTACTGGCTTCAAAGCCAGCTCTCTCTCCCCTAGGACACATTTTTCTCCTTTGAGACTTAGTCCTCCTAATAGACTTCAAGCAGAAACCCAGTAGGGCAGTTCCTTAGATCATAGATTAAGATCTGGAAGGAACCTTAGAGTTCATTCAGTCCATAGGTATTAAACAGGCAGACCAAAACTATCTCCTGAGGCCAGTCCAAACCAGATTAAATGTAATTAGAAAATATTTAACAATATATCAAAACATAGACAATGTTAATTTGAGGTTTTCAAAGTCAATATTTGGCTCTGTAGGAATCAGTTTCTATTTGAAGTTGACCCCATTGATCTAGACACTTTCCCCCAATTTTATTTTACATATGAGATAACTGAGGCCCAGAAATATTAGATAACTTGCCCAAGTTCACACAAATAATTGGTGGATAAGCTGGAATTTGAACCTAGATCTGCGAACTCCAAATTCAACATTCTTCCTATTATATAGTAGGCTGTCACTCCTTCCTACTTTGTATCACCCATTCCACGTGGTAGAGGCATAATGCTTTCCAAAGAGTAAGGGGCTTAATGTTTAATGAGTGAATGATTAAATTAATAGTGTACCACTTTGTGTAACTTCTATACTTGGGAAACCTCATGTGACTCCCTATTGTTTCTCCAAATAAAGTACAAACTCCTAATTCTGGCATTCAAGACCCCCCAGTGATCTGGATCCATCTGGATTGGCTCCAATTTGGCCTGTCTTCTCTTATTTTCCTTTTTTATACTATATTCAAGCCAAACTGGACAATTGTCTCTCATCATTTGTTTTCTTCATGTCTTGTCCTGTAGCTATGCCTTTGCTGACATTACCCTCCAAGCTTGAGGAAACTATTCTATATCTTCCCTCTCTTTCCCCCCAAATCTGTAGAAGGACATTCCCCCTGGTGACCTGACCCCCAACCCCTACCCCAAAAAGGATCTTTCTCTTCTCAAAAGTCTTATAGGACTTTACCTCTCTCCTTGGCACCTACCTCATTCTCTCTTGAATCGTGTCCATGTTTTTTTTTCTGCTCATTTAAATTCCTTGAAAGCCAAATCTGTATCCCCAGTGTGTTACAAATATTTTGAGGGAGCTGCGATCTCATCAATGTGAGTAATCCCCCAATGGTACAGAGTGCAATTCCATTTATGCCTGCCCAGCCCTCAGAACTCTTATCTATGTCCTCCTAAAAACATGTCATAGAGGGTCTGCCCAAAGTGCTGAATCTCCCAACAGGGCATGGAAATCAATTGATGCTTGTGAATTGTGTAGGCTATCCCTTGACCTCAATATGTCTATGGTGACATCCTTTTAGCTGGTTCTCCCACTTAATTCCTTATTTGTAATGTGTTTCAGTCTGCTCAGGTCCTCTATTCACCTTTCTATTGCCCTTTGGTAATCTTCATCTTCATATCTTCAGAAATTTGCACTATTCTGTGTTTCGCAGTCATTCTATATCACTGGAGAAAGATTGTTAAAAAGACCGGTTAGGTGGCATGGTAGATAGAATGCTGGGCCTGGAGTCAGGAAGAACTGAGTTCAAATGTGACTCACATAATTATTAGCTCTATGGCTCTGGGCAAGTCACTTAACTTGTTTGCCTTTGTTTCCTCAATTGTACAATGAGAAAAATAACAACACCTACCTCTTAAGATGGTCATGAGGATCAAACAAGACAATATTTGTTAAAAAGTGCTTAGCATAATAGCCTGACCCATAGTAGTCAGATTTATAAGAATATAAGTCATTTTCCAATTGATAAATGGTCAAAGATATGAACAGGCAGTTTTTCAGATAAAGAAATAAAATTTATCTATAGTCACAAAAATTATCTAAATCAATATTGATCAGAGAAATGCAAAATAAAACAACTCTGAGCTACCACTTCATGATTATCAGATTGTCTAATATTAGTAGTAGTCTCTTGGTAACCGAGGATGACGATTGTCTTTGTGCATTTTCATCTATGGTGTATAGATGAGTGCACAAAGACACTTGTGCGTGAAGGAGATTTAAGTGGGAAAGTCGATGCACAGAGACAGTCCCACTCTCTAGGCGTTGGAAGCCTGGGTCCAGTGGCACGAAAAATCGTTACACCTGGAGACTTCCTCAGTTTCATTGGATGGCCTTGTTGTCTTTTGTGCTCCAACACGCCCTGAGCACTCCACAGTGCTTTGCTGCGTCGCCATCTTAGCTGTTGAACCTTCTTATTGGTTTCTTCCGTCTGTTCAGCCGAAACAGTCTTCACATGCTAGGTGAGCAATATTGGCTAACATTATAGAAAAGTAAAATGACAAAATGAGACACTAATGCATTGTTGATGGAGTTTTGAACTAATCCAAATTCTGGAGAGGAATTTGGAACCATGCCAGAGGGGCTATAGAACTGTGCATATCTTTTGACTCAGCAATATAGCTCATAGTTCTGTATCCCAAAGAGATTAAAAAAGGAAAAAAATATATATATATACACACAAAAACATTCAGAGTACCTCTTTCTTGTGGCAATAAAGAATTGGAAATGGAAGAGAAACTAATCTATTGGGGAATGACTTCAACAAGTTGTGGTATGCAATATGATGGAATGTATTGTGCTATAAGAAATGATGGGGGGGGGGTACAGCTGGGTAGCTCAGTGGATTGAGAGCCAGCCCTAGAGACGGGAGGTCCTAGGTTCAAATCTGGCCTCAGACACTTCCCAGCTGTGTGACCCTGGGCAAGTCTCTTGACCCCCATTGCCTAGCCCTTACCACTCTTCTGCCTTGGAGCCAATACACAGTATTGACTCCAAGATGGAAGGTAAGGGTTTAAAAAAAAAAGAAATGATGAGGGGAAACTAGGACCTGGCCTCAAATATGACCTTACAGTCCCCAATTGATAAATGGGCAAGGGACATGAATAGGCAACTTTTAGATAAAGAAATAAAAATTATCAATAAGCACATGAAAAAGTGTTCTAAATCCCTCCTGATTAGAGAAATGCAAATCAAAACAATTCTGAGGTACCACCTCACACTTAACAAATTGGCTAATATGACAGCAAAGAAAAGTAATAAATGTTGGAGGGGATGTGGTAAAATTGGGACATTAACGCATTGCTGGTGGAGTTGTGAATTGATCGAACCAATATAAAAATGGAGATTTGAACCCCAGACTTCAATACCCAGAAGTCCTTGGTACTTCCCAGAATTCCCTATAATTTCACCTGGGTGAGAACACAATTTGTATTTAAATTGGCTGCGAAGCTTACTTAGGGCTCTCTCTTCCTCAACTTGAAACATTGCAACATATAGTAATTAGGCTGTGAATGGGCTAATCAGCCCTAGGCACTAGTGGTTTATTAATTTGTATCCTTGATTTCTAATAATATTTAATAAACCTCATAAAATATAATATTTTTATCAGTAGAGTCAAAATGTAACTTTTACACCATTCTGGAAGGCAATTTGGAACTATGCCCAAAGGGCATTACAACACTGCCTGCCCTTTGATCCAGCCATAGCCCTGCTGGGTTGATACCCAAAGAGATAATAAGGGAAAAGACTTGTAAAAAAAATATTCAGAGCTGTGCTTTTTGTGGTGACAAAAATTTGGAAAATGAGGAGATGCCCTTCAGAATGGGGAATGGCTGAACAAACTGTGGTATCTGTTGGTGATGGAATACTATTGTGCTCAAAGGAATAATAAAGTGGAGGAATTCAATGTGAACTGAAATGACCTCTAGGAATTGATGCAGAGTAAAAGGAGCAGAACCAGGAGAACATTATACACAGAGACAGATACACTGTGGTACAATCGAATATAATGGACTTTTCTACTAGCAGCAATGCAATGATCCAGGACAATTCTGAGGGACTTATGAGAAAGAACACTATCCATATCCAGAGGAAGAACTGTGGGAGCAGAAACACAGAAGAAAAACAACTGCTTGATCACATGGGTGGAGGGGATATGATTGGGGATGTAGACTCTAAGCAATCACCCTAGTGCAATTATCAATAATATGGAAATAGGTCTTGAACATGTAAAACCCAGTGGAATTGCATGTCAGCTACAGGAGGGAGAAAGGAAGAAGGGGGAGGGAAAGAACATGATTCATGTAACCATGGAAAAATATTCTTAATTAATTAAATAACTTTTAAAAATAAATAAAATATGGCCTCAGACATTTTCTACCTTTGTAACCTGTGTGTGTCACTTAATCTCAATTGCCTTTTTTTTTTAACCTTTACCTTCTGTCTTAGAATCAATATTGTGTATTGGTTCCGAGGCAGAAAAGTAGTAAAGTTGAGGCAATGAGGGTTAAGTGACTTGCCCAGGAAGTATCAAGGTCAGATTTTAAAGAGGTCTCTAGGCTGGCTCTCAATTCACTGAGCCATCTAGCTGCCCAGTTCTTAATGCTCTTCTGCCTTAGAATCCATTCTAAGACAGAAGGCAAAGGTTTAAAAAAATAATAATCAGGATGCTTTTAGAAAAACCTAAAAAGATTTATATGAACTGATGCAAAGTGAAGTGAGCAAAAGGAGAACATTGTACACAGTAATAGCAACAGAGCACAATCATCAACTGTGAATGTCTTAGCTATTCTCAGCCAATATCAAGATCCAAGACAATTCTAAAGGACTCGTGATGAAAACTGCTATCCATCTCCAGAAAAAGAAATGATGGGGTCTGAATGCAAATCAAAACATATTTTGTACTTTTTTAAGGTGGGGATGGTTTGATCTTTTTTTTTTTCCACAGCATGATTAATGGAAATATGTTTTACATGACTGCACATGCATATCTGTTCTCAATGAAGAGGGAGAAGAGAGATGGAGAAAATATAGGGCTCAAAATTTTAAAAAACAAATGTTAAAATTTGTTTTTATATGTACTTGAAGGAAAAATAAAATATTTTTAAAAAAAATCTCCCCTTCAAAGCAGTCCATTTAATTTTAAGTTAGTCTGTCCACTAACTCCAATGACTTTTTCATTGCTTCTTACAAATCTGGAACTACTTTTCAGAAGCAGTAGAAGACTACTATATCTGGAGTTGAGACCCAACTTTATTTGAATCCTGCCTGCTGCTACTCTGCCAATGATATGGTCTAGAGCCATCAACTTTTTTACCTCTCTATCCTTGTTCTAAAATCTATAAAATTCGACACTTGAACTAGATGCCTTTTGCAGTATTTTTTTTTAACTCAAGAGAAATCTATGATTCATTTGAAGTGACCCCAAGGAGAGATTACCAATTTATTATCTTTTTTACAAATTATTCTTTTACACTTATTTTACAGAAGGAAAGTGAATTTGGCATAGCCTGAACTGGATCTCCTGGCTTAGGTGCTCTTTCCCAAACTATAAGCTTCATGAGGGCAGATATCAGTTACTCAGGGAAATCAACTTTTTGATTCCACAGACTTGGTTTTAAATGACTTGGGGTTGTCTCCAAAATTCCAGTTCACTCTCAAAGTAAAATTTGACTTTCACAAGATGAATGTGGTCTCCAAATACTTCCAAAGAGGAGGAAACCTAAAAGGTATTTAAATTTGGCCTGCTCATTTTAAAAGTGTATCTCCTCACCACAGATGGAAGGTTCATTGAAGAAAAGAGGCTTCACTCCAATTCTTCCTGGTGCCCACAATAACTAGCACAGGTCTGGGTATCCAGATAGCTAAATAAATATTTGTTGAAAGGACAGAGCAGCAAAGAGTAGAGCCTGGATGTTAAAATTAAAGCCATCTCCCCAATTATTTTATTTCTGCTCTCAGAAAGGTCCAAAACCTACTATTCACAAAATGAGGCTGACTTGGCCAGGAGAGCAAGACAATGAAACCTATAAGACTCCTCAGTGGACCTCCCAGTCAGGTCCTCAGTCATGATAAAGCCAAGTTAATGGGTTTGTTAAGGTGTCTTTTGTCTTCTTTGTAAATTCTTTGTGCTTTTCAGAACAAAAGTGGAGCTGGGGGAGGGCCAAGGCTCTAGATGATTGATTCCTGGAGGAAGTTAGAATGAAGAATGTACAAAGGAGAGTGATAGAATTATGCTAGTTTTACTTTCAGTTATTATTAGTATTATTATTATTTTTAATGTTTGTGTTTTAAGTAGACCTCTAGCCTTTTTGTGAACTGGTACTATGGAATCTGAAGTTGGGCCTCCTGGAAGCCTGACTTTTTTCCCTACACTTCTGTCTTTTAACCTTTTAGGCAATATTATTTCAAACAAACTGAATTTATAAATGCAAACGAGCATTTTCCTTCAAAATAGATACCTCTGGTGGCTATACCCTTATTCTAGTGATGCAATTGTTTTTGCAGATATGCTAAGGGTGTCCTTGCTAAATGTTTGTAACACTGAACTATAAAACTGAATTTTAAAGATTTGCCTTTGGAACCCTTAACTGATTCTTTTGCATACCTTTAAAGGAGAGAGGGGTGGGACAGATCTTTTCTTTGAGGATTTATTTATCTGGAGAAACAGCCATAAGTCTTTCAGCCACTAAATCTCCATTAGGTGTGAGATCAAGCTAGGTCATAACCTTTTCAGTTACTACTAGGCATATACCCCAAAGAGGTCAAGAACAGGGAGAAAGACCCACATGTACAAAAATATTCATAGCAGCACTTTTTGTTGTGGCAAAGAACTGGAAACAAAGTAAGTACGCACCAATCGGGAAGCAGTTGAATAAATTATGGTATAGGAATGTAATGGAATATGAGTGTGCAAGAAAGGATAAAAGGGATTCAAGGAAATCTGGGAGGACTTGTTTGAAAGGATGCAGAATAAAGTGAGCAGAACCAACAATAATAAAAGGAAAGCATCTACGAAAGGCAATAATTATAATCAATTCCATAACCATAAAGACTGATGAAGCATATGTCCCACCCCTTGACAGATCTCTAATCTTGATGGATTAGAGGTGCAGAATGAGACATAGCTTTTCAAAGGAAGCCAATGGGTAAATTTGTTTTGTTTGTCTATGCTCATTTGTTACAAGGGAAGGCTTTTATTTGGGGTAGAGGAAGGGGGCAAAGGGCAAGAGTTTCAGAGGAAGAAGAAAGAGAATGAGGCAAAAGAGGGAAGAAAAGATCATAAATGAAACATTAAATATATATATATACACACATATATATGTATATATATATAAATAAAAGAACATAAGGAAGTTCAGAAGGGGCTATAGACAAGTCGGTCAGTGTTGCTACTGTTATATTTAATTTATTAACATATACATTAAAAACAAGTTGTAGAGATTCAACTTCATATATATGCTCCTCTTTCCCTGTTCTTATTCATTCATGTTAATTAAGATTAAAAAATTTAAAAATCAAAACAAACAAAAGAATTAAGGGACCAAACATTGATGAGGACATAGAGGAAGTGATGAAATATTATGAGGATATTCATTAAAGCTCATTTGTGTAAATGTATATTGTTACTAATCAAGCTAAATTGTATTTGTGCTGATTTTAACATCTCAATAAAACAATTTTTTAAAACTTTTATCTTGTTTCTGAGGCAGAAGAGAGGTAAGGGCTAGGGCTAGGCAATGGGGGTTAAGTGACTTGCCCAGGGTCACACAACTAGGAAGTATCTGAGGCTAGATATGAACCCAGGCCCTCCCATCCTAGGCCTGGTTCTCAATCCACTGAGCTACCCAGCTGCCCCCAATAAAACATTTTTAAAGACAAAAAAGGCATGTAATTATAAACTGGTGAAATTTAGGAGTCATACTATAGAATGACAGTGTGGTTTAGTTTTAGACTCTCAGGAGAGTGCTGAGTTTGAATCCTGTCTTCAAAACATTTCCTGGGGCAGCTAGGTAGTTCAGGGGATAGAAGCCTAGAGACAGGAGGACCTGGGTTCAAAATAACCTCATATACTTTTTTTTCTCATATACTTCTTAGCTGTCACTGGGCAGGTCACTTAACCCTAATTGCCTACACCAGTGATGGCAAACCTATGGCATGGGTACCAAAAGTGGCACAGAGAACACTTTCTGTAGGCACTCCCCTCTTCCCCCAGTTCCTTGCTAGAAATGCAGAGGGCCTCAGGCAGAGCTGCTTTCCCCCTCCACCACATCAGATAACATTTTTTCACATGCCCCACCCCTTTGCCCAACAGCCAATGGGAGTGCACAGAGGATAAGGTGGCAGCTCACAAGCAGCAGAACTGGAGGGGAGCAAAGTGCTCCCTCCCCCTCTCTACTCTTACTGAGGACATTCCTCACTTCCTCTGCCCTTCGGCCTCCCTTGTGGGGGTAATGAGGGGGCATTCCTGGCACTCAGTGGGAGGGGAGGGGCATGACACATAATGTCTGGGGGTGGGGCCGGGCCCTCTGACTCTAAAAGGTTCACCATCACTGACCTAGACCTTATTGCTCTTCTGCTTTCTGGAACCAATACTTAGTATTGATTCTAAGAGAGAAGATAAAGGTTGGAAAACACAATTTACTATCTTTACTGGACCCTGAATGACTCTAGACCTCTTTGGTCTTCAGATTCCTCATCTGTAAAATGGGCTAATAGTATTGGCACTGTATTCCTTGTGAATGAAGAAAATGCTTTGTAAACCTTAAAGTGCTATACATTGTGAGCTATTATTATTATCCAATTTATTAAATGGGGAAGAGGTAAACAAGATAATCTGAGTTTCCTTTCTACTCTAAACCTAGGATGCTAATGCTGCTGAGTATTGAATCAGAGTCTTAAGAGGAAGAATATTAAAAGAAACCTATTTTTTTCATTGTTTTATTTTTATGGCTGAGGAAATTAAGGCCCAAGGAGGTTGATTTCCCTCCAGAACACCTTTCACTAGTGATAATCTAATCTCTGCTTGAATCTTTCTAGCAACAAAGAGAGCTCCCTTCTTACCAAGGATTCTTTTTCAATTGTTCAATGGATCTATGAGATAAGTAATATATTTAAATGTCTAACAAACATATGAATGATGTTTTCCAGGAGTAATTAGGGCCATTTTGCAAGATACTTTAGTCCAACATGTAGGTCATTCTACATATAACTTGTGGCTCAGCCCTTTCCCTATGACTCAACTCATAAGGACTTGGTCTGATCCTGGTGTTTGACTCAAGAAGATAATTTTCTTTTTGGCTCATTGCTTTCACATAGAATTTTCTCTGTAAAAACTCCAAACAGAGATTATGTTTGGGTTTCCACAAATGTTGATAACAGGAGCTCTGTGCCCCTGCATAAACATTGAAAATAAATGCATATTGGATGTAAGACAGGCTTTATTTGAGTTCATAGAAAATAAAAAGGTTTCTCAGGAACTCATAAATGGGTACAGAAAACACATAAAGCTCTTGCAGTATTTCCCCTTGGGAGGAATATGTTCTGGGCCAAGTATGTCTAGAGCAGTGTATGCAATGCTTGCATAAAGAGAAGAATATTCAGAAAAGATACAGTATTGGTTCAGTTGGTCAAGATTCCTACACCTCCAATTTTCCTAGGATTGTGCATCTGGTCAAGAAAGTTCATTGTCTCCGGGGCAGCTGGGTGGCTCAGTGGATTGAGAGCCAGGCCTAGAGACAGGAGGTCCTATTCAAATCTGGCCTCAGACACTTCCCAGCTGTGTGACCCTGGGCAAGTCACTTGACCCCCATTACCTAGCTTTTACCACTCTTCTGCCTTGGAGCCAATACACAGTATTGACTCCAAGACAGAAGGTAAGGGTTTAAAAAAAAAAAAGTTCATTGTCTCACAGGACAATGGGAAGTCAGTCAAACTTGTGGAATCATACAACTCACACCCAGGACTTCTATGCTTTACATGTTATATGCTTCAGGGAAGCTATATCCAAGTTCAAACCTTGAACCAATAGTTTTAAGAGTGGTTTTATTACCTTTTTAGGGAAAAAACTAGCTTAAGGGCCAGGAACCTTTTCAGTCTTCCTAGCCCTATTTCTATGGGTTCTAATTTTTCTCAGGGGTTATTAACCTAGCATCCATGAACTTATATTTTTAAAAAATACTTGGTTACTGTATTGCAATTTAATTATTTTCTTCTGTAGTTCCATATACTTGGCTTTATGCATTTAAAAACATTATTCTGATCACTATGCCATTAAAATTATGAAATGGACAGTTTCATAGGAAACTAAGAGACCTCTACAAACCAATGCAGAGTAAAATGAGCAGGATTAGAGCAATCTATAGGGTGACATTATTTAAACAACAACAATAACAACAAAACTTTGGAAGATTTTAGAACTTATACGTGCAATGATAAATGAGTACAGAGGGCCAAAAATAAAACCCAGTGTCTATTATCCTGTCAGAGAGGTGATGGACTTAAAATTCACAATGAGACATACATTTTTGGATACAGCCAAAATGACAATCTGTGGACAAAATGTCAATTATATATGTTTGTAATGAGGATTTAATTTTTCATTTTTAACTTGTTCTCTGGGGGAGTAGTGAGAGGGAGAGGGGAGGGGGAAGGATCATAAACTCTGTCAAGGGGTAAAGGAAGTGTCTCTGAGACAAAAAATTTTAAGAAACCCTGGTTTTGACGTGGCTCCTATCACATAACAAAACTTGAGATTGCCATCAAGATATCAATGACATTCTAATGAATTTCTGTAGCTCTTCCACAAGGTTCTAGTCAATGCCTCCTATAAGAATTTAAAATTTAGGTTTTATGCTAAATATGAGAATTCTAAAGTAATATTGTAGTCACCAATTTAAAAATATTACAGCTTAAGTCAAAATATCTTTTAGCAGTTTTATTTACAGAAGTGGAAGGTGAAAGTGGAAAAATGTAGATTAAAGAGACAGAAAGTACTGCCTAGGTACCAATACTCTGAATTTAATCCTAATGTCTCCAGACCATAAATATTAATCAAAGCAAATCTCACCAGAATCCCAAGTCCTAATTAGGAAGTCAAAATCTGAAGAGCCAGGAGATGCTGAAGAATCTGCCAAGAACCTTCAGTGCACAGGAGGCTAACACCACCAAGAATATCATCAGAACTCACACTGAAGAGAGTGCCCCACTGAAGCACCAACAAGCAGAGAGGGACTCCTCACCAAATAACTAAGGAAGGAATCACTTCACTCACCACTGCAAGATCCAAGGAGTCTCCTCCTCCAGTCAGGCTCACCCATGCAGAGAGTCCAAAAACTAACTGCAAAGGAGAAGTTCCTTGGACAGGAAATTCATGATTTTTTATAGTCCTTTTTCCACATCACTTCCTGTCCCTTCCCCACTTTACAGGAACCAATTGCAGTCTTTCAATTTGCCTAGCACTGTCCAAGAGGTGGGCAGTGGCCTCTGGAGTTTGTCACCCACTCTAGCAAATGACTTCTGAACTCTCATACTTAGTGACTGGTAAGGTACTAAGTAGGGGTACTTAAGTTTTGGATTGATTAACTTAAAACTTTCTGATTGATAGACAAAGAGAGTTTGGTTCACTTTTCACACCCTTAAGACTTGTAGTGCCCTGCAATTAAAAAAAAACCCAACACTAGAAAAAGAACAAATTAAAAAGTCCCAATTAAAGACTAACTTGGAAATCCTAAAAATCAAAGAAGAAATAAATAAAATTGAAAGTAAGAGAATTATTGAACTAAAAAATAAGACTAAGTATTGGTTTTGTGAAAAAAAAACAACCAAACTCAAAAACCCAAGAAAACATTGGTTAATTCAATTAAAAAAAGGAAAGAAGAAAATATTACCAGTATTAAAATTATTATTGTACTAGAAATGCTAGCTTTAGCAATGAGAGACAAAAGAAATGGAAGGAATTAAAGTAGGCAATGAAGAAACTAAATTATCAGTCTTCCTAGCTGCTATGATTCAATTAAAAAAACTAGTTGAAATAACTTTAGCAAAATTGCAGGATACAAAATCCATATAAATCATTAGCATTTCTATATATTACCAACAAAGTCTAGCAGCAAGAAGCAGAAAAAGAAACTCCATTTCAAATAACTCTAGACAGATATAAAATTCTTAGGAGTCTACTTGCCAAGACAAATACAGGAATTATATGAACACAATTACAAAACGATTTTCACACAAATAAAATCAGATCTAAACTATTGGAAAAATATGAAGTGCTCATGAGTAGGCCAAGTTAATATAATAAAAATGACAATTCTACCTAAATTAATTTACCTGTTCAGTGACATACCAATTAAACTACCAAAAAAGTATTTTATAGAACTATAAAAAAAAAATCAGCTGGAAGAACAAAAGGTCAAAGATATCAAGGGAATTAATGGGAAAAAATATGAAGGAAGGTGGCCTAGATTTCAAACTGTACTATAAAGCAGTAATCATCAAAACAATCTGGCACTGGCTAAGAAATAGTATGGTGGATCAATGGAATAGATTAGATACAAAATATACAGGGGTAAATGACCTTAGTAATCTGGTGTTTGATAAACCCAAAGATCTCAGCTTTTGGAATAACAATTCATTATTTAATAAAAAATGCTGGGACATCTGGAAAATAGTATGGCAAAAACTAGGGATAGATCAATTTCTCACACCCTTTACCATGATAAAGTCAAAATGGATTTGTGATTTAGACATAAAAGGTGGTACCATAAGTAAATTAGGGGAACATGGAATAGTTTACCTGTCAGCTTTATGAAGAAGGGAAGAATTTATGACCAAACAAGAGGTAGAAATTATTATAGGTAAAAAAGGAATAATTTTTATTATATTAAATTTAAAAGGTTTTGCACAAACAAAACCAATGTAACCAAGATTAGAAGGTAAACAACAAACTGGGAAAAAATTTTATGACTAATTTATCTGATAAAGGTCTCACTTCTCAAATATATAGAAAATTAAGTTAAATTTATTATAATACAAGCCATTCCTGAACTGACAAAATGGTTAAAGGATATGAAGAAGCAGTTTCCAGATGAAGAAATCAGTTATCAATAATCATATGAAAAAATGTTCTAAATCAGTCTTTGAATGCAAATTAAAACAACTCTGAGATACCACCTGACACCTATCAGATCGGCCAATGTGATAGTAAAGGAAAATAATAGATGTTGGAGGAGATGCAAAATTGAGACATTAATCCATTGCTATTGGAGTTGTGAACTGATACAACCATTCTAGAGGGCAATTTAGAATTATGCTCAAAGGGCTATAAAAATGCCTATCTTTTGATCCAGTAATGCCACTACTAGGTCTATATTTCAAAGAGATTTTTTTAAAAATGAGAAAGGAACTATTTGTACAAAAATATTTATAGCTTCTCTTTTTGTGGTGACAAAGAATTGGAAACTAAAAGGATGTCCTTCAAATTGGGGAATGGATGAACAAATTGTGGTATATGATGGTGATGGAATACTATTGTGTTATAAGAAATGATGAATAGGATGACTTCAGAAAAAGATGGAAAGATCTATATGAACTGATGCAGAGTAAAATAAGCAGAATGGGGAGAACATCATACACAGTAAAAGTGTTTGCATGATGATCAACTGTGAAATACTTAGCTACTCTCAGTGATACAATATGATGCTGAAGGACTTATGACAAAGAATGCCATCCACTTCTAGAGAAAGAACTATTGGAGTCAGAACGCAGATCAAAGCATACTATTTTTCATTGGTTTATTTGTGATTTTAGTTTTATATGAGTTTTCTCTTACAACAATGAACAATATGGAAATAAGTCTTGCATGATAATATATGTATAATCTAGATGGAATTGCTAACCATTTCCAAGAGTAGGGAGGAAAGGAGAAAAGGAGACAATTTGGATCATATAACTTCAGGAAATATATGTGGGAAATTATTCTTACATTCAATTGGGAAAATAAAATATCTTTAAAAATTACTTGTACTATCCCTTATACTTTAGATAGCCTCCCCACCCCCTATGAGAAACACACTTTAGCACTGTTATATAAACAATCCTTTTCCACTGGTCCTGTTCTGTTTGAATAACTTAACAGTAATAGCAACAGGAAATAATATATGACAAGGTCCTCATTACTTGCCCCTCCATATTGTGGCTCTGGTCTCCAGCTGCAGGGACCATGGAAATAATCCTCTTCCTTCTCTAAAAGACAACAGTGGTTAGGAAATTTCTTTTTCTATCTTTCAAGTTTTGACCTCTGAACTTTCAAGCTTGAGGTTACTTTTTTTTAATACATTTTTATTGATATTTCATTTATTTATTTATTTATTTTTTGTTTTTACATCATCTAAAATTTTCCTCATATCTCTCCTAGTTTGCTACACCTTCCGATGAGTTATTCTGCATCACAAGTAATTTTTTTAAGGAGGAAAAAATAGAGGAGGAAAAAAATTAGTAAAACTGTTCAATAAATCAAAATGCTGAAAATATTTCACAATCTCCCATCTCTTCAAGGAATGGAGGGGTAGGAAGGCAATCTACTTGTATCTCTTCTTTGGGGTCATACTTATTCTTTGAAATTTTGCAATATTCTTCCCCCCCATAGTTATGTGATTCTTGTTGTCCCTCCCCCCTCCCAGAGTTGACAAGCAATTTCATTGGGTTATACATGTATTATTACTCAAAACCTATTTCTATATTATTCATTTTTGGAATAGAGTAATTTTAAAAAACCCAAACCCCAGATCATACACCCATATAAACAAGTGATAAATCAATGTTTTCCTATGGATTTCTACTTCCACATTTCTTCCTCTGGATGTGGATAGCATTCTTTCTCATAAGTCTCTCAGAATTGTCCTAGATCAAGGGGGCAGCTGGGTAGCTCAGTGAATTGAGAGCCAGGCTTAGAGACAGGAGGTCCTAGGTTCAAATCTGGTCTCAGACACTTCCCAGCTGTGTGACCCTGGGCAAGTCACTTGACCCCCATTGCCTAGCCTTTACTGCTCTTCTGCAAGGCAGAAGTTAAGGGTTAAAAAAAAAAAAAAGAATTTTCCTGGATCATTGCATTGCTTTTATTTTTTAAATTTTTTTTAATTGTAAAGTCTTTTTTGTTTTGTTTTATGATTTTTTTTAATTTGGAAAATTTTATTTAATTTAGAATATTTTCCCATGGTTACAAGATTCATGTTATTTCCCTCCTCTACCCCCACATCCCTCTAGTAGCTGACATGCAATTCCTCTGGGTTTTACATGTTCAAGACCTATTTCCATATTATTAATATTTGTACTACAGTGATCATTTAGAGTCTACATCCCCAATCATAACCCCATCAAATCATGTGACCAAACAGTTGTTTTTCTTCTGTGTTTCTATTCCCACAGTTCTTCCTCTGGATGTGTATAGTGTTCTTTCTCTTAAATTCCTCAGTATTATCCTGGATCATTGCATTGCTGCTAATAGAGAAGTCCATTACATTTGATTGTACCACAGTGTATCAATTAGTCTCTGTGTATAATGTTCTCTTAGTTCTGCTCCTTTCACTCTGCATCAATTCCTGGAGGTCTTTCCAGTTCACATGAAATTCCTCTAGTTCCTTATTCCTTTTAGCACAATAGTATTCCATCACCAACAGATACCACAATTTGTTCAGTCATTCTCCAATTGAGGGACATCTCCTCATTTTTCAATTTTTTGCTACCACAAAAAGTGCAGCTATAAATATTTTTGTATAAACAAATCCTTTTCCATTTTTTAAAAATTTCTTTGGGATACAAACCTAGTAGTGGTATTGCTAGATCAAAGGGCATGCATTTTCTTTTAAAGTCCTTTGGGCATAATTACAAATTGCTTTCCAGAATGATTGGATCAATTCAAAACTCCTCTAGCAATGCATTAGTGTCACAATTTTGCCACATCACCTCCAATATTTATTATTTTCCTTTGCTGTCATATTGGCCACTCTGCTAGGTATAAGGTAGTACCTCAGAGTTGTTTTGATTTGCATTTTTCTAATCAGGAGGGATTTATAACATTTTTTCATACGATTATTGATAGTTTTGATTTCTTCATCTGAACTACCTATTCATATCCCGTGACCACTTGTTAATTGGAGAATGATATGATTTCTTATAAATTTGATTTAGTTCCTTATAAATTTGAGAAATTAGACCTTTGTCAGAGAATTTTGTTATACATTTTCCCCAGTTTGTTGCTTCCTTTCTAATTTTGTTTGCATTGGTTTTGTTTGTACAAAACCTTTTAAATTTAATATAATAAAAATTACTCATTTTACATCTTGTAATGTCCTCTGTCTCTTGCTTGGTCTTAAATTCTTCCCTTCCACATAGATCTGACAGGTATACTATTCCACATTCACCTAATTTGCTTATAATATCACTCTATATTTAAAACATATACCCATTTTGAACTTATCTTGGTATATGGTGTGAGATATTGATATACCCCTAATTTTTGCCATACATTTCCAATTTCCCCAGAAGTTTTTGTCAAATAGTGGGTTTTTATCACAAAAGCTGGGATCTTTGGGTTTATCAAAAACTAGATTGCTGATGTCATTTACCCCTAGTCTATTCCATTTACCCACTCTTCTATCCCTTAGCCAGTAACAAATAGTTTTGATGATCATTGCTTTATAGTACAGTTTAAAATCCGGTATTGCTAGGCCATCGTCCTTCACATTTTTTCCCCTTAGTTCCCTTGATATTCTTGCTCTTTTGTTCTTCCAGATGAATTTTGTTATTATTTTTCCTAATTATATAAAATAGGTTTTTTTGGTAGTTTGATAGGTATGGCACTGAATAAGTAAATTAATTTAGATAGGATTGTCATTGTTATTATATTAGTTCATCCTATCTATAAGCAATTAATGTTTTTCCAATTGTTTAGATCCCGTTTTACTTGTATGGAAAATGTTTTGTAGTTGTGTTCATATAATTCCTGTGATTGTCTTGGCAGATAGATTCCCAAATATTTTATATTGTCTAGAGTGACATTAAAAGGAGTTTCTCTTTCTAACTCTTGCTGCTTATTTTTGTTGGAAATATATAGAAATGCTGATGATTTATGTGGGTTTATTTTGCATATTGCAACTTTGTTAAAGTTATTATTTCTACTAGCTTTTTAGTTGACTTTTTAGGATTTTCTATACCATCATATCATCTGCAAAGAGTGATAGTTTGGTTTCTTCATTTACCTACTTTAGTTCCTTCAATTTCTTTTTTCTTCTCTAATTGCTAATACTCGCATTTTTAGTACAATATTAAATAGTAAATAAATGATAATGGTCATCCTTGCTTCACTCCTGATCTTATTGGGAAGGCTTCTAACTCATTCCCATTGCAGATGATACTTGCTGATGGTTTTAAATAAATACTACTTGTTATTTTGAGGAATG
This sequence comes from Monodelphis domestica, assembly GCF_027887165.1. NCBI lineage: Eukaryota > Metazoa > Chordata > Mammalia > Didelphimorphia > Didelphidae > Monodelphis > Monodelphis domestica. The sequence continues at coordinate 461,512,045 of NC_077227.1, read as the reverse complement.
GTCCTTTTATTTCTATATTTTCTGGTGTTTTCAATAGGAACAGGTGTATTTTGTCAAAAACTTTTTGGGCATCTATTGAGATAATCATGTGATTTCTGTTAATTTGATTATTGATATGGTCAATTATGCAGATGATTTTCCTAATATTAAACTAGTCTTGCATCCCTGGTATAAATCTTACCCAATCATGGTGAATAACCTTGTGATAAATTGCTGTAGTCTCTTTGCTAGTATTAAGATTTTTGCATTTATGTTCACTAAGGAGATTTGTCTGCAGTTTTCTTTCTCTGTTTTTGGTCTTACTGGCTTGGGAATCAGTACCATAATTGTGTCATAAAAAGAATTTGGTAAGACTCCTTTGCTTATTTAACATTCACTTTAATTGTTTTGTGATTATTCTTTCCATTTATATTGTTGAAGTCATTGTGTATATTGTTTCTTGATTTAACTTATTTCATTCCACATCAATTTATTTAAATCTTTCCATGAACATGTATGTATTCATTATATTCATGATTTCTTACATCACAATAATATTCCACTATTCATTAACCACAATTTGTTTGGATTTCCCCAAAATGATGGGTATATATTTTGTTTTTAGTTATTTGCTACCACAAAAAATATTGCTCTAAATATTTTGGTGTATATGGGAACTTTCTTCTTATCAATGTCCTCATCAAAGTATGTCTGACATGGAATCTCTGTATCAAAGGACATAGTCATTTTATTCACATACTTTCAAATTTCCTTCCAAAATGACTGTCTGATTCACAATTCCCCCAACAATGCATTATCACATTTATCTTTCTACACTTATCCAATATTGACTATTTCTATTTTTGTCTCCTTTTAAAAAAATCTTATTAGGGGCAGCTAGGTAGTCCAACAGACAGAAAGAGCAAGGCCTGGAGTCATGTGTATCTGGTTTCAAATTTGACCCCAGATACTTCCTAGCAGTGTGACCCTGGGCAAGTCACTTAACCCACAATTTCAGCTCTTCTGCCTTGGAATTGATACTTTGTATCAATTCTAAGACAGAAGGGTTTTTAAAAAATAACTTCATGATCTTGGAGAAGTTACTTTGACATCTCTCTGAAGTTCAGTTTCTTATCCTTAAAATAGAGATGATAATGTTTTCACTACCTAACTCAAAAGGGCATCATATCTTTTCATATACCCAGTATGGAAAAACTCTGGGGTCATCTTCAATAACTCATTCTCCCTTGTCCTACAAGATTTGGCAACATCTTCTTGTTACTTCTACAACATTCTTTATCTCAGTCTATTTCTTTACTCATATGGCTGCCTACCCTAGTTCAGGTTATCATCAATAACTCTTACCAGGGCTACGGCACTTACAACCATTCACCTCCCTGCATCATGTCTTTCTCTTCTCTACAGAACTGCAAGAAGTGATTTTCCTAAAATAGAGTTCTATGTCACTCTTTTCAATAAACACCAATGGTATGGCTCCCAACCATCTCTAGGATCAACTACAAACTCCTTAGTTTGGAATTTAAAGTCCTTCATTTTTTGACCTCACCTGATATTTCTAGGCTTTCAAAAACAAAAAACCCAAAAAGAAACCTTCTTACCTTTTGTCTTAGATATTGGTTTCAAAACAGAAAAAGTGGTAAGGGATAGGCAATTGGGGTTAGATGATTTGCCCAGGGTCACACAGCTAGGAAGTGGCTGAGGTCAAATTTGAACCCAGGTCCTCTCAACTCCAGGCCTGATGCTCTTTCCATTGAACCACCTAGCTGCCCTTATTTCTAGATTTTTTACAGTGTACAACCAAACTGGCTTTTCCACTCTTCCTCACATAGAGTATTTCACTTCTCCACTACAATTTTATGTTATATAACCTCAGCTCACTGCAGCAAGGTCTTCACTGCAGCAAGGGAATCTTTTTACACCTTCCCAATCAATTTTCATCCCTCCTCAAGCCTCTCATGGCTTCCCCTCCACCCACTCTCTTAGCTAAAGATCTTGCCTCTTACTGAAGAAAAAAAAAAGATAATATTTTCTGAGTTTCTTCCTCTTTTTCTCCTGGTCTCAAGTCACTTACATACTCTCACTATCTCCTCCTTTTGCAAAGGTAAATCCCTCTATAATCATGTTTGATCCTTCATTCCATTTCTTTTCTAGCAGATCATCTCCTTTTATCCTCTGCATACTTCTACAATTTTTCAATGTCTGTCTGCTTCCCTACTGCCTACAAACATAGCCATGTCTCCTCCATCTTTAAAAAACTTTTACTTTTCATCTTCCTCACTAGCTATCATTCTATATCTCTCCTCCCTTTCATGACTAAAGTCTTTGAAAAGGCTACCTACAATCAATTCCTCTCCTCTGTTTCTCTCCTACAATCTCTACCTTCTGACCTTAACATTTGACTGAAATTTCCCTTTCCAGATTTCAGGGATCTTAGTTTTTGAATTTGATGGTCTTTTCTCAATCATTATCTATCCTTCTTTACCTGTCTTTTGATTCTGCCAATTGCCCTTTCTTCTTTGATACTCTCTCCTCCCTAGATATTCATTATACTGTTTTCTTCTGGTTCTCTTACTAGTTTAACTCTTCCTTCTTTTGTTGGTTCTTTTGTTGGTTCTCTATGTAGGTGATGCTCATGTTTTCTAATTTTGTGTGTCCCCAAGGCTCTATCCTGGTATCCTATCTCTTGTCCCAGGGGTTCTCACTCTTAAAAACTATCAAGGAATTCAGGGCAGTGAGGTGGTTCTGTGAGTTGGTGGCGAGGGCACCAGGACTAGAGATGGGATGTCTTGGGTTCCCAATCTGATTTCAGACACTTTCTAACTGTGTGAGCAGGTCAATTAACCTAATTTGCCTAGCCCTTACCACTTTTTAGTTATAAAACTTATATTTAGTACTGATTCTAAGAAAAAACTGTAAGCATTTAAAAAATATTTGAGGATCTCAAAAAACTTCCGTTTATGTGAGTTTTACCAATATTTATTGTATTATAAACTACCTATCATTAGGTTAAGATATTTCTTTTCAATATAAAATAACTATTTTCCAAAATAAAAAAATGTAGTGAAAAATAATGGCATTATTCTACATATTTTTGGCAAATCTCTTTAATATCTGTCTAAATAGATCACAGCTAGATTCTTTTTTTTTTTTTTTAATTTTTAAACATTATTTTATTTGGTCGTTTTCATACATTATTCACTGGAAACAAAGATCATTTTCTTTTCCTCCCCTCCCCCCCACCTTTCCCTCTCCCATAGCCGATGCAGGATTCCACTGGTTATCACATGTGTTCTTGACTCGAACCCATTTCCCTGTTGTTGGAATTTGCATTAGAGTGTTCATTTAGAGTCTCTCCCCTCCAACCCTGTAGTCAAGCATCATCAGTGTTTTTACTCCCACAGTTTATCCTCTGCTTGTGGATAGTATTTTTTAGATCCCTGCAGATTGTTCAGGGACATTGCATTGATACTAATGGAGAAGTCTATCACTTTCGATTGTACCACAATGTATCAGTCTCTGTGTACAATGTTTTCCTGGTTCTGCTCCTTTTGCTCTGCATCACTTCCTGGAGGTTGTTCCAGTCTCCATGGAATTCCTCTTCTTTATTATTCCTTTTAGCACAATAGTATGCCATCACCAACATATACCACAATTTGTTCAGCCATTCCCCAATTGATGGGCATCCCCTCGTTTTCCAATTTTTGGCCACCACAAAGAGTGCAGCTATGAATATTCTTGTACAAGTCTTTTTCCTTATTATCTCTTTGGGGTACAAACCCAGCAGTGCTATAGCTGGATCAAAGGGCAGATAGTCTTTTATCACCCTTTGGGCATAGTTCCAAATTGCCCTCCAGAATGGTTGGATCAATTCACAACTCCACCAGCAATGAATTAATGTCCCCACTTTGCCACATCCCCTCCAGCATTCATTACTTTCCTTTGCTGTTATGTTAGCCAATCTGCTAGGTGTGAGGTGATACCTCAGAGTTGTTTTGATTTGCATCTCTCTGATTATAAGAGATGTAGGGCACTTTTTCATGTGCTTATTAATAGTTTTGATTTCTTTGGCTGTGAACTGCCTGTTCATGTCCCTTGCCCATTTGTCAATTGGAGAATGGCTTGATTTTTTGTACAATTGATTTAGTTCTTTATAAATTTGAGTAATTAAACCTTTGTCAGAGGTTTTTATGAAGATTGTTTCCCAATTTGTTGCTACCCTTCTGATTTTGGTCACAGCTAGATTCTTATGTAGGTTTCTGAATTCAATCTGTTGTGATGTTTTTTGGTTGAAATACATAAGAAAACGTGGCTTCACACAGATATATAGTTGGAGAAGGAAGAATTTTAGTAGGCAGATAATATTTTAGTATTATAATGAAAATACTTTTGATCTCATAGAACACTTCTAGGAGATCATAGAGAACTATTTCCCTATGTTGTTTCTCAACTGCTCCCATGGGTTCAATTGTCTCTCTATGCAGATACATAGATTTTTTTATTCAGTTCTAATCTTTCTCCTGGCCTCCAGTCTCACATCATCAAATGCCTACTAGACATTTTGACCTGAATGTTCTATAGGCATCTCAAATTCAACTTCTCCAAATAGAATTCTTTATCTTTAACTGATCACTCCCCTCTTCTGAAATTCCCTATTATTCTCCAGGATACTACTATTCTCCCAGATGCCTTAGTCTCAAAATGTGGTTGTCATTCTCATCTCATTTCTATTTGCCTCATAAATTTAAGTTCACTATCAAATCTTATTTCTGTCTTCACAATATCTCCTATATATCCCCCTTCCTGCTCTGACATAGCCCTGGCCTTGTGCAGGCCCTTACTACCTAATGCCTCATAGCCTGCTATTTCTCTCCACCCTAATCCACTCTTTACTCAACTGCCAAGTGAGTTTTCTGAAGAACTTAAAATGACTATGTCACTGACCTATTCATTAAACTCCAGCAGTTCCCTATTACCTCCATGATCAAATAAAAATCCTCTGTTGGGCTTTTAAATCCCTGCATAACTTACCTGCCTTCCCTTTCCATTCTTTGTATAGTTTGCTTCTTTTCTGATACTCCATAATTCAGGGACACTGGACTCTCCCAACTTCATGCCCCTTTGCTCACTGTGACCCCATTCCTATGCTCTCTCTCTTCACCTGGATTCCTGGCTTTGTTCTACACTCAACTCAAATGTCATATTCTGCAGGTGGCTTTTCTCCCATTTACTGTAGATGTCATGCTTTTCCCCCTATTAGAATCTGAGCTCCTAGAGGACATCACCAAGGTTTTCACCTTTTAATTTTTTTAATATATCCCCAGCCCTTAGTTCAGAGTCTAAAACAAAGTAAACTCTAATTAAATGTTTGTTGACAATCCTCAATTCCTGGAATGAACTCCCTCCTCACCCCCAACTCTTTATATCTCTAATTTCTTTCAAATTAGTTCAAGGTGGAAGCTGGGTAGCTCAGTAGATTGAGAGCCAGGACTAGAGACAGGAGGTCCTAGGTTCAAATCTGGCCTCAGACACTTCCCAGCTGTGTGAACCTGGGCAAGTCACTTGACCCCCATTGCCTAGCCCTTACCACTCTTCTGCCTTGGAGCCAATACACAGTATTGATTCCAAGATGGAAGGTAAGGATTTAAAAAAACTATAACCTCAGTTCAAATGCCACCTTTCATGTTAGTGCCTCTTCCCCAATTATGTTTATTTTGTATATACTTCTGTATTTCCATGAGTGATGAAAGGATTTATTGAATATTTGCAATGTGCACTGTACTCTCAAATATTGTCCTCATTTCCTACCAGGGTATACTAAATTTAGGTTGCTAGGTATTTCATATATTACTTCATTTTTGTTGTTCAAACATCTTCAGTCTTGCCCAACTCTTCATGACTCCACTTGAGGTTTTTCTTGGCAAAGATACTAGAGTGGTCTGACATTTCCATCTTCAACTCATTTGATGGAAGAGGATACTGAGGCAGTTAAGTGACTTGTCCAGGATCACACAGCTATTGTCTCAGACCAAATTTAAACTCACAAAGATGAGTCTCTCAATTGCGCCACCTAGCTGCCCATAACATGTTATTTAAATACCGGGGATACAAAAAGAAAAGGGAAACATTCCTTTCTCTTAAATAATTTACATTTTAAAGGAGACAATACACATTTGGGACTTCTGGCTAAGGCTAGGGGGAGGACAGACTTTAAAGAATCACCAGGAGCGAATTAATCTTTGGGGCAGTCGGTGACCCTTCCTTCCCAGAAACATTGGTAGTATTGATTGGTTGTTTGGCTTATTGAGAACAGAACAAGAAATTTGTGAGATAGGACTGGGGAGAAGGGAGGTTATGAATTAGGCAAAGCAGGTGTTGGAACAATGAGTGTTGATTTGGAAAGTAAGGTATGGTGACAACCAGACAGTCTGGTTGAATTAATCTGGCTAGATATAGTGGACTTGTTGAGCTGGTATATAGTAACTATCTGACAATGTGAACTTTGTGGCATGACCCAACTTCCAAAGCCATAGATTTCTTTGTTATTTCCTTATAGAAAGAAAGTTCTTGGTCCAAAGAAGTTTCCTTTAGTTGGCCTCCCTGGAGCTTAGCCTGGAGGAGTTTAATAAGAGAGGGTGGGTTGTTGATCGACAGACATCTTTGATCTTTGAGGACAGCCCCTCATTCATTTTTATCTTTTGTCTTCCTAGATCCTACTCGTAGTGCCAAACTTAAGTAAGGATTTTAGAAATGATTTTATTTAGCTAGTGGTGCACTGCCTACAACACTGAGCTAAGTAGACTCATTTTTCTGAATTCAAATGTAGACTCAGACTCAGCACCTGTGTGACCCTGGGCAAGTCACTTGATCCTGTTTGTCTCAGTTTCCTTACTTGTAAAATGAGCTGGAGAAGCTACAGTGTTTTTGCCAAGAAAACCACAAATGGGGTCAAAGGAGTCTGAAAGTGAGTGAACAATAAGAAATTATTACAGATTGATTTCATTAAATGCTAATTTTGCTTCAGACTGGGCCTATCTTATCTGTACACAGGTTATCAGGTGTGACCAGTTAATCAATAAACCTTTATTATAAATAATAATATATAATAAACTCTTATGTGCTAGGTATGGTGCTTAAGCACCGGGATACAATGAGGAAAAACACTCCCTTGTCCTCAAAGTGCTTAGGCTCTAACAGAGGAGCCAATCAACAAACATATACAAAGCAAGATGTGTTCAGGAAAAATTGGAAATAATTAACAGAGGAAGGCTAGTAGAATTAAGAGGGACTTGCATTCGTTGAATTGGGCTGAGGCTTGCTAGAGGGCGAATGCCCGGGATCTTTTAAGAGATTTAAAGAGGTTTTCTGAGCACATGGTAGAGCTGGGGGGGGGAGGGGGAAGGTTCTAAAAATCAGGCTTCCAGCCCAGAGGTCCAGGAAGGGGAAGGGATTTGCCCAAGGTCACTCAGTAAGCGACGACCCTTTCCAAGATTAGTGCCCGGGAACTACCTCCATTCAGCTACCGCAGGCCCCCCCCCCCCCCTCGCCAGGCACCTCCCAAGCGACCTTCCCTCTCGCCGCCATCTTAGGACCTGGTATGGGCTGGCCCACAGTTTCATATACATCAAATTAGAACTGGACCTTCCCCTTTCCCACCGCTCCGAGATCGGTTGGTCCTCTCAAGGCCACTACGCCAAATTCCTCAAAAGTAAAGCCCCGAGAACAGAGAGAAGGTTGCCCCGGGTCAACATGGCTGCAAAGGAATCTCTTCGCGCCCGAGGCCCCGATGCAAGACGTCATCAGAAGGCGCCAGCCTCCTGGGGGAGAGGAGGAGGTAGGGAGCCGTCTCCATGGAAACCTCTGGGCGTAAGACGCGGCCAAATAGTAGAGGCTGGCGCCGAGGAAAGCCCCGAGGCGCCCCGAATCCCCGGCGTCCTGATTCTGACCCAGGTCCCCATCTAGGTTGGGGGTCCAACCCTGAATCCAGCCCAGGCTCGAGACTCCGCCCCCATCCCCGCCCCCGTCCCCACCTCCACACCGAGCCTGATCTTGAACCAGTCTCCCTCCAGACCCCCAGCCCCGATTCTGTGTCTGGACCTGATCTTTTCTTCGTCTCCGAATCTGACCCAGTCCCCAAACCCGGCCCCGACTCCGGCCCTGGCCCCGGTCCTGGCCCTGGCACCGGCCGCGGCCCCGGCCCCGGCCCCGGCCCCGGCCCCGGCCAGGCTCCCGGCATGTTGCGGGACGAGACTCTGGACGGGGCCACGGTGCCCTCCCTCTGGAGAGGTTCCCTGGAGATTCGGAGTGAATCGGTGAGTGACTGGAGGGAAGGACTCTCCATCCCGAAGGACATGTGGTGAAACCCACTTCGGGCCCCTTGGTGCCCACTCAGTACCCACCCAGACCTAGATCCCAGGTTCTTAGCCCTGCAGCTCAGCCGACTGTGTAACCTAGTAAGCGGCACTTCCCTTCTCTTGAAACTGTTAATTTATCAGTAAAATAGGTCAGGGGGTGGATAGTTGGGTCCTGGACTCAATGAACAAGGTTTTTATTAAGCCTCTTATAATGCCAGGTGATATGTGAAACGAAGGGGGAGCAGATAAAACTGCCCCCTACTCCCAAGAAACTGAATATTCTATTGGCAAAAACGACATGTACATGTATAAGTATATTCAAAATAAATTATACATTCTTCTTAACCTGAAATTGGTGTTTCAGAATTGAAGCCTATTGAAAATATGTTATCTAGCGCAACGAGGATGTCTTATACCTGGGCTTGGTATGTCGGTTCCAATAGGAAACAGTATTATTCGGAAAAGGCAGCACAAGCATGGTATCTTAAGTGTATTCAGGAAGACTATAAACAAATTTATAAATGATAGGTCACTTTACCTGACTTATTGAGGTTAAGGCTCAGGAGGACTGCTCCTTCTGAAAAAGGCATAGCCCTTAGGGTTGTTGTTGGCAGCAGAATGTCAGAGCTGGTTGGATTATGGTGTCGGTGTACCTAAAGCAGTGAAATGGTTTTGGTTGTCAGAAAGAGCCAGAAGAAGGTTTCTTGTTTCTAAAAGGAATCAGTCTGAAGCAGGAGATTAGATTCTAATCTTGGCTCTTCCACCTAGCATTTGTTTCCTCAGTTTCCTCAGTTTCCTCTGAAAATGAGGGGCTGGATCTTATGTTCTCTCATTCAATTCCAAAGGTTTTGGATTCTGTGTTCTCTTCCTTTCCAAAAGATTTTATGCTTTCTGCTTTCAGTCTTCAACTTCTTTTGATTCTGGGACACTTTATTTTCTGCTTAATTTCTGAGCCATTCTTACTGTTATTTAGCTCTTCTGAAATTTGCCAGAATTTGGCTCCCCTCCCCCCAGTAGGGGAGTTGAGATTGTTTCAAAATATTCCTCCAAGCTAAATAATATAAAACCTATTCCCTCCTATTGTGCTCCTAAGTTGGCTGGCTCAAGGACTAGCTTTTAAAATAATTTTCTTATTTTCCCTTTCCTTGCTGCTCTCCGGGAGTTTTATGACTTTTATCTTGTTTGAGCAAGAATTTTGCTAATCTAATTGAACTCAACACCTTCTGAATTCTCCATTTATTACCTGTAGCAGTCATTTGATGCTTAATCATATACTGCCTTGCATTTAGTTACTTTTTTTATATTGTCTAGATAGATTTTATTTTTCATTTGTCTAGGTTTTTTTATTTAGTTATTTTAAAAAATATTTGTTCTGATCCCCTAATTAAATGTTTTGGCATCTAATCCTGACTTTACTACTTAACACACTGACCTCAGGCGAATCATATATCTAGTATTGAAAGGGACAGGAGGGGTCTTCTTAATCCAGCCCTCTTATTTTACAGATGAGAAAATAGGCCCAGAATGGATTAGGGAATTGCTTAAGGTAACCCTCAGTGTTGGGGCAGAGTTGGGATTCCAACCCAGGCTCAGTAACACCAAATTTAGCATTCTATGTCGGGTGTTCTTTCTCCTGTACCATACTGCCTCTATCCTGGGGCTCAGTTTCTTCCTTTTTAAGATGAAATGAGTTAGACTCAATTTCTAAAATCTTATCTAGTTCTTCACATGTCAGAGTTCTGTGCTTCCCTAGGTCAGGGACCATTTTTTAGGTTTCTTTGTATTTTGTGTAGTGTAAGGTAGATATTGACTAATTAGAAAACATGTCCCTTATATTCCCTACCTACATTCATTCATTTTCACCTATCCTCCCAATAAATACAGATGTTTACTGGGGAAATTAGATTTCAAATGTGGGTAATATTCTGATTTTCTTGGGCCATTCCCAAAGTGAAGTAGAAGAGGATAAAACCCTAACTCCATTTAAAAAAACAAACAACCCTTGTCTTATTCTTATTAATCTAAATCAATCCCTTATCAATTTTAAGACAGAAAAGCAGCAGGCGCTATGCAATTGGGGTTAAGTGACTTGCCAAGGATAACACAGCTAGGAAGTGTCTGAGGTCAGATTTAAACCTAGGAACTCCTGGCCCCAGGCCTGGCTCTCTATCCATTGAACCACCTAGATGCTCCATGTGGATAGAATTTTTCATCATAAAGCCTTTGGAATTATCTAGGATCTTTGTACTGCTGAGAACAGCTAAATCATTCACAGTTGATTATTATATAATATTGCTTATACTGTGTACAATGTTTTCCTGGTTCTGGTTATTTCACTGTGCATCTGTTTATAAGAATTTAAATTTCAGTTTTTTGCTGTATAAATGGAGATTTTGAGCCTTTGGACTTCATCTCCCAGAAGTCTCTTAGTTTTCTCCAGGGTTCCATTTTCCTGCATTCTCATGTGATTGTATTTAAGTGACTGTAATCCCTCCCTTGTCCTCTTTTGAACCTGCCACCAGGCTGAAGTCAGGCAGTTCTTTTATTTTAGTTATTATTAATAAAACCTTATAAAATATGATACTTAGTTATTGATTATTAATTTTAAAACCCACATTGCTAAATATGAGAATTCTAAAGTAATATTGTGGTCACCGATTTAAAAATATTACAGTTTTAGTTAAAATGACTTTTAGCAGCTTTATTTACAAAGAGGTTGAAAGAGTGAAAATGGAAAAATGTAGATAAAGAGACAGAAAGTACTGCCTAGCTACCAATACCCTGAGTTTAATCCTAATGTCTCCAGACCCAAATACAAATCCAAAAGCAAATCTCACCAGAATCCAAAGTCCTAATTAGGAAGCCAAAATCTGAAGAGCCAGGAGATGCTGAAGAATATGACAAGAACCTTCAGTGCACATGAGGCTAAGACCATCAAGAATCTCTTCAGAACTCACACTGAAGGGAGTGTCCCACCAAAGCGCCAACAAGCAGAGAGGGTCTCCTCACCAAATAACTTAGGAAGGAATTGTTCAACACCACTACAAGATCCAAGGAAAGAGTCTCCTCCTCTAGTTAGGCTCACCAAGGCAGAGAGAATCACTGAATCCTCAAGCTGGCCTTTTAAAAGCAGTTTTCTTGATATCACTTCCTGTCACTCCCCCACTTTATGGGAACCAATCACAGTCTTTCAATTTCCCTAGCACTGCCAAAGGGGTGGGCAGTGACCTCTGGAGTTGTTATTCATTCTAGCAAGTGACTTGTTAACTCTCATAATATAGTGACTAGTAAGATACTAAGTAGGGGTACTTAATTTTTTGATTGATTAACTTAAAAGTTACAGATTGATAGACAAAGAGAGTTTTGATTCATTCTTCACAAGTTCATGTAAACCTTTCCAGGTTTTTTTTAAAATATTCTGTTCATCATTTTTTATAGTGCAATAATATTCTATCACAATAATATCATATCATATCATATCTCACAATCTGTTCAGCCATTTCTCAAGAGATGTCAGTTTTCAATTCCTTGCCACTCCAAAAAGAGCAGCTATAGGGGGCAGCTCAATGGATTGAGAGCTAGGCCTAAAGACAGGATGGTCCTAGGTTCAAATCTGGCCTCAGATACTTCCCAGCTGTGTGACCCTGGGCAAGCCATTTGACCCCCATTGCCTAGCCCTTACCACCCTTCTGCCTTGGAAACAATCAATACACAGTATTGACTCCAAGACAGAAGGTAAGGGTTTTAAAAATAAATAAGTAAATAAACAAATATATATATATATATATATATATGTACATACATATATATATATTTAAAAGAGCAGATATAAATATTATAGATCCTTTTCTTTAAAAAAAAAAATCTCTGGGTAGCTAGGTGGTTCAGTAGATTGAGAGTCAGGCCTAGAGATGGGAGGTCCTAGGTTCATATCTGGCCTCAGACATTCTTATCTGTGTGACGTTGAACTCCCATTGCCTAGCCCTTACCACTCTTCTGCCTTGGAACCAATACACAGTATTCACTCTAAGAAAGAAGGTAAGAGTTATTTTTTTTTCAAGAAATCTCTTTGGGATGTAGATTAATAGTAGTATTGTTGGCTCGAAGGGCATGCACAGATTTATAGTTCTTTGAGAGTAGTTCCAAATTACTCTTCAGAAGGATGGATCAGCTCAAGACTCTACTAAGAGTGCATTAGTGTTCTAATTATCCCAAATCCCCTCCGACATTTATATAATTTTCCTTTTCTGTCTTATTAGCTGTTTTAATTTGCATTTCTCTAATTAGTAGTGATTTAGCGGGGGTAGCTCTGTGGCCCAGGTGATAGAGAACCAGGCAGAGAGGTCCTGGGTTCAAATTTGTCCTCAGATACTTCCTAGCTGTGTGAGCCTGGGCAAATCACTTAACCCCAGTTGCCTAGCCCATATCACCTTTCCACCTTGGAACCAATACACAGTATAGATTCTAAGAGAGAAGGTAAGGATTTTAAAAAGTGATTTGCATTTTTAATGGCTTTACAAAACTTGGATTTCTTCAGCTAAAAACTGCCTGTTCAATATCCTTTGGAGAATGATTTGTATATACATTTGATTCAGTTCTGTATATATTTGAGAAACGAGGTCATTATGTGAGACTGTTGAGATAAACTTTTTTTTTTTTTGCAATTTTCTACTTATCTTCTATTCTTGGTTGAATTGGTTTTATTTGTGTAAAAGCTTTTAAGTTTAATATAATTAAAAATATTCATTTTATATCCTGTAATGGTCTCTGTCTCTTGTTTGGTCTTGCAAGCTTAGCACTGATTTTGTAGCCAGGGGAAATCACAGAGTTGATGTTACAGCTAAATTTGCTGCAGAGCAGGGTCCTGAACTCATATTGAGTTTCTCTGTTATTGAGGAAACAGATCTAGAAAAAGCTTATACAGAGAAAGAGGTTCAGAAGTGGAGGCAAATTTTTAAGACAAAATAACAAAATGGTATCTGGATAGCATCAGTGGGAAAACCTATTCTCCCCAGGGCATTCTACACTCATATTTGTCAGACCATACATGCAAAAGGTCATTTTGGAACACAGGCTATCATAGATATGGTTAAGAGAATATGAGAATATGGGTTGCTCCTGTTATTACCAGCATTACTTCAAAATTTTGCTCAGCTTGCTTGTTGTGGCAACAGTATAATCAACATATATTCAAACAAAAAACTTTTGGGGGACGTCCTTTATCTTTCACACACTTTGAACATCTACAGATAGATTATATAAATATACCCAAGGCAGGAAGTTTCAAATACTATTTGGTGATTGTAGATCAGTTAACTTGGTGGCCAGAAGTTTTTCCATATAGCAAGAACACAGCAAGCTTTGTTGCAAAGATTCTATTGAGGGAGATCATTTGTGATAGCAGGCTGCATAGATTCTGACAGAAGTACTCATTTTACAGACTCCATTTAAAAAAAGATCTATGAAAATCAAGGGATAACACCTAAGTTCCATGTTTCTTACCATCCACAAAGCTCTGGACAGGTAGAGAAAATGAATAGGGTAGTAAAATCTATGATAGGGAAATTGTGTACAGAGACTCACTTTAAGTGGCCAGAAGTACTAACTTTGGCTTTATTCTACTTAAGAACTAGACCTAGAGGGGGAAGCTGGGTGGCTCAGTATATTGAGAGCCAGGCCTAGAGACAGGAGGTCCTAGGTTCAACTGGCCTCAGACACTTCCCAGCTGTGTGACCCTGAGCAAATCACTTGACCCTCATTGCTTAGCTCTTACCCTCTTCTGCCTTGGAGCCAATACACAGTATTGACTCCAAGATGGAAGGTAAGGGCTTAAAAAAAAAAAAAGAACTAAACCTAGAGGGGATTTACACATTTCACCTTATGAGATGCTCTATGGACATTCTCCTATGCAGGCAAAGACTTGATGCCAGCTTTTACATCTATGTTAGGGGGAGATTTGAAAATTGCTCAGTATGTGAGGGAATTGCAACACAGGGTCAAAGAACTGCAAGAAATGGGGGCATTAGTATAGACAAGACCATTAGACTTCACATTACACAACATGCAACTAGGAGATTTAGTATATATTAAAAACTTTAGCAGAACTAGTGCAACACAACCAACTTGAGAAGGACCATTTCATACTTTAATGACAATACCTACATCAATCAAAGTGGAGGAGAAGACATTGTGGATTCACTGTTCCCATATCAAAAAGGCAGCAGGTGAAGAGACTTCAGTCAACATGTCTGCAGGTGAAGAGGTTAATCAAGAAGAATGAGGAGACAGAGATAAAGGTGACAACTACACAATAACAACGACAATGATGATGATGGCAACAACAACTGCACAGATTTCAATCCTTGCAAAATTTTCAAAACTATTAAAAAGGAACTAGAGAATAGAGTGAATAGAGAAAAGGAAATAATGATCACAAAGAACTAACAGGATCAATTCATTTGATCTAATGATCTAATCTCATATCCTTCTTTGACAATATTAAAAACTTTGGTAGATCAGGGCAATTAAAGATTTTACCTACTTTGTTGTTGTTTTTAACCTAGATTTTTAGCAAAACCTTTGGGCAGATAAATCGACCTAGAATCATGAAGATCTGAATTTAAACAAAATCGGTTACCAACTGGGTGACTTTGGACTAGTGTTTGCACAATTTCCTCAACTGCAAAATGAAGATAATAGATTCTAACTCCCAGTGTTGTTGCGAGGATGAGATAATAGTTGTAAAGTATTTCCAGGTGCTATATAAATGTTAGCTATTACTGTTATTGGTACATTTCCCTAAAATATCATTCTACTTTTATTGAAATGATTGAGGGTTGTACCCTAGATAACATAGGTGGATGCTCACACTCAAAGAATAGTCATTAAAGGGTTGATGACAATTTGATTAGAATTCTATAGTGGAGTGCCCCAAAGGAATGGATAGTGAACATGATGAAAGGAAGCATAGCTTGCTAAGAGTCATAGGTCAACAAGAGTTAGCTTGACTTTTTCAAGGAGAAGTCATCTCAGGCTCACATTTCTTTTTTGACAGGTTTCCTGGTATGGTATACCAAGAAAATATATAGTTAAGAGTTTACCTAGATTTAAGGAAGCATTTGGCAAAGTCCCTAATGCTGCCCACCCTAGTGGACAAGGTAGAGAGTTGTGGGATAGATGACATGGATTCAGACAGTGATAGCAAATTTTTTAGAGGGGTGGGTAATGTCAGAAATGCTCAGGCTCATATGGAGAGGGGGGAGGGGAGCACCCTGGCCCTATGTCCCTCTGGCTTTCTAGTAACAAACTGTACTGGGGCACATGCCCACAGAAAAGGTTCTGAGGAACCCCTTTGGTACATGTGCCATAGGTTCAACACTGGTGGAATGATGAATCAAGGCAATTCTTAATGGATTGAAGTACTTTTGGAAAGAAGTCTCTGGTGTAGTTCTCTAATCTGTGCCTTGTCTTGTGCTGTTTGATATTTTTTCAGTGACTTGGATAAAGTTATCTATGATATGATTTTCAAATTTGTAGATAATATAAGATTGGAAGGGATATAGGTTACCTACTGGATGATAGATTCAAGATCTAAAAAAGGTAAGTTCAAGCTAGAATACTGGGCCAACTAACATAGATGAGTGTAGTCTTATAGGTAAGTTTAAAAAAATTGACTTTACAAATGACATTGGGGAGGCATGACTACCATGCTCTCTGTTGCTCAGACAGCAGGTAGGGAATGAAACCTCAGAGGTCTTAGAGGTAAGGTTGAGTGGACACAATCTTTTTTTTTTTTAAGCGTTTATTTTATTTGGTCATTTTCCAACGTTATTCATTAGAAACAAAGACCACCTTTTTTTTTCTTCCCCTCCCCCACCCCCATACCTCCCATTGGTGGTGGTGGGGCAATTCCTCTGGGTATCACATGTTTCCTCAACCCTAGCCCATTTCCATGCTATTGGCTTCCATAGTAGGGTGTGCATTCAGAGTCTCTCCTCCTTCATATCCTCTCCACCCCTGGCAAGCTGTTGTCCATGTTTTTACTCCCATCATTTGTCCTCTGCTTCTATGTAGTGTTTTTTTCTCCTTGGTCCCTGCAGGTTGTTCAGGGACATTGCATTGACACTAATGGAGAAGTTCATTACTTTCGATTGTACCACAGTGCATCAGTCTCTGTGTACAATGTTTTCCTGGCTCTGCTCCTTTCACTCTGCATCACTTCCTGGAGGTCTTCCAGTCTCCATGGAATTCATCCACTTTATTGTTCCTTTTAGCACAATAGTATTCCATCACCAACATATACCATAGTTTGTTCAGCCATTCCCCAATTGAAGGGCATCCCCTCATTTTCCAATTTTTGGCCACCACAAAGAGTGCAGCTATGAATATTCTTGTACAAGTCTTTTTCCTTATTATCTCTTTGGGGTACAAACCCAATAGTGCTATGGCTGGATCACTCTTTTATCGCCCTTTGGGCATAGTTCCAAATTGCCCTCCAGAATGGTTGGATCATTTCACAACTCCACCAGCAATGAATTAATGTCCCAACTTTGCCACATCCCCTCCAGCATTCATTACTTTCCTTCACTGTCATGTTAGCCAGTCTGCTGGGTGTGAGGTGATACTTCAGAGTTGTTTTGATTTGCATCTCTCTGATTATAAGAGATTTAGAACACTTTTTCATGTGCTTATTAATGGTATTGATTTCTTTGGCTGAAAACTGCCTATATATGTCCCTTGCCCATTTATCAATTGGAGAATGGTTTGACCTTTTGTACAATTGCTTTAGCTCTTTATAAATTTGAGTAATTAGACCTTTGTCAGAGGTTTTTGTTATGAAGATTGTTTCCTAATTTCTTACTTCCTTTCTAATTTTGGTTACATTGGTTTTGTTTGTACAAAACCTTTTTAATTTAATGTAATCAAAATTATTTTATATTTTGTGACTCTTTCTAATTCTTGCTTGGTTTTAAAGTCTTTCCCTTTCCAAAGGTCTGACATGTATACTATTCTGTGTTCACCTAATTTACTTATAGTTTCCTTCTTTATGTTCAAGTCATTCACCCATTCTGAGTTTATCTTGGTGTAGGGTGTGAGGTGTTGATCCAGACCTAGTCTCTCCCACACTGTCTTCCATTTTTCCCAGCAGTTTTTGTCAAAAAGTGGATTTTTGTCCCAAAAGCTGGGGTCTTTGGGTTTGTCATATACCGTCTTGCTGAGGTCATTTACCCCAAGTCTATTCCACTGATCCTCCTTTCTGTCTCTTAGTCAGTACCAAATTGTTTTGATGACCACTGCTTTATAGTATAGTTTGAGATCTGGGACTGCAAGGCCTCCTTCCTTTGTATTTTTTTCATTATTTCCCTGGATATCCTTGATCCTTTGTCCTTCCAAATGAACTTTGTTATGTTTTTTTCCTAATTCAGTAAAAAAGTTTTTTGGAAGTTCAATGGGTATGGCACTAAATAGATAGATCAGTTTGGGTAGGATGTTCCTTGTTATTATATTGGCTCGTCCTACCCATGAGCAGTTAATGTTTTTCCAATTGTTCAAGTCTAGTTTTAGTTGTGTGGAGAGCGTTTTGTAGTTGTGTTCATATAGTTCCTGTGTTTGTCTCGGGAGATAGATTCCTAAGTATTTTATTTTGTCTAAGGTGATTTTGAATGGGATTTCTCTTTCTAGTTCTTGCTGCTGAGATGTGTTGGAGATATATAGGAATGCTGATGACTTATGTGGGTTTATTTTGTATCCTGCAACTTTGCTAAAGTTGTTGATTTTTTCGATTAGCTTTTTTGTTGATTCTCTAGGATTCTTTTTTTTTTTTAATTTTAAACATTATTTTATTTGGTCATTTCCAAACATTATTCACTGGAAACAAAGATCATTTTCTTTTCTTCCCTGCCCCCCCCCCCCCCCCACCTTTCCCTCTCCCACAGCCGATGCAGGATTCCACTGGTTATCACATGTGTTCTTGACTCGAACCCATTTCCCTGTTGTTGGAATTTGCATTAGAGTGTTCATTTAGAGTCTCTCCTCAGTCATATCCCCTCAACCTCTGTAGTCAAGCAGTTGCTTTTCATCAGTGTTTTTACTCCCACAGTTTATCCTCTGCTTGTGGATAGTATTTTTTAGATCCCTGCAGATTGTTCAGGGACATTGCATTGCCACTAATGGAGAAGTCTATCACTTTCGATTGTACCACAATGTATCAGTCTCTGTGTACAATGTTTTCCTGGTTCTGCTCCTTTCGCTCTGCATCACTTCCTGGAGATTGTTCCAGTCTCCATGTAATTCCTCTACTTTATTATTCCTTTTAGCACAATAGTATTCCATCACCAAAATATACCACAATTTGTTCAGCCATTCCCCAATTGATGGGCATCCCCTCGTTTTCCAATTTTTGGCCACCACAAAGAGTGCAGCTATGAATATTCTTGTACAAGTCTTTTTCCTTATTATCTCTTTGGGGTACAAACCCAGCAGTGCTATAGCTGGATCAAAGGACAGACAGTCTTTTATCACCCTTTGGGCATAGTTCCAAATTGCCCTCCAGAATGGCTGGATCAATTCACAACTCCACCAGCAATGAATTAGTGTCCCCACTTTGCCACATCCCCTCCAGCATTCATTACTTTCCTTCACTGTCATGTTAGCCAGTCTGCTGGGTGTGAGGTGATACCTCAGAGTTGTTTTGATTTGCATCCCTCTGATTATAAGAGATGTAGAGCACTTTTTCATGTGCTTATTAATAGTTTTGATTTCTTTGGCTGAGAACTGCCTGTTCATGTCCCTTGCCCATTTATCAGTTGGAGAATGGCTTGATTTTTGTACAATTGATTTAGTTCTTTGTAAATTTGAGTACTTAAACCTTTGTCAGAGGTTTTTATGAAGATTGTTTCCCAATTTGTTGCTACCCTTCTGATTTTGGTTACATTGGTTTTGTTTGTACAAAAACTTTTTAATTTGATGTATTCCAGATTATTTATTTTGCATTTTGTAACTCTTTCTAAGTCTTGCTTGGTTTTGAAGTCTTTCCCTTCCCAAAGGTCTGACATGTATACTATTCTGTGTTCACCTAATTTTCTTATAGTTTCCTTCTTTATGTTCAAGTCATTCACTCATTTTGAATTTATCTTGGTGTAGGGTGTGAGGTGTTGATCTAAACCTAATCTTTCCCACACTGTCCTCCCATTTTCCCAGCAGTTTTTATGAAATAGTGGATTTTTGTCCCAAAAGCTGGGGTCTTTGGGTTTGTCATATACTGTCTTGCTGAGGTCATTTACCCCGAGTCTATTCCACTGATCCTCCTTTCTATCTCTTAGTCAGTACCAAATTGTTTTGATGACTGCTGCTTTATAATATAGTCTGAGATCTGGGACTGCAAGGCCCCCTTCCTTTGTATTTTTTTTTTCATTATTTCCCTGGATATCCTTGAGCTTTTTTTCTTCCAAATGAACTTTGTTATGGTTTTTTCTAAATCAGTAAAAAAATTTTTTGGAAGTTCAATGGGTATGGCACTAAATAGATAAATGATTTTGGGTAGGATGGTCATTTTTATTATATTGGCTCGTCCTACACATGAGCAGTTAATGTTTTTCCAATTGTTCAAGTCTAGTTTTAGTTGTGTGGAGAGCGTTTTGTAGTTGTGTTCATATAGTTCCTGTGTTTGTCTCGGGAGATAGATTCTTAAGTATTTTATTTTGTCTAAGGTAATTTTGAATGGGATTTCTCTTTCTAGTTCTTGCTGCTGAGATGTGTTGGAAATATATAGGAATGCTGATGATTTATGTGGGTTTATTTTGTATCCTGCAACTTTGCTAAAGTTGTTATTTGGATTAGCTTTTTTGTTGATTCTCTAGGATTCTTTAAGTAGACCATCATATCATCTGCAAAGAGTGATAACTTGGTCTCCTCATTGCCTATTTTAATGCCTTCAATTTCTTTTTCTTCTCTAATTGCTACTGCTAATGTTTTTAGTACAATGTCAAATAATAGAGGTGATAATGGGCATCCTTGTTTCACTCCTGATCTTATTGGGAATGCATCTAATTTATCCCCATTGCAGATGATGTTTGCTGATGGTTTTAGATATATACTGTTTATTATTTTTAGGAAAGACCCTTTTATTCCTATGCTTTCTAGTGTTTTTAATAGGAATGGGTGTTGTATTTTATCAAAGGTTTTTTCTGTATCTATTGAAATAATCACGTGATTTTTGTTGGTTTGCTTATTGATATGGTCAATTATGTGGATGGTCTTCCTAATATTGAACCAGCCCTGTGTTCCTGGTATGAATCCTACTTGATCATAGTGAATGACCCTCCTAATCACTTGCTGGAGTTTTTTTTGCTAGTATCCTATTTAGGATTTTTGCATCTATATTCATTAGGGAGATTGGTCTGAAGTTTTCTTTCTCAGTTTTTGACCTGCCTGGCTTTGGAATCAGTACAACGTTTGTGTCATAAAAGGAATTTGGTAGAACTCCCTTTTTACTTATTATGTCAAATAGTTTGTTTGGTACTGGGATTAGCTGTTCTTTGAATGTTTGATAGAATTCACTTGTGAATCCATCAGGCCCTGGGGATTTTTTCTTAGGCAGTTCTTTGATGGCCTGTTGGATTTCTTTTTCTGTAATGGGATTTAAGAATTCTATTTCTTCTTCTTCTGTTAGTCTAGGCAATTTGTATTTTTGCAAATATTCCTCCATATCGCCTAGATTGGTATATTTATTGCCGTATAATTGGGCAAAGTAGTTTTTAATGATTGCCTTAATTTCCTCTTCATTGGAGGTGGGTTCCCCCTTTTCATCTTTGGTGCTGTTAATTTGCTTTTCTTCTTTCCTTTTTTTGGTTAGATTGATCAGTATTTTGTCTATTTTGTTTGTTTCTCAAAGTACCAGCTTCTAGTCTTATTTATTAGTTCAATAGTTCTATCACTTTCAATTTTATTAATTTCTCCCTTAGTTTTTAGGATTTCTAGTTTGGTTTTCTTCTGGGGGGTTTTAATTTGTTCGCTTTCAAGTTTTTTTATTTGCGTTTCCAGTTCATTGATCTCTGCCTTCCCTAATTTGTTAACATATGTACTCAGGGATATGAGTTTTCCTCTGAGTACTGCTTTGACTGCATCCCATAGGGTTTGAAAGGATGTCTCACCATTGTCATTTTCCTCAATGAAATTATTAATTGTTTCTATGATTTGTTCTCTAACTAACCAATTTTGGAGTATCATATTATTTAATTTCCAATTAAATTTTGATTTGGCTCTCCATGTACCCTTACTGATTATTATTTTTATTGCCTTATGATCTGAAAAGGCTGCATTTATTATTTCCTCTTTCTTATTTATTTTTTGATTTGATTTATCTAAATTTGATAGTGGTTGGTTCAGATCTCCCACTAATATGGTTTGACTGTCTATTCCCTCCTTCAATTCTCCTAGTTTCTCCATTAGAAATTTGGGTGCTATATCATTTGGTGCATACATGTTGATTAGTGATATTTCCTCATTGTCTATAGTCCCTTTTAACAAAATATATTTATCTTCCCTATCCCTTTTAATCAGGTCTATTTTTGCTTTGGCTTTGTCAGATATCATGATTGCAACTCCTACCTTCTTTCTATCATTTGAGACCCAAAAGGTCTTACTCCATCCTTTAATTTTGACCTTATGAGTATCTACCCGCCTCATGTGTGTTTCTTGAAGACAACATATGGTAGGGTTTTGGATTCTAATCCATTCTAGACCCGAGTGTTCTTGGATTCCGGCTTTTGGGGGGAGCACCTTTTGATTTGAGTCCAGAAGGAGGGTTCCCCGCCTCTTTCCTCTTGTTAAGTTTGAATTTCAGTCCCCTAGGAGCATTCAGTTTGTGATTGGTAAGGAAGGGTTTTCAGAGGTCTGATCTTTTGCTGCTTCTAAGCCGCCATCTTGACTCCGCCTACCAACACAATCTTAAAAGTGGTCAAATTGATCTAATTTCAAGCTATATTGAGAGATTTATAATATCTAGGTTGATTGGGCTTATATAATCTATTCTCATCAGATCACATTCAGAGTATTATTTGGGGCACTTCACTCAGGGAAGGCCTTTGCAATGTAAAAAAGAAGGGCAATAAATGGAAGGTAAACTAGAATGGAAGACAATGAGGTGGTGCATTAGACAGAGTGCTGGGCCTGGAGTCAGGAAGACTCATTTTTTCTTAGTTCAAATCTGGCCTCAGACACTTACTAGCTGAGTGATGCTGGGGAAGACATTTAACCCTTTTGATCTCAATTTCCTTATCTAAAAAATGATCTGGTGAAAGAAAAGGCAAACCACTCTAGTATCTTTGCCAATGTTGAAGGGAAAATTGGAGGGAAAAAAGTAGGGAAAGGAAGGTAGCTGGGTCACCCCAGCCCTGGTAGGGAAATTGACTAGGTTTTCTTAACTATAACTAAGCTAGGGAATTAAATTAAATCAAGCCAGACTCTAGGGATAGTTAGATAGGCTTATTTGGGCTATGAAAAGAAAGGTTTTGGAAAGCTAGAGAAAGTTTGATCTCTGGCAGGTACACAGGGACCAAAGCTCTTTAGGGGCAAAAGGCTCTTTCAGGAAAGGGTGCTCTGGGGAAAAGGCATGAAAATTAGGCTTCTCTCTTCTCTTACACTTTTTTAGACACCTCCCACAAAGGAAGTAGGATGTGTCTGAGGAAGTTGAGGTAGAGTCCTGGGAGACATAGTCTCCCAGAGTTCAGATCCATTTTAAAACACAGCAAGAAAACCTAAATACGGCCATGGAGAATGAGACATGACTGAAATGACTGAATAGCGAGAAGAGAGTTAAAATGTCATGATGACCAACTATGATTATAGTTAGTGTACATGCCATTCTGCAGTTTTCACATTGCAGACTTAAAAAAAAAACCTTTTTCAATTAGAAGGGAAGCAACAAATTGGGGAAAAAATCTTTATAACAAAAACCTCTGACAAAGGTCTAATTTCTCAGATTCATAAGGAACTAAATCAATTGTTCAAAAATCCAATTATTCACCAATTGATAAATGGTCAAGGGACATGAATAGACAGTTTTCAGATAAAGAAATCAAAACTATCAATAATCATATGAAAAAATGTTATAAATCCCTCCTGATTAGAGAAATGCAAATCAAAACAACTCTGAGGTACCACCTTATACCTAGCAGGGTGGCCAATATGACCAAAGGAAAATAATAAATATTGGAGGTGATGTGGCAAAATTGTGACACTAATGCATTGCTAGAGGAGTTGTGAATTGATCCAACCATTCTGGAAGGTAATTCAGAATTATGCCCAAAGGGCTTTAAATAACTGTCTGCCCTTTGATCCATCCATACCACTGTTGGGTTTATATCCCAAAGAGATAATAAGGAAAAATGCATGTACAAAAATATTCCTAGCTGTGCTCTTTGTGGTGGCAAAAAATTGGAAAATGAGGGAATGTCCTTTAATTGGGGAATGGCTGAACAAGTTGTGGTATCTGTTGGTGATGGAATTAGTAGTAGTCTCTTGGTAACCGAGGATGAGGATTGTTTTTGTGCGCTTTCATCTGTGATGTAGATGAGTGTGCACAAAAACACTTGTGCATGAAGGAGATTTAAGTGGAAAAGTCTTTGCACAGAGACAGTCCCACTCTCTCGGCGTTGGAAGCCTGGGTCCATTGGCATGAAAAATCGTTACACCTGGAGACTTCCTCAGCTGCATTGGATGGCCCTGTTGTCTTTTGTGCTCCAACACGCCCTAAGCACTCCACAGTGCTTTGCTGTGTCGCCCTCTCAGCCATTGAACCTTCTTATTGGTTTCTTCCATCTGTTCAGCCGAAGCAGTCTTCACATGCTGGGTGAGCAAAGCCTTAGTTCACCAGGGGTCGACAACCTGATGGCTACCCTCACAAGGTTTAGCTGGCCTGTCAAAGCCGTTGCCTGGGGTGTGGCCTCTGCCGCATGCTAGCAGCTACTAGGAGCCACAAGTGAGAGCTGGATGTCAGGTGAGGGTCAGAGGTTGGAGAGCTGCCCTAGGAGGGCACGACAAGCTCTCCATACCAGAGATACTACTCCTCCCTGAGCACCCCATACACCCCAGTGATGGAATACTATTGTGCTAAAAGGAATAATGAACTGGAGGAATTCCATGTGAACTGGAACGACCTCCAGGAATTGATACAGAGTAAAAGGAGCAGAACCAGGAGAACATTATACACAGAGACTGATACACTGTGGCACCATCGAATGTAATGGACTTCTCTATTAACAGTAATACAATGACCCAGGACAATTCTGAGGGACTCATGAGAAAGAATGCTATCTACATTCAGAGAAAGAAATGTGGGAGTAGAAACATAGAAGAAAGAAATTTCCTTGATCACATGATTCGATGGGGATATGATTAGTGATTTAGACTCTAAATGACCACTCTATTGAAAATATTAATAATATGGAAATAAGTCTTGATAAATGATACTTAAAACCCAATGGAATTGCTCATTGGCTACGGGAGGTGGGAGGGAGGTAGGGAGAGAGAACATAACTCATATAACTATGGACAAATATTCTGAATTAATTAATTAAATACATAAAAGCTTTTTAGTTTTCATTGTGCTTCTCAGATTTGTTGATCTTAGTTTAACTATAGCAGGAGTTCTTCACCTTTTTTGTGTCATGGCTTCCTTTGGGCAGGCTGGAGAAGCTTATGAATTTCTTCTCAGAATAATGTTTTTAAATAAATAAAATATGTGGGATTTCAAAGCAAACAATTACATGAGAAAAAGAGATTAAAATATTACCTCTCCATAGAACAAAAGTTAAGAACCCCTATAGTATAGTATTCTATTACATAAATGTATGAAAATTAAAACATTTCTGGTTGAGAAGATTCTTGTTTAGCTATGGGTTGTGCTAGATGGCTTCTGAGGTCCTTTCCAATTTAGAGATTTTATTATCCTTATTGTGAGATGAAAAAGTCTAAGATGAAAATACTTTTGTTAATGATAGATCAACTAAGTGCAGAAAGAGACTTTTCACTAGCTGACAAATATTTTTAGGCATAGCAACCTATGAAACTGTGAACTGAGAGATAGAGAAGCTGGAATGAAAAGAGCACCTTCAACAGTGAAAGAAAAAAGATCTTTGGAAGTATTGAAAAAATTTTCAGGGACAATATTTGACAAGGTTGACTAGATTATAGGGTTTATTTTGGGACTTAAACATGGAAAATTAGGTAAGGACCATTTTGTGAAAAGTTTTAAAAACCAGTCTGAGCAGTGGAGTTTGTGGTCCTTTTGATGATGTTTATAACTCTTTGCTACCATCATAGAAAGTGTTGCTATAAATATGATATATATGTGGATTTTCATCCTATCAGTGGCCTCCTTCAAGGTTCAGCTCATCTTCTAAGAGAAATCTTTCCTGATCCCCTCAGTTAAGTGCTTTCTCCCTCCTCAAATAATTTTGTATATCTCTTTACAGTAGAATAAAAACGCCTTGAGAGTAGGGAATGTTTTGATTTTGACTTTGAATTCACTTAGCATGACACCTTCTTTATTGGCACAGGGATAGGGAATGGATCTGTGATTTCATTGGTTTAAATAATTCCCAAGTGAGGAAACTCCCTCTACCAATTCAGGTTGGTCCCTTTTCTGCAGTTTGTAGTTTTATAGAATTTTCTTAATACCATTCCCTGTCTTCTCCAGTGGATTGTATATACTATTTCCCTGTTTCCAAGTTCAGTCTTCCCTATCTACTTGTTCCTTCCCTCCTGCCTACTGTAAAGATTAAAATTTAGGGGAGATTGGGAGACTGAGACAGGTGAGGCAGGTAGAAATTAGTTTCTCTCTTCAAGAAGTATTATATTTTTTAGAGATTTATTAAAGGTTAAAGATTAAAGAATATACAAGTAAGAAACATGTGCCTAGGCCAGAGGCCTAGACAAAATAACCTCACATCATGCAAGAGACGGGCCTGCTCCAAAACGGAAGTCCAAAAAGAGCCAAGAGAGAGCCCTCTCAAAAGCCTTTGAATCAGCTTAAATACCTTCTCGATCTCTAGGCCCAAGGCATTCTGGGGAAGTGGAGCAAAGGCTCGTGGGGATTGTAGTCCTGTATTCGAGTCTATTTTTTACACTACAAACACCCAAGTCTCCCCAATCCTTAAAAAACCTTCACTAGAACCCATTATCCATGTTAGTTTTTCTTCTTCTCCTGCCTCCTTCTTTTTTCATGCTAGCTTTTATGCTGTATCTCACCTTCCCTACCCAATTAAATTCTTGGAAGAAGTTGTCTTCCCTCCACTTTCTCTACTCTCAATGTCTTCTGAGCTCTCTGTAGTTTCCCTTCTGACCTCATCATTCAACTAAAATGCTCTCTTTATTTTTTTTAGCTGTTTAAATTTTTTTTTTAAATTTTCCCATGGTTACATGATTCATTTTCTTTCCTCCCCTCTCTTTTAGCTAACAAGCAATTCCATTGGATTATACAAGTGTTATCACTTGATACCTATTTCCATATTATTCATAAAATGCTCTCTTTAAAGTTACCACTGATGTCTTATTTGGCAAATCGAATGGTCTCTTTTTAGACACTCTCCTTGATCTCTGTGTAGTATTTGACATTGTTGACAACTTTCTACTCTTGAATGGTCTTTCCTCTGAGTTTTAATGACATTTTCTTTCTTGGTTCTATTCCTACCTCTCTAACTACTCTTCAGTTTCCTTTGCTGTACCAAGTACCCCTAAGACTGTCTCCCTGGTTCCCTTCTTTCTTTATATACATTTTCTCACATAGTGATACCATTAGATCCCCTGGATTCATTTATTTTCTCTAGGCAGGCATGTCCAGTCCTAGTTTTTCTTTTGAGCCACAGTCTCTTATCACAAATTGTCTGTTAGACTGGACATCCTGTAGTCAGTTCAAACTCAACTTGTTCAGAAGAGAACCCATCTTCCCCTTCAAATCTATTACTCTTCCAAACTTTGCTATCACTGAAAATGGCACCATTATCCTTGTAGCCAGCCAAGTTCACAGCATCAATGTCCTTATTGGCTTCCCATTCTCACCTCACATACCTAGTCATTTACAAGACTTATTATTTCTATTTTTAACATCTCTCCCTTTTTCCTTTTTTCTCACAGTTACTGCATTAGTTCAATCTTTCATCATCTATCCCTTAGACCAGTGATGACAAATCTTTTAGAGACAGTGCCAGGGCCTGCCCCAAGCCCCCAGACTGAGTGTCCCCCCTTCCCCACCTTATTCCAGGCAGGGGAGGGAGGAAGCACTCCCATTGGGCTGCTGGGCAGTGGGGCAGGTGATGAAAGGCACCTGTGGAGAGGGGGAGGGAGTGGTCCCAATACTCTGCTTCCCTCCAGCTATGTGCCAGGCTGTAAGCTATGCTCCCCTCAAATCTAGCTCCTCTCCAACCCCACCACAGGAATCACTTTCACCACAGACTCAATAGGCTACTGTCTACACCACACCCTCACAGGGCATGTGAGTCCTACCCCCAGCACCTTACCCCAGACAGGGGAGGGAGGAAGTTCTCCCATTGGCTGCTGGCCAGAGGGATAGGGGAAGTGAGGAATGCCTTCAGGCACATGGAGAGGGGGAGGAGAATGGCTCCTCCCTGAGTTCCTCTGGCTTTTTAGAAACAAACTCTGGCAGATTTGACCACAGAGAGGGCTCTGTGTGACCTTTTTGGCACCTGTGCCATAGGTTCTCCATCACTGCATTAGGCTATTATAATAACCTCCTATTTAGACTCTTTGCTTCAAGTATCTTCCACAATGAAATGAAATGAAAGTGCCATTCTGACTATACAACACACTGCCAAATACTGCCCACATTCAGTAAACTCTCCTGGTTCCCTTATTACCTCTAGGATCATAAAGTCTTCTGTTATTTAAAACTTTTTATAACCTGGCCCATACACTTTGTTTTGGTCATATTGACCTACTTTTTGTTTCTTACATAAAGTATTCCATCTCTTGTCTTCTTTAAAGAAAAAAATTCATTTTATTTCTTTTTTCACTTTGTATTAGTTCTTACAAGTCTTCCCAGGTTTCTCTGAAACCATCTTTTTCATCATTTCTTACAGTACGGTAGTATTTCATCACATTCATATTCCATAACTTGTTTAGCCATTCTCCAATTGATCGACAGATCCTCAGTTTCTAATTCTTTGCCATTATAAAAAGTTGTTATAAATATTTTTGTTCATATGGGTCCTTTTCCACTTTCTTTGATTTCTTTGGGATATAGACTTACTATTGGTATTTTTTAGTCAAAGGATGTGCATAGTTCACTGTTTTTTTTTTTGGGGGGGGGCATAGTCCAAATTGCTTTCTAAAACAATTAGACCAGCTCACAGCTCTATCAGCAATGTACCTGTTTTCCCAAAGGCCCTTGGGCATTTATAATTTTCCGTTTTTGTCATCATAACCAATCTGATGGATGTGAGATGGAACCTCAGAGTTCTTTTTGTTTTTCATTTTGTTCTAGTTATTAGTGAATTAGAGCATTTTTTTTTAAACCCTTACCTTTCATCTTGGAATCAATACTGTGTATTGGTTCCAAGGCAGAAGAGTGGTAAGGGCTAGGCAATGGGGGGTAAGTGACTTGCCCAGGGTCACACAGCTGGTAAGTGTCTGAGGCCAGATTTGAACCTAGGACCTCCTGTCTCTAGGCCTATCTCTTAATCCACTGAGCTACCCAGCTGCCCCCAGCATTTTTTTCATAGATATTGATAGATTGGATGTCTTTCCCTGAAAACTGATTGTTCATATCCTTTGACTATTTATCAATTGGGAAATGGCTTTTTCTTATAAATTTGGTTCAATTCCATATCTACTTTAGAAATGAAACCTCTTAGAGAAAATTGCTGCAAATATTTTTTCCAGTTTCCTATTCTTCTTCTAATTTTAGCTTTATTGGCTTTGTTTGTGCTAACCTTTTTTATTTTATGTAATCAAAATTATCTATTTTTACCTCCTATAAATCTTTAATTCTTATTTTGTCATGAATTTTTCCTTCTCCGTAGTTTCTTCCATGTTTCACTAGCATTTGAGATGCTATTTGGACATCCACCTATTCAGGCACAACCATTTATCCTTGCCTATACCTCATTGTTAGGGGAGGGGGATACAACCATTGCTACATATATCAGACAATTACAAACAAAATTGTGAGAATTCCATGACAAGCAGGCCCCATAGACTTCTCACTTCATGATTTAAACCTCCATGATAGTGTGTAGATAAAGAATTTCAAATGTACTGGGTTGACTGAACCTGCTTATGATGGTCCATTCCAAGTCCTATTAACTACATCGACTGCTATTAAAATTATGGAGAGGGACTCTCTTTCATTGTAGCCATGTAAAATGAGTACCCTCTGTTGATAATGAATAATTACTTGTACTGATGGTATTTGATCATTGATTTTGATAAGACTTACCTATTGATGCATCTGTACTATTTTGTTGCATTTTTATCTGTGCCATACAGAATTTTATTTTTCCCTCATTTTTTTTCATTTGAAGCACATGTCACCAGTATTGAGAAGATTTTTCTTTTAACTATTTTTTTATTTTTGCAATAGAATAAGCTAAGATGTCCATTTGCCTAGCATATAAATGCATACCTAAAAGCTTTAGACTATGGAAACATGCCATTTATTGATAAATGTTATGGGACTGTGATTAATGTTTGTGTCTGATTCTAGGAAATGGGATCAGAAAGGAGCATGAACTTAACCTGAATAGTGCCAAAAAAGAGCACACAGGTCAAAAAAGAAACCAATCCAGGTGGGATTGATGAACTTCTACACCCATATGAACTTGAACCTAGTGTGAGACTTGAGGTTGCGGTGCTTGACATATGTTAAGACGCAGGACTCCTTGAACAATACTCCATGTAAAATACTTTCTATTAAAATACCTAACAATTGGGTGTTCTGGCTCCCCTGTCTCTGAGAAATGACAGAAGATCAGACCAGGTAATGACACTTCCCTTTTACACAAAAATCTAGTTCTTTTTTCTCTCTTATAGTATGGCAACTTCCTATAGTCTTGATTTATAATGGGTAAATACAATATTACTGCATTTTTTCCCCTACAGATTTGTGGGACAGAAATTTACTTTAATTGAACCCTAATACAAGGGCCTGTTATGAATTTATTCTTATTTTATTCAGAAATTTTATATACATAGACTTTTGATATTTTGATTCTGAATTTGAATTTTTTATTTCTCCCAAAGTTTAATTTTTATATTTTTGGTTTATCTTTTGATAATTGACTCATACACCCCATAACTCAACCATGTACTGAGTTGATCTGGGTGTTGGTGAACACCCTCTTCAGGGAGGATTGTATTATATTTTAATAAAAAATCCAAGATTTAAATTTTGTTTGAGAAAAATTTCAGAAAAGAAGCTTGCTAACTCCTTGAATCCAGAGAATGAACTGTTTGAAGAAAGATGCCTACAGAAACTTACACTGCATCAAGAAGATCAAGAATGAACTTTTGACTGCAATTGATTGAACTAAATGGAGTTGAACATTTATTGTAAATGCACACTTTTATGCCAAAAGGGACTGCCCCCTAATTGGCTTATTGTCAATGTGCTTAGCAAATCATTGGTTTTGCTTTTTATCCCTCTTCTGTTTCCTCTTATCTCTAACTATTGTAGTTTCCTCTTAGAAGGTGCAATATTGTATACACCTGTAGTTTGAAAATTTGGGGGAGTACAAGATGATTATGTTAAATGATCAGTGGGGAGACTAGTCTCCCAATGATCATCAGGGAGGATTGTGAATATTAAATTTAAATCTCCCCTGATTGTGAAAATGAAAATAATAAACTCTCCCCTGATTGTGAAGATTAAATTGTAACCCCTGCCAATTTTTAGATTTAATCACCAAAATTGTAAACATACTACTTAAAGTTGAGTGGGAAGATCTGCCCATTTTTAGATTTTATCACCAAAGGTATAAACACCCCATTCACACTTGAGTGGAGGAGTTCTGTGACCCACATGTGTAATAGTGGATCAGAATCAAATCAGAATCGACTGACTGCCTCCTGGGCAGTTCTAAAGCAGGACTTCAACTGTGATTGGTAGATAGAGAATTAGGGGAAGTCACAGGAAGTGGTGTAAGAGAAGTATCTTTAAAAGGGAGTGACAATTTCCTGAGTGAGTTTTTACTTGGAGTTCTTTATCCTTTGGAGTGGGGGCTGGTGGAGAATCAGCTAACTGGACCTGAGACCCTGTTCCTGGTGAGACTGTTCTAAAATTTCTTCCTTTGGACTGACATGTTGTGAGTGAAAAGCTGACTCTTAACTGTTGGATTTTCTGAAAAAACTAGCCTCAGGAGAGACTTTTGAGAGAGACTTTCCCAGGTCCTCGACTTTGCCGAGACCTAAGGACTAACTCTCCCTGCCTGGGTTGAGCCAGGGACCAGGAGTAAATGACTTAGTGCTTAAGCTAGATATCTTACCCTATCCTCTCTCTGATTTCCTACTTCATTCTTTCCATATTTTGTAAATAAATTGTAAATAAATCTCTTTGGAATTAATATAAATTCCTGGTGACCCTAGTTTTAAATATAACCCAGTCCAACTTTTTTTATGTGATAACCCTTTCCCCCCCTTTACATTTGCTTATGTCACTTTTTATATCTGAATTTTCTACTCATTTTGAGCTTATCTTGGAATATGGTGTAAGATGTTGGTCCTACACTTAATTTTTGCCGGATTACTTTCTAATTTTCTCAACAGTTTTGTTGAATAATGAATTCTTGCCCCTAAAGCTATGATCTTTGGGTTGATCAAATACTAAGTTACTGTGTTATTTGCTTCTATATATTGTGTGTTTAATCTGTTCTGCCACTCTATCTATTTCTTACCAAGTACCAAATTATTTTGATGATTACAACTTTGTGGTATAGTTTGATGTTTGGCAATGCTGGTCCCCTTCATTCCCATTAAAAACATTGATTTACTTGATATTTTTTATCTTATTTTTCCCTTGAGATCAATATTGTTAATATTTTTTCTAGCTCTATAATGTAATTCTTTTGTAGTTTGGTTGGTATGGCACTAAATAAGTAAATGAATTTAGGTAGTTTTGTCATTTTTATTGTGTTGGCCCAGCTGACCCATATTATATTTCTCCAATTATTGAGATTTGTCTTTGTGTGAAGAGTACTCATTTTGTAATTGTGTTTGTATACTTCCTCTGTGTATCTTGGCAAGTAGACTCTCAAGTAAGTATTTTATACTGTCTGTAGTTATTTTAAATGGAATTTCTTTTTCTTTCCTTTTTTTTCTTCTTCTTTTTTTTGGCTTAATGCTAGATTTTGTTGTTAACATACAGAAATGGTGATGTTTTGTGTGTGTTTTTTATATATCCTCAACTTTGCTGAAATTGTTACTTGTGTCAGTTTGTCTTTTAGTTGACTGGTTCTCCTGAGTAAACTATCATGTCATTTATAAAAGGTGATAGTTTTATTTGTTTTTTGCCTATACTTATTCCTTTCTTTTTCTTTTCTCATTGCTTTAGGTAGATTTTCTAGCACCATATTGAATAGCAATCATGATAGGGGATATTCTTTCTTCGCTCTAATCTTATTAGAAAAGCTCCTAGATTATCCTATTCCCATTACAGATAATGCTTGTTCTTGGTTTAGGGCATCTAAGAAAATTTATCTTCCTGAGTTCAAATCTGGCTTCAAACACTTACTAGCTGTGTGTCCCTGGTCAAGTAACTTAACCCTGTATTTCTCAGTTCTTCATCTATAAAATGACCTGGAGAAGGAAATGGCAAACCACTCCAGTATCTTTACCAAGAAAATCCCAAATGGGGTCATGAAAGTCAAACACAACTTACCATTTTAAGAAAAGTTACCATTTATTACTTTGCTTTCATATGTGTGTGTTTAACAGGAATAGATATGGTATTTTGTTTAAAGCTTTTTTTGCATCTATTGAATTAATCATAATTTTTTTGTTTTGTTATAAATATGGTCAACTATGCTTATAATTTTCAGTTTGGGGCCAGCTTGGCATTCCTGATGTAAATCTAGCCTGGTCATTCATATATATATGATGTTTGTGATATATATTGCTGAAGGCTTCTTACAAATGTTTTACTTACATTTTTTGAATCAATATTCATTAAAGAAATTGGTCTATAGATTTTTTTTGTTTTTACTCTTTCTGGTTTAGGTATCAAGGCCATATTTGTCATAGAAGGAATTTGGTAAAATTCTTTATTTTTAATTATTTTATACATAATTAATATTATTTATTATTACTTATTAATTTTAGAATTAATTGTTCAAGTGTTGGGTGGATTAATTAATTTGCCAATTAATTAATTAATCTATCTATCCATCTATTTATTTATTTGTTATTTTTTGAAACCCTTACCTTCTGTCTTGGAATCAATAGTGTTTTGGTTCCAAGGTAGAAGAGTGATAAGGGCTAGGTAATAGGGTTAAGTGACTTGCCCAGGATCATACAGCTAGGTAAGTGTCTGAGGTCAGATTTGAACCCAGTACCTCTAATCTCTGGGTCTGACTCTCAATCCACTGAGCTACCTAGCTGTCCCCATTTTCTTTTTTTTTTTTAATTATTTTGGGTGGATTTATTTGTAAATCCATTTGGTCCTGGAATTTTTTTTCCTTTGGCAGTTTATTTATAGATTATTCAATTTCTCTTTCTAAGATAGGATAGATTTGTTTTTCTAAGCTAAATTATTTTTAAGAATTATATTTCCTATCCTATTAATCTGGATAATTTTTATTTTTGTAAATATTCATCTATTTCACTTAGATTGTGTTTTATTGGCATATAATTGGGGAAAATATCTTCTAAATCTTTTTTCAACTGCAACAGTTATGAATTAATTTTTTCATTTAAAAATACTGATAATTTGCTTTCTTTCCTTCTTTTTATTAATCAAATTAACTAATTCTTTGTCTATCCTATTGTTTTTTCTCTCCAAAAATCAAGTCCTAGTTTTATTTATTAAT
The DNA here is from genome assembly GCF_027887165.1 of Monodelphis domestica. NCBI lineage: Eukaryota > Metazoa > Chordata > Mammalia > Didelphimorphia > Didelphidae > Monodelphis > Monodelphis domestica. The sequence continues at coordinate 461,477,658 of NC_077227.1, read as the reverse complement.
TCAATATATATATTTTTTACTTTTAATTTTGTTAATCTCCTATTTTGATGTTTAATTGAAGTTTTTAAATTTTGGTTTCCTAGGGTTTTTTCTTACTTGTCTCCCCAATTCACTTATTTTCTTTTATTGATGAAAGAATTTAGAAATATACATTTTTCTTTAATTATTGTTTTTCTATGCCATTCTTTTTTTTTTAACCCTTATCTTCTGTTTTAGTATCAGTTCTTAGACAGAGGAGCAGCAAGGCTAGGCAATTAGGGTTAAGTGACTTGTCCAGGGTCACATACCTAGAAAGTGTTTGAGACTAGATTTGAGTCCAGTCCTTCCTAGCTCCTGACCTGGCACTTTATCCACTGTATTGACTATCTGCCTGTCCATTCATTCTTTAGAATTAAATTATTTAGTTTCCAAAGGGTCTTTTGCTTCAAAGACCTTTTAATGAATATATTTTTTGTTACATTATGTTCAGTAAAAGTTGATTTAATATTTTTGCTTTTCTGCATTATGAAATTTTAATGCCCTAATAGATGGTCAATTTTTTCAGATGTGCCATGTATGCTTAAAAAATAGGTATATTTTTTTCTATTATTCAATAGTCCTCAGAAATTTTTCGTGTATCTTAATTTTCTAAAATTCTATTCAGGTCCTTAACTTTTTTCTTATTTATTTTTTATTCCATTTTTCTAGGTCTGAGAAGAGTAAATTGAAATTTCCCCAATAATATACCTATATACTACCTATTTCTTCTTGTAACTCATTTAACATCTCCTTAAATAATTTTGAATCTATACCATTTGGTACTTAGGTTTTGTATTTTTTAAAAAATGAACCCTTGCCTTCTATCTTAGAACTGATACCAAGTATTAATTCTAAGGCAAAAGAGCAATACAAGCTGGGCAGTTGGGGTTAAGTGACTTGTACAGGGCCACATAACTAGGAAGTATCTGAGGCCAGGACCTTCTGTATCTGGGTCTGGCTGTCTATCCCCTGTGCCACCTAGTTGCCTCTAAGTTTAGTATTGAAATAAATTAATTGTTTATGGTACCCTTTAGCAAAATTAATTTTTTTTGCTTATCTCTTTTAATTAGGTGTGTTTTTTATTTTGTTTTGTTTAAGAAAATGATTGCTAACCCTGCCTTTTTTTTTTTTAATGTTAGCTGAAGCATGATGGATTCTGCTGTATCTCATTATTTTAACTTTGTATGTATCAAGTTATAATAGGGCCCTCAAATTCTCAGGAGATACGTTCCAAGACTTAATGTGGATGTCTGAACCCACTTATATAAGCAAACACCTGCTGAACCCCATTATCTATGCTTTCTCTATAATGTAAAAAATTAATATTATGCCAAGTGTAATATGCTAAATGTAATACTTAGAAATTGGTTTGGAAATATAATATTAGTTTTAAAAAAAGCTTGTTGTGGTCACCATTTAAAAAGTAATTAATCCTTAAATCATGAGGATGATAGTAGTTTTTAACAATTTAATTTTAATATAAATATAGTCTAAGGAAGAAATAAGGAGGGAAGGAAATAAAAAAAAATATTTCCTAGCCTATCATCCTAATCTTACCAGCCCATGAGCCACCAATGCCTAATTGCAGCCAAAGACCTCTAGAGAAGAATCCAATCTTCTCTATGGTCTCATTTTTTATAGTCCTCTTTTTTCCATGTCATTTCCTTTCCCTATGTGCTGGTCTGTCACATCTCAGGAACCAATCAAAGTCTCTGGAGCATTCCAGCCACGCTAATGGGCTGGCTCCCATGAGCAGAAAGTTCTTGACCTTGGGGAGGAAAAGGTTCCCTTTACACATCTCTATGTCTCTGTCTGACTGTCTGTCCATCTCTCCCTCCCTCCCAACTCTTGCCCCTTAGCTTGGTGCTCCTTGGTCTCCCTCTACTAAATAAACAAACAAAAAAACCCTAAAAAAGTGAAAGTGGGAGCCCAAGAAACTGGCTTGAGGCATACTTCTGGTACTTTTTTTTAGGCAGACTTCCTGTGTTACAGGTTGATTACAGATAACTAAGTCCATGGATAATTGAAACCATTGAAAGAGAAACCATAGAGAAGGGGTCCCTACTATATGTTTCTTGTAAATAACATTAGATTCTGGTTTCTAATTTAATGGCTCCATTAATCTACTTTCCTTACTTCCCTCTTATTCTTAACCCTTTTCCTTTCCATTTTTCTGTTGAATAGAATGTATTTATGTGCCTATCAATGCATGTATGTGTATTCTCTCCTTTAACCAATTTAGATGATATTTGCTTCTGGGAACTTTTTCTGTGCTCACTCACATAACTAAGACCAACGCTAAGGATCACTCCTCTCCACCTTGGATCTGTGAAATAGAATTGCTGGATGGCCCCTCTTTCTGCACCTGGTGCTTGTTTAGGGATTCCTCAGGATCTCCTTTTGGTATTCTGTCTTGGCTTTCCTTCAGTCCTCAGCCACGGCAATGCTCTCTGCCATGCTCCTGCCCCTGCTGTGTGCTTCTGGCCAGACCCCCTCCCACAATGTTCACAGATTTCTATCCACCTGTGATTATCTAAACTACTCTGGACTTGGGGGGTGGGGGGGAGAGACAACGACGGCTGCTTCATGACTTTCCTGATCAGAATGAAGTCTGTATATTCTCCAGATCTTTGCTGAAGATGTGTAGGGGGAAAGCTAGACTCTTATGCTTCCTCTTACTCCAGAATCTTGACTCTTTGCCTAGAATTCCCCCCCCCCCCCCATCTTCTGTATCTTGGATGCCATGGTTTCCTTCAAAAGTCATTATCTTCTTCAGGAGTTTCTTAGTTCTTCAGATTGCTAGTGTTCTCTTTAAGTTTACCTTATCACTACTTTTGATGTATCTTGTATCTATAAGTATCTTGTATGTATAAACTATATGTATATGTGTCTATCTATCTATGTGTGTGTGTTATACATGTTGTCCCCTGATTTCAAAGTATGCTCCTTGAAGGTAGAGATTATTCTTGGTCTTGTAGTAGAAGGCTCAGAAGAAAATGGAAAGTGGGTGATTTGTAATATAGGATGCAAACTCTCTCTGATGGGGGCAGGAAAAGGTAGTTTTGGGGAAAATGTAATTGCCTTCAGTGATTTCAACCTTAGAAAGTTAGAGACATACCCCAGGCATCTCAAATATTCAATGTGAATTTTTGATTTTAGCTTAATTTGGAAAGCAGCTACTTTATTCCTAATCTAGTCTGTGACAGTATGGTGGGTTCTGTGAATGAATGAATGGGGGGAAGTTGTTTCATTCAAGACCCAAGCTCTTCATCAGTTAGCCAGGGGAGATGTAAAATATACAATTAGTGTCTGCCAGCTGCCTTCTCAATTTCATTTCAATTTTTTCAGCATTAACTTTTGAGTATTTTTTGTGATGGTTCATTCCATTTAAATTGTTGCAATCATTAATTATTTTGTTTTCTTGGTCCTGGTGTTTTTACTTTGCATCATCTCTTGAAGATTGTTCATGGTTTCCTGTATATATCCATTTCATTTGTCATGATTTGGGTATCGTTTGGGATGTAAATGTGCTTTAAATATTGTGTTATTCCTTATCACTTTTTCTTAGAAAAGTTGCCAGACGGCCAGCATTTCCACTTTGGAAGGAGCCTGCCAAGCCCGTGAACAGGTTGATGCAGAGATACAGACTGACCCACCTTCTCCTGTGGCCTTACGATATGCAACTCAGCAAGATATCCCTGGGTTGGCCTCCTTCCTCCGTCGGGTAGAAAACCTTATCATCCGGGAGCTCGATAAGAACTGGCAGAGCCATGCATTTGATGGCTTTGAGGTGAACTGGACAGAGCAACAGCAGACGGTATGGAGGGGTAGGGTAGGGTAGGATAGGATGATAACTCCAAGGCCTCTTATCTTTCCCAATTTTATTTCAAACTTTGAGGTCTTCCTCTGAAAGCCTCTGGACCTCAGAATTATTACCCATAAAGATGGTTATCAGGCTATAAAGAATTCTGAGAACCTGAGACCCAGGAAAGTTTGAATGATTTATTTATTTTTTTCTCATTCCTGGGCAATGAAATGGGTTTTTCGGTCAATCTTTGTGTCTCTGGTTGTGTCTTGCCTTCCCAGGGTGACTGAGGGAAAGAACTCAGTTTAATAAATACATTTACCCACAGATGTAAACATATTTCATTGAAATATTAAACTGCAGGGGCAGCTGGGTAGCTCATTGGATTGAGAGCCAGGCCCAGAGATGAGAGGTCCTAGGTTCAAATCTGTCCTCAGACACTTCCTAGTTGTGTGACCCTGAACAAGTCACTTAACCCCCATTGTCTATCCCTCACCATTCTTCTGCCTTAGAACCAATACACAGTATTGATTCTGAGATGGAAGGTGAGGATTTAAAAAAAGAAAAGAAATAATAAACTGCCACTATTGCTTTAATAATCCTTCCCCTATTTGAGTCTTGTGGGATTATTCTCTTTTCTGAATAGCAATTTTTTTTCTGGCTGGCTTTAAGCAACAAAATTTAATTGATTTTTGCCATTTTGGGTGGAAAATTTTCTAAAATATGTCACACACTTCTCTGCCTACATAGATGGAGAAAATCACAGAAAATATTACTTTTTTTTATTTTTAAATTTTTACCTTCCATCTTGGAATGGATACTGAATATTGGTTCCAAGGCAGAAGTGTGGTAAGGACTAGGTCAGTGATGGTAAACCTTTTAAAACTTTTTAGGGACCCTGTGCCATGCTGCCCCCAGACTGCAAGCCCATGCCCTGCCCCCATTGCATACCACTCCCCACCCCAACTGCATGTCCCACCCCCTGACTATGTACAGTGCCCCATCCACTTCTGCATTCAGGGGTGGGACTGGGGGGCAGGGCTAGGAATGAGGTGGGTATGCAGGCTGGCCAAGCCAGGGCCATGCTCTAAGGGAAGGCTCCAGTGCCCCCTTGTGTTCAAGTGGTGGGGCCACACTACCCACCCTGGGCTAGCCCAGCTCCACTGCCAGGACAATGCAGCCCCACACTGCCCCACTTCCCATGTTCAGAGGCAGGGCCAGGCTTTTGGTTGGCTAAGTCAGGGCTAAGCTCTGCCTAGAGAGACAGTTGAGTGCCCTACGTCCAGTGTTCGGGGGTGGGGCCAAACTCCAAGCTGGCCAAACCAGGGGCCTGCAAGTGCCCATAGAGAAGTTTCTATATGCCATCTTTGGCATGCATGTCATAGGTTCACCATCATAGGATAAGGCAGTTGGAGTTAAGTGATTTGCCCAGGGTCACACAGATAGGAAGTGTCTGAGACCAGATTTGAACTTAGGCCCTCCTGACTCTACTCTTTCTACTCTTGCCACCTAGTTGCTCCTGTTACTTCTTTTTAAAAAATGTTTTATTGATGCTCTATTTTTCTAAACAATAACCATAACAACAGTTTATCAATATTGGTGCATCATTATTGATAATAGCATATATTTACTTTGCACTTTATTAGTTTTTATAAAATGCTTTCTTTTTTAAATGAAAATTTCCCCCACAGTTACATGTAAAAATTGTTTCCAACATTTTAAATAGAATTTTGAGCCTTGAATTCTCTCCCTCTCTCCCTCCCTCTTTTGCCTACTCCCCCAGATAGTAAGCAATCTCACATAGATTTTACATGTACAATCATATAAAACAGTTTTGCATATTAATCCTTTTGTGGAAGGAACTCTAACAAAACAAAACATTAAGAAAGAAAGTTTTAAAACTTTGTGCTGATCTAGATTCAGACTCCATCACTTCTTTTTCTGGAAGCAGATGGCATTTTTATTGTGAGTCCTTTGGGATTGTTTTGGATTATTGTATTGCTGAGAATAGTTAAGTTATTCACAGTTGTTCATCATATAGTATTGCTGTCACTTTGTACAGTATTTTTCTGGTTCTGATTATTTTACTCTGCTTCAGTTTTCAGTCTTTCCAGGTTTTTCTGAGCTCTTTCTGCTTGTCTTTTCTTACAATACAATAGTATTCTATCACAATCATATTATTCAGCCATTACCCAGTTGATAGGTGTCCCCTCACTTTCCAGTTCTTTAATCCCATATGAAAAGCTGCTTTAAATAGTTTTGAACATATAAGTCTTTCCCCTTTTTGTTTTTTTAATCTCTGGTGTATAAACTCAGTTAATGGTTTTGCTAGATCAAAGGGTATGTACTGTTTTATAACCCTTTGAACAAAGATCCAAATTGCTATCCTGAATGGTTGAATCATTTCCCAACTCCCCTAACAATGCATTCATGTCTTTATTTTTCTCACATCCCCTCCAATTTCTGTAATTTTCCTTTTCTGTCATAATAGAAAATCTGATTGATGTAGGGTTATACCTCAGAGTTGTTTTAATTTGCATTTCTCTAATAGGGATTTAGAGCATTTTTTGCATGATTGCATGATTAATTACTTTATCTGAGAATTGCAACAGTATTTACTTTGTTGTCTTCTGAATTTGGGTTTTGGTCTTCCCTGTCACTAAAATAACTTTCTATGTCGTTTCTTGTTTTCTTTTCTTTTAACTTAAAAAAACTATTAAAGTTGGGCTCTGTAACTGTGGTAAATTGAGCATTGTTCCAAGCTTCAGTTATTTTGAACAGCTACCTTCAGAGCTGGCTCTGAGGATCTATAAACTTTTAGTTCTTCCAGGGTGGTATGATATCGGAAGAAGTGTATTGAATACTCTCCCAATCTGTGCTCTGATCTGTGAACATAGAAGAAACAACTTAGAAGGCCAACACAAAATATCTAACCACAGGCACTCTTTTCTACCTTTGAACTGTGACCAAGATCCCCTGTTCCTTTGTGGCCATAGGTGCTGGTGTGTGCTAGTGTGCCTCCTCACCCTGAGACTGTACCCCAGGACTGAAACTTGGATCTGCATATGAGCAATGTCATGCAAGTCTTATATCTAGATCCAACAAAGGGACCCCTGTATGTAATCTTCCTCCTTCCAAGCAGTTGTGTGACTCCTTACTACTTGTGGCTGAGAGCTAATTATTGCTAATTTAGCTGCCCCCAAGTCCTATTACTCTGGTAGGGCCTGCCTTGCCATGCTGCTTTGTGCTTCACTTTTATCTGGTGCAATAGATCTTTTGTGTTGGCCTTCTAAGTTCTTTTGGGCTGAAACATTATTTCACCCCATATTTTTGTGGTATAACCCAGCATTCATTTTGAGGAGTAACATCATAGTTTTTGGAGGGTAATTTGGTAGAGATCAGGTGGGTCTATGTACCTTCTCTACCATCTTCCCTGCTCTATTTTTTTTTAATATCACTTTCACTTCCACAAAAGAACTCTCTTCTAAGACATAAATACAGTTCAGTGAAATAAATATATTGACTTTGTTTGAAAATACATGCCTAATTCTGCAAGTATAGTTCACTAATAGCAGCTACCTCTCTGTCAGAGGCTGGGGATGGGCTTCACTTTAATTCTTTTGAAATTCTTACTGCTCAATGGATTGATGAAGAGTTCTGAAGGCTATCATTTTTTCCTTTACCATTATTGTATAATTAGCTCTTCTTATTTCAGAAAAATCTACCCAAGTGGCACTAATTTTTTTCTTTTTTAAAAAACCCTTGCCTTCTGTCAATTCTAAGTATCAATTCTAAGATATGAGAGTAGTAAGGGCTAGGCAGTTGGGGTTAAATGACTTGCCCAGGGCCACATATCTAGGAAGTGTCTGAGGCCAGATTTGAATCCAGGTCTTCCTGACTCAATGCTTGGCTCTCTATCCACTGAGTCACCTAGCTGCCTCTCTCTAAATTCTTAAAATCTATTACCCTCTTAAATATTCCTGGTCGTCATTGTGAACATCCATTATTGGACTGTACTGCATATCTGTTGAAGCATGCAGGGCTATCTGTTCCTAAGCTAAATGTTGCTAGAACACTATATTTTTTTGAGTTTTATATTTGCTTTTTGTATTTTCTTCTGCTTTTAAAATTATATATTTTTTCATGAATTTGTTTAATCTTATTGTTGGGCATTTGTGATTATTCTAGATTTGTTCTATTATAAAGAGCATCTTCCAGGAGGACTCATTTCCTTTATTTACTCCTCCTTTTCGTTCCCCCCCCCCCCAACATGCTTTGGCTCTTTCTTTTTTTTAATTTAAAGAAAATTATTTTATTTTTATTATCATACAAAACACACTTCCATGTTGGTCATTGTAAGAGCACATACACATAACCAAAACCCGAAAATAAAACCATGATGATAATATTTTTTAATCCCCATCCATCTAACTCCAGCAGTTCTTTCTCTGGAGGTAGATAGCCCCATCTTTAGTCCCTCAAGATTGTCCCAGATCATTGCATTGCTGAGAGGAGCCACGTTTTCCCAGTTGACAATATTGCTATTACTATGTACAATATTCTCCTGGTTCTGCTTATTTTGCTTTACATCAGTTGGTGCAGGTCTTTCCAGCTTTTCTTTAAATCATCTTGCTTGTCATCACCAACATGTACTGACTTCCAGCCCAGTTCTCTATCCATTGAACCACCTAATTGCTCACTCACAAAGAGAATTTCAACAAATGGCTAAGATTTCAGGAGTCATGTGATCCAACTTGTACCTAGATAAGATTTTTTTATAACTAGTGTAACCTGCCTACTTCTGGTAGCCCACTTTCCTGCTTCTAATTTGCTCCATCAACCCTGCCTTAGGTGGCAGTGCTAAATACTATGGGTCTGGATGAAGAATTTCCTGTACTAATGCAGACTATCTTTGCTGTAGAGATTAAGTGATTTGCCCCAGGTCACATAGCCAGTCTGTATTACAGGTATGACTCGAACCTGTGTCTTTCTCACTTGTAACCACCAGTTCTCTGACCACACTGCCTCTCTGCTTATTTTATCTCTGAGCTGGTTAGAATGGTGTCTAACCTTGGAGACAGCAGAGCATGATGGACTTTCAATGAGTCAAAGGAAGGTGCTTTACTGCATGGACTTTGTGACCTGGCTGTTTAGAGGCCTCTGGGGCTTCTTTCATAGTACTGTGCTTTGGTCCACCTTGAAGTTGTGTTAATTCTATTTGACTCTGTTTCTCTCTTGCATTAGGGAAAAATATTAGGGAAATATTTGGGTCAGGCTTGCAAATTCTCTGTATATCTTGGCAAGGCTGAATTCTGCATTTAAAAAAAAAAACAATTACATATAATAATAAATTTCCACATAAGTTTTCTGAAGTTACATGATCCAAATTGTCTCCTTCCCTTCTTCCCTTCCTCCTCCCAGTGCTGGCAGGTAATTTGATCTGGATTATACATGCATTATCATGCAAAACATATTTCCATATTGTTCTTTTTAGTAAGTGAGTAATCTTATAAGATCAAAACCATAATAAACAAGTAAAAAGTCTCCTGTTTTCCTCTGTATTCTGACTCCAGCAGTTCGTTCTCTGGAGGTGGAGAGCATTCTTTGTTGTAAGCCTCTGAATTGTCCTGGATCTTTGTATTGCCAATAATAGCTGAGTCTATCACAGTTGATCTGAATTCTACATTTTGGAAGGGACTTCACTTCAGGCCCAGAAATGTCTCCTCTGTTGGGAATAAGGAAATTGTGACTTTTTAATTTGGCAGGTGACTTGCAGGCATACCCTGTGTTACCCTCTGGCTCAGGCTCAGAAGCTGCAGGTGACCAGCGTCTCTTGGAATGCTACTGGGTCAGTGGTGGCATGTTCCTATGGCCGGTGAGTAGCTGGGGGAGGGGACATTAGGAGGCTAAACTAGTTTGAGGCTTCAGTAGAGTCTGGTCTCATCTCTGTCATTGATTTATTTTATGATCTTGGATAAATTACTTTAGCTTCCTGAAAAAAATTTTTTTTTAAATTATTTTAAATGAACAAAAATCTATTTTCTTTCTTTCCCTGCCATCAGGGAAAAAAAAACAACTAAACCCTTGTAACAAATATACAGAGCCTAGCAAACTAATTCCTGAATTGGTTACATCCAAAAATATATTTTTCATTCTGTACTGTGAGTCTATAGCTTCTGGGTCCAAAGGTGATCAGCATCGTTGCACTTTGGAATCATGAAGGGAGACAGGCAAAACGTGGGAAACTGATCAGTTATAGGTTTTGAAGGAGAGAAGAGTCAGGAATGGTAATGAGGCTACAAACCTAGGAGACTAGAAGGCAATTGGTTCTCAACAGAACTGAGGCAGTTTGGATGGGTTTGGTGCATAGTATGTAGGGAATTCTGTTTTGGACATGTTGGATTTCAGATACCTATAGGATATACCAGGACAGGTAGGTGGTACAGTGGAAAGAACTCTGGATCTAGAGTCAGGAAGACTAGTTCAGACCTGGCCTCAGACAGTTATTAGTTGTGTGTCCCTGAGCAAGTTACTTAACCCTGTTTACCTCAATTTCCTCATCTGTCAAAAGAGCTGGAGAAAGAAAATGGCAAAAGATGCCAGTATCTGCTAAGAAAACCCCAAAAGGGGTCACAAAGAGTCAGACATGACTGAAAAGCAATTGAACCACAACACATTTGAAAAACATTCCATATCAGTGTGAAGTGACACTATTAGTGCCCAAAGTTGTATGCAACGAGTCTAGGATAGAGCCAGGGCTAGAAGAATCAAGGTTTGCTAACCCCCAGTCCAGGATTCTTTTCAATGTATCACATGGAAGCTGTTGCTAAGGCACCAATTCATTTCAATACAATTCAAATAGTATTTGTAGGCACAAGGGCAACTAGGAGGCGCACTGGATATAGTACTAGGCTTGAAATCAGGAGGACTCATCTTCTTGAGTTCAGATTGGGTCTCAGACACTTACTAACTGTGTGACCCTGGACAAGTCACTTAACCTTGTTTGCCTTGGTTACCTGATCTCTAAATTGAGATGGAGAAGGAGATGGTAAATCACTGCAGGATATTTGCCAAGAAAAGCCCAAATGGGGTCATGGAGAGTCAGATGTGACTGAAATGACTGAAGCACAAAAGAGAACACCAAGTAAAGACATGGTAGGCAATATGGAACACGGGTTAGAAAAGAGTCAGAAGTAGGATATGGGGTCATTGGATTCATGTGCTAGATGTGATTATTGAACCTGTGGGAATGAGTGAGTTCATCAAAGGGGAGAGCATAGTGAGAGAGGGCCCAGGGAAGAGTCTGAGAAGAGGCCATCAGAAATGTACAAAGGGAACCAGGAGAAAACAGTGACCTAGAAACTATGGGAGGAGAGAATGTCTACGGGAGGGGAATGGTCAATAGTGTTAAAAATTGGGAAAGGTGGAGTAAAATGAAGTCTGAATAAAGCCAGTGAATTTAGTGGTTAAAAGATTGTTGCTAACTTTGGAGATAGCACATCCACTGGTGGGATAAGAAACCAGATTTCAGGGGAATAATAAACAAATACTTCCATTGGTCAAGAATTCCCAACTTCATAAGGTAGCCTATTCCATTATTATTATTAATTAATTAATTAAAAAACCCTTACCTTCTGTCTTGGAGTCAATATTGTGTATTGGCTCCAAGGCAGAAGAGTGGTAAGGGCTAGGCAATGGGGTTCAAGTGACTTGCCCAGGGTCACACAGCTGGGAAGTGTCTGAAGTCAGATTTGAACCCAGGACCTCCCATCTTTAGGCCTGACTCGAAATTCACTGAGCCACCCAGCTGCCCCCAGCCTATTCCATTATTAATATTTTTTTAGAATCCTTACTTTCTTAGAAGTGATACTAGGTGTATTCCATGGTAGAAGAGTGGGAAGGGCTAGGCAGTTGGGGTCAAGTAACTTACTTGTCACATAAGTAGGAAGTATCTGAGGCTAGATTTGAATCCATCACTTTCTGTCCCCAGGCCTGGACCTCAATCCACTGAACCACCTAGCTGCCCCTATATCCCTACATTTTTTCCTCTACTTGGGTGAATCTATTAATTGTCCCTGTCACCTGTGGTTCCCTTTTAGTCCCTCTTCTGGCCTTTTAGTGGAAGGAAATGGTTCTTACCACCCCAGTTTTCTGTTAGGAAGGGGGAAAACTGAGGCTTAAAATTCTGTTGAGTGTATGTGTATCTGATGTAAGAAAAAGGTCCTTTCTTAATTTCTGGAGTTGATATGAAGCCTCTAGCAAGCCTAAGGGAATAACTGATAAGAAACACCATTTCTCTTTCTCTTCCTCCTCCATCAGTTTGGATGATGGTGACTGGAGCACTGAGAAGTCTTTTGTATGCTCCTGGAACCTGGATCGTCGGGGCCTAAACCCCAGGCAACCTTCTGCTGTGGTGGAGGTCCCCAGCTCCGTCATGTGCCTGGCGTTCCATCCAACTCAGCCCTCTCACATTGCAGGTAAGCCTCATGTAGTTTTCTTTCTCTCTTTCAACCTTCTGTCTTAGATTCAATACTGTGCAATGGTTCCAAGGCAAAAGAGTGGCAAAGATTAGGCCATGGGGATTAAGTAACTTGCCTAAGATCACACAGATAGAAGTATCTTAATTCAGATTGGAACCCAGGACCTCCCATTGCCAGACCTAGCTCTCTCTCCACTGAGCCACCTAACTGCCCCCTACACCTCGATGCTGTTTTCTAGAACTCATCTGACTAACCAAAACATGGTTCTTCTTGAGCCCAGCTCAGCTTCCACCCTCTCAAGTCCTTGTCTCTTCCTCCTCAAATGGGCAGACAGAAGGGCCTCTGGGAAAAAGAGATCCCTGATTCTTTATTGATAAACTGCTCTGAGCACTCCATCATGCTGGGTTTTGTGGAGGATTTAGTTCAGTTCGGTAACTTATCTGATGCCTGCTCTGTGCTCAGGATACAAAGACATGGTATTTAAACACAGACAGTGTAATACTAGATCACTTGGGGAGGGAGAGGCGAGAGATCTGCAAGGGGGATGAAGAAAGCCTTCATAGAGGCAGCTCCTGAATAAGCTTTGAAAGACCCTCAGCATTTCCTGAGGTAAAGATGAGGAGGGAGTGCATTCCAGACCTGGCCTAGTCTGGGAGGAGGCTGCTGCTGGTAGCCAAAGCTCAGGGCAGGGGAAGGCAAGAGAGACCAGTTAGCTAGAACGGGCTTAATGCCATTGGAGTGAGAAAGCACACTTAGTATGGTTGGGAAGAGCTCATGGAGGAGTTAAGACTTAAGGTGGGTCTTGAAGGATATGTGGGCAGTGAAAGAACCAATAAGGATGCTTATAACCACACGATGCAAGGCATGCTTTTCCCGACCCCTATCTTACATCTTAGAATCAGTACTAAGTATTGGCTCCAAGGCAGAAGAGTGGTAAGCGCTTGGCAATGGGGGTCAAGTGACTTGTCCAGAGTCACATAGCTAGGAAGTATCTACGGTCATATTTGAACCTAGGACCTCCCGTCTCTAGGCCTGACTGTCTATGCACTGAGCCATTCAGCTACTCCTGACAAGGTAGTTTTCGTGCATGTCTTCTGTGTGTTCTAGGATGTGGCATAGGGTTGGGAGTTGGGGTTGAAGAGGACAGGAAATTGAGTTCTGGTTCTGAGTGTGGGGCAGTCTTTGACAAAATTCCCATTCTTTTCCCCTCAGGTGGCCTCTACAGTGGGGAGGTACTGGTTTGGGACATGAGCCGGCCTGAGGACTCCTTGCTATGGAGGACAGGAATGACAGATGACACTCACACAGATCCTGTCTATCAGGTCAGCTTAGCCCAGCAGTAGGAGACACACAGAGTTGGGTCCTGATAACAGAGAGGCCCCTCTGAAAGGGACAGAGGCAGTGGCAGATGGGCTTGCTTATGGGACTTGTATGTCCTTAGGAAGCAGCCTGGGAATAGACAGGGGCCACAGATCAGGAAGTAACCTCCTTGTCTGGGAAGAAGTCCATGGGCTTGAGTCTAACCCAAGAAAATGGGAAAGTCCCTCCTACTAGGCATGAAATCCCCAGGGAATCAAGGAGAGGTTAGCTAATGACGGGATAGATGATCTCATCCATTGTCGTCACAACTCTGCCCCTCTTCTCCCAGAGGCTCTCTCGTGGCCACCCTCTGGCCTAGCTTCCCACACAAGAAATGTCTAGACAAAAGTGTTATTGAGCTGCCTCCAGTTCTGGCTGGTGTAGAAATCCCCAGCATGGAGTAATCTCAAAGCTCCCACTGTTTGCCTGTCTTGGGCTCTGGGGCTGTTGTAAGAACTCCTTGGAGAAGGAGCCTAGCACACCCCATCACTGGAAGGGTACTCCGTGGTGCTGAAGCCTGCCATTGACTTGCTTCATTTCTGCCCCTCTCTGTTAATGGCCTTGCATTGCTCATTCTGCCTTCCTTTGTGTTTGTGGATGAGTGATTAGAGCAGCTGATGGGGAGCACAGGAGCCCCTGTTCTGCTGAGTGAAGAGAAGTTTTCTTTGGGACTGTTCAAACTTTTGCCCAGGAAGAATGTTAAGGCCTTACCAAAAGCCCATAGGGTAGAGTCAGGGGGAACCCTGGGGAGAAGCTATAGGGTTAGGCTTGGAGGAAAAACATCCCAATGACTGGAGCTATCCCAATCAATGTGAGGAAGCTTTGGCTTCTCCTGGCCTTCCTGGAAGACTCAAACAAGCTGGATACCAGTTGGAGATATTTTGGTTTTCTGGTTGAGGTTCAAGTTAGGCAAGTGACCTCTGAGATCCCCTCTAATTTTGTGATTTTATTCTCATGGAGGAAGGGATACTCTGGTTCAGTGATCATATAGCTATCTGCTCACAAAACTCAATTCTGATTGCCTCAGGAGGTCCCAGAAACCCAGCTCTGCCCTGGACAATCTTGTCCCCAAAGCATCCCGGGGGCAGAGAAGCTTGACTTGAGAGTTTCTAAGAATCTCTTTGTTGTACACAGTAACAGCAATATTGTGTAGGGATCAACTATGAGAGACTTGGCTACTATGCAACAATCTGGGACAATTCTAAGGACCTTAGGACATACATCCAGAGAAAGAATTGGAGTTGGATGCAGATCAAAGCATACTATTTTTCACATTAGTTTATTTACGGTTTTGGTTTTGAGTATTGTCTTACAACAACTAATATGAAAGTACGTTTTGCATGACCATACACATATAATCTAGATCAAAATGGCTTACCACCTCTAAGAGGGGGAGGGAAGAGAGGAAGGGAGAGTCAATTTGGATCTTACAATTTCCAATCAGTTCTAATGCCAGACCCTTTGTCATTCTAGCTCCCTGGTTCTTCTCTTATTTTCTGTTTGGAAAGTGGGGAAAGGATGCTTTAGTCAAGGGCCCTACATGCCACTGAGGTGGCCTCTTTCCATTCCCTGCTCATTTTTTGGCAGGAAGCAACATGCCTCTGACCTCTCTGCTCTCTCCAGCTATGTTCCACCCCTTCCTCATGTTTTTCACAGGTTGCCTGGCTGCCAGAACCCCGGCACAGCCACCGCTTCCAGCTGTTGAGCGTCTCCACGGACGGGAAGGTGTTGCTGTGGCAGGCGGCTGGTCCAGGACAGCTGCAGCTGACAGAGGGCTTTGCGCTAGTCGTCCAGCAGATCCCCCGAAACACAAAGCTGAAGAAGGTGAGCTGGGACCAGGGCTGATATGGAGGGGCTGGGATGGGGATGGAACCAAGAACATCCTTGGCAATCTAGTGTGAGGTTTCTCTCTTCCTATGAAAAAGACCCAATCAGAACTAGGATCACTGTGTCCCTCTCCAATTTTGCCTTCCTAAGGCGTAAAAATTAAAATTAAATCTCAAATAATAAAATATTATATTTTAAGGGATTTATTAAATGATCATTAGAAATCAAGGAATACATGACAGAGGATAGACTCTAAATGAACACTCTAATGCAAATACTATCAACAAAGCAATGGGTTCAAATCAAGAAAACATCTAATGCCCAGTGGACTTACGCGTCGGCTATGGGGGGTGGGGGGGAGGAAAAGAAAATGATCTATGTCTTTAACGAATAATGCTTGGAAATGATCAAATAAAATATATTTAAAAAAAAAAAGAAATCAAGGAATAAAGAGGATACAAAAGAAAGACCATCTGCCCATGGCTGATCAGCCAGTTCAAACGGCCGGCCACCTTACCACCACCAAGCTTCAGGACAGGAAGTAAAGAGGCCACCTAATATCCTCTGATTACAGAAAGTATGTCATGACAGGAAGTCGGTGGGCTCCCAGGAAATGTAGTTCTTTTTTAGGGTAACAGATTTTCAATTATACAAAGGCTAGCAGAGGCCTAAGCACTAAGGAGGTATGAGAAATGTCTGCACTGGTACTTGGGAAATGGTAGGCAGTACCAGGTGGAACAGGAGGCTGGAGGCTGAAGAAAGAGGCTCCTGCCTGTCTGAACTAGAGTAGGGCTGAGTTGGTTGGTGACTCCTTGGAAACAGAAAAGATTCTGAGCATCAAGAAAGGATGGCTTCCAGTCATGGTCTAGTAGAGGGAACAGAGGAAGCTTGGATTTTAGTCCCTGGTATATTATTATCTGTGTAACCTTTGCTGGGTCATTTCAAATAAAGGGGTTGGCCTCAAGGCTCTCTGGTGTTCCTCTAGCTTTGTGATGGTGTCTAATTCCACGAGGAGATGGGTAGTGCTCGTCGATGCTGCTTAGGGCTGACCCTCTTGTTGATGTCTTCCTTAGCCCACCCGGGGTGAGACAGAGGTAGGGGTCACAGCCCTAGCCTTCTCCAGCTTTGACTCCAGCTTGTTTATCCTGGGCACTGAAGGTGGCTTCCCACTCAAATGTTCAACAGCAGTGGAAGTGGCAGCCCTTACCCGAATGCCCAGCTCCCTGCCACTCCGAGCACCTGCCCAATTCACCTTCTCCCCTCATGGTGGCCCCATCTACTCTGTGAGCTGCTCACCCTTCCACAGGTAAGGTCCAGGTGTTCATCATTCAGGTGAGTGTGCAGCTTCTCTGGTCTATAACAGTCACTGTTTAAACCTGAGGTCCAAGAACTTGCTTTTTAAAATATTTTGTTAACTTCCATATATATAATCGGCTTTCTTTATAATCCTATGTTTATGCATTTAAAAACATTCAGAGTAGGGGTTCATAGACTTTCCCAGACTGCCAAAAGAAGGTCCAAGGCCTCAAAAAAGGTTATGAATCCTTGTTCAAAGGGCCCTTTGGCAAGTCATTCCTTTTTGCTCAGTGGAATTGGTAAATGAATTCCATCTACTTTCCCCTCTTAATAAAAGTCCTTGAACAAATCAAATTTCTGGTCTCTACCTTTCCACTCCATTCTGCATGGACTAGCAGAATAATCTTTTTAAAAGTCAAGAGTATGCAGGGTGTAGTGCAAAGAGCCCTGGGCTTGGAGTTCAGAGATCTGGGTGAGAATCTGATTCAGAGACATACTTGCTGTGGGACCTTGGACCAGTCACTTCTTAAGTTTCCTCATCTGTAAATTGAGTAAGATGGGACTCTTATCTTAAAAGGATGTTATTAGATGTGATACTGTGACCCATTAAAGGCCCTCTCAAATCTTGCCTGAATCTGTTGTTCCATTTTATGATCCCAAAGTCTACTCAGTATCTCTTTTGAGCGTATCTTACTTTTTACTTCCATGCCTTTGCTCTCATCATTTTTCCCCCTTTATTTACATGCTACCCACAGCCCATCCTCATCACTGTGGCTTTTTGTGGTTTGGACATTCTTCAGTTTTATTTAATGCTTCATAACACCATTTGGAGTTTTCTTGGCAAAGATACTGGAGTAGTTTTGTTATTTCTCTCTCTGGCTCATGATGAGGAAACTGAGACAAATGGGGTTAAATGACTTGTCCAAAATCACATAGCTAGGAAGTATCTGAGGCCAAATTTGAATCCAGAAAGATTCCAGGCCCAGTACTCTATCCATTGAGCCACTTAAAACTGCCTCTTGAATTCCTATAGCACTCATTTTAGGTTCTTTCTACTCAGTGGTATTTACATCTAACTAATAAAATACATACTGTATATTGCTACTTATCTTTCCAAAGTATCTTGGGAGGATCCTTCATACATTAGGAAATACTAACAGATAAAGCAGGAATGGGGGGTGGAACCCAGTATACTAGTCCAAAGCATTTTTGCTCCCTTTAAGGATAAACCAGGTTGTTGATGTAGGCTTGTTGGGTAGATTGACTGGCTCTCTTCTTTTCCCTAGGAACTTGTTTCTGAGTGCTGGGACAGATGGCCACATCCACCTCTATTCCATGCTGCAGGCCCAGCCCTTGACCTCTCTCCAGCTCTCTCACAAATACCTGTTTAGCGTACGTTGGTCTCCTGTCCGTCCTTTGGTCTTTGCTGCTGCCTCTGGGGAAGGTAAGGCTTTCCTTCATTTTAGGAAGCCTAATTGGGTCAGGAGAAACTCCCAATCCTCTTTGAAATCAGCCAGAAGAGTGGGAAGGTCATGTTTAGACAATTTAGTTCTCCTTTCTTGATGGGAACATGGGGTGATATTGCCAAAGCTATAGTCATTTTAATAGATTTTCACTCAGGGTCTTGATTTAAAGGTGGACTCTAATGATAGGGTGGTAAAGAGGAAAATCTGCTTACCCTTTTGACTCAGAATCAAGTCTCACCTTTAAAGTACCTATCATCAAGCACCCAGTGTAAGCACTCATACTATACTATTCCAAAAGTGATACAGTTCCTGTCTTTAGGGTTTATATTCTTCCTTTTTCTTTCTTAAAGGAGACATACAGTTGTTTGATCTCAGGAAGAGCTCCCAGAAGCCTACAGTTTCTATCAAACAAACCCCAGATGAAAGCCCTGTCTACTGTCTGGAATTCAATCTTCAACAAACTCAACTTCTGGCTGCTGGGGATGCCAAAGGTGTTGTAAAGATATGGCAGCTAAGCACAGAGTTCACAGAACAAGCGCCCCGGGAAACAGAAGATTTGGACCAATTGGCAACTGAGGTGGCTAGCTGAAGCTTCCTGAACTTTCCTTTTCCAAGGTGGTGACAGGCAGAAATGAGCAATGCAGGGTACTGAAGGTGCTTTTACCCCATGGCATACACAAAGAATTGTTATTTAAGGCTTGAAGAGTTCTGCTTCTATGAGCAGGCACTTGAGTATTAAGTCTGTTACTCACATGATAACATAAAGATTTAGGCATTTGCTAATACAAAGAGAAAAAAAGCTTTTTTTTTTTGCGGGGGTCAAGTCATTTATTTATCTTTTTTTTTTGCATACAGAAAATTGGGAGGAAACAGGAATGAAGTGAAGTGAACTTTATAGGATGTTCCCCCTTCAGATCTGGTTGGGGAGAGCTGGTTTTAGGTCAGAGGAGGAGACAGGGTGAAATTCCATAATTATTATAAACATAAATCTCCTGACAGTGATCCAGCCATTTCAATTGGACTCGTAACATTTTATTGAAGCACCATTTTCTCTAATATTCCCAAGCTAAGCAGTTTTAAAGGTTACATTTGGAAGTAACACTGTCAATGTTTTTTTCTTTAAGAGCACAAAGATGGACAGACATGCAGTGACGCAGCAAGACGAGCAGTGTTTGGCTGTGGCTAACACTAGGCAGGGGCTGTGAATCAATTCACAAAGAGAGAACGGGTAAATTCTACATAGTCAAAAGCAGAGGGGAGTTCACGGCCCTTGCCATCAACATAGGGCTTCATGTGTGAGATGCAGTAGTCGGCTTGTTCCCTGGTCAGATTCTGAAAGGGGAAAAATAGAGAGATTAGGAGGTCAGCCAAGTGGATCCAAGGGAGCTGAACTTTTGTCTTTAACCAAAACCAACTTCTGGAGAGCAATCTCTTGGGAGATTGAGAAGCCCCCAATCATTTGTTCCTTTCACAGAAGGATGAAAGAACACAAAGGAAAGAATCTAGAACCAACCCTCTCTACTCTGTGCCCTCTCCTTATTCAGGTAGAGATTGTAAACCCTGCCCAGGGTTTACTATCTCAGTGTGAAAATCATTATCTCAGGAAGTATACTTCAGGAGACCTGGCTTCTAGTCTGGTTCTACCCCAACTGGCCTTGTGGGTAAGTCACAAAGGGCCTAGAAACTGTCAGTTATATTCCAAAAGGGGACATTCTATAATACCTAAGGGAGTCATTACAACTATTATACACATAAGCTCAGACTGGTACAGTCTATATCTTGACCTGATGAGGTCTACAGCTTACGCAAAGACAGATTCTGACTTGTTGGGAAGAATAAATATATAAACAATATGGAACAACTGGGTTGCCTTGTGAGATTCCCACTGGTGATCCTCTAATTCTCTATTCCAGTCTATTTGAATGACTCATTATAAACTCCAGTGACTGAGATAAGAATGCCTGACAAGTTGCCTTGTGGCTCAGAACCATGCATACCTGGTACAATTCTTCCTTGGTCACGTAGGGTTTTCCTTCGGAACTGAGGGCCCGGAAAGCGCTCTCAATCTCCTCGCTGGATTTGACATTTTCAGTCTCTCGGCTGATCATAAAAGCCATGTATTCTTGCAGTGATACATGGCCATCCCTATGACAGAAAGTAAGGGAAAAAAGTTAGATGAAGGAACATTCATCCTAGAGATTGTGAAAAATTTTTGGCCTGGATGTCAACCTTTTACCACTGACCACTTTTTTATGGCTGGCACCATACCTGTTTGGATCCACGGTGTCGAGGATTGCCTCAAACTCAGGGTCTGGTTCTCCTTCTTCCACCATTGGCAGGTCATAACCGAGAGAGCGCAAGCAAGATTTAAACTCTTGGTGATTGAGGCGGCCAGACTTATCCTTGTCAAAATGTCTGGAATGCAGAGAACCAGGGAATTGGATTAAGAGGTGGCACAATTGTGTTGGGCAGCCCAAAGCGAAAAGCTTTTAGAAATCTCGATAGGGAATTGTGGCTGTACTCACTTAAACATCATGCTGAACTCCTTCAGGGCCTCTTCAGTCACACCAGTTGTATTCCTATCAACAAAAGCAGAGTTATGGACTTGTCCATGTAGCCTGGGCATTGGCAGAGGTCAAGTGCCAGCAACTGGATGGTCACTTGTCCTTTTGTCAATGAAAACAGAGTTCTTCTGTCCCCTGCTCCCCTTAGAAAAAAAAACTAAATCAACACACCTTATTTCCTATCTCGGTAATAACTCTAAGACATGAGGGCAAGGGCTAAGCAAATGGATAGAGGAGACATGCTTAGGGTGACACAGGTCAAATTTGAACCCAGATTTTCCTGACTCCAGGCATGGCTCTCTATCCACTGAGCCCTGTGGCTGCCTCTCTTTAACCTTTTAAAAACCTGAATCCCTAGAGAGTCTGAATACCAGATGGCTACTTGTTAAATGGTGGTGGTTCCTTCTTATGTTATGTAAATATGATTCAGAGAATCATGGGGCATGAAGAGACCTTAAGAAGTCATGTATTGTCCCCCTCTCAGTAGGCCTGTACCTGAAAGATAGCCGTTTCATCATTAAGGACACACATACTTTTCCTTCAGATCCAATGAAGAATTAAAAATTTTTGTAAGGAGGTTATTATATTTTCACCAATCTTCCTTTTTACCAAGATCACCCCCCTGCTTTTACCTAAAATGTCTAAGGCTCCCCTAGGTTTTCATGAGAACTAATGGGAAGGAATTTCTCATCTCACCATAAATGCCCTAATTACATCTGGGATAGATGTGGTACCTGGCCTGGATCTGCTGCTCCAGGTTGTGCTGCATTCGCATCCCAAGTTGGTCCAACTGATCCCACTGCTGGGCCAGCCCCACAGTGCTATGCTCAGTGTATTTGTTGTCCAGAATAAGTGCCTCCTCCATGGCTGCCCCCAGGTCCTCAATCTTCTTTAGCTGACTCCTCATGGCCCGGATCTCCTGGTGTTTACGCTGTGGGCAGGGAGAGGAAATTAAAAGATACAGGGAAAGGAATTGGTGGTGAGGATAACTATTCCCATATCCTTTTTTCCTTTTTCTTTTAAGATAAAAAGGCTACTACATAGAAGGTGTTTTGCTTTTTTTTTAAACTAGGAAAAGAAGCTTAGGGAAGGCATGAGGAAGAATTAAGAGTCCCGTGGTTTGTTCACTCAGGGCAGGACTCCCTCAGCAGCCTTTAGGGGTTAAATGCTTCGTGCCAAACTAGATCTCTTTAATCAAAGAGGAGGTGTCTGCTTATATCACAGGAAGCAGAGGGAGCAGGGTGCCTTACTTTAGTGGCTTCAAGCTGGGATTCCAGGGTCCCAGATTCTTCCACCATACAGGACCTAAACAAAGAAACAAGATAAACATTTGGGGAAAGAACAACAGGTTATGGGCTTGAAATTAACCCCATCCTCTTAGGAATGAAATAATACCTTTTGCATTTCATTTAAGTCCCTTTCTTTATGGAGCACAAAACACATCTTTCATTAGCTAACATCTCTTCATAGGTGCCCCATGAGGTAGCTAAGGCAAGAATCTCTATATTATAGATAAGGAAACTGAGGCTCCCCAGGGGCTAGGCAATTTGTTCAAAGATAGGGGACTGAATGGAGACAGGAATAGACACAAGGCTCCTTAGTCTAGTACTTCAATCATTTACTGTGCTTTTGCCATACCTGCCTCAAATCCATGCCTGGCCAATATCTCATTCCCTCATGTTTCCCCAGTCCCATTGTTTTCAATGGAGATGGCTCAGTTTAGGCAGTTATTTTCATGACCTTAGTTAGTGACTTGGGAGTTAATCTCAAGCTTCACGACTCCCATGGAAAGAACTGAGAGATATTTTGTGCTCAATCCAAGGTGCTCACCTCTCTCCCCACCTTGTAAGATTAGAAACACAACAACCGTGCTCTACGTACTAAGAAAAGTAGGAAATTCGAGAGAAGGATGACATGTATGGCCAAGATGTAGAGTCCCAAACCTCTAGCCAAAATATTTCCTTAAAATTGGGTTACCAGGGGCTTCCTCTTGGGGGCCTTTTCTGCAATCTGTTCATTGTGGGAGGGGGAAGTACAGTGCCAATACCAATGTACATGGGTATAGGCAATCCTGAAAACAAGGCTGCTATCTGAAAAACTTCATTAGTGAGCTGAATAATGTTTCCAGCTTGGAGTTGCTAACTAAGATGGTTGGCATAAGTTATCTTTAAAAGTTTTTTTAGAGCCCCAATCAGGAAAACAACACTGGCTGGTCTCCTGGATTCCTGTTCCAGATCCTGCATAAGGGTCTAATGTTGATGGCCAGAGACTTCACGGTTTGGTTCTTAACTGCTCTGAGTTCTTAATGTGTCAATGTGAGGTTTCACAGGTTTAGTTATGCCATATTCCCACAGGAAAAGCACACACCCAGGACCTGGGGTGGGAGTGGGGGTTTGGGTGCAGTGGAAAGGGCATTGTTCCCTCCTTCCCAAGCGGCCAAGGGCAGTGAGTTAGTGAGAAAGCAGAGCCGCCTAGGAAGTCAAGAGTGCATTGGTAAAACCACAGTGAGGTAAGAAGAGAAAATAAGAGGAGAAAAACCTTCCAGACAGATCATCCCCAACTTCATACTGATAGACACGAATGACCCGACGATATGCTATGCTATTCAAAGAAAAGAAACCAAATGAATACACACCAAAGGAGGAAGAAGGGAAAGAGGCAAGAGCACACAGACGCAAACACACTATGAGGTCCGAGCTGGCAATGCACAGAGAACAGTAACATCAAAGCTAAGGCAGGCGTCCAGTGGTGAACTAGAACTGCTACCCATGAGGGACCACAAGCAGGCTAAAAAACTCAAGAGGATTAGAATGGAAAGGGAAAAGACTATTTGGGATCCTCAAGGAAAATGAGCATTTTACTTCACCCAGACACTACCGGGGGATAGAGACCTCATACAAGGGCTTTGAGGGTGTGAGTCTGGGAAGGAGAGCCAAGTGATGTTGTCCCAGAGGTCTCAAGTTAGGTTCTTTGCTAACAACTTCTCTAACAATCCCTTTTCCTTCCTCCCAGGAATGACTTCATTCTGACTCTAACCTGGTCCCCCTAGCTTGTGCCCATAAAACCAGCATGGTTTCATGGTTACAAGAAGTAGCAGTCCTGAGGTGTGGCCTAACTTAATGGATCCAAATGCTATGAGGATGGGTGTTCCTATCTTGCATGGGAAGATCTACAGCAGATTTTATATTCTTTGATCAACCCTCCACTCAAGAAGAAAAGTTAGTACTGTACTCAAAATTTAGTTTTCAAAAATATCTTATTTCCCAGGGCAGGATAGGATCCTCACAAGTTCCTTTAAGTCTTCTTGATGGTTTAAAGAAGAGCATACTTTTCTTTAAGACCCGATAACACAGCTCTAGTTCTGAATATAAAATGAGTTATCATAGCTCAACCTATTTCAAGTAATTTGCATAGATGATCCCCAAACTGACAACAAGCTGATGTTTCTCTGTACTAGTCTGAGCTTTTCCACTTTTTAGATCATATTCCACCTGGCTTTGCCATATAACTATTGCCTGACAACTATTTGCCTACTGGGCAGATGGGGAGAACAGATATAGCCATGGTATGTTACACATCAATGGGGAAGCAAGAGTTAAACACTTGGGCTCTCTAACTGATGCCTTGTCCTCTTATCATGCTATTTTTGCCATTTCTGCCATAGGAGACTGTCTGGTTGACCAAAAAACAAAAAAGAGAAATGGCTCTCCTCCCCAGGCCTTGGGTCCTAAAGGGAACAGGCATACTTTTTTACAAAGCTTCTGAATGTCCAGGCTGGGCATCAGGGTCGAGGGGCACTCTCTTTTGGGGAGGGATGGTGCCTGGCACATCATAAGGGTGGTACAATCCACTCCTGGACAGGCAGGTCCATCATAGAAACATCCATAAGCCAAGCCACTGGGAAAAGGGGGGATTGGGGGAAGGGGAAGGGAACACAAGCACACAATACACCAATGCCACAATACAAGCCTGGGGAAAATAAAAAGGTGATATTAACCCATCGAGGAGATATGTTCTGTGGCGACGTGGATCCA
Source organism: Monodelphis domestica (assembly GCF_027887165.1). Taxonomy (NCBI): domain Eukaryota; kingdom Metazoa; phylum Chordata; class Mammalia; order Didelphimorphia; family Didelphidae; genus Monodelphis; species Monodelphis domestica. Next base: position 461,452,809 of record NC_077227.1, on the reverse strand, counting down.
AGAAGCAGGCAATGTCATCAAGAGGAGCAACCATTAAGAGGGGAGAAAAAAGAAGAGAAAAAAACATTATTAGTATAACGTCTATGCATCACACACTTCCACTAGTCCTTCAACAAGTAGGCACTTAGCAACTGCTATACCCGAGGCATGATGAAGGGAAGCCTTTCTATTCCCAATTCCTGGATTTTGGAAAATAGTATGAAAAATTTTTTGGCTTTCTTAACCAATCTCTTCTTTACTTGAAGAAACAGATTTGTCTTAACTTTCTTTCTGCTCCTTTCACAAGCACCCACTATGTGTCAGATGAGGTCTAGGCAACAAAACTATAAAAACAACAGTCTCTGTCATGTGAATGAAATGGTAGCCAGTTTGGCTGGAGAGGAAGGAAGAGATGTAATGGGACCATGACAGGCTTTAAATGCCAAACGAGAATTTCTATTTTATCCTGGAGGTAACAGGAAGCCATGAAAACATTTTTGGTGGCCAAGTTTCAGTGAGAATTCTTAAGTGGTCTTTTTTGAACACTTACCTTCACCTTAAAATCCATACTAAGTATTGGTTCCAAGGTAGAAGGGTGATAAGGGCTAGGCAATAGGGGTCAAGTGACTTGCCCAGGATCACACAGCTGGAAAGTGTCTTAGGCCAGATTTGAATTTAGGACCTCCTGTTTCTAGCCCTGGCTCTCAATTCACTGAGCCACCAGCTGACTCCTTAAGTGGTCTTCTCTAATCTGAGTTGCAGTTTTTGAAGGCCAGGAGGTACTGCATTAGATATAAACTCTAGAAAGACTCTACAGCACAGCGATTTCAAAACAAGACTTGCCCTAAGGGCTGCTCTGTTATTTTCTCGTTGTGTATGTTTCTTGTGTGAAATAACATAAAGGGAATGCCTTAATGTCCCTGAAAACTAATGACATTTACTTTGTGCTGGATTAATGAGGAGCTAGATACCTGGTCTCCTGGATCCACTGGTGGAAGGCATTGGCATGCTGGGCAAACTCCTGTCTTAACTTGTCATTCTCCTCTTGCCTTCGCTGTTCCTTCTGAAGCTCCAGCTCCCGCTCCTAAAAGCCAGAGGGAGACAGAGTGAGCATTCAGGGGATAGCAACCAGGATGGCAAAGGGGCCCTGAGATTATATCATATGAGGAGTGGTTAACAGAACTGGGATGTTTAGCTTGGATATTAGAAGACTTAAAAGAGGACAGACACAACAGTTCTCAGTATCTGACATGCTGCTATGTGGGAGAAGCATCAGTCTTGGTTTTGGATTGGTCCCAGAGGACAGAAAGCTCAGTGGGTAGAAGCTACTTGTTAATTCTTATCAAAGAAGGGAACAAATGATCAAAAGGAACAATTGTCAAAGAAGCCTGGGTTCTAAGAAGGCTGATTTTATCACCTGTTGAGGACACTGTGGAGGAGTCCTTAACCTGCAATGTGAACTCGGATTTTTAAAAGAATATAGTTTGATAACTTATTTCATTATGTTAGTAATTTTACGCAATTTAAAAACATTCTAAGAAGGAGGGGTGGGGAGGTTGTAGGCTTCAAACTGCCAGAAGACTAAAATCTCTGGCTGTGTAGATGGAGTTCTTCAAAGTAGGGGTTCACTACCAGTGCCTTAGAAGTCTTTTCTTTCTCTTGAGATTTGACATATTGGCAGGAAAGGTCAGTTTGGAGTGGAGAATCACTGAACTAGGGACAAGAGGCTTAAAGTTCTGTTTCCAAATCATAGAGGGATAGTAGAGAAGACTTACTTTGATGATTTTCTGTAGGTTCCTCCAGGTTTCTTCCAGGGCCTCCATGGTGAACCAAGTATAGGGATTGGAGGCCACCCGGAAGCTCTTGATCTGTCGGTCTAGTTCAGCCAGCTGATTAAAATCTGCCTGGGCAGAGCTGAGTGAAGAGCGGAAGGCGTCATGGGCTTCTCGCAAAGCTTTGATTTCCTCCAGTGAATTGCATCGAACGGGGTCTGTTAGGTCCTCCTCAGCATTTTCAAACCAGCTGTTGAAGGCTGAAGCCTTCTTGGCAAAGGTCAGGAAAAGATCTTCCACCTGGAAACAGAGGGTTTATAACAATTTAAGATAGTGACAAACTTATTTTAAACCCAGAGGGCATCAGAAACACCTGTTAGTTTCTGGCCATCCTTACATTTTAATATCTATTCTCTCTGATTTTCTTTGTTTTCACTTCTGTCAATCAGCATCCCTATCAACCATCTCTCCTCCACCATAACATAATGGAATTACAAAGTCCTTTGCATTTTTAAAGGAAACTTCCTAAATAATCTACATATGCCCATATGATGTGCCATAAAGAGCTATATGCCACCTTTGGTTTGCAGTTATTACTGTAACAAATAAAATCCTGGTTCATACATCAAGAAAATTGGGTAACTTTTCAGTTTGGCCTCTACTTCAGAGAGCAGACTCATTCTCATCTTTACCTTTCGGAAATGTTCCTGGGCTTCTAAAAGCTTCTTCTTGCGAGTAGCCGAGTTGGCTAGTAACTGATTCCAGCGTTTCATGAGAGAGGCATGGCGAGCCTCAATGGCCTTGGACTGAACATGCTTGGCAGCTAGCAGTTGATCTTTGAGGGCTGTGATATTCGCAATCCCTTCTTGCTGGAAGGCCTGAAGCCCTGCGTCAAAGGTTTCCTGTGGTGAAAATGGGGTTAGGATGATGAGAGACATAAGAGTAAGCAGCTCACCTAACCTGCTATGGAAAGTAGGGGCCACTGACCTGTTTGGTGAGAAGAGTCTGAACAGAAGAGAGGTCCCTACCATAGTCATCTGTCTTCAGACTGTTTTCCTTCTCACCTGGAAATTTAAGGTTGGAAAATATGTAGCAACCCCTTCTCTACAAATGAGAAGGGCAAAGCAACATTTTGAATAAATTCAAATTCTATCAAACTTTTTCTACACATTTTTAGGCCAGCAGTGGAATCATGGGCCAAGTTGCTTCACTTACAAACTTTAGTTTCCTCAGCTACAAAACAAAGGAATTAATAATGATGAGCTTTTTACCCCAAATCAAGAAAAAGGAAAAAGACCTATATGTACAAAAACAGAGCAGCTCTCTGTGGTGGCAAAGGACTGAAAACTAAGGAATGGCTAACTAAACATACTATTGTATATGAAAGCAATGGAATATTAATATTTTGCCTTAAAGAAATGAAAAAAAGGAAAGATTTTGGAGAAACTTGGAAAAGAATGGAGTGAATAGAACCAGAAGTTCATTATAACACTGTAACAAGAAAAATTCTGAAAGACATAAGAACTCTGGTCAATACAATGACAAACCACAATTCCAGTAGACTGATGAGAAAACATGTTATGTATATATATATATAGTATGTCCTGAGAGATGATGGGTCTTGGTGCAGAATGAGATGGATCGTTTTTGGATATGGAGGGAGGGTAGGAAACACATGAAAAAAATAAAGCATTTGTTAAACTAATGACATTCTAGGGCTTCCCTTTTATTCTTTATCTAGGAAGAAAATTTAATTGACTGTAGCCAGCATCTCACTGAATTACTCACCAATCCAAGATTCTACCACATCAGCCTTCCAATTGAACTGAAGGAAAGCTGAGTTCTCATCTAGCTTGGCCTTCCTCTGAGCTGCAGCTTTTTCTAGGTCAGATACCTTCCCATTCAGGCCTTTCATTTTAGCAGAAATATTCTCCTCATGGTGATTGTTCTATGGAATCAAAAAAACCAAACGCATTGGCTTACATCACCTCCTGGTCTTAACCTCAGAAATGGCCACCTCAAATCCTGTCCTCTACCCAAACTCAGAAAGGCAACAATGCCTAGAAGAATGGCCATTTAGGGACCAACAGTAATGTGAGAGGATAATTAGCTAAGACATCAACAAAATAAGAGATAAGCTTGCACCTTATTTTATATTTATGTAACAAAGACTAGTAAATATTTCCTGGGTTACTAAAAATAGGAAATAAAAAAATCAACTTGGCATTAGATAAATGTTTTCTTTTATGAAACACAGAAAAGGAAGTGTTACTCTATGTGGACTTTTTACTTGGAAAAAACAAACAAACAAACAAACAAACAAACAAACAAACTGCAAAGCAAGTTCTCAGGGTCAATCAAAAAGCAGCCCATCAGGGGCAGCTAGGTGGCTCAGTGGATTGAGAATCAGGCTCAGAGACAGGAGAGGTCCTGGGTTCAAATCTGGACTCAGATACATTAAGTGACTGGAACAAGTCACTTAACCCCCATTGCCTAGCCTTTACCACTCTTCTGCCTTGGAGCCAATGCATAGTTTTGATTCTAAGACGGAAGGTAGGGTCTTAAAAAAAAAAAAAAGCAGCCTATTGATTTAACCAGAGGGAGATAGAATTTTTCTTTGATCTAAGTTTACCTTCTTAATGAGGTCCTGTCCATTGGTACAAACATCATTCACTCGGTCTTTGTGGACAGTGAAGTCTGTTTCAAATGCTTCATGTTTCTTCAGCAAGCCCTATGGGGGAGAGACAATATCTGTGGCTAGGACTCAGAGCCAGGTCAGTACTATGATTCACAGTTTGCTGGCTCCTTCTGTCATGCAAAAGACATTAAGAAATAAAGCACAGGTTTAAACTAAATACGCTTAGCAAAAACAAAGCCAAATTAAATAATTTTGATAAGAGGTAATTATTCTTATTTTAATGCTTTTTATCCAGTGGTAACAGCACTTAAAATCCTAGTATGGGAAACAACTCTTTCCATTTGTTCTTCTTTGACTGAGTCAACATAAAACTTGGGAAAGGAAGTTCAACAACAAGTTTAATTCAGACTAAATAATCATGCTGAACAAGTGACCCGTTTATTTAGTAGTTCAAAGATTAGAAAGTCCAGTTCATAATGGCAGTTTAGGGAATTCTAATTCTAATTCAGTTTCTCACAGGATGCTGTTACCATGTCTGGGGTACATCCCTGATCTTTGAGAACCAATATCATGCTCTCTCAATAAAATGACCTTTTGCGCCTTCATCAGACAATGCTGGGTGGACCTTATGTCTAATCTAACAGAGCATTTTATTTCCATGGGAAGGATGAAATATGGTATCCAGTGAGGCATAATCAGCAAAGGGAAAATTAGATCACTTTTATGCTATTCTGACAAAAAAAAGAAAATATTTTGAAAATAGTAGCTATTACAAGAATGGTGATCTTTCTAATAGTCTCATTTACCTGGATAGCAGCAAGAGTATCTCCATAATCCTCACTAGCTACCAAGGTCATTTTTTCATTGATCCAAGCTTCCTCTTCCTCCACATTGGCAACAAACTGCTGATACTCCAAGGACTCTTCCAAACGTTGGCCCCTATTAAGTGTGAAAAGCAGCTATTCTAAGTTAAGCTCTGGTGTCTCTCTTCCTGAATATAGAGAAGCTAGAAACGGGCATACAAAAAGGATGGTGAGAGTCTCCTCCCCTTATTCTGAAGGTACTTGTCATCATAGCTAAACAGAAGTCCTGTAACTCTAAGGTCGAAACAGATACTATTTAACTTCCTTTTCTTTCCTTGTGGTCAGGGCACAATAGGTAGTCAAGTTGCCTTAATGTATGTCCTCCCTTGGAGTTGAAGGCAGGATCCACAGAGCTGGGTGGGTAATGGACTGTGTACATGCTAAAGGGTATAGGGTCCAGGAATAGGCGAAGAGAGACAAAAGTCTATTCCAGTTCACTCTGGCCTCAGGGTACAACAGACACTGTTAGCATTTGATACTGTACACAAAGAGTGAGAAACCAAGTCCTTGCTTGGTTCATGAAACTCAAAGGAGCAGGCTCAGGGTTTCACTCACCGAGCAGCTGCCAACTGCTTCAGCTCCTTCCAATGCTCCACAAACTGGGCCAGGCGCTGCTGGATCTCCTCCTTGCCAATTGTGTTGTCATCAGACAATTTCTTTCCAGTATCCAGGACAGCCTGAGAGGCAGGAAATAATCACATGAGCTCTGCTCTCCCACTATCTAGTCAGGTCTCTTGGCTGTATACTTCTTTTATGATCCAATCAGACTGGCCTCCTTCCTCTTTGAGTCTTTTGATTCTTAAGTGTTTTATTAAGCAACTGAGATGCCCATCTATGCTGAGCATGCCAAGTACTGTCCTGAATGTCACTGATCCCTCTCCTCTCTTTTCAGTGTGCCCCAAGAATCAAATAAGGTCATCCCTCTGCTTTGTATAACTCAGGACACTACTGTTCTGGCTCTGTCTGGTCAAGTGTTCACCAGTCTCTCCTATCCAACTCCTACAATTTATTTACCTGGATGGCAGGTTCATGTGCAGCTAATTCGGCTTCTAGGCGTTTATGTTTTTTCCTCAGGTTCTGTACACCTGTTAAATCCCGGCCATAGTCCTCTGAACTCACCAGGAGCTTCTTCTCCCTGTACAAGAGAAAGCAAAGGAAAAAGTTAAATATCTAGGTTTTTTTAGGAGTGTTAGATCGGTGAATCACGAAGTTGTATTCTAGGTTAAAAAAAGATGGCTTTCAGTGGAGGCAAGGCCCAAACTGTTCCTCAGTCCTAACACTATAAATATCTTCAAAAATCCAACCCTCTCCTTGACCCTTCTTTGCAAGTTTTCTTGGAGAAGGATTTGGGGTGCCACAGGAAGGCCCTCGTATTACTCAATTTGCATCAGTTTTGCTCCAAAATATCAAAATTCTGATTAAAAACTCTTTAAAAGAAAGGAGACCCAAATCTTCTAGGCCACGCCATCTAGGGAACTGTGACTGATTTACCATCTCATTTATCTTCTCTAGAATCATCAAATCTTAAAGAGAGTTTAAAGAGAACTCAGAGATCTATTTTAACTTCCTCCTTTTACATGTCAAGAAGTAGAGGCCCAGAGAAACTTTTTCAAGGTCACAGAGCAAGTTAGCCTCAAGAAGCAGAGAACTCTTTTTAATATATAGCTGAAGGTGATCAAGGTCTACAGACTAAAGTGACAAGCCTTAGGACATCTAATGACTCAACAGTACCTGCACGGCAGACTGCCTAAGATATCACTTCATTCATTTACTGCCCACTGGTTCTGAGTCCCTGCCCCAGGTAAAAATTTTGATGACCAAATCTCAGAAGCACGTACTTGATCCAGGACTCCTCATCATCCATGTCCCGGAAAAACTGGTGCAGCCGATGTGACTCATTGAGCTTGGCTCGCCTGGCAGCTGCCATGCCCTTGATCCTCTGGAAGCGGCTGTTGATAGTGTCTCGCTTTTCCTTCACCTGAGAAGTGTCGAAGGCGCTGCTTGTCATCAGGCTGTCTGCTTGGCCATTTAGATCTTTCAGACGATCCTGTGGATACAGGAAAAGTGTAGGAAAGCTGGGTCTCTAGCATTGCAGATGCAAGCAATGAAACCTGGGTCTTATCAGTTAAGCTCCTCACTGGGCTGAGGGCATCAGCATCTCATCACCAGCTTATTCACCAGTTTGCAGAAGTAAGCTTCCAGGACGTTCTACTGGGTGAATGAGTACTCTTGAAGGAGTACACTGCAGACCTGGAGGCATCAGATCACAGAAGTCATTTGGGCCACTGTCACAGAACCCCCTGGCTCGTCCTGTGGGCTCTTAGCTGAAAAGGTCTTATCTCTCCTTTCTGGAGGCAACCTTACCTCGTGGGCTGATATGTCTGCCTCAAGTAGCTGATGCTTCTTCAGCAGGTTATTCACAGAAGCTAGGTCTTTACCATAATCTTCTGAAGCTAAGAGAGCCTCAACCTGGCAGAGGAAGAACCAAAGAAGATGATGCAATGTCACATAAATCTATACCTTTATGAGAACAAGACTGAAGTCACCTTTGAATCACCTGAAAGCTTAGTTGTTGTTGTTTTTAATCCTTACCTTCCTTCTTAGAATCAATACTATGTATTGGGCTAGGCAATGGGGGGTTAAGTGATTTGCCCAGGGTCACACAGATGGGAAATATCTGAGGTCAAATTTGAACCTAGGACCTCCTGTCTCCAGGCCTGACTCTCAATCTACTGAGCTACCAAGCTGCCCCCTGTAAGCTTAGTTTTTGCACAAACTATTTAATTTTAGGTTTTGCACCATCCAACACATTTTTAAGTTGTCCTGGTCACCTATCTTGGACATAATTGGGAAGTATAGACTATCTTAATTATTAGTATATACAATTCAATTAAAAAGTTCAAAGTACAGTAAAAACACTGGAACAAATTTTAAAATCAAATAAATTATTTTTCATTATCTACTATTTTGGCTTATAAACAATGAACTTTTTTTGTAACCCAAAATCAGACTAAATACAAACCCTTCTTTATTAAAAAATTCCATTTAGGGAAGTAATTTACAGTTGATGACCTACCTGGGCCAAGGTTTGCTTTAAAAAAATCTTCTGCTCTCTCTTCAAATAGGGCATTAAGAGCTATTTTCCTAAGTTTTTGGTTAGCTTGCAAGGGATATACTAAAATGAAGGGAAAACATTCTACTGGTACAGTGGGAAAGTTTCTACACTTACTTCTGACAACCAGAAATCAAAGTCCTTGATGCCAGTGTTGAAATTCTGTTGCTTGTTGGCTTCTTTCAGCTTCTGACTCTTCTCAGCTGATTTCTGCACTAAGAACTGCCACTGATCAGCGAGTGCTGCTAGACGAGCCTGTGCAAGAAAGAGAGAGAGTAAGGAAATGAGAGGTGCCCTAGGAAGCCTCTGTCTGTGCCAATCTATACTAGGATTTCCATTTAGGACAATGATGGATCTTGGGGTGTGCTGACATTTAAAGGTAAGTGAGGAAGGTCAGATAAGGCAATGTACAACAATAGGAAAGGTAAAGATTCAGACCTTAACAGCATCTTCACTGCCAGCACAGGCCCCTCGCTCAATGAGGGAGTTGCCCATGTCAATTACACCCCGGATTCGGTCAGCATTGGCATGCAGCTCAGCTTCAAAGGCTTGATGCTTTTGGTGTTTGCTCTGGAGACAGCAAAAACAAGTGTCATTACACAACAATTTGGACTGGGCTCCAAAGCTGTTCTCATGGATAAGGTTAGCAACAGAAAATTCTCTCAAGAGAAGAGTCTAATAAAGGAGTGTGAAAGGAAAGGAGGTATCAAAATAACTAAAATAACAAAGGCTGTTAATGGTAGAATTCTTCCCTTTTCCTCGTGAGGTTAAACAGGTTTCAGTGAGGGCTCTAAAATAATATACACTCTATTTTATAATATTATATATACTATGCTCATACCATCATATCTTATACCATAAGTAAATTTCAATTTTGTTTTACTTGCAAATTAATTTCCTCCACCTGGAAACACCATATATTTGAAAAGCCAAGAAGCAGAGAGAGGGATAGAACCATGAGAACAACTGGACCCAATGGGTGGAAAACAGGGAATATACCCTTATTAGCATAAAAAAACTCCACACAATAGCAATTATGACAACTGCAACTCTCCAACTCTGAGAATGACAACTAGGGAGAATCATATTCAAACAAACACATACACAAACAAACACAAAACCTCCAAAGAACTCAGAAGGCAGAGGAAAAAAAAGAGAAAAGGTACTACTTTGCTAAGGATTCTGCATCAAATGTTTTCTTACAGAGGCAGCAACTATTCAAGGATTGGGGCTATGCCACGGCTAACAAATCTGTTACTGAGAGTTAAGATGATGAAGGTGATGGGAAAAAAGGAACTTACCAGAGAATTTGCAAAAGGAAAAAAAGTCACTTAATATGACAATCTCATTATTAGCTTAACACAAACCCAGAAGGACTTACCATGTCTGAAAAGCTTACAACTATTACCTTTCATTAATTCCTGTTCTCCTCTATTTCTGATTATTTTGCACTTCAACTCCATTCTTCTCCTCTCCTCATCAAATTCTTCTTATTCTTTCATTTGCTTTTCACCCATTCATTCAAGTGACTATTCCATGACATCTAAATTATTTATTGTCCTCTGGGTAAAAACTCTCATTTGTCTTAGAGTAAATTGCTGTCCTACCAGGCTTTTAATGCAAAGATTAGCTTCTCCTTTTGTTAATTAGGTAACTTTTTTTTTTTAAAGAAATGATGACCTGAAAGTTCCGTATGTATTATTATTCCATTCTTGGCCAAAGAAAACTAAGTCAAAGGTCTAAAAAGAGGATACTAACATCTGCTAAAAAGATGTTAACATCTAACAAAAATATGGAGCTTAATATTCTCTGATACTAAGCATTTCTGTGAAAAGAAACTAAATACTGCCTCAGAATCAAACATATCATGCAGAATATGCCTAGACAATGAGTTTTTTAGGCTGCATGATTAAAACAAAGAAAGCCATATCCCGTAAGGGACACCTAGATGAAATATGGATGATTAGAGATGCCAAAGATGACTGGACTAACAAAATGAAATGAACACGACCAGGTACCAATGATCTATACAAAAGAAAACAAATACTGGCAGCTAATGAACCAAGCTCTTAAAAAACAAAACAAAACAAAACAACAACAACAACAACAACAACAACAAAACCACCAACCAAACTTACCAGCAGCTTGGAAAGCTACAAAATAGATTAAGAGAACAAAAGTTCAGTACACTGACAGATCAGTATCAGTTGCTAAAAATTACTATGCTATTCATACTTACCCCCTAAAAGTCAGCTTTTTGAAACAGTTAAAGATTTAAAATGCTTGATTTTAGACTAATTTATGCTATTTGGTCTTAAAATCATGTCACTGGGCAAGAAGACAGACATGAGAGCAAATGGTTACATCAATTCCAATGCTTGGATCAACTGAGTATTTTCCTGGGTTTCTCCATGAGTAACAAAAATGGGTTGCTTCACTTTCATATCTTTTCTAACACTTGTTAGGGTTCACAAAGCCTTCATGGGGCTAGATTTCTAATCAGTTCAGTAACTCACCTGAATGTTGGTAGGATCCTTATAGGATTCATCACTTGCTGTCTGCAACTTTTCACTGATCCAGGCCTCAATCTCATCCACATCTCTACTGAACTGCTGAAGAGTTTGTGATTCTCCTAGCTTGGATCTTTTCTCAATCATTTGGGCTTTTAGGCGTCTCCACCTACAAAAAGAAAATTAGACCATGTTAACATATTTCTATAATCCAGTATGAGATAAAAAAGCAAATGATGACCCACAACAAGGATTGGTGTGCAGCTGCCTAGAATGATTTCACTTTCAAAATAAAGTTTGCAATAAGCTATAGTATTGCCAGCCTTTGACCTAGTGGGGCAAAATTAATTCCTAAGAGATTTGTCATACTTACCTATCCAGAACCTCATTGCGACGGTTAGAAATGTCTCCTTTAGCATAGTGATCCGCAGAGATTAACTGGTCTGCAAAGGACTGTAGAGCTGCAATCTTCTCCTCCTGTTAAAGAAGGAATGCATAATTTGGAGTTGGGAAACACATGCAGGATGAAATACCTATAGAAGAATTATTAAGCCATGGCTCCATGTGAAGATGTTAGAAGAAGAATAAGTGCTCTTAGTGACTGAGAAAACCTTCATTGTGAAAGTGAATGTGCATTAACCCTTCAGGCTACCTTTTATTTATGACATCTGAGTACTTCATTATCAAAAAAGAACTTGACTCAAGAGGAGCTCATAGTTTTCTTTAGAAAAGAGAAAAGACATCCAAGGTTTGGCAGTAGGAGTCTGTAAAATACACATTTCCTGCCTCCACTTGCACTCTCCAAACTGGATAAAGGTCAATTTTTCCATTGGTGGATCCTGGGAGTTGATGGTAGTTTCTAAAATAGCCTTCTTATTACTCTTGTGCCAGCTGTCATTGTGAAGAACTACCCCCCTTTTTGGGAGGGGGAGGGAAAAAGGGTGAGGGAAGAGTATGTGTGTGACTATTTCATATTCTAACCTGCTCAAATCAGGAGGGTGAAATATGCAAAGAGAGGCAAAGAATGTTCCTAGGGAAGGTGATAGTTCATTAAATGTTGTACCTGAACATTGATTGCTTTATCAAAGTCTTCATGTTTCTTGATCAGAGCCTCTACACTATCCAGAGAGTCCCCTCGATCTTCAGTATTTAGAAAAGCCTCCCGAGCAGCCATCCAATTTTCTGCCTGTTCACAATCCCGGTGAAACAGCTGAGGAGAAAAGGTCAATGAAAGCTCAGTCAATAGGAGAGAGATCTATGGTGAAAAAGAAATGAATACCAAGGGTCACTAGGTACCTGCAGTTCAAGACACTGGTCCAGCATCATCCTGCGCTGGATCCAGGCTTTCTCCAGGTCAGCCCTCTCTTGATCGAGAATATCTAGTTTCTCTTTGATCTCGGGGCTGGCATAGTGCCCACGAGCCAACAGCTGCTGCCCAAACTGCTCAAATGCTTGGAAAGTGCCAGCCCTGGCATCAATTTCTGTTCGGTGTTCCTGCCAAAAGAAGGGAAAGGATTAAATAACTGGTGGTGGTACGTCCACTCCAATGTGATCAACCTACTCATAACAAAAGGTGGAGAAAAGTCTTCAACAAAGAGGAAATAAGTGGACTTCAAATATATGGTGACCTTAACATGCAGCAGGGAAGTCTCACCTACCTGATGTCTTTCTAACAAAGCTTCAGCTCCTGTGACATCCTTGGCTAATTCATCAGAGGATACTAAGCCCCGGATTCCATTGATCCAAGACATGAGGTCCCTGGAAAACAAACCCATGGAGAAATGCTATTATGTTCTCTGACAGGCATGGGGGAAATATAAGCCATCTGTCCAAGAAAATATGGTAACTTGCAAGTGCTAGGGCTTAAGCTTCTACCAGTATTCAAAAATCAGGAACTTCACAGATGAAAAGCCAACAATTCCACTGTTCAGCTCTTTTTAACAAGACAGACATCTAGAAACCTTATAAAAGCAACAACTTAGGAGAGAAATGGGGGAGACTGGTCTTATTTTTCATTTAGAACCGTAAAAAACCCCACATCCAAATGGAAGCAAACATGTCAAACCTCCATATTTGTTTGTATGAATGCTTTAGATCTTTACCGGAAATCACTGAGGAAACGTTGCAGGTCATGAGAATCCCCCAACTTGGCCTTGCGCTGATCAGCTCTTTTTCCTAAGCTGTTCCAGGCCTGATTTAGCTCAGTGCATTTCTCTTGAAGGTCTTCAGCCGATTCAGGATGGGACTGGATTAGGCGCTCGGCAGTTTCCCCGAGGGAATTTACCTGAAGAATAAAAGAAACCAGAAGAACAAAGTCAGGAACCAAGCTCTGGAGAATCACAATTCTTCTGCTCTGTGTCTGGGAAGGAGAATGAGTCAGAAAGAGGCTCACCTTATCACCTAATGCTGCTAGGTCTCTCTCAAAGCCCTCATGCTTGCGTTGCAATGCCTGGACACTGGCCAGATCGTGTCCATAATTGTCTGTATTTAAAGCTTGATTCTTTTCTTCAATCCATTCCTTAGTTTCATCAGCATCTCTACAGAAAGGAAAAAATTATTTGAGATGTGCCTAAAGATCAATTTACATGCTTTAGAACATGGTTTTCAAAACATTAACAATGGGACTTTAACCTTGGTAGTATATAACAATGTGGTTAAAGGGGCAGGATAATTTTATTTTTTAAACTATATCAACACTTTACACTCTTCTCACCATCCCTCAAAGTAGTACTCCTTTATAACAAAGATGGTGCATAATGAAACCAAACAAATGAACAAAAAGGTCATGTCGGACAAAGTCTGCTTCAGTCCAAACCTGCAATTTGCCACCTCTGCTGAGAAGTAAGAATATTTTGTCAATAGTCCTCCGGAGTCATTTTAGGTATCACTAAGCAGACTGGTGCATAATTAAATATTTCCTGGTACCAGTGGCAGACATACCCACATCAGCATTTTTCATAGCAGCAAAAAAAAAAAATGCAAACAAAATGGGCACCCAATCAGGGAGAGGAGCTGAACAAACTTTGGTAGATCCATTTAATTGTGAGGAATGAAAAAAAAAAGATGGTGGTGGTAGGGAATACTTCTCTCAAAGTTTTATATCAGCAGAACTAGGGAAAAATTTACAATGTAATGAAATCACCATTAAAAGGCAGCTGAGCTTCAACTGCCTCTTAGCCCTCAAAAACAGATGAACACATTCCCAATGGTGGCAAGGTAGACAGACTGCCAAAGGAGTAGAATGTGGCACAAGTAAAGTGAGGCCATCAAGTATTTATTAAGCGAAAATCCCTGTGCTAAGGTACATGTGCTGTTAGATATGGTCATTTTGTATTTTGTCTGTTGGTTTTAACTCAAATGTTTTTCTTCGATTCAAGGGATCATTCAATTAGGAAGGACTGGAAGACGGTACATAGGTTAAATGGCTGTGGTAAGAGAAACAAGTTATCAACTTAAATAAAAAGAATAATATACTTTTTTTTGGGCCAAGATTCAAATTTTGGGTTTTTAGTTAGTTACAATATGAAGTTATTTACCTCATATTGGTTTATCTGCTTTATCTCTCAAGCTCTCTCTCAAAGGACATCAGCAAAGTTCTCTATTTGGTTACAGAAATCAGCTACACAAGCATAAAATTAGGAAGGCATGACCAGGCAACAATGTGCCTGAAAAAAAAAAAGATCTGTGCAGCTGAATTTTTGAAGCACAATACTGGTAATTAGTATGACATAGCTGCCCCAAATCTTACCAGTCTTCAGCTCTATGAAGAATGATGAGAGTTCATTCAACTCTACTCTGACTTGGCTAGGCCACATCTGGAGTATTGCATTCACTTGTGGGTACTGTATTTTAACAAAGGCATCAGCAAATGAGCAGTCCAGAAATAGGCTATCCAAATGATCAGAGAATCAACTACAGAACCTGAAGCTATTAAACTCAGGAGGGATGTGATAGTTGTCAACAAGTATTTGAAGTGGTGTTATTAAAAAGGTTTACTCTTGTTGTGAACACTGCATCTGATAAATCAGAGTTCAACTTCCCATTCACTGTGAACGTCTTGTATTCCTCACAAGTTATTCAATCTCTGCTTGAACACCGAAGATCACTACCAGTTACTTTAAAAATGATATATTTATAGAGAGATTTATAGTTCTAAAGCATGTCACATGCAGATCTCATTTGAAACTCATGACAAGCTAAGTAATGTAAGTATCATTAACCTCACTTTATAGCTGAAAAAACTGTGGCAGGTGTTCTTTCCACTACATCGTATTACTTCTCTACCTTCTCAGGTAAGCTCAGCTCACTCTATTTAAAAAAACCTCAAAACTTTTTTAATAGTTAAAAAGTTCAACAGAGTTAAATAAAAATCAATGTAGTGGCTTTACAAGGAAACACATTATCCTAGAAGACTAAAGAAGACTTTTAAATCAAAGTCTGCATTAGAGGTTGGCAAACCAGGACCAGCAGACCAAATCTGGCTTGGTGTCTAAGTTTTGTGGGTGCCACAAGCAAAGAATGGTTTTAAACATTTAAAATACACTTAAGGAATATGAACTTTAAAATATATATATTAAAAGGTAAAAACCATTCCATTGAAGATAGGTATTCTGATTGGGGCGAGGGTGGGTGAGGTGGTATGATTACATTTACAATTCTAAAAACAAAACAAAACAAAAATCCCATTCTCATGCTTGGAAGTCCTACAAAAATATGTGGCAGGAAAAAAAAATCATTATTACTCAGTAGGTTGGATTTACCCAGTGGGCCATGTCAACTCCTAGTCTATATAGGGAGTATTCCTTTTCCTAACCCTTTAGGGATCTAAATCACTGTTATGTTCTAAGATTATTACAAATCAAGTACTAATATTTTCTTATACTTATCCTCTGCCCCATTTCTAAAAATGGTCATCAACAAGGACCTCTCACCTATGGAATCTCTGTACTTCATGGGCACTGCCCAGAAGTTGGCTCCGCTCTTCAGCCAACTGCTGTAGGGACCTCCAGCGCTCATTTAGTTCCTAAATAAAAGAAAGAAAATCTTTGCTTTTTACTTATAGTTTTTGCCCTACCAATGGGGGTTTCATGTTTTTACTGAACTATTCCATTCTTGGTGATGATGGTAAAGGAAGCTGAGATGAAGGGAACCAATAAGGTTTGACATGTGTTCCTTAGTTTCTAGGGAAACCTTTTAACTTGATTAATGAGTATGCAAGTGAAGTTATGTCACTAAAGGGCCGAACAAATGAAATCGTTTAGACAAATTAAAACCTCATTATCTTATACACAGAGATAGGATCATGGCATCCGTTTAACCTTTATCTAGTGGTATTGGCTACTTCTTAGCACTTGAACTATATTCAACATCTTTCAAAAGTAGATCAAGAATGGGGGAAGCTGGGTAGCTCAGTGGATTGAGAGCCAGGCCAAGAGATTGGAGGTCCTGGGTTCAAATCTGTACTCAGACACTTCCCAGCTGTGTGACCCTGGGCAAGTCACTTATCCCCCATTGTCTAGCCCATACCACTCTTCTGGCCTTGGAACCAATACACAGTATTGACTCTAAGATGGAAGGTGAGGGTTAAAAAAAAAAAAGTAGTCAAGGGAGTCTTGACCTCCACAATGACTTAGGTGATAAAAATTAACCCCAAAGCTCAGGCATCTAAGGAGAAAATGAATTTCTCACATTTGTTGAAGAGCCCCTTAATTAATAAATACAAAGCATTCTATATTCCTACTCTAATCTACAAGTTAAAGAGAAGAGCCTGTCATTGTTTATAAACATACTCTCAAAACAGGTGATTTAGTTTCAAAGTAAAGTGGGAAGTGATGCAGGGATTAATGAAAGTTACTTCTTAGGGATTCAAGCAGATATTACCTACTTCATCAATATGTAACTTGGAAATCAACTAGTACATTTTTTACAGTGTATGGATCCCTCCATGGTTTGCTGTGACAAGGGAATCTGAAGAAGCAGAATTTAGTCATTGAAATTTAGCACTGATTCTTTGACGAGACCCCTAAATAGCAGAGGTAGTGGAGCCCACATAATTATATTGGATATTAATCACCAAAAAAAAAAAAAAAAGAAAAGAAAAGAAGAAAAAAGAAAAGAAAAAGAAGAGAGGAAGAAAAAGAAGAAATTAGCAAGTAGAGCTGTTCATTGGTTCTTACCTTGATTGAATTAAAAGTGGCCACTGTGTGAACCATCAGCCGTGCAGACTATATGGGGCAAGAAAGAGAAGGAAAGCAAAAGTGATCAAAGATTCACTAATCAGGGACAGAAAAATCAGGCTTTCATTATCGATTGTCAATTAATATGTTAAAAGGACACTGGGAATTTTTATTAAAGAATCATTACAATGTCCAATATCAGCAGACATATTTCAATGGCTCATTTTCCCCATTGCATAAATGAGAAAGGATAAAAGAGTTTCACAGACACCATAGTAACTTATGTGTAAGTGAAAAACAAGATTCCAGAGTTTCAGATCATAAAACTGATGCTATCAGCATAGGGAAAAACAAACCAGAAATGACAAATGGCAATTAAGCCTTTTTTAATCAAAAAGCTATATTAATCAATCAGTAAAATTGCTACTTATGGTCATAAAACTGGTGTTATTATATCAAAAGGGTCAACCAAGAGCACGAAAAGAAATACAAAGAAAAGAATATTATATTAAAAATAAAAGCAGAAAGAATAAGAATGTAATTAGGAAATTTGAGATGAAATACTACAATTCTAATTAGTGGGCCTCCCTAAAAAGTTATGTGATATGTTCTTTAGATGGCATAGAATAAGCAGGATACAGAATAGGTACGAAATAGAATTGGTAGAATCTGGGCCTAACCATGAAATACAATTCCCATTCTATTTTTGAACCTGTAACATAAAATAAATAATTGTGGGCCTGGTTTCCACTCTGTGACCTAAATGTCAATTTACAAAAGATATCCACATCCATCATTTAATGGACATAAAAGAAAAAACCTAAAGGAGTTCAATGTTCACGTGGGTTCAAGAGAGTCCTTAATTCCTCAGTTGTTCTAGAAGAAGAGATGAGAAATTGTCCCTCTCTTCCTTCATTGCAGAGGTAGGGGGCTATGGGTAGTAGACTATTGCATATATTGTCAGCCTTGGCTGATGTACTAGTTTTTGATCAACTGTTTTTTCTTCTTAATTTTTTGTTATAATGAATGGCTCACTGGGTAGGGGAGAAAGGAAGGATATATTCTGAAATGAAGGTAATGGAAAAACAAAAGATATTAGTACACATTTAGGAAGTATATATTAAAGGAGAAAGGTTTTACATGGCTAAAAATCCTTTGGTGATAAAATATTTTAAAGGGAAGATAATGTAATAGGGTCCTACCTTCCAGGGAGAAGCAGTCTTAGAATCAGTATCATCCTATGCAAAATACAAAAATGGATTTAGTTCAGTCTTGCAAGCAGGTACAAAAACACTAGCAGGACAGCCCCATTTTATTAACTCTTTCCACAGCAGATTTTAAACAAATCAGCTACACAGCATTTTTACCTGCCTAGTAAAAATCATATCTAGTTGACTATTTGTAGGACGGACTGAAAGATATAAACAAACAAAAATGACACAGAAATCTGGTATAAAAAGATTTCAGGGAGCAAAGGAAGGAATAACATAGATAATTTCTCCTTTCATACTTCTGCTCCCTTTTCAAAACAAGGGGAAAAAAAAATAAACATTGAAATGATAGATGTGGAAAATATCCCAAAAGGCTAAAATGACAAATTCTTTTGATCTTTTGCAGCATGGGAAAGAAAAAATTTTAAATCTCCTATTTCCTTTCTGCCTGGTTGTAACCCTTATCCACATTCAAATTCTTCAAAGATTCTATTTGCAATAATTAAGACTCGCCCTGGGAGCAGCTGGGTAGCTCAATAGATTGAGAGCCAGGCCTAGAGATGGGAGGTCCTGGGTTCAAATCTGGCCTCAGACCCTTTCCAGCTGTGTGACCCTGGGCAAGTCACTTAACCCCCATTGCCTAGCCCATACCACTCTTCTGGCCTTGGAACCAATACACAGTATTGACTCTAAAATGGAAGGTAAGGGCTTAAAAAAAAAACAAAAAACAAGACTCACCCTGGGCATCATACCATATACCTCCTGCAAATAAAAAAGATAGGAATGTTCACTATTACAGGAAAGGAAATACACATGAGTCTTGAAAAATAATAATAGTTGAGGTTTATATAGTACTTTAATGTTGCAAAGTACTCTCTATATATAGTACCTCATTTGAGCCTAATAATCTTATGAGGTAAACCCTAATGAAAGTATTCTTACCTTCATTTTAGGGATGAGGAGGTTGTGATGTATGCAGATAGATGACTATTAAGTGTCAAAGGCAGAACTCCAGTTTCTGCTAACTATGAGGCCAACCCCGCCTCCACCACACGCTATCTCTTTGAGGAGTTATGCACACTAGTTTAATAGCATATAAATAATGAATAAGTTAAGACAATCAACTTGGGTCTAATGGTTTTGCATGGTAAAGGGCAAAGCCATAAAAGCATCTAAGTGGAGAACATGAGAAGAAACTAATTATAATATCTGTTCTGTTTACTGTGTTCTGAAATTTAAATTTAAACTTAAACAAATTAGCACACTAAGGCTTAAGCATCTCCATTAAAATCCTGGCCAGGTTGACAGACTGCCACTAAGCTAGAGAGCTGACTGCACAAATGTCTGGGGATGGATAGCTTGGCTATCACCCAATCTAGCTCACATATCCTCAGGTTGACTATATAGTGATCATTTTTATGCAAAAAAATTGAGATTTTCTATTAAGCTGTGCAGTACACAGCACCTAAAATACCGGAAACATTTAACAAATGCTTACTGACTGGAGGAATTACAGTCTCTGTCAGTAATTCCACTGATAAAGCTACAGATCCTTTTGTTGAAAAAAATGGAAGAGTTATTTTAAAAAAAAACTTATCTTTCTTGGTCAGAAAAGAGATTTCTTCAAAAGAATAGTATGGAAAACAGGCTTCTGGTAATTAATGTATTTACTTCAAGTATTCATCATAAATCATACAAATATTACACAATTTTAAAAAATAAATCTGGAGATATTTTTATGAAAGAATGCAGTGAAAAAGTAAAACAATGAGGTACTTACTGTGATCATGTAAGAGGAAAAATAAATGAGAATAGAAAAAAGGCTCATGGAACTTAGGGTGGTAACTGAAAATTGTTATGATACATCATTCACTGAAGTAAACTGATTGAAATACAGATTATTGTCAAGCAAGTTTGGTTGATGCTGATTTTTCATATTAAAATTTTAAATACAACATAAATAACGAAATGACATTAAGTAACCTTCTGCTATAAGGAAGGAGGACTGGATGACATTTTCCTTACTGGCTCAACTTGCATGGAAATCAAGTCTGAGGAATCTCAATTGGCCAACCCTGATGTCAATGGTCAGTAGTGATTACTAAGGTATACAGGTCACAAAGGTAAACAGGGTGTTGATATCTTAGTGCTGTACTGCTTTGGTCCAGAAAAAAGGAAACTTCCTACCTGTTGCTGAACAGCCTGAACTTCCTCTGCCATTAACCCTTCTGATTCCAGGTCTTCAGCAACTTTGTTGATGTCCTTTAGTCGGGATTCATTGGCTTTCAAATCCTTTAATGAAAAACCAAATCACATAAATGAACACATGACTGCAAGAGAGCTGCTAGGTGGGCAACTATTAAAGGATGACATAGAGAATCCGCGTACAACAGGGATCTCTTCATAACCATGTCATTATGTTCTTCCACAATGACTAGATCAGGAAATCCCACCTTTGACAGGAAATAAACATATAATAGCAGCTCTCCCTATCTCAAAGAGGCAGTTTATTATCCAAGGCTAATTGTCACATCACTTTGGACAAATGGTAATGTTATTTAAAATGGTAAGTAGTTATAGATTTAATGGATATCAGTTGAAATGCTGAATATATTACAATATGTTACAAGAATATATTTTTACTATATTTTAGGTCTAGAATAATTTGTTATAGTATCTGTTTTAAGTAGCAGAGAAATTTCTGTGTTTCATCTACCTAATAAAATTGCTTTATGAAAGAATCTTTAGTTACTAGGTTTTAGTATACAAAATAAAAATGGCATACAAACAGTGATGCTAAAATACCCCATTTCAATCCCAACGGTCATAAGAGAGATATGTTTCAAATGTTGGCTATTATGGAATTTAGTATAATGTTATGTTTGTAAAGAGAATATTATAAACCTATAAGAAACCCTTTTTTCCAGTATGTATCTATGTATTCAATTAGTTCTGAACCCATACTATCAGTATGAAAAAATCCAATCACTCCCTACCTTCTGAAAGTCATCAAACTTCTTCTGTAGCACCTCTACTTGTTCTAGGTCTGTGCCAACTTCCTCATTGGTCAACGTGGCCTCCTTCTCATTGATCCACTGCTGTAGCTCATTAGCTTCACGGAACAGCATGAACTTCTTGCAGCTCTTCTCTAACATGCCTTTGCGTTTCTCCCCCAGTTCCAGCAGAGAGTGGTACCTGGCAGGATTCAGGAAGAGAACAAATTTTAGCTGTTTCATAAAGCAAACACACAAGTCCAGCACAGGGAACCTGCCAAGGTACAAATCGAATCCATAGGTGTTACTGCACATGATACACACCATAACCAAAGATCTAGATCTGTATGGAGGTCAAAACTCTGAGTTTTGATACTAGAAGATCAAGAAGAAGATATACTAATTTGCTCCATACCAAGATGAGCCTAAGCACAGGAAAGGCCAAGCACACTAGGAACAGTTTGTCATTCAATACCACCACAATTAACAACTGCAAATGATTAAAAGCACATAGTACATGCAGCTACAATGACAGATGAGATGGATATTTAAGTATCATGTATCACAGAGGGTTTTCCTTTTTTCTCCTGGACAATTTTTTTTAAAAACCCTTATCTTTGATCTTAGACTTAATACTGTATATTAGTTCCAAGGCAGAAAAGTTGTAAGGTTTAGGCAATAGGGGTTAAGTGACTTGCCCAGAGTCACATAGCTTGGGAGTCTCTGAGGCAAGATTTGAACCTAGAACCTAATCTCTAGGCCCGGTTCTCAATCCCCTGAGCCACCCAGCTGCCCCCCCAAATAAATTTTTTTGAATTAAAAAGAACCCTAAGAGTCAGTTGGTCTAGAAGCAGCCTGAAAGCACAGGCACATAGCTCAGAAATATGTTAAATTATTAAAAATAATTTTTTAAACAATTCTTGTCAGAAAGATGGTGTAGAAGTTTCAAAAATACATCTCTAAAAGATTAAGAAATTAATATATCTTGGCATTAATTACAATGTAGTTTGTGATCAGCTAATTATTGTAAATTAGGTCAATAGCTTCCTAACTTAAAAGTCTGCCAGACAAAGACCTGGCAAAGAATAAGAATCAAAGATGAATATTCTAGCTACTGGTGAAGAAAATCCAAAGGCTGTAATCTCATTGGGTTCATGAAGATTAGTAAAAATTAATAAAATTGGGTTCAAGGCAAAGCCATCTCATATAATCCAAAAAAGCAAATGTAAGCTTCTAAAAATGAAGCAAGCAAATCATGAATTTACACAACAATCGATATTCTTTAAAGGGCAATATTTAATTTTCCTACTCTTTAACCAACTGAAAAGCAAGAGAAAATCAGTGTCTGGTGCAGACAGTGACTAGTCAGCTACACAGAACCAAGAGGGTGAAACCAAGGACACATTGAACACATAGAAAGACATGAAGCAACTGATGAGGAAAGCAGACACCAAGTGAAGACAATAAAAAACTTTTTCCTTTCTGAGGAAAGAAGACTAACTTGACAAACAGTATTTCCCTAGATTCTTCCCGCCAGTTGGTCCCTCCCACCCCCTCTGAGATATGCAGCAGAGGCAGGACCAGCAAGCACATCAATGACAGGAGGTTCAGTAAAGGCTCTCGGCCTACTCACAGTTCTTCCACCTGTTTCATACGTAGGGATACACTGCCAGCCTCCTTAGTTATGAGTGTCCTGCACAGATAGAGGGGGCACAGCAAAAGCATGCAAAAATTAGTGAGATTAATTCCAACTAATGTAAAGCAGGAACCTCCACCAAAGGCCATGGTGGATGGCATAGGAAAGGGCTGAGGGAAAAGGACTTATTTAATTAAGTGAACATTAGGGAGTCATTCTAAAGCTATTAGAAAGTAGAGCAGGCCAGCAAATGGCAAAGAAATCATCAGCAGAGCATTCATTTCAACTTATTAATAGGTCAGAATATCTTAGTTATCTCTAACTAGAAAGATGTAAAATTCACTTTGCTTCAAAGTTATGGGAATAGGTGGCTATTTCTTGGCATTAAATCTTAAGTTTAGAGAACTGGTTTCCTTCGGAAATGATGAGAATCTTACTAATAAATTCCCTTTGACATGACAATGGTTTAAAAACAACTCCAGGCTTAGCTTGTGTACCATTTATAATGGAAATCACTACCTCCACATAATAATCCAGAATCTTTTATAGAATAATAAAAATAACTCATATTACAAACTACAAAGTGCTATATAAAAGTCCTTTCTCATTTACTATTAGTAAAGTAGGACAATTATTATTTAACTCAATTTTACAAATATGGAAGCTGAGGCTCAGAGGGGATAATGGCTTGTCTACCACTACCACACTACAAAAAATTTTAAGGAGAGGATCTGAACCCAGTCCTTCTAAATAGGTTGTCATTATGAAAATGTTAATGTCATCTCTCTAAAAGACAGGAGATGTTTCCAAAGCCACTGAGTAAATAATCAGCTCTATTCCCTTCCCCACAAGATTAACAACCATGGTGAGGCCAGCTCTGATGCTTCAAATCCAAGATATGAAGGGGAAAAAATTGTTTACCAAGCTTCTAGGTTGATGAGTCCATTACTGGAATTAAATTATATCACAAAAAGTATGATATATCTTAACAAAGGAACTGGGGAATAAGTGCTAGTCTTAAGCAAATCACACTGAAAAATTACAAGTCCCAGCTGCCCATTTGAGTTTGACAGTAAACAGTAAAACAGGCAGAGAGCTGAAGGCTATCCTGAAACCAATTCCAGAAGTAATCTTACTCTAGATGAGATTAAGAAAGTCAATTTCAAAAAGGAAAATTGCCTAGAAAAGGAGAATTCTATGACAGTTAGGAAAAAACAAAAAATATGGACAATCAGCCAAGAAATCTGGTTAAAACTGAGAATTATTCACATGTTAAAGGTGATTTGAAGAAAAGCAGCAAGAGTAAGGAAGCAGATCCTTGAGCAGAGATGTATCCTAGGAGACTACCTAACTCCAGAAGTCAAAATCATAGTCTAAACCATGGCACTGGCCACCCCCACTGATATGCTTTGACTTTGGGTCTTAACTCTAATATCCTTACTGGTTGTCAATCTGTTCCTGTCTCAATGCAATACTGCCCTGTTCTTCTAGTAAATTCTCTCGTGATGCTGACTGGGCTGGGTCCAATTTCTTTACGTAGGCAGCAGGCACAAAACCCTGACGGTCATTCACTTCCACTTTCCACCAATCCTGGAGAGAAAGAGAAGAGCACTTGAATGTTAAATGCATTCTTCAAAAGAACCTGTAAATTTGATGTTAATTTAATACATTAAAAAAATGTATCAAGGTATTACACTACTAAAAGCAATCCTATTGCATGTCACTCATAAATCATCATTAACCATATCATTTTACTTATAGTTTCAATCTTATCCCACAGCTTAAAAAAAAATTGTTAGGGAACTTACTTAAGGACCTAGAAACTTGGTGGTTTTGTTTAAACCAACAAAGAGTTAAACTCCACTGGTACTACT
This sequence comes from Monodelphis domestica, assembly GCF_027887165.1. Taxonomy (NCBI): domain Eukaryota; kingdom Metazoa; phylum Chordata; class Mammalia; order Didelphimorphia; family Didelphidae; genus Monodelphis; species Monodelphis domestica. Next base: position 461,428,045 of record NC_077227.1, on the reverse strand, counting down.
TTTTGTCTGGATTAAGTTAATGTCAGCCTAAAAGAAAAGAGTAGAATTTCTTTTCAAAATGGCTTCTATGTCTAAGTACAAATGAAGACTAGAGAACAGGGAGCTATTTTTAGCAAGGGAACCACTGGAACTTTTTCCTTGTTCTAGCCAATGGAAAAATAGAAAAAGATATCATCAACAAATATAATCTAATGTACAAAGAATACAGATCAAATCTGGAAACACTATTATATGTGAGAGCTGATTAAATGAGATGGGAGTTGCAGGGAGCCTGAAAAAACAACCAAGAGAACGATGCTTAGCCATCTTCAAATATTTGCAGAGCTAAGAGTAAAGAACCCTCTGTAAGTTAAATTAGACCAACAAGTAGAAACGAAAGAGAAGCAGCTTTTAGCTCAATTTACCAAAGAATTTTCTACTCAGGTATCTGATCAATGAAGAAAGGCTATAGCAGTAGAAGTATTCAAGGAGAGGCTAGACAACAATTTCTTCAGGTTATCAGAAAGCAGATTATCCCACTGTTTGAGAAACTGGATTCAACAGCTATAGTATTGATAAAAAAAAAAAAAGAAGCATCCCTATTATGGGATATAGCTTACCTTGTTTGTGCTATTAAGTAGAGTGAGGATATCCCCCTTTTTCATAGTGACCTCTCGAGGACTCTTCTCTTGGTAATCATAGAGTGCCAATACTAGCTCTTTCCCAGTTTCATCATCTGTAGGAGCCACTTGTTGCTAAAAGGCCAAGAGTAAAATTCAAATATCTAGCAGCGATGGTGCCAAAGATGGCACACAGAATGCTCTCTGTGGGCATTGCCCCCCACCCTCCAGGTCCAGTTCATTACTAGAAAGGCAGAGGGGGTCTCCTGCGGAGCTGCTCCCCGTACCCCCTTCACCATGCCTGATGACATTTTCAACATGCCCTGCCCCTCTGCCCAGCAGCCAATGGGAACACACAGAGTTAGGTTCACAAGTGACAGAGCTGGAGGGGAGTGAAAGGGCTCTGGCCATTCCCTGCCTTCTCTCTACACTCACTGAGGACACTCTTCACTTCACCCACCCCTCTGCCCAATAACCCAATGAGAGTGCTTCCTCCCTCCCCTGTGTGGGGTAAAGGAGGGAAAGGGGCAAGCCTGGCACTTGGGGGCAGGGGAGTAAAACACTTGATCAGGGGGTGGGGCCTGGCACCTCATCTCTAAAAGGTTTGCCATCACTGATCTAGTAGTTAAAAATCGACTGTCTTACAGAGCATCATCTAAATGCTAACTAAAAGGGAACTTTAACATCACTATCCTCAATTTATCATTTTTATTTGAAGTTTCTTCTCTAGATACGTTGAATTTTTAAGACTTGTGTATTTATATACATTTTTTTTTGCAAGTGATAATTTTGTTAATGCAGGAACCAATATAGTGAAAGTTGCCTAGCCAATGTACCTGAAAAATATGAACCAGGTGTCATCCTGGTACAGGGGGCCATGCTAATCTCTGTATCATTCCAATTTTAGTTTATGTGATGCTGAAGTGAACACTTAAGTATTTATGCTAGTTGAGGTTAACACTTTTATGCTTTATTTTTTAAAATACACCTTTACTTTCTGTCTTAGCAACAATTTTAAGATAGATGGGCAAGAGCTAAGCAAATGGGATTAAATGACTTGACCAGAGTTATAGAGCTAAGGAAGTTTATGAATCCAGATCCTCCTAACTCCAGGCCTAGATATTCTGCCATGTGGTTGCCTCTTGTTATATAATATATTGAACTCTATACCTCCTCTCCAAAGGAGATTCAAAATAATCAGAATGAATGGCAGCCTGAGCATTAGCTAATATACATTTATTAAGTGCCTATGATGTGCCAGGCATATATTCAGCCTGTTACTGAAATACTTATTAGTAATATCCAGAGTTCTGTCAGATCAGATGTCTTTACCCGGCATGACTGAGCTTGCTCCCGCAAAGCCTGGATACTGCTGCCATAGGCACTCAGATCTGACATCAAAGCTTCATGTTTCTTCAAGAGAGCCTGAAACCAAAATTAAACATATCAAAACAGGAAGTCTTTGGCTGCTTTATCAACACACTCTACTTCAAGCTTTATCGAAGTGCTTGTCCTTTTATAGTAACAAAAAATGCTCATGACAGAATTATATAGGTATATTTTTATGTTACATAAATATGTATCTTTTATAAAATGATCAAACAAAACAAAACACAAAAAACCCCTTCAAAAAACTAAAGTTCAGAGATCACATTAAGTGACTCTATGGCAATTCTCTCTAGCTTTCTTTTGGCAATTTCTGCCTCAATTTAGTTCATGGCAACTTAAGAGCTGAGTAGTATTTAACCTTATTCCTTGTGTCTATTCTAGACTCTTGACAAATTCAAATTGATGATATGAAGTTTTGTGACCCAGAAGTACAGGAAGACAGTCTCCAATTGGGGGATGGGAGCAGCTTTCTGCGTTCTCTATAAATGATTATTCTGGGCAAATAGTTCATGTCAGTCTGTCAATTGCCTTAGCCTGCTCAATTCCTCCTACTTTCTGAGAAGGCCATACCTCAGCAGAGTCCTCATCTTTCCCATAGTCTGTACTGCCCACAATAGGTTCTTTCTCTCGCATCCAAGATTCAGCTTCATTGGCATCAGCAAAATATTGCTGAGCCTGCAGAGAATCTTCCAAATCCTGCCGACGTTGGGAAGCTTTTGCTTTTAGAGATTCCCATTTCTGATTCAATTCATTTAGCTTGGCCTTCACATCCTCAGCAGCAAAATGGCCTGAGTTGTAAATTGGAAGAGAAGAGAAAAGGGCATCAATAAAGTAGAGGATGAACAAAAAAACCTTCCCTCCGACAGTTATCATGTACATTACACTGAACTAGTTACTCTGGCTGCTGTTCAATATAGACACAACTTTCAGAATCTAAAGACCCAAGTAAGCTTGGAACTCATTTCTTTTACCAAGAAACTAGAGGACTTGGGCCATACCCCAACTTGAAGGCAGTCCAGAGAGTTCTGTAAGGATCATTCTAGACTAATGAACAGAGAGAACACAACAAACAGAACATCATCTACCCTAAGCATGACCGATATATGTGATGTGAAGAGTGAAGAAATAAGAGCTGAACAACAAGAAATGCATATTTCAATAATATTTAAAAAATGCAACCAGAAGAATTAACAAAACTCTGATTAATACAATGGCCAATGTTAAGATTCTACTGTTTAGATTGCTAAATTTTGTTAAAAATTAAGAAATGTTTTTCAGAGTGATAAGAAAGGGGAAATTGTCTGGTGGGAAGTTTCTGTTGTGCCAAAACAAGCTATGTTAATTATCAATAATAACTTAAAAGTGAGGGAAAAACATCTACCCATTAATTCAAATAATGATTATAATCTGTCAAACCTACCTTCCTCCACCATGGCATTTCCCTTCTGTGTAACAGCTTTGATACGGGGCTCATGACCAGCAATTTCTGCCTGAAGGGCTTGGTGCTTCTTTAGCAGGTTCTGAACCCCAATTAGATCCTTGCCTGGAAAAAAAAAATCAATCCCTTCATCCAAGCCACTAAATAAAATGAAGTCAAGGCTGAACCTTTTCTGTAAGAATTATATTAATCAATATCAAATGCCTACTATTGTGCAAAGGAGCCACAATAACAAATGAAATTTAAGTAAACTGACTCATGCATTTTAAGAAGACATAAAATTATAACAACAGTAACAATTGACATTTACATAGCACTTTAAAGTTTCAAAGAAAATAATTTACACATATTATCTTATTTGAATATTAGAACACCATGGTGCAAGCCCATTAAAGCCCATTGATTTACATATGATGGAGATGGCCCGACCTCTGTTAGTAGAAGCAGCAATAGGTTCTTTCTCCCGGATCCATGTTTCTTCATCCTCAACATCTCGGAAGAGCTGCTGTAAGCGCAGTGAATCAGCCAACTTCTGCTTTCGGGCAACCATAGGATCCTTCAGAGCTTCATATCGAGCCACAAGGGCCTCTTGCTTCTTCTTTATGTTGTCAGCATCAAAATGACCAGCATCCTGAAACTGCCTGGCTTGGATGGTGATGCCATCAATTCGATCCTGGGATGAGGAAAAAAGAGGGGGAGAGAAAATTGATGATTAAGGTAGTCTCCACAGTCTTTTCTTATCAATTGGGGCATTATGAGCCTAGACAATTGCTTTATTTCAGGGCTAAACAGAAACCAATGCAGGATTTTGGCAAGTTTAGTAAGAGTCATCATTCTAACACCCAGGATGATGTAAGTTTCTTGAGGGCATGATCTATTTTCCTTTTTGTCTCTGTAATCCCAAAACCTATGTAGCACTGACTTGACTACAGTAGGGTCTTAAATAACATTTGATAAATTGGACTTTCCCTTTGAATTATTTAGCATCTCATGACCACAGATTCTTGTTGGGGAGCATTTTTTCTACATTATAAAATTATGGTGTTGAAATGCCCAATATTTTGAAGGAACAGACTATCTACCTGGTGGGCTGCAACATCTGCCTCTAGTAGAGCATGCTTCTTCTGAAGGTTCTGGACATTGGTCAGATCTTTCCCGTAATCATCTGAAGCTAAATGACCTTCTACTTCATAAAGCCACAATTCAATATCCTCGACATTGCGGTTAAATTGTTGTTGCTGGTTAGCTTCACGAAGTTTTATTCCTATTCAGAGAGAAGGTTCTAAGATTCAGAAAGATTTTCTACATGTTCTACACTGATGGTTACTTTCTATGTCAATACTTGTAATAAAGAGAGGTGATGTCATATTAGTAGATACTGGGATAAAAAACCTGTTTCATATTTTTTTCTTGTGATTCAAAGAAAAAGGTCAGCCACCTTTCATATATTTCTGTATGATGGAAACCCTAATCTCTGCTATCTCCCCATTTTTAAGGGATGGGAAACTGAATGAGAAGATATAAAAAAAGTCTGAGCTACACACCAAAAAAATCCTAAAAAATATGAAATATAATTGAATGTTCAACTAAAATATTAATTTATATCCTCAACCATGGGATCTTTCCCTTCTGGTTAACTGAAATTGTCTGCTCCATCCTGTTCTCAAACAGGGTTGAGTGGTTAATTAACTATTTTCTCTAAGCTTTTTATAATGGTGGGAAATGCCTTATCATAACTACCATGTTCAGTTATGTTTACTGGAATCAGAATCTGTTCTCAATAATTCTCTCACAGTATCATTTACTCCAATACTGAAATTATCTTCAACTCTACACTTCCTAAGATATTACTCTCCAATACAAATGTTTTGCTCAAGACTGATCAACATACTGAAAAAAACCAAACAACTGACTTTATATGCAATGTCTGAAACCAAGAGAACTTATATAGATTCCTATTCTGAAGAAACTACCACTAGTGGAATGAAATATTTCTTACCTTTTAGTTCTGTAGCTTCCAACAGCTTCTTCCATAAACTGATTACCTCATTCATACGAGTTGCCACCTCATCTTTGGCATAATGATTAACATCAATCAGTTTTTGTCCAGCTTTCTCCAAGGCATCAATTCGACTCTGATTAGCTGAGAGCTCAGCCTCAAAAGCCTGATGCTTCTGAACTTTGCCCTGCAAGTTGGATGGATCCTGAAGGAGATGGCAAAGAGAATTCTAGTTGGAATTTTAACAAGAAATATATCCAATACATTTTCACATCCATGTTGTTTGACATGCAGTCACCAGTTGGTCTTAAAATAGAAGTCATCTCTATATATCACAGAAATCTAATTTCCTGCTATGATACATATTATTATAATCATATGTCTATCTCTCCTAAGCAGTAATAGTAACATAGTACTACCTTGTAAGCTTCATCTGTTGCAGTTTTCATCTTTTCATTCACCCAACTTTTCAGCTCATCAGAATCTCTGAAAAACTGTTGTAGGTGGAATGAATCAGCCAGCTGAGCCCGGCGGTACATGGCCCGTTCATGAAGGGCATTGCGTCGGCTCAATAACTGAAAGACAATGAACATTTGTGAATCCTTGGTTCTTGGCTCCTAAAATAAGTTTGGTCTAGGAAATCTTTATGTCTCTTAGTTAGATGCTCTATTATTTCCTCATTACAAAGAACCTGGAAACTTACTGCATCTCTACGTGTAGCCACATCTTCCATAGCATAATGGTTATTTTGGATCAGCTTGGTTGCAAACTCATCCAGTGCCTAGAAAGAGAGAATTATTCATTAGTGAAGATACCACCCCCCCACCCCCAAGCTTAGCTCATTTTGCAACAAGGATATTAAAGAAATTTATATGAATCAATCACGCTCCATTTAACAAAGGCAGCAATGTGGTGGGTGCGATGGTTAATGTGTTAGATTTGGAGTCATGAAGACCTGAATTCAACTCCTGCTTCAGCTGCTTACTTAGGACAATCTCTGATTGATTCAGTTCCCCCTAAAATGTAGATAATAACAACACCTAACTCTTCTGGGGTTGTTGCTTAGATCAAATGAGATATTTGTAAAGCATTTTGCAAATCTTTAAGCACCACAGAAATGTAAGCTATTATTATATCCTATGTCAAGGCTACATTTGTGCTTAGGTTTTTGGTGGCAAATATGTTCTCTGGCTTTTGAGACTCTGGCTGATTTTCTCAACAGATGTTTTAGGGCTGTGGTGTCAAACTTAAATAGAAACAGATCTCTGGGTCACATATCGATTTAGGGAACTATAAGATGACATTATCTGTGTATTTTGTATTTTTATTTATTTTGTTTTAAATTTCCCAATTACATTTTGATCTTATTGTGGTTACACTCAGGAGTTTTGTTGGCCCTGAATTTGATGCCTGTTTTAGAGATTCTTGACCTTCTTTCTCCATTGAACAGAGGGCACTAGAGCGGCCAAAGTCAAGATAAAGTTATGAGCCTGCCAATGTCTTTCTGCTTATCTTTAAATAAAAGGTCAATTCCAAATTTGGAGTCAATTGCACCAAACTGGCCTGTGTCACATAATCCATCATGTCATTGAGGATCCCTGGTGGATGTGTTGAAAAGATTTTGGATGTTAATGGGAAAAAAAATGAAGCATCTCTCACATGTTTTTAGGTAGAAATCCCTTAAAAAATGAAAATCTTATAGAATATTCTTGAGACTATTATGAAGAGACTAGAGGTAAATAAAATATCTTACTGTAATTTTTTCTTCCTGAGCACTGAGAGATTTCTCAAAATCTTCATGCTTCTTGAGAAGAGCTTCTACACTGTCCAGAGAATCTCCCAGGTCTTCATTTAACAGAAATGCCTTTGGAAAAGAAATAGAGGGGGTTATGATACTGTTCTCACTTTTGAAAATTAAACAGCATGAACTGCTTTAGAATGACAGGGAAAATGAGAAAGGAGAGTCTATGTATGCCAGTCTTCAAAAAACCTTGGAAGACACTTTCAGATAAAACAAAAAAACAAAATCAACTCAGTCCTAAACTCTTCAGGCATTATTCTCTATCTTTCTCCTGGATATATACATTCCCAAAAGATTGTTAGCCCTCAGTAAAATGAATAATGACCATTTTAAAAGGCTAAATATATCTAGAATAATTGAAGTCTCTCCTGAGGAGAGGTCCAACTGCACTGCTGGCTGAGGGAGAAATGCTAATTTACCAGTTTAAGAAAGCTGACTCAGCACTTTCACTTGTCGGGTCAGACCTTACCTCCAATGGTCTGAGATTCGTTCAAAAAGGAGAAAAGCAAATGTCCACCCCTCCCCACACAGAGCATCAGAATTTTCTGTCTCCCGTAACAGATTCTTATTCAAAACCTACCTCTTGTTTGCTCATCCAGTTGTCTACTTGTTCAGTGTCTCTATAGAAGAGTTGCAGATCCATGCACTGTTCATACTGCTGCCTTCGAAGTTCCCAAAGTTCCAGGAGAGCAGCTCTTTCATCAGATAGGATGGCCAGCTAAAAAGGTGCCAAAAGACAGATACTATCATTAATACAGCTATAATAATTAGATGGCAACATAAGTTGACAAATTTAGAGGCTGTGAATCAGATATAAGAATGCTGACCTTTCTAAAGCCTAGTTTTCTCATCAGTAAAACCCTCACTTATTAGGATGATGGGTTATTAAAAATAAGACCTACAGCAAAAACTATATAAATGTTAAATGACCTACAGGACTAAAATGTCAGTGTTTATGGTAAAGAAATGATGAAACCTCTTCTTGTCTATTTTTAATCTGGGATTAATCCAATGTTACATTAGCACAAATTTATCTAACTGAAAACCTTAAATAATATCCACCTAAAGTATGAAATATAAAATGAATAAAAGTTTTAACCCAAAAGGGTAAATATCAAACTTAAAATTTAGTTTCTTACTCATTATTAAATGGCATATACCCTCTACTAATTTATAGTATTGTCTTAATCATTTTGGACACTCCTTAACTTTTATGCTTATAATTTAAAATGCAAAGAAAAGATATACATTTTGGGCTAGGCCAACGCAGTAATATTTTGCTAGAATATGCATATTTATGATAAGAGTTTTCTTCTCTTTTTTGTTAGGGGCATGGGGAGGTAGTAGAAGGATAGAATACATATATATGTAATAATTAACTTGTTAAAAAAGATTTTCTCACATAGCAATTAGATTTATAGGCTGGATAGATGCTTTTTCTATTAAAAAATTGGGGCAAGGAGAGGGAGGAGATAAAAAAAAAAAGTAATTGCTTTAATAAATAGGCTGGAAAACAGGAGTCATAGCCAGCTCTCAGACTCAGAAAATTCTTAACTCTCCACAATCTATTTTACCTTCTCTCTCACTTCATCAGAGGCATAATGACCAGCAGCAAGAAGAGCCTGTCCCGATTCATCAGCAGATTTAAAACTGTCTTCATGGGCATCAATTTCACCCTATGGAAGAGAAAAAAAGCATATACTTAATCTCTGCACTTTGCAAGAGTGGGGGATGGGGAGGAGGTGTGCTCAATCATTTCATTTATTCATTTCCTTATTTATTTGTTTGTTTATTAAGCCCATACCTTCCATCTTGCATTCAAGGCTAGGCAATGGGGGTTATGTGACTTGCCCAGGGTCACACAGCTGGGAAGTGTCCTAAGGTCAGAAATTAAATGACTTTCCCATCTGAGAAATTAAATGACTTTCCCATCGTTACATGTGCTACTTGTTCTACAAGTTTCTTGCTCTCTCTTGCCACCCTTCCCTCCCTCCTTCACCTTTTCCTTTTCTTTTAAATCCTCAACTTCCATCTTAGAATCAGTACTGTGTATTGGTCCAAGGCAGAAGAGTGGTAAGAGCTGGGCAATGGGAGTTAAGTGACTTGCCCAGGGTCACACAGCTGGGAAGTGTCTAAGGTCAGATTTGAAACCCAGGACCTCCCATCTCTAGGCCTGGCTCAATCCACTGAGTCACCCAGCTGTCCCCTCAACCACTTTATTTCTAATGGTCTTAAGTACAAGTCAGAAATATTGCCTGTAATAAGAAATTAAGCCAAATGTTATGATAGGTTTCTAAATAATTGACACCAAACCCTCAGAATTTTGAAATAAGAGTTCAAATTACTGAATTTCATTAGTTTTTCTGAAGAATTTCTTCAAAAAGGGGGGAAATAGGGTTGATTATCAAAAAAGCTTAAGAGAGGAATTGGAAAAAACAGTATTCAAAGAAAGTTATTGTTTAAGAACACTCCCCTCAGAGCAACAAAAATGTGCAAGTTTAGCACTTGGTGGGTGTATAATAAAAAGATGAGACTGCAATAATACAAGAACTTGTAAATGTCACCCAAAATATGCAAAAAAAAAAAATAGCTGAAAGAAACAGATAACTGGACTACAGATTTAGAGCTAGAAGAGACCTTAAAAGTAATCTAGTCCAACTTTCTCATTTTTATAGATAAGGCAACCAGAAAACTTAAGTATTGCCCAAAATCCTAAAGGGAATAAGTGGTAAAAGTAGGATTTGAATGTAGGTCCTTTGTCTGCAAATCCAGTGTCTTCCACTGCCTAAGATTTCAATTTATACATATCATCTAAGAGGTTAAATAATTCATTTCTGCCAATTCCCTTTATTCACCAGAGTATATACTATGATATGAATCATCACATCTATCCCTGCCAGAACTCATCTCTTTGCCTTTATGGGCTCTAGTTAATCTCCTGACATTTAATCCAAGATCACTGTACTAAAAGCAGCTACTAACTCTCAAGTAGCAAAAAAGACCAACAATATCTATTAGAGGAATTACATATAAAAAAGGGTATGATAGCTCATACTACAAGGTAGTTAGAAGGTGATCCTGATGATATTAGAAACTGGGGAAATTAAAATAAAAATGTCACAGGAAGTTAATATTTTCAGAAGATCCTAGTGCCGTTACCTTATGTTCTTGGTGCCTATCAAGTAGAGCTTCAGCCCCAGCTACATCATTGGCAAGTTCATCAGCATTGATGAGAGCCTTCATCTCAGTCACCCAACTAGTGAGATCTCGGAAGTCTGCAAGGAAGCGCTGAAGTCTTTGAAAAATAAAAAAGAAGAAATGAATTTAGTTCACCCCAAAAGGTAGAAAATTCTGCCCTCAAAAGTCTCAACTTGAAAAACTGCAGGACTATGACCAAACTGGGATGATCTTGGAAATTTGATAGGCAGGTAAATGGTTTTAAAATAAAGACAATTACTTAAGCAGAACCAAGAAGAAATTACAGTAACTGAAACACCGTGGAATGATCAAATGTAAATAACTTTCCTACTAGCAGCAACGCAATGATCTAGGATAATGCTGAGGGGCTTATGAGAAAGAATGCTATCCACATTGAGAGAAAGAACTGTGGAAGTAGAAGATCAGAATAAAATATGATTTATCACATGTTTATGTGGGCATATGATTTTTCTATTACAAAAATTAATAATATGGAAATAGGTTTTGAGTGATAATATATGTATTACTCAGTGGAATTACTTGTCAACTATGGGAGGGGGGAGGGAGACAATAAGAATCATGTAACCATGGGAAAAAAATTAAATTAAAATAAAAAATAAATACCATTTCTACTAATGAAAAAAATGTAAAGGAAGGTGGCCTAGCAGTACCAGATCTTACACTGTACTATAAAGCAATGATGATCACAATAATCTGGTACCAGCTAAGAAATAAAAGGGTGGATTAATGGAATAGATTAAAGGAAATGACTTCAGCAATCTAGTGTTTGATAAACCCTAAGACCCCAGCTTTTGGAATAAGAACTCACTATTTGACAAAAACTGCTAGAAAACTGGAAAATAGAATAACAAAAATTAGGTATAGACCAATATCTCACACCCCATATCAAAATAAGGTCAAGATGTACATAATGATTTATACATAGTGATATTATAAGTAAATTTGGGGAACACAGAATAGTTTATCTGTCAGATCTAAAGAGAAGGGAAAAATTTAAGACCAAGCAAGAGACAGAAGACAGAACAAGGTATAAAATGAATCATTTTGATTATTTTAAATTTAAAAGGTTTTGTGTAAACAAAACCAATTCAGTGGATTATAAGGGAAGCAACAGACTGGGGAAAATTTTTGATAATGGTCTTATTTCTCAAATATATAAAGAAGTAAAATCTATTAGCTTCTAAGTATTTCCCCATTTGATAAATGGTCAAAGGAAATAAATAGGTAGTTTTCAGATAAAAAAATAAAAGTTATCAATAATCGTATTTTTAAATGTTCTAAATCACTCTTGATTAGAGAAATGCAGATCTAAACAACTCTGAGGTACCACCTCATATCTTAAAGGAAAGTGATAAATGTTGGAGGAAATGCGGCAAAATTGGGACACTGATGCATTGCTAGTAGAGTTGTGAACTGATGCATTCATTCTGGAGAGCAATTTGGAATTATGCCCAAAGGACTATCAATGCATACCTTTTGATCCAGTAAAACTACTACTAGGTCTGTATCCCAAAGAGATTTAAAAAAATGGGAAAGGATTTATTTGTACAAAAATATTTATAGCCGCTCTTTTTGTGGTGGCAAAGAATTAGAAACTAAAAGGATGTCCCTCAAGTGGGGAATGGTTGAATAAACTGTGGTATATGATGGTGATGGAGTACTATTGTGCTTTAAGAAATAATGATCAGATTGATTTTAGAAAAAACTGGAAAGACCTACATGAACTGATACAGAGCATAATAAGCAGAACCAGGAAAATACTGTACACAGCCACAGCAATACAGTATAATGATCAACTGTGAAAGACTTAGCTACTCTCAGTAATGCAATGATCCAGGACAATTCTGGGGTATTTATGAAAGGTTGAAGTAGGAATGCAGATGAAAACGTACGATTTATCACTTGTTTGTTTGAATCTATGTTTTGCGGTTTTGGTCTAAAAGATTATTCACTTAAAAAAATGAGTAACATGGAAATATGTTTTGAATGATAATACATGTATACTCAGACTGAATTGCTTTCCAGCTGGGGCGGGGGGAGAGGGAAAAAGGGAGGGAGACAATCGGGACTAAGTAACTTCAAAAGCATATGTGGAAATTTGTTATTAAAATTTTAAAAATTAAAAAACAAAAACAAAACAATAAAGATAATTTCCATTTTAATGCAAATCAAAACAATCCTTAAATTTTACCACATTCCTGGAAAATTGGCAAATTTAACAAAAGCTGAGAATCAATGTTAGAAGGGTCATATAAAGACAAATCCATTAATATACTGTTGGTGGAATTGTGAACTGGCCTCCAATACTGAAAATAATTATGTCTCTACCCTTTGACTCATATTCCATTGAGAGAGGTATATAGGAAGTTATAACAAGACCCCATAAACACCAAAATATCTATTGCAGCACTTTTGTGGTTGCAAAAAATTGGAAACAAAGTAGATGCCATTGAATGGGAAATGGATAAACAAAATGGTACATGAATATAATGGAATATTATTGTGCAATAATAAATAATGAACACACTGCAATCATGAAAAAACTTATATGAAATGATGGCCAGGGAAACAATATACATTAAAGTAAATGTGAATAGCAACTATAAAACAATGAATGTTGCAACATTATAAAGAATAAGCTTAGCCTCACAGAAGAAATGGGAGTTCACATATCCTCCACTTTTTTACAGAGCTCAGAGCTCACAGATATGTAACATATATCCAGTCAGACCTTTTGCCCATGTGTTTATTGGTATCTCTGAATTTCTTCTCTTTTAAGAATTATTTGTCATGAGAGAAGGGGAGGAATACAAGAAGAAAAAAATGTGATGTAAAATTTTTTTCTTCCTACCTATAAGAATCATTGAGGCGTGCATGTCTTTCAGCTGCCAGGGTACGGATCTGCTCCCAGTTTGTAATCAGCTCCTCTCGCTTAACTTGGATCTGAGTAGCACTCATGGGATGGGATTGCTGCAAACGGTCAGCCTCAGCACACAAAGCTTTAACCTATAAACATTAACTCTAAGTAAGTACCAACTTCTAGATCCCTGTTTAATTGAATAAATGAAGGAGTTTCCTGTCAAACCCACCTTGTCTTCTAGAGCAGCAAGGTCTCTTTCTAGTCCCTCATGCTTCCGGAGTAGAGCCTGTACACTGGCCAAGTCTCGGCCAAAATCATCAGATGCCATCAATTGCTCCTTCTCCTTAATCCAGCTGATAGTCTCATCCACATCCCTAAAAGAAACAAGCACCAGTTTATTCACAGGAATTCAGGTTCACCTAGGAACAAGAGCCTTAGTTTCTTTGTATGACTGTTAAGATCTCCACACAGATCAAGTCTTTTCTCTTGTAATATATAGGCCTGTATCTCATCTGCTCTGCTGCCTGTTCCTAGTCATAAGATGCCCACCTCTCTCTCAGAGGCTCTCTGGGGCCTGTACCTGTTAAAACGTTGAACTTCAGCTGCTCCAAAGAGCTTCCCCTGCCTTTGGAGGGCCAGGCCCTTCAGTCGCTGCCAGGCTGCATTCACTTCATCCTGCTTGGTTTTGATTAGGTCTTCTTCAGGATGTTGCTCCTGAGGAACCAAGGGGATAACATGAATGGAACATAACTTCTGGCTCCTCCAGTTATAAAAAACTACCTGGAGGGTGTAATGGCATCTCTTGAAAGCATAATTTCCTGTTGAAAAATATATCTCATGACAATTTATTGCATAGTTTGAATTTAATTGCTTTTTATGTGAACCTCAAATACTTTGGTAATTAAGGTCAATGATCTTGAAGGGAATAAATTCAACTAGCACTTACTAGTCATACATTTGTCAGATACTGGTAGGTGAGAGGAAAACAAAGATAAAAATTAAACAATTTCTGACTTCAAAGGACTCATGCTCTACTGGGAATAATATGAATATAGATAAAACAAAATATGCAAGAAGTAAATATTAATAGGAATGGGGGAAGAAACTATTACTAAGGGGATTAAGTTAGACCTTGGATCTGAGTTAACACTTGAAAATAAGGCCTAAAGGGAACTAGAGATTCTAGGAGGATGAGCCTGAGTTCCAGGCATAGATAAAGGGATGAGTGGTGGAGTGTTGGGAATGGAATATAGGAAAGTAAGGCAGTTGTGATGGAATGTAAAATTCACAAGGTAGAATGGTAGAATGGAGCCAGACTGAAGAGATTGTAGTTTACTCTGGAGGCAACTTAGAGCCTCTGGAGCCTCCCTCTTGGGCCAGGTCAGACTTTTAGGTAGCAGTATGGAAGATGGATTGGAGAGGAGAGGGGCTCAGGACAAATTCAAAGGAGAGTCTTATAATCCAGATAAGAAATGATAAGGGCCTGACCCCAAGGGTAAGTAGAACAAAGGAGGCAAATGTAGCAGAGGTATAATCAACAAGACTTAACAGATGATTAGATAGGTGTGGGAAAGGAGAAGGTTAAGAATGACTAAAATTATGAACTTGGGTGACTGGAAGGATACTGGTACATTCTTCAGAGAAGTTAGGAAGAGAGGTTTTGGTAGAAAGACAATTTGTGTTCTGTTTGGACCCAAGTTTGAGATGCTTATGGGATAAGGGTTGGCAGTTGTTTATGTGGGACTAGAATTCATGAGAGACTATAGGTGAACATATATACAACTGGAAATCATGTATAGAGATGACAGGTGAACCTGCAGGAAGTAATGAGATCAAAGAAATGAAGGGAGAAATGGATCATGGACAGACCTTTCACACAGACACAACAGGGCACACAGGAGATGATGCAGTAAAAGTCAAATAAGTGGTAGGAGAACAAGGACAAAGAAGTGTTAAGAAAACCCAGGAGGAGAGGGCAGCTGGGTAGCTTGGTGGTTTGAGAGCCAGGTCTAGAGATGGGAGGTCCTAGGGTTCAAATCTGACCTCAAGACACTTCCTAGCTGTGTGACTCTGGTCAAGTGCCTTAACCCCCACTGCCTGGTCCTTACTGCTCTTCTGCCTTGGATCCAATACATAATACCAATTCTAAGGTAGAAGGTAAAGGTTTAAAAAAAGAAAGAAAAGAAAATCCAGGAAGAACATATCCAGGCCAAAGTGATGATCAATGGTGTCAGAGGATGTAGGGGCCAAAAATATTCAGTACTTCTTAGAAGAGGACATTGGATTTTCCAATAAAAAGGTTAATGGTGACTTTGGAGAGAGCATTTTTAGCTGAGCAATGAGGTCACAAGCCAGAATGCAAGGGGCTGAGGAGCAAAAGGAGGTCACAGAGTGGAATCTAGCTGTGAAAGAGAAAAGAAATATAGTCCTAGAACTTGGGAAGACAGTAGGCTCAAGTCAAAGGCCTTTTTTTTTTTTAATGGTTGAAACTTGGGATATATTTGTCAATAGCCAAGAAGCTAACAAGGAAAAACTGAAAATCAGAGTGGAGAAGAATGAACTCAATTCAAATCAATCTTTAAGTACCTATGTATAAGGAACTGAGGATACAAAGAATTAACATTCTATGGGGCATACACATACGATAAGAAGTAGTATTTGGAGATATATGAAGAAATCTGGGGCAGAAGATTTCTTTCTCTCTCTGTCTCTTTCTTTTGTTAATCTTCTGAGCCACTTGCCTGCCTTCTGAAAAATATATTTCTAAAGAAGTCAGGTAGATCAGCTTAAATAATTTTGAACTTTATAAAAAGTTTTTATCAGACAAAAAAAATGTCAATGGCCTCACCTACACTTAGAAACTCTATATAATTTATATAACTTAACATTTTTTTATTTCCAAATTCAATTGCCTTCAGTTTTCAAACTTGTGAACTGTTGTTTATGAGTCTATCAAGTAACTCAGCCTTCACACTAAGACATTCAAAGCAATCAATCTGCTAATCTGCTCATTTCAAACTTTTGAAAGGTTCTTAAATGTATACACTTCTTCCAGGATACCACTGCAATGCAGTGGGGACTTCAGGACATCTGGAGAACAAGAAAGCAGATCTTTAATAGTATTTTATGTCACATGGAAGGGTCAAGTTTCACTGATAGAATGAATGCCAATCATTCAACAAGAATATGCCTTCAGCAAAGATACTTAAAAATGAAATCACCCCCAAAGAAATAACTAAACAACTCATGGCAGATAAATGGAATGAAATACTATTGTCCTCTAAGAAATTATGAAGGGGAGGGGGGATTAGAAAAACATGAGATGACATGAATGAACTGATAAGAGTGAACAGAACCAATCAAGAGAACAATTTGTACAACGACAACAACATGGTAAAGACAAACAATTTTGAAAGAATTAGGAACTCATCAATATAATGACAAACCATGATGCCAGAGGATGAATGATGAAATGTGCTACTACCTCCCCTCCTGGAAAGAAACTCAGTATAGAATCAGACATATTTTTGGACATGGCCAATACATAAATATGTGTCTGACTGCAACAATGGGGTTTTGTTTTTCTTTCATTTTCAATGATAGAAGAAATAAGATGGGCTTTGCTGATTGAAAAAAAAAGTACTATATAATTTATTATATAGTATATAATTTATATGTATATTAATGTATGTTTGTGAAGAGTTTCACACATTAATTACCTTATTTAAGTTAAGCAAGTTAAAATTGAACCTCATCTTCTATGAGTTTAAGTGTGTATGCTACACAGTAAGCTTTGAGCTCTTTAGAGGAAGGCAATAAAGACAGGGAGGGGCATTTCTGCCCAGTAAAAGCAGTGAGGTAGAGTTAAGTTCCTCCCATTTTGTATGTTCCTCCTTTTCTGCAACCTATTCATTACAGTGCCTTCCCTAAGCTAAGATACCTCAGGGACCTGGGAAGACTTCTAATCACAGTGGAAGCAAAGAATAATCACAGGCTTGATGGAAGCTTGCCAATCCTTTCTAAGGAAGCTCTACCACACCCTCTCCTGAGAAACTCTTTGGGGCAGAGCTTTACATGAAGCTTGATTAAGCCTCACTCTAAATTGGGTAGATGTGAGAATACTCAAATGGACTGTCTTTTTTGCCCAAGGTGACCAGTGTAGGTTGCTTTAAGTAAGAAAGCAAACATTTTCAGGAAAAAAGCAAGATTGTTCAAACTGATGGACTTAACATGGCTTAAGCCACCAACAGTTCTATTTTGGGATATGGGATCTACTCATAAATTACAAACAACACCTAAATTTCCTTTAGGATACTCCAGGAGAAGTTGGTATCAATGATGTTCTAGAATACATATGATTTCCACTGCTGTTTACCTGGATAAGTTTGGCAGCAAACTGATTCACTTCATTTACTCTCTCTTCATGAGCAGCCATATCTGTCTGAAATTCTTCAAATTTCTTCTGTAAAACTTCCACATGTTCCAGGTCCTGACCCAGTTCCTCTGAAGTAACAATTGCTTCCTGTTCAGTAACCAAATCAGAACAGTTATCCACTAATGCACAAAAAATGTTTGCATAGCTTTCTTCTAAAAAAAAAAAAAAGCAAACCAAAAAAAACCCTCTTTCCTTGTATCTTAGAACTGATACCAGCAGACTCCCTCTTTATGAAGTACCAGATATATGGGGATATTTTTACCTGTTTATAATAGGAAGATTCAGGGTCCCTGAAAGCCAAACAAAGCCCTGGTAATAGCAACTTTTTTTCAAAACTCAGGTCACACACATTTGTTGAGAACCCTCCCAGGGTCTAGAGGTCTGGCAACCCCAACTATCTCTATTACAAAATCCTATTCCTTTTGTCAGATATTATCTATTGTTGGGCTTTCTTTTACAACTCTAGAACCTGGCAAGGTAGGGCAGGTTGTCTTGCCCAGACCTACCTTATCAGTGATCCAGTCCATCACATCTTCACACTCTCGTAAATACTGCACCAATTTTTGTGCCTGCAGTAATTTTACTCCCTTCTCCCGCATCTTCTCCAGGAGTAGTTCCCATTGTCGGTGTAGCTCCATCAAACGAGCCTGCAGAACAAAATCCAGCCTTATAAAGCATAGCTAACCAAAGGGGTGCTGACAGTGAGGACAGCTCTTTGGAGGAAGTAGTCAGAAACATTAGAAGACTTTGCATCAAAACTTTCTTTTAGGTAACTACTAAATTGAAAGGGCATTATAGCAACAAGAAAAAAAGAGTGGTAATGAGAAATAAATGAATACTAAAAATTAGTTTGATGTGCTTCAAGACTTCATAGGCAGATTTATTCTTGTCTCTTTTAAGGAAGTGTTTCTCAAATTGGAATGGCCAATTGAAGAGTCTAGTCTGTCCTTGATAGGAGGGATGATGCTCTTTTAAAAAGGGCATAAAGAATTAATGTAGATGATCATCTAGGGGAAGGATCCCAATCAAGGGGAAGAGGTACATGGAAATTGTGAATGTAAAAACAAACAAAAAAAACCCAACTAGTTATGGACCCTAAGGGAGACTGTAATAAGTATAAAGACTAAAAAAGGAAGGGTTCCTGAAATTTAATCAGATGACAAAAAAGAATCTTTGAAGATTAAGTTTGGGAGCTTGTATTGAAGAGATTACTGTGAAAAAATATTTATCAAATCTGTCCCAGTTCAGACATACAAATGATAATCACAGGTCACATGCTCTTTTTCCAAAGTAGAAATAAACATATCCTAAATAATGTTTCCAGCATCATTGGGTTTTATTGGTTTGGACCCAGTCAAATTAAGAATCTTACACTGGCTGGCAAAGAAACAGGTCAAAACTCTATATTCAGATTTGGGGTAAGGATTCCTTCTTAACAGTTGTGCCTACCCAAGATGCTGGAAGTTTCTCTATAACACCATCAAAAGCAAAGAAACTAAACACAAAAGAGGAAGAGCCATGAATTCATCCCTGTTGACAATGCCACTCCCATTAAAACTGTAACTTGAAAGTCAAGTTACTGAAGCTAATGGATATTTAATATAGGAGGATTCTCAGGAGACAGTTGCGTGTACTTAATCTGATGGGGAGAAAAAAGGTTCACACCAAACTCACTTCCAACACTGTACATTAACATTGCAAATAAGCCAAGGAAGGAAGAAAGAAGGCAGTGGCATCTCCAAGAAGTGAAAAAAGATAGAACAGATGGCACAGTAAACACTCTACCTACTCGTATGTGGGACCCAATGTGGGTGGCTGTGACTATGGGACGACACGCGGTCCGGTAAGGCGTGAAAGTCTGAACCAGTAATAGAGAGATTACCCATAATACAGTATACAAATAGCTTTCATTCACCCATCCAATTCCATGATAGTGATGGCATTAAAAGCTATCTAAGGGATTACTGACTTCTGTAAAACAAAGGACTAAGAACCTTAAGAAAATTGAGAACACTAAGGTATGACTAGGGGGCAGGACACAGCCCAAATTTAAAGTATCACAAAAAATTAAATACATCTTATAAAAAACTTTAATCCAAAAATTAACTCTATCCATAGCAAATTTTGTATTACTGATTAAAAGTCTGTTACAAAATAAAGTACTAATGCAAGAGAATAAGTCTTTTCTTTCTAGATTAGTCTTATCTTCTGAATTCTATAGGTTAGTTTCACAGGGCTTTTATTATTATAAGACTATGGGTGGGTATGGTGGCAAGGATTACTAGTCTGAACAAAGACTCCAATGCCACCATCATAACACTTGAGAAACATAACAAAGGTTGACTGTCTAGAAAGGAAAGTCCTGGTCTTGAGTCAGGTAGATTTATTTCTCAAGCAGAATTTGATGTAAATAGTAACTTAAATTTTTTAAAATTTATTTTAAAATATTTTTCCATGGTTACATGAAAACAGTAATCTTTTTTGAAGAAGCAGCAGAAGTTTAAAAAAAAAGTGGGGGAAAAAAGATAGAAAAGCTTAATAGGCATTACCAATCAACACTGGTTGAAAATAAGGGGAAAAAGTATATTAATATAGGTTAAGAAAGAGAACTTCAGAAGAAAATATTTTAACAATCTACTTAAGATTTATCATGGGCACTGAGGTGACTAACATCTGGATTTATCAAACAGGATTTTGTTATCAATTGATTTCCAAAATGCACGTTACGATACAGAAATGATCTGTCTGGGCTATTTTTACTTCTTCCATTAGAAACATGGGACTAATACTACTGACATTTATAAAGGAAGCCCAGTATGAGGAGAAAGGAACAGAGCTGATTCTTACCTCAATATTGATATATCACTCTAAGAAGAAATGGTCTAGCACAATTTTTTTTCTTAATTGAAATTATTTCACAGAGGGTTATTACAGAATTAGAGAAATGGGCATTTTGTAAAGAAGCCCATTCATTACTACCATTTCTTCAATTAATAATAAAAGTTATAAATGATTGGTTTCTAACATGGTGGTTGCACATATTCATTACAAGACTGCTTACTACAGATCAGGGAAAATTTGACATAGGTAGAAAAAGAGTTTTTAAAGGCTCATTGTGTATATAAGACATTATTACATAGACTAGAGTACAGAAGATACCTCCTGTGATAAAGGATGAAAAGGCTTGCAATTTGCATATCTGTGAAAAACCTGAAAAATGCAAACCTAGGTATGATTGACTGACATGTGACCAAGGGTCACATCAGAGCCTGAGCTGCAGGATCTGGGAAGATTCCATCTTGGCCCAACTGACTTTCTTCTGGTACCTCCCTACACTTGGTAGTAAAAGCTAATGAAGCCTAAGTCGAGAGGAAAGCTTATAGAATACAGAAAAGCATTGGTCCATCCTCCAAGAAAAACAAGGTTATTCGGGTAAAAGCAAAAAGTGAATAAAAAGCACAATGAAGAAAGCAGCATAGAAGTCATCTTACAGAAAATTATTTTCTTCAACATTCCTTATTGTAAAAAGGAATTCATTGTTCTCTTGAGTTTACACTAGTGAAAGGGAATCCTTTATTCTCTTTGCCTAGTAGGAGCTAACACTTTGGTTAACAATACCTTAAGTACCTCATTAGATTTGTGAAGCCAGGATTAACTCTACTTTGTCTATCTTTTGATTGAATCAACAAACTCAAGCTAGGTGGAGGAGTTCCAAAATCATTTAGCAAATTCACACCCTAGTTAGTGCTAGGTGAGAAGCCAGCAAGATACTTGGAAGAGCTCTACCCCCTTTAAAAACTCAGTCAGAAACTTGTTCTTTCAAGAATCCACAAGAGAGTTCACACCCTCAGAAACTGAACCCCCTGGGCAGTGCTAGACAATTTTGGAAATTGTGATTGACCCCTGTGAAGAGGGGCAGAGTCAAGGAATCACCATAAAAGCAAGCTCTGAATTCCGTCTGGGGAAAGATGGTCTTGAAGAAGGTTGTCTGAAGATAACCTTCTAATTGGGGAGAGTCTTACTGGAGGGAGCTTACTGGAGACTGCGACTTGGATGGTGAGCTTGGAGCTCAGCTTCAACTTAGACTGACTCCTGGACTACTTCATTGGGTGAGTGAAAAGCTGAATCCTTTCCTATTTTCCTAAGAGGCTAGCTTCCATCTTGGAGGAGGCCTTGTGGTTACTCACCACCAGCCTTCCTGATTGAGAGCTTTAGGTCACTATCCCCCTCATATTTCTCCTTTAACATTTCCTCTCTATTTGTAAATATTTGGGAATACATTTCTGACTCAAAATATAATAAATATCGGGGACCACATAATTTCATAAAATTATTATCCAACCATTAAATTTAACCCTTACACTTAGCATTAAAAATTTTCAAAATGAAACAGAGATCTTTTATTCTCATACTCTCTTCCATGTGCAAATGTTGAATCTAGTCATACTAGGTAGAGCACACTGCAAAAGGCTTGTACAACAAGCATTAATCAAGACTTGTGGTTACCAGCAGCTAAATCTGTTTATTGGTTGTGACTTTTTTAAACCATTTTTTTCAGGCCAAGGACATCTACCAGGGCAAGTCCAAAATTAACAAATGGCCCAAGATGGATGACCTCTGTTTATGTGCCAGTAATTAATTTTATTTTCCATTGTGTCAAGCCTCAAGTAAATTTATCATTGACATCTGTCCTTTGCTAATTACCTCTCCAAAAAAATTATAGTGTAATTTGTCTAATCCTAATTATAGCACTTTAGTTATTTTCTAGATTGCTGTCCAAAACGGCTAGCAACATCTTCAATGAATACACAATTATTCTTGCTTACTCTGAATCACCATAATTTTAAAAAAAGGTTTGGTTACCTCCTTTAGAATTTGATAAAACTCTCTTAGAATGTTTTAAAGACCTAAAATCTATTAAGTGTGCTAAGCAATCATGGCCTTAATAAAATTCTTCTTACTCTTGGACAAAAGTCACTGCATTGGGTACTCATACTTACTCTTATAGTTTCAGATGCGAAATGCCCTTCTGAGATCATCAGGTTGCCGGTCTCATCCAGTTTCACAATGGCACCTGAATTGGCCTGTACTTCAGCTTCAAAGGCCTGGTGTTTCTGAAGCTTCCCCTATTGAGGGAGCACAAGGAAAGAGAGAAGAGGCAACCACTCAGCTCAACATAGCTTTCTTCTTAAGTCTCTTCCTTCACCCTGTTCCAACAACTCACTACCTACTCACTATCTCCCCTTCTCTACTACTTGGCTCAAATACCATAATAGTTCTAAATATATATTGCTCTAGGAACAATAAGTGTTTAGTAAAGAAAAAATATATATGTTCAACAGAAAATTGCAATGTTTAAAATATCTAAAAATGTATACTTATATAAAACCATCATATTAAAAATATATATATTTACTGCTAATTTTTTCAATATATTTCAAATCTGATAAAAATATTTTGCTTTATAGTTGTCTGAGACACTGACAAGTTAAGTGGCTCCTTTTAAGTGTCATAAAAACAGCCTTTAAGTGTCATAAAAACATAAAACATAATCTTTTAAGTGTCAGAGGTAGGATCTGGTTTTCAGGTCTGACTCCAAGGCCAATTATCTGATTGACTAATCCATAATGCCCTCCTCTAAGAACAGTTGCAAATCTTCACTGTTAAGTCTTGTTTCCTACACTTCCGTACCCCAGAAGAGATTGAGAATGGTATCTTTATCTTCTTTAATTTTAACATCATTCTCTTAAAAAAAAATAAATGTGATTTCAAACTACAAGGTTTTATAATGCCAGATCCATATTTGGACAAACTCTAGCTTATGATCAGACCAAAGTACAACCCAATTGCATTCATGTTGGGGCCAGGAAACTTCCAAGGGAAAAATTCTACAGTTCCAAAACCAATGTCAATCACACCTCCAAGTATGGCTTTGATGAAGGTGCAAAATCTACTTAAAGTAAAAGCTAAGTACATAGTTGGGGGGGGGGGGGGGCCAGAGGAGAATGTATAATGAATATAAATTAGCTAGTCATGTCTAATAATGCCATTGTATGAGTTTACACCCTACAAAATCTTTCCTCTTTACAGGCTTTTGGACACTGGCTTGCCAACAATTGCAGGGCTCTACAATTCTGCATGGATTAAACTTTTTAATGTCTTATTAGTATTTTCCTAGAATACTACTCAGGTGAATCTTCAGAATTCTAAGAGTAAAATTCTAAGGCAGATCTGGGCAAAAAATTTTAATTAATAGCACTCTTTTGGCATGACAAAAGGATTTAAACCCCATATACATACAACACATACCTGAAGCTAAAAATGATCACTCTCCAAAATTGATGGAAAGAATGCTCTTTTTTTCTTGATAAACCAGTAATGAAATGTCTGATATTAAATATTCTATAGTAACTCTGTAGAGATATAGTGCTGGATTTGGGAGCTAGCAAGACTTAGGTTCAAATACTACTTTGACACTTAACTACTAAGCTATGTGACTCTGAGCAAGTCACTAAATATTTCTGTTCCTCGGGCACCTCTCTAGAACTTATTTAGGTATAATAAGTCATAAATGAGTTTTGATCAGGACAAAAGAGGAATTCCTAATCTGAGGTCTCTACAACATATATTTTGTCTAGCGTTGTTCTGAATTCATATCAGCAATAAAAATACAACATAATCTTTTAAAATTAGTATTATAAAAGATCAATTAATGGGGGCTCCAAGAAGATGCTTAAAGATCATTCAAGACAGATTGACTAATTTTTAAAGAAAAATTTCTAGTGTCAGACCGTAATATTATAGTTTCATATAAATTTGCAGTAAATATATTTTGCTATAGTAATTTTTTACAATTTATAGAAAAATATTGAGTATTAAATAGGTTATATAGTGGATAGAGAGCTGAGCCTGGAATAGGGAAGACCTGAACATAAATCTGGCCTCAGACAATTACTAGTTGTATAATGCTGGGCAAATTCATTCAATCCCATTTGCCTCAGTTTCCTCAATTGTAAAGTGGAAATAATAACAGCTCCTATTTCACAGGGCCACTGTAAGAATTGAATGAGATATTTGTAAATGTACTTAGCACAGTGCCTGACATATGGCAAGTACTAAATAAAGGCTTATTACCTTCTCCATATATTCATTTATTTTTTCTTCTGAATATTGGGCTCTCTTATAGTCCAATTATAACTATTTAGTACTTTCAATATTTTAAAATATTATATAAAATTAATTTAAGTAAAAATATGTACTATTAATTTACATGGACAGTATTTACTTAAAATACTTTATTGTCTAATTCCTTTTTGAATCTTTTTTTAAAATAAAAAATCTTTTGCCCTATGGTTTAAACAAGAATTTAGGCGGTGGGCTGAAACCTACTTGCAAATTGGTTGGGTCCTTGTAATTTTCATCTGATGCAATCTGAAGCTTCTCTTGGATCCA
Organism: Monodelphis domestica; assembly: GCF_027887165.1. Classification (NCBI taxonomy): domain Eukaryota; kingdom Metazoa; phylum Chordata; class Mammalia; order Didelphimorphia; family Didelphidae; genus Monodelphis; species Monodelphis domestica. The sequence goes on along the minus strand of NC_077227.1, from coordinate 461,402,853 downwards.
TTTTTCCAACTCTTCAGCATCCCGTTGGAAAAACTGGAACCGATAGGAATCCTCAAGCTTCTGTCGCCTAAGGGTTGACAGCTCCTTAAAGCGGTGATATCGGTCCAGAACCTGCTGCCTCCTTTCTTGGATGTCTTCAGCTGTTTCCAGCACTTTGACCCCACTTGGGTCCATTTTCTGAAAAGCAAAGAGTTTTGAATTAGAATATGCTTAAACAGAATCAATGGAAGATAGTCCATATATGAATATTCTCAACATTTTCTTTCTTTTTATCAGATCTATGATTTTATGGGTGGGGATAGGGTAGGTGAAAAAAGAATAGGGTAAGAATTTCCTTTACCAGTACAGGTCTACATCTCTCCAACTTAGTCCTATAAGAGACCTGAGGCTTTGAGAAGTTAAGTGCCTGGCCAAATGCCATCCAGCCAGTCATGTAGAAGCCAGTTTGAATCCAGATGAATTGCCAATTCTATCCACTTTTGTCATGCTGCCACCCCATTCCCAACATGGCTAAAAGGAAAACTGCTTTCTAGAAGAACAGCCCATATAAGTGGGGCTAAGAAACGGTACCAATTCCCAGCAGCCTAACAATAAAGCTCAGATTCGGACTGCTAACCTTTTTTTCTTTCAATTAAAAAAAAAATCTTCTTTTTATCTTAGAATGGATCCCAAAGCAGAAGAACAGTAAGACTTAGGCAACTGGGGTTAAGTGACTTGGCTACGGTCACAGAGTTAGGAAGTACCTGAGGCCAGATTTGAATCTAGGACCTCCCATCTCTATGCCTGAGCTACCCAGCTGCCCCCCCCCCCCCAAGACCATATATATGTACGTTTAACAATTGTGACTAGCAAAATTTCTCCACTACTGAGAAGTCTGGTGTATTTCCAATTGCAAATGAGGCACACCAAGATTATTTTATAAGGAACACATTGGGTGACAGTCACACCATAGATTCTTCTCTTGGTTTCTTATAATGTCTAGATAAGACTGGTAATTGTTGGGGGAAAGCAGGTACTTTGGAACTTAGTCCTGATCTTAACTTGGACTGAAGCAATTTTAATCTTATCTGCAAAGTATGAGATAAGGGATTAATAATCCAACCACAACTTTTTTCCCCAAATTGAAAAAATTAGTGCTTAATCTAGAAAAAAGCTGTACTCATGACTTAAAAGACAAAGCCAGGAAATATTAACTAGAGAAACATAGCCAAGCATCAACCTAATTAGCAAATATGAATCACATTTAATGAGTTCGGCCCAAGGTAATCTTGGATCTACCATAGGACAACATTTCTAGAAAATTAGCTGCTCTTTTCACTGTAGCTGAGATGCCACAGAGAAATCAAGATTAACACAAGTTCTTCCAGTGTCCAAAGGACAATAGTAAGATTGTTTCTAGAGAAATATACAAAAAGAGAATAAAAATAAATAGTACTTGTGTTTCTGGCTTCTGAATAGTGTTTCTCTAAAAAAAAATAACATCTTGCAATGAAAAACAGAAGCTCTAGTGAAAATGCACACCAGATATTATTAGTTGAATCTTTTCTAACATACAGGCATTTTATAAAACAGCTAGGTGGCTCAATAGAGTCAAGTCTGGAGATCCTAGGGAGTAATGTGGGCTCTGACACTTCTAGCTATGTAACCCTGTTACTTCACCCCATTTACCTAGACCTTACCATCCTTATCTTGGAACCAATGATTCTAAGACAACAAAAACAAAAAATCAAACCACTGTCCAGGATAAAATAAAAAGCAATTATCTTGCTGATAGCATCCTCATTAGCACCACACCCTGTATTCCTTATAGGTTCCTCAGTCTTTATAGACAGGACTTCATTCATCCTCAGAGAATTCCTGAGAAATAAGATAGAGTTGTTTTTTATTTTTAAATAAAAACTCTTACCTTCTACCTTAGAATCAATACTGTGTATTAGTTCTGAGGCAATAGAGTGTTAAGGGTTAGGCAATGGGGGTCAAGTGACCTGTCCAGGGTCACATAACTAGCAAGTGTCTGAGGCCAGATTTGAGCCCAGGACCTGCTGTCTCTGGGCCCGGCTCTCAATCCACTGAGCCACCCAGCGCACGTAAGCAGTTTCCCTCCCCACTTTTACAGCTCAAGAAATTGAGGCAAATTGAAAGCAAATTAAAAACTGAACTAAAGTTTTCAACTCAAAGGTACCATATAAATCAATATTGATCCCAAGTATCCCATATATCCTGATCCACAACTTTGCTTACTAGACCTAAGACTGCTAGTCCTTTTTTCTCCAGTTAATAAAAACTCCCACTGATTATATCTTTGTTCTCTACCCTGGGCCATATGGTATTAATTAAAATGAATGTTGTGGTTAAAAATTGAGACATTGCCCAAGACAGCCGGACAAATCAAAACATGGTTGAACAGTTGAGAATCCCTATGTTGAACCATACCATCCATCATCTTGCATCCTTACATTTCCTAGTGAATTGGTAAGTCATGAAAACAGGTTGAATAACCCTCTTTAAGGTCAAGAAAGGAGGAAATAGTTTATCCATTTTGCTCTCACTAATTAAAAAAAAAATTCCTGTCAACACTCCCATAGCAAAGCAATGTCATAAGTGCAGGTATGAAATAACCACTGGAGTTTCTGAAAGACATTTTAAACTCTAGGGAGCTATTGTGTTATTTATCCCTGCCTTCTCATATCACAATTTCTATTCCTATTCTGTAACCCTCCAGCTGCTATGGAAACCTCCAAGAAATCATATTCAGTGAAAAGCTCTTTAAGATGGAAAAAACAAAAAAAACAACCCACCATTACATTCTTTTGAAGGTTTTCCAGGCCCCAGGGCTCATTGGCCTCAATCTACCAATGAGGTCGGACCATCCAGAGTTGAAGTTACCAACCTAAAAGGACCTCTTTGTAGCCCTAGTGAAGTAGAGCCAGTCTATTGTATACCAAGTACTTTGGTCAGGCGATAATGGACTGTTCTTTCTCCTACAGCAGATCAGCTGACATCAGCAGGCCTAGGTTCTGCCAAGATGCAATCAACTTGTCGCTAGGGAGCTTGGACACTGAAAGTCATACACTGCAGAACGAGGTCTGCATTCAGAATTTTCATTTGTAGAATTACAAGAAGCTAAGGTCTATACAGCACCCAACCTGAAATGGAACTCTATTCCCCAATTTAACTGCTATTTTCATTGCTCCATTAAGGGAAGGGCACCCCTTCCTCAAAGGTGGATGAGTTGAGGAGGGGCAACCTCAACTTGTTAAAATCTTCTACCAAATACCATAATAACCCTAAGATGTTACTTCTCTAGAAACAAAATTAAATCACCGACTTCATTTTTGGGCTCTGTTTACATACACTCCTCAGACCTCTCACTACTAAAGCTGCAGAATTTGAAGGAACCTGCCCAGTCTGTTCTAGTAACATGCTGTGGGCTTTTAAGGTCAAATTGGAGACACAAAGTTCCCCATTGATTCTAGAGAGGAATAAATTCTGGTCCTAGGACTTTAAAAAGAAAGAGCTAAAAAAAGATTCCTTTTTACAAAAAAAAAAAAGTTTTTAAAAAGCAACCTTTTATCTTTTTCAAGTTCTAAACAGTAATTTCTTTTTTTTTTAATTTATTTAATCAATTTAGAACATTATTCTTCGGTTACAATATCATTTCCCTCCCTCCCCTCCACCCACCCACCCTTCCTGCAGCCGACATGCAATTTCATTGGATATTCCATGTGTCCTTAATCAGAACCTATTTTCATGTTGTTGGTGTTTGCATTAGGATGTTCATTTAGAGCTACATTCCCAATCATATCCCCTCGACCCATATATTCAAACGGTTGCTAAACAGTAATTTCTAAAAACCACCAAAAGATCATTTGTAGACTATTACAAATATCAAGCAAATAACTACTTATCTCAAATCAGGTTGTAAAGTGATTTTTAAAAAGTATTCTGAAGAGGAGGGGGACAACATTTAACACTGAGTAAAACTGGTCTGATAATAGAAATATGTATTTATGTTTTTTAAATTTGTAAACATCATCTTTAAATTAGTGGAAAGCAAAACAACACAACAACAAAACCCAAACAAAAAAAAATAACACACCAAAACCCCCCAGCTTTTTGCAGATGTTATTTGAAAAGTGATGCTAAAAAGCAATGACGCCATTCAGTGGGGGCTATTTATAAATGCTGCAATGCAACAGTCATGATGTCAGCAGTCTTTCAGCAAAGAAAGCAGCTTGATCTCAGGGGGTTAAAGAGGAATTACAACTGTGCCATCAACACTGATAAACAAAAAATAAGACTTTGTCAGCATTTCCACAGGACGATTTAAAGTCTAAGGAGAGGAGGGCACAAAAATGTGGATGTTAACAGTTACTAAACCCCAGATCAATTTTCAAACTATCCTTAAAGCTTAAATATATCAACTGAATATGCTTGCATTTTCTAGATTTCTAGCTGGGGCTGATATTAATTAGTATTTATAGTTTCTTAATTAGTGTCCTAGGCCTGTGCATTTGTTTAAAAATGTACAAATGAAATCCTTAGTGTGGGCTGAGGGATGTTTTGAAGGTTAAGTAACACATTCAATACAAAGGTCAAAGATTTGGGGCATTGCAGATTTGGCATCTGCAATGAACCAGCAATTACAGCTTCTTTCTAGGTCTCATGAGTGGAAAAATTTGTAGTGAGGATAGTCAGAAATTTCTACAAAAGGAAAATCTTGAATCACCATCCTTTAAGAAATGAGTTGCACAGAAATTTGATAGGCATTGAAAGCAACCTCTGTATAAATCCAGGTTTCTAGAAAGAGTCAAATGAATATATATATATATATATTTTTTAAGATTGCATCTCCAATTCCATTCTTATTTTTTTAGAAGCTAAGAATACTACTTCACCTCTTTGATTAAAAAAAAAAAAAACAAACCCCCACACACAAAAATTTAGCTACCGAGGGGTTTTCGGGGACAAATCTGTTTTTATTAATTAACAGAATGAACAAGTAACTTGATTCACGGGGAAAATCTTTACACTAAATCAAAGAAATAACTAGTATAATCATTCAACAGTTCGGCTTTTCTGCTTAGTCAGACCTCAGATATTTAGAATAGATGATTTAGTTTACTGTGGCTTTGGAGAATAATAGTCTGTTAACTAAATTTTAATGTTCCCCAGCAAAAATATTAAATTTATAAGATTATAAAATTATAAGATTACTAGTTAGCACCCATAAAACATAACATTAATTTTCAGTTAACTAGAAGTCAGCAGGGTCTTAGCTTTGAGAAAGGAAATTATCTTGACTGCATTGCATCAAAATCCACAAAGAATATGATTTTTTGATGATCTTATTCCTGAATCCTTCCCAAAAATTATCACACCACTTACCTTTTAACTTATAACATTCAGATAAGAAGTACTTAAAGCACATTATCTTTATTGCAAACAAGAAAATGTTCTCTAGTATGGCCCATCTTTTTAAAAACCCCATTTAAAGGAATTAAACAGGGTCAATTAAAAAAAAAAAAGGCCTGCACCTTGGATTTATTGCCTATAATCATGGGATCATAGAATAATATAGATGTGGTGATCTAGTTCAATTCCCTCATATTTTACATAGGAGACTGAAGCTAGGAGGGGGTTAAATGACTAGCCCAAGACTATTCATGTATTTGGTGGCAGAGGAGAAAAAGAACATAAATGTAGGCCCTGATTTCATATTCAGGACTCTTTACCCTGCATACCATTACTCCTTCAGGTTTGACAGTCTATATATTTCTCTTTATTGGATATCAATTCTATTTGTTTCTAAATTTTTAAAAGATTCCAATTCAATAAATGCTCTAAAATGTTTCAAATAAAATGCTTTTTAGCTGTTTTTGGTATTTTTTTAAAAGGTAAAATTAAAAATTCCTATTATTCTAGAGACAATGCTACAATAAAAATAAATGCTGGTAGAGACAGGAAACAAACCCAAGTGGTGAACATATGGCACCGAGAACCAAAATGTCACTTTTACTAAGTGAATTGTGGTTCAATTTCTTTTCCAAACATTAACAACAACCTGTTTTGTCTCTTGGTTCCTAAGTCAAGCAATGACCAGGGAAGAAAAAAATCCAAATCCATGACACATGCAAACTATTGTAAAGTGATGAAATAATACATTCATGCGTCAGAAGAGGAGAAAAAATACTTAGGGATTTAGACATTTTAAAGTGAAGCTACCAAAAAATCCTTGGATCACACACCACACACCACCCTTCTCACTCCTCCATTCCCCCAACCCTAAACCCCAACTTGTCTGCTTAACAGAAAGATTCATGCAAGTCCAGTTTCTATCCACCCCTCTTCTCTGGTTTACAATCCTCTCTGACATCAGTATTGTGCCATCACTGCAAAACAGGCAAACCAGAGAAAGCAACACATTTTCTGCATGCTTCATGTCAAATACCTGGACTCTGCGCTTACGAAACGATGACAACATGATGGAAGAATGCAGAGTCTAAAGGGGGAGGGGGAAGAGCAAGATAATATACTGCTAAAGGCAAATTTAACAAGGGTAAATATAGATTAAAACTGTACAAGTAAATTCCATGTTCAGAATTCTTTTCTCTCCTTCTCCATGCTTCAGAGAACAATCCTAAGCATGTCATCTACCACAATGCTAATTTTTAATCCATCAGAATGCAGTAGCTATTTTTTTTCTAATAAAGGTGTGGCCAATCGCATTGCTTTTTTCAAACTACAGGCAATTGTTTTGAATGAGCCTCCTTAAGGAAAGATGATCATCCCTTTCCAATGTTATATGGAGTGTTTCTTTCTGATTACTTATAACATCCTGAATAAGAAACAACAGAGATTTAAGAGAAAAGCAATATACTTATCTCCATACACTACCATAGCCCAACCCATTGAACTAAGCCTAGATAAAGTCTGAGCTTCCTTTCCCAAATATCATTTCCTGTTTAAAAGCAAACAAAAAAATTAGTCCAAAGGAAATACATGAAAAACACTGAAGAGAAGTTGAGCATGCAAAGGAACAGCTGCTTTACTGAAAAAGCCTGCTTGAATGATTGTCCATAAGAGCTTTTTTTACATTCTTCCATTCTGAATTTGCTATCAAGGCATTGCATTCCAAGCTACTGTACATAGTTAACTGCTGCAGATGAACCCTGGCAGTTAGGAGTGCATACCTAGCACAATCCTCACATAGCTCAGAAAGGATTGATTACAGAGCCAGTTGGGTAAGCAGGCAGACTAGACCCCTATTGCCTTTGATGTAAATTCAGCAATGGGAGGATTGAGATTGAGCTGGACCTCTCCCAGTTATCCAACACTCAGTATCTGCAATATGCCCCTCCCTTTCAAGGGGCTTATTCCAAAGAACTAAAATGTAATAAATTCCTTTTTCATAAAACAGTTTCAATTTTAAAAGGTCAGACAGCTTGATAGAAAGATGTTACAACATTGAGAATAAGTGAAATTTCTTCTGTTTGATTAAAAAAAAACAACCCGAATCACTGAAAGAATTGTTTCATTAGAGTTGCTATTAATATCCAATAAGAATTATTTTACATCTATCCCTAACATCTTCCAATTTTTTTCCCCTGACTTTGGTTAGGTCCCTGGATAACATCCAATACAGTTTAAGTGTCCCACTGCTAATTATTGATCTACTTACCAAAAAAAGAATCAATTTCCTGCAGTAAGAAGTTGACTCAATCTTTTCCCTGATTTGACCTTGCAAAATACACAACTTAAAAAAAAAAAAGAACCCCCCCAAATCAACATTTATGACCAGACAAAATCAACTGCCTTAGTTGAATGATTTTTTAAAACCTCCCTATCTACAGTGCTACTCTTAAAATATGTCTCAATTTCTAGGTATAAAAAATGAACACCTCTCATCTCTTTGTGTTTTTCTGTCCTCTTCTCTCTCCTCCCCACACACTATGTACTTAAGTATGCATTCCAAGATATGGGCAATTAAAAAAAAAAACGGATCACTTTTAAAATATTATACTTCATCATTGGAATGAATTCTCTTCTATTGTATTCTCCCTCAAAGACCCGAGCTTGGGCTTTTCGAATATAACTTGATACAGCTAGAACAAAGAGCACAAATATTTCATGATTCATCATTTCAACATCGATTTTCCAAGTTGATACAGATTTCACCTCATCCTAGCTTTTCCAATCTGTCCAATAATTTACATATACAACTTTTAAACCTAAGAGCAGATTGTCTTAAAAAAAAAAGACAATTTACACTCTTCAGTTAAAGACACCTTTAAAGCAAATTTCTTTAGAAGAAATTCGCCCTAGATTATTTTCGAACAAGTCTGTTCTCGCATTCAATAGAAATTGATACAAAAAAGTCAAATTGTTTTAACCCGGGGGAGGGAGGGAACCTTTCTAACCTATTAAGGTATTATTGGAATGGTTTCACAATTTAAGTGTTGCATGATATCTACTTGATATTGACAAATAAATCACTAAGGTGGGGGTGGAGGAGAAGCACATTTGATGCAATTACAGAATCCCAGAGGTCGGTTAAAGAGGTGGACAAGTTAAAAAACAAACATATGTCGTGGATTCCTTCCTTCGGGATTTCTCGAGGTCACTGAGATTTCTGTTCGATGTCCTTCGTCAAAGGACTGATTGGTCTATATATCCAGCACACAAACTCTGACCTCTCACCCGTAGAGATTCGGTAAAGGCGGCTTCCTAAGCGACCCCCCCCCCCAACTCTAAATCCACTTCAGGGGGGACCCAAGCTGTTCCTGACCTTGGACTGGGAGAGTGAGGGTGGGGCTTTGATGCCTCAAGTCCCCCGACTCAGAGGCCTGGGTGGAGGGGCAGAAGAGGGCAGTGCGGTGGGTGGGCTGGGGCGGAGGCTGGAGTCGGCGTCGCTGCTCAGGGCTGGGCCGAATCGGGCGGGGATAGGGGTGGGGGTGGGTGAATGGGACTAGTTACCCGGGCGATCCTCTCAATGACATTCCTGCCACCGTCTGCCCAGGGCGGATCCGCCGAGTTTTCCCGCGAGCCACAAAGCTGGATCCCTCCCGGGCCTCGAATGCGGGGCGGGGGTGCGGGCGGAGCGCGGGCCAGGAGATCCGGAGAGGACCGGCTGGCTCTCCACAGCCGCCCCCGCCCGAGCTCACCTGTCCGTTTCCTCCCGTGGCCGGCCCCGCCCCTTCCCGCGAGCCCTAAGTCTCGAGCCCTCTTAGGACCCTTTCTCTCTCCCCTTCCCAGCCTCCCTTCGGTGCCCTGCACCTCCCTAAAACGCGAAGTTGTTTCCTCCCTCCCCCCCCCTCACCTCCACCTCCGCCCACGAAGGGCTACCCAGGTTCCCCAGGCTAGGCTATGAGACAGAAGAGGAAGCAGCCCTCGCCTGCCCCCGGGGGATGAGGGGAACCCCACTGCCTCTCACCGGTTCTAGGGCGGGGGAGTGGGGTTCGCGGGGACAGAGGAAGGGATAAAAGGCTCGGCTCGGCTCCACTCCGATCTGCTTCGTTCGTTTCCGCAGTGGCCAGTGGAGGCAGCGCGCGCTCCCCAGATTCTTTTAAAGGCAGCCCAGGCGCGCTCCCGACGACAGCGCGCGGGAGGGAGGGAGGAATTATCGGGAGCGGGGAAGAGGAGAAATCACGCTGCGAAGGGTAGGGAGGAGGAAGAAAGAGGCGGGGCTTTCGGGCCTCGCCCCAGCTGGATGGGGCGGAAAGGGCCGAGAGGTTCCGGAAGAAGTCGAAGGGGGTTGGGGAATTGCAGCGCAAACTGCGTGGGAGAACTAGAAAGGAAGACGCAAGCGGCTGGGGTAGCCGGACTCGGCACGTCTAGGGTGGGGCCGTTTTCATCCAGCTGCCCCCACCCCTTTGCAGTTTCCATCCCACCCCACCCCTAGCAGAGATGCTGTCCGGGAGTAAAGAACTGAGTTCCTGTCAGGGTGGGGACCACACAGTCCTAGGGGTGGGCAGTCAGGAAAACAGCTCCTTGGGGGGTTGTTGGAGGAGGCCCTGGACCCATTGTTCCCCATCCCCCCTCTTTCTCGCTAGAAAGTGTCGTGTATGGGAAAGGAGCCTGCCTAAGCTCCCACATTCTGAGAGTCTAGGATCCCTTCCCCCGTAGCGAGGCGGGGCTGGTCCTCCAGGCATTCACTGCAGCGCAGCCCTGTAAAAATAGCTCTTGTAGCCTCCGCTGCAGCATCTGCTTCCAGTGAGATATAGGGCCGAGACACACGGGATTAAACCGAGGGGAATGAAAAAACCACAGCTTCAAGGGGTCGTCATGACCGAAGCACTATTAAAAACAGCAAACACCTGAGTTTTCAACCTCAAGAAACCTGAAGGAGGGAGATGGGAAGGGAGAATCTGTTCCTTTAATGGCAGAGCTTCACGGGAGGGGACACGCGGCAGGTTGTTTCAATTGAAAAAAATAGCAGCAGGATAGATTGGAAATAATGCCGGATTTGGAATCATAAGACTTCTGTTCAAGTCTACTATTATTAATATGGTGACTTGGAGAAGTCACCACCTCTCAGAATGTTATCTGTATAATGGGGATAATACCTAGGTTACAGAAATGTGGTAAGAATCAACTAATACAGGTAAAAACCCTTCCTAAGCTTAAAGTTAGAAATACAAAGGTGAGATATTTAATCAAGCCATTATTTTTCAGAGACCCAAGCGCTTTCAAGATCTCTCCATTCCCCGGAAATGTATAGTGTGTCTCTATATATGTATATACACATATTTTTTCTCCAGTTTCGCTAACTGCAGAAGATGAAAGGGGGACAGCCTTTAGAAACAGTGGAGAAAACCATTACCCGGCTATCAAGAGGGAGATCTGCAGTGCAGAGTTAGAAAGCTTCTAAGCCGCAACCGACTGCAACCTGGTTCATTAAATAAACATGCAATGCACTGACCCTCCGCGGAAGGGTTGGTCCCGGGCCCAGTTCCGAGGCTCCCTGTACTCCTAAGGACCCGTTCCTTTCCTTGACTTGGGGAGCCCTGCCTAGATTCCTAACTCCCCAGTGCAATGTAACTGAAGGGAAGGGGATATTTTTCAAGAGGAAGCCATCATCCCAAAATAAAAGGACTGGCCACTCCCCCTAAACTCTGCAGACTCAGAGAAAAATGTGGCAACGGGGAATGTTTCCTGAAACCTATGTAGAGAAGGCTAGAGCAGAACAATTCCTCCCTAGGGGGATCATTTCAGTGAACAGCAGATCCTTTCAATATCCTCTTCCATTCCTGGCAGCAAGCAAACGTCTAATCAGATATTCAGCTCAGTGCACAAAATGGCTAACATCATCTAATGTGGCAGAGGCAGCTCTAGTTTGCACCAGTAAGGAATGCATTTCGTTTCAGTCGTGAGGAATAGATGTAACAAACCTTTTTGTGCCTTTGTCTCCCTTTGGAAAACCACTCTGGCTCCATGAATACTCTGCAGTGAGGTGGGGTACCAAACTACTAATGCCAAATACAAAGGAGCCTGGAAGCTTGGATAGACTGTTAAATTGCTATGTTGATTGCAGAATACAATCTAATTCCTGTTCAGTTATGAACTAAGGCTTTACCTAGAAAACTGTAAACCTCAAGCATTTGGAAGACTTTTTAAAAGGTCTGTCAACATTTGCATTAACTAAGTTCCATTCATTTAGCAGAATTTATTTAGTTCTTATTATGTACCTAACATAAGGAGCTCTTATGTTATAGAAGAGCTCTTAATGGAATACACTTTAAACTATATATCCTATGGGCTATATCAACTTTTGGCTCAGTACCTTTTTCAGGTAGTAAATACATATAAAATTAGGGAAAAGCACTGATTTTTAAAAATTGTACTCTCTCTGTGCAAGATTCAGCAATCAGATATTTATTGCACACCTATTATTATTCCATCATTTGTTGTTATTCTTGCATGGTTCAAACCACCATTCAATAGTTGCCCATCCTTTTGCCTTATCTAACAAAATTTTGCCAGAAGGTGGAAGGGAGAGTGTTGCCCTTGTTGTGTAACTCAGTGCTGCTGCCCATAGTCCATGGAAACATGGCTACAATCAAGTATTTGTCCAGCCTGACCTGTTGACTCAGTTTGTTCTGTTGCTGGCATTTCATGACTTCAAAATAGTGATCAATAAGAAAAAAAATTGTATATTCCACCCTAAAGTCATTTGCTTCTAACCCTGAAACAATTTGCAAGTTATTTGAAGGCAAGTACAGTACAATGCTGACCTGTATTTCACTACCAAGGTTTATCACCTGACAGAAAATTGTGAATTCCTGTGAGATCAACTTTTTGAGTTTTAATAGTAGTATGGGGAATTTTACTGGCCCAATATGCTTTCTCATCATGTCAGATTTCCTCCAGGTTCTTCCATCACAGGGCATCTACCCAGCAAACAGGTTTTATGTGGTTGCAGCCTACTAATGAGGTTGTTGGAGTAAGGTCTCATTTTGGCATCCTGACAGTTAAACTGATGTTTGTAGACAATCTTAGGAAAAATCAAAACAAAAAACTGATTCTTACTACCACCTGGCTTCTTTTCTACCACTGCCACCATTGCAGGGAAGGAATAAGTCAAACACAGGATCCCCAGCCAGGCCAATCTGTAGATAATACATGAGTTTCTCAGTTCTTAGCTAAGTAATCCCCAAATGGTCTACTAAAGGGACACATTCAATACCTACCTTCTTGCTAGGATATTCTCTGAAATATCACAGGGTACTTGTAAAGTCTCAAGAACTTACCTAGGGTCACACTTCAATGGCGAAATTAGACTTTTGTGGAGGAGATAAAAATAGTTTTAAAAAATGACTGTTATTGACAGCAGATACCACTTTTAAAAAAAAGAAGGAAGAGAAAAAATCCCAGATAATACAGTATGGAAAAGATAACTTACCCCTCAAAATGAGCTCTATTTTCTTCACTTTAATAGCTATAAGCTTGATCCAGAGAAATTTATGTATGGGTTTCTGCACAACATATAGTACTCTGTGCATACAAATACTGGATGATTGCCTACTGGAAATATACTTTTCATACTAAACAGTGAAATTTCAAATGCTTTGTAAAGCATATTACTTCAATTTTAGATCACTGGAGCAGCTAGGTAGCACAGTGGATAGTGAACTAGGCCTGGAGTTGGGAGGATCTGGGTTCCAATCTGTTCTCAGACACTTCCTATCTGGGAGACCCTGGGCAATTCACTTAACCACAGTTGTCTAGGTCTTGCTGCTCTTCTGTCTTATAACTGAAACTAAGACAAATTAACAATTTAGAGGGAAAAAATTCTTCATAATTTATATTAATACCAGGCAGAAAACCCACACATAGAGAAATTTGTATGCCAATGATAGTTACTAATGGTGGTAGTGAGAGAAATGTCTTTAAATACCTCTGCGGAACCATCCTATTTTCAAATTTGCAGTATCAGAAACTCTTTGTGGTCAGTTCATTGTATCAGACCCCAGTGAATTAAATCACATTGACAAAATGCACAAGTGAGAAATGTAAACAAGAACATTAGTTTATTATATCACAATGGGAGACACTGTATTTAAGAGAAATGGGGGTATCATTGTGTGGTTCCTCTACCAACATACTGGAACTCTTCTAAAGACACAGTAAAACAGTTTTAAAAGAGTTGTAGTGGCAAAAATATTTTGTCATCTTGCAGCCAACCTGGTGAAGAACTTCAAAAAATTTAGCTAAGTTGCTTCTTAGAAAACATAAAATTGCCATCACTGGGCTTTTCTAATCTGGGCTTTTCTAATTGGTTTGGACTTGCAAGAGGAAGGCTGCTTTCAAGAACCCAAGGTCACTTCCATGCTGTCATCAAGTGGGGCTTTAATGGGCAGAGAAATATTTTAAGTTAACAAAATGGACTGAAAAGTATGGCAAATTATTTACAGAAAGTGGCTCCTCCTTTCTGGTAGGTTAATTTAGGAAGCTAGAACTCAGGTTTTTTATTATTAGAATAACATAAAAAAGAGAAAAAATATACAAATTTAGGATTTGTTCTTATTTTTAAAAGATCTGATCAGTGGTTTAGCCTATACCTACCTTAGAAAATGTTGGCTGTTAATCCACTATTGTCCAAATCCCATCCACTCACATCACTCCTAGGGCTGCTTTTAGTTCTACCACCTTTCCTACTGCCATCTAGGAGTGGCTTTATCTGGTCCAACTCTGGAAAGTATTCTTTAAAGAGGAAGGCCCACAGGACCCATATTTGAAACTATCTGGAAGGCAACTGACAACTTTTATATAAGAGATATCGAAGACTACTGTCCTAATCTAATTCATATTCATTATATTCAATTTAAGGTTATATAGGGCAGTAATTAAAAAAAGAAAAGGAAAATGGGTTCACATCCTGAAATAAGGTCAGACCTGGAGGAAAATTAGAGAAGAGATAAGAAACTGAGTAAAAACTGAATCAAATCATTACTACTTTAAAGAAACATGCTTATTCCACCACAAATTACATTTATCTAAGATTTCTTTCTGTGTGTATTATAGTATAAGTGAGCAAAAAAAACCTTGCTACCCCACTCTCCATTTTCCTTATTTATAAAAAAGAGGCAGTGTAGTAGTAGATCTGGAGATGAAGAACTTGGGCTCAAATCTCGCCTCTGAAACTACCCTTATAACTTTGGGCAAGTTCACTTAAACTCTGTGCCTATTTCATCTACAGAATAAGGGGATTTGATAAGAGAGCCTTGGGAAATACCTTTTAATTCTAGATCAACTGTCATATCCAAGTCCATTGGACATGTATAAAGATTACTAAGTGAACTTGCACTTATCAACTAAAATACTTTATTAACAATCAGTTAGTCTTGTCACAGCCCTGCTAGACAAAAAGCACTCAATTACCCCACAGTGAATGGACTCCAATGTCAGAGAACGAGAACTCTGGCCACCTTCAACAACCACACATGTGTAGATACCACACTATGACCCTAAAGACATAGCCAAAGCCATAAAGAATTATTGCTCTCACAAAGACCCAAACAAGAATCCACTCTACCATGAGTTAGAAGTAAAACTTTTATTATCTTTTTGTAGAAGTGTATTCAACCATTCGTAGAATGAATCACTTCATATCACATTAGTATTAAAAAATTACTAGCCGTATATTACACACATAATCGACATCAAGGCATATAGTTGTATCTTCTGAGGTTAAAGGAGAATGGTTCTTTTCTTCACAACAAATCTAAAATCTCCCAACAATTCAAGATCTGGATTTCCCTGAAGGACATAGGAGACAAATTTATTCTTATTATGCTGCAGATTTATAACATCTTTGTGTGCTCAACTTGTGGCTCATTAAAACTCCCTCAACATTTAATATGAATAGCACTGACCTCTGTGAATCTTAGATTAACTGCAAAAATTAAATATTATTTTGCTATGATGTGGACAAGTAAAAACAAAGCTAGTCCTAAAGAAATCAATACTATGCAGAAACTCCGAATACTGTCAACAGCCATTTGGCTCATCCAAATCAACTGCATTTTTAGATCTGATATATGCATTGCTGAAGGGAGCATACATTTATTAATTTAACAAACTCTCTCTCAACCACATATAATCCAAAGTTGTAAGAAGCAAATCAACCAGAAACCAGACATAATTATAAACATAATAGGCTCTGAAACATATTTATTACCATTCAACGATAATTACAAAAAGCATTCTCCAAAACATTGCTCCTTTTCAAGGGATTTGGCTAAATATGAAGAACTAGCTCTACTCTGAACTTAATGCCCAAACTGCTAGACAAATACTAAAAAAGGAAGGAAAATTGGGACAAGTGCTATTGCAGAAAGAGCATTGAACTTGGGGTTAGAAGACTTATGTTCAAATCCTAAATTCATCACTTAAAAGCGAAGTAACTATGAGCAAGTCACAAACTTTCTAAGCCTGTTTCCTTATCTGGCAATCAGGGACAAGAGTAGTAATTACACTACCTATCTGAAAGTGTTTGTGGTAAGGAGCAAGATAATGTGAAAGCACTTTGTAATCATAAGATGATTATAAATGTAAACTGTTACTATCATAATTATTGACCAATAGCCTTTCTCTATATCCTTCATAAAGAATAAAAGTCAAATTCCTTTCACTGTCATGGTTATTAAAGCCAATTCTCTTGGTGACTACTGTTTCTATTAGGTGAAGACTTCTTTACGTAATTCATGATTAAGTTTGAGAAGACATTCAAACTGTGAAAATAACCTCCCCCTGGCCATGAGATTTTTTAAAAAACCAACTACATTTTCAGATTTGAAAATCTGAGACAATTTCCCCTAAAATTCTGCTGTCTTCTGTTCTTTTATTTCTTTTCCTCCAAGAAAGGAACCAGCACCTAAGCCACCATCAGGAACGCCAGAAAGAAGAAGGCAGAGAGCCCTTTGGGATGGGAATCTCCCTGTGCTGCAGACATTTCTGGATAAGGAAAGAAGGAAAAAAAAATGAATGATAATATAACTATTTTCAACACAAGTCAGAAGATGTTATGTTGGATGGGAAATATTCAACAAAAACAAAAAAATCTCAATTCTAAAATAGAGATGGCTCTAAATGAAAGGTTTTGCTTATGTGAGGCTGATTATATTTCTTTATCATTACTAATGAAATGTGAATCAATGAAAAGCATGCATGTCCCATTAGTCCCATCAACAAATTATTTTTGAAAATTAACCTTTTAAAGGGCAGCTAGATGGCACAGTAGAGAGCCAGGCCTGGAGGATCTGGGTTCAAATCTAACCTGAGACTTCCTAGCTCTGTGATATTGGCCAAGTCATTTAACCCCATTTGCCAAGACCTTGCTGTTCTTTTGTCTTAGGGTTGTTAATAAAACAGAAGGTAAGAGCTAAAAAAAACCCCTAAAGAAAATCCTTCTTCTTTGGAAAGATTGGTAGGTTAGTTCTTTTGGGGAGATTACCACACTTCTTAGTTTATGAGCTCTGAGGGAAAGAAAGGATGTTGAAAATCCCTTAAGATAAAGGACAAAGCTAAACAACAAATTAAATGAGTGACTCCTTGACTTTTGGAGCAATTTATCTACGAGGGGCTGGAGGGAGAGTATCACAGATATCCAAAGGGACAGGCTATAATTAGTGGAAGTTGATGAGAACACAATTACTGAAATGAAACCAAAGTAAATGGAAAAAAATAGATCAGGGACAAGAAGAGTTCAGAAAAGCAAGAATAAACAAGAGTGAAGAGAAGAATGAAGGAATGACAATAATAGCATGAAGATCCAAGATATTCTCAGATATTTAATTTACCTCCAGAAACTGTTTGAGACGTATGAAAGACCCCATTTGTCCTGAACTGGTGATGGCTTCAATTCTAAAGAGAGGAAAAGAATTAAATTAAGCCACATAGGAGAAACAATAAAGCAAGAATGGGGAAATTTAGGATTCTTCTTGTTGGAGAATAGGTATCTATCTTTCAACAGTATAATCTTCCAACAGAATTTCAACGTTGGAATGGATATCACTAGTCATCTAGCGGAGCCCATATCTAAAAGGAATTCTCCATCAAAACTGACCTGACTGGGGGAAGCTGGGTAGCTCAGTGGATTGAATCAGTGCTACAGATGGGAGGTCCTGGGTTCAAATCTGGCCTCAGACACTTCCTAGCTGTGTGACCCTGGGCAAGTCACTTAACCCCCATTGCCTAGCCCTTACTACTTCTTCTGCCCTAAGGCAGAAGGTAAGGGTTTAAAAAAAATTTTTTTTGACCCGACAAAGGGTCATTCTGCTTCTGCTTAAAGACCTCTAAAGAGTTAGAATCCATTATTTCCAAAATAGGCCCATTCCACTTTTTGGTAGCTCTATTAGCAAGGTTTTCTTAGCATTAAATCTAAGTTTGACTTTGCAATTTCCATCTATGGATTATGGTTCTGTCCTCTGGGGCCAAATATAAGAAGTCTAATCTTGCTTTCACAAAACTGCCCTTTAAATATTTCAAAGATAGCTATAATGCCTCCTATCCCCCTGAATTTTTTCTAGGGTGAACATCCTAATCTTCAAATAAGCCTTACAACATGGACTCAACTAAAAATTCCAAAGCTCAAAGTTTAAGGATTCCTAACCTTTCTGGTGAACAATGATGGTAGCAGCTCTAGGCATCATCTCCTAGCCAACTTGAAAGGCTACTAGGATATGGACACAGGGGAAGCTGTAGTTCCTTGATTGACTAAATTAGGTGATCAACTATGTTATGACAATTTATTTCTTGGAGATCCATGTTATTTTGGATAAGATGTCTAAGAATCATCTCAGCTAATATTGTGTTTGTATGTATGTGAACAAAGACAAGAAATGTCATGTACACTAATCACCTAATCACAAGCAGTTCTTAACTGCTTTGGCCTTTAAAGGGTCAAAAGCAGTTTGTGGTTATTTTTATCATCTTTCAAATGTATCAAATATCAATGGAGAAGGGAAGAAGTATCTTTCTTTACAGAATGATATTGCTCAATATTAGTAGCAGAACCTAGGTTTTTGATGTCTAATTCAAACTCTCTTGGATAACCCATGTTGTCTCTGCTCATCAACTTTGGTACCTGGGAAAATATTCTTCTTTTATGAGTAGCATCATCTTCCAGAACTGAACCTGGTACTGTTTCATGAGTGCATTCCCACATACCTGGAAGATGCAGATAACCAATATCAGAGAGGAAACAGAAACTCCCACTGACCTATAAAGATCTAGAAGTCAAATAGCATTCTATTGTTCCCTTTTCCCATGAATCAGGTCAATCATGTCACTTAACAAACCAACAAATGAATTCAGAATAGCGATTTGCTAGTGTTTTCTTTGTGTCGAAACAGCTCACTAAATACCACTGGGGCAAATGATATTCCACATCATTTTCTTCTACCTTACATCTCTGAAAGTCAAAATTTCATCATCTTTGATGGATTGTAGAAGGATGCGATTTCTCTTAATCTTCTTAATCCAAAATACACTATAATTTTAACTCCAAGAATCAAGGTCAACTCTATGAATATCTATTCCTGATGTGAAAAGGGACCATAAGCTATAATTATGTTGTAACACTGTGTAACTTTTTTAACTGAACGTGAGAAAAATAAAATAATTGCTCATGTCAACAAAACCCGGGGGCGTAATGCTGGACATTGGCCATCTCTGGATACAAAATGGGACTACAACAATCTTGAGGATTATCTACAACTATACCATTGTAGAGAGGCCATCCTTACAGCAATGAGGGAATGTGCAGACAGTACAGATAAGTGGATGGAACTTGAAAAAATTAAGCAAAAGGAAGAAGAAACACCCTCCAGATTCATGGATAGAATAATCAAGTTTGGGGACAGATACCTAGATTGGGACCTAACTAAAGAGAATAGCTTAAGACAAGTTAGAAGGATCAATAACTCTTGCAAAGCGATTAAGAATTATTTTAGAACACATTGTCCAAGATGATCAGAGATGGACCTTAAAGAATTGCGAAAAACAGCGATATATGTTTTAAAGGGAAACAAAGAAAAGGAGGAAGAAAATAATGATGCCATGGAGGAAATGAAGAAAGAAATGAGATGTGTAAAAGATAAGATAGCTAAATTAGAAAGTGGGCATGATAATGAACCAATGACACTTGCCCCTCTCCAGAAATCTAATTATCAATCCATTACCTGCCACTTCTGTGGGAAGAAGGGCCACAATATGGTACAGTGTAGAGCTCTTTTCAAGATTATAGGAAGGAATATGCAGTTTAATAACAACTACAGAAGTGATAATTATAGAAATAAATATAATTATGATAATGAAAACCATAACTTTAGGAATCATGACTATAGGAATAGATATTGGGAATATGATAACTCAAATGAAATAACTCCACAACAATATATAAAAAATGGTGCTTGTCCAAAAAATACTCGAGGTGCTAATGCCCCTCAGGGGGGTACCCTTCAGGAGGGTGCCCAAGGAATTTCCCAAACACAATGAAGGTGTCCGGGGGGGGGGGGGGGGAGGCTGGGGCACAGGAATCAGAGGATACAACCTTTGACTTTCTGGACCCTGATGTCCTACTACCTATTGTCCCTATCCACTACCCCTACCCCCATACTAATGAATCTCATGTTACTTTAAAGGTGGGTAATACCTATTATGATTGCCTATTAGACACTGGAGCTTCCTGGTCTGTATTAAAGAGAACATCTGATTTACAATGTTATTCTGTTGGCTCAGAGAATGTAATGGGAGTATCAGGAATACCCCTAAGAGTTAAAAGACTTCCCCCCTAGAATGGTGTCTGTAGGACCCCTAGAGGTACAACATTCCTTTCTTTTAATACCTGACTCCCCTTTAAATTTGCTGGGTAGGGACCTTCTATGAAAACTCAGAGCCACAATAACTTGCTCCCCCGACGGTTCCTTATCATTGGAAGTACCAGAGGAATCTTTAAATGTACTCCCTGTAATTCTCTCAGAGAGTCAGGAGGCAAAAGAGCATTCCACCTTTGCAATACCTGAAGATGTACTGGAGTCTCTTTGGGCCACATCTTCTTCCGATGTAGGCTTACTTAAGTCGGTTGTTCCTGTGCAGATAAAAACTAAATCTAGCCCACCTCCTTCCATTCCTCAGGATCCCCTCTCAAAAGAGGCAATTGAGGGAATTACCCCAGTAATTAACTCATTAATTGCACAGGGAATAATAATCCCTTGTAAATCTGAATACAACTTGCTCATCCTGCCCTTTAAAAAACCAAAAAGAGGGCCCGATGACAAACACCTCTATAGATTTGTGCAGGATTTGAGGGCTGTGAACAATCATGTTATAAAGAGACACTCCGTAGTTTCCAATATCAATACTATTATTTCTTCTATTCCTAGCACAGCTACATACTTCACAGTAGTAGACTTGTGCTCAGCCTTCTTTTCCATAGCCCTACATGAGAACTCGAGGCATATCTTTGCTTTCACCTGGTAGGGCCGTTCAATACTCCTGGAGTCATTTGCCACAAGGTTTCGTAGACAGCCCGAGCTTATTTGCGCAAATTTTGAGCCAGATGCAGATAACATAAAATTTAAAAACAGCAAATTAATCAAGTACATAGATGACCTACTCTTGGCTTCAACAGATGTGTAAACATGTTAGGAAGATAGCAAATACCTTCTTTTGGAATTGCACAAGAGGGCATAAGAACTCGAAGTATAAGGTTCAGTGGTGCCTCCCTAAAGTAGAATATTTGGGGTTCATCCTGACTGCAGGTGCCCGCTTTATTTCTCCCAAACTAGTTGAGAATATTCAAAATTTAAGCACTCCTACTACTAAGAAACAATTGAGAGCAATTTTGGGAGCAACAGGGTTTTGTAGACAATGGATTCCTTGCTATGGGGAAATTACTAAACCCCTTATAGCACTAACAAGGGATTCGGTCCCTGAACCCCTCAAATTAGAACCAGAACACCTATCAGCTCTATCAGATTTAAAAAAGGCTATCCTGTCTGCCCCCGCTCTAGGCATCCCAGATTACAACAAGCCATTTACTTTGTATGTACATGAGCGAAGAGGGGTAGCTTCAGGTGTTTTAACTCAGACTTTGGGACCTTCTCAGTGCCCAATTGCTTATTATTCTGCCCAACTGGACCCAGTAGCATCAGGAGCACCACCATGTCTTAGAGGAGTAGCTGCTACAGCCTTACTAGTGACAAAAACTATTGATCTAGTATTGGGATGCCCATTAACAATTATGTGCCCACATGAGGTAGAAGCATTGTTGCGAAGACATAGAACACAGGCATTTTCTGATCAGAAAATTACAAGGTATGAAATAACCTTGTTAAACAATGAAAACATTACCTTGAAGTTTACCTGTTCAACTCTTAACCCTGTCACCTTGCTTCCAGATTTACCAACTTCAGGAGAACCATTACATAGTTATGAAACACTAGTGTCCATGGCAGAAAAGCCTCGAGATGATCTCTTGGACACTCCCTTAAACAACTCAAGAGATTTTGAAAGGTTTATTTTGTTTGAGAAAGATCTTCTTCAAGGAAAAAGCTTGCTAACTTCTAAATCGAGAGAATGAACTGTTGCAGAAAGATGCCAAAAAACCTACAAATTACATCAAGATCATGAATGAACCTTGGGGTGTGGTTGATTGAATTTACTTTGAAGGTACACTCTTCTGCCAAAGGGGATTGCCCCCTAATTAGCTTTTTGTCAATGCACCCAGCAAAACATTGGTTTTGTTGTCACTCTCGATCTCTCCTATTTTCCCCTTATCTCTAACTATTGTAATTTCATAGCTGTTATGTTTACAAGACCCACTGCAGAGACTAGTCTTCCTCAGGCCTCAGGGGAATTGTGAATTTCAAAACTACTCCACACTATTCAGACCATTCTTTAGAAGATTGGATTTAGCTATTTCCTGATCAATAACAATAGAGATACTTGGAATAACAGAATCAGATCTTGGAAACTACATTCTCCACCCACCTCAGGGTAACAAGATTAGGAAGGGCTGCAGCAAACTCAAGATGTAATTATTTGAGTATATGGCCTTCAACAGACATGTGCAAAAAGGACAGACCTCTGGGCAGTCCTAGGTCAAGCTAGAGCCACCATTGGCACATGTGAGACGCAGGAAGTGAGGTAGAGAACAGCCTCAGGAGTTCTCGGGGCTTCCTGTGAGGAGGCAGAGAGTCAGCTGGAGGTTGGTGCTTGGAGTTGGAGGAGCCCGCAGACTGCTTTCCTTCAGATTGGTCACGTGAGTGATAAGGTCTGATCCCTTTCCCTGCCTTGGCTAATCCAAGGCCTTAAAGCCCGCTTTGGCTCAGTCTGAGCCAGAGTGGAGTTTGAGTTAAACCTCTTTCCTTCCCTCCCTCTCCCTCTCCCCCTCCCCCTCCCCCTCCCCCTCCCCCCCCCCCTCTCTCTCTCTCTCTCTCTCTCTCTCTCTCTCTCTAATACTTTCTTCCTACTGTTTGTAATTAAAACACCATAAAAATTTGGCAGCATTTAGGAATTACATAAGTGAATTCCTTGGCGACCTTAAATTAATATGTATCAGTCTTTTTTAAAGTGATTTCAATATCACAACACATTGATATGCTCAGGGCAACTGAAGTACAGAGTTTGCTCCTATCCCCAAATCTGAGTTTTGAGTTTCTTACAGTTTGTTAATTGTTTCTTGCTGTTGCCAATAAACCAATTTCAAGTAATCTCTTTCCATATTATTGCTTCTGTTTTCCTAAGAGCTAGGAAAATGAATATCTAAGGTAGGTAGAATCATGTGTTAAATGAGAGAGAATAGGCTAAGTGAAGAACTTAAGGTTTTAACACATAAGTAGAGATTTGTGAAACTCATTTTGGCTGTTCAGTGACTTTTTTCTGATTTAGTTTTCAGACTTGTTCCAGATAACTGAATTTGCTAAGTAGATGGCTTAAAAGATAAGGGAGATAAAGATCCTTGAAGGACGAGGATCACTCCTATTTACAAAGGAATAACTTAGCACACAATGAAAAAACAACTAGCTCAGGATTTCCCTTAACGTATTTTGATGCTTTGAATAAAACCTGTAAACCTTGATTCCTAGTGCTATTAGCTTGACATCTCCAAAGCACGTGATATTTCCATTCTGTTGCACTTAAACACATTTTCCTGTTGAGCAAGGAGTTAAAAGGCATCTTTGCCCATTGACTCCATCCAGAAGGGATAGTACTATGTACCTCTAAGAAGTCAAAGAGAAGAGTGGCAGTCACATCTGACAGAGGCTCCATGTTCAGGATCTGTGCCAACCAGCGCCAGCCATGGTTTAAGCCATGAGGATGAGCCTAGGAGAAAAGTTAAATCACTTAACAATTTTTAGCTGACCCAGAGAATTAAGAAAGGTGGAGGAAACCTTAAAATCAGGTATTTTTTTCCTCTGCCACAGTATAGGAATGACAAATAGAAGGAAACCATTTTTATGGAATAGTCTAATCAACTGAGTCTCCCAACTTTTCCTTTCCAGAATCCCTGAGATAGTCAATGTTAATACTTACGTTTTGCATTATTAGTGGTATTTTACACATTTTCTTTTCTCCCTTTTAGGCTTGAGTGAAGTCTATAACAAATCCCACTTTTAAGACTATGATCTAAGTCCACATCTGGAAGATCTTAACTGAGGCAGTCTATTATTTTCTAAGTCCACATCTGGAAGATCTTAACCGAGGCAGTCTATTATTTCATTATTTATTGTGCTCAGCATCATTACTTTAGCAAATTACAGCCAAGTACCACTTTAGCCTTCCTCGCTGTACAATTTTCAATCTTGACATAAACCCATTCAGTGAGATTTATTATTTTTTTTAAACCCTTACCTTCTGCTTTAGAACCAATACTAAGGCAGAAGAGTGGCAAGGGCTTGGCAATGGGAATTAAGTGACTTGCCCAAGGTCACAGAGCTAGGAAGGGTCTGAGGCCAGATCTGAACCCAGGACATCCTGTCTCTAGGCATGATTCTCTCTATCCACTGTGAACCTTAAAAAATTCTCAGACCCTACTTCATAAGGTTTGGTTAAGACCATTCCCCATTTAAACAATGAAGGGACTTAGATCAGGAATGTGAGACCTCTGCTCCACCCCTACTTAAGCATACTTTAGGGGAAGAAACTCCTTGCTGAACAATGAAAAATACTTAAACCCATACTTATTGTAAGGCAAAAGTTCTTAAGCTGTGCCTGTTTTTAGATCTAATACAAAAGGGTGCTAAGTACCTATAAAGGTCAGGCAACTTGTAAATTTACAAGGGGCAAAGAGGTGAGAACTTACTCAGAGGTTTTTTCAGGTGTGAACTTAATCAAAAGTTTAAGACTACTTAGGTGTGAATTAAGAATGGTCTGTCCTTTGGAAAACAGATCTCTCTCTCTTAAGGCTGGCCTAAGCTGGCTTAGCCCTCTCTCTCCCTCTCCCCCCCCCCCTCTAATTCCTCATTTGTATTAATTAAAATCTCTATAAAACCCAGCTGACTTGGGTATATTTAATATTTGGGAATTTTCCCCTGGCGACCACCTTATATTTGATTTAAAACAGGGCATCGTCTTGAAACCATATTTTCTGCAGTCACAATTTAGGCCAAACACTCTTATCTACTACAGTTTATAACTCCCACTATTTTAATCACTACACCACTGAGCCATCTACCTGTCCCAAGACTTATCTTTTAAAGAAGAGGAACGACACTTCTTATAAGGTCTCATAAACTAAGCATTTTCTGAACAAAATCTCCACTATAACAGAATCTGGTCCAACCGTGTATTACATTTGGGATGTCCTACCTACCCCTTGTCTATTTCCATAAGGCCACCGGAGTTGAATGATAGCAGCATAGAGACGAATCATCCCAGACATTCTTTTCAGAAAATTATCTTGTTGTTCCACTTTGGAATCCTTTACTTGGTAGCCAAGGAGCCTAGGAAAACAAAACAAAAAAATCCTTAAATATTCAAAGTGTTAAGGGTAAAATGAGAATGAGAAGCCTGACATACCAGTTTAGCAATCTAGTTTACCTCTTTCAGCTACAAAAACCTATTCTTCCCTTCCTCTGAAAAAAATCCAGATAAACAAAGATTTCCCAGGCTGTAGTGAAAGACATGATTAATCTCCAATAGAGAACTGAAGTGAGTAATGCTGAGAATCTGTATTTTTCTGTTCTACCATTTCAATTCAATATTACACATATCTATTAAGCATTGATTATATGTAAGGCATTGTGAAAGACACTGGGCATGGAAAACACAAAAACAAAAAGCAGTCCCTATCTTCAAGAAGTTTACATTCCATTGCAATTAATTGTGGTATAATATAGTGATGTGCATAATGCATCCAAGCAAATACTAGGTAGATACAAAATAATTTCAAGAGAGAAAGCATTTTAAAACCTAAGAACATGAAAAGCCATATATATGGTGGCAAGTGAATGAAGCTAGGATATATAAGACAGGTGAGGAGCAATCCAGCTATGAGAAATCTTTTTAACTAATTGATCTTTGTTAATTCAGTTCCCTTCTCCAGATCAGTTTTTCACAACTATAAGGCAAGGATAACTATTCATGTCAATTATATAGCAGGGCCTATGGAAGCTAGAACAGTTTAAACGCATAGATTACATTACGCTTTGTAAGCCAATGCTTAATTTAATTTTATTGGGGAGGGGGTAAACTCGAAAGTTAATTATTGACAAGTGACATAAAGGACACTATGATTAACATAAAGGAAGGTACTTGATAAAAAAGTACTTTTTAAAAAAACTACAATTATCTGCAATAGGAAGAAAAAAAAACACATTCTTTATTCTTTAATGATCAATCCTAGGAAGGCTAAATGGTCTGAAGTAAAAATATTCTCACTTCTGATATTCTTCCAACGCCATTCCCTCCTTGAAGGCTGGGTAGAAAGGCACGGAGTAAGGGCATTTTTTGTGAAGATGAGCAAGGATGAGGTCCCCCACTCTGGGATGGAGTTCCCAGATTCCTGATGCCACAACAGCAATGGGGAATGCTGCTTCATGATGAGAAGCCACTTCTTCTTCTCCTTGTTTCTGCCAATAAAGGGGAATAATCTCAATTTCGAGAGAAGTCTTCTATCTCCCTCTTAAGTTTTCAATAATAAAAAGCAATTCTGGCCCTGTCATTTCATCACTCTAAGAAAGAACTAGCAGTGAAGAAATTCCCCATGCCAATAAAGAGCAGCAACTGTATTGGTTAGAAAGTATGCCTCAAAGTCACGACTGATAATTTGGATTTGAGTCCTGCTTCTAAAACATACTGGCCATGTGACCCTGTACAACTCTAACCAATGGGTAAGTGCCCCAGGTGACTTTCTACCAACATCTGACATTCAGATAGAAAGCTTATAGCAAAGTGCTTTATATACATTATTTTATTTGATATTCACAAAGACTCTTCCTATGAAGTTGGTATTACAGGTATTAATGAATGCACAGATGAAAAACATTTATTAACCATTTATCACATGCCATGAATATATTTTACAGATAAAGAAATGGAGTCTCAAAGAAGTTAAATGACTTGCCCAAAATCCCACAGCTAGTCAGAAGGGGAATTTAAATACCAGTACTCTTCTCACCCAAGTCCTATGCTATTTCCACTATATTATCCAGCCTTTCCAAGAGTTTCTTACCACAAATTTCTCTGCAAGCTTGTAATGGACAAAGTCCAGGCCTTGTTGGTGGTTTGTCACTGACACAGCCCGACCACCACAGTGAACAGCTTTTCCCAAGAGCAGATTGTTGATCTTGTCAAAGATCTCCTTCAGCTGTGAGCCTATGAGACACAGAACAAAGAGAACTACAGATGATCAACAAGTATTTGAGTACACATTTAATGATTCCTCTGGTAATAGTATAATAAAACAACTAATAAAAGCACAGAACAAGATAGAAAAATAGATCTTGCATTGTAGGAGTTCACATGTTAAGTCTGAAAACCTTGATGCAAACAAATCCATCAATTATGTGTTTAACACTTAGATTCTGTTAGGGGTAAAACTTATGGTTGGATTGATTTTCAATTATACAATTCTCAGCATCAGACTAGGATAGTGGAGGATACACAGTAACATCGAGTCATATTTTCTCATCAGGGAACTTAAAACTTAAGTGGGAAGTAAAAATATAAGACAAGAAAGCACTAATACTATTCAAATGAAATAAGACAAAATTATTCATAGCTGCACGCTTTGTGGTGACAAAAAATTGGAAAATGAGGGGGTGTCCCTCAATTGGGAAATGGCTGAACAAATTGTGATATCTGATTGGTGATGGAATACTATAGTGCTGTAAGAAATGATGAACTGGAGGATTTTTTTATCAACTGGAAGAACCTCAATGAATTAATACAGAGTGAAATGAATAGAACCAGGAGAACATTGTACACAGAAAGTAAAACATTGTGGAACAATCCAATGTAATGGACAAGCCAGGACACTCCTGAAGGACTTATGAGAAAGAATGCTAACCACATTGAGAGAAAGAACTAAGGGAATAGAAATGCAAAATAAAAACATATTAATCACTTATCACATGTATATATGGATATGTGATTTGGGGTTTAGGCTTTAAAAGATTGCTCTAGGGTGCAGCTGGGTGGTTCAGTGGATTGAGAGTCAAGCCTAGAGACGGGAAGTCCTAAGTTCAAATCTGGCCTCAGACACTTCCTAGCTGTGTGACCCTGGGCAAGTCACTGAATCCCCATTGCCTAGCCCTTACCACTCTTCTGCCTTGGAGACAATACACAGTATTGACTTCAAGATGGAAGGTAAGTGTTAAAAAAAAAAAAATATATATATATATATTGTGAATTTTAAAAGTCTCCATCTTGGTCTAGCACCCAAAAATTGTGCACACCCACACTACACGGGCATGCGCTAGTCAATGACAAATCAGAAATAACTAACTGCCCACCTGGGCTGTCCTAAGCCAAGCTAGAGCCAACCATTGGATTTGTGAAACACAGGAAGTGAGGTAGGGAACAGCCTCTGGGATTCGCTCACTTCCTATGGGGAGAGCGAGAGCAGTTGGTGTTAGGAGCTTGGACAGAGAGGACGCCCGCAGACAGCTTTCCTTCAGATCGGTCACGTGAGTTAAGGACTGATTCTTTCCACCTGGGCCTTTGGGCCTAAAACTCCCTTTGCCTTGGTCAGAGGTTGAGTAGCCCCTTTCCCTTTTCTCTTCTCTCCTTCTCTCCCTCTCCTTTCTCTACTTCCAGTGTGATTAAACCTCCATAAACTCCATTCTGACTTGAGTGTTTCATTTTAGGAATTTCATAAGTAAATTCCTTGGCGGCCATTGTTCAATATTACATAAATCCTGTAGCCACATTTTTAGCCATTACAATATTATAACCTCTCCCAGAAGCCTAAAATTTCTACATTTACAGTATATATATATATATATATATATATATATATATATTGCTCTATACCAAAAATGAATATGGAAATAGGTAATATGAGATAATATTTGTATAGCCCAGTGGAATTGCATGTCAACCCTGGGAGGGGGGATGGAAAGCAAATGAATCATGTAAAGATGGAAAAATATTTTAAAATAAAAATTAATTAAAAAAATTTTTTAAATAAATATTTGGAGGCGGAGTTAAGATGGTGGCATAGAGGCAGCAAAGTTCAGACCTCTGAAAACCCTTCCTTACCAATTACAAACTAAATGCTCCCAGGGGTCTGAAAAATCAAACCTAATAACAAGACAGAGCCAAGGAACTCTCCTGCTGGACTCAACATAAAAGGTACGCCCCCCAAACCCAGAATTTGAGAACATTCAGGTTTAAGGGGAAAATCAAAAAAATGAAAAAATTGAGGAAAATATGAAGCACCTCATTCACAAAACAAAAGATTTAGAAAATTATTCCAGGAGAAACAACTTAAGAATCATTTGTCTACCAGAAGACCATGAAAAAAGAAAAAGCCTGGACATCATACTACAGGAAATTATCCAAGAAAAATATCCCAATATTCTAGAACAAGAGGGAAAAGTGGAGATTGAAAGAATCCACAGATCACCTCCTGTACTTAATCCCCAACTGACAACAACCAGGAATGTTATAGCCAAATTCAAGAACTATCAGACCAAGGAAAAAATATTACAAGCTGCTAAGAAGTCATTCAGATACCATGGAACCACAGTTAGGATAACACAGGATCTGGCTGCATCTACACTGAAGGACCGAAAAGCATGGAATATGATATTCCAGAAAGCAAGGGAACAAGGTCTACAACCAAGAATCAGCTACCCAGCAAAATTAACTATATTCTTACAGTATAGTCATTTAACAAAATAGAAGAATTCCAAGCATATGTAAAGAAAAGACCAGATCTTAACAGAAAATTTGATGCCTAAGCACAGAACTCAAGAGAATTATCAAAAGGTAATTACAAAAGAGGGGAAAAAAGAAAAACAAAACAAAAAAAAACCCCAACTTTTTTAAGAGGCCCAATAAGTTAAAATGATATGTATGCTTATAAGAAAAGAGGTCATTGGTAACTCTCAAAAATTATTATCACCTGGGCAGCTAGAAGTATTACACTTAGAGGGAACAGTGACAAGAGAACAGTGACAAACTGTATAGGATGAAACGACAAGACATAAATATATATATAGATATATGTATGCATAAATACATATATGTGTATTTATATATATATATACATATATACACAACTAGGGCTAAAAAAAGAGATTAATACTAAAAGAAATGGGAAAAGAAACAAAAGGGGGTAAATTTATATGTCACAAAAGAAGCTCATGGTAGGAGGTGGGAGAACATCAGTACACTGGAAGGGTAAAGAGGTTGGAGATAGGAAATACTCAACTCTTATGTGCATTGAAATTGACTCAAAGAGGGAAGAACAATCTAATCCATTGGGGAAGAGAATTGGTTTGCGCCCTAAAGGGAAGTTGAAGTGTAACAAATGGACTAGTGGGAGGGAAGCAGCGAAGGGGGGGGGTAATTTAAAAAGACTGTAAAGAAAATAAGGGGGGGAATAAGAAAGGTGGGGGGTAGAAAAGGAAGTAAAATAATGGTGGGAATTAAGGGGACTGATTAAAAACAAAACATTGGTGTAGAAGGAAATAGTGAAAGAAGAAAAGGAGGACTAGGAGTAGAAATCAAAATGCTGGGAAATAACACAGCTGGTAATGATAATTCTGAATGTGAATAAAATTAACTCACCCATAAAATGCAAGCGAATAGCAAAATGGTTTAGAATCCCAAACCCTACCATATGCTGTCTACAAGAAACACACATGAGGAAGGTTAGATATGCATAGGGTAAGAGTAAGACAATGGAGCCAAATCTATTGGGCATCAAATGATAAAAAGAAGGCAGGAGTCACAATCATGTATCTGACAAAGCCAACATAAAAATGGATCTAGTTAAAAGAGATAGGGAAGGTAACTACATCCTGATAAAAGGCAGTATAGACAATAAGGAAATATCAGTACTCAAAATGTATGCACCAAATGGCATAGCATCCAAATTTCTAAAGGAGAAACTAGTGGAGCTCAAGGATGAAATAGATAGAAAAGCTATACTAGTGGAAGTCCTGAATCTACCTCTATCAGAACTAGATAAATCAAAGCAAAAAATAAATAAGAAAGAGGTAAGAGAAGTGAATGAAATCTTAGAAAAATTGGAGTTAGTAGATATGTGGAGAAAAATAAATAGGGACAAAAAGGAATATACCTTATCTTTAGCAGCACATGGTACATTCACAAAGACTGACCATGTATTAGGGCATAGAAACATAGCAAACAAGTGCAAAAGAAGAGAATAAATGCAACTTTCTCAAATCACAATGCAATGAAAATAATAATTAGTAAGGGCACATGGAGAGGCAAATCAAAAATTAATTGGAAATTAACAAATCAGAGAGGGCAGAAGTCAATGAATTGGGCGTACAAATTAAAAAACTAGAAAGTGAACAAATTAAAAATCCTCAGATGAAAACTGAATTAGAGATACTAAAATTCAAAGGAGAAATTAATAAAATTGAAAGTCAAAGAACCATTGATTTAATAAATAAGACTAGAAGCTGCTACTTTGAAAAAACAAATAAAATAGACAAAGTACTGGTCAATCTAATTAAAAAAAGGAAAGAAGAAAACCAAATTGATAGTATCCGAGTTGAAAAGGGAGACCTCACCTCTAATGAAGAGGAAATTAAGGCAATCATTAAAAAGTATTATGGAGGGAAGCTGGGTAGCTCAGTGGATTAAGAACCAGGACTAGAGACTGGACTGGAGGTCCTAGGTTGAAATCTGGCCTCAGACACTTCCCAGCTGTGTGACCCTGGGCAAATCACTTGACCCCCATTGCCTAGCCCTTACCACTCTTCTGCCTTGGAGCCAATACACAGTATTGACTCCAAGACGGAAGGTAAGGGTTTAAAAAAAAAAGTATTATGCCCAATTATATGACAATAAATATGGCAATCTAGGTGAATATTTACAAAAATATAAAATGCCTAGACTAACAGAGGAAGAAATAGACTATCTAAACAACCCCATATCAGAAAAAGAAATTGAATAAGCCATCAAAGAACTCCTAAGAAAAAATCCCCAGGTCCAGATGGATTTACAAATAAATTCTATCAAACATTCAAAGAACAACTAATCCCAATATTATACAAACTATTTGACAGAATAAGCAAAGAAGGAGTTCTACCAAATTCCTTTTACGACACAAATAAGGTACTGATTCCAAAGCCAGGCAGGTCAAAAACAGAGAAAGAAAACTATAGAACAATCTCCTTAATGAATATAGATGCAAAAATCTTAAATAGGACACTAGCAAAAAGACTCCAGCAAGTGATTACAGGGGTTATTCACTATGACCACAGGTAGGATTCATACCAGGAATGCAAGGATGGTTCAATATTAGGAAAACCATCCACATAATTGACCATATTAACAAGCAAACCGACAAAAATCACATGATTATCTCAATAGATGCAGAAAAAGCCTATGACAAAAAAATATAACACTCATTTCTATTGAAAACACTAGAAAGCATAGTAATAGAAGGGCCTTTCCTAAAAATAATAAACAATATATATCTAAATCCATCAGCAAACATCATATGCAATGGGGACAAACTAGAAGCTTTCCCAATAAGATCAGGAGTGAAACAAGGATGCACATGATCACCTCTATTATTTTAACATTGTACTTAGAAACACTAGCTGTAGTAATTAGAGAAGAAAAAGAAATTGAAGGTATGAAAATAGGCAATGAGGAGACCAAGCTATCACTCTTTGCAGATGATATAATGATCTACTTAAAGAACCCCAGAGAATCAACCAAAAAGCTAATCGAAATAATCAACAACTTTAGCAAAGTTGCAGGATACAAAATAAACCTGCATAAGTCATCAGCATTTCTATACATCTCCAACACATTTCAGCAGCAAGAGTAGGAGAAATTCCATTTAAAATCACCCTAGACAATATAAAATACTTAGGAATCTATCTGCCGAGACAAACATAGGAACTATATGAACACAACTACAAAACACTCTCCACACAATTAAAATTAGATCTAAACAATTGGAAAAACATTGACTGCTCATGGGTTGGAAGAACTAATATAATAACAATGACAATCCTACCCAAATTAATTTATTTATTTAGTGCCATACCCATCAAACTACCAAAAACCTTTTTTAATGAATTAGAAAAAACCATGACAAAGTTCATTTGGGAGAACAAAAGATCAAGGATATCCAGGGAAATCATGAAAAAAAATGCGAAGGAAGGAGGCCTTGCAGTCCCAGATCTCAAACTATACTATAAAGCAGTGGTCATCAAAACAATTTGGTACTGGCTAAGAGACAGAAAGGAGGTCAGTGAAATAGACTTGGGGTAAGTGACCTCAGAAAGACAGTCTATGACAAGCCCAAATATCCCAGATTTTTGGACCAAAACCCACTATTTGATAAAAATTGCTGGGAAAATTGGAAGACAGTATGGGAGAGATTAGGTTTGGATCAACATCTCACACCCTACACGAAGATAAACTCAGAATAGGTGAATGACTTAAATATAAAGAAGGAAACTATAAGCAAATTAGGTGAACACAGGAGAGTATACTTGTCAGATCTTTGGGAAAGAAAAGACTTTAAAACCAAGCAAGAGCTAGGAAAAAAATCATAAAATATAAAATCAATAATTTTGACTACACCAAATTAAAAAATTTTTTGTACAAACAAAACCAATGCATCCAAAATTAGAAGGGAAGCAACAAATTTGGAAAATATATCCATTACAAAAACCTCTGACAAAGGTCTAATTACTTAAATTTATAAAGAGCTAAACCAATTGACCAAAAAATCAAGCCATTCTCTCCAATTGATAAATGGGCAAGGGACATGAATAGGCAGTTTTCAGCCAAAGAAATCAAAGCTATTAATAAGCACATGAAAAAGTGTTATAAATCTCTTATAATCAGAGAAATTCAAATCAAAACAACTCTGAGGTATCACCTCACACCTGGCAGATTGGTTAATATGACACCAACGGAAAGTAATGAATGTTGGAGGGGATGTGGCAAAATCCGGACACTAATGGTGGAGTTATGAATTGATCCAACCAATCTGGCAGGTATTTTGGAACTATGCCCAAAGGGCTTTAAAAGACTGCCTTTTATCCAGCCATAGCACTGCTGGGTTTGTACCTCAAAGAGATATTAGGGGAAAAGGATTTTACAAGAATATTCATAGCTGCAATCTTTGTGGTGGCAAAAAATTGGAAAATGAGGGGATGCACTCCAGGGAATGGCTGAACAAATTGGGGTATATGTTGGTGATGGAATACTATTGTGCTCAAAGGAATAATAAAGTGGAAGAATTCTATGGGAACTGGAACAACCTCCAAGAATTGATGCAGAGTGAGAGGAGCAGAACCAGGAAAACATTGTACACAGAGACTGATATACTGTGGTACAATCGAATGTAATGGACTTCTCCATTATTGGCAATGCAGTGATCCTGAACAACCCGGAGGGATTTACGAGAAAGAACACTATCCATATTCAGAGGAAAAACTGTGGAAGTAGAAACACTGAAGAAAAACAACTGCTAGAATACATGGGTCAAAGGGATAGGTTGGGGATGTAGACTCTAAATGAACATACTAGTGCAAACATCAACAACATGGAAATAGGTTCTGATCAAGGACACAATACCTAATGAAACTGCAGGTGGGCTGCAGGAAGGGTGGGTGGAGGGGAGGGAGGGAAATAATGTGATTATTGTAATCAAGGAATAATGTTCTAAATTGACTAAATAAACTAATTCACATAAAAAACTGTAAACAAACAAATAAATAAAAGAAAAGAAAATAATAAAATAAAGAGGTACAAAAAAAATAAATATTTGATAACCCTGAAAAAAAAATTAAATAAGACAGACCATTAAGTACTATAGAAAAGTTGCACATGCAGCAATAATATAGATTCCTTTTCCCCACTCCTGCTCCACTCTACCAAGGAAGTCTACAATTATCTCAGGAGATATTACAGAAGTCTCAGAAATGTTCTCCAAAACTTTTCATTTCAATTCACATTAATTTTTCAATAGCCACATATTTTAGAGACATGGGAATAACATCGAGGAATGATGAAAAATTAGATTCCCTAACATTTGGAAATATAGCTATATAAACTTTACATTCAGACACGAAAGGTTCTGCATTATGCACCAAAAATGGTGCAAGAATATTTACATTGTAATTCATACACTACTTATTCCTAGGTCTTATTTTACCACCACTTTAGATGTAGTTTAAACCTCTCCTCATCAATTTCACTTTGTAGAGAAGAGGTCTACCACCACCAACTGTTGAGCAACTGCCAAATAACTTACAGGTAAATCCCTGAAGTTCCCAGCCTGCCCATCATCCAAAGGAGCAACACTTATGAGATGTGACCTGTCAAAATGCCTCTGCAGTAACATAATAAAAATGACAATCCTATCCAAACTAATTTACTTATTTAGTGCCATACACATCAAACTACCAAGAAACTTTTTTACTGAATTAGAAAAAAAAAACCATAACAAAGTTCATTTGGAAGAACAAAAGATCAAGGATATCCAAGGAAATCATGAAAAAAATATGAAGGAAGGTAGCCGAGTAGTACCAGATCATAAACTGTACCATAAAGCCGTGGTCATCAAAACAATATGGTACTGGCTAAGAGACAGGAGGAAGGATCAGTGGAACAGACTTGGGGTAAGTGGCCTCAGCAAAACAGACTATG
This sequence comes from Monodelphis domestica, assembly GCF_027887165.1. Classification (NCBI taxonomy): domain Eukaryota; kingdom Metazoa; phylum Chordata; class Mammalia; order Didelphimorphia; family Didelphidae; genus Monodelphis; species Monodelphis domestica. Next base: position 461,367,024 of record NC_077227.1, on the reverse strand, counting down.
ATAAACCCAAAGATCTCAGCTTTTGGGACAAAAACTGCTGGGAAAATTGGAAAACAGTATGGGAGAGAGTAGGTTTAGATCAGCATCTCAAACCTACAACAAGATAAACTCAGAATGGGTGAATGACTTGAATATAAAGAAGGAAAACTGTAAGTAAATTAGGTGAACACAGAATAGAATACTTGTCAGATCTTAGGAAAAGTAAAGATTTTAAGACCAAGCAAGAGTTAGAAAAAATTACAAAATATAAAATAAATAATTTTGGTCACATTAAATTAAAAAATTTTTGTACAAACAAAAACAATGCAACCAAAATTAGAAGGGAAGCAACAAATTGAGAAAAAATCTTCATAACAAAAACCTCTGACAAAGGTCTAATTACTCAAATTTATAAGAAGCTAAACCAATTGTACAAAAAAACCCCAAGCCATTCCCCAGTTGATAAATGGGCAAGGGACATGAATAGTCAATTTTCAGATAAAGAAATCAAAACTATTAATAAGCACATGAAAGTGTTCTAAATTTCTTATAATCAGAGAAATACAAATCAAAACAACTCTGGGTTATCACCTCACATCTAACTGATTGGATAATATGACAGCAAAGGAAAGTAATAAATGTTGGAGGGGATGTGGCAAAATTGGGACATTAATACATTGCTGGTGGAGTTGTGAATTGATCCAACCATTTTGGATGGCAATTTGGAACTATGCCCAAAGGGCTTTAAAAGACTGCCTTTTATCCAGCCATAGCACTGCTGGGTTTGTACCCCAAAGAGATATTAGGGGCAAAGACTTGTACAAGAATATTCATAGCTACACTCTTTGTGGTGGCAAAAATTTGGAAAATGAGGGGATGCACTCCAATTGGGGAATGGCTGAACAAATTGTGGTATATCTTGGTGATGGAATACTACTGTGCTAAAAGGAATAATGGACTGGAAGAATCCCATGTGAACTGGAATGACCTCCAGGAATTGATGCAGACTAAAAGGAGCAGAACTAGGAGAACATTATATACAGAGACTGATACACTGTGGCACCATCGAATGTAATGGACTTCTCTACTAACAGCAATGTGATGACCTAGGACAATTCTGAGGGACTTATGAGAAAGAACACTATCCACATTCAGAGGAAGAACTGTGGGTGCAGAAACACTGAAGGAAAACAACTGCTTGATCACATGGATCAACGGGGATATGATTGGGGATCTAAAGGATCACCCTAGTGCAAATATCAATAATATGGAAATAGGTCTTGATCAATGACACATAAAACCCAGTGGAATTGCGCATTAGCTATGAGAGGGGGTTGGTGGAAGGGGAAGGAAAGATCATGAATCTTAACTATGGAAAAATATTCTAAATTAACTAATTAAATGAAATTTTCCAAAAATTAAAAAAAAAATAAATAAAAGTAAAAAAAATGCCTCTGCAGGTTCTGTAGCACTTGCCTCTTCCATATCAACAATTAATGAACATCCAGAAAAGAAAGTTCTTCCCATCGAGGTCCTTGGAATTGTCAAATGGTTCAACATTAGAAATTAATATGATTTTGTCAGTGGAAACATTATATAGGCTGTATTACCATCTACTTTGCCTCTTATGCCCTAAGAACCACAAGGTCTTTTCATATGACTTGCAGATGAAATGAACTATCAAGATAGCACACAATAGAAACCAGGGACAAAAGGTATTGGATTTAGCTGGCTTAATTGAAGAGAATGAGTTAATGAATTTTAAAATTGGCATGTGATGAAAAAACAACTCACTCAAAGGTATCTAGATCAATAAAGCTAAAGAAAACATTCAGAACTCCAGGGCTTCTAGCTAAACACAACTATACTATGTGCTGGATAACAATTTGTGATTCTGAGGATTCCTTACCCAGAGGCCCATAAAGTTACTAGCACTTGTTCTGAAAGAGAATCTTTCCAATCTGTTCTTTATTCCTTTTCTTTGAAAATCAGTCTTTAAAGAGATAAATTTATATATTCATCCCATTATTTTCCTAGACATAATCTCATTAAACTTTAATGTGAAGAGACAGGATCTTCAGCATACTAACCTGCTATTGTAGAGATCTGGCTCACAGGAATAGTGGCAGCTTTCTGCAGGTCCATTTTGATCTTCTTGGACTGCCCAAAAACAGAAAGGCAAAGAACTAAACTAACATTCTGAAGAAAACTAAAAAATCCATTCAGGACACAGAAAGTCACCAATATATTAGTTATATTTAGTAATGGTAGAAACCAGGACCAGCCTTCAGGGCAAATTCTATGGAAAACATTTTAAGAAACAAGAACATTGCTCCCTCCCCTACCTGATGATCTTTGCTATTGGTTAATCCATCAAAAGCCAAAATACATTGATTGGCAGCATCCTGTAGCTGCTGGTACCACTGCATTGTACTGTCTCCTGCTTTCACATGGAGGCCTGAGGAGAGAGTCAAGTCTCAGATGTCAGATGTTCTATGACACCTAGCACAATATACATAGTAGATAAATATATCATCTTTATCACTTGTTTATATGGATATATCATTTGAGGTTTTGGTTTTAAAAAGATTACTTGATTACAAAAGTGAATAATATGGAAATAGGATTTGAGTAATAATATATGTATAACTAATAAAATTGCTTGTCAGCTCTGGGAGAGGAGAGGGAAGAGGAGAGAGAAAGACAAAAAGAATCATATAACCATGGAAAAAAATTTAAAAATAAGATGAAATTAAAAAAACAAAACAAAAAACATTAGCACTAGAACTTCTAGAGATCCACCCTAAGAAAAACATAGAAGATCCCAAGAACCTCATGGAAACAGTCAGAATAAAAACTCAGAATAAGCATCAATTAGAACTGAATATAAAAGTAACAAGAGAAAAGCCATAGTGGAGTATTATTTGTCTTAACTAGCAAAAACACTGCAAAACTAAAAAGGACCATTTCATTTATCTTACCTCAGCATGAAAGCTCTCCTTTTAAAAAATGTTTAATAATTTACCTAATAAGATACTATTGGCCAACTGAACAGCTAAGTGATGAATATCTATTACCTTCTCTCTGTTTCCCTCCTGGACACTGAACAGGATCTGGGGTCTCCTTCTCGGCTTTTGGCTGCTGCTCTAATTCCCCTTGTTTGTCCTTGGACTCCTCTTCATCTCGTCTCCTCTTTTCCTCAATAGCCTTGGCAATCTCCTGTTGTAAACCAGTAAGCACCTGCCGCATTTCCTGCAGAGCACGTTCTGCCATAGCTTCATCTTCTGGGGCAGGAAAACCTCTCTGCAAAGCAAGATAAAGCAGAGCTTGGTGAACAATTAAGCAAAAGGGCTTAGAAAATGAAAGAATACAGGCCAATCTCAAAACACACTAAGAGTTTGGATCCTTTTGCTCCAAATGTAAAATGCTTAGTACTCCTTTAATCAGCACTTTTTTTTTACAAAGATAAGAACCAAACTGGTAGAAACTGACAGAATTGTAAAAGGTTGCCCCCCAAAAAATCCTTCCTCAGGAGTCACTTTCATTAGATAATAGGAATCATAATTATAATTCACTGATATCAAAATTGTGGCCCTGGGGTAGGAACCTCCTGGTGTTGGAAACCAGATTAAATATAATTGGGAAATGTTTAAGAAAAAAAATTAAAATACAACCTAACCGATAATGTTAATTTGGGATTTTCTAAGGCATTCTGTGGCTTACAGACATCTATTTTCTCTATGAGTTTGGTAGCACAGATATAATTTACTCCCTTGCTTTTTATTGAATTTAAGAACTTTACCAAGGTGTTAACTATTGTTACCATGTAGAACAACTAATCTTAAGTCTCAAATACTCTAAAGCTAAAATTCTTGATAATAAAGGTCAAATATATTAATTTATTACTGGCCAAAATTAATTTCTGATATTAAGTTATGCTAAGATGAAATTATTCAAAAGGATTTTTTGGTCCAAACTTATAATTTCTTTAATATACAAAATTATTGATAAGGAAACTCCTTCTACCAATGTAGACTTGACACTGGTTCCATAACTTAAAAAAGAGTTGTTTAAAGCACTGAGAATTTGTGACTTGCCCAGTGTGAAGATTAGATTTAGCTATTTCCCGATTGTAACAATGAAGATATTTAGTTTAACAAAATCAGGAATGTCTTGAGAACTTTAAATTACTCCACCCTACTTAGACATACTTTAGGGGAAGATAAAGTTGTAATCTCCTGATTGAACAATGAAGGTACTTAACTCTTACCTTACAGTGAAGCTAGAACTTTAAGTCTATTTTAAGATCTTAATACAAAAAGGTATTAAGTCATTATAAAGGTTAAATTAATCACAAAAAGGTCAAGTAACTAACAAAAGGTGAACTTAACAAAGAAGTGTTAAGTAACTCTAAAGATATAATCTAATCAAAAGAAGATGAGAACTAAAAGTATGGGCAGTCCTGGAGAAAAGCCTTTGATGTGATTGGTAGATGTGAAAATTTAGAGGAGGAGACATAAGGGTGAAAGATCTATATATTTGGATCACTTCCTCTCTCTGGTACCCTTTGTGGCGGGAGAATTGGCTGATAGCAGTGTGCTGGCCTTTCGGCATCTTAGTGTGACTACAAGCTATTGTCTGGTTCGGTGGTGAGTTTCTGGCTGAGTTTCCCTCCTTTACTTTTCCAACTTCATCCCCTTAGAAGCCTCTAATCTTCTTCAGAGACCTAGAGGCTGGGATTTTAAAACTCCCCCTGGCACAGGCCAGGCATGAGAATCCTATATCCTCTTCCCTCCTTCTCCTTAAATTCCCTCCCTCTATATTAATTAAATTACCATAAATTTCCAGACTGACTTGGGTATTTTATTTGGGATTTTCCCCAGCAATCAAGATTAACTCTAGATTTTAAGTCACAACACTAAAATTATCTTTACACCAGAGTGAAAGGGCAAATATGTTTAAGAGATGAGATCTGAAGAACCCTGGTCTCCATGACTTCAAAACCAACCACATCTCTCTCTACTTCATCATGCTGAGAGATTTGCACAAAATGGTATGGAAAATAAACACAAATGCATCGTCAAACAGTAATGATAATAGGCAATGACCCACACTTGAGCTTTCCAGAGTGAGTTCTTTCTAAAAAAGCTTTCATCTAACAAGTCTTTTCTTAAACAGAAAAAAAGAAACTGAAGTCACAAGTTGACAAATAACTTGTCTTAGAACATAGTATCAAAGGTAAAAATAATGTAGTTACCCAATAATCCATAAAGAAACATTTGAGAAAAGACTGTTCAAGAAAAGGAAGAAAACTACTGGGGGTCTCTCTTACCTCACTGGTGGTCCGAATGATGTCTGAAATAAGTCCACATAACTGGTTTCCTCTGCTTCCATATCCAGACAGATCTACTCTCAGTAGGTCCTTGTGCTGATAATTTGGATCTAGCTGCTGGTTGAGCTGCAATACCTCCTCTTGAAGGGCATAGAGACGCCGCAAACGATCCTGGCCTTCTTCTTTCCTAAGCCGTTCTTGTTCTATCTGCCTCAATCGCTGTTGTTCAGCCTCACGTAGCTTCAGGTTGAGAATCTACAAAGAGGGCCATCAAGTGAAAGCTTGGTCTTTGGCACCTTTCTCCAATGATTTCTAGGCCCTTTCCCTTCATATCTCAAGTTCTATGAAGTATAGCCATTTCATAAAAAGGAAGAGCTCCAGGGAGAGGAATGGAGTTTTCCAGAGTCACACAGAACCAATGGTGAGAAAAATAGAACAGGTTGTATCGTTACTTAGAGAGAGGTCTCCATCATCAGGTGTTCAGATGGAGGGACTAGCAGAAATCATGGTTGCTGAAGCAGGAATTCTAAAGAATCCTTAAGTCACCTAGATTCTATGAATCAAATTCTAGCATTCCACCACCCACCCAGGACACTGCTACCTTATAGAGAGGTTCTAAAAAGTAAACAAAATGACCTATAAAATCTTCTCACTCTATCCATATTCATTTCCTAGTCTCTGACCTTGGCTCTATGACGATGTTCCTCTTTTAGCTTCTCCTGCTGACCTTGTGCTTCTTTGAAACTAAAATTGGATAGGAAAGGGGAAGAAAACCCCATTAGGAATTCTTATTCAAAAATTGTTCTCCATTACACACATAATCATGACAATACAAACAATACTAAAAGTAACCAAACTCAGATTCATTTTAGTGATCAAATTTGATTTCAGAAAACAAATGCTAATATAATCATTTTGCCCCTCTCAGAAGAGAGATGGGGAAATGTAGAATGCTGCACACATTATCACATGTAGTCATTGTGTTGGGTGGTTTTTTCTCCCTTTTTCTTAAATGTTACAACTGAGGGTTTGAGAGAAGTGTCAGCAAAAGGAGAGATAGCCTTAAAGTCAAGAGGGCTTGGGCTCAAGTTCTACAACTGACACACATTAACTATTTGACTACAGACAAGTCACCTAACTTCTTAGTATCTTAGACAACTCCCAAAGAATATAAATGAAGGACAATTAGTGATCTGTATTGTTAGAGAAAATGAAATCACAGGTCAGGAACAACAACAACAAAAGAAAAAGGAGGATAAGTGGTGGGCAAGTGAGTTTTAAATGGGAAAGAACTGTAATATAAAAGACATCAAAATTACTTTATTGAAAAAAATTTTTTTAAGCCTTACTTTCTGTCCTGGTAAAAACTAAGAGAGAAAGGCAAGAGCAGAGTTAATTTATATGCTCAGGGTCACACAACTATTAAGAGTCTAAGGCCACATTTAAACCCAGGTCCTTCTGTCTCCAAGCCTGGAGATCCATTGTGCTCACTAGTTGCCCATTTAAAGGTAATTCTCTTTTGGATCAATGATTGAAATACAAAAATTAGAATAGGGATGGATAAATAGATGATGATAAATTGTTGGCCTCTGGATGTTCCTACCTTTTCTCTATCACTTCCCGAAGGTCCTGATACTCCTTGTGCTGTTTCAATGATTTTCGTTCATCAAACCGCTTCAGCTGCTCTGAGGCCATCTCAGAGAGGACCCTTACCTTCCTTTCATGCTCTTCCTGCCACTGCCTTAATCCTTTCTGAAAGATTGGAAAACTTTATACATTAGAAACAGACATGGGAAACCTGGACTTAAATCTTGTCCCTGCCCTGATCTATGTTATCAGGCAAATTACTTAATTTCCCTGGAACTCAAGTTTCCTAATTTGTAAAAACAAAGTTTGATTAGGTAAACTCTGCGGTCCCTTACTATTCTTATTATTGGTGACCTTTTCACTCATATGAGTTTGCAATTACCATCTCTACATAGAAGACTCCCAGATGAGATAACCTAAGAAACACTTTGCAAACTTAAAGCTTTATTTATATAAATGATAAGCTATCATCATCCACACCCCACCATCACTACCACCATCATTTATTTATCCAACCCTAGTCTCTTTCTTGAATTTCAATCATAGGTCAGGAACTACCTATTAACATTTTTAACCTGGATCTCTTTAAAATATCTCAAACTAACATCTCCAAAAGAGAACTAATTATCTATCTCCATAAGCTCATCCTATTAGTGCTAAGGGTACCACTATCTCTTAGGTTTACAACTTCAATGTCATTCTTGACTCTTCTTTCTCCCTCACATTCCACATTGCCTATTCAGCTACCAAATCTTGTTTCTACCTCTGCATTTCTTATGATAGCTACTATCCTAGTTCAGGGCCTCATACCCTTTGGCTAAATCTTAGCAATAGTACCTCCCCTGCTCCCCCCACTTTTTTTTTTAATTTCAGTTTTTATTCAGAACTTAAACACACACAAAAAGGTACTCTAATAGAGAACCCAAGACATTTCTATACGAAACAGTGAATCTCCATTTCAAACTGCTTGATTCTGAGAATTTTATAATTCTATATTTTACTTTCAAAACTATAGTGTCTGTCTATGCTTTATGAACTTTTTTCTGTACATTTAAAAAATGCTCCAATAATCCTTTCATTTATTTATTTTGGTCCTCTTATTTTTGACATTACTATTGTTAATCTCCCCTATAACCCCACCCCTAATTAAAATCTGAAAAACAAAATTTTGATAGCAAGTACATTCAAGAAAAAGAAACATGAATGAGGGCCATGTCCGAAATGGTTACACGTGTCTCTATATCTTATGTTGATTACTGTTCTGACAGAAGGGTTAACATGCTTCATCTGTTCCCTGGAGTTGAGACTGGACAAAGCATTGATCAAAAGTTCTGAACTCTCTCAAAGTAGTTTGTCTTTATTATATAGTTGATCTTCTATAAACTCTTCTGGCCCTACTCACTTTACTCTATAGTTTACACATCACCCAGAATTCCCTGAATCATTTCTTATGGCACAATAATGTTCCATCACATTTACATACCACAGTTTGTTTAGCCATTCTTCAACTGTTGAGCATTCCCTTAGATTCTAGTTCTTTGCTTTTATTTTTTTCCCCATTTGATTCTTCCTTTAAGATTAAGAAATTTGCTTTCCTTGTGGCTACTATTCCCTCTGGAGTATTGTACTCCTCACATTCCCTTCACCCTACATTTATTTCCTACTGGTTTTATTTCTACACCAAACTGTGTTCATTCCTTTGTGTCTTACTGCTTATAGTTATTGCAATCATTTCCTTACATTTGAAAGCTAGATTATAACTAGTATCATAATCTGTGTGTGAAAGGTAGAATCTAAAATGACTGAGGAAACAAAGATTTGAACTTTCTAGCATATCAATTTATTAAGCAATGCTTGCCAACTGCATAACAAATCAGGTGCAATCCTCTTCAGTTTTGGCCCTTGACCCCAAATGCAGGAGGAATATGAAAATTAATTACTGATCTTGTATTTTATTTCACTATGACTGATTTTATTCTGTTATCTTATTCTGTATTTTATAACAAATCTCAGTCTCTTCTCTGTAAAGAAGCTCATGGGTTCAAAAGTTCACACTTTTTTGCTCAGAGCTAGATATCAAAAGTTCAGTTTCCATACTGATTACTTTTATTTTATTTTATTTTATTTTATTTTATTTTATTTTATTTGTGTGTGTGTGTGTGTGTGTGCGCGCGCGCGTGCGCATCTGCCTGGGCCAGGTTCTGCATAAAGTGGTTGCTTCGCCATGCCCAGGTTTAGCCTTTATTTTTATACCTATTTTCTTGGCACACAGTTACATTATTCAATATACACATTCGAGTAAAGATAATTAGATAAGTGATACGTTAACTTTTAACAAATTGTTTTTAACATTCTGAGATCATTCTATATACTTGTAGGATAACTGTTGAACCTGACAGGAAACACAAAGGTTCTACAGAAGATAAATTATTTTGTCACAGGTGGCTTAATTTTCTCATTAACCTGTGAGCTTTGAGCTTACAATCAAGGAAAATCACTTATTTATTACCTTTAATAAAAATAGATAATCAGAAATTCTAGACACAATTCAACAATCATAGCAGTGAGGTTGAGAGATCAAAGGGGTACTGAGAACACAATTCAGATTTAATAACAGGCTGATCATTTTTCAGGGTTTAGGGAGTTTTTCAAGGAGGGTTCTGGTTGGTAGAATCAAGTCACTGAGGCTTGATGAAGCATGGTGTACCAAGGCATTTTGTACAGGTCTTTATGATTGATTGATGTACTAGCTTTAGGAGAATAAGTTTTTGTAAAGGGAGTAGGGAATTTTCTGGGCTTGGCTTGTGGGCACAGCTTTTGCTGGGAATGATCTACCTAAGCAAAAGTTAACCCATGATGGTATTTTGGGTTTGGATTTGAGTCTGATCTTTTGGTGATGTTTTGGGGAAATAGTGTACAAACATTTTGCTCTTATATTACTTTTTCTGAGACTAGGGAGAGGACAACAATCATGTCAATTCCATTAGTAAGGGATGATAATGAGAGAAGTCATACAAAGGGGGCTCAATGGGCAAGTCCATCCTGCCAAAGAGCCACTTTGTGACCTCTTGGTATCACGAGTGACCTTGCCAAGACATCATGGCCTGATGGCTCCCAGCAGGGAGGCAAATACTTATGGAATATGACCAAGCATCTCTATAAGAGAAATAGTTCATACTTGTGCTGTGACATGCTGATGCCCAAAGGGTCCCTGTGCACCTGACAAGAACTCATCATCTACTCTTAGACATTAATAGCAAATTCTACTCTTCTGGGTGTTGGGCCACCTTATGTAGTCTCCATCACGGGCTGCTCCACAGAACACTGGTTAATGGTAGTTTAAGATTTCCCTAACTTCTGGCTTAGTTGAAATCCTCTCATTAGAAGAGGATGCTTCCATGTTCTTTTTCTGGCTTCTTGTAAGATTTTTTTCTTTTGCTTGGAAGCTTTGGAATTTGGCAATTACATTCCTGGGAGTTGTCTTTTGGGGATTTAGTGTAGAGGGGTTATGTGAACTCTTTAAATGCATATTTTGTCCCCTTGTTCTAGAATGTCCGGGCAGTTTTCTTTGATGATATCTTGTATTATAATGTCAAGATTACTGTTTATTTCTGGCTTTTCTGGTAGGCCAATGATTCTCAGATTGTCTCTTCTTCCTGTTTTCCAGGTCTGTCACCTTGTCAGTGAGATATTTTATGTTATCTTCTAATTCCTTAGTCTTTTGACTTTGCTTTAGTAATTCTTGCTCTTTTGCAAGATCATTGTCTTCCAGTTGCCTGATTCTGTCCTTTAAAGACTGGTTTTCCTTTTCAGTTTGTTCTGACCTGTTTTTCAGGCTTTGAGCTGTTTCTGCATTTGCATATTTTGGTCCCTCAGATTGCTGAGTTCCTTTTGCATTATTTCCCATTTTTCCTGCCAGAAAGCTTCCATCTTTTTCATAATTTCCAATTTAAATTCTTCAAGAGCTTGTGGAGAATTTCCATTTCTTTTGGAAGGTATTGGAGCATTTGTTTGTGTTTCCTCTTCTATTTCCTCTGTATTTTGTCTTTTCACTCCATAAAATGTGTCCAAAGTTACCCCCTTCTTCTTGCTTTTCTTGGTGTTTGGAGGCTGTTGCTCCTGTGCACTGTTTGTCATCTCTATGGTTTTTTTTCTCCCCTTTCCAGTCAGAAATCTGAATGAGGAGGGCTGGCTTTCGGTGTAAGGGTTTAATGCTTAAGGCTTTAGCCTCAGGCAAATTGTCCATTCTCCACAGCTGTGCTGTCTTCCCAGGGAAGCCCAGGGTCTGCCCTCCCCTGCCTGCTGGCGTGTCAGGTGTTACTGCTCTCAGGTGTGGGTCTTTCATGTTTTTAGTTAACTCCCAAGACCTGTGGGTGCCCCTTGCTTACTTCAGGGGATCCCTTTGCACACTCGTTGATTATAGTGCGCTAGTTCTGGCCACCCACGATCTGAATTCCCTTTCTCCACCTGCTGGGGTTTCGGGTTTTACTACTCACAGGAGGGGGTCCTTGGTGGTCTTACTCAGGTCCCCAGACCTGGGGCTGCCAGTCCTGGGGTGCCCCTCCCTCACTCGTTGATTCTGGCCAATGTCAACTTAAACTGGCTCCATTGGCGTGGTGGGTAGAGGGTGGGTCAGCTTTCCCTTATATTGTGGAAATGCCGGAGTCCCTCCTACCTTCAGTGCTGTGCCTTAGTGTGAGGTCTCTCCATTCTTATGAGGATGGTTGTTTTTTTGGGGGTCTTTTGAGGTCGTCTGTGTCGTTGGGTCTGAGGAGAGGAAGTCAGCCGCATCTACTCTGCAGCCATGCTTCCCTGGAAGTCCCTGCTTCCATGTTCTTAAACCTTACATAAATCCTAAAGGCTTTGCAAGAAAGGCCAGATTACAGTACACCTCATGGAACCTGAGGAGAGATGGATTTTCAGGAGATGTCCCATGGAACATGCAGGGCTTCTAGCTGTCCGCTTGAGCTGATGCAATATTAAAGGATTTAGGTAATTTGGGATGACAAAACGAATCTTCTTAGTTCTGGGATAAATGCAAGGGGTGTCTGCATCAAGAGGACAGGTCACTGAGTCATGAAGAGTCATCCTCCTTGTGGACCTGAAAAGATATGACTCATTCCTGGTCTCCAAAGAATGGAGGGAAGGAGGTCGATGCCTCTCTCCCCTGAAGTAGTTGGAGACATGGAAATCAGCACAGATCCTGTCCAGAGGAGCATAAGTCTAGGACTTGAGCTACTTCTTGTTTCTTTTATGAGTGACTGTCCACCTTGAAATGGACATTTTCAACTTTAGAGTCAGGGGTAAACTGAGAACCAAGGTTAAATTTTCAATGTAAACATTTATACTTCTAAGATCCTCCCACAAACTAGGGCTTGGTTTATTGTCTTGTTGGTCGTCAGTCTTAAGAAAGCGATGGAGAAAATTTTAATAAGGCAAGTTAAACATCTGATGATGTACATTTCTAGAGAGCCAGTTGTTAAACATTTTCCAGCACAAACCTGCTTAGAGGCAACCTTGTAACTCTTAAGGAGCAGAGGACTCCAACCTATCTTGGAAAAGATGAATCTGGGCAGGGAAATTATTAGTTTAACTCCTGGCATGGTCTGCAGAAGACATAGAGTTGGAGGGACTTTTTTTGGACAGTGCAGTCAAAGTGAAGTATTAAATACCAAGTCAGCAACATAGTTTTGGATATGTTGATGTGTAAATCTCCACTTCCTGGTAGATTATAACATTTATAAATTAGTGCTGTTTGTTTAAGCTCTTATATTTGTTATTCTCTTTTAGTAAACATTTCTTTTCTGTGAAGTAAATAAATAGTTGTCCTATGCTTGATTTACATTGTGCATTGAGGATCTTTCTTATTCCTTCCTTTTGCAAGACCCTGGACTTGCACTAAAACCTAAGTTTTAAATTATTTTTCCCTGAATCCCTAGTGTGGGAGTAATAAAAAGCCAGAGAATTTGAGGAAACGAGTATGACATCTGACCTCAAAACTTTTCTATGGACCTGGAGGTGACAAGAGATCTGTAGGGGAGAAAAATAAGGTAAATGACCTCACCTCCTTGGGCCAGGCACTGGTTCTTGTTATTACAGGCTTTCCATAGTTACACGATTCATGTTCTTTCCCTCCCCCGCCCCTCACCCACCTCCCATAGCCACCATACAAATCCCACTGGGTCTTACATGTGTCCTTGATCAAGACCTATGTCCATATTATTATGCAGTAGAGAGTCTACATCCCCAATCATATCCCTCGACCCATGTGATCAAGCAGGTGTTTTTCTTCTGTTTCTACTCCCACAGCATACTGATTACTGATTACTTTTAATTAAAGACATTAAATAAACTCATAAACATTCTTTCAAAACAGGTTCACCATCACGGATTTAGCCATAGACTCCAAGCAAGGTGTATCAGTAGTCTAGCTTCCCAGCCACATGAAGCTAGGTTCAAGTAATTAAAGTCTCCCCCTATCCACTTCACCCACAATTTCCATAATTGAAAAAAGTTTTTGAAATTCAACTAGACCCATAGCTGAATAGAAAGGGAATGGAGCTAGATAAAGAATTGAGTCTCAAAATGAATTTGATGTAGTTCACTCAATTCCCACAATTCCTTCACTAGGTTGAGAAGGACTTTAAAAAGTACAAGTATAAACTAGAGCAAGTATTTTTAACTTAGAGTCTGTGAACTTAAAAAAAATGATGATAGGGAGTAGAGCTAAAATAGCAGAGTAGAGGCAGCAACTCTGCTGAACTCTTCCAACATTATCCTCCAAATAAACTTTAAAGAACACCTCAAATTTAATTTGGGAGCAGCAGAAGAAAGAAAAGGGGTTTTTTTTTGGGGGGGGTGCTGTATAAGAATTTTTTTACACCACAAAAAGAGCAGCAATAAATATTTTTGTACAAGTAGGTCCTTTTCCCTTTTTTGATCTCTCTGGGATACCAACCTAGTAATAGTGTTGTTTCAAATAGTTTTCTAGAAAGGCTGAATCAGATCACAACTCTAAACAGCAAATTAGTGTCTTGATTTCCCCAATCCTCTCCAACATTTGTCATTTTCCCCTTCTGTCACATTAGCAGTCTAATAGGTATAATGTGACACCTCAGAGAAGTTTTCATTTGCATTTATCTAATCAAGAGTTATTTAGAGCATTTTTTCATTACTATAGATGGCAATTTTCAGGCAAAGAAATCAAAACCATCTATAGTCATATGAAAAAATGCTCTAAATCACTCTTGTTTAATAGAGAAATGCAAATGAAAACTACTCTGAGGTGCCACTTCACACCATTGGCTAAGCATACAAAAAAAGAAAATGACAAATGTTGGAGGGAATGGGGGAAAATTGTGACACTGATGCACCGCTGGTGGGGATTTGTCAATTAATCCAACCACTCAGGAAAGTAATTTGGAACTATGCCCAAAGGGCTATAAAATTATGCATACCCTCTGACCCAGCAATACCACTACTAGAACTATATACAAAGCAATCAAAGAAAAAGGAAAAGGATGTATGGCTATAAAAATATTGTTATGGCAAAGAAATGGAAATTGAGGGGATGCACATCAATTGGGAAATGGACAAACATATTGTAGTATATGATTCTGATGGAATACTATTGTGTTATGAGAAATGATAAGCAGAATGCTCTCAGAAAAACCTGGGAAGATTTATATGAATTTACCCTTTGACCCGGCAATACCACTAACTAGGTCTTTATTCCAAAAAGACTGAAGACAGGGGAAAAGGACTTACTTATACAAAAATACTTATAGCAGCTCTTTTTGTGGTGGTAAGGAACTGGAAAATACAGGAATGCCCATCAATTGGGCAGATGCACCAAGAACCTGAATCTTAGAATAGTGCTACCTTCATTGCTACATAGCACTTTCAGTGCTACAGTTACAGAGTCCAACTTTAACAGCTTTTTAAGTTAAAAGAAAAAGGCTAGAAAATGAGCAAACAACAAAAAAAGAAACTCAATATAGAATATTATTTTGAAGATAGGGAAGACCAAAACACAAACTATGAGACAACAAAATCACTACTGCTGCATCAAAGCCTTTAAGAAAAATATGAAATGCTCTAAAGCCCCAAAAGAATTAATGGAGGAACTCAAAAAGCTTTTAAAAATAAAATAAGAGAGGTAGGAGAAAAATTGGGAAAAGAAATGAGGGATACAGGAAAATCATGAAAAAAAAGGCAACAGCTTAGTAAAAGAGGAACACACACAAAAAATACTGAAGAAATTAAAACCTTAAATAATGTACAATGATCAATTGTGAAGGATTTTATTATCAGCAATGCAAGGATCCAGTACAACTCCAAAGAACTCACTAAAGAAGGCTACCCATCACCATAGAAGGAACTGACAGAATCTGAATGCAGATTAAAGAATACTATTCTTCACTTATTTCCTTCATGAATATTTTTCTAAGCAATATGCATCTTCTTTCACAATATTAACATGGAAATAGGATTGAATGATAATATGTGTACAACATATCCTATTAGCTGCCATCTTGGGAAAGATGAAGGAAAAAGAACATAGATTGTAAAATGTCAGAAAATGGCTATTAAAAATTGTACTGGGGGCAGCTAGGTGGCTCAATGGATTGAGAGCCAGGCCTAAAAATGGGAGTGTCAGGGAGACTTCTCTTTCTGAGTTCAAATCAAGCCTCAGATATACACTTATTGTGTCTCCCTTGGAAGTCAGTCTTATTTTCCTCAGTTTTTTCTTATGTAAAATGAGTTAGAGAAGGAAATGGCAAACCACTCCAGTGTATTTGCCAAGAAAATCCCAAATGGGGTCAAAAAGAGTCAAGTACAACTGATAACAACAACAACAAAAAGTGAAGCAGAACCAGAACAATGCACATAATAAAAACAATACTGTATCACAATTAACTGTGAATGACTTAGCTATTTTCAGCAATACTGAACAGAGACAATTCCAAAGAATTCATAAAAAATTTCCCTCCAGAGAAAGAACTGATAAATTCTAGTGTATAAGATTGATGAGAATTTTTTCACTTTATTTTTCTTGTGCCTTTTTTTAGAGGGGGAGGGACATAGGTAACATAGAATTATGTTTTATAGGATTTCACATGTATAATTGATATCACATGTCTTACCTTCACAATGGATTGGGGAAAGGGAATAGGGAGATAATTCAGAACTCAAAAAAATTTCTTAATGTTAAAAAAATAAAAATTTTAAAATATTTTGATAACTGTATTTCAAAAGCTTCACATATAGTTTATTTTATTCATTTAAACTGAGATCAGGCCAACAAGCTTCCCTAGATTGCTAACTATGTCAAAAAAAGTTAAGTCTTGTAACAGAAACAAAAGGGAATCATGAAGTTTACTAAGTAGGGGTGTATTTGAATTTTTTTTTAAACCTTTACCTTCTGCCTTAGAACTGATACTAAGTATAAGTTCCAAGGCAGAAGAGGGATAAGGGTTAGGCAACTGGGTTAAATGACTTCCCCAGGGTCATGAATGTATTTGATCTTAAGATAAAGGATTGTAAAATGTTGTTGAGATAGAAAAGTCAAGATCTGGCACCCAACTGGGGAAATGGAGTGAAGGAGAGGTCATATTCCAAGCTGACAATGAGATTGTGAATTTGGGAAACTAGAAGACTGGTGCATTTGACAAAAATAGTTTGGTTTTGGAAGATGAGTAGGTCTAAGAGGAAGGACAATGAGTTCTACTTTGGACCTGTGGAGTTTGAGATAGTTCTGGGACATCCAGCCTGAAATATACAACAGGACTGGTACTGTGGAACTGACACTGAGGAATTGAAGCCTCAGAAACTGAGAGAACTGAGGTCGGATATACAGAACAAGTAGTCACCAAAATAAAGATGAGTTAATTGCATGAGAGTTGAGACAGTGAGAAGAGAACCTAAGACAAAGCCTTAGAGAATACTCTCAGGTTGTGTGATACAAATAATGAACCAGCAAAGGAGACTGAGAAGGTAGAAAGTGAATCAGGAAAGCAGTAGTATTCTTAGTGGTTTCACTGTAATAAGTACTCAATAATGTTTGATGATGACTAAAACTACTGTCATCTTTCCCATTTCCCTAACCATTTCCTATAAAGTAGAGATTACAGGATGGCTGAATTTGTGCTTTTCTCTTTCCACCTTTGACAGTGTCAAAGACTTCACACTTCTAATCTCTGTTTTAAATTTTTTGTCCCTCATTTCAAATTTTAAAATGTACTTTAATTTAAATGGTGCAGTAGAAAGGGAGCTATATCTAGAGTCGGAGAATACGGGTTTTAATTCTAGCTCTGCCACTTGCTGTGTGACCTTCCTCTTCTATAAAATGAGAGGGCTAGAGGGGGTTTTAGACTAAACAACCACTAAGGTCCCTTCCAGCCTTTAAATCTACCTATATCCCTTGAATCACTTCAGAGAACAAGTCTTTAAGATACAGGAGGGCACTCAAATCATGTTGTGGGAAAATAAATGATTAAAAAAAATCTATGAGAAATATATCTTCTCCAGCTCAACTTTTTAGCTTAACATAGGCTCAAAAGTATATATAGTGTTGCCAGAATTAACATCTACTACTCTTTGATTTACTTACAGTTCCTTTCATCCTGTGTACCTCCTCATACATTCGAATGCATCCTTCCACCTCCATTCCCCGGGAGGGGCGAAGTACCACAAATTTTGCCTGATGGTATTCATCCTGACACTGTGTAATAATAAAAAAGCAAAAATATTTTCAAGTGTAATCATCAATAATGACCTTTTTTCCTCATCTAAAAAGAAATCCACCTTTAATGCACCCTAAGGGTATAAGTGATGATAAAATGTGTTAAACATCTAATATATACCATCCTTCACAATGTCAACTTGAAAGGTGTCCCTTGAATTTATTGAAATACACCTATCTTTTCAGTTTACACCACCTCTTGGAGCAGCAAATTCCTTACATTTACTGCCCAACACAGTAAATGACCTTATGTCTTCTAAAACAGAGGTCCCCAGGGAATAGCTGGGTGGCTCAGTGTACTGAGAACTAGGCCCAGAGACCAGAGGGTCCTAATCTGACCTCAAGACATTAACCTCCATTGCCTAGCTCTTCTTACTACTCTTCTGCCATGGAAGCAGTTTCTCTTCACCAAAAAAATCTAAAACAAAACAAAAAAACTAGGCATCTAGAGGTCTCTTGTCCAGGATATCCAATGAAAGGCAACAATTCATATAAAACCTTAGAATAGTTTACAAAGCATTCATCTTAGACTGTATACAAGGTACTGTAGAAATAAGAATATTTAGCTAATAATGTGATATAGGAGAAGCATGGTAGAACAAATAGTACCATACACAGCCCAAGACCACTTTTCTTCTTTGAAGTGATATCTGAGCAATCATAAGCTACATCTATAATGAATTAGATAACATAAAGGATGTTACATACCATACTTTTATAACATCCAGCCAAGACATCATTGAAATATTGGCACCAGTAATTCTAAAGGTTCAATCAAGAATTTTGCCTAAAAATATTACTTTTTATTCATCATAAGACTTTGAAATTTAAGAAACTGGATGGTGTACTTTTAACACATACCCTTATATACCTATCTACTCAGATTATTATTTTCTCACAACTAGGATATTTTTTTCATATGACACTTTATTAGGGAATGGTTAAATCAATTTAATTTGACTCTCTTTTTGGTTTAATCTAAAGTGTTACCTGAGTTCCAGTTGGAGCTGCAAGGGAAACTGGTGAGGATACCTTTGCATGTCTGGCAGGAGATTTAGGAATAGACAATACTTGGTCAGGAGCAGAAGAGAGTGTTGAATTCTCAGAGGGATGTTGATTCTGGTGAGAGTGAGGCAAGATGTGGTCTACCACCCATCCAGAGTAAGTAGACAACTCAGGAATGGACATACATTCTTCCAAAATCTCCTAGAGAGAAGAGTCCAGTTATGAATTCATTTTCCACATCAAAAGTTCAAATACACAGAGAATTCATTTCATCCACATGATCTTCTGTGCAACTTACAAAAAACCAATTGAAGCCTTTTTGAAAGTTTAACAAAAGGCTTCATTCTAACTTCTCCCTCAATCTCATTCCAAATCAGAGATGAAGAAAAAAACTTTTTAAGATGTCAAAACTTATTAAGACTGTCTTTGAACATATTCAAATATAATTCCAACAGAACAGAATGTATTATTTATTTACTCTTTCAGATTCCACTGTTTAAGAACTATAAGTCTAATAATGAATTTTACTATTCTTTTTTAAAGTGTCAGATCACTCCAAAATTCAACTGCTACCCTAAATTTAGTTAGACACTCATCTTTACTTGACATTTATTAACAATTTATGGAAAACCCTGCAGTCAATTTTGGGCTCCTCTACAATTCCTATCAAATCTGAAACCCTTAACTTTTCCTGGGTATTTTACTTTCAAGACATAACCATGTTACTTTACTAAGAAGGAGGCCATGAGTCAAACTCACTCAACTTTCCTCTCCCTACATCTCAAAAATTTTTTATGTTTTTTGTTTTTACCACTCCCTACTCTCATCTCTAAGGAAGTATTCTTTTTAAGGGCAACTGTTACCCACCACATTCTCTATTCCTATCCTTTCTTACCTTTTCTAAGGAAATTCAATTAATTGATCTTATGTGTTGGGCAAGGAGAGCTTTGTAAAGAAGTGTCTGGGATGGGGTTGGAGGGATATTTTGACAGGATCAACTTCTGTGTGAGTTAAGGATTTAGGCAGGCTATGAATGAATGGAGAATAAGGAAGATAGGAGCCTAGTATCTACGAGTATAAGATACCCTAAATTAGAGTAGAAATGGAAAAGAATGGATGTATGTGAAAGATATTAAGAAACAGAATCCATAAAACCCAATGAAGAAAGGGCAAAGAGAATTCTAAGGTTCTAGGGCGCTAGGAAACATCTCTTGTCCCTCATCCCTCCCTCCATACCTGCACCACCCATTTCCACTTTCCCACTTAAACTACCTTGCTCATCTATCAACACCTACCTTACATGTTTGCCTCAAGTTTCCTAAACCACTTTTCCTCTTTGAACTTCCTTTCATTTTGCATCCTTTAGAAGCTTTTAACAAATTTAAAAAAATATATTTTTAAATCGCCCACTAGACACATGACATCAAGCTAGGCACTGGGGCTTCAAGGATACAAGCAAACTAGGGTAAAAAGCAAAGAGAACAAAGTACAAAGAGGAAAAGTGGCTTGAGAAAAAAGGAATAGATCGTTTTCGGGAGAAGGGGGGGATAGTTAGAAAAGGCTTTTGAGAGGAGGGAATCGGTATAGAGTTTGGAATAAAAGGGGAGGGGCCCTCAAAGGAAGACGGGGGAGGGGTTTCCATTTCCAAGCTAGAGGCAGAGATGGGATTGAGCAAAATTCGAAAAGAATGAGAACAGAGAAAGCAATAGTAGTCTAACGTGTACTATAGGAAGGGTTAGGAAGGACACCCCAAAGCTCGCACCCCATTCCCCCGCAGGGTCCCGATTCTTCTTGGGCGAGGGGCACGGAGCGGGGCTTCAGCTGCCCTGGACCGCAGGAACATAACGGGATGGAGGCTGGAAATATGCGCCTCGCTCACCTCGCCCCTCAACAGCCAGTCGCGGTGGTAGGACAAGCGTCCTTTGTCGGAGCTCCTCAGAGCCTGCAGGGTCTCCCAACAGCGGCCCTCTGACGGCATCACCCCTCCCCCCCAGCCCCGGCCACGGGTTCCACGCCCACGCTGGGTGGCAGCTCACAGAAGAAACGCTTGTGACAAGTCGAACTCTCGAATCGGCCGCCGTGGCCTACTAACTGACTCCTGCTTCCGTTTCCGGTGCCGGCTCTATATCCCGGAACCCCCTCGGACCCAACGGGCGAGAACGGTCCCGCCCATGGGATGACTCAGACCGAGGCCCCGCCCCTGAAGGGCTTCGGGCTCCTAGGCCCAGACCTCGCTGCCTTCATAAACAAAAAGGGGCGGGTCGGATTTAAAAGGCTCACTACAGCTAAAAGGATAACTTCATCTGGAAGAGTTCTTCAGGTTATGTCACCTTCCATCGATATAAATGATAGAGATGAAGGCATTAATCAATGGCCTTCAATTAATCATTAGAATTTGTATTGACTCTTATTTGCTTGTATCTTGGCTACTTTCAGATTTTGATCTCTAGTCTTTTTTTTTTAAGCTCTTACACCTTCTTAGAATCAATACTGTGTACTGGTTCCAAGGCAGAAGAGTGGTAAGAACTAGGTAATGGGAGTTAAGTGACTTACCCAGGGTTACATAACTAGAAAGTACCAAAGAGCATATTTGAACCCAGGATCTCCCATATCTGGGCCTGGATCATCCACCCACTGAATTAACTAGCTTCTCCCCAATCTCTCTTGAAAGGTGGTAATACAGTATTGCATCAAAGGAACTCTATTCAAGAATTTCCTTCCAGCAATTCAATACACTCAAAATGTCATCTGATTCTCACAGAGTGATAGGGGAGGCAAAAAGCAAGGAAGGAGGGACAGTCTACTTCCTTTACTGGGAAAAAAGTGGACAGAAGACAAAGACTGGGGTACCCTTGTTTAGAATGAAGGGATCAAATTAATCCACCCTCTCTATTTAAAAGATTATAATGAAACTCCCTTAAAAGAACTCTGCTTCTACTAAGCCACTTTTGTATTGTGGTTCTTCATTTCCTCTATGGAACTAAACTGTGTTACTCATAGGCAAATAGAGAAAGATCCCAAGAGAAAAGAATCAAAAAGAGCCAAATTATAATTTAAAGAAAAGCCTAATACTCCAGAAGCAAAATTATTTAAAAATCTTTAATAGTTTGTTGCACAGAACACCTTATAATAATTCATTTTGGGAGGGGAGTGCTGATCATCCAATGGAGCCCAATAAAAATTATAAAAGAATCTTGCAAAACTCAAATAATATAAAAACAACACTTCACAGATATAAATGAAACAATTAAGTAAACACTGAAAATAATCAGTATCAAACTATCAGCAAAGTAAAACAAAATTCTTACACTGTCTTATCCTTAAGTGCTCTGGGGAGGACAAACAAGTGTGGCTTCATGGCATGGGGCTTTCATGACACGAGAGGTTCAGCAGATTGGAGTAACTATCCAAAGGGATTTTTTGAAATCTTGAAGGAAATGTTAGAAATAGTTTTAAAAAGAGACATGCTCACAACTTGGCCAGGGGGAGGGGGTTCATGCTAAAAAAAAAATGTAAGCCAGTAACTAACAGTTTCTTTTTTCTCTGGGAGAAAAAAGGGAAAACCACATCAGTTTCTTTAAAGAATAAGAAGTGATTGGGAGAGGGGTGTCTCAAAGGAACTGGTAATAAATATCTCTGTAGAAAGCAGCTGGGAGATGGAACAATGAGTTAAGAGTCTAGAAGAAAGATGTTTTCAGTCAACAAAGTATCTAAGAGATATACAAGTTTAGCTGTTATAAAATCTAAACTGTTATTCAGGTTAATTAACTCCAATCTGATCTAAACTGAGGAAAAAAGGGGAAGCTATAAAACTGCCAATCCATTCTATGCTAAAGATAATTTGACATGGACTTCCCCAGAGCAAGAGACCTAGACAAGATGTCTGAAGCTCTCACCAACTGGAGATGAGGGAAAGCAAAAAAGACTTCCAGAAAAATTCTTCCCAATAGTCAGGCTCCATGAAAGAGTCAGTGCTATTTCATATGGGAGGTGATCTGGAACGGATGGGAGAACTTGTTAAATATGTAGTTAGAGCATTGTCCCCAAAAACATTGGCATAGGATGATTTAAGGAATTGTACATAATTCTGCATGCTTCGGTTGGTACTCTCTGATTGCTCAAGACGGTCTTTTAGATCCTGAAGGCGACTCTGGTACCGGCGGTCAGCCTAAAGAGAAAAATAGAGGGAATTTAAGGCCCAAAGGAGCATGAGAGGAGCATGAGAAAAGCTGTTTAACCAATGCAACGGAGTTCCCATTACAGAGCTATAGTATATAACTTTTTGTGACTGGAATTTTTCACAACGTTCATTTTAGGTTAGGCTTAAACACATGTATGGGATGAGATTCAGTGTGTAATTCTCAGAGTGGTATTTAGGCTTGTAACCCCAATTTTCAAGACCCGAGTATTACTTTTCCTTAGACTAAAACTGCACCCCCCCACCCCATAAAATATTTAGTTTTCCTGACCTATTTTCAAAAATCTTGAGTTTATCTGTAGCTGGGAAACATGCCAGCTCTAGGAGAGGGGGGCAAGATAAGAACAGGGAGTTTAAATTGTTTCTTTAGTCCCAGCCTTATTATACAAGTTTGTGCTTACACATAGAGAGAGGACATTTTTGCCCTGAGCAAGCAGGTAGTATGGGCAGAATTCCTTTTTCTTCCCTTCCCCCTTCCCCACTGTCCACTGTTTTCTCCAAATAAAGCTTTTTCTCTGCCAGCATCTTATCTAAGTCTTCAGTCTCATTAGCATGATTTCTGAGGGTGAAAGCTCCCCAAAAATTCTACTCCACACACACAGAAATCAAATAGTGGGTGAAGTCTCATTAGAGTATAAGGGTTTTTATAAAGAAGGATTTTTTCTAGTTGAGAATTTTATCCCTCTGTTATGAGGATTATGGAAAGAGGGAACCTTAATGATGATATAAAACCCACAGATTCACCCTACAATTTACTTGTCCAGGATTGAAAAATTTGTCCTATACTATGACAAATATGTAATCTGTTGGGATTGTGTGTAAAGGGTAGCCATAGATTTACACATACTTATAATGGCTTTCCTTGTAATAATATCTATTTTTTTGGATCCTGAGAATTCTAGAACTTTCACCTCAGAAAAACCTTACCTGCCAAGATATCATTATCTAATAATCCCTTCGGTTTTTTGGTATTGAGGATGGTTGAAGAATTCTAGCCATCACCTAACACCAAATTTAGGCTCTGCTTTCTGCTTTATTTGCTCTCCTCCCCATCCAGCTTAACTTACATCATCTCGGCTCCGTCGTAGCTGGTTGAGCTCTGTTTTGGTCCGACTCAGCTGTGTTTCCAGATCTAAGATTTTATTCTGAGCCGTTCTTTCCTTGGAAACTGCACGCTCCCTTGTCTGTTCCACCTGGAGAAGGGGTCCAAAACTATTATGTGTTGCTTTCCCAATATTAGCATCCACCACCTTCACAAAACACTGTGTGATTCCCACTCCCTTAAAAGAAATACCTTTAATACCTTACCTTATACTTTTTTCCTGTCGTGCTACTAATGAGGCAGGGGGGCAAGGAAAGGCAATAACAGAGAAAGCAAACCTCTGCCACGCTTCTTCCACACTGTATCACAACAAAGGGTCTGTGGGAGAGCCAGGCCAGGACTGAGCTGGCACCACTGACCTGTCTCTTGGCATCTTCAATGGCATTTTCCAGCTGTCGTGCTAGAGAGCCACATTCCCGGGTTTTCTCCTCCAACCGAAGCTGGGATTGATGGATTGCCTCCTCTCTCTTTGCAATCACCTGGAGGAACTCAATGTTCTGGGCGCTAGTACACTCAAGTTTCCTGTATAAAAGCACTAAGTTAAGTCTTCCCTATCCACTTTTCCCCATCACTCATCCCCATGGCCTGTCTGCCACCCCAGAGTGGCACTCAAATCTAAACATTCTAGTCATGCTGTCAGATAATCAGAGTCCCAAAGTAAATAGCATATAGAATAAATCAAATTAAAAGACCAAAGAGAGGAAAGGGTTGAGGCAAGGTAAGGAACTATACCATAAAGTCATAATGGGATGGAGCATATAGAGTTGTCTCTAGAAATGCCAAAACCCTTACTAGAATTTGATCACAAGAGTAAATCTGATGGACATGCATTGCTTTTCTACTATTGTTAGTAAGATGGGTGCTTCTGTTCCCTCTGTTCATTTTGGCACTCATAATGAAGGCACCTTCTGCTGATAGGAAGGTCATGGGTTCAAGGAGCTTTAAAAGGGCCATCATCAAACAATGGAAGACTCAGGGTAAGTCATGGGAAGGAAAGACAAAGATCAGAGAATAGAATGAGGAGGAAAATACCCACCACCAAAAGGTATCAATATCAATTGCCCCATTTAAAGCAGGCCCCATGCCTAAATGAAATATGCCTTTCTCCAGGGACTGGGTTAAGCTCTCAGCCTATTGAAGGTGGCTGTGTCTTGGTTCTTAGGTGTTCCAAGGTTGAGAGGTCTGCAGAGAAGCTGTACTTTAGACTGTATGGATGGTTGCAGGTGAAATAGAAGCAACTTTTCCTAAAGATTTTCTGGTTGCTCTTCCCTCTGAAGTTAGGCCACCACCATTCCGGGGCCTTGGGTCAGTCACCCAAACTCTTCAGTGGGGAAGCATAAAGTGGGAACTGAAGGGCTCGGATCCTAGAAAAAGGATGAGGACAGAAACAGGACACTGTGACTCTAACCTCTCTAGTTCTTCCACTTTCAGGCTTAGCTGTTTGTTTTCCTCCTGAGAATATTGATGTCTCTCTCTCACCACCTCCAGCTTCTCCCCCTGGTGTTCAATCTAAAATGACAGGAAAAGAGACCATTTTACACAGAAAGTGATACATTGTCCTGTCCTCCCTTCTCCCGGTAAGCTGGTATCCATATGAATGGTACATCTGTGGATGGTATTCCTTGATGAAGTTGATTGTCACCTTCAGCTTCCAGTGCCAAGTTATACCTTCCCTGCTGCCCAAGCAGGGCTTGAAGAAGTTTAGATCTAAAGTCTAAGAATGAAGGCTTCCCCACCACCTTCCCAAAAGAAACATTTGCTCTTAGGAAAACATAATGCTGCTTTCTTAATCAAGAGATGCCATGGCAACCCCTGAAAGCCGAAGGTACAACTAGTTTGTCAAGACACACATAGAATAAACTCAAATTAGCCTACAAATAACCATGCCTGGAATTTTTACCTTGAATACAAGAGTAGGGAGGTAACTTTACAGGTCACCTAATCCAACTCCCTTATTTTCAAGATAAGGATATGTAAGTTTATAGAGGTTAAGGGAACTTGCTGAAGAAAGCAAAGAGTGTTTGCCCCAAAGTAACAAAAATAAGCTATTAGTGTGCACAGAGACATCAGGCATGACTACCTCAGAAGAGAATGTTAGATACTGGAGTTGCAAACAAAAGAATGAAAGGGAGAACAACTGAAGTATGAAGAGAAAAGCAATGATAGAGAATGTCTGATGCCTAGGTCCTGTGGATTGCTTGATTTGAGGATAATGAAGGAACACTAATGTGTAAGAAGCTAAATCTCAAACCAACATGAAGGCTATGAAAGAAGAGAAAATCCAGCTATCAGAATGGATAGAAGCAACTCCAAAGTGACGCTTCCTATCACTAGAATCACTATTTGCAAACACAAAACTGTTTGGCACACCAGACTTTTATTTCACAGTGTTGATGAGAATTAATTCGTTTCGAAAAGTGGCAGCCAAAGAAAAGGAAGTGATCTTCCTTTGGGGGCGTGCGACTCATTCATCTTGGTATCCGGCTGGCTGTTCGGGTCAGGTCGTGAGACCCTTTCTGCCAGTCCCTTACCCGGGTGCGCAGATCTGCTATGATAGCTGTGAGGTCCACATTTTTCCTTTCATAGCCTTGAAGCTGATCCTGACATTCAGCCAGCTTAGCCTCAGTGATTTTGAGAATTTCAGGCAGTTGTTGAAGGTCAGTCAGCTGAGCCTGGAACTGCTTACGAGCCTTAAAAAGGGAAAGAAAGATATCTTTTGGTAAAGACCAGCCCATATTTTTTAACCTCTTGGAGTACTCTAATAGTAGGGTTAAATGAAATATTCATCAAGGTTGCCATGCAATAATTCTCTTGACAACAAGGAGAGATTCTAAAAATTGAAAAGCAAATAACATTCCATTTCACTTCCTGCCCTGAAAAACTTCAAAATGTACAAGTTAACATAGAGTCACTCACTGTAAAATGCCCAGCTCTCCTCTAGTGTAGCTGACCTAATAGTTGTAATAATTAAAATAATTATATATATAAATTCTCCTCATAACATAGTTATAATATAATATACTTAATAGTCTAATAATTATGGAGGATTCCATTCTGGATGACTCATCTCATCTTCCAGTCATGAGCTACTACATGATACTCTTGAGGTGCTTTATGAGCCACATGAGGTACTCTAGATGTCTAACAGTATAAAATACTTCTCAATAAAATGCTACTCAATAAAAACAGACCAGCCCCAAACTCCAGATATGCAAAGGCTCCTTTCTTCTCTGCCATTACACAAATTAGGTAAAATGTGGGTTTTTTGTGGGTTGTTGTGGAGTTTGGGGGCATGGGACAGAGGGGGTAGTAGGTAGCAATTAGGACCATATCACAACTTAGATAAGCAGGTATATCTAGATGTTCTATCATCATTTGTTCCCTTAAAAATACTGTTATTGTAATGATTTTAGTTTTATTTATTTTTTAAATGAAAGCAAAAGGAAAAAGGGCATAGATAGAAGGCAAGGGGAAGGAAGGAAGGAAAGAAAAAAGTGCCAGTCTTCCAAATGATCACTTTCCCCTTCCTAGCTTAAAATATAAAAGGCAGCCCAGTAACCTGCCTGATTAATTCAGAAAGGAAGACTTTAGGATGGGGAAAGTGTGTGTAGATATGAACAATTACCGCTTCAATTTCTTTGTTCATTTCATCTTTAAGGATCTTGTTTTCTTTGTCGCAGCGTTCCAGTTGAGTGGCTACCTCATCAGCTTCCATCCGAGTCTTCATCACCTAAGGACAGATAGGGGAATTAGGGTTTCTGCCAGAGGACCCAATTTGATGAGAGAAAACAAGGTCTGACTTGGTTGTTGAAGGTAAGAGTTTCAGAGTGAGAAAAATTAGAGAATATTCTCGAAATGAGGCATGAACAAAAAGTAGGGCAATTGTTGCCCATCTGCTTCAAAAAGCTCAGATTAGGAAAGTACCTGACAGGGTCAGCTTGGTGGCTCAGTGCATTAATAGCCAGGCCCAGAGATGGGAGGTCCTGAGTTCAAGTCTGGCCTCAGACTCTTCCTAGCTCTGTTACCCTGGGCAAGTCAACTTAACCCCAATTGCTATGATGAAAAGGAAGGGTTTTTTTCAAAAAAGAAAAATAAAAGTACCTGACTCTTATAGTTGTCGATCATCCCTTCGTAGTTCTTGACTGATACCTTCAGCTGCTGGACCTCAATTTGGGCTTGACTTAGTCTGTCTTCGACAGGGGTGATACTAGCCTGTAAGGGGATAATAATAATATGGAGAGCTGAGTTTTGACCAAACCATCATTGCATTAACTGGTCTTAATAATACAACAAGATGTAGTGAAAGATCTCTCTTGGTTAAACAAAAGAAAAACATCTTTCCTCAAAAAAGCAACAAAGATAGAAATAACAGTTACTAAACTTTACCAATTTTTTACCCCCATCTTAAAAAAATCAATTAGCCTATTCTATTTCCTTCCTCTGGAAATTAAAGGAAATATGAATTAGTGCTTTTGAAAAACAAACTATTCTTGGTTCTAAAAGGTTGACTTCATTCAGATGTATATCTCTGTTGTAAGAAGTAACTATTTTCCACCCCCAATTTATAAAGAGAGAAAATAAACTTCTGAAAATTGTGATGGTCAACCTGTCCAAGTCCAAGTGTAAGAGAACTTAGAGTTTCAGATTCCTGACCTGTTCTTTTCCTCTTTTCTCAGCCCCACAAAATACCCCTTCTAAAGCCTGTGCATATAGGGGAATGGAAATGGTGGGAGGAAATGGGAGAAGACATCTTGATGAGTAATTTTTCTTGTCTCTTGGGATGCTATTCAATAACATGTTATTGAGAGGTCAATAAAAGAATTAAAAGTCTTGAAAATGGAACATAAAAATTAAAGTCCCACTCTCCCATTTCAATCTCATTTCATACCCCTCAAAACACCCCATAAGTCTTTGGCAGGGATTCCTAGCATCAATCTAGTTGCCAAAGGGGAATAGAATACCCAAAGTTGCTTCAGTAAGCTATAATATCTCTTCCCATTCTCTAACCAAAGAAGGCAACAGATTAATAGATTTTTTCTTTGAAAGCACAAGCTTTATGGTTCAAGGCTGCCTGGCTGACCTTTAGCCTCTCATTCTCAAGTTTGAATGCAGAATATTCTGCGGTCTGTCGGTGTAATCTTTCCACCAGATTATCCCGGTCTTCTCGCATCTTCTCCTCCAAGGCATGTTGCTGTGATACCAGATCTGTCACTCGGCTAGTAGATAAGAAAAAGGAAGAAGGGAAAACATTGAATGTCAGATTTCAAAAAAGCCAAGTATTTTGGAATGAAGTGGCTCCTTACGACCCTGATGCCCTGGCACTGAGCTTGCCAGAGGCTACCAATTCTAAAATGGTCTTTTGAATATTTGGTGAGGAACTAACTCAGCTTCCCAATGGAAATTTCATGCTGGATACATGGGGGGAGGGGAAGGAAGAGAGGGATGAAGAGAGAAATTGCTGAAGGGAGTCTAGTCAAGTGCTGAGGGTGGCATTTAAGAGGAGGAGAGCATGTTACACTAAATCATTTCCCCCAATACATACATACCTCCCCACTAATAATGTTGGTAAGATGTCAAGAGTAGACTGTTATGATTCACTTACTGGGTTTTGTAATCAACTAGACTAGAAACAGGCTGGAGAGATAGATTCTCTTCTGAGATCTCCAACTAATCCATCTTAACCAAAAACAAACATCTTCTCTGGTCTAGAATGGCAATATTTATCATTCTGACTTCAGGGATCCTGTTTGTCTAGTCAAATATCTGCTAAGAATCAATTAAGGATGTCTTCTAGATCTCTTAAGATTCCAGAGAGAATCCTTTAGGGTATATTTCTATTGGAGTATACCTTAGAATTAAACCTTCTAGTCCTTGGTGTCTAGTCCAAATGAAATCATCAAAAGTTATAACTTTCCCTCAGATTAAATATAATTATAAGCAAATAATATTGACAATACACGCAATGAAAGCATTGGTATAATTTATGCCAGAGTATTTACCATCTTGGAGAGGAGGGATGGAGGGCAGGAGAGGAACTGAATCGTGAAATGTCAGAAAATAATTGTCAAAAATTGTTTCTACATGTAATTGAAAAAAATTTAAGTTAAAAAAGGAAAACAATGACAAATGTTAATTATTCACCACATCCAAGCAATACTGATGTGAATGAAGAATACAAAAGACAATATAAGAAAAAAACAATTCATGGTAACATAAAAAATAATAAGGCTCATCTATTAGCTTAATGCTAAAAAGGAATATAATAAAATTTAGTGACCTATGATAATTTTAAAAAATCACAAAACTCTGAATGAAGAGTAAAAATAAATGGGTTTATTCTTAAATGGACAAGACTGTTTATTTAAAACCAAGAACCAATATTTTCTTTAATAAATAAAAATAAGCATTCCTGTTAAAAAGAACTGACTATATCCACTCTTGATTCATCTATTCTAATATCAGTAATAATATTTATTATAAGGCAAGAAAAGTTAATAAGGAGAAAATGTTGGTAAAAATAGAACTATTTATAGCCTTATTTCGAGAGGTGATTTGGACTTTAAAATTTAAAGGAAAAAAGGTTAGACATTTAATTCAATAAACACTTACTAAATGTCTATTTACCCAGCATTGTGTTCAGTTATGGGGATACAAAAATAAACATAAAACTGAAACTGGGCTTAAACCCTTAAGGAGCTTGCAAACAGTCTACCAGTGAAATAAAAAATATATGGAAAAAAGTTGAAAATAACCTGAAGTGGAAGAAAGCACGAACCCCAATCTTGTTGTAGGTGATGGTAAGTGAGTGGAATTTTTTTTTTTTAAATAAACCCTTACCTTCCGTCTTAGAGTCAGTACTGTGTATTGGCTCCAAGGCAGAAGAGTGGTAAGGGCTAGGCAATGGGGGTCAAGTGACTTGCCCAGGGTCACACAGCTGGGAAGTGGCTGAAGCCAAATTTGAACCTAGGACCTCCTGTCTCTAGGACTGGTCCTCAATCCACTGAGCTACCCAGCTGCCCCCAACTGAGTGGAATTTTAAAGAAAGTTAGGTATTATTTTTAGATTGCAAGGTCTGTAGGGAGTAGCACTGCAAAGTAAATATGCCAGTCTGGGCAGAGCCATAGATAAAGGGGAAAGAATGTTTAATTTGGGGAATTCCAAGTAGGCCAATTTTCCTGGAAGGTAAAATATGTGAATGATATATGAATAAAATGAAATAAATCTGGAAAGGTATTCCTGATAATGAAAGGCTTATTAAATTCACTGAAGAGATTCCAGAGTCAATACAAACAATTGACAGTTTTTAGGCAAAAGAGTAACATGGTTAGATCTGTGTCAGAGGGATAGGAATAGAACAATTATGTGGAATATAGATTGCAAGGAAGGGTGGGGGTAAAACCAAGAATACCAATTTCAAAGACATTGTAATAATCTAATTGAAAGGTGATGAAGACCTGAACTGAGGTAACAGCCCTATGAACTTAGAGAAGATAACACATGAAAAATGTTGTAAACAAAGAATCAGCAAGACTTCTTAATAGGATGTAGAAGGAAGAAAGATTCTATTATTATACTTTTGTAAACTCAAGAATATTAAAGTTATATACCAAGTGACCAGAAGAATGGTGGCATTTTCTAAACACCCACATACACATGCACACAAACAAATAGGCAAAAGTACAGAAAGGGTGGAATTAGGGAAATAGAACTTTATTGGGGAAGAATATAATGAGTTCTGGGGGCATATTGACTCTGAGATGTCAATGATAAACCCATAGGTGGATATATCTATCAGGTGGCCAGTGATACAAGGTTAGAGCTTGGGAAAGATTATGGTTTGATGTGCAGTTTGGAGATCAATTCTATAATGGAATAATAATTAAATCCATGGGAGCTGGAATTACTTACTGAGAGAAAAGAGGGTTTAGGACAGAATACTTTGCTTCAGAATGAATAGATGGTGATCAACAGTATCAAATGATATAGGGAAGAATGACAACTGAGAAAAAGCCATCTGAGTGAGAGATAAGAAAATGCTGGTAAACTTAAGAGAGTACTTTCAGTAAAATCATATCATAAGAGGTTGAGAATTCAAGTGTTAAGGAAACGGAGGAAATATAATATGGATAACTGTTTTTAGAGGTTTGGCCCTTAAAAGGACAAAGAGATATAAGATGATAGCTTAGGGAGATAGCAAAATTAAGTGAAGGGTTTTTTAGGATGGAATTCACCTACATGAGTTTGTAGGCAATAAGAAAAGAACCAGTAGATAAAGAAAGGCTTAAGATTTAAGATTAACAAGATAATATCTGGTTAAGAGAGGAGGGGCAGATGGCCATCTCATTCTAAAATTGGAGCAAAAGAGAGAATGAGAAAATATGTAGAATGGTTTTAAAGTAGGAAGTAGGAGAGAGGAAAGAGCTCACAAAGAATATACTTGACTTTTTTTTTTTCAGTAAGGGAGAAGTCTGCTGGGGGAGGGGGAGAGGTATTTTTAAGGGGCTTGAGAAGAAAAGATGTGAAATAACTAGCCACTGCAAGCATGTGAACAGAAAAATTACCATATAGCAGTGAGGACCCAGTTGAGATCAAATAAATTTGGAATCGACCTTAATGGCATGATTAATGTACAGTTAGGGTTTGGCAGGCAAAGGGCATTGGTAGAAAGGGAAAATAATAGTATAAAGTTGAACTGATCAATCTCAAGGGTCAAGACTGTGAAATAACCCCTGAGAAGGAAAATGCATGGAAAGAGGAGTTAGGTATGGAGTATACTAAAGGTGGAAGTAAAGACAAAAAATAGCTTGGAGTGGAGAAGCAGCAAAGGAAGAGATAAAGTTATGATTAGAAGAAAGGAAGTCCTGCCTTATTCAAAATCACAAAGACATCTCAGTGATGGTAAGATGCAAAATATGAGTGGCTGGGGAAGAATAAAGGAAAGGCTTCCAAAGGTAGTCAGGTAGTCATGTGTGAAAAAAAAATGTGGTGTATATATAAAATAAAAATCTCATATTATCATCTAGAGAAAAATAAAGCAAGTTTAGAAGAGTAGCAAAAGTGGGGACAAACCCACAAAAATCAACTGTGTTTTTACACTTCAATATATTGATGGATCCATGCTCTCACTACTCAAATCTATTTATACATGTTAAAAAATTCTTTTTTATGAATTTTTTATTTCCTATCATATTACTTTAGAAATATGTCCATTTCTTTCCACTCCCCCACCCTCCAAAATTACGTGCCATTCTTACAAAGGTATAAATAGAGAAGAAAAAGCTATCAGGTAAAAGTGACCAACACAGTGACCAAATGCAATGATAGATCCATAGTCCCTCATTTCTGCAAGTCTGATCATGAAAATTACAGTGTTCAGTTTTGGGTTTTTTGTTCTCACTTACAATGTTGTGGTCAACTATGGATGATATTTTCTAATTCAGTTTATAACATCAACTGTATCAACATAATCTAATCTTCCAATGCTTCTCTGTAAATACTTGAAGTACTCAGTACAGTAGTGTAATATTCCATTACATTCATACACCAAAATGTGTTTAGCCATTGATTAACAAACAATGGGCATCTACTACTTTGTTTCTAGTTCTTTGCTACTACAAAAACTCCTGTTATGAATACTTTGGTGTGTATACAGCATCATTTACCATTCCTACCAAATGAGATCACTGATTCAAAGAGTAAGGGCATTTTAATCAATTTGGAAAAATCTATGCCTTTTTCATGTTGTACAATTCTTGTTTACATCTTTCCAGAAATCTTCCACAAAGATGTTAGTAAATAGGTGGAAGCCTTCTTCTCATTCTTCTACTATTTTGTGGGTACCCAGGACTATATATACTCTAGTGGTCCCTTCACTCTTGTCATATTTTTCATAGTTTTCAGATCACACATGAACTTAATTAAAATTTGTTATGCCAGCTCCCATATGCAAGTCAGCACTAGTTATATACTATAGTTTGTTTATAACTCCTTATTTATCTTTCCATTACTCATTGGATTACCTGCATATGGATAACAACATTCTGTGATTCATGTAAGCAGATAGTACAGGGAAAATAATGTTAAAAAGGTAGACTTTCAGAGCAGTGAAAAATTTGGACTAATGATATATAATGTTTTAACGGTTTGCAAAGTGTCTCTCAAATATATTATTCTCATTGGATATTTACAACTCCTTTAAATACTAGAGATATCATTCTCCATTTTACAGATGAGGAAACTGAAGTTTGGGGATGTTAAATGACTTGTTCAAAATCAAACAACCAGTGTAATAGAGATGAGATACAAAACTAGTCCTATCCTGACTCCAGGTCCAGTACTTTATCTACTACATCATATTGACTCAACAACTATTAAAAATTATGTTCAAAATTCAATGGATGAATATTTATGAAAACATATAAAAATTTTATTAAAAATATAAACTTCCCAGATTAATAGAACAGAAAATAAAATACTTAAATAATCCTTATACTAAAAAAAAAACAAAAACAAATTGAACAAGCCATAAATGAACTCTCTAAGGAAAAAAAACCACCATGACTAGACAGATTTACAAATGAATTCTACTAAATTAAAAACCGAATACCAATACTACATAACCTGTATGAAAAAATAGGTAAATTAGTCCTACCAAATTCTTTCCCTGACACAAGCATTGTCTTGATACCTAAAAAGAGGGAAAGTCAAAACAGAAAACTATAAATATATAAATCAATATCTCTAATGAATACTGATGCAAAAATTTTAACTAAAACACTAGGCAAGGAGATTACATCAAAGACCATAATATTACAGATCAGATGGAATTTATATTAGAAAAGCAGGACTGGTTCAATACTAGAAAAACTTAAAAAGTATTAAAAGCATAACTGCCCATATTCACAACAAAAATTATAATGATTATTTAAGATGCAGAAAAAGCTTTTGACAAAAGACAACACTCATTCCAATTAAAAACACTAAAAATCAGGGGCAGCTGGGTGGCTCAGTGGATTGAGAGTCAGGCCTAGAGATGGGAGGTCCTAGGTTCAAATCTGGCCTCAGACACTTCCCAGCTGTGTGAACCTGGGCAAGTCACTTAACCCCCATTGCCTAGCCCTTACCACTCTTCTGCCTTGGAGCCAATACACAGTATTGACTCAAGACAGAAGGTAAGGGTTTAAAAAAAAAAACACACTAAAAATCACAGAAATGGAGCAATTTCTTAAGGTGATTAAGTTCTACCTAAAATCAAGAACAAGCATTATGTGTAATGAGTAAAGCTAGAAGAAGCCTTCCAATTAGCTGTAGGTGAAATAAAAATGTCTATTATCACCACTACTATTATCTATTTTACTGGAAATTCTAGCTATAGCAAAAAGTCAAGAAAAAAACTGAAGAAAAAATACAAACAATAAGAAAACAAAACTACCACTTTTTGTAGTTATAGTATAGTGGTCTACTTAGAAAACTCTGGGGAGTTCAATTAAAAAAACTAATTGAAACAATAACTTCAGCAAAGTTACAGAATATAAAATAAACCCACACAAACTACTAGCATGTCTGCATATTACCAACAAAACCCAAATCAAGAGAAATTCTATTTTAAAATAAATATATACAGTATAAAGTACTTGGGAGTCTATCTTGCCAAAAACACAGGAACTATATAACAAAACATTTTACACAAATAGAGATCTAAATAATTGGAGAAATATTAATTGCTCACGGGTAGGCTAAGTCAATGTAATAAAAACATCAATACTATTTACATTTATTTACTCAATGCCATGCCAAATAAAATTACTTCTATAAAGTTAGAAAAAAACTGTAAAATTCATCTGGAAGAAAATAAGGTCAAGACTATCCAGGAATTGGGAGAAAGGAAGGAAAGGAGGACTAGAAATATCATATCTCAAACTACTGATTGACCAAACTGATTAAAATATTACAAAAGCTATAAATCATTTGGTACTGGATAAGAAAGAGAGATGTCATTCAATGGAACAGATTAAGTACACAATGGAAGCAAATTAGCCCAGTACCCTAGTGTTCCATAAACCCAAAGATCCCAGCTATTAAGATAAGAACTCACCTTTTGACAAAAACTGTTGAGAAAACTGGAAAGTCACCTAGCAGAAACTTAGCATAGAGCAACATGTCATACTATATACTAAGATAAACTCAAAGAGTACATATGATTTAGACAAAGGGTGATATCATAAGCAAATTAGTAGAGTATGAAAGAAATTATCTATTAGATCTATGGAAGAAGTAAAAAGTTCATGACCACATAAGAGATAGAGATTTGTAAGAAGTATAATTAATAATTTTAATTACATAAAATTAAAAAGTTTTTGGCCAAAAAAAATCAATGCAGCTAAAATAAGAAAAGCAGGAAACAGGCAGAAAATTTCTCTGATAAATGTCTTATTTCCAAGATATATAAGGAACTGGGGTTCAAATTTGTAAGAATAATAGCCACTCCCCAACTGATAAATGGTTCTAGGATATGAATAAGCAGTTTTCAGAGGAAGAAATCCAGGCTTTCAATAACTACATGAAAAAGTATTCTAAATCATTAATAATTAGATAAATGCAAATTAAAAGAATTGTGAAGTATCCACCTCACATTCGTAAGACTTCCTAGGATTATGACAAAACCAAAAATGCAAATGCTTGAGAGATTATGAGAAAACACTTCATAGTTGTGGTTTTCTTAAACCTTTACCTTCTGTCCTAGAATCAATACTATGTTTTGGTTCTAAGGCAGAAGATTGGTAAGAGCTAGGCAATGGGGGTCAAGTGACTTTCCCAGGATCACACAGCTGCGAAGTTTGAGGCCACATTTGAACCCAGCACCCTCCCGTTTCTAGGCATGGCTCTCAATCCACTGAGCCACCCAGCTGCCCACCCAGCTGCCCTCCATTTCATGTTTTGCACCAAAACTTCACTGTTAGAGAAGCTGTGAACTATTCTTAACTATTCTGTAAAGCAATTTTGAATTATGCCCAAAAAACAATTAAACTATTGTATACCTTTGACCCTACTACTAGGTCTATATCACAATGATATCAAAGAAAATGGAAAAGAACCTACATATGTGCAAAAATACTTGTAGGAGCCCTTTTTATGGTTGAAAAGAATTGGAAACTGAGGGGATACCCATGAATTGGAATAATGGTTGAAAAAGTTACAGTATATGAATGCAATATTATTGTCCTATCAGAAATAGTGAAGAAAACGGATTAAAAAAAGCCTAGGAAAACTTGTTTGAACTGATATAAAGTGAGCAGAACTAGCACAATTCACACAGTAACAACAATATTGTAAAGATAATCAACTTTGAAACACTTATTAACTCTATTCAAACACAATTCACAGGATTCAAGATGAAACATATCCACTCCAGACAGAAACTAGGGACTATGAGTAGAGAGAAGCACATTTTCTCCAACCTCATTGTTTTTCTTCTTTTTTTTGTGGAGTATGGAAGAGGTGATGACTAATGCAGAAATTTGTTTTGCATGTCTATGCATATTTATAATGTTTTTTTTTTTATTTTATCACCTTTTCCTTGGATAGAGAAGGGGAACAGAGGAGAGAATTTGGAGCTGAAAATAAAATTGAATTTATTTTTAAGTACAGTTTGAATTCTCAAATACAATATAGCCCATTCTTCTCTTTTTCCTATTTTAATATGATTCTAGCTTACTGAACCTCTCTCTCTCTCTCTCTCTCTCTCTATATATATATATATATATATAGCAATTGTCCAAGACCTAAATCAGTGGGTTATCTATCCCTGCCACGAGCTGAGGTCCAGGCCCACTCATGGTTGGGGTTCCAGCCCCATTCATGGCTCCAGGGGATCTCGGCAGATGGAACAGGTCAGCGAAAATAAATAACGGAAGACAGCTGTGCACATGTATTAGCCAGGAGCAAGTTTTGCATCTGGTAGCTGCTCCCCCATGCCCAGGCTTGGTGTTTATTCTTATACCCATTTTCTTGGCACACAGATACACTACCTAACATACATGTTCAAGTAAAGATAATTGGAAAAGTGATACATTAACTTTTAACAAATTACTTGATTAACATTCTGAGATCATTCTATATTCTTATATTATAACGATTGATTCTTGACAACAGAATAAAGGTTCCACACAAGATAAATGATTTTGTCACAGGTGGCTTAATTTTCTCATTAACCTGTAAGGAGTCTAGGCTAAGAAACAATCAAGGAAAGCTACTTATTACTTTTAATAAAAATAGATAATCAATCAGAAGTTCTAGAAACAATTCAACAATCATAGCAGTGAGGGTGAGAGATCAGAGAAGTATTGAGAACACAATTCAGACTTAATATTAGACTGATCATTTTTTAGGATTTACTAGAGTTTCTGGTTAGTGAAATTGAGTCACTGAGGCATAGTAGAGCTTCATGTACCTGTACAAGTCTTTCCTTATGAATGATTTATGTACTGGCATTAGGAGAATGAGTTTCTATATAAGGGGAGTAGGGGATATTCTGGGTTTGGCTTGTGGGTACAGCTTTTGCTGGGAATTATGTACCTAGGCAAAAGTTAACCCATAATAGTCTTTTAAAAGTTTGGTTTTATGAGTCTAATCTTTCGGTGACATTTTGGGGAAATAGTATGCAAGCATTTTGCTCTTATATAACTTTTTTTGAGACTAGGGAGAGGACAAAATCATGTCAATTTCATTAGTAAGGGATGTTGATGAGAGAAGTCATGCAGAGGGGGCTGAGTGGCAAGTCCATCCTGCCAAAGAGCCACTTTGTGACCTTTTGGTTACCACAAGTGACTTTGTCAAGGCATCGTGACTTAATGGCTCCCAGCATATCGCAATGCATTTCAATCTCCAGATATATGCATTGTTTTTCTAAATTCTCTCCCATGTGGATGTTACTTCAATCTCTTAAATAATTAGAGAAGAGTCCATAGTCTCCCACTCTTCAATGCAAATGAAACAATATCACCTGAAAACCATTTATTTATAGAACTTCTTTGTCAAAAGAGAATCTTATTATTTGGATTTTCTGTAGAATATTCCAAGGATACTTCCTGAAACTGGTGAATAACTTTGGTGAGCATTTCTCCCTGTTTGGTGTCTTACTAAATGTTGACATTCAGCAAATCAATGAACAACATTATCTCTGTGGTCATATCTGTCATTAAATGCTTTTATGATTTTGATACGTATGTGAGAAATATCATTTGAAGGGAACCTTTATAGACATCTTGTGATTATAAAAACATTTTCTATTTCTTAATTTTTTATAATAGTGGAATATATTTTCTATACCTCCTAATCAAATTTGTTTGAAGATAATCTGCTATAGAAAATAGTCTGCAAAATTATCTACTCATTGACTAATCACATTTTAATGATGGAATCCATCAGTGTATTCATACATAGATCAGTCTCATCAAGATTTGAGGAAGAAAAATTATCCATTTGGATTGGCAGAAATAGATATCTTCTCACCATTTTTGGTAACCATATTTTTTTATTTTTTCAGTTCTTTTGTAGTCTTTGTGACATTGTGAAAATCAATCATTGTGAAAATAATTCCCTGAACACTTAAAAAACTATATATTATTAGATAGATGGTAGAGTAGATAGAGAGCACTAAGCTTAAAGACAAGAATATCCAAGTTCAAATGAGACCTCAGACAATTACTAACCTGGTCAAGTCACAAACTCTGCTTCAGTTTCAACTGCAAAATGAGCTGGAGTAGGAAATGGCAAACCATTCCAGTATCTTTGCCAAGAAAAGTCCAAATGGAGTCACTAAGAGTGTGAATTTTAAAGCTATTCCACCCTAATCAGACCATTCTTTAGAAGATGTGATTTAGCTATTTCCTGATCAGTAACAATGGAGATACTTGGAATAACAGAATCAGGTCTTGGAAACTCTACATTCTCCACCCTACTCAGTTTAACAAGATTTTGAAGGTCTGCATCAAACTCAAGATTTAATTATCTGAGGAGATGGCCTTCAACAGACATGTGCAAAAAAAGGACAGACCTCTGGGCTGTCCTAAGTCAAGCTAAGTCCTCATTGGTACAAATAAGATGCAAAAAAGTGATGTAAAAACGTCCATGTCACTTCCTGCCTCTTGCTCTCTCCCTGGAGAGGCAACTCTGGCTGGCAGCATGCTAGGTGTTCCGACATCTTGGGAGTGGTGGCAGTTATTGTCTGGGTTTTGGCAGTGAGTTTTGTCCTTGACCTGATTCAGGTTCAGGCATCTCAGCTGAGCCCCTTTTGGAGTTCAGGTTGATTCCTTCCGCCGTCACACGCCAAATCCTTACTTTCTAGATCTTCTAATCTTCTTGCCTGGTACCAGCCAGGCGGGGGAGTTGGTGGGGAGAAATCCTTCTCCCTTCTTAATTTTCTCTACTATATAAATTAAATCACCATAAAATTTGGCAGCTGACTTGGGTATTTTATTATTTGGGTTTTTCCATAAGGATTTTTATAAATAAAATCCTTGGCGACCTAAATTAATTATACATTCAGTCTCCGCCATAATTTCACCCTTTACAAGAGGAAAACATGACTGAAAACAACAGCCTTGAATGCATTTCTGTATGCAGTCAGTATCTTTACTTTTGCCTATTTTCATTTTTTAAAGAGTTGAATACTTATTTAAAGAGGTTGATTTTGAACTGCTATAATCACATATATTGCCTCTCCTCTTTCCTTTTTATGTGGTATTTATCTTAACTCTTCCCCTCTAGCCCATTGAAGATACGATTGTATAAATCATATACACAAAGATATGACTCAGCTGATCCTAACACATTTAATCCTAACAACCTAATCCTAACATCCTAATCCTAACAATACATTTAATGATATTTTTCCTATTTATTAAGATGCTGTCATTTACTTTTTGGTGATTTTCAGTATTCACCACATTCAATGCCTTCAGAATCTTTTCCTGAAGACAAGATTTATAAGAAATAGAACTTTATGGAATTGCTTGTCAGCTCTTAGAGGGGAGAGGGAAGAAGGGAGGAAAAGAAAATGAATCACGTAAACATGGAAAAATATTTAAAAACAAAAAAATTTTTTAAGTCTATACACATACACAAAAAGAAAAAGAAACAGAACCATAAACAATTTGGAACCACATCCAAAGGGCCATAAAATTGTGCACACCTTTTGACCCAGAAATATCACTACTAGGTCTATATTCCAAAGAGATCACAGATAAGGGAAAAGGATCTACATGTACAAAAATATATTCATCTCTTTGGGGTGGCAAAAAAAAATTGGAAACAGAAGGGATGTTCAATCAATTGGGGAATGGTTGAATAAAATTGCAATATATTATTGAAATGGAATACCATTGTGCTATAAGAAATGACAAATAGGATGATTTCAGAAAAACTTGGAAAGACTCATATGAACTGAAGTCAAAGTGAAGTGAGCAAAATCAAAACACTGTATGCAGTAACAGAAAATATTGTATGGTGATCAACTGTGAAGAAATAAACTATTATCAGTGAGGCAAAGATCCAAAACGATCCCAAGAGACTCATGATAAAAAGTGCCAAATAAAGCTATAGAAGCAACTGTCAAAGTATGAATGCAGATCAAACCAAACCATTTCTTGCCTTATTTCTACATGTTTTTTCTTACATGTCTTCTTTTATAACAGGAGGAATATATATTTCAAGACAATACTGTCATAATCTATATCAGATTGTTTACCTTCTGGAGAAGGAGGGGAAGGAGGGAGAGAATTTGTATTGCAAAAGGACAGAAAACCATTGTTAAAAAATTGCTTTTACATTGTAATTTTAAAAAAGCAATTCTGTTTAAAAAAGAAAGAGGATTGTAGTAACCTACAAATTTTTGGTCTCTTACTTTCATTTCTTCTTCTGTAATGTATTTTGAAACAGTTGTCATTATCTTCCCCCCACATTTACATTGACATTACCAAGTACTCAATTTAAATGCTTATTTAGTTTGAAGACTTGTCAAGTTCTTCTCTGCAATAGATGTTGGCACATAAACTATCAATATCTTTATCATGGAATATTTGCTCATGATTATCATGAACACTCTATGGACGCTTTTTAAGTGTCTCATTAAATCATGTTTTCTTGCTATCTATAGGTACAAACACAATAGGTACAAACACCCATAGGTTAATGAGACAAAATTCAAGACAGCAGTCGGCAGTAAGGAAAAAGGATCTTCTTGTACAAAAACAACCTGACCTAAAATTGTTTATATATATAAAAATGCCCCAAATTTAGGAAACAAAAGCAAGAGGAAACTGGAGGACCTAACACAAATTTGACCTCATATGTGCCCCCTAAGAGATTTGGTGGGATGAAACTCCTGAATGAAATATGGTTCTGGATGAATATACCTTATTCAAAAAAAACAATAAGTAAAAAGGAGGGACAGGATAGCATTGTAAGTTAAGGTGTACTTATATGAAGTCCAGAAATCAGAGGATGGAAGAGGGAACTGGAGTGAAATCAATGGAAGGCAAAACAGGAGTGATTTTGTCAAAGCCATATACTACAGACTTCCAGACAGAAATAAAAAAGATAAGGAGTTTGGGAAACAGATCATAAACCTGGCAAGATATATACAGTAATGATAGAGAACTTCTTGATTTGCTTTTAATGATAATTTCAGCTTTCAAAAGTTAAAGGGGGTGCAGTTGGGTGGCTCAGTGGATTGAGAGCTAGGCCTAGCTGACAGGAGGTCCTAGGTTCAAATATGGCCTCAGACAGTTCTTACCTGAATAGCAAATATT
Organism: Monodelphis domestica; assembly: GCF_027887165.1. Taxonomy (NCBI): domain Eukaryota; kingdom Metazoa; phylum Chordata; class Mammalia; order Didelphimorphia; family Didelphidae; genus Monodelphis; species Monodelphis domestica. The sequence goes on along the minus strand of NC_077227.1, from coordinate 461,324,268 downwards.
GCTAAGTAGCAAGAATTAATGTTAGGAGAAGGTCTAAAAACATGTCTTTAGAACCCTTGCTTCCTCTTATCTAGTAGTCCAAAATCATTGCAGAGGTGGAAGAGGTATTGTAAATAACAGGGTTACTATACATTTTATGTTTCATGGATTGCTATGCTCTCCCTTCCCTCCTCCAAATTGGTCACATAGTAGCCAACCTTTTGGTGATGAAAAGCTTTTGAGAATATTCCAATATTCTGGTCATCAGAGAAACATATTACATATATGAATAATGAATAATTTAACTTATGGATTAAGTATCATATATAGGATATTTAAGCCCTGAGAGCAAAGAAAACTTAACTTCTTCAATTCTTTCCTCTTTTTCTGCTACTAAAGTTATCATTCTCTTTGGATAGGTTATTTATGTTCCTTAGTAAATTAATACCCAAATACTTAATTTTTTTTTTGCTACTTATTAAACAGGACTTATATTTTATTTTATTTAAAAACCCTTGCCATCTGTCTTGGAATCAATACTAAGTATTGGTTTCAATGCAGAAGAGCAGTAAGGCCTAGGCAATGGAGGTTAAGTGACTTACCCAGGTCACAAGCTAGGAAGTATCTGAGGCCTCCACTGAGCCACCTAGCTGCTCCCCCATGGACCTATATTTTCATTTAATCTTCTAGCTATTATTGCACTGAGACTGTACAAATTGGTGCGATCTTTCTGGAAAGCAACGTGGCAAAATATCATAAGAGCTATGAAACTGTTCATACCCTTTGATTTTGTAATTCCACTGCTAAGACTATATGCCAAATATGATAATACATGTAATAACCCAGATCAAATTGCCTGCAAGCACTGGGAGGGGGAAAATTTATGACATGTAATTGGCAAAAGAAAAATAAATATTATGTATATATGTATATATAAATATATACATACATATATACACACACACACACACATACACACACACACAAAGTAAAAAGACTATATAGTAAATAAATTTTTAAAAAACCCATCTATGTGTAGTAAGTTTTTAATAGCTATCAATCAAACCATCGACCTGCCTCACCCTATCTAAGGGGGAAGATAATCTACTCAATACCAAAATTACCACTGGACAGATTGTCTTAGCTGATAATTAGGTGGTGAATAAATCTAAACCATATCCTTCCCACATTTATAACCAAGCTATGCCTTTATAGGCTTTTGACCATTAGGCAGGCCACCATGTTATTTGCATCTACCTTGCCATGGCGAATTTTCATATAATACTTCCCCTTCCTTTCCCTAATTCTTCACCTTGTGCTCAGGAAATAACTAAATCAATAGGCCCATAGCTACTGTAAAGGGTGTGAACAAGATGTTAATCTATGGCTATACTTAAAATCCCTGGGATACAAGGATTATAAGCTCTTAGCTAGCTGTCACCCTCTAGTCCTTCTTTATAGTCAACTCTTATCAATCAAGGTTCATCTCTCCTATGATCCCCTTCTCTTACTCCCCAATTTAGATGTGTCCTATGGAATCTTCATTTTATTGGTAATAAATAGTCCTTTGTTCAACATTAGTTCCTCTTACGTTTTTCCTCCTTGGATTCATGGAAACCTGGCTCCTCCAGATGGTCATTCTCCCTACAATGCCAATCGCCTCTTCTTTTTATCCTTGATTTGCCCTTTTAGCTCCTCTCAGTATTTGTTCCTTTGATCATTTCATCTCTCTAATTTTCAATCTTTTCTTATCCACTGGTTCCTTCTCTATTATTTATAAACTTGTCTAGATCTCTTCCATCCTTAGAAAACCTTTACTTGGCCCTAATTAGCCATTAACACTTCAAGGTAACATCCCCTAAATTTTCTTCTCCCTTTCACAGCCCAAGTTCTGAAAAATAAGCCACTTAGATGAGTTTTCCCGCACCCAGTCACTTCTGAACTCCTTGAAATCTGGCTTTCTAACTTTACTCAATAAAAACACTCTCTCCAAAGTCACCAATGATTTATTATAAACTGCCAAATCCAATTCCTTTTCCTTAGTTTATATCATTCACCCCTCCTTCCTCCTAAACACTGTCTTTCTTGAGTTTTCATGACTTTTCCTAGTTCTATGTTTCTAGATGTTTTTTCTCAGTCTTCTTTGCTGGATCATTATTCTTGTTTTATTTCTTATATGCAGTTGTACCCTGGGTTCTGTACCAGGCCCTCTTTTCTTCTCTCTTTATACTCTTTTTGGTGATCTCATCAGTTTCCTTAGATTCAACTATCACTCACCCAGATAACTCCCAGATCTGCATTGTTCAGCTTCAGTCTCTCCCTCTCATGAATTCTAGTCCCCTCTATCAACAGTTATCTATTAGGCATCTCCAACTAGTTGTTAGGCATCTGTAACCCAACATATCTAAAACAGAATTCATTTTTCTCTCCTAAGTAACTAATTTTTTGCCAGAATACTTCCATTCTTCTAATCACCCAGGTTTGAAACTTTGGAGTAAACCCTCAACCCTTTTCCTCTCCCTATAAATTTAATTGATTCTACCTCTCAAATTCATCTCTTCCTCTTTATTCAAACAGTCATAGTTTGGGCTGGTTTGGGCCTTTATAACCTCTTACAACTGGAAAATACTGCAATAATCACTTCATGAGTCTCCCTGGCTCTGATTCATCTTCCCTATAGCTGCCAAATCAATATACCTGAAGAACAAGTCTGACTGTATTATGCCCCCTACTCCAAAAACTCCAATGGAAGGTTCCCTCTTGTCCCCAGAATAAAAGCATACATTTCTGTTTAGTTTTAAAGCCTATCCTAATGCCTGTGCTAGCCCTAGCCCCCCCTCCAGCCTTCCTTTCCTTCACAAATTCTGTGTTCTAAGCAAACTGGTCTACTTAAGTGTTCCTGAGCACAACATTCCATGGTCCATCTCTTAGCTTCTATACAGGCTATCCCCATGTAAGGAATGCACTCCTTTCACCTCTCTTCTCAGAATTACTAGCTCCCTTCAATATTTGGCTCAAGTATTATTTCCTAAATGAAGCTATGCTGATCTCCCTGTGCCTTCCCCTCTTCAGGTGCTAGTTCTTAATAAATACTTGATAAATGAATGGTTATGATGATTAGAATAGAAAAAAAAATTGGAACTAACTAATGCTCAATGGCTGAGGAATAACTGAACAGACTCTGATATATAACTGTCATATGAGACAACTACGACTGCCATGACGATTAAAACATAAAAGACCATACTGAAAATAGAGGAAAAAAAAACAACTAATATGAAGTCCCATGCATTTGGATGCTCCTAAGGATAGGGAAAGATTACATATGTTGTTCTTAATGTTTGTATATATGTTTATTTTTAAACAATAAAGCATTTAAGAGCCTACCTTGTGTCAGAAACTATAGGCACTGAGAATAAAGAAAAAGTTAAATACATTAACTAATGCTCAATGGCTGAGGAATAACTGAACAGACTCTGATATATAACTGTCATATGAGACAACTACGACTGCCATGACGATTAAAACATAAAAGACCATACTGAAAATAGAGGAAAAAAAAAACAACTAATATGAAGTCCCATGCATTTGGATGCTCCTAAGGATAGGGAAAGATTACATATGTTGTTCTTAATGTTTGTATATATGTTTATTTTTAAACAATAAAGCATTTAAGAGCCTACCTTGTGTCAGAAACTATAGGCACTGAGAATAAAGAAAAAGTTAAATACATTAACTTTAAAATTCAATATTGCCCTAAATATAAACACAAAACAAATATACATGTGTTGTCCAGGCCATATGACTAAACTACCCTACATACCCCCCTTCACAGTTCCTGCACAACCCAGCTAAAAAAGTCAGGTTTCATCTTTCCATGTTTTTCTACACCAAAATTTTGCCCCCAAAGCCTAAGAACTGATTGGCTACAGGCACAATCTTGAACTAATTAGCGCATCCAGAACTAGAAACCTGAAACTATTCAGACAGGACCTTAAAGGTGCTGTCACATGCTCCTATCTTAGGTAAAGGCCCAGAGAAGCCATGGATGGCAGTGACTTCTCTTTTTCCACTATGCAAGGCATTTTGCTATTTTACTAGCCCCTGCCCTCAGTTTTTCAGGCCCAAACGAACTGTTATCTACAGTTCCTATTGCCATTGGCTTGGCTAGAGTAATATAATGTTAGGACCAAGTGACAAGAAATACCAAAAAGTCCAGTTCTCAGCTAAGCCTTGTAGAAACTAGTTGGGCAGGACACTAAATGGAATCTGAATTGAAAAGAGAGCCATTCTAAGGAATCTGGTCAAAGCAATCAAATATTAAAAATCTATGCCAGGCCACACAAAGCCTCCCTCCTCCTGCCCACCATTCATTACTTCTTTACTGCCAGATAGATCCCTCTCCATTAACAGTTAAGAAAAAGGAAGGTTATTTAAAGTTGAACTGTACCCTAATATCTTTCTCATATTTAAGCCCCGCCCCCCAAGGCCTCTGCCCAATCCCAAAACCTTACTCATTTAACACAATGATCTCCAGCTCTAGGTCTCCCTTGTCTTTCACCACCTGGTTGTAGCGGCTCCTCCAGGACTCCAAGGTAGAGAGGGCTTCAGCAACATAGAGATCCTGGGGACATCAGGAAAGAGGCTCATCAGCCGAAAGGACAAGGGATCCTGGCCTTGGCACAAAGAAATCTCTCATGCAGGGCCTTCAGATTTTCAAACTAGCAAAATGAGGTTATGAGGCCAGGCCCAATATCTACAATCCACCATTTTGAAAAGCCAAAAAAGGTGGGCAATGATATTAGACCCTAAAATTTGAAATTGCCTAAAACCTGAGAAAATATTGCTCCCAAATTTCAAGTGACCATAATAATAATAAATAATATTAATTATTAATATATAATAAAAATAATAAAACTTGCAAGTCCTTTCTTACACAGCAACCTGAACCACAGGGATTGATGCAGTTTCCTTACAAAATGCTCAAAATTTGATAACCACTTTTATCATTACCATCTTGAAAAGGGGCAGGGATAGGGGATAGTTCAACATATTACAAATGGGGAAACTTAGATGTAGAGGTGTCTGATGATTTGCTGATGTTATGGTTCTCTTATAAACCCCTTTCTTTCAAAGCCTTAGAGTCTTTTATGACAGTAACCAAGCTAGGATAAGAATCTAAGGTGGATAGATTGTTAGCCTGTAACTCCTTCTATTGGATAATGCTATTTCAGAAACCTCAGGTACCTTTTTTAATTTTCCCAGGGAATCTTTCTCCATATCATTTATTATACTATGACTACCCTACAGTTTTCCTGTTTTATAAACTATCCCTAAATAATCTTCTTGGCAGGCAATTTTATCCACCCTAAGTTCAGTATGACTGGTTCTTTCAAACTAACACAACAGACTGCCCTACTTAAGAGGTCAACAGGAAGCAAGATGTCCTAACCAGGGTCAGGCCTGGGTAAGAGGCTGGGTTAGGACAAAGGCCAAAGCATTAGTCTCAAAGTAAGGAAATCTCTGTTGGCATTCTACTTTGGACCCTGATGAGCTGCTAGGTTATGATGGGTATATATCACTTGGCCTCTCAGAGTCAGAGTTTCCTCATATGTAAAATGGGCACTATTACCTCCCTCAAAGGGTCACTATGAATAAGTACCACTTATATGGATGTGAATTATCTTCAGCTCCTTTACCTTGTCTGCAAGCTGGACATGCAGTTGTTCGGCATACTCTTCACTCCTCTCTGCCCTCTCCTGCTGTGCTCGGATAGCTTTCTTCAAGGCTTCTTTGTCCCGGTCTCCCTTCTGCTTGAGGTCCTTCAGTTGTTCCATGATGGCTTCCATTTCAGCCTTATGCTGAGAACCGCTGCGCTCCAAATTCTAGGGACAGAAATGAAGAATGAGGCTTAATGAAGTTTTGAACCTCAATGTTCCTCTTGTAGGAACAACTGCTTATCACCTTCCAAAGGGGTTTCACACTTTAAATTTCTTTCAGATCACCAGAATGTCAAGAAATGTTGCATGAACCTATAGACAGTAGGGAGGGAATAAGAGGTCTAGGAAGGCAGACTGTTATTATGCATCTTCATGATCTACTGTGTTACCCAATTACCTTTAAAGTATAATAAATTCCTCTCCAAATTCCCTATATGGGAAAACTCACCTGCTTCTTTTTATGAGATAAAAATAAAAATGATACTACCGAGAGGCAGCTGGGTAGCTCAGTGGATTGAGAGCCAGGCCTAGAGAAGGAAGGTCCCTAGATTCAAATCTGACCTCATACACTTCCTAGCTATGTGACCTTGGGCAAGTCACTTAACCACCATTGCTTAAGCCTTTATTGCTCTTCTGCCTGGGAATCAATATATGGTACTGATTCTAAGGCTGGAAGGTAAGGGTTTAACAAAAACGATACTATCAAGCATGTCCCTCATTCATTCAGCCTTTCCTGTCAGGAAACCTACATTCAACACTCAACGGCAACACTGAATTTACCTCAAGATCCTTTTGCCAACTATTGCCTCCTTTTAATGGGATTCTAATTTATTTTCATTTTAATTTGGTCCTTCCAGCCTCTAATTCATCACCTTGGTGTGGAAGGAACCTGAGTTCTCAAAAACTTTGCCAGCAAAGTATAAGCTTTAGCAGATTATGACAAGCTGGGAAAGCTTTAAGTATGGGTCTAATGACAGATTGTATTTATGGTGTACCAAAAACATAGCTGAGTTAAGAAAGGGCCCATCATACCAAATTAGCAGTGACTAATTTTTTTCAGCTACAACATCTTTCAAAGACCATCTAAGTAGTATTTATAGAGAATATACACATTAAAGAAACCACAGATCCTGGAATTACTGAAATAAATTTGTTTGAATTGTATTGCATATGGTGGGTTTTGTTTTGTTTTTTTCTTTAACTTTTTAACCTCAAACCTACTTTGGAAAGAGATAAGACCTAAGTCAAAAAACCATTAAAAACTAGTCTGAAAGGTAAAACACCAATGGAATGGTCAAAACTGCTATCAACATAATTGCTCATTTAGTAGTTTCCTTAGACTTCTGGGTAAAAGGAGACCAGAAAGAAAAGGAACTTCAAAGGTCAACAAGAGCAATCCATTTATTTAAAAGATAAGGAAATTGAAACACAGAGTAGTGACTTACCCAACATCACATGAGTTCTGGTCAAATCAAGATTTGAGCCTTGGTTCTATGACACCAGAGCAAGTATGCTTTGCACTCTATCTCTTATAAAAACACATCAGTCCCTGGGATATATGAAAGATACAACATACACTACTCACAGGCCAAATTGTATTGTATTGTAGGGCCACAGCAACATATACTGAATGCATTACATTCCTCAGATTGGTCTCCTTCTCTACCCTACTAGAGAACCCTGGAAACACTATCAAGAAGAATGGAATTCATTCTATGGGAACCCAAAACTCCAAAAGGTTGGTACCTTGATCTGTATCACAAGACGACTATTTTCTGCTTCTTTAGACCGCAGTTGTGTCTGCAAATGTCCCCTCATGGATTCCATAGTCTTGGAGAGTTCCGATGCTGTTTTAGCTTGAGCCTGCAAAGGGATCAAGTCAGAAGCGATCCTTGACCTTACTTGATACACAGATTCCCCCACACCTGTGGATCACCACAAGTTGCATGTCTGCTTGTCAAGTTTATGAAAGCTACTCAAAAAATATTATGGGAGGTTCAAGAATGGTGATCTATCAGACACTCCCCCTATATTCTGGATGCAGTTCACTGTTAAAATAAAATAGAGAGGAGCAACTAGGTGGTTGATAGAAAGCCAGGACTACAAATGGGAGGTCCTTGGTTCAAATATGGCCTCAGAAATTTCCTAGCTATGTGACCCTGGACAAGTCACTAATCCCAATTACCTAGCCCTTGCCTCTCTTTTCCCTTGAAACTAATACTTAGTATTGATTCTAAGACAGAGAATAAGGGTTTTTATCAGGAAAACAAAAAAAATAAAAACAAAACAAAAACAGAGGTGTTAGGAGTCTTGAAAAGACAAGAGGGAGGAAAATAAACACTAATAGGATAACCAATGTCAGAACTCTCTCTACACAACAGGAAAAACAATAAATAAGGCAGGAAAGAAGCTACCTTCTCACACTGAATCTCTTGTAGCAGCTCTTCTACTTCCTTGTCTTTATCTTGCAGCAATAGCAGCAGGCGCTAGAAGACAACAGATGTCTGAGTTTCTCCTGGGGAAGAGGCTGAGCATGCAAGTTCCAGGGCATGCTTCTGTCCAGTACTTCTGATGGCCAGGAAGGAGCATGCCTCTCCAAGGGCAAGGCTTGGGACTCATCACGGGGTCACTGTGTCCTGGCAGTTAGGCCAACCCAGGCCACACAGTCCAAATCACAAGCCACAGAGCTGAAGTTAATGAGGCACGTGTGTGCCTTCTGGAGGTTGTGGAGCACATATTTGGCACTACTATAAAATGTAGGCTCTAGGAAAGATCCATTGCATCTCTGAGCTCCCCCAAAATGGGATCCAGGCCAATATTCTGTCAGAATTAACCCTTCTAACCCTTTATCTTAAGCAAACCAGTTATCTATACATTTTGCAGAGCAAACTATGGCTCAGAAAGGGTAGGAAAATCTGTATCTTCTAAATACCAAGGCCACCCACAGCTCTATTGCCATGGGCTCAGTGTCCTGAATTCCCCAATAAAAATGTTTTACCAACTGAATAAGATCAAGAAAGTTAAAAAAAAAAGAAGGTAGCTTCACATTACCGCTTTTTCTGAGTCGGCTTCGGCCAGTCGTTTCAATAAGTTTCCTTGTTGCTCCATCAGTTTGTCTGAATCCTTCAGGGACAATCAAACTATCAAGGATATCATACAACCAATCTCCCCCCACCCACCCACCCCACAACCTCTATTCCCTCTATTCCCTGAGTGATGTTTACTTGAAGAGAAAGGTCTCATGTTATTTTTCTGCCCTCTCCCCACCATGTATTCCTTCCCCACAGCTGGCATGTAGTTTTTTACTAAAGTTTCTAATGCTTCTGATGAACATAATTCAACATAGTGGCTTCCTCTTTCTCAAGAAAAACCAGAGGATGGATTCAGGTCAAAGGGTTCAGTTAGGAATAAGGGAATCAAAAATCTGGACTTTTTTCTTCCCTGTTCTATTCTATTTGATTTAAGACCATAGGTAGAAGAGAAAACAATGATTCTCCATTTAATATGCTTTAACCAACAAATCAAGAACCTATTTAAGACTATAAGAAATAACACTAAGTATGATGAATTCAAAGAAATAAGGGGAAGTTTGCATGAAATAGTGCAGTATAAAGAAAGGATGAAGTATAGTATAAAGAAAGCAGATCTAAAAGAACAAAGCATACAATAACTATAATAATGTAAATAATAACTCCCCCTCCCCAACAAAGAAGCTAAACTCAAATTAAATGCCATAACCAATTTTGGTCCTGGGGGATAAATGAAAACACACTTCCTTCCTTTTACCAGAGAGGTAGATACAGGGACTGAATGCTTCAGACATGTAAAACGTAGTCATGGGTTTTCCTAAAAGGTTTTTTCCAATAATGAAAATTTCTTGATGGAAAGAAGGAGTAATACTAGTAAATTTCTTAGATCCCCCCAAAAAAAGTTAAAAAAAACCTTTAACTTGGCCAAAAATAGATGGAATGTATTTACCACTTGATTTTTTTCCCCTAGGGATATATTTTAAATAATTATAAATTATTTAACTGCTTATCTCACAAAATTCCATCCTCACCCTCTATCCCCTAGTCAGAAAAGGCAACAATCATAGAATCACAGAATATTAAGCAAGCATGGACCTTGGATCTAGTCTAATTCTCTCATTTTTACAATGAGTAGCAAATTAACAAATTATAGAAGTAAATTAGAATAGCATATTAATGAGCAGCAAAGCAATTAAGTTCTAGAACAGCAAACTATCTTCTTGCCCAAGATTACTGAGAGACATGGAAGGAGCACTCAGATCACCCGAACTTAAGAATTCAAGAACTCTATCACTATACTACACTCAAATATATTCTAGTCAGCCTCTATTAGATATCGGCTTGATTTCTTTTTTTTTAATTAAACAATTACAGCTGTCTAATAATGGAACAACAACCTCAAAGTGTAATGCGTTCCCCCTGCTTTGCTAGAAGCAAAGACTAAAAGTTCCTTTATCTGAGATCTCTTATAGGAGGTTCTTGCAAAAGTAGGAGGTAAGATTTGATAAACATTAAAGGTCTCTTTAAATCCTGATTCCATAATTTCCTGATTTAAAATCTTAAAATGACAAGTTATGAAATCAGAAAGGTGAAGAAGAATCCAATGTTAGACAAGAAACAAGTTTAGGTAAGGGGCTAGGCCTTTCCACAAAAACAAAAGGAAGGTGAGAGACAGTATCTCAGTGAGGAAAGCCCAGGGTTACCTCTTTAGAATGTTGCTCCTTCAGCAAATCTCGAAGAGTACGATTAGTTTCTTCAAATGTACTCAACTTTTGGAGGAGAAGTTCCTTTTGCCGGGTCAATGTATTGATGTCAGTGCAGGTCATGTGCTTCTCCTAAAAATCAATCAAGTAGCCAATAGGTATTTATAATCAAATGCCCACTACTCTGTAGGTATCTGGCATTGTTCTCAGTGCTACAAGTAATACAAAGTAATTAAAAGATAGGGATTCTCCTTACTTTTAAGGAGCATTAAGGAGTCTAGTTGAGGGATATAAGATACAGTTCACAATTAATTAAAAATTAATTAACAAGGTAAGACAGTAGATGATAATGGCTAAATAAGTGGTACATAGGAATTAAAAGATGACTGTGAGGACACTCTTGAAGAACTTATGGGTAAGAATACTAACTACATTGAAAAGAAAGAACTATGGGAATAGAAATGCAAAACAAGAACACATGACATCACTTAAAACATGTGTGTGTATATATATATACATATATATATGTATATAAATATAAAATGAATATGGAAATAGGTATCAAGTGATAACATTTGCATAATCCAGTGAAATTGCTTGTTGACTGTGGGGGGGGAGAGGGGAGGGAAAGAAAATGAATTGTGTAAACATGGAAAAATATTTAAAAATTTAAAAAAAGATGACTATGAGCTGGAGTGCTCAAGAAGGGCTTACAAAGGAGATAGCAGTTATTTGGGCAACCAAGATTTGACTGAACAGAGAGAAAAGTATAACCACCTGTGATCTTTGATTTCTTGGCCATCTGCAACATGGCTTGATATCCTACAACCCCTTATGATCTATTACTGGTTCCCTCTGGACTCACCAGTGATGAACCAATTTTTCCAGATAATAACTGAGAACTGTTTAGGGAGTAGGAAGAAATAAGATGCCCAGAAAGAAATAAATGCCCAGAGGATTAACTGGTAAAACCCAGAGCACCTAGAGCTCTCTATCTAGTTGAAAGGAATGCTAAGAACCAACTGATATCAAAGCATAAAAGTCAACTTCAGACTGAGGAAGAAAGTACCCAGTCAGCCTTCCACCACATACCGATTTTAGTTTCCCGATTGTATCCTTCAGTGCCATTACTTGCTTGGCAGCGGCTGCTCCATCCATCTCTGCTTCCACGAGCTTAGACATGAGACATTCTTTTTCTTGTTGCAAATGTCTTTTTTGTAGCCTGTAAACACAATTTGATTCCTTGAGTCATCACCCACCAAGCCTACCTCCAAAACAAAGGGCCTGTTCTCTCTCTTCAAAGTTCTAAGGGCTTCTCCAATTACCATGGCCCTTTCTAACCTCAAAATCCAGAGATCATTAGGCCCATGCTAGGAGATGGGAAAAATAGATACCAAAAAGCCATGTGGCTTTCTTGGCTAAGGTGAGGGTAAAAGGGGAAGGGACAATTTGATAAGAGGAAGGAGCAGGAAAGGAAGTTTAATGCCAACCTTCTTGCCTTTTTTCAGTATTAATATCTATCCCTTGGTCATTTCTACTTCCATAAAAGTAACCAAGGCATGACAGTGGAATTGGGATAAGGGAGTATGAGAAAGGGAGAGAGGGTGGGAGCCCAAGGTACATATTCTGAATGGGCTTAATCTTTGGAAAAGGTACAAAACTGAAAAGCCACCCAGTGGAAAATGTGCTATATAAAGAAGCAACACTTCCAGGTAAGACATTTCTGAAAACAAAAAATAAAATCCTACAGATACCTCTAGAGTAGGGAGTGAATATTAAAGAATGGGAGAAAACTGCTTTACACTGTAAAATCCTTTTCTTCCTTGATACGCTCAATATTCTGTCGAAGCATAGTGTTCTCATGCTCAGTCTCTGCCAGCTCGTGGGCCACCTCCTCCAGTTCTTCCTTCCGCTCCTCTAGGAACCGTTTCGCCATCTGGCGCTCCCCTTTCTGCATCTTTACCTAAAGAAGGGGACACAAGTATAGTCCGAATGGCCAAAAAAGCAAAGAGATTTTTCATCCGTAAGACCCCTCTACTCAGAGGTAGGGGACCATAGGGGGTTGATAAAGAAGGCAAGGGTGAGGAGGGATTATCAAGGACTTTCTGTAGACTGGAGATGTCAAGGAGCAGGGTTGTCTCTAGGGGGGGTACAGGTACCAGAGCAAATCAAATCATATTGTGTGGAGTGCCCCCCTTTAACATTTTTACACAGGTAAAATCTGATTAAAATGAACAACAAGGGTGGCCTTCAAAAAGGGGTGGAGGAGAGGAGATGTCACAAAAGGGCAACATGCAACCTGAGGGGTGTGTATGGAGAGGGAGAGGGGGAGGGGGACTGTTGCCAGGCAGCAGCTGAGGGTGGGGTAGGGGTGGGGAGACCAAGGGAGTTACATGCTTATATGTACATCAGTGTATTCAGGAATATATATTTTTAGTACTAACTAATTCTTCTATACTTTCCTAATGGTCTAGTTACCTACTTGCCAACAGCAGCACAGAAATCAGACCACCTCCCATCAAAAAAAAGATGCTGGGCCACAGGCCCAATTTGCCAAAAAAGAGAGCTCTGTTAAGGATTGGTGGGAAGGGGAAGAGGGAAGAAGGGGGTCTATGGGGTCTATTTTCAGCAGTGGGACTTCCCTAGCTATGTTTACAGAAGAAATCATTCCCCCTCACCCATCCTCCCAGTCTGACAATTCCAAATCAGCATCCAGCTTCGACTGTCCTAAAGTCTACTAAGCACAAAGGACAATTCCCCTTATTGTCCCCCTCCTGGCTCACCAAAGACATACCTCTGATTTAAGACAACCAACTGTATTCAATAAACTGTCCATCTTCTTCTCATAACGGTTTAACTTGCAGTGACCGGATTCTTCATCTTCTGTTGAGAGGTCACTTAATCGCATCACTGAAACAAGTTTTTCTGAAGATGGTGGACTTATGTCTAGACAATGAGGTGGACTCTTGAGACAGAAGTAATCAATAAAAATAAGATTACTATGACGTAAGACTTTATAAATCTAAGGTTAAAAAGTTGTATAGTACATTGGAGATAAGGGTAGGATATAGGGTAACCAACTATAGAATATATACTGTGCCTGGCTGTGTGACCCTGGGCAAGTCACTTAATCTCCATTGCCTAGCCTTTACTCTTTTGCCTTAGAACCAATATTTAGTATTAATTCTAAAACAGAAGGTAAAAGTTTAAAATAAGAGTATAAACTATTAGCCAGGATTCCTGGATTCTACTTGCAACTTTACCCTTCTACCCCACCCCACCCACCCCATCTCCAAACAATTCAGAAAGTACCTAGAACCAATCCACTTCCCCATCTTTGGTTGTTTCCTGATCTGTAAAATGAAGAAAACAAATCTGGCCTAAGTCTTACAGAGATATTGTGAGAAAAGTAGTGTAACTGACCAGACCAAGAAGCCAAAAGGATAAAATAATTAAGCAAAGCACATAGAACCTGAGAAATTTAAGAATTGTAGAGCTCAACTAACACAATTTCATTTTACATATGAGGAAACTAAGGCCCAGAGAGGTTAAATTTCTTGCCCAAGTTTACAAAAGCCATACCCAAACCTCCTGCCTGCCCAGCAAGTCAGCACTCATTATACTGTATGTAAAACAGAGACAAAAAGCAGCTAATCTTATGGGCATTTTGATGTAATCCTGAACACACAAAAAAAGGGAGATTCGTTTTAATGTTTGTATGTCTCCTAAAGGTCACTAAGTTTAGGAGATGAGTTTTTGCATGTACTGATCAATTCATTGTTTCATTTTACTCATTTTCTCTCTCTCTCTCTCTCTGAGAAGCAACATGACCCTGCTAGGAGAAAGTAGCTTCTTGGGGCAGGAGAATTAAAATACAGCACATATGATTATCAAGTAACAAAACCAATCTGAGCAGAACATATACATCTAAATCAGTTCTGTTTCCTTTAATGTGATCACATTGGGAAGGAATTATGCATTTCAATGAGGCTAGCATTGCTCAAGGTATTTTGGAAATTCTTCTTTGAAAACTGCTTTCAGAGCACATTATACTCTCTTCAAAGCCTTCAATGGGAGTAATCATAATACTTTAAGAATATATTTAATTCCTTGGAAACAGGAATCATTTGGAATTAAGGTAGTTGTAAAAATCAAATAGGAGATTATGTCCATTTGTATCAAAAACTAGTTGTGACTATGAAATAATGGGTTGAATTATTTCATAAACTATTTCAAAATGGGTTTTCTTGCCATGTTCACAACACGCTCTGAATGTCACTGCCAAAGAACTCTAAAAGTTATAGTCTGAGATTAGTAGTATCTTTAGAAAAAGTGTCTCATTTGTATCTTTAAGTTCTTATTTGCTTAAATAAAATCATAAACCTAATATATAATACTTTACAGATTAGAATAGCTATAAAGAATTTCTCATGGTAAAATAAACTATATGACAAATTATGTGCTTAAATCCACTACAAAGCAGAGATAATTGTGAATACCTAAACCCAAAGTTTTTCAAGTAGATTCCAACCAAATTTGTGTGAATAGTATTAGTTTGGAAGCACAATGAAGCCTATGTGGGGAAAAAAAAAATGCAGATACCTCCCATTTGCATCCTAAGTGGCGGACAGATGCTTTGCCTGGAGGCATCCAAGGGACTTTAGTTTTCACTCGAACACTCCTCCGGACATTCACAGTGTCCCCTCTCATGCCACGTTTATGTGATTTCTGTTAAAAGTGAACATACACACAAACATATACAATGGATATGATCATACAGGCAGCTAACCCCAGGCAAACACTTATCATAGTGCTTTGCTGATAAACAACCTTTCACGAAGATGCTGCTGCTGACTTCTAGATAAACATAACTTTTTTTCCCCCAACCATTTGGAGTAAAGATTAAGTCAAAACAAAGCAAGAAACCTGGATGATGTCTAGGCCCCGGTGCTGGCCCTGGTCCGAAGCCTTCGTTTACCACGCCCCATTTGGCATGCTCCTACCTGGCTCTTGGCCGGTGTTGGTTTCGGGATCTTTTTTATGTGGACGTGGACAGGAGTGTTCTCATCCACGTGAACATGTAAGGGGGGAGTTGAAGAGCGGTCCTTCATCATTCTCTTCTGGCAGACAAGGGAGGGCAACACAATAAAAGGCTGATCTGTGAATAAGTAAACTGGGCATGAAAAAGAAAGCTCACTGCTTTGGGAGACTGCGGAAAACTTAGCCACTGGGCCCACAAGCACAGCTACCACGTACATGTGCATGCATCCCTGTAGACCACTCAAGTGGCATGAACCAAGACTGAGTTCTCATGCAGCAGGTGATTAAGAATTTGAATTCCAATGCAGTAGATGATTAAGTTCATTTGAATGGAGTCCCATTGTAGACAGAGTAAGGACTGGATCAGTAGAGAGAGGTGTCTGCAAAATCCATCATTTTCTTCTGACTAGAACACACCCCAAAACCTTTGAATTTGACTTTCTCTTTTACCTATGATCTAAAAAACTCTGTAATATAGCATATCAAAATAGGAGGTTGCTTTTGGATTCTACATCATCATTTAAAATATCTATGCTGCTTAACAGTGGTTTAGACTAGGTCCTGGGTCTAAAAGTTTTGGCCACAGTCCAAAAGAAGTAAGCCAGCAGGCAAATAAAAACTTTTAGAAATGCAAAATATGTTCTATAATACTAGTACTATAATTCCTAAAGCTATTAATCTTCTGTTTTTAAGTGAATAAGTTCAATGGCACTAGTTAAGGACTAGTTAAGGTCCTGCATGAATTTTTCAGGTAAAAAAATGTTGTTTTATTTTTGGATAATATATTTTTCAATATATTACAAAACAGTAATAATTTTTAATAATATAGCAAGGCTGACCAAAAGCAATCTGGAATTAGCTTCTAGGCACAGTTTAAGCATGATTCTTGGCAGCAAACAAAATTACCATAGGCAGCAAAATAAGCTAAAATAAACACGAATGTGACTTTAAAGGGTAAGGCTAGCATTGCTCAATTGCACCAACTATCAAGGGCTTGTAAGCTTCGCTAATGCAAAAGCTGCCAAAATGTTGAAGCCCCATGATCCATGTCCCCTTACATACCGTGACTGTTACACTAGGAGTTCCACAAGGTGTTCGTAAGACCTTTTTTTGTGTGACTGTCGTTACGCCGCTTTTCCCGCAAGGTGGAAACCTGCTTATGGGCACAAGAATTAAATCATAAACAACATCTTCAATTTTTGTTCTCTCATAATTACTATTTTTTGTCAACTTGGAGAACTTTATTAACTATATTTTTATGCAAGCAACAAAAAACACATTACATAAGAAGTAAATATGATGCCAATTTGGGGAGCTATTACCATCATTCTTGACCTTTTAAACTGGTGTTTCACTTGTATCATGACCTTACTCTGTAAAGCACAGTTATAACACTAACTCAAATAAAATTAACACTGATTAGTGTAATAAACAGGAAGGAATGCAGTACAAGTTAATTACAGTTAAAGACAAGTGAAATATTAATATAGTCAAGAGCATTCTATTCTAAGCCTTGTTCATGATAAAAAAAAGAAAAACAGGCTACTATGCTTAATCTTGTAAAACAATGTCATTTAGTCTGAAACCTAAACCTATTCAATTTAGGGGTAAGGAGGAATACCTTTAAGTATGGACAAATCAGCTTCATGAAGAATTTCTACTTTATGTACTCTTAAGTACTTAAAACAAAACAAAACAAAAACTGCTTTTTTTAGCCAACCATGATTACACTATGCACAAGAGTTATCAAATGTAGTATTCTTTTGTCACAGGATTTTAAAAGACATCAATTTCAGCACAGCAATGGAGTTTTGCAATATATTTAATTTTTCACATAAAAGAATTTTGAGGACAAAGGGGTTTGAAGAGATCATTTTGCCCATCCAGAGGAGAGGTCATGGCAGCTTTTTTATAGACTCAAATATGTATTCCTGAGAGATTATAAGCACTTGCCTTGTACCTTTAAAGCATTTGTACTAGTCCCTAGGTAGAGACTATGGTAATCAATAATCAAATTTTTATTAACTATCTAGTATCAAATGTGAGGGATATCTAATTTAAGAACATCTCAACCAGCATTTGCTTACTTAGTTTCCCCACAGATAACATTTCTCAATTCAGGTAGTATTTGGTAACTGAAGCAAATCTTAGGACCTTACTCTTTCAGTTTTCAATTGAAAGGGAAGTTTTCCCTTTCCCTATGTCTCATCTTTTACTCTATTAATCCCCTAGAGTATGCCTCCCCTCTCTCCCCAACTCCTATAACAGAAAGAACAGGAAGAGCCAAACTCCTGGGCTAACCAATCATAGTTATAAAGTATTTAGAAGTTTTCAAAGTTTGGCAGTATGCTTTAAATTTAGATTTGTGTGTATTTTTAAATGCTGTGGTCAAAAATTTAACAAGCAAAATAAGAAAGTCAAAAAGAAGAAATTGAAAGTCAAGTCTGTGATTCCTTTGACAACTTCTCTTGAAGATGAGTTTGGTCATCATTTAATTTTATCACATTGCTCATTATTAAAATAATCAGGTCTGAATACCAGATGGTAAAGCATTTGCCAGGGTTCAGTCCCATTTAACAGGGATGAGATGACAAAATTGTTAAGCAGAGCTAAGACAAGCCTGGACTGCCAAGGAGACGGAATGTCAAGGGACCCCAATCAGAAGGTTTCTCTGTCAGTGAGGAAAAAGGCTTGGTGGCAGAAGACTAAGGGACCCACTTTGCTCTTTTGGGGGGAGGGGGGAAGATAACTGAGAGTGCCCAAGTAAGAAGGGATAGGGAGGTGTGGGCATTCCCCTGTCAAGGGTTAAAACCACAAGTACAAGAGCACAGAGGGATCAGCAGAATCCGAAAAAAGTCACCGGGGGACACGGGGAGGTGGGGGTCGTTGGAGTGTGGGGAAGGAAACCGCCTCCCTCATCCGGGGTCCACCTGTCAGAGGTGGTATGCCACCCCATCCCAGCCCTCACCCAGAAGAGGACCGGCCCAGGGATCTCCGGCGGGATAACGAGAAACGAGAGAAGGAACAGGCAGGGGTTCTCCCCGGGCGCGCCCGCGGGGTCCGAGACCCCAAGACGCGGACATCCCCATTCGCCTGGCGGGTCAGGAGATCCAGAAAGCATGAGTAGGTAGAGCTAGCGCCATCCGGGGCTGTTTCTGGCGAGATCATCGGATGGGGTAAATGCCCGGATGGCGGGTAACCCCTGCGTTAACCCCCACCTCCCCCCACGGCTGGGGTTCTGAGGTGTGTGACGTCCCCCGAGAGAAGGGGAATCCTCGGGGCGGCGCTGGCCGGGGTCAGACCTTCGAGCGCGGCGGGGGGATACACTTCGGGAACCGGTCCCGGCCGGATGCCCCCCGCCCCAGCCCTCTACTCTCACCAGGAACGGCACGGTTGCGCCCAGAAACGCCTCCTTAAGAAGTCGTTGAAATCGGAGGCCAGGGTAATGCCATGGAGACGCCGAGGCGGATGCAGTCCGCCACACCCAGCGACTCCTCCCTTCTTCCGCCTCCTTTTCCGACACCCGGTCGGCAGCTCGCCCATTGGCCAGTTCAAACCCCACCTGGAGTCCCTCCGGCTTCGCCATTTAACCCCAGGCCCTGGCGTCACAGAGACGCCCCGCCCCCTCCCCCGCCCACTTCCTGCCCTGAGCGGAGGCCGTCGCTATGGAAATAAAGGGGAGAGGAGAAGCGAGGAGGAGACCGGGAAGAGGAGAAGATGGGAGGGATAATGGGAGTGGGCGGGGTGATGGAATAGGGAGGGGTGAGGTGAGGGAGGAGGACCGGAGGGGTGATGAGAGGGGTGAGGGGAGGAGATGAGAAGACAGGAGAGGAAGGAAAAAATGGAGAAAAAAGGAAAAGGGAGACAATAAATGGGGAAAGGGAAAGGAAGGAGGGAAATGATTAGAAGTAGGGGAAAAATGGAATGGGAGAGATAAGAGGGAGAAGGGGGAGTGAAAGAAAGCAGGAAAGTTGGGAGAAGAGGTTGAGAAAAGGAGGGGAGGGAAAGGAAGAAGCTAAGGAATGGGAAAAGGAAGTGGGGGAAATGGAAATTTGGGGAGAGAACAATGGAGAAGAGTGAGAAGTTGGAAGAGGGAGGAAAGGGAAGAAACAAATGTAGGACTCGGGGAAATAAGGGGGAGGAGATGAAGGAGAGTGCGGGAGAAAGGAGCAGAGAGGCGGGGTAGCAGGACAGATTCCCAGCAGACACCTGGGCATCGATGTTTATAATCTGGTTGGGGGTGAATTGTTTAGAGCCAGAGGGCATACAATGAATGCATTAGCAAAAGTCTGGCTGCACTTCCAGCCTCATCTTTTTCCCTATAAGGTACCAAATAAATTTTTTTCTTCCTGGTTTAGGATCATAAGATTTAGAGCTGTCAAGGACATTAGAGATCATCTAATCCAACTTCTTTTAACCAATGGAAAAATCAAGACAAAAAGGGGTTGAGGAAGTTGGGTAAGAACACACAGGTAATCAGTCAGTGGCAGAGTTAAGATTTGAATCCAGTTCTTTCATTCTCTTGGTACCAAGTTCTTTGCTTTTTCCACTAATTCTCCTTGAGAACTTTAAAGTCTCTTCTAACTCTAGAATTCTTATTATGAATTAACTCCTTGTCTCTTGTCATCATATGTGCTAGAGGTGTTTTGTGAAAGAGTATCCAGTACGGCTGATGTGACCTCTATTCTGTGGGAAAATGTGCCAAATGAGTTTCAAATGACAACACAAAACCTTAGGATATCTATTTCTGTTATTCTATTGAAACACCTCCCTCCAAGGTCAAATGCCAATCCTCTAGTCCAATTACTCTTTTTATTTTCAGTCCTTAAAACTCCTTGACATCTGGTCTTTTCCTAATATATTCTCTTCTTTGGGCAGCCCAATTTATTCCTGCCACTTTAATCTCTATGTTGATGATTCACAGACTTGAATCTCTAGCTTTTTTCTATTAAAATTAATTGTGGTTGGACTGATATTATTAATTAGGTGGTTGCCAGGGATTTAATTTCTAAATCCCAAATTGAATTACTAAAGTAAGTGGAATTTATGGTAGTTTAATTACAATATTTACAATATAAGGAAGATATTAAGGAATGAGAGAGAGAAAAAAACTCTGGCTTCTTCTTATATCAGTTAGAATTTCTAAGTCCCAGTCAGGGGAAAAGAGTCTAAGAAGTTGGGCCTTTCCTGGAGGCTTCATGCTTCTCCGAGTCAGTGCCTGAACATCTGAACGAATCTCCAAATGTCCATCTTCCCTTCAGCTCCGAGTGACTGATCCTTCACTCCAAGCCCGGGGGACTGACTCTTTTACTTCAGTCTTTTTTTTCTTCTCTATTTAAAGACCTTTTTCTCTTGTGTCACCTCCTCTAAATTTTCACATCTACCCTTCACAGCAGACACTTTTCTCCAGGACTGCCTATTCTTTAGTTCTCACCCTCTTTTGTTAGATTATATCTTTTTGGGTTACTTAACACCTCTTAATTTATTAAGTTCACCTTTTGTAGTTACTTAACACCTTTTTGTGATTCACCTTTGTAGTTACTTAACACCTTTTTGTAGTTAAAATCTAAAAATAGATTGGAACTTACAATTCTAGCTTCACTATAAAGGAAGAGCTAAGTATCTTCATTGTTACAATCAGGAGATAACTAAATCCAATCTTCACATTTCTTTTGAGATCCAAACCTGCATCTCTAACTGCCTTAGAGAACATCTTCCCAGAGATGTCTCCCCAGGTATTCAAATCACATAAACTGAAACACCACTCTCTCCTGGGTCTCTTACATCTCTAATATTTTTCTGTCCTAGTTTCCATTCTTTGTTCCTCTTCCTGACCATTCAGTGTGATGGTTCTCCAAGACCCAATCCTCAGATCACTTTCCTTCCCTCAGTAATGTCTCCCCTTGGAATCATATATATTTGCTAAGTTTTAACCACCATGTCCAAGCAGCTAAATCACTCATTTCCTACTATCTTATCTTCAGCCATGCCCTCCATTCATTCAAGTCTCCAATAACCCAAGGAACATCTTCACTTGAATGACCTATTTACGTCTTAAAACTCAACAAGTCCAAAACCAAAGTAATCATTCTTCCTCCTAAAACTTATTCTTCTTCTGACTTTCCTTTTTCTGTCAATGGCATCCACCATTCTATCCAGTGGCCCAGATGAAAAACCTTGGTGTTATCTTGGCTTTTTCCCTCCTCTCTTTCTCCCCCTGACATTTAATAAAATTACCAATTACTACTGTCTAGATAACCTTTGAATCATCTCTCCCACAGCATTCCCTTCTTTTTTATTCCCATAGTCCACACTGTTGTTTAGATCTTCATCTTCATTACCACTCATCTATTCTATGATGATAGCTTCCTGCCAAGTATTTCTTCCTTCAGTCTCTTTCCCTTTCTAATCCTTTCTTCTATACCACTTTTTAGAAAAATCATCTTTATGCTTAGATTTGATCACTTTACTCAGTACAACATTCTTTAATTGACCCCTTAGACCTCTTGTCAGAAGCAGTTGGTCTACAAGCTGTATATGCCAAGCACATAGAGCAGGTAAGTGGCACTAGGATTGGAATCAGGAAGACTCGCCTTCATGAGTTCAAATCCTGACTCAGATGCTTACTATCAGTATGACCCTTGGCAAGTCACTTAACCCTGTTTGCCTCAGTTTCCTCATCTATAAAATGAACTGGAGAAGGAAATGGCAAACTACTCAGACACAACTAAACAACAAAAAAATATGCTAGGCACTAACTTGGCATATGAAGCTTTTTTACCACCATAATTTTGCAACCTACATTTATTTTGTAGTTAGCTAATATACACCTCACATACTGCACTTTAATCAAACTATTACTTGCCATAGTTATAGAAATTACACATTTTCACACCATTTCTTTTTTATTCCATTATTTCCTAGAATACCTCCCCAACTATATCCACCTACTGAAATCTTACCCATCTTTTCATACCCAGCTCAAATGCTGAGGCCTCCATGAAATTTTCTCTGATTTTCCAGTAAGAAAAGAGCCAACTTTTCTTAGACTTTGTACAAATAGCACTTTGTTTTTATTTCTGAAAGGCAGAGAGGCATGATGGAAAGAGCACTGGACTCAAATCAGATGATCTCAGTTTTAGTCCTACTATAACATGGCTATTTCTTATAATAAAAACTTACATTTGCATTTAAGGTTTATAAAATACTTTCCTCATAACAACCCTTGTGAAATAGATTGATGACCCTGTGGAAGTAATTTAATCACTTTGAGCCTCAGTTTCCCTATCTCTAAAATTGGTATAAATTATACTTGTATTACTTGTCATTCAAGGTTGCCCTGAAGAGATCCTTTTGTAAACCTGAAAACATTATATAGATGTTAGCTAGTATTATTACCTCTTTATAATGTAATTAATTCTGTTTTCTATGATAATTATTTGCATGGACTATATACAGTTCTCATATTAGATTATAAATTAAACAAGAAACATGCATTTATATCTTTTTTGCATCTACCCTAGCACTAAACATACTGTTCTGAAAGTAGTAGGTGCTAAGTTTATTGAATGAGAGGGGAAGGATGAAGAGATCCCTAGTTTAATTTGAAGTGATTATTTTTTAATGATTTTATATTTCCAAAAGATTATTGCCTTCTCTAAGGTGATCTCCAGAGAGGTCTTACATTGATGCCCAGGAGGCTGCCATTTTAAAAAATATTCTTAAGAAATAGACTTAGGGATGGCTGAACAAATTGTGATATGATAGTGATGGAATACTATTGTGCTATAAGGAATAAAGAACAGTATGACTTCAGAAAGAGCTGGAGAGATCTGTGTGAATTGATGCTGAGTGAAATAATCAGAACCAGGAGAACTTTATACACAGTAAAAGCAATACTGTGGAATGATCAACTAGGATAGATTTAGGTACTATTACCAGTACAATAATCCAGGACAATTCTAAAGAATTTAGGATAAAGAATGCTCTCTAACTCCAGAGAAAGAACTGCAGAGAAAAGCACATACTTTTTCAGTTGTTTATTTCGGTTTGTGTTTTGGGGTTTGGGTTTTATGAGATTATTTAAAAAAAGAACAGTATAGAAATATGTTTTGAACAATAATACAAGTATAATCCAGATTGAATTGCCTGCCAGCACCAGGAGCTGGGAGGGAAGGGAAGAAGGGAGATAAGTTCAAATTGGTATCTTGGGAATGTTTGTGTGGAAATTTATTACATGTAATTGGTAAAAAACAAAATAAATAAAATATACATTGAGTCATCAAGAAATAGACTTGGGCCCATAAGAAAGGCATCCTTATGACTTTAGAATCACACTGCTAAAACCAGGAGAACATTGTACACGAGACTGAAATATTGTGGCACAATCAAATGTAATGGACTTCTTTACTAGCAGCAATGCAAAGACTTGGGACAATCCAGAGAAACTTATGAGAAAGAACGCTATCTACATCCAGAGAAAGAAATATGGGAACAGAAATGCAGAAGAAAAACATGATTGATCACATGGTTCGATGGGTATATGAGTGCAGATGTTGACTTTGAATGATCACTCTATTGCAAATATTAATGATATGGAAATAGGTTTTGAACAACCCAGTGGAATTGCTCTTTGGTTCTGGGAAGGGAGAGGGAGATGGGGAGGGAAAGAACATGAATCATGTAACCATGGAAAAAATTCTAAATTAATAAAATTTTTAAAAAATAATTTTAAAAAAGAATCACTGAGCTAAAAGGCTCAGTAGAGAGACAATCAAGCCTAGGGATGAGAGGTCCTGGTTCAAATCTGGCCTGACTTAACCTGATTTAACCCCAATTACCTACTTGCCTTGAAACTGATGAAACTTGGTATTGATTCTAAGACTGAAGGGAAGGATTTTTTTTTAAGCCTTTCCTTTGTAAGAATTAAAATGGGTTTTGGTCAAATTAAGAGTTATAAAAAGTTGTCATGGTCACCATTTATAAAAATTAACTCTTAAAGTCATGAGGCTATTAGTAGCTTTATTACAGCAAAGTAGAGATAGTAACCTCCAGCCAGGAGTCAGGTAGTCTCTTTGTCCAAGAGTCTCACAGAGTAAGTGTCCTTTAGCCTGAGCCACAAATGCAGTAATCTGAATCCAAATGGGAATTAGAATGGGGAATTGCTAAATCCAAATCAGAAACCAGAATCAGAAAGCAGATTGAGAATGTTACCAGCCCACAAGAGTGACTCCTTCAGTCAGCTCGCCAGTTCAAATCAGAATCTGAATCAGGAAGCGAAACCAAATCTGAAATGAGAGAGACTCACTTCCTCTTGGGTCTTGCCTTTTCTCCACCCAATAGTTCTCCCACATCTCAGGAACCAATCATAGTTCCTTAATTTGTCTAGCACTGCCCTCTGAGGGATTCATCTGTCTCTTGAGGGTGTGAGCTTTTTCTAGCAAAAGGTTCTTCAAGTGTCTGATTAAGTGGAACACTCCAAGTACTTGATTAAGTTAAAATTCCCTTTCACACCTCCCTTAGAATCAATAATATGTATTGGTTCTGAGGCAGAAGAGAGGTCAGGGCTAGGCAATAGGGGTTAAGTGATTTGCTCACGGTCACACAACTGGGATCCATCTGAGGCCAGATATGAACCTAGGATCTCCCATCTCTAGGCGTAGCTCTCGATCCATTGAACCATCTGGCTATACCCCCAGAAGAGAATTCCAAAAAAGGGGTGGGGGGGCATCTGGATGGCTCCATGGATTGAGAACCAGGCCCAAAGATGGGAGTTCTTGGGTTCAAATGTGACCTGAAAAACAGCCCAGCTGTGTGACCCTAGGCAAGTCACTTACCTCCTATTGCCTAGCTTTACTGCTCTTCTGCTTTAGAACCAATGCACAGTATTTATTCTAAGATGGAAGGTAAGGGCTTAAAAAATTTTTAATTTAAAATCACTGCCGGGTTTTTTTTAACCCTAACCTATCTTAGTATCAATTCTAAGTGTAGCATACCAGGCATGTTGGCATTTGGGAAGTATGTTTGATGTGTTGATATTGTACTACCAGACACATGGTCAGACCTCTTGATGTTAAAGGGACAGTCCAACGGACTAGAAACAGACGGGCAAATTCTTGGGCTGGGTGTCCACAGCCACTCTGCCTCAGCTCAGATTACTTTTATTTACAAAATGAGGGTACTTTCGCTTGGAGCACATTCATTTGCAAAGCGGGGGATGGATTAAACTCCACCTCTTTTATCTAGTCATTGTCAATTCAACCAATGTTAAAACCTATGTCATGTTACCTATACGTTCCTAAAACCCTCAATAAATACTGGGAACAAGTGGAAAACTTTGCTCTTTCTAACTCCACTCTTACTAACGCTCTCTTACCAGCTCTCTCGAACTAACTCTCTCCCTTCACTTCCTCTCTCCCTCTGTTCCCTCCTCTCCACTTACTCTCTTGCTTCACTGTATCTCTTTCATAGCGATGTGGTCGCCCCAGTGCCTTCTATTGCTATAGAGGCACCAGGAGATGAGACTCCACCTTTCTTATCGAAGCTGTTGCCCCAGTACCTCGGCACCAGGGAGTGGTGACTCCCCCCACTTTTCTAGCAACGTTGTCGCCCCCAAATCAGACTCTCTTGTCTATAGAGTATCAAGGGGTTGATACTCCCCACCTATTCTCTTGTTCCTCTTACTTCCTTGGAGTTCGCGTTACTCCCCATGTGTTTCTACTTTTGTCTTTGAGTCATTATTCTCCCATTTCCTTAGCCCCCTCTTTCCACCTCAGGTTATTCCCACAGATAAATGTTGTAGGACTCCCATGGGGAGGTGGGTCCCTATACTAAGATAGAAGAAAAGTAAAGGCTAGGCAATTGAGGTTAAATGACTTGCCCAGAGTCACATAGCTAAAAACTGTCAGAGGCCAGATTCAAACTTGGGACCTCTCAGCTCCAGACCTGGCACTCTATCCACTGTGCTATCTAATTGCCTCCATTTTGACATTTTGACATCTCCATTTTTGACACCAATGTAATGATAACAGACCAATGTGATGATCCACCTTTATCACCAGACTTTACTGGGAATGACTGATAGTAGTTTCCCCAAATCAAATCCACTCTCAGAGGAAAAAGATTTTCCCTCTCTTGGGGCATTCAAAAGTATATAACATAGGCCCCAAAGGCCATTTTCAAGTTATTTCAGGCAATGGTAGCATTTTGGAAATGAATTAAGATAAGTGTATATTGTTCACCCAAGGGGAGCATTTTGACGAGCATAGTATTCCCTTCTAGTCCTAATTTTTAGATAATAAAAATGCAATTTGACATGAATTTGTTACATTTAGCATTAAAGTTAATAGAATGTAAGGTCCTTGGAGTCCTGGTTGACTTTTTTTTGGGGGGGGAAGAGTTGGCAGGGGGGATTATTTTTGCATAAATAGCATCTTGAATAGTACCAGACACATATGCATAAGCACTAAACATTTGTTGAATTGAATATAGTCACTTCCTCATCTTATAGTCCACTCATGATTAGCAATACTTGAGTCAAGGGGAGGAAAGGTTACAAGAAGCAGTGACTCAATTCCCAACAAGGATAATCCAAAATTTATTTGCTTTTAAAATGAGAGGGCAGCTGGGTGGCTCAGTGGATTGAGAGTCAGTCCTAGAGATGGGAGGCCCTAGGTTCAAATCTGGTCTCAGATACTTCCCAGCTGTATGACCCTGGGCAAGTCACTGAACCTCCATTGCCTAGCCCTTACCACTCTTCTGCCTTGGTACCAATACACAGTATTGATTCTAAGATGGAAGGTATGTAAAGATTAAAATTTAGGGGAGACGGGGAGACTGAGGCAGGTAGAAATTAGTTTCTCTCTGCAAGGAGTATTATATTTTTTAGAGGTTTATTAAAGGTTAAAGATTAAAGAATATACAAGTAAGAAACATGTGCCTAGGCCAGAGGCCTAGACAAAATAACCTCACATCACCAAAGAGACCGCCTACTCCAAACGGAAGTCCAAAAGACCCAAGAGAGAGCCTCTCAAAAGCCTTTGAATCAGCTTAAATACCTTCTCGATCTCGGCCCAGGTGAGATTACAAGGCATTCTGGGGAAGTGGGGCAAAGGCTCATGGGGATTGTAGTCCTGTATTCGAGTCTATTTTTTACAGGTAAGGGTTTAAAAAAAATAATAAAGTAAAATAAGATGAGTTAGAGGACATAGAATTGATTTGTGGTCATTATAACTTTTCCTTTCATAGGAATTCTAGGCAAGCATGATCAAGTTGATTGATTACTGGATTTGGAATAAGGGAGAACTTTTTCAAACTCTGTATCTGCCACTGTGATCCTCAGGAAATTATTTACCTTCCATGAAACTCTTCATTTGTAAAATCTGGACTTTGGATAAAATGGCCTCTCAGGTCCCTTCCAACTGTGGTTCCCTTGTATCTTTTGCACATATTGGTTGGGCAACAGAATCAGGAGAAGTCTCCTTATAGTGTACTAAGTACAGAAGGAGTCAGCCTTGTCTGGAAAAATGACATCTGAAATTTGAGCTTAAGCTTTGGTATATTTGTTTAAAATTTAGTCTCGTTGATAACATTTGTACAACTTGGGAATTACTTGTTGGCTGGAGGGGGAGGGGAGAAGAAAATAAATCATGGAAACATGGAAAAATATTTTAAAATAAAAATTAATTTAAAAATAAATAAAACTTATTTTCTTTAGTTTAGAACTTCATGAGTTCAAATCTGACCAGATACTTCATAGCTGTGTGACCCTGGGTAAGTGATTTCATTCTGCCTCAGTTCCTCATCTGTAAAAACAAGCTGGAGAAAGAAATGGCAAACCACTCCAGTATCTTTACCAAAAAAACCTCAAATGGAATCATGAAGAGTTGGACACTAATGAAACAACTCTGCAACAGCAACTAACTGATAGGAGAGGGTTTAAAAAGGAAAAAAATTCAAAATTCAAATTCTTTAAATGAGCATATTCTTTATCACTTCACTCTCACCCTAATTTATTTCAGATATTGGGGAGGTAGAATTGTCAAATTTTCGAGTTAAGGAGCCTTAGAGGTCCTCTAGTAGACATTTTTTAGAGTTTGAAAAAATTATTTTCAATGGAGGGAAATAGTTCACATCCATTAAAAAGTCTGTGGTACAAATTGATTATAGCTATTTCATAAATTAAGACAGATGGAAAGCTGAATGATATTTCTAACTTTAACAGTTGGCAGAGGGAAGCTGAGTGTGTGGGGAAGCTGGGAGAAGAACCAGGAGGAAAATTCTATGATTAAAAAGAACTGACAGGGGCAGTTAGATAGCTCAGTGGATAGAGCTACAGACCTGAAGTCCAAAGAACCTGAGTTCTAATTTGACCTCAAGATATTTCCTAGATGTGTGACTCAGGGGAAGTTTCTTAACCCTATTTACCTAGACCTTATCCTTCTGTTTTAGAGCTGTTATTAGGACAAAAGTAAGGGTTTAAAAAAAATAACTATTAAACCTGAGAAGCCCTGCGCAGAACCAGACGAGAGTATCAGGCAGAAGAAAGAAAACCTTTGGTTCCTCCAGGAATATTGAAGGGTCATTGACATATCTCTAGAAGAGACTTTAGAGTTCATCTAATGACTACCTGTTAGTCATACGTTCTCATTTTACAGATGAAGAAACTTGAGGCCAAAAAAGTTTAAGTGCCTTGCCTAAGGTGTCACAAACAATATGGCAACCCCAGTCCCCAGACTTCTAGGTCCAATAGTTTTCCCATTGTACCACATTCTCTCCCTCTAGGTGGATATGTGGATTGTGTTCAGATATTTGGGGACAGAGAGCCTGAATGATAATAATGGTTTTAAAGTATAGCCCTTTATGATTTGCAAGTCTTATGCAAATATTTTATCCTCACAACAATACTGGGAGGGAGGTATTATCCCATTTTACAGATGAAGAAATTGAGACTGACAATGGTTAAGTGACTTGCCCAGCATTGGACAGCTAGTTAGTATCTGAGGTTGGATTTCAACTTGGGTCTTTTATCACTGCATTTTACCACTTAAGTGCTAAAGAAGGAAATGGCTAAAAGTGGTGAAACCAACAATACAATAGAGCTTTGTTGAGGGAGAGGGAAAGGGATGGCGAAAGAGAGACAGACAGAGAGAGACAGACAGACAGAGAAAACGTGAAAAATCAATACTATTTCCTCTTCCTCTATAACCTAGTCCAAAACCCTGACACTGTGTGGGATCTTAACTACCACCTGAGAAATGGCCCACCATTCACCAGCCACTTTTTCCTAAATGCACATGGATCAACATTGACTACCTTCACAATATCTCTTGTATCCATCCCTTTCTCTATATAGATAGCCACTACCCCAGTTCAGTTCATCACCTTTGCCTAGACTATTACAATAATTCCTTCTGCATCAAGTCTCTACTCCAATTCATGTGCCATTCAATTGCCCAAGTTATTTTTTTAAAGGATAAACTCTGTCACCCTCATTCTCCCCACTTAATAAATTCAAGTGACTCCATATTAAAAGGATCAAAAATAAAATCTATTATTTTATATTTAAAGTTCTTCAAAACCTGGTCCCTTCCTTTCAGCCTTCTTGCATCTGATTCCTCTCTACTACATATACTCTACTACAAATCAGTTCCACTAGGCCATGCCACTTTACCTCGCTTCATTTTGAATCTGTGTCTTTGTGCTGACTGTATCCTGTTCTTGAATTGTTTGTTCTTCCTTCTCACAACCTGTTTTCAAAAATCATTTTAATTTCCCCCTTCTGTGAGGCCTTTTCTGATCTCCCTCACCTATACTTGGTGCTCTGAGATTACCTTCTATTTTCTCTATATATTTCTGACATGTACCTTATGAGTTAACATGTTATTTCTACCTTAGACATGAGCTCCTTGAGGGCAGAGAATATTTTTTCCCTTTTCTTTCCCAAAAAAGCCACATGTCTCATTTTGGGATTTCTTTCAGGAGGTGTCTTGTGGATTATTTTGATTCTACTTTGCCCTCTGATTCTAAGATATCTGGACAGTTTTATGATTTCTCCAAATGTCTTCGCTTTTTTTGTTCATGATTTTCAGAAAGTCCATTAATTCATAAATTATCTTTCCTTGATCTGTTTTCCAGAGAAGTTTTTTTTTTCTGTAACATAGATCACATTTTTTTCCATTTTTTAAGCCTTTTGACTTTGTCTTATTGTTTCTTGATGTGTAATGGACTCCTTAGGTTCAATTTGCCAATTCTAATTATTAAGAAATTGTTTCCATTGACAAAATTTTGTACCTCCTTTTCCTAGCTGTAAACTCTCTTTTTATAGCCTTCTAACTCTCACTTCTTTTCCCACTTTTTCCTCTACTGCTCTCATTTGATTTTCAAAATCACTTTTAGCTTCTAATTTTTTACAGCATAGTAGTAGTCTATCACAATCAGATACCACAACCTTTGCATTCTCCAATTAATGGGCATCCCCTAAATTTCCACACTAAGTATATTTAGCAGCAACTCTGCAAAGGTTTCCAAGAAAAGCTGAATCTGGTAGACTATCCAAAAGGACTGATGATGTTAACCAATTAGTTATGGATACATAGAATCCTTCCTTTGAAAACCTGCCCTACTTACTGCTTAAGTTTTCCTGGCTTTTGAAATAAAGCCAGTCTTTTTTTTTGGGGGGGGGGGGGGAGCTGTGGAGGGATAGATGAGAATGGAGTAAGGGATAGGGCAAAATAACTTGACATTATCTAGAAGATTTTGAGAACCAAAGATGGTTTCATCCCTCATTTGAAAATAAAGAACTTTGGTGTTAGGAATTAGAACTGGGATCTAGTTTGGTTCCACAGCTTACTAATAGCCTTACAGAGGTTACTTTACCTCACTGAAATTTGTTTCCACATCTGCCTAAAGCAACTGTTATCTTCCCTTACTATATACCTCAGAGGATAGCTATGGAACAATTAGATAATAATGTGGAAGAGCCTCCCAAATAATTTAATACTAAACATTTACAAAGGGAACATTGTTCTATTATTATCCTGACCCAGATTTGTGAAGCAGTGCACTTCACAAGTGAGTTCAAACACCTAAAATTTCAATTATTGGAACCGTGATTTATTAATAAAAGAACAAATAAAGAATGTACCAGCTGGGACAGCCTTCCCTAGTGGAAGACTGCACTGGTTTAACATTAGGAAACAGTTTATATAAGGTTACAAGATACAGTTATTTCCTTTCACATAGAGATTCTGACAATAAAACAAACCTTAACTTAGGAATGTGAGGTCCGAGATGAGGAGACAATCCTCAGATTTATGTGGGGGCTGTTATTTAGGGGTGTTTATTTTCACATTCATTAAGTAACTTAGCTCTAGTTAGCCATATGTTATCTTGCTTCTATCCTGACCTTTTGATATTTCTGAAATTCCTCTTTGTCTCCTGCCTCTTTCTAATCCACATCCCCCAAGCTAAGTAGAGACTGGTGTAAAATGGAGATTTGAACCCTAGACTTCAATCCCCAGAAGTCCTTGGTATTTCCCAGAATTCCCTATAATCTCACCTGAGTTTCCACCTGGGTGAGATCACAATGAGTATTTAACTGGCTCTCTGCCTCAGATGCACTCTCTTCCATTGAAGTGATGTAGTGGGTAAGCTAAGCGCAGGGGTTTTGAATGGGCTAATCAGCCCTAGGCATGTGGTTTTCTTATTTTGTATTTCTTTATTCCTTGATTTCTAATAATCCTCAATAAATCTCATAAAATATAATATTTCTATTACTAGAGACCAAATTTAATTTTTATACTGGTCTGTGGTCTGCATAAATAGTTCAACCTCCTGGGAGGGGGGGGGGAAGCCAGGTCTGTTCCCTAAAAAATGCTGGCAGGGATCTGTCTGCTTTATCTACTTTTAATTTTTCCATCTTGCCCCTTTTTTGGACCACTTCATTTGGGCCCATCAGCTTGTTCCTCTAGGAAGTTTCAGTAGACTGCTGCCCCCAACAGAACTGGCTTGCAGTCCCTTTGATGTTGCAATGTTGCCTCCAGGAAACCACTGCCATTTACTTCTTGTCTTATTTATTAGTGCAATAGTTCTATCACTTTCAATTTTATTAATTTCTCCCTTAGTTTTTAGGATTTACAACTTGGTTTTCTTCTGGGGGGTTTTAATTTGTTCGCTTTCAAGTTTTTTGATTTGCATGTCCAATTCATTGATCTCTGCCCTCCCTAATCTGTTAACATATGCCCTCAGGGATATGAATTTTCCTCTGAGTACTGCTTTGGCTGCATCCCATAAGGTTTGAAAGGATGTCTCACCATTGTAATTTTCTTCAATGAAATTATTGTTTCTATGATTTGTTCTCTAACCAATTTTGGAGCATCATATTATTTAACTTTGAATTGATTTTTGATTTTGCTCTCCATGTACCCTTACTGATCATTATTTTTATTGCCTTATGATCTGAAAAGGTTGCATTAATTATTTCTGATTTTCTGCATTTGTATGCCATGTTTTTTTATGACCTAGTGTATGGTCAATCTTTGTGCCATGTGCTGCTGAAAAGGTGTATTCCTTTCTGTCCCTATTTATTTTTCTCCATATATCTATTAACTCTAATTTTTCCAAGATTTCATTCACCTCTTTTACCTCTTTTTTATTTATTTCTTTATTTAATTTATCTAAATTTGATAGTGGTTGGTTCAGATCTCCCACTAGTATAGTTTTATTATCTATTTCCTCCTTCAATTCTCCTAGTTTCTCCATTATAAATTTGGGTACTATACTATTTGGTGCATACATGTTGATTAGTGAAATTTCCTTGTTGTCTATACTCCCTTTTATCAGGATGTATTTACCTTCCCTATCCCTTTTAATCAGGTCTATTTTTGCTTTGGCTTTGTCAGATATCATGATTGCAACTCCTGCCTTCTTTCTGTCAATTGAGGCCCAATAGGTCTTACTCCAACCTTTAATTCTGACCTTGTGAGTATCTACCCGCCTCATGTGTGTTTCTTGAAGACAGCATATGGTAGGGTTTTGGATTCTAATCCATTCTGCTATTTGTCTACATTTTATGGGTGAGTTCATCCCATTCACGTTCAATGTTATGATTGTCATTTGTGAATTCCCCAGCATTTTAATATCTTCCCCTGATTCTGACCTTTCATCTTTTGCTATAACCTTTTGAACCAGTGGTTTACTCTAGATCAGTCTCCCTAGTCCCCTCCCTTGTTATGCTTCTCTTTATTGCCCCTCCCTTTTTGTTCCCTTCCCCTCCCCCCTCTCCTTCCCTCACTTATTGTACTCCCTCCCCCCCAGGCCCCTTTGGTTTCCCCTCTCCCTTACCCTGTTGGATAAGATAGAATTCAAGATCCCAATGGATCTAGATGCTCTTCCCTCTCAGAGTTGATTTCACTGAGAATAAGGTTTAAGTAATACCAATTAGCACTCTTTTCTTCTCCTTCTTATAAGAGAATTCTTCCCCTCCCCTTCCCGTGTGTATCTTTGTGTGACAAAGATTGTTCTATTTAATTTATTTCTATTTCTTCAAGTATATCTTAGTACCATCATTGATTTCCCCCTCCCTTTTTCTTTCTTTTTGTTTTTTCCCCTCCAAATCATGTTAATGCCCCAATCTTTCCCTATGAGTGATTCTTCTGATTACTCTATTATTGCATACAATTTTTGAAAGTTAAACATAACATTTTCCCCATATGTTAGTATATATGATTTGATCTAATTGTAGCCCTTAGAGAAGAGAGTTTGAATAAAAGAAAAAAAAACACTTTTCTCCTTTTCCCTTTCTTTCATATTTACCTTTTCATGTTTCTCTTGCTCTTTGTGTTTGGATGTCAAACTTTCCACTGAGTTCTGGTCTTTTCTTTACAAATACTTGGAAATCTTCTATTTTGTTGAATGCCCATACTTTCCCCTGGACGTATATAGTCAGTTTTGATGGCTAGCTGATTCTTGGTTGAAGACCCTATTCTCTTGCCTTTCTGAATATCGTGTTCCAGGCTTTGTGGTCTCTTAGCATGACCGCTGCTAGGTCTTGTTTAATCTTTATTGGTGCTCCTCTGTATCTGAAGTTCCTCTTTTTAGCTTCTTGTAAGATTTTTTCCTTAGCTTGGAAGCTCTTGAATTTGGCGATTACATTCCTGGGAGTTGTCTTTTGGGGATTTAGTATAGAGGGTGTTCTATGAACCCTTTCAATTTCTATTTTTCCCCCTTGTTTGAGAATATCAGGGCAATTCTCTTCGATGATTTTTTGTAGTATGGCATCGAGACTTTTGCTAATCTCTGGTTTTTCAAGTAGACCAATGGTTCTCAAATTGTCTCTCCTTCCTCTGTTTTCCTGGTCTGTCACCTTGTCAGTGTGATATTTTATGTTTTCTTCTAATTCATTAATTTTTTGACTTTGCTTTATTAATTCTTGCTGTTTTGCAAGATCACTGTCTTCCAGTTGCTCAATTCTGGTCCTTAAGGCCTGGTTTTCTGCTTTAATCTTTTGGCATTCAGCTGTAATTTTTTGGTTCTCTAATATAATTTGTTGATTTTCTTTTTGAACCATTTCCCACTTCTCTTTCCAGAGGACTTCCATCTTTCTGATGATAAACTCCATTTGAGACTCTTCCAGGGCTTGTAGACAATTTTCTTTTTTTTCAGTTTTGCCTTTGTTTGAGTTTCATCCAGTATTTCCTCTGTAGCCTGGGGTTTTCCTCCATAAAAATTTTCGAGAGTGACAGCTTACTCTTTTGATCTCCTGGTGGGATTTTGAGGCTCCTGTGCACAGTTAGCCATTTTTTCTGGATGTTTTCAGTTCCCTCTTTACTCTTCCAGGTTTTTTGTGTATGGAGTTAATGAGCAGGTTCTAGATTTTCCTCAGTCCTTTGCAGCTTTTCTCAGTACCTTCCTCCAGGGGGTGCTCAGTATCTGCACTCTCTTGCCCACCTGGTTTTCCGGTTTAGCTACTTTCGGGGGTGGGTCCCCTGCAGATCTAGTCAATTCCCAAGGACCCAAAAAACACTCCCTGTTCATTCCAGAGGCACTCCTGTCTTACTCCCTGGCTCCGGAAGGCGCGCTGGCTCTGGACACCTGAAGTCTGTGCTCTCTCACGTCTTGAGTTTTTCTGCCTAGCTGCCTTCAGGGGGGAGGTCCCCTGCTGTCCTAGTCAGCTCCCAAGGGAGCAGAAGTGCCCTCTCCTCACTTCAGAGGTGCCCCTTGCTCGTTTGTCTTGGCATTCACTGGCCCCCAGCTCTGGCCCTATAGGTGGGGGTGGGGGAGGGTGAATCCATTCGCCCTTTCCCCCTCTTATAGGCTGATAAAGCCCTGATCCCATGCACCTTCACTGCTGTGCCTCGCTCTACAGCTCCTCCTCTCCTCTGATAAAGATTATTAAGGTCTTTTGGGGTGATCCTTATCAGTGTATATCGGGGAAAGTGAGTAAGCCACGTTTAGCTGGCTGCCATGCTTACCCAAAAGTCCCCTCAAACACCTCATCTTGCAGGAGGCCTTCACTATTCTCCCATCTCAATCCCATTATTAACAGCCCACCAATTTGGATCTCACATAGTACTTTGTTTCACATCTTTCTAGCATGTTTATCATATATAACCCTTGAATCAGAGACTCATGACGCAAAGAACAAAAGGTTCTCTTTGAAGAATTTATTTACTCTCTTGGCTCCCACCCAGTAAACTAGAACAATGTGTACTCTTCAGATCTCAGGATTACCTCCCCAAGATATAACCTGCTTCAGAAAAATAATTCAAAATTCAACAGAAAAAAATTATTAAAAAAAGAGAGATGCTACACAAAAATCATCTATCTAATGAGCAACCATTAGCCCAAAAGAGAAAAAAAAATCTCCAGAGTTATTTATAGTCCCAGGTAAAGACTTCTGGAAGGATGGACATTCTCCCCACTCCCTTCAGCCCACAAAATATTGTTTTTTTACTCTCTGAAGGATCTGAGTTTTTGAGCTATACAGATGTTATGAAGGGGATCATACAATCATAAATTTTAAAGTTGGAAACAGTATTAGAATTTCTTATATTTGACTCCTGAATGTCAAACCAGAAGCAATGGAAAGAAACTGCAGAGAGGAATTTTAGACTTGATAGAAGGAAGCCCTTGCTAACAATTAGAGCTGTACAAAAGTGGAATGACCTGCTTGAAGCAAGTGAGTTCTCGCTTTGATTGCTTATCAGGTAAGTTATAGGGGGGGACTACTTTCAGGTAGAGTTTGGAATAGATGGCCTTAGACGTGCCTTCTAACTGGCAAATTCTGTGATTCTATGGAATCTTTATTATACAATAAAAAGTAATGTAAATTTTTTACTACATTCCTTTTCAGATTACCTATATATAACCTTTTAATCACCATAATAGCATTTTAATATAGTAGATAGATTTGTTTTTTTCACTGTAGTTTCTCAAAACATAGTGTCAAT
The DNA here is from genome assembly GCF_027887165.1 of Monodelphis domestica. Classification (NCBI taxonomy): domain Eukaryota; kingdom Metazoa; phylum Chordata; class Mammalia; order Didelphimorphia; family Didelphidae; genus Monodelphis; species Monodelphis domestica. The sequence continues at coordinate 461,287,348 of NC_077227.1, read as the reverse complement.
ATTACTACAAATTATATTTTTACTAGTAAGTTGAGATTGACATTTTTGTCTCTATAACAGCTCCTGAAAAAAAAAACAATTTGCTTCACACAAATAAGATGCTATTAACAGTGATAAAATATGTATTACATTGATAAGTCAGAAAAAAAAAACATTATTCCTATCTAGTGACAATAAAAAGATTTATAGGCAAATGCTTGTTTCAATATCTCATCACAACACAAACTCAATGATTCTTGTTCAAATGGAGTAAAATTAAATGGATCCTCATTCACTTATATTTAGAAATATCTGAGTTTTTAAAACAACATAATAAAGGCAACTATAGGTGGCTCAGTGCATTGAGCAGCAGGCCTAGAGTTGGGAAGTCTTGGGTTAAAATTTGACCTCAGATACTTCCTGTCTGACCCTGGGCAAGTCATTTAACCCCCATTACCTAACCCTTACCACTCTTCTGCTTTAGAAATGCTACTTAGTAGTGATTCTAAGACAGAAGGTAAAAGTTTAAAAAACATAAAGCTTATATAGACTTGTCAAGCAGTTCTTCATTTTCACAGTAGTGCTTTTTTACAGGAAAATATAAAAATATTTTGTATATTTATTATCCATAACTCTCATAAATATAGCCACTCCATACAAATCTTAGGAGGAAAAGTTTGTTATAAAGTTAATTTCCTTCATCTTTATAATTGTTACTAAGAGCAATCACTTCTTTTAGGTCAAATACCTTTCAAAGTACTTTGGTGTGAAAAGGCCAGTATGTTTTTATGTAAGGGAACCCCTTCCTCCCAGGGTCGTGAACTTTCTGCACCTCCTGAGCCAGTCCATTAGCTTGGCTGGAGTACTCCAAACAGACTTTGATTGGCTCCTGAGATGCGGTAGACCAGTGCACAGGGAAAGGAAGTGAGATGAAGAAATGAGACTGTAGAGGAGAGGAGGTGCTTCTCTGGAGGTCTTGGGCTGGAGGTCTTTCTGCAATTCAGGGTTGGCAACTGGGCCGGTAGGCATCCTCATGGGCTGGTAAGATTAGGGTGGTAGGCTAGGAAATATTTTTATTTCCTTCCCTCCTTATTCCTTTCTTAGACTATATTTAAATTAAAATTATACTGTTAAAAGCTACTATCATCCTCCTGACTTACGGATAAATTTATAAATGGTGACCACAATCATCTTTTTTTTTTAAACTAATATTATATTTCCAAACCAATTTCTAAAGTATTACATTTGGCATAATATTAATTTTTCAATATTACATTTTGTTCTTTTAAAACCCTTAACTTCTGCTCGAGAATGGATACTAAGACAGAAAATCAGTAGGGATAATGTATAGATAGAAACCATTCCCTAAGTTTGTCCTACCCTGCATCCCATTTAACTGCACACTTTGTGTGACAGAGGGAGACAGAAATAAAAAGCTCTCTCTCTCTCTGTCTCTCTCTCTCTCTGTCTCTGTCTCTCTCTCTCTCTTTGTCTCTCTGTTTCTCTCTTTGTCTCTCTCTCTGTCTCTCTGTCTCTCTCTCTCTTTGTCTCTCTCTCTCTGCCTCTGTCTCTCTCTGTCTCTCTCTCTCTCTCTGTTGTTGCTGGGGTAGAACAGGCTTGAGCAGGAGCTGTGGTGCCTGCTGTAGGTTCCAGGGCTTTTGCAGGCTTAAGCCCTTTGGATTGCTGCAGATTTCAGCTTTCTGATTCACCTTAGGTATTTAGCTAGGCGATATTTTCTGTCTCCTTCCTATATTTCCCTCTCTTTGCTTTATCTCCATTTTTATTAAAACTCAATTGTTGGGGGCAGCTGGGTAGCACAGTGGATTGAGAGCAAGGCCTAGAGACGGGAGGTCCTGGGTTCAAATGTGACCTCAGACACTTCCCAGCTAAGTGACCCTGGGCAAGTCACTTAACCCCCCCCCCCCATTGCCTAGCCCTTACCACTCTTCTGCCTTGGAGCCAATACACAGTATAGATTCCAAGATGGAAGGTAAGGGTTTAAAAAAAAACTCAGTTGTTAAGAGCTACTAATGGACTTCTGACTTGAGAGTTAATTTTATAGATGGCAACCACAATCTTTTTTAAAATTAATAGAACATTTAATATTTTACTTTCATTATTACAGTAAGCAATTGGGTTTAAGTTTCTTGCCCATACATCTAGAAAATGTCCAAAGTCATTTTTGAATCCAGGTCCTCCTGACTTCAGGCACTGTGCTGCCCAGATGCCCCAAGCCAATATGTTTTGCAAAAACACAGATATGCCCTATGCTCTGTCCCCAAACTGTCATACAATCTGTAAAGAACTTTTTAATGGACTGCTTTTTAAAAATTGTACTTTTCATTGATACCAAATCTTAAATTAAATATGTAATTCCTCATACATAATAGAATAGAAAAGAGGATTATTCATAAAATTGTCAATCTCTTCTGTATAGATTATTCTTCTTTTAAAATACAAATTAATCTGGAGAGACTTTTTTTCCTCTCCAAGAATGACTGACAGCAAAGACAAAAAGCAAAAAAAAAAATTCAAATTTAAAAAATGTAACCATGAGGTATTGGTTGAACAAATCACACCACCCTATATCACTTTATGTATGAAAATAAATGTTTTAGTACATTAATTGGGTGAAAAGAATGATTTAAAAAATTAATCATAAATAAAATCATGGGCTTTAGTTTTAATTACTTAATCACAAAGGCTTTAGTCTAAGTGTGAAAAGTCCTTGGAACTGAAAGTTTCACAAGAATCATATTAAGATAGGCTGAGGAAATCTTGCCACACTCTGGAGAACTTAATATAAAATACCAAGCAAGTTGAGAATGTTAAGTCATTCTGTCTCCTGGAGTGAATTTGATGTTCTAGTGAAACCCTTGAGGAGGAACAACTTTGGAGGGAGATGGTGGGGTGGAGTGGGAAGGAAGAGAACATGCTTTGTTCTCATTCTAGGTCTCCTTCCCTCTTCCTCTGTTGAGGACCTTGTGGAAGTGTCAGGGTCTGGAATACTTTGGACTTCCCATTATAACATGGAAATCCTACCATTGTCCTACATCCCTAGACTATAGTAGCTAACAAAGAGTGTTTGCATTAGGAGCCAAGAACAGATTGAAATGTTACAAGGGAATCACTTTAAAAGACTGATATATATTAATTTAAGGTCGCCAAGGAATCAGCTATGTAATTCCTAAATGAAAAACTCAAGTCAGCCGTCAGCCTTTTTTGGAGTTTAATTACAATAGGAGCAAGAAAGGAATTAGAGATATATATAGAGAGAGAAAGGGGAGAGAAGGGAATAGGGCTTAAATACCCCTTCTGTTTAGGCTGGGCCAAAAGGCCCAAGCCCTTAGATAGCTGGGGCAAAGAAAAGAGATCAGTCCCTATTACTCACGTGTCCAAAATGGAGAAACAGTCTCAGAGGCCCCCACCTTCAGCTTCCTTCCGAGCAAGCTTCCTCAGAGCCCAGGAACCACACCGACCCAAAAACTCAACCCCTCCAGTCTCCAGACCCTCCTATCTTTAAGGACACCATCCAAGTTGCCTCCCCTCAGTCCTCACATCTACCAATCACTCTTCATCAATTTCCCTGTCAATGGAGGCTCTCACTTAACCCAGGACCGCCCAGAGGTTTCTGGCTTTTGCACATGTCTGTTGAAGGTCATATTTTTCAAATGATTAAATCTTTACTCCTTTGTTACAACCCTTTCTAAATCCTGTTAACTTGAGTATGGTAGAGATTGGAATAATTAAATTTTGATCTAGGCTGCAGCCCTTACTCAATCCTATTAGGACTGAATAGGGTGGAGATTTATTCCAAGTATCTCCATTGTATCAATTCTAAAATCAATCAAGACTCAAAGAAATTCCTGTTCTATAGGTCAAAGTCCTTTCCATTGTTCAGCAAAAGGTTTCTGTCCTAAAGTAATCTTAAGAAGGGAAGAGAAGGAACCTCCCATGCCAATGGGGTTCCCATTCCAATAGACTATCAGTAAGAAATTTTCCAAGTATGAAATATCCCAATGGTGAAATTACCAACATTTATAAGTCTAAGGAAATTTGAGGTTTACAGAATATAGATTCACAGCTCCACAAAGAGCCCAGAAAAAAAAAAAAGCTGGTCTGTGGTCCTAGGTTCAAATCTGGCCTAACACTTCCCAGCTGTGTGGCCCTAGACAAGTCACTTACCTCCCATTGCCTAGCCTTTACCATTCTTCTGCCTTGGAACCAATACACAGTATAGATTCCAAGATGGAAGGTAAGGATTAAAAAAAAAAAGAAATGACAAACTGGATGAGTTTAGAAAAACCTGGAAAGACATAGATGAACTGATGCAAAATGAAGTGAGCTTAATTAAGAAGACTCTGTATACAGTAACAAAAGTATTATACGACAATCAACTCTGAAGGACTAAATTGTTATCAGCAAAGTAAGTTTCTCAGATATCCAGAAGGAATTCATGATGAAAAATGCTCTCCACAGTCAAAGAAGGACTTGGAGCTGAGTGCAGATCAAAACACTTCCACTTTATTTCCTTCATGAGTTTTTTTTTATTATTATATGTGTGATATACATCTTCTGAAATAGCATGAACAATGTGGAAATATATATTGGATGAAAGTACTGGTATAATCCATATCAGGCTATTTACCACCTGGGGGAAGGGGCAGGGAGGGAATCTGTATCCTAAAATGTCAGAAACCAATTGTCAAAAATTCTACATGTAACATAATGAAAAAAGTTAAAAAGAAAAGAGTCTATACCATGCTGAAGGGGAACTGCTTGAGCAGGATACAAAGGCAAAAAGAGAACTTCCAGCAAGTAGGAGTATGAGTCTATCACAGGAGAGGAAATAAAGCCCCCTCATGAGCTGCCCATGTAAGTAGTCAGACATAAAGTCTTCATAAGTAGGGAGCTGGATGGACATAGGTGCAACCAGAGGCTATATTAGTGATATATAGAACTGAGCTATACTCTCATGTTTCTGTCTGGAGAATTCTCAGCTACTGACAAATCTTGATAGATTTTGGTCAGATGGCTTCAGACAGCACTGAAACAGGTAAAATGACACTAGAAAGGCCCAGTGTCTGGAGAAAAGTTGAAAGCAACAGCCAGTCTCTTCAGCTTCACCAACAGCCCTCATCTCTATGAAACTTCCTTGTGACTTGGCTTTTGCTCAAGGGCTTTGTATTTAGCCTAAGGAATGATTATTTTAGGGGCCAATAAGTGGTATAGTGGATAGAGGAAAGAGATTAGAGACAGGAAGATCTGAATTCAAATCCAGCATCACTTGTAGCTGTATGACCCTGGATAAGTCACTTAACCCCTATTTACCTCAGTTTCTCATCTATAAAATGGGATCACACTGGAAAAAAAACCAAACCACTCCAGTAAAATTTGCCAAGAAAACTCCATAGACAAGGTCCATGGGGTCAGGTAGAGTCAGGCATGTATGAACAATAGTAATTATTTTAGTACATTCTCTTCTCCAAGAGATCTGTGGCTTTCCTTATCACCCCTTCAGCTGATACTGAAAAGGAATAGTGTCTTCGGTTTCTTTAAAGGCAAAACCTCTTCCCAAACTTGCCCCAAACCATTTCATTCTTTTAAAAACTCTTACCTTCTGCCTTAGAAAATTGATACTAAGTAATGAATATAGATGCAAAAATGTTAAATAGGATACTAGCAAAAAGACTCCAGCAAGTGATCAGAAGGGTCATCCACCATGATCAAGTAGAATTTATACCAGGGATGCAGGGCTGGTTCAACATTAAGAAAACTATCCACATAATTGACCACATCAACAAGCAAACCAACAAGAACCACATGATTATCTCAATAGATGCAGAAAAAGCCTTTGATAAAATACAACACCCATTCCTACTAAAAACACTAGAAAGCATAGGAATAGAAGGGTCATTCCTAAAAATAATAAACAGTATATATCTAAAACCATCAGCTAATATCATCTGCAATGGGGATAAACTAAATCAGGAGTGAAACAAGGATGCCCATTATCACCTCTATTATTTGACATTGTATTAGAAACACTAGCAGTAGCAATTAGAGAAGAAAAAGAAACTGAAGGCATTAAAATAGGCAAGGAGGAGACCAAGTTATCACCTTTTGCAGATGACATGATGGTCTACTTAAAGAATCCTAGAGATTCAACCAAAAAGCTAATCGAAATAATCAACAACTTTAGCAAAGTTGCAGGATACAAAATAAACCCACATAAGTCATCAGCATTTCTATATAATTCCAACACAGCTCAGCAGCAAGAACTAGAAAGAGAAATCCCATTCAAAATTACCTTAGACAAAATAAAATACTTAGGAATCTATCTCCCGAGACAAACACAGGATCTATATGAACACAACTACAAAACACTTTCCACACAACTAAAACTAGACTTGAACAATTGGAAGAACATTAACTGCTCATGGGTAGGACGAGCCAATATAATAAAAATGACCATCCTACCCAAACTCATCTATCTATTTAGTGCTATACCCATGGAACTTCCAAAAAATTTTTTTACTGATTTAGAAAAAACCATAACAAAGTTCACTTGGAAGAACAAAAGATCAAGGATATCCAGGGAAATAATGAAAAAAAAACACAAAGGAAGGGGGTCTTGCAGTCCCAGATCTCAGAGTATATTATAAAGCAGCGGTCATCAAAACAATTTGGTACTGGCTAAGAGACAGAAAGGAGGATCAGTGGAATAGACTGGGGGCAAGCAACCTCAGCAAGACAGTATATGACAAACCCAAAGATCCCAACTTTTGGGACAAAAATCCACTATTTCATAAAAACTGCTGGGAAAATTGGAGGACAGTGTGGGAAAGATTAGGTTTAGATCAACACCTCACACCCTACACCAAGATAAATTCAAAATGGGTGAATGACTTGAACATAAAGAAGGAAACTATAAGAAAATTAGGCGAACACAGAATAGTATACATGTCAGACCTTTGGGAAGGGAAAGACTTCAAAACCAAGCAAGAATTAGAAAGAGTTACAAAATGCAAAATAAATAATCTGGATTACATCAAATTAAAAAGTTTTTGTACAAACAAAACCAATGTAACCAAAATCAGAAGGGTAGCAACAAATTGGGAAACAATCTTCATAAAAACCTCTGACAAAGGTTTAATTACTCAAATTTATAAAGAACTAAATCAATTGTACAAAAAATCAAGCCATTCTCCAATTGACAAATGGGCAAGGGACATGAACAGGCAGTTCTCAGCCAAAGAAATCAAAACTATTAATAAGCACATGAAAAAGTGCTCTACATCTCTTATAATCAGAGAGATGCAAATCAAAACAACTCTGAGGTATCACCTCACACCTAGCAGATTGGCTAACAGGACAGCTATGGAAAGTAATGAATGCTGGAGGGGATGTGGCAAAGTGGGGACATTAATTCATTGCTGGTGGAGTTGTGAATTGATCCAACCATTCTGGAGGGCAATTTGGAACTATGCCCAAAGGGTGATAAAAGACTGTCTGCCCTTTGATCCAGCTATAGCACTGCTGGGTTTGTACCCCAAAGAGATAATAAGGAAAAAGACTTGTACAAGAATATTCATAGCTGCACTCTTTGTGGTGGCCAAAAATTGGAAAACGAGGGGATGCCCGTCAATTGGGGAATGGCTGAGCAAATTGTGGTATATGTTGGTGATGGAATACTATTGTGCTAAAAGGAATAATAAAGTGGAGGAGTTCCATGCAAACTGGAACAACCTCCAGGAAGTGATGCAGAGCGAAAGGAGCAGAACCAAAAAAACATTGTACACAGAGACTGATACACTGTGGTACAATCGAAGGTAATGGACTTCTCCATTAGTATCAATGCAATGTCCCTGAACAATCTGCAGGGATCTAAAAAATACTATCCACAAGCAGAGGATAAACTGTGGGAGTAAAAACACCGATGAAAAGCAACTGCTTGACTACAGGGTTGGAGGGGATAAGACTGAGGAGAGACTCTAAATGAACACTCTAATGCAAATTCTAACAACAGGGAAATGGGTTTGAGTCAAGAACACATGTGATAACCAGTGGAATCGTGTGTCGGCTATGGGAGAGGGAAAGGTGGGGAGGGGGAGGGGAGGGAAAAAATGATCTTTGTTTCCAGTGAATAATGTATGGAAACAACCAAATAAAATAATGTTTAAAAAAAAAGAAAAGAAAATTGATACTAAGAATCGATTCTAAGGCAAAAAAAAAAGTGGTAAGGACTAGACAACTGGAGTTAAAGGACTTGCCCAGGGTCACACAATGAGAAAGTATCTGAGGCAATATTTGAACTCATGTCCTCCCTACTTCAGGCCTGGTGTTCTATCCACTGTGCTTCCTAGCTACCCCCAAACCACTCATTTCTTTTTAAATTTTAAATTAAAAAAATTTTTCCCCATGGTTACATGATTCATGTTGTCTCCCTCCCCTTTTCCTTCCCCCTCCCTGAGTTGACAAGCTATTATTCCACTGGGTTTATATATATATATATAATCACTCAAAACCCATTTCCTTATCTTCATTTTCGTAACAGAGTAATCCTTTAAAACCAAAACCCCAAATCATATACCCATATAAACAAATGATAAATCATATTTCTTCTGGATTTCTAATCCCACAGTTCTTTCTCTGGATGTGGATAGCATTTCTTTTTCATAAGTCCCTCAGAATTGTCCCAGATCATTGCATTGCTATTAGTAGCAAGGTCTATAACATTTGATCATCCCACAGTGTTTTAGTTATGGGCATAATGTTCTCCTGGTTCTGCTTATTTCACTCTGCATCAGTTCATGTAGGTTGCTCTAGTTCTTTTAGAAATCCATTGATTCATCATTCCTTACCACATAATAGTACTCCATCACATATCACAATTTGTTCAGCCATTCCCCGGTTGAGGGACATTGCCTCATTTTCCAATTTTTTTGCCACCACAAAAAGCACAGCTATAAATATTTTTGTATAAATAGTTCCTTTCCCATTAAAAAAAAATGTCTTTGGGATACAAACCTAATAGTGGAATGGCTGGATCAAAGGGCATGCATTCTTTTAAACCCCTTTGGGAGTTCCAAATTGCCTTCCAGAATGGTTGGATCAATTCACAACTCCTCCAGTAATGCATTAATGTCCCAATTTTGCCACACCCCCTCCAACATCTATTATTTTCCTTTGCTGTCATATTAGCCACTCTGCTAGGTTTAAGGTGGTACAACTCTTATTAAATCAAGCCAGTTCCTATTTTGTGGTTGCTTAATTTTCATTCATTTCAAAGGACATTAATTAGCAATGAAAAAGACAATAAGCAATGGGAGAAACAATCCAGATTTCTGGCAGCCTTGGGGCTGCAGCTAGATGGAAGAAAAGCCTTCTTCTGACTCCCTCCCTAGAAGATTAGAGATGGAAAGTAGACAGTTGAGCAGTTAGGGAGGACAGGGAAGAGAACAAAGATGTTAGGGGCTTGGGGTGTGTTTTGTTTCATTCATGCACTTGATCTTCTACTAATAATCATCATCTGTATGATTCATGTATTCTGTCTATAGTAACAACCTAGCAACACAGTCTTGAGGGCTGTAGAAATTGTAGGGGTATCATGTCTAATGCTTGATATCATCTCTCTAACCTTCATTCCTCTCAAGGACTTTTCAAGACAGTCACTTTTCAAGAGGAAAGGACCTACTTGTACAAAAATATTTATGGCTACTCTTTTTGTGGTGGCAAAGAATTGGAATCTAAAGGGATGTCCCTTAATTGGGGAAGGCCTGAACAAGTTGTGGAATATGATGGTGATGGAATACTATTGTACTGTAAGAAAGAATGAGTATAATGATTTCAGAAAGAGCTGGAACATGAATTGATGCAGAGTGAAATACGCAAAACCAAGAAAACATTGTACCTGGTAACAACAAAATTGTGGAATGGTCAACTGGGAGAGACTTAGCTACTATGAGCATTCCAATGATCCAAGACAATTCTGAGGGATTTAAGGCAAAGATTGCTATCTACTTCCAGAGAAAAAACTGTTGGAGTTGGGATGTATATGAAAATTTGGGTTTTTTGTTTCATATTTATTCACTTACAAAAATGAACAATGTAGAAATAAGTTTTGCATGATAAGACATGTATATCCCAGCTTGAATTGCTTACCAGCTCTGGGAGGGAGGAGGGGAAGGGAGGCAGAGACAATTTAGATCATATAACTTTGGGAAACGTGGAAATTTACCAACATGTAGTTGGTAAAAAAAAATTAAACTTTTTTTTTAAAAGGTAGCTTTCATCTTCTAAAATTTTCAGTGCCAGATTGAAATATGACTGTCAACTTTGGGGCAGAAATCTGGCTTGGATTACACCCTGTCCTCCTGAGTTCCTGTGGCATTGCTCACTACCTGGACAGTTGTATAAAGGATTCCACATCAGAGGGAAGAGAAGAAAATAAGCATCTATTTAGTGTCTACCATATATCAGGTGTATGCTAGGTTCTCTTTATGAACTGTATCTCATTTGATCCTCACAACAACCCTGCAAGATAGGTAGGTGCTATTATTATAATGCATTTTGCATTTGAGGAAACTGAGGCAAAGAGGTTAAGCAACTTACTCAGAATCTCACAGATATTAAGTATCTGAGGCTGGATTTGAACTCGGGTCTTCCTAACTTGAGGCTCAACTTTACCACCAGCTGCTGAATATTACATGTATGGTGAATTCTGAAATACATACCCTTTCTCCTCTCCCTTTCCCCATGTGGATGTAGTAAGTATGCTCTTGCTGATCTATCCCAGAGCTAGACTACTTACTACATCTCTCCCTTAGCTTTCTAGGGTACCATAAGGGGTAGTGGAGGGTCTTCTCTAATATGCTCAGCTTGAGCCATCAGAAGTTGTATTTCATCTACTGTCAAATGCCAGTGACTCATGCCCCAATTCCATTTGACAACTTAATATCAATTAGCTGTTTTACAAATATAGCAATAAAACAGCAAACTTCCCTTCCACCCCAATACCTTGGTGGGACACTTTCCCTTCTACCAGCTCCATCTCTAGAGAGAATGGGCTCAAGTTAAGTATAGTTTCTACATCACAGCTAAAGTTAGTATCACGGCAGATGAATCCTCATCTCTATTGTTTGTTGTTAGTGTTCAGTTGTTCAGCCGAGTATGATTCTTTGTGACCCCACATACTGATGTGGGCTGAAAGGTCCCACAAACCCTGCTAAAAAGCTGTACACAATCAAAACAATTTAGAAAAAAATAACTAGTTGATTAGAATGGGGTACATTGCATATAAGACATGAGTTGCTTAGATTCACAATTATGAGAAAACTCACGTAATCTTTAGATATAACCTAGGTCATTGAAGGTTTCTGGTCAACAAGTACAGGTTGTTCAGTTTCTCAGTCACACATGACTAGGATCAAACAATATTCTATTTCCACACTCACTGCCTTTCTTGGTGTCTATGCAAAAAAGAGCAAAACTTAACCCAAAGTTGCCCCAGGATATTTAACAAATTAATATCCCATTTACATTGCAGTTTGGACCCCCACAGTGGGTAGTAAACCATGGGTAAAGTAGCATAGACCAAAGTGAACTATGGGTACAGTAACAACAGTTCCTGGAGACACCGGGCAACAACTGCCCAAACAAATGTCCCCTTCCTTAGTGACTAATCAAAATTAAAAAAAAAAAAGCAGTCCTGAACATCCCTATCCACCTTTTACTCTCTATCAATCTTTATCTTTATTTACTAGACCTCCCTACCTTAATTACTTACTATACTAGCTATTCTTTTACTATACTCTCTTATAATAAAGCTTGGTTCCTTGAAATGGAGTCAGTTTGAGCCATCAATCAGTTCTTCGGACGAGACCCCAAAACTTAACTGCATCAATACCATAGCATGCCAGGCTCTTCTATCCCCCACTCTCTCCCAAAGTTTGTCCAAGTTCATGTTCATTGCTTCCATGACACTATCCATCTTGCCCTTTGCTGTCTCCTTGGCCTCAATCTTTCCCAACATCAGGGTCTTTTCCAATGAATACTGTTTTCTCATTGTGTGGCCAGAATAGTTAAGCTTCAGCTCCAGTATTTGACCTTCCAGGGGATAGTCTGAATTAATTTCTCTAAGTAGTGACTGATTTGATCTCTTCCCTGTTCATGGGACTTTCAAAAGTAGATGGACTGAATCCTTCATTCCTGCCACTCCATGCCCCTTGGAGTACAAAAACCTAGCCTCCTCTTGCCTTCCCAGTTTTCTCATACCTTATTCCCCTCCATATAGTTGGCAATTCAGTGATACTGGCCTCCTTGTTGTTCCTTGTACAAGACATTCCATCTCTCAAATCCAAAGTCTTCTCCAATTGTTCTCCTTACTTAGAACTTTCTCCCTTCTTATCTCTGTCTTCTGGTTTCTCTGGCTTCCTTCAAATTCTACTTTCTTCTCTTGACCTTTCAAAATACACAAAGTTGGAGCCTCCAAATTAATTTGCTTTAAACCTGAAAAGAGCATCTGGCAAAGCAAAAGGACCTAGACCTTTTTTTATATGGTCCCATGTCAATCTCAGGAGGAGAAAGTTCAAAGCTTTTCTTCATATAACATCTTCTTACATCAGACACCATTAACAAAGGGGTCAAATGAAGAAAGAACAGCTGGAGAGAATTGAGTGTCCTACCAAGCGAGTTTCTGCTCACTAGTGCCTGTTGAAGGCATCCACAGTTCAGCTCCACAACCAAAGAACCTATTATATATATATATATATATCACAATTTGCAAACCTGAACCAGTTAAGTCATATCTAGAAATGCACCAAGGCATTTCCATTACACATCATGATGATTCTCCTTAAGGTGGCTTACCCAGCCTCTGTTCTTGGGGAGACATCATCAGAGGCCCTTTGGACATGGGCCAGACCCTGTTATACCTATAATTAAGAAAGGAGAAATTATCTTGCTGAAGGAATCTGCATAGTGATAAAGACAGATCTTCCCCTGGAAAAATTACGGTAAAGAAGTTTTCCAGGCAGAGAAACACCAAAGGGCCTCCATCTCCCCTGCAAGGTAACAAGACATTAGAGAGAAAATCTTTTATTCAATCAAAACAGAAAGAGACTTTCCCTAAGGTTAGTTACAATAAACTTTCTCAATCCTTCCCATTTTGTTTCTGACATATGACCTCCCACCCACCTTTTTTTTTTCTTTCAAAAGGTCACTAGAGTCAATTTTCTCCATTTTCATCCTCTCTTCTCTATCCTGGAACCCTAACAAACCCTGGAACCACATAGTCCAAGTGATTCACATTACTAGTGAAGGGCAAAATCATGCTGGTTCCACTATGCCCCACCTCTGGGTTCCTCAGTTTTGGGGTTCCTTGGCTGACCTTTCTTTCCTGTTTCAACTTCAGACACCTCAAGGTGGTTTAGGAGTTGGGGAAGGTGGGAATGATAGGCGAAAAGTATTACATAGATGCAGCAGCTTTCAGTACCCACCTCACTCCAGGTCCACAGGTGTGACTCAACCCCAGGCTGGCACTAGCTCCTTTCCTCCAGGAATTGTACAAAGGCAGCATTCAGTGTTTTCATCTTTCTGGCTGACTGAAACCTCCAGATCTAAATGAAGTCATTTGCTTTAAATATCTCCCGAAGGTGTCCTAGTGCTTCTTATGCAGAAGTGGCACCCTTATTAAATACAACTGGGGAGTCTTTTGTGTACCAAGTAAGAGACACTTCCCCTGCCCCATAGTGCACGTCTGTTAACAAAAAAATGTGAAGTCTCTGGAAATTACTCCAGGCAATTCCATACAACCTAAAGATATACATTATGCAACATCTATATATAGGAAGGGGTCTTAGGAGCAGCTAAATTACCCAGTGGATAGATAGAGTGAAGCCTAGAGTTGGGAACTCCTGGGTTCAAATCGGGCTTCAGACACTTCTAGCTGTGTGACCCTGGACAAGTCACTTAACTCTGTTTGCTTTGCCTTTGTCCATGCCTTGCCTTTCTGTCTTAGAGATGTTACAAAGAGAGAAAGTAAGGATTTTAAAAATCCAAAAAAAGCAACCCCCCTATTATGTGCCAGGCACTGTGAATGGGTTACAAATCCAAGTGTAAAAAACCATTCCTATCCTCAAAAGGCTTACATTTTTATCAGAGGCAACATGTTACATAAGTAAATACAAAATTTATACAAAGTAAATAAAAGGCAATTCCACTGCAGAGGCAACAGTGGCTAAGAGAATGAGGGAAGGGGAGGAGGGGGCTGGCTTTAAAGGGAACTTTGAAGGAGTTTTAAAAGGCAGAAGTGAGAAGGGTATATATTATGGGCATAAGGGTTGGGTGGAGCAATCTGAACAAAATCTTAGGGATTACGGATAGAGTGCTGTGGGTGAGCAACAGCAGGTAGCCAGTTTAGTCCAACCATAGGGTGGAGTAATATATAATAAGCCTGGAAAGGGAATTTGGAGCCAGATTGTGAAGGTTGTCCTTCCCCATTCTCCAGTGCTATATCCAAACTCAAGATCTTGTTCATTTGAACTTCATTAAACCCCTACCTTCTGTTTAGTATCAATTCTAAGCTAGAAGAGTGACAAGGGCTAGGTAATTGGTGTTAAGTGACTTACCTGAGATCAGAGTTGAACCCAGATTCTCCCAGAGTCTAGACATGGTGCTTTATCCATTCTACTACTCTAGCTCTGGGGCTCATTTGTATATTGGGCTAGATCCTTCTGCTGATCCTTTGGTGCCAACTATCAAATGCAAACTACTGGATAAGACCCTTGTGGTAGTCAAAATCTTGATTTTTTCTATACTCTTGTCTTATTATTTCCAAGTTGTCCAACAGACTCTTTACTTGCCAACAAGTCATTGCAATGCAACATCTTTAGAAGGCCTCCGCCATTCAATGGCGTTATTGGGCAGACAGGTAGACTGTCTTATTTCTCAGCTATTTGGTGATGGAGCAGCTTGCCATCAGTCTTCAAGCTTGTGTTTTTCCTAAGCCATCAGCCATCATGGCAGAACTTTCTGTCATGGATGGAGTTCACTCATTTGATAAGTGTTTATGAAGTTGGGTTGGGAGCAGCAGTGTTGATGTCGAGGGAGTACATTCCAGGCATTGCAGACAGTCTGTGCAAAGGTTCATAAAAAGGAAATGGATTTGAGATAGCTAGATAGCTCAGTAGAGTGCGAGCCAGACATGGAGACTGGAGGTCCTAGGTTCAAATATTCCCTCAGATACTTCTTGACTGTGTGATCCTGGGCAAGTTACCTGACCCCAATTGCCTAGCCCTCACTGCTTTTCTGCCGTAGAGTATTGATTCTAAGACAGAAGGTAAGGGTTTTTGTTTGTTTTTTAAAGGAGATTGGAATGTGGAGTACAGAGAATAATAGCAAATGGACTGATTTAGCTGAAATATGGAGTATATGAAGGGATATAGTTTGCAAGCCTAGGGGCATAAGGGAGAGTTTCAAGACTGTTGAGAGGGTTTTAAGAGATAGAAGTTTATATTTTAAGCTAGGGCTAATAGACAGCTATTGGAGCATTTTGATTTGAAGAGTGACATGGTCTTTATATCATTAATACATAGCACAGTGCTGCTACATCCTTGACAACAAGCCTTTCTGAGTTCTCCCTTAATTCTGGTGCCTTCCTTCTTTGAATCATTCCTGGTTTTCCCATACAGAGCTCCTCTGTACAGATTTGTTCTTTGAGGGCAAGGGTTATATTTTGTCTCTTTTTGTCTCCCCAGGACCTAGGACTGTGTCAACACCTAATAAATGTTTATTGATGGCCTGCCTGATGGTTCCTGGATATTTAATAAATACTGGTCGAATTGAACCAGATCGTTTTAACCTTGTTTTTCTAGAACAGAAAAAGATCTGAAGCAAGCTGAAAAAAAGAGCCAAGAGCCTAGAAACTGCCCTACGGGCTAGAAGGTGTGGGATTCTTATTTCTTCCCTTTTCCTTGGGGGCCAAAGATGAGGTTCTGGAGCTCAGCTGCCAGCTTTACCCCCCCCCCCCCCCCATCCCAGTGTTTCTGGTGTCTTTTCCAGGCTTACTTATGCTTCTAGGTGATTTTCATGCTGGAGTACAGGGTCTGAGAAGAGGAAACAGGAGGCTGAGCTGAAGAGCACCAAGAGACAGGCATAGAAACACAGTATGGAGTAATCCCTGGCTCTGTGTCACACAGAACATGGCAGTTCTAAAGGAAGGCATGATCCACCAGAAGGGAAGATTGGCTGACTCCTTAGATCTTTCTGAAGTTAGGAAAGCCTCAACCCCAGGGAGCACCATCAGTCTGGAGAGACTGAGAGGGCTATGATGGGGGTTCACCAGAGAAGAAAGTTATTTTGGTTGTGCAGACCTAATCAGGTACACAAGTCCTGTATGTGCTATTTATAGCCTAGGAAAAAAAAATGAGTTCTGGGTTCCATGCCATGTTGCTGACTTTCTCTCTGTTTTTTCCTTATGAATCTCTTTCTCCTATCTCAGTGACTTTGCACTGCCCTTCCTCCCTGGTGCCCAAAATAGATTCCCTACTTTCTTCCACTCAATTTAAGTTGCAGCTTAAACGGTCTTCTGCATGAAGTCTTTTTGACCCCCATCTCCATCTGCCAGTGCCCTTTTTTCTATTACCTTGTATTTAACTAATTAGAAATATATTTTGGGGGGCAGCTGGGTAGCCCAGTGGATTGAGAGTCAGACCCAGAGATGGGAGGTCCTAGGTTCAAATTTGACCTCAGTTACTTCCTAGTTGTGTGACCCTGGGCAAGTCACTTAACCCCCATTGTCTAGCCCTTACTACTCTTCTGCCTTGAAACCAATACACGATATTGATTCTAAGGCGGAAGGTAAGTTTTTTTTTTTTTTAAGAAATATATTTTGTTGTTATTCAGCTGTTTTTAGTCATATCTGACTCTTTGTGATCCCATTTGGGGTTTTCTTGGCAAAGATATTAGAGTGGCTTGCCATTTCCTTCTCTAGTTCATTTTCCAGATTGAGGAAACTCAGACCAATAGGGTTAAGAGATTGCCAGGGTCACACAACTAGTAAGGGGTCTGAGGCTGTATCTGAGCACAGTTCTTTTTTTAAAAAATTTTATTTAATTAGATGATTTAGAATATTTTTTCATGGTTACAAGACTCATGTTCTTTCCCTCCCCTCCCCCCACCCTCTTCTCCTATCTGATGCACAATTCCACTGGGTTTAACATGTGTCATTGATCAAGACACATTTCCATATTATTAATATTTGCACTGGGGTGATCATTTAGAGTCTACTTTTCCAGTCATAGCCCCACTGACCCATGTGATCAAGCAGTTGTTTTTCTTCTAAACACATATCTTCTTGAATTCCAGGCCTTGGCACTCTATCCATTCTACTACCTAGCTGCCCTTCAAAATATCTATTCTCTCTATATAAATTATATATTCATGCTGTCTATATTTTCATATATATTTGTTCCCCCTTAGCATATAAACTTTTTAATTTAAAATTTAATTTTTTTACCAATTACATGTAATAACAAATTTCTGCATAAGTTTTCCAAAGTTATATGCTCCATATTGTCTCCCTCCCTCATAAACTTCTTAAGGTAGGAATAATATTTCATTCTTTATACTTTTGCCCCCAGAATCTAGCACCATGCCTGATGCAACAAATACTCACTGATTGATGGATTGAAGGGGACTGAAGATACATAGATGAGAGCTAGAGTGGGTCAGGTGTTCCCAAGGAAACCCTAAAGTATGATAGCATTATTGATAAAGTCTCCCGTATCCAACATGGGTTCCATGTCTATAATGCTTTTTAATATAATAATATAATATAATACAATAAATATAATTAATATAATATATAAACTAATAATATTTTTAGGAGACTGAGCAGGAAGAGCCTCTGAAAACGGGTCAGGCAAGATTCCTTTTCCTACCCTCACTATTTCCTACAACAAGCAATGGGAAGAATAGCAGAAAGGACTGTTGAAGGGCAGATAAGAGAGGTCTGGGCGATGGTGGATATTATCTCCCATACGCTCCACTGACCCTCTCTCTGCTAAGACATTCTGTTGTTTCCCTCTGTTCTGGGGACACATTACTAAATGTTTGGCTCCCGCGAAGGGGCGATCACCGAAAATTTGAATCCATAAACTGTTCCATACCAGGTAGCTTGGAGTCTTGAGTCACCTATGAACCTAAAGGACTGGCAGCTTTCCTAGTCAAATCCGCAATAAAGAGAACCATGGCGTGGTCTGCTGCCATCTTGTGGCCAAAGGTAGAATTGCATCTACTCAGTAATAAAAGGATTGGCTTCCTGTCAACAAACTTGTAACTTGGACTATGGTCACCTGAAGCAAGAACAGATAGGAAGGAGGTGGGGCAGCTGCAGGAAGTATCACACCCAGAAAGCTGTTCAACCACTGGGGGGTAGTACCCCCACATACCCCAGAAAAGGGGAGATTAACAGCAATGGGGTCCCAGGGAACAACCTGGTGATGGTTGTTCCTCTTGGCTGCTTAGTAGATATTCAGTTATTATTTTTTTTATTTTTAAATCTTTTCCCCTGGTTACATGATTCATTTTCTTTCCTTCCCCTCTTCCCTTTCCCCCCTCCCCCCCCCCAGCTGACAAGCAATTCCGTTGGGTTACACATGTCTTGATACCTCTTTCCATATTATTCCACTTAGCAGATATTCAAAACATGAGATGTGGGATGGGAAAGACTGACATTTTTTTGATGAAGTGGGTCCCTACCCCCACCTCCCATCCCCCAATGTCTGTACTACATTTAAGGGATGTATCAGTACCCAAAAGAAAAAGTATGCATACTCCACTTTTCAGTTTAATTTGGATTATTAACTTTTTCTTCATCACTTTCTTAACTCTAG
This sequence comes from Monodelphis domestica, assembly GCF_027887165.1. NCBI lineage: Eukaryota > Metazoa > Chordata > Mammalia > Didelphimorphia > Didelphidae > Monodelphis > Monodelphis domestica. The sequence goes on along the minus strand of NC_077227.1, from coordinate 461,268,473 downwards.
GCAACCAAGAAAACAATAAATCTAGCCCTGCCTTATCCAGTGTGTTGATTTCAAAGGCTCACACTGAAAATTTAATAAGGCTCTCAGACACTTGTTAGAGCTGACTCTAGCATAATGCTGACTATTTCTATTGGAGATGGGATACTTCAGAGATATCTGATGCAAAGATTTTTCCCCCTAATAAACTATCTGTCTTTTTAAAAAAAAAAATACAATTGCATTGATTTTGTTCAAGTAAAATGTTTCAATTTCATGTTATTGAAATTATTTTATCTTTTGTGATTGCCTCTATATCTTGCTTGGTTAAGAGGTGTAAGGACCAGTCCCTGACCATTTTTAGATTTAGTCACAGACCTCTCCCACTTAAGGAGAAATGGGGTGTATATGATTTTGGCAATTAAATCTAAAAATGGGCAGGAGAGAGATTTGTATTCTGAAGAGGTTTTGTTTTTTTTTTAATGGGAAAGGTTCTATTCGTATTTATAGCTTTATATTTATAGCTGTGCTTTCTGTGGTGGCAAAAAATTGGAAAATGGGGCGATGCCCCTCAATTGGGGAATGACTAAAGAAATTCATAGCTTTTAAATGCTGTCTGAGCAAGTTAATGCCTTTTCAACACAAGGCAATGACCTTTCCAGGTTAACATATTAATCACATTTTATATTAACCACATTAATAGCATTGTGCCTTGACATTTCTTTTTGGCCCCCAATAAATGATTTGGGGATTCAAAGCCTAGGCTACTCATGTTTTTTTAAATCATGTTTCATACTTTTATGACTTTGTTTAAGTCATTTAACTTCTCTGGGCCTCAGTTTCCTCATTTGTAAAATGAAAGGGTTGGATAGATGGCTACTGAGGTCTCACCTAGCTTCTAATCTTTGATCCTATAAAATAAGGTGAAGGGTTCCAGGTATGAACGAATCATGAAAGTATTAAAGATGTATTCAAAAGCTGACTCTAATGAGCAAAGTGCTCATGGACCACACTTATGGATAGATTTCTGATATTTCACAACATTGATACTTGAATTAAATTGGGGCTCTAATTCTGTGGAACTCAAACCTCTCCCCATGGCTGCCATCTGGAAGGCTGACATGCAATTTCTATAGCTTCTTTGTAATGGCAAAGGCATGCATTCAACATTTGGAGGAGATGGTGCCAGAGTTATAGAGGAAGTAGAACTTCCAATTGAGCTTCTGGTTTGGAAACCAGCTAGACCAGTATGTTGGGTTCCTTTCTTTTGTCTTGTTGCTGATTGCTAATAGGATGCTAATGTCTCTATCACTCTACCTGTTTGATTGACTATCCCACATCCCCCATTCCTGAAAACCTCATTAAAACTCAGTTCACCTGCAGGTCTCCCTCTGTCACCATCAGAGGAGGACCAGACAGGCTGGAAGAATCCTATGTCTCTGTGTCTATTTTCTCTCTTTTTGTTCTTACTACCTTAATCTTTAACCCTTCCACCCATATTCCCTCAGTCCCCAGCTTCCCTTTCAGGTGCTCAACACATACAACAATATCTTGTAGCTGCAGGATGGCTACATGAGGTATAAGGGGCACAGTTTGGTAGCACACTGGAAAGAGCACCACACCTCAAGTTGGGAGGACCCAGATTCAAAACTGGTCTCAGACACTTCCTAGCTGTAGGAGTCTGGACAAGTTACTTAATTCCTCTTTGCCCATCCCTTGCCCTTCTGTCTTAGAGTTTTTACTAAGACAGAAAGTAAAGGTTATAAAAAAAAAATATATATATATATATATATATATATATATATATATATATATGAGGAAGTTGGATTGGAACACTTCTCAAAATGCTGACTGCATAGGCTTTGGCACTACGTACTTTGATCCCTCTGTGCCCAAGCATGCGTGTCAAAGTCCTTTGGAAGTACTATAATACAAACTTCCACTACAATTGTAAAGTAATAATCGTCAGAATCATTTTGTTTTTAGCCAGTTGGTTAAAAATTGATCAATGGAGTAATAACTAGATAAGGAAGAATTAAAAATAAATTAACTTATAAATCAGTGTTAGATGAACACAGGAATTCAGTTACTTGGAGAAGAACACTTTAACTGACAAAAACTACTAGAAAAACTGAAAGGCACTGTGGCATAAATTAAGTCTAGATCAGCATCTTACACCATATATTCTACTGATAAGCTCAAAAATAGACATGAAACATAAAGATGAGCCCACAACATAAAAAATTAGAAGATAATAAGATCAGGTGTCTTTCATAGCCAGAGATGGAGAGTGGTGGGGTATACCCTAACCTGTAAACAAAAAAAAAGAAGCAATCACAAAACATTTTTTTTTTAACTTTTGATTTTATGCAACAAAATAACAACATAAACAATAGCAATACATTTTTTTCAAACCCTTACCTTCCATCTTGGAATCAGTACTATATATTGGTTCCAAGGTAGAAGAACAGTAAGGGCTGGGCAATGGGGGTTAAGTGACTTGCCCAGGGTCACATAGCTAAGAAGTGTCTGAGGTCGAATTTTAACCTAGGATCACCTGGCTCTAAATCCACCAACACACCTATCTGCCCCTAATGCGTCTAGAATAAGAAGAAAGGGACAAATTGTGAAAAATGTTCACATCATATATCTCTGACATAGGTCTGATATTCAAATGTATAAATCCAAGAGTCATTCCTCAAGGGATAAGTGGTTAAAAACTATGAAACAGTTAATTGATTAAAGGATTAGATTTAGAAATGGAAGGATTTCAGTGGCCATCTGGGCTAACTCCTTCATTTTTCAGATAATGCAGCTGAGGCTTAGTGAAGTTAAGTGAATTACCCAAGGTTATACAAGTAGGAAGTATCATAAGTGGGATTTGAAGTCAGGTCCTCTAATTCCACAACCAGTGCTATTTTCACTATATCATGTTCTGAAAAGAAGAATTACCAAGTATTTAGTAATTCTATGAAATATTATTCAAAATTACTAATAATAAGAGAGACACAAATCAAAATTACTTTGAGGATTCACTTTATGCCAGTAGCTACTGGGGCAGATGTGAATTGGTCTAATCATTCTGAATAAAGAGGTGGAATTATGGGAGTAAAGTGTCCAAAATGTCTATGCCCTTTGACCCAGGGATCTTGCTACAGTGCATATATCCCAAGAAAGAAAGATCCCATATACACTAAAACGTTCCTTTTTTTGTGGTAGCAAAGAACTAGAAACCAAGATGTCTATAAAGAGTGGAATTTCTAAACAGGTTGTAGTATATTATTGCAACTGAATTTTAGTGCATTGCAAGAAGTGATTACAAAGAATCCAGAGCAGTGTGGGAAAACTTGTGAACTGAAAAAGAGTGAAGGAAGCAGAATCAGAAAAACAGCATATATGGCTATAACAAGGTGAATAGAAGGAACAACAGCAAAAGGCATTGAGTGCCACATAAACAGAATGTCTAAAGTTGGCCTTTGGAGAATAGGTGAGAATATGAACCTCTCTCTCTTCTTTACAAAGATTGGGGGTATGGGGGTGGATTATTGCCTATGCCATCAGATGTAGTGATTGTGTTGATTTTTTTGTTGACTCCCCCTTTTTTCTTTTTAATTCTTTTTAAAAAGGGATACAGAGGGTGGAGGACAGTTGGGTGGCTTAGTGGATTGAGAGCCAGGCTCAGAGTGTGAGATCCTGGATTCAAATCTGACCTCTGACACTTCCTATCTATCCTATTACTATCTATCCTATCTGGGGCAAGTCACTTAACAACCCCATTGCCTAGCCTTTACCTTTCTGCCTTAAAACCAATACATAGTATTGATTCTAAGATGGAAGATAAAGGTTTAAAAAAAGAAAAGGGATATCTGGGAGAGTAGGAAGGGATATAGTCAAAAATTAACATGATGCAAAAGATATCAGTGAAACTAAGATGGGAGAAAGTCTCCTTATGTCAAGACTCCTGATGTGGGTACCCAGAACTTCTTTGCTTATTTATTATCCAGATCTTGATTCAGTAACAGCCAAAGATGGATAAATTTGAACAGATGCTCTGCTCCTAGACAACAGTGAAGGGAATCTATGTCTTAGAGGAATTTGTATCTTGCATACATGCATAGAGGAATGCATGTATCTTGTCCTTCTTGCACATGCTCCCAGTTCATTACCTCCTGAGAGTCCATGTGTAGACTCTTTCTTTATCCTTCACATAAAATATAACTTGATGAAAGGCTTTTCTCTAGGACTAAAGTGAACTCTGTTGGTCAACATAGCCCAAAGTGGCATGACAGAGAAAGCTGTGATAGTGAACATGCCTGTAGGAGGCAATTGTCGGTCAAATTAACCTAGGTCTCAACTATCCAAAGCCAGAATATGCCAATATAATAATATTATTGATGATACTACTTCAATTAGTTTATATACTTAATGTTATACCACTCAAGCTATCAAGAGATTTCTTAATAGAACCAGACAGAATAATAGCAAAACTCATCTGGTACGAAAGGTTAAGAATTTCAAGGAAAATAATTTTAAGAATACAAATGAAGAAAGCCTGACCAGATGCATGACCAGATAGAAATTATCTAGAAATTAGCAGTAACTAAACTTATTTGGAACTGGTTAAGAAATAGAAAAGTTGATCAATGGAGTACATATTCAAATATAGTATCCTAGTGTTCAAGGAAGCCATGGAAACCAATTACTGAGATAAAGGAATCCTATTTTTTAAAAAAAGCATCTGGGAAAACTTGAGAATACTCTGGAAGAAATTAGGCTTAGACTGTTATTTTACAAATCATATTTAGCATAATAAGTTCCAAACAGATCCATGACCTAAATATAAAAGGTCATATTATTACAAAAACAAAATAGGGCAGACTAGAAGGCGGTACCTAACAAAATTATTACTAGGGTGAAAATTTCTAACTAAATAAGGGACAGAAGTCATAGAAGATAAAAGTTATCATTTTGATTACATAAAGTTGAACATCTATTGCACAAACAAAATCAATTTGGCTAAAATTATGGGAGAAGCAATTCATTGAGAGAAAATCTTCTCAGTAAATCTCTTTTATAATTGTCTGATGTCCAAGATATAGAGTGAATGAATAAGAATATTGTGATTGAAGAAAATTGGGCACAGATAGGAAGACATGATCTGCAGAGAAATCTTGGGGATTTGTGGAGGATCTTAGGGCAGTAAACAACTTTATAAAAAAGACATATACAGTGACACCTTTTCCAAATGATACTATCACATAGATTCCACCAGATGCCTGGTGGTACACAGTGACAGATCTGAGCAATGCATAATTCACCATACCATTGCACCCTGACTCCCAAAACATTTTTGCTTTCCAATGGGCACAAAATCAGCTCTTCTGGACAAGGCTTGTCCAGGGATGTTGTGAATCATCTTCAATGTTCTGTCAACTACTTCAGAGAGATCTAGCAACAATCAATTTCAAGCACAGCAAGTTGGTGCACTATGTGGACGATTTACTTTTAGCATCACCAGACCCAAAGACATTCTTGGAAGACTCAAAAAGGCTACTGATAGAGCTTTATAAGAGAGGATACAAGGTCTCTAGGAAGAAGATTCAGTGGGTACTCCCCAAAGTAGAATATCTTGGATTTATCCTGGAAGAGGGCACCAGGAAAATTTCAAGCAAAAGGATAGCTGATATATAGAAGCTAGGCATCCCTAAAACCAAGAAACAACTCAGGGCATTCCTAGAGGTTGCTGGTTTCTCAAGACAGTATATCATAGGGTATTCCCATATTTCAAAGTTCTTGACTGACTTGACAAAGAATGAAGTTAAAGAACCATTACAACTAACTAAAGAATGTAAAAGTTAAATTTAGTCTCTACTGATAAAAATATTATATTTTATGGGGTTTATTAGGATTATTAGAAATCAAGGAAATAAGAAAATAAAAAATAAGAAGGGCACGTGCCTAGGGCTGATTAGCCCATTCACAATTAACTTATATCTTGTTGCAATCTCTGAGTAGAGGAAGAGGAAGAAGTAGGAGTTACAGCCAGTTTAAATACAAATTTTGATCTCGCTCAGGTGGGGATCTTAGGTGAGATTATAGGGAATTCTGGGAAGTACCAAGGACTTCTGGGAATTGAAGTCTGGGGTTCAAATCTTCATTTTTACATTCCCCCTTTGATTGTTATTGGGAAACCAGTTTCCCCAAAAGGATCATGAAAACATAATCAACTTAAAGATTACAATAATTTGAGGATAAGAGGAAAAAAGAACAAAACCAATAATTGCTGGATGCATTGACAAATAACCAGTTAGGGGGCAGTCCCCTTTGGCATGAAAGTATGCATACAAATAAATATTCAATGAACCACACCCAAAGTTCATTCTTGATCTTCTCATGCAGCTTGTGGTCTGGAGGCATCTTCATGGTGTCTTCTCCAAACAGTTCCGTTTCTGGATTCGGAGAGTTAGCATGTTTCTTAACCTAAAATTATTCTCAAAAGAAATTTAAACTTTGCAATTTAAAATAAGAATATTTTTACATTTCCCCCTTGAAGAGGGTGCTTGAAAAACACAGGGATCATTTAGCAATGCAGTCAAGGCAGAAAAGGGTCAGAGGCTGGAAAGCTGCCCTAAGAGGGCACGAAAAGTCCTCCATACCAGAGATACTACCCCTCCCTGAGCACCCCATACACCCCAGGGGCAGCATGTAAACCTTAAAATTTCTTAGACTTATGAATGTTGGAAATTTCCCTATTGGGAAATTTCATACTGGAAAAAATTTCCTACTGATAGTAAGAAACTCTATTGGAATGTGAAACCCAATGGGGAAATTTCCAACATTCCAACATTCATAAGTCTAAGAAATTTTAAGGTTTACAAGCAGTAGTAAATAATGATAAAATGCTTTGGCATGCATCATTACCAAGTCATGGTAGTGCCCAGAGCACCTACTTAAAAGCAAATCTCTGAGCCCCAGAGATGGCAAAAAGCAAAAGAGTGAAAATTTTCACCAATTCCTCTTAACTTTTTTCTGTGATTCATCCCACAGGTTTTATTTGGAAGAACAGAGATTTTATAACAAAGCTGAAAAACCAATTGCATATAGTAAACTTATTGGTCGTCTGATAGAAGCTGTTGATTTGCCAAAAGAGTTAGCCATGATCCATTGCAGGGTACATACTTATGGCAAGGTCAGGATATCCCTAGGAAACCAAAGAGCAGATATAATAGCCAAATATGCAGCTAGATTTGGTCCCTACTATGTGCTGAATCTTTCCCTGGTAGAAAAGCATGATCTTACTAAGGCTTACCATGGAGATGAGGTTCAGCCATGGAAAAAACATCTAGGGGCTAGATTAGTTAAAGGCATCTGAATAGCTCAAGGAGGGAAACAGATTCTCCCCAGAAAATTATACCAACATCTGTGCAATGTGATTCATTCCAAAGGTCATTATGGAGTACAATCCATTCTAGATGTGGTACAAAGATTCTGGACAGCTCCAGAGATTTCACCAAATGCTATCAGAATTTATCAGGCATGTGACATATGTAGGAAATTTAATCAAGGTCATTTTAAGAACATAGCATTGAAAAGCAGACCTCTAAGTTATATGCCTTTCCAATGTCTGCAAATAGACTACATAAACATGCCTAATGACAAAGGATTCAAATATGCATTGGTTATTGTGGATAGATTAACAAGATGGGTTGAGGCATATCCGACTAGAAAAAATGATACAGCCACAGTAGTGAGATCTTTACTGAAAGAAATAATTCCTAGGTATGGCATTCCTGGCACCATAGACTCGGATCAAGGGACTCATTTCACCTCTCAGATGCTGCAAGAAGTATATAAGAACTTGGGTATAAAAAGCAGTCTACATGATGTATATAGACCCCAGAGTTCAGGCCAAGTTGAGAGAATGAATAAAGAATTGAAAACATCCATAGGAAAACTTTGTTCCAAAACCCACTTAAAATGGACAGACACTATTCCTTTAGCATTGTTTCAGCTAAGAATAAGACAGAGAGGAGACTTGCACATATCTCCATTCAAGATGTTATACAGTCAACTTTTATGGCATGGTAGAACTGCAAAAGCATCATATATATCCATGTTAAAAGGAGAATGCCAACTTCATTCCTATTTAGTAGAAATACAAAATAGGTTGGAGGAATTGAGGAAGCTAGGATTGTTAGTGCAACAGGTGCCACTGGATTTTTCATTACATAATATAAAACCAGAAGACAAAGTATCTGTGAAAAATTTTAATAGAGAGACATCTATAGAGCCAAGATGGATAGGCCCTCTAAACATGATTATGATTACTCCCATGTATATCAAAGGGTCTGGGGAAGATTAGTGGTATCATGCATCGCATGTAAAACAGCATTATTCCCATAATATTACCAGCAATGTAGAAGAGCAAGGAGTTACATCCTGAATCTGAAGTATTGCTAATAGTCCTAACAATATCTTAACAATTGTCCCTATAAATGGAAATCAATACATGAGAATAAAAGAAGAATAACAAAATGAAAGCGCTGTACACAACAACACAATAAAAACAACAACACAAATGAGAGAAATGAGAATACAAGATAAAACAGAATATAAGCACTAAAAAACAATGATGAAATAGTCCCAAATATGAAAGAAAATAGCTCCAATAAGAAAATATCTCTGCTAATAACAACAATAATTAATACTGAAACAAGGTTAATTAACAAAGAAAACACATCTCTGCAAAAAAAAAATATTACCTCATATATAATTCTATCTATGCCATCAAGAAAATAGGAACCAAAGAGTAAAGGAAAATTCTATCTCCAAGAAAAATTCAAAAGTCAAAACAATCTCCTAATATAAATATCTCAAAGAAGCCAAATCTCCATGAAATAAAATCCCATGATAATTAAACATCAAAGGATAAAAGACAATATCACATTTCAAAATTATAAGACATATCTTAAAATTTACTTAGTACAGCACATTACATACACCCATACATGAAGATTATCACATGGGAAAAGCATACATCCATTCATGAAGAATCAAACCATTAAAGATTGACAGGCATACATGAAGAATTCAAATTTCCATGCACATGCAAACAAGAAAAAAATCAATCTTACACACAGGCATAGAATGATCTTACACACATGTATGTTCCTGTATGTTAAAGAACACAGGACTTCAATCAAGGTGAAACAACAGACAGCACATGTAACCTGAACAGATAAAGAACCCAAGACATGTATGTTTCTTACAATCAAAACCAAGGACATGGAAAGACTTTGAAATCTAGAACTTATAGTGATAAGGTCATGTAAGAATTCATCCTACATGTTAACTTCACACATAGGTACATGCATATACAATCACATATAAGCACAATGTGGAAAGAAATCTCATGGATGGGGTAAGTATGTAACATCTCATAACTAGAACACACACAAAAATTCATACTGATATAATTTTGAGTTTCTGTGAAAAGCTCAAAGGAAAAAAATCTTATCTGCATGAACTTCGAACAGAACTCACATGCAAATGTATCATAATTGTACATATGTAAAATTTGTACAGACAGAACCATGTACATTTGTAAAATACTAATGAAACTAACATTCTAACAATATAATTTTAAGTTACTAACATTTCTAATGGCTAACACACAGAGTAAAATTAGATAAGGCAGTTGAAATTCTAGATAGATTAGGGAAAGATTGATATCATATTTAAGATAAGTTACATAGTTGTTTTAGGAATTGATATTGTTTATAAAAGTCTTACTTAGAACAGGTTATAGTTCATTAGGAAATAAGAAAGTTTACATTGTTGCTAAAAACTGTTTGAATTGTATTGGTTATTGTTTTCAAAACCATATTTCTGTATTTCATTTGTATTTTATGGCCTATTCCATTTCCCTTTAATTGCAAATCTTAAAATAGGGTTAGAGAGATTAGAATAGTAAAGATAGATTTAGATTTTTTATTTTGGGGGGTTGTAGAATACTTTAAAATAGTATAGTCTCATAGCTTAGACAAAAGAAATTAAGAGATAATAGGTAAGTATGAGAAATGGAGTACAGAATTTCTGGTTGAAAGTCTGCCAAAGACAGAAATGAGAATATTTGTGATTGAAGAAAATTGGGCATAGACAGGAACACATGATCTGCAGATCATCGGGGGAGGTGAGAGAGAGAGTTCCACAGAAGTTTGAAGGAGGGACAGTTGGACCCCCCAGCTGCCTGGACTTCATTATTCTTCTGCCTGAAGGTGGTTTGAGGACAGACCACTTCATCTCCTCTCTGGCCATTCCCTTACTACTTCTACTGTGAACTGAAGGAATAGTTAGTCTTGCCCAGAAGAGACCCTGACAGAGTTGTTGCCATCTTGCCTCTGAGGAAAATATTTCATTTCTTTCTTTTGAAGAGACTTATTTCAAAGCCTTCAAACTTACAATTCAAAAGAATAGGGAAACCTTTTTATCTTTTCCCCAACCTCATCACTATTCCCTTTCCCCCCAAAAGAACAAAAGAATAGAAGATCCTTTCACTAAAGAAATTAGTTTCAAGAATTATTGTTACTAGAGAGAAGAATTAATTTAGCATCTGTGAAGAAACCCTCCATTAGATTGATTGGTGAAGGAAGGACAGGAAGTAGAGAGGGGAGGGGCCCAAGATTCAGCCTCTCTCATTTGCTTACTTCCTGGTGTAACTTCTTTTGATTTCCCAATTATATCTCACAAACTTCCCTCTCTAGTATGTGATAATTAAAATGTTTTTGGAGCAAAGGAAATATATAACAATTATGACCGCTGAAATATGTTTTCTACTGTGTCTTGGGTTTATATAAATATAAGATGGTCGCCAGGGAATATATTCCCAATTTATGAATATGCCCAAGCCAACTGGGTTTTATAGAGAAATTTAATTTATAATACACTGATTAATCAATAGAAAAAGAGAGAAAGTAATAAAGGAATAAGAATGAATAAATCAGTCAGTTGGTTTTATCACTCACCCAAGATCTCTCTAGGTAAGGCTTCTCATGCCAACCTCAGGCTCCACCTTCAAGAGAACCTCCTTTCAAGAAATGTTCCAGATAATTCTCCTCCATCAGAGCCAGCCTTCTCTCCTGGTCCTCCAACAGAGCAACCTCCTCAGTCCTCCTTCAGAGCCACCTCACTCAGAGCAAAACCTCCTTCCTCTCTCCTCAGACTCCACTATCTTTAAGGAAACCATCTAAGTCCCCTCCCCTCAGTTCTCACATCTACCAATCACTGTCGATGTCTCCCCTGTGCCAATGGTGGCTCTAGCTTAACCCAGGACCGCCCAGAGGTCTGTTTCCTTTGCACATGTCTGTTGTAGGTCATATTCTCAAATAATTAAATCTTGATCTATGCTACAGCCCTTCCTAAATCCTGTTAGACTGAGTAGGGTGGAGATTGTAAGTTCCAAGACCTGGTTCTGTCATTCCAAGTATCTCTATTGTATCAATTCTAAAATCAATCATGACTCAAAGAACTTCCTGTTCTATGCTTAAGCATAGGTCAAAGCCCTTTCCATTGTTTAGCAAAAGGTTTCTGTCCTAAAGTAGTCTTAAGTAGGGAGGAGAAGGATCCTCCCATGCCAGGGGGTTTCACATTCCAATAGAGTTCTTACTATCAGTAGGAAATTTTTTCCAAGTATGAAATTTCCCAATGGTGAAATTTCCAACATTCATAAGTCTAAGAAATTTTAAGGTTTACAATCCCCCCTGATGATCTTTGGGAGACTAGTCTCCCCATTGATCATTTAACGTAATCATTTTGTAGTTCTAAACGCACTTCTAACTATAGATATACACAATATTCAATTTTCTAAGAGAAATTAGAATAGTGAGAGAGGACATAGAAAAGAAAAGAAAGCAAAACCAATGTTTTGCTAGGCACATTGACAGAAAGCCAAATTAGGGGCAGTCCCTTTTGGCATAAATGTGTACAATTACAATAAATGTTCAATCAAAAGTTCAGTCCAATCAATCATATCCAAAGTTCATTCTTCATCTTCTTGATGAAGTGTAGGTTTTCGGCATCTTTCTGCAACAGTTCATTCTCTGGATATAAAAGTTTCAAGCTTATTTCTTGAAGATCTTTTCTCGAACAAAATCAAATCTTGAATTTTTACAAAAGTACAATCTTAAACAAAATTCAAAATTCTTGGATTTTTATAAAAATACAATCTCAAACAAAAAAATTCAAAAATAAAAAAATTCTTAGATTTTAAATTAAAATACAAGTACAATATCTAAGAGAGATCTGATCTTAGTTTAGAAGCCACTATAGGACATAGAAAGTTTTTAAAGGAAGAAAAGCATACTGTCAACAACCATCTGAAAGAATGCTCCAAATAACAATAGGAGAAATACAAATGAAGACATCTCCCAGACACCAAATTGGCAAATATGGCAGAAGATAAACATGGAAAAGTATTAAAAGCACAGTAGAAAAACAAACCAACTGTTGGTAGAGCTATACATTAATCCCACTATGCTGGAAATATAGTCCAAAAGTCACTAAACTGTAATATATATCCTTTAATCTGGCAATACTATTATTACACACATATCCCCAACAATGTTTAATACAAAAGACAAGTTTCAAAGATTCTGGAGACAGTTTGACCTGCCTCTCAAAAGCTTATTGTTAAATTCTCATTGTGAGTACATATATATATATATATATATATCTTGGAGGTCATTGAACACTACAAATCAGGTTTTGACTTATAGTTTTCTTGATTTCTAGGTTTGAGAAAGTGACGAAGAAAATGTTAATAATTCATATTAAACTTAAAAGTGTGTGGCAAACCATTTCAGCATCTTTGTCAAGAAAATCCCAAATGGAATCATGAAGAATTAGACACTTGAAAGAATGGGGAGGAAAAGTGTATTGTATTTAGATTTCTTTCAGAAGACCAATTGTTAAAGATTTTCCAGCATACCAGTAGAAAAATTCCACCTATACTAAAATATTAGCCACTTTTTGTCATAGCAAACAAGTACACACAGAACAGATATCCATTATTTGGGGAGGGGTTAACAAATTGTGGTATAGAAATGCAACATATTACTAGTATGGTATAGACATGATGAATATGAAGAATTCAGAGAAACTTGGATAGTCATATGGAATGGAAGCAAAACAAAATAAGCAGAACTAATAAGAGGAGCTCTTATCTTTCATAGGACTTGACCAAGATCCTAAATAAGGGACTTTGGGAACTATAAAATTGTGTATACCCTTTGATTCCATGATACCACTACTAGATTTGTATCAAAGAGAGTAAAGAAAAAGGAAGAAGTAAGAATCTCTTGTATCTACTCACTTCACTTTATATCTGTTCATATAAATCTTCCCAGGGTTTTCTGAACTCTGGCTCATTTCTTATAGCACAATAGTATTCCATCACAATCATGTGCTGCAACTTATTCAGCCATTCCCCAAATGATGGGCCTCCTTTCAATTTCCAACTCTTTGGTACCACAAAAAGAGCTATTGTTAATATTTTGTACATATAGGATCTTTTCCTTTTTCTTTGCTCTCTTTGGGATATTGCTGAATCAAAGGGTATGTAAAGCTTTATAGCCCCCAAAATCCCTTAATTGAGATGTTAGTCAAGATCTGGTAATGGAAAAGGGCTCTCCTTGTTTATTCACCCTCAACAGTACCTAAGGCAATTTATCTATGGAATGATGCATTGGCTCAAAAGAAATGACAAAGTGTTCAGGATCTTCTAGACCCTAAACTGATTCAGAAGTGACATTGATTTTATGAGAAGGAATGCTATCCACATCTAGAGAACAAACTGTGGGAGTAGAAATGCAGATGAAAAACATATGATTTATCATTTGTTTCTATGGGTGTATGATTTGGGGTTTTGGTTTTAAAAGATTGCTCTATTACAAAAATGAATAATATGGAAATAGGTTTTGAGTGATAATACATGTATAACCTTACTCCATATCTACTTTTCTTATGACCCCATTGTATCTGGGCAACCTCCAATTAGATATTATTTCAATCTATTGACCTCATCTTTATTCCCTTCTTCAATGATGGAGACATTTTTAGTGGAATATAACATGGAACATATAATTGGTTAAGTAACAATCCCATCCATAAAGATCAACACATATATTGTTAACTATATGGTTGGAGTGAATATTTAATTGGTTGCCAGGGATTTAATTTCTAAATCCCAAAAATGAATTACTAAAGTAAAATGGAATTTATGGTAGTTAATTTTTACAATAGAGGGAAGATATTAAGGAAGAGAGAAAAGGGGGGGGGAGAGAGAGAGAGAGAGAGAAAGAGAGAGAGAGAGAGAGAGAGAGAGAGAGAGAGAGAAGAGATGTAAAAAATGGACTCGAATCCAGGATGTCAATCCCCAGAAATCCTTGCTCTACTTCCCCAGAGTGCTTTGTAATCTCACTGGGTTCTCACCTGGGCTGAGAACAAAATCATTATTTAGAGAGTCTCCCCCCACGGCAGGTGCTTCTTTTTTTCCTGTTGCAGCTTCCAAGCAGTTGCATCTCTTTTGATACTGTAGGTGAGGTTGTGTCTAGGCCTCTCTGGGCCTAGACACGTGTTTTCTTATTTTGTATTTTCTTTAATCCTTAATATTTAATAAAACCTCTAAAAATATAATACTCCTTGCAGAGAGAAACTAATTTCTACCTGCCTCAGTATCCCCAAAATTTTAATCTTTACAGAAAGGCGAGAGAAAGAGAGAGAGCAAGCTCAGGCTTCCTCTGAGCCAGATAGAAATTCTAAGGCCTCAGCCAGGGGAAAGGAGTCTCAAGATAATGAGCCTTTCCTGGAGGCTCACACCTCCAGAAAGGGCAAGGAAGGAAGTCAGCCTTTACACTCACCACGTTGTCAGTTCAATCAGCAGATTCTTTTATCAGCCTCAACTCCAAGTGACTTCACTCCAAGTGACTCCCTTTAAGTCTGTCTTCACTGTAAGTCTGAGTGTCTGTCCTCTGTGTGTCTGTTACCACTTTTAAATACCTTTTTCTCTTGTGTCACTTCCCCTAAATTTTTACATCTACCAATCACAGCTGATGCTCCACTCCAGGACTGCCCACTCTTTCACACATGGGTCACAGACCTCCCACTCAATGTATGAAATAGATGTTCACATCTTTTTGTGGTTAAAATCCAAAATGGATAGATCTCCATACTCAACTTTAAATACTGTGCTTTACACTTTGGGGATTAAGTACCTCCATTGTTACAATCAGGGGAGAGCCAAATCCAATCTTTGCAATATGCAGCATCTAGAGACTCTTATCAAGCACAAGGAATTCTCTTTTAACTTGATTTTGTATTGGTGTCCTCCATCTTGATGGTGAATACCTTTAGTGAATATATGTAGTCTTTTTTTTTAATATTTTATTTGGTGTTTCTGAACATGGGGTCATTTGAACAAAATTATTTCTGCTCTTATATCTTTCAAGGAATCTTGAATTGTTTTGATATATGGATAAGAGACTCTGCGACTTCCGGTTAAGATGGCGGCTTAGAGAAAGCTAAAGCTCAGATCTCCTGAAAACCCTTCCTGACCGATCTCAAACTATAAGCTCCTAAGGCGCCGAAACTCAAAACGATCAACAGCACAGACCCTGGGAACCCTCCTCCTGGACCTGGACCCGGATCAAAAGGTACGGCTCCCCTTAAAAGCCAGAACCCGAGATCCCTCGGACCTCAGGGGTAGGAGCGCAGAGTCCAAGGCTCCCGGAAGCCGCAGCCGGCGGGGCTCAGAGAGCAGGGTCCTCAGAACAACAACCCTCAGGGCCTTCTATCCGAGTCCTAGTGAAAGTCACTGCCTGGAGCAAGACAGCCTCACGGGCTGGATCCTGCTATCCAAGTCTCAGTGAAAGTCCCTGCCCTCGGAGCTTGGGTTAGCTGCAGCCCATCCCCCCGCAGGCCGATGAAACAGCCTCACGGCCAGCGATTCTGAAGGCAACTTCCTGAAAGCAACGTGGTCCGACCCTTCCATTCCAGTTCCAGTGAGGCATATTCAGTTTAACCCAGGGAAAGCTCATAGAACCATCTGCCCAGGACTAAAGCCTCTGAACACCAGACAGAGACAAGAAAAGCTAATCCTCCACATTCAGAAATGGCAAACTCCACAGAACCACAGAAGCCCCAAAATACCAAGAAAAATAAGAAGAAAGGGGCGACTTTGGACACATTCTATGGAGCCAAAATACAAAATACAGAGCAGATAGGAGATAATATAAAAGAAAATGCTCCAAAACCTTCCAAAGGAAATGGATATATGGATAAGACTCCTTTTTGTAATAAAGCCTATGTGCCAAGGGGTTTTTAACCAGGTCTCTGGAGAGATTTCAGGAGGTCAGTGAATTTGGATGGAGGGGAAAAAATTTGCATCTTTATTTTCACTAGTTTGGTTTCCTTTGTGCTCCTATTTGGATTTTATTTTATCATTTTAAGAACATTCTTCTGAGAAGGGGTCATAAGCAAATTATTAAAGGGGTAGATGATATACCAAAAAATGTTAAGAAGTCCTTTCCTGATTTAAATGCTTTTTCATAATCAACAAACAATAGAGTAAAATTTAAAATTTGTCTACATCTTTCAGTTAATTAATGGGAAAAAAATAGTCAGCATTGACTACTGCATGTCAAAAATCTATGCTTGGTATATAGGTGACTCAGTGGATAGAGAGCCAGAGAGCCTGGAGAAGGGAGGTCCTGGGTTCAAATCTGACCTCAGACACTTCCTGCCTGTGTGACCCTGGGCAAGTCACTTAACCCCATTGCCTAGCCTTTAGCATGCTTCTGCCTTGAAACCAATACACAGTATCAATTCTAAGATGGAAAGTATTGGTTTAAAAACTAAACAAAACAATCTATGTTTATTCTTTCCTAATACCCTGATTAAGGATGTCCATGATTCATATACATATATGTATATATGATTATCATAAAGATTTGTATATAGGTGGGAGAGGGGACACAGATTGGTGGTTATTGGTGTTCTCTCAGGCCCCTTTTTTGGTATTAATAAGTGCTGAGATTCCCCCACATATGCCATGCCTTTGGCATCTTCCCCTTCCTTCTAATATTTTATATTCCTTAATACTACCCACAATTATATTTTCTCAGCACTAATTGCCTCTATCTACACTCTGCCAAATGTGTCTGATTTTTCCATTTTTGATCTTTTCAGTGTCATTTCTACCCCTTCCATAAACACACTTAGGACTGATGTTATGGTCCAAGTGTAGCAGTTCCATTGTCTTCAATGTATAGCAGTTAAAAATTAGTTTCTCTGCTAGAAGTATTATATTTATGAAGTTTATTAAAGATTAAGAATTTAAGACAATACAAGTAAGAAAACACGCGCCTAGGAGGGCCGAAAGGCCCATTCAATTCCACTTACATCATGAGAGATGCATCTGCTTGGAAATGGAAATAGGAAGAGACCTCAGTAGGCTTTTACAGCCAGTTAAATAGAAATTTTGATCCCGCACAAGTGGGAACTCAGGTGAGACTAGAGGGCATCCTGGGAACTAGAGCAAGAACTTCTGGGGATTGAAGTCCGGGGTTCAAATCTCCATTTTTACAAATGAAGAAAATGGTGTGTTATAATGGTTTTTACAAATCTTTTCCATTTTTTCTTGTTCGTTTGTTGACCTTCCATTTTCATTCTTGGGATGACTGCTTAGTTGTATATCATGCTAAGCTTCATTTAAATTTGATTAAGGAACTTTCCTTTACTACTTCTCTCTTCCATATGAAATGATACTGCTTGAAATTGTTCATTGTGTTGTATGACAACATTCCTCCAGTGGAGAAGCTTGCCATTTTGTGCCAGATCGTTGATATGGGGGAGGAAGGGATTTGCCCTGATATGTGTTGACATATACTCCATTTGGCTTGGTATTCCCAGGTTGCTGAGCAACAGCAGAAACAACCTTTTGGGGGTTTACAACACTTGACATGCTGCCATGGTGCTCTATATTCTATTGGTGAAACTTTTCCGTTCGAGTGCCCAGAGGACAAATTCAAACTGTGAGCCCCAGAATCCCTGAAGAAAGTTGAGGCAGAAAGAGCTTCCTTTGAGAGACTGGATAGAGGGATGGGGCATGCAAAAAATGTCATGGAATGGAGCACTTACCCAAGTGCCAGCTCTGCACGCGTGCCATGTCTTCCTCAATGCTGCTCTCTAGCTTCTGGTGAGACATCCCACTTGACCACTAAGGAAGTCTCAAGAGCGAGTCCATTACCACAGATTAAAATGGTCTTTCTATGTACCCTCTCACCCTTATATAGCTGACATTAAAGAACACTAGAATGGGCTGTAAAAAACTCAAATAAAGTGAATGTTAGAAAGCCAATCCTTCCAAGTGTAGGGGAGTGTATGACAGGCAGCAGGCATCTTAATGCAGTCTCTCCTTTGGTTAAGACGCAGGGGTTAGATGAGTGAATAACCATAGTTAGTTGGAATGGTAAAGCTTTACAAAGACTTTAATATCTTCCCAGTCCACTTGGGGACCATCTTGTGCCTTACAATGGCTCCATGGTGGTGGAACTCTCCCATTCTATCCCTCTAACATAGGTGGTGGCCAGCAAGCAATATAAGGGAATATCTACCAATGGGCCTCTCAGATATCCGTGGAGATCACTTATCTGCTCTCACAAGGGTGTGCTCCCTGTTCTACTTGCACTACACATATTATATGCTCAGAATATTACAGTGCCAGCTCATGTAAGTTCATGCCCTGCCAGGCAGGTAGATGGTATGACTGGCAGAGCACTTGACCTGGAGTTGGAAAGATCTGAATTGAGCCTCAGCCACTGACTAGCTGTGTGACCTTGGGGGCATCACTTAACTTCTGTCTGTCTCAGTTTCCTTATCTGTAAAATGGGGTTAAGGGTAAGACTTACCTCCCAGGGCTGTTGTGAGGATAAAATGATTAAATATTTGTAAATAACTTTGCAAACCTTAAAGTGCTATGGAAATGCTATATGACATCCTCCTCTTCCTCCTTGTCCTCATCTCTTAACTATAGAGAAAGCTCATGTGTTACCAGTTTTCCCAGCAAAGTAATCCAATATTTAAATTGTCCAGCAGGTGGTGCTATATTCAAACCGCTAGCTAAGTGGTCTCGGAGCTTTTCTGGCCCACTTGTAAAAAAAAGCTTCTAGTGCTTCAGTCACATGGTTCTAAGTGCTTGGACAAGGAAAAGCTAGCTGGGTTTGGGACTTAGTCCAGGGGACGAGTGATTAAATAGTGTTCAGAATTATTTTTGAAAATTTGAAGTCAAATGAGATAATTGTAAGGCACTCCTGCCACATAGTAAACACTATACCGATGTTAGCTGCTGTTTTATAATAGCTGTTATTAGTAATTACATATTAGAGACCCAGATATTATTAGCTATCTAATTTTATATTACAATAATAGCTAGTATTAGTTCTTGTAAAATAGGAAAATTTACTACTCCATTCCCATTCCGAAACTATATTTTCCTTTCTAGCAAACAACTCTTTAACATGATGAAATACAGGCAAACAACAGGCTTGACTAGATAATTAATTAAATTTTTTTTTCGGTTACATGTAGAAACAATTTTTGACATTTGTTTTCTGACATTTTGGGGTTCAGATTTTCTCCCTTCCCACCTCCCCTCCTCCACCCCTGGTGGGTTTATATATATATATATATAAAACTGATACAGGTTATAACAGTACTTTCATGCAACACATATTTCAACATTTCTCATGTCAGACCACAGAATTTTTTAGGCAAAGTAAAAATGAGAAGAAAAGGATTAAGAATGCCCTCAGACATGGGAAATCATATGGCGGAGTCTGGGAATAGACCAACATCTCACACTGTATACCAAGATAAGGTCCACGTGGGTATGTGATCTAAACATAAAGGGTAATACCATAAACATACCATAAACAAATTAGAGGAGGCATAGAATAGCCTACGTGTCTGATCTATGGAGAAGGGAAGGCATTAGGACCAAACAAAAGCTGACATGAAGCTGATGACTCCTGTGTCTCTGTGTCTATTTTCTCTCTTTCTGTCCTTACCACCTTAATCTTTAACCCTTCCACCCATATTCCCTCAGTTCCCAGCTTCCCTTTCAGGTGCTCAACCCACATAAGAATATTCTTGTAGCTACAGGATGTCTACAATCTGCATGCCCTCGAACAGATCGTGCCATTCCTGAGTAACTCACAAATCAATTTCCCCTGTCAGAACTTCCATATGCCCCTCAGATCCCAATAGAGATGAGATCTCTGCCACTCTGGTAAAAGAGAGAGGGAGGTGTTAGCAGTGTAAGCATTGTGTGCTGTATATTTGGAATGCTTGATAAGTATTCTTATAGAAGATGAGGGCAAAGGGATGAGGAGGCTGTCCAAGTGTTATTACACATATCTATTGTTAGTCTTTTGTTTCCAAAGAGTACTGATGACTTCATGGGTGATATCTTAATTTGCTCCTGGATTCAATTGAAGTGAGACAGAGTTGCACAAAGTCATCAGCCTCACTTTCTCTTCTATAGTCAACCAAGCCCAGTGGCAAGACAAGTCAGGACAACTGGCAGTGGCCCAGGGTGCAGTGGATGACCACGGCATCTTTGAAGTTGACCTAGCTCTAGGTGCTCCATAGAGCCTGATTTGGCCGCCTTCGTGGCTATTTGAACAGATTGTTCTCATCCTTCCGTTCCTCTGGTGGAAGTCTTCACACACTTGGAGTAGACACTCCCCTAACTCACTGATGGGTTTGAAGTGTGTCAGTTATCCTCCACCTGGTTTAGGTCCAATTGCTAAGACAATTTTATTGGGGTCTGGCCACTGAGCATGCTACAGCTTCATGGAGCCACAGGTGAGAGTTGGGTGACAGGTAGACACCAAAGGTGGATGAGCAGCCCTGAAAAGGGTTTGACAAGTTCTCACTCTAGAGGAGCTGTTCCTCCCTGAATACTCCGTACACTACTACAGATACCTATGATGCCTAAAAACAATGATGGCAAAGAAAGGGAGAATATGAAGAATATCTATATCAACAGGAATTAATTGCTGTTTGAAAGTTAATTCATGATGTGTGAGATATCAAAGATTGATCAGTATTGCTAAATAATATATATAATCTCATTGTTTTCTTTTAAGATGTTCTTGATCACATATATGATAAGAAAGGGGTGGAATGTATTAGGGAAAGTTGTGATATTCAATTTATCATAAATATTCTATTGTTGTGCTTGTAACTGTAATTCTACCTCTGAGATAGTGTATCAACCTGTACTTTAACTCACAATTTAGGTTCCCAGAGGATTATTGCTACCTTGGATGCTAGGAGTAATCCAATGGGCTATTCCTCCTGCTCTAAGCTCATGAGCCCCCACTCTTCTGCTTCTCATGAACAAACAGAGAGAGTAAATTTAATTAGCTTTTATTTTATTTATTTATTTTTTTAAACCCTTATCTTCCATCTTGGAATCAATACTGGGTATTGGCTCCAAGGCAGAAGAGTGGTAAGGGCTAGGCAATGGAGGTTAAGTGACTTGCTTAGGGTCACACAGCTGGGAAGTATCTGAGGCTAGATTTGAACCTAGGACCTCCCATCCCTAGGTCTGGCTCTCAATCCACTGAGCTACCCACCTGCCCCCTAATTAGCTTTTAGGAAAGGCATTTAATAAAATAGTATGGTTAAAAACATTCCCCTCAAAACCTGGCTCCCCACACAACATTCTTGGAAAGGGTGGGTTGACATTTTAAGTATGATGTTGAGACAGACATTGAGATGGGGAGGGAACTCCCTTCTCTGCAGTGATTACATTCTAGAACTTCTGTGATTATATTAATTGCAAAGGTGGATGCAAAAATTAATTTTGACCAGTGAAGGAATTTCCCTTCCCCCATGTATTTTTATTTTCCCTTGATACTCCATTACTTAGAACTAGGCATTGGTTTAACTAATTGATCAGAGTTGTCATAGAAGGATTTTTCATAAGAAGAGAATAAATTTTGTCAACCGTTTGGTTAAGTGCAACTTTGGGAAGTACCATTTGGAAGCTGCTGTGGCCAAAATGAAGACTATAAGAATTTAGTTGGACATTAAGACTGAAAAGGCACTGAGTCAGAAGTTGTTGATAAATGTAATCTCGGGCCTTAAAAACCAATTAAAATTTTCTGTACCTTTAGAGACAGGCAGACTGGACTCTGAACCTGCACAGGAATCCTAGATGAAAAATTTGCACAATCAGTTGGTACATGTGATAACCAACTCTGGCCCCAAGAGACAGCACAACTTCAGAATTTGTGGCTTCAGGCAATTTCAACATGAACTGTGGCGAAAAGGCAGCAGTGCCATTGCAGTGCTAACTTCCCAGGCAAGGCACCAGATGAGTTGTGACCACCAGATCGGAGTAGGAAGTCAGTGCTTTCTCTGTGGTCCAATTCAACCTCCAACCAAAGAAATACAATAACTGGACTTGGCCACAAAACCATGGTTATGCATCAGTTTTTGCTCTGATGTATTATTGAAACAGGAAGACAGAGGCTGCAGAACAGCCTGTTACTTGCTCATATCTCTTGAGGTCTATTAGAAGGGAATTTGTGACTTCTAACTGGACAATGTGGCTGTCTCAATGAACTCAGGCTACTCAGTTCCCTCACATATTACAAGAAAAACCTGAAATTCATTAATAGGCTAAGTAACTACCAAGAAATCTAATGAGAAACCAGTAGCTTCTTCCATTCCAGAACTGTACGAAAAGTCAGCCAGAAAGCAACAATGATGGAAATAGGAAAATGTGCCACCAGCAAAGTTGGAGCCAACCCAGACAAGCCCAGTTTCCATTGTCAAGGGATGAGAAACACCTTTCAGTAAGACCTGAGGGCATTCTTCCTCCCCCATATCCTCAAGAATGTCCAAAAGCTCCAAGGTGGGGCTCTTAGAAGTCCCAGGGAATAGCAGTAGCAGGATTCAAACCAGGACACCCTAGGAAACAAGGAGCTTTGAAGTCCCACTTTGTCTTAAAATGCCATAGAGGGTCCTGGAGGTCCAGTGCTCTGAACCTAAGAGATGTATGTAAGGGAGACTAACCGGAAAGGGTAGTCAGTGCAGTAACTCAGAGGACTCAAGTTAAGAATAAACAGGGCAGATAATCTCATTCAAATGTTCTTCTTCAAGTATTAAATCTGTATGAACAACTGTGAAAACTTGATTCCTGTAAGCAATGTAATGATGTGGGACAATCCTGAAAGACCTATGCCAGGAAATGCTCTCCACCTCCAGAGAAAGAGCTGGTGGAGTTGCCTTTCAAATCAGTGTATTTAGGGGTTTATATTGGGGTTTGGGTTATGTATGAGTGTGTTCTTACAACAATGACCATATATGGAAATGTTTTGTATGATAATAAAAATAAAAATTTAAAAAGTATTAAATCTGTACCTGATATTCTCATCATTTTGCTGTTCATTGCCATGTAGGTGTAAAGATTAAAATTTAGAGGAGACTAAGGCAGGTAGAAATTAGTTTCTCTCTGCAAGGAGTATTATATTTTTAGAGGTTTATTGAAGATTAAGGATTAAAGAAAATAAGAATAAGAATAAGAATAAGAAACACGTGCCTAGGCCAGAGAGGCCTAGATAAGACCTCACCTACATTACGGAAAGAGCAACGTGTGCCCCAAAATGGAAGTCCAAAAGAGCCCACAAAAGCCTTTGCGATCAGGTTAAATCCCTTCTCGATCTTGGCCCACCTCAGAATTCCGTGAGACTACAAAGCATTTTGGGGAAGTGGAGCAAGGGCTTGTGGGGATTGAAGTCCAGAGTTTGAGTCTATTTTTACATAGGTCTTTACAAGTTTGTTTTTGTTTTTTTAAATTGGCCTGCTCATTGTTTCTTATTGTGCAGTAATATTCCACTGCAATTATCTAACACAATTTATTTATCCATTCCCCAATCGATGGGCATCCTATTGGATTCTAGTTTTTTGCCACCACAAAGAGAGATGCTATAAATATTTTGGGGTTTGTAGATTCTTTTCCTTTTTCTTTTTTTTTTTTAAAACACTTACCTTCCATCTCGGAATCAATTGATTCCAAGGCAGAAGAGTGGTAAGGGCCAGGCAATGGGGGTTAAGTGACTTGCCCAGAGTCACACTCCTGGAAAGTGTCTGAGGTCAGATTTGAACCTAGGACCTCCCATCTCTGGGCCTGGCTATCAATCCACTGAGCTACCCAGCTGCCCCCTCTTTTACTTTTTCCTTGATCAGACATTTTTGATGAAACAAAAGCCTAAGGTAGTAACTTTGAAATACAAATACCAGTCAAGAAAAATTAATTTATTTGAGCAATTGGAAGAGTTTGTTATGATATAGTGCTAACATTCTAAGTAGTAAAAGAAACAAATGTCCCTCTAGAACTTTAATGTCTTTGAAGAATATTGAGAGAGTTAAAGAAGAAAAATAAAAAACCTGAGGTGGATTAATTTTATTCTTTTTTTTTAATTAAAATATAAAACCTCCCGGCCTGCGAGAGGTTTCAAGGAAGGAAAATAGAAACAGGATAGAAGTTTTGGATTCTGCGAAGGGCGTGAACGAGCCGGCTTTAGAGATGTAAATAATCGAGTCAGTAATCAATTATTGAGCAGCCACAGCCTGCTCCGACCACTGGACGTTACTACTCAGGCTATTCCCATCCAATGATCTCAATTTAACACTGCACTGGTCAGAGGATAATGCTAGCTCAGAAGGAAAGGAGATCAGAAACTAGAGGAGGTAGATAATGCTAGGTATTAGCAGACCAAAGGCCAGGCCTCAGGGAGAAAGATAGAGAGGAGAGAGAAAGGGGAGAAGTTGTTCCATTGCAAACCTGTCTATGTCCTCCAAGTGCTCGAGCTGGCTGTGTCTTGTTCCCCTTATTCTCTTTGATATACAAATGAGTTCAATACATATTGATCAGTTACATGATGCCTCAATACATATGGATGAGTTACCTAGTGTATTGCCATTGGATAATTGCAACTTATGACAAGGTGAAGGTGGGGTTATTATCTTCAGGTGAGTGAGACAGGAGGAAGCAAGGTTTCGTGCCTAAACTTCAGCCATGCTGGGAATAGAGCTCATTGCCATGCGCAGGATG
The DNA here is from genome assembly GCF_027887165.1 of Monodelphis domestica. Lineage (NCBI taxonomy): Eukaryota > Metazoa > Chordata > Mammalia > Didelphimorphia > Didelphidae > Monodelphis > Monodelphis domestica. The sequence continues at coordinate 461,243,314 of NC_077227.1, read as the reverse complement.
GCCATGTGCTCACTCACAATCCTTGTCTCTCCATAACACCTATGGGCTGGACTGCTACAAAATACATTTTATTTTCCAAATAACATGTAATCATTTTCAACATATGTTTTCCAAAATTTTAAAATCCAAATTGGTTCCCTCTCTCCCTCCTTTCCCTCCATCATCCCAGAAATGGTAAGTAATTTGATCTGGTTTATACATGTATTATTATGCAAAACATTCTTCCATGTTGTAAGAGAATACTTATGTAGAAACAAAACCCTAAAATAAACTAATGTGGACGATCTACTTTGTTCTGCTGCCGGGAGCCATCAAAGACCATGCTGTTTGATATGGTCCACGTGGACTACAAAGCAGCCCCCAGGAAGGATGGAAACACTCACTGAAATCCCCCTAAGTAACTTTCCTTATTAACATCCCCTTATTATTAGAACTTCTATGATTATTATTCTTACTTGGCGCCAGGAAAAATAGATGAGAGCAACATGCTTGCAGGGTTAATACATTTTCCATCTTTGTCACTTTAGTCAATATTGGTATGAAGTGATACGTCAGAGTTGGTTTGGTTTTTTTTTTAAACCCTTACCTTCCATCATAGAATCTACTGTGTATTGGTTCCAAGGCAGAAGAGTGGTAAGGGTTAGGAAATGGGAGTTAAGTTAAGTCCAGGTCCTCACAGCTAGGAAGTGCCTAAAGTCAGATTTCAACCAGGACCTCCAGTCTCTAGGCCTGGCTCTCAATCCACTGAGCCACTCAGTTACCCCTTGGTTGTTTTAATTTATATTTTTCTACCTGCTTGCAATTTAGAGCATTTTTGTATATACTATTGATAGCTTTGATTTCTTCTGCTGAAAATTGCTTAGTCATAGCACTCGGCCATTTTTCATTTGGGGAATGGCTCTTATTCTCATGAATTTGACAGTTTACTATATATCTTAGAAATAAGACCTTTATCAGAGAAATTTACTGCAAATATTCCCCTTCCCCTAATTTCCTGCTTTTCCTCTCATTTTAACTGCACTGATTTTGTTTGTTAAACAAAAACAATTGTTAAGTTACAATTTTTTAATCTAAACTTTTAAATATTATATATAACCACAATAGTTTCTTTTACCTTCTACAAATCTCTCTATCTCATTTGGTCATGAACTCTTCCTCTACTTTTAGATCTTGCAGTTAATTTCTTCTATGCTTCTCTCATTTACTTATGATGAAGGACAACAAAATTATAAAGAGAAACCACTTTGAAAGACTTAAAAATCTCTAATCAATGCAAATACTGGCCATCTTAATTCTTGAAGACCAATGATGGAGCACATTAAGGTAATGGGCTCAAAATAGAGAATGAGACACATTTTTGGACATTGCCAACATGAGTATTTGTGTTGCTTAATTGTACTTGTTACAAGGTTGTTGGGGGGGGTTGTTTTGTTTTGGTTTTTTGCTATTTTAATTGGGTGGATGGGTTAAAAATAACAATGCAAAGGGCCACTGAAATATTTTAGAATGCATAGAAAGAAGTTCAAAAGGAAGCACAGCCAATCAGTACTGTTTTAAAAGAAATGTAGAATTATATACTGTTTAAAACGATCAAGTGGTACAAAATGGAGATTTACAGTATTATTATAACCCACTCTGGGTCTTCTAATAGAAATGCTCTTTATTGGGTGTTTGAGTTTATATGAATATGACTGTTATCCAACTTCAGGCTGTAATCTCAAAAATTATCACAGGGAAGCAGCAGCTTTTGTTCCCTTTCCCATAAGATTGTGTCCTAGCTACCCTTTTAGAAGACAGAATTGTGTCCCAGAGTTCTCCACCAAGGTTTTTCACCCTTGGAGAGATGCAGTAAGTGGGGTAGAAAGTGGAGATCTCTGGAGTTAGGGTATGTGGGCTGCCCTAGGTGGCTGTGATGGAGATGATGTGTATCAGATACTGGTCCTATTTATAGGAAGATCTCTCACTCAGGACCATTCTTGGCACTAACTCAGTCTTTCCTTTCCTGCCCCCCCTCCCTAAATTATAGAGCAGCATCTGACATATTGTAGGATGGGAGGTCCGTTGAGTCCTTTGTGATTGAATCTAAGACTCTCAGGCATTTCAGGGAGTCACCTGCCACAGCTCTCTCTGCCCACTTATCTCAGAGGGAGCTCTTTTTGGTCAGTTATGGTGTGGGCATTGGATCTGTGTTCCTCTCCTCCTTATCTCCTGGTGTTTAAGTTTTTCCTCGTCAGAGCTGGTTGGATCAGAGCAGGAGGGCTTTCCCCCCTTAGTCACACAACCACTATTCAGAGGATTTGGGGCTCAAGCTGGGGTGCCCAGTGGTCATGCTGCCTATTTCTGGATTAGTAAAAAAAAAAAAAAAGTTCCTGTGTTTCACTTTGCTACTGTCTTGATGTCTGACATTGGACAAATGTCTTCCTTTCTCCTGGCCTCAATTTCCTTTCTCCATAAAGCAAGGGGGTTGGACCAGTGGCTTCCAGGGTACCTTCCTGCTCCAGCATCCCAAGGGTCTTATTGACCTTTGAGACCAAAAGTGTTGTACATGCCCAACACCATTAGATGGTGCCAGAGACCATCCCTTGCCTCCTTTCTCTCTCCTTGGCCAGACATGCAAATGATACTTCTCTTAAAAAGGAACTGCTTGTGGGGAGGGCTACGGGCCAAGGAAGTTTCTGGGCTGTTGCAAGGATACCCACACAGCATTTAGCCCAGCGGTTCTCAACCTGTGGGTCGCAACCCTGGCAGGGGTCAAATGACCAAAACACAGGGGTCTCCTAAAGCCATTGGAAAATTCATATTTCCGATGGCTTTAGCCGCTAAGAAATCCCGCTAGTTTACAGCAAGATCTTGGAAAGAACGGGGACCCTGCTGCCAGTACATTGTACTAATATTAGTTACCTATCAGCAGCCCTCCCCCTATGAGGGGCGATGGATTTACCCTGTTGCCTGGAGACGGGACTCAAACAGAGACCCAGAGAGCACCCTGGTGCTGGCTCCGGAGGGGTTAAGAATGAATCCTGGAGCAGATAACTCATGGAGCGGATGACAGAGCTGAGTAACCCCAGCAAAGTGAAGCCTCAGCTCGAGCTGGAGGGAGACGACAAGAAGAAGAAGGCAGCGTCTGCAGACCCCCTCCCCAGGCAGAATTTACCTCCTGCTGTATTAATATTTCTCAACATATAATTAAATATTGTTTTTGTGATTAATCATTATGTTTAAATTATGTTTGATTTGTAGCAATGAAAATACATAATGCATATCAGGAATTTACATTCTGAATCATAACTGTAGAAAAATTACAGTTTTGAAGTAGCCACCAAAATAATTTTTTGGTTTGGGGTCACCACAACATGAGGAACTGTATTGCAGGGTCAAGGCATTAGAAAGGTTGAGAACCACTGCTTTAGCCTCTTACCTCCCCGAGGGCAAGGACTGCATTATCTTGGGCCATACCTAATCTAGAGGTGTCTGCACAAATGACTAGTTTGACATATGAAAAGAGCCTAGTTTTGAACAATGAGACATGTGAAACCCAGTGGAATTGCTGGTTGGTTCCGGGAGGGAAAGAACATGAATCGTGGAACCATGGAAAAATATTCTAAATTAATTAAATAAATTTATTTTGAAAAAGAGAAGAAAAGAGCCTAGAATAAAGGATCTGGAGACTTGGGTTCTAGTTCCAACTTTGCTACTAATTCATTAGGTGACCATGACTCCAATGCACCTCAAGTTCTTCATCTGTTAAAGGAAACCAACATTATTCTTCCTTTAGAACCAAACATCGGACACGTGACAAGGTAGAGGCAAAGTGTAAAGTGCAAACCAAACATTTATTTATTGCAAGGCACCAGGTCTGGGCTGTATCCTTCTGTCTTTCCTGGGATTGGGCCCTTTTAGGTACCCAACTCATCCTCTGTCAGCAATGGCCTGCCGAAGGAGCTAAAGAAAGGGGGTGGAGAGGGTTTCCCAGGCTGCTGGTAAAATCAAATACCTGAAATAGGGTCATTCAGCCTTGCTACCACTGATGGGGGTTATGTCATCCATTCATGAGGGTTCTATCTTGCTGCCTAGTGGTAGTGGGGAGCCCAGTGGCCAGCCTCAGCTTCCTTGTCCTTGTTTCTTCTGTAGTTTCCTCAGCCTGGGAGATTTCCAAATCCCCTGCCTTTCCTCAGCTCTCCCTTCTGAGGAAGAGGGATAGGGGATGGCGTGGGGTGAGAGAGGAAAAGGGGACAGCTCTAAGTTCTAGGGAGCCAGCCAAGAACCCCAGGGGTTTTTTTCCTTACCCTCAATGGGGAAGATCCTTGAGCATTGAGGCTAAAGGGGGGTGGGTGTATGGGTGTGACCTTAAGAGAGATTCTCTGGGCCTCAGTTTCCATCTACCTTCTGTCAAAAAGAGCAGGCAGCTGGATAGCAGTTCCCTGGCCCTAGCACCGTGGTGGAGAAGGGGAGTGGTTTGCTGTAGTTCTGGGAAAGAGGTGTGGGGAATCACAGTGGTAATGGCCCTGGTTTTGACATAGGAAAGGAAACACCGAAATGAACAGCAGCGATCTCTCTCCCCTGGACCTAGGAAAGCCATGATTTCTTCCAGCTACTCCTGGTTCCTGGCTGGAGACCTTAGTATTTCCTCTGCTTGTGGAGGCTCACTCATTGATCCGTAGTCAGCCCTGAGAGCTGGGAGGGAGAGAGTAAGGAGAAACCAAAAGGGAGAGAAAAAAAGAGCAAAACACAGAACCAGAAAGAGACAGGAACAGAGAAACAAAGAGTGAGGAAGGTGAAACAAAGACAAGAGGGTCACATACCCAACCCTGACGTCCTAGAAGGCAAGAGAGTCTTGGCCAGAGGACCAAAGGATGAAGGTGCTCCCAAGGTCTTCTCCCTCCCTCCCTCCCTCCCTCCTTCTTCATGGAGCTCGCTTACCCCTCAGCTAGAGCTCATCGTGAGAAGTGGAATGGAAACTGTGTCCACTGCTGCCCACCCTGTCCAGCCGCGGGTCCCTAAGGGTCTTTCGAGAGCCACTCCAACCAGTGGCCTGAGTGTCATCATCCCAGATGGTGGACGTCTCTGTGTCGCTCAGCCACTGAGCATCCCCTGCGTAGTGGGTGGGAAAGGCAAGCAGGGGCCTCACAGCAAAGGCTCTCAGGTCTCGGGGAGAGAAGTGCCCCTTGTAGTCTTCACTGCAGGGAAGAGGTGGCCAGGAAGCCTGGTGTGAGTGAGGCTTCCCGTACTGGGCCAGGAGGGGAAAGCCAACCAACTGGAGCTCGCAGAGCCCCAGGGCGAAGGGCATTAGCCCCATCTCCACCCCAGCCCCGAATCCCGAGCCTCACTTTGGATGCTGGTCATACATGATGGGCAGGAACTCATCCACAGGAAGCATCTTGCCCAGCGGTTGAGCGGCCAGCAGTTTCCCAGCCCCACTCAGAGACAGAGCGTAGGCCAGAGTCCAGTAGGAGTAGTTGGCCACCACGAGGTGGCGCACCCCTTCCACGGCTGGCTCCTCGTCCCAGGTAACTTGCTTGCGCCCTAGGTAACTAGAGGTGGAGAGAGAAGCTGGGAGAATCACAGAGAGTTCCCCACCCCAGCATCACCTCCTAGCCTGGCTCTGTCTGGCCAGCTCCCTCCAGGGCAAGCTCAGAGGCCCGCCTGGACAGGAAGGGCCCCAGCTAGTTAAAACTTGTTCCACCGGCCCAAGCAGTTTTTTGCTGGCACAGGTCCTAAGGGGGCCGCACCACCCCCTCCCCATCATTTACATCAGGTCCCACGGCAGCTGCTCCTGGGCCACCTCCTCCATCAGCCGCTCCAGGCGCTTCCTGAAGCCGGCTTCGAAGCGCACATCATCCTCAAACACCACGACCCTTTCCAGGCCCCGAGTGACCATCTGTAGGCACAGGGTAGGAGGGGATCCACCTTCAGCTCCCCCCAGCTTCTCCTGCATCCCCATCACCTCTACCTTCATTCCCCTAAAAGCACCACCTGCAGGGTACCGTGACTCCCCTAATTCTTACTCCAATAGACTAATTCAAACGCCACCTCCTCTAGGAAGCCTTCACTGATCCTCCCAGACAGGACCCAATCTCTTCTTTCTCTGAAACCTTTAAAGCACTATTCCTGTTTCTCACAAACTTAGTGCATTCTACCTAGTTTGTCCGTTTCTCATCTCCTCTACGAGAAAATAAAGTTCTTGAGGTAGGCACCCCACCTTCAATTGTTTTTGTGCCCTCTTCCATCCCTGGCACAGGGTCAGGTAGTTTTCTGTTAGCAAAGGTCCCAAGGGTGCTACTCCCTCCTTACAATCATTTATTAAGCACTCATTGTATGCAGAGCACTGTGCCAGGAGATTCCTGCCCTCTTGAAACTGTAAGGATAGGAATATCCCAAAAATTTTAATGTAGGGGTAGCTAGGCTGGACAGAGAGCCAGGCCTAGAGATGGAAGGTCCTGCATTCAAATCTGACCTCAAATACTTCCTAGCTGTGTGACCCAGGACAAGTTATTTAACCCCTAGTGCCTAGCCTTTACTGTTCTTCTGCCCTGGAACCAACATACAGCATCGATTCTAAGACAGAAAGTTGAGGATTAAAAAAAAAAAAGAAATAAGAAATAGGGACAGACTCCTGATTGCAAGGAATGGGGCTGGATTAGTTAGGGAAGGTGCAGAAACATTACGCGTGGCCTACTTCTTTGAAAAGTGGCAGGGAAGGGGAGGTGGGCCAGCAATTGGAATGAGGAGAAGAGTCAAAGATCGTTTTAGAGCAGCTTATCTGTGGATAGGGAGACAGAGAGATTGGAAGACGCGTGAGAGGCTGGCTGGCATCTGGGGCAAGAGCCTAGGAAGGGCCAGGGTGAGGAAATATCAAAGGTAGTGAGAGAAATAACCCTTAGAGAGGCCCTCCTTATGACCGAAGAAAAGGGCTCTGCCTGGGTGTTCGGTCAACATTTATAAAGTTGAAATGCACACTTCCTCCTGCCTTGATTTAGCCAAGGCCTTTATGCTCACCTCCTCCCAGATGGAGTAGTGGCTGAGGAAGCAGCCCACCTCTCCCTTGGTCAGCGTGCGGCCCGAGTAGGGGTCATAGTAGCCAGGGAGAAGGTCCACACCCAGGCTTTTGATGGTGCTGCTGTTGAGTGCCCTGGAAGGAGATGTGGATGGGACCTGGCTTGGATTTCAAATCATACTCTCCCTACACACCCATCCGAGTCTTCACATCTGACATAGATTTCCCCCCTCCGCTTTCATCAGCCATTCAGGGGTCAGTTATGCCCCTTTTTCTGGATCCCTGTCAGGTCAGCTCAGGGCCCAGGGTCCTCACCCGCCATCCACAGCTTCCAGTACTCGTCCAGCAACCTCCATCTCCCACAGGGAGCTCAGCATTCGTTGTCGGCGTTCAGGCCGACGGGCTAGACTGATGACAAAAACCTTGGAAAACAGAATTAGTAGGCATCATCTCTCTCTCATTTATCTTCAATATCTCAAAATTAATTAACCCAAAACATTGCTAAGGGCTGGAAATACAAAATCAGGCAAAAGATAGTCTTTGCCCTCAAGAAACTTATAATCGAATCGCATCTACATTTGCCTACAAATGTACTCAAGAAGGCAGAATAGGGGTTCAAGGAAGGAGATTCATCCAAGCCCCTCCCTCCATGATCTGGAACCTCCAGGACACATACCTCATCAAAGCCCATTTTGTTGGGCCTTTTCGGGGGCAGGAACACATGGGCTGAAGGCTGCATAGGAGGGCCATCCACTGTCAAGGAAAGATTTACCCCCAGAATCTGGTTATGAACTTAGCCTAGTTCCTTCTGGCTCTCAGCCTCTTCCACACCTTCTCCCCAATGCCATATATCATAGGATATTAAAGTTAAAAGGGATCTTAGCCATCATTTAATCCAACCCTATTATTTTATAGCTGGGGAAGTTAGCAGCAAAGTAATGTCCTATCTGGGAGCCAGGAAACTTGAGATCCAGGGAAGAAGAATTCCAAGGGAAAGTTAGGGACCCATTATCCTATATTCCACTGTAGAAAGAGTTCAGAATTGGGTAACAGCAACTCTGGACTCTGGTTCTGGTTCTGCCATGAAATTAGCTACATGGCTTTTGGAGCATCATTTTCTCTTGCCTGGGTTTCCCTTTCCACAACTGTAAAATGAGGGGATGAGCATAACCTCTAAGACTCTTCCAATTCTAACAGCCCTTGGTGCTTGCTGGGCCACTGAGTGACACTGGCAGCTTGGTCCAGGGCTTTGGAGCTGTTTGAAGTAATGGACACAGTTCTGAGGCCTTGGATTAGAAGGTCTGAGGTATTCTGATAGAGCTACCAGTGGAGGGCCAGCTACCATGGACAAGTCCTTTAAACCCTCTGAGTTTCAGTTTCTTTATCTGTAAAATGGGGGATTTAGATACAATGACCCCTGAGATTCCCTTCTAAGTCTAAAACTACTCTCCTATAATCCTGAGTGCTATAACAAGGCCAAGAGTATATGGAGACCAAAAAAAGGGCTGGAACTAAAATCCAGGGAAGGTAAGAAGAGAGACAAAGCATGAATGTACGGGGAGGGAAAGAGATTGTCACTGAAGCCTTCTAAGAAAGAGAAGGTGCTGCTGTCCGTGGCCCAACACGTACCCAGAGCCTCCAAAATCAGATGGATAAAATTGATCTTCTCATCTTCCAGCCCCTGATATGATTTGACTGGAACATTCATGTACCCAAAACGATGCTGATTGCAAATGTGGACCGAAACACCTGAAGGAATGAAGCAAAGTAGAGGGGAAGAGAAAAGATCTCAAAGCACCAAGCTCTACCCACCCTTTAACGAAGTCTCCTTCCTAGTGGCACCCTATCTAGCAAAAAAGAAAGGAATGCTCTGCCCTACCCCATATTCCCATCCTGGGCTGGTTTATCTGCTTTCCTCCCAGGGAGGATCTCAAACTTTTTTTATGGTCCCATCATTCTATGAATATATTTTTTTTTCTTTAATCCTTACCTTTATCTTAGAATTGATACTAAGTATTGGTTTCCAAGGCAGGAGCATGGTAAGGGCTAGGTCATGGGGGTTAAGTGACTTGCTTAGGGTCACACAGCTAGGAAGTATCTGAGGCCAGATTTGGACCCAGATCTCCTATCCCCAGATCTGGCTCTCTGAATCTATGTGCTAACATGTTATGGTCTAAAGTCTCTTCTAGTTCTAACATTCTGTGTTCTAAGATCTCTTCCCACCCTAACACTTTATGTTTTAGGGCTCCTTCCAGCTCTAACACTTTGAGTTCCCTGGCCTCTTCCAGCTCTAATATGGTGTTCTAAGTCCTTTCTAGTTCTGATATGGTGTTCTAGGTCCTTTCTAGCTCTGATACTGTGTTTTAGGTTCTCTTTTTGATCTAAAATTCTATGAGTCTAATTTCATGATTCCAAATCCAACTTGAGACCACTCACCTGCAGCCTGGCAAGAGTAGGCAAAGACAATAATGTCATCAAAGGGCCATGTATAGTTGGGATGTGGGGGATAGAAGGCCAGTTGGTCAACACCCTCGCCCTGAAGGGCCAGCAGAAAGGTGGAGTGTACCATGGGCACTCGGAAACAGCCCTGACGCTGCCGATTCTTGGTAGGGAAGTAATCTGATGTACGCCGGTAATAGCCCTGAGGTGGGGCAAAAGGGACTATGACTGTTGGAGAGTCACCAGGCCCTTGTCTCCTCCAGCCCCCCAACCCCACTCCCATGCAAAATCAGACGCCAAACCTCCACACCAGCCACCCTTGCCATTAGGGCTAGATATTTTCTAGGAAGAAGTTATTCCAGTCTCAATGCCCAACTCCATTTAAATCAGGTTAAGAAGGTTGTTTGCTCCTTGAATATCAAAACAGATTACGTTCTATCCATCCAGGATCTCACCTGTGGGGTGATTCCACACCAGAAGTTGGAGTAGTAAGTCTGGGAGTCCAGCATAGGGGCCACCACTGGCAGACCCTCTCCAATCAGGAACTTCAAGGTTTGGTTGTTGGTTAGGATGTTGTCTGTGTCTGCAAACTGAGGGTGGATGATATAGGATTAGTCATGGCCCACTCACAGATCAGTGCTCAATCCCTAGCAAGGGTCAGCCGAGGAGGGTCCAGAGTAGCTGCAGGTCCTGATTTGGGGGAACTGATGTAGTGCCTGGATCCAGGATCTAGCCCAATGGAGGTGAGGAGCCTCCCTGAGATTCTGTAGGTCAAATGGCCAGAAGAGACGATGCTCTGAGACTCTTACCAGGATGTAGTCAGCCCCCCAAGCCCGGGCAAAGTCTAGGGCTTCTTGTTTTAGCTCCATGAGGAACTGGTGACGTTCCTTGGTCCACTGTTTGGGACTCTCTTCATCTGGGTACAACCTGTACCAAAGATCAGATCAAGTCAAAGATCAGAAACCAGGACAGTTCTTCAGGGGAAAGGATCTCACCTACCCTTTGGGGTAACTGGCCTGGGAGCCCAGAGAGCTGGGTCCTAGAATTCCAACTTTCCCAACAACCAACTGTGTATGACCTTGAGCAAGAGTTCCTTTCCTATCTCTTTAGTTTAAGACTTAGCTCTATTAAAATTCCACTATAAGAGACTTGCTTTACTCAATAGCAGCCATTAGTAATTTAGAATAAATTAATTAATTGGAACCTGTCATGTATGCCCTTTCATGCACTGGGTTTTGGGAAGGAGAGATCATTCATTCATCATATATTGCCTACTACATAAAAAGCTTTGTGCTAAGGGCCTGTTAGAATAACAAGTTAAGTAAGGGGGCAGCTAGGTAGCTCAGAGGATAGAGAGCCAGGCCTGGAGATTGTAATTTTCTGAGTTCAAGTCTGTATAAATTTCTGAGTTCAAATCTGGCTTTAGACCCTTCCTAGCTGTATGATTCTGAGCAAGTCACTTAACCCCAGTTGCCTAGTTTTTACCATTCTTCTAGCTCCATACTAAGTAGCAATTCTAAGACAGAAGATAAAGGTTAAAAAAAAAAGTTAAGGCACATAGTCCCCATTAAGACTAGCCCCCTATCCAATACTACCAGCTTTATAGGATAAGATGAATACACTCAACACTATTGTCTCCTTGACAATTGCAGGTCCCAGGTAATATAAACAAGAAGAAACTTAGAATATCATACCTAGAAGAAGACTTAGAGATCATTAACTCAATCCATTTCAGAGGAAGAAAAAGGAGAAAGCTAGGAAGAGGTAAGTAAGCTAAACTTTATGGGGAAATGACTCAGGCTTCTTAGTGGACCACAAGCTTGACATAAGGAAACTTTTTTGTTTAAAACAACAGAGCTAAATGGAGTGGGGAAAAGACCTAGAATTGAGGCTGGGAATTCCAATACTAAACTTCACAACTTATATTTTTGTTAAGGCCGACACAGTTTATGGCCCAGCTACTTCTATAGCTTGGCTTCTAGCTCAGAGAAGGTTAGATACAGGAAGAGCCCTCAGAGCCTTTCTGTGAACTAGACATTCTCTTACACTCCTCCCCTTGTCTCTACCTTACCTTTCCAATTTTATTCCATATTATTTTCTTCACACATGCTACATTTTAGCCAAACTCTCCCAATAGCTGTTCCCTGGACTTGGCATTTTCCTCAGACTTCATATTCCATCTCTCTGCTCTGCACCTTCACACATGTTTGTTCCTCCTTCCTGGAACCCTTTTCAGGTCTGCCTCCTAGAATCCTGAGCTTCCTTTGTGTCTCAGCTGAGGTGCAGCCCTAACCCACAGGGCCATGCTGGGCCAGGCCAATAGGTTTCTCAATATAGTATAGGCCAGTGATGGTGAACCTTTTAGAGGCTGAATCCTAGGCCCTACCCCTACTACACCCCTCAGACTGAGTGCAGTGTCTGCTTCCCCCAGATTCCAAGTGCCCTCCCCCATACTGAATATTCCCCCCACCCCTTACCCCATTGGGCTGCTAGGAGGAGGGGTGGGAGAAGTGAGAAATATCCTTAGCAAGTATAGAGAGGGAGAGGGGAGTGGCCCTGAGCACTCTGCTCTCCTCCAGCTCTGCCACCTGTGAGCCACTCCCCTTACCCCCATGCATTCCTATTGGCTGCTGGGCAAAGGGATGGGGCATGTGAAAATGTCATCAAGCATGACAAGTATAGAGCGGGGGAGGGGAGCAGTCTGGCCTAAGGCCCTTTGCCTTTTTAGTAACAAATTCTGGGAAGTGGGGGTTGGGGGTGGAAAGTGAGATGAGTGCCTACAGAGAATGCTTTGTGTACCATCTTTGGCACCTGTGCCATAGGTTCACCATCACTAGTATAGGCCCTTTCTGGCTTTTCCAGTTGGGAGTGCTCCCCATGCCCCTGTCCTTTTCTCTGTGTCTGTCTTGTCTCTGTGTGGCTCTTTCTGTTTGTCTGTCTCTGTCTCTCTGTCTAAATTATTTTGCTGTTTCTTATCTGATTACCAGTTGTATATCCCAGTAAAATGCAAGCTCTGGGAGGACAGGTGCAACAGTTTCATTTTTGTCTTTGTATTCCGATCCTAGCACAGTGTTTATATACAGTAGGTACTAAATGGGTGTTGAATTCAGTTGATTTGAATAAACTCATGATCCCCACCTTGGTTCTCCTTCGGGGCGCCATACCACCTCAGCATACTCCTTGCCCATAGCAGCCAGCCACTCCTGAAGTATCTCTGTCGTGTTGTCTACATTATGGTCTGTGGCACACCTGAGGTCAGAACAATAATGAGGATGGGGCAACTCTAAATCATCTGTGACCTGGGCACTGGTGTAGAGTTGGCTCAGTGGGGGAAACTGGACAGTCACCAAGGTCTTCATCTGGGGTCTGAATCCCACATTCTGTCCCAGACCTGTCCAGTTACATCCCCCCCTGAACTCTAAGGGCAAGGTTAGTAGCCTCCAAAGAGTCCTAACCAAGACAGGGACACAGGAACTTTGCCCAAGGGCTGGACAAGCTTTCAATCCTTCAGCAGCATTGCAAAAATTCAGCTTACTGCCCCCTAATAAAATAATTAGTGACCATGAAAAGTTGAGGATTAACTGATGGAAATGAAGTAAGCATAAGGGAAAACAATATAAGTGATATATGCAGAAAAAACACCAGGCAGAACTGAATGCTATAAAATGATAACACCCATGTTTTGCCATGAAGGAGAAATAGCAATAGATACTTCTTGGTCTGGTTTGCAGAGGTGGAACGCTACCTAGAACATTAAATTTTGTGATATTTTGGTTAGCTTTGTTAGACGTTTTTGTTGTTGTTACATGGGTTAGCTTTCTGGGAAGAGGAATATAGTTTCCTAAAAGCTTTAGTAACTTGAGTTTTAGTAGCTTAAATCTGCACTAAGACTTTGGGAAAATTATGTTGGGAATTGTAGGTGATTTAAATTAAACATAAAATACAATAGGAAACCACTAGATGCTGACTTGCCCCCACTAGAGGCACCCTTAAACTAGCTTCTCCCTGGTTTGGTCCTAACTCCATCCCCAGAGTGGCCTCCTCAGCAACCCCTGCATGATGCCTCCAGAGACTCTGCCTCCCCTCTTCAACTCTTCTCTCTTGAAAGTCAGTTTCAGGTTGTTTATCCAGGGCACAAAAATTGCAAGTTATGGCTCTGAGGTCAGGCCTTCAGAGCTAACAAAATTGCATGTGTAGGGGGAGGAGGAAGTATATACAGAGAATCCTCATTTTGCAAATAAGGAAACTGAGCCCCAGTGAGGATTGGTTGATTGGGAAATAGTTCAAGTTGACCTCCTGCTCAGTGAAAGATTGCCAAGAGTTCAAGGAGTGGGAGTTGGGGAGTTGGGAAGCTGGGGAGAGACCCCTAGGCTGTGAGACTGAGGCTGGACTCTGATCAGGACCCTGCCCTTGATTTAGTGGTAACCTTCAACAAATTGCTCTCCCAGTCACAGTCTCCAGATCTATAATACTGGGAGTGCGACCACTCCCATGGATCTCCTGTCACAAACTCACTGTGAAGGAGGACAATTAACAAAAGATACACTGTGTTAAGTCAAGGGTACCATTAGGCTTAGGGGAGAGGGGAGCAAATTTAAACAGAATCTCCAGTTTTAAATGTTCCTGGCCCTTTAAAGAACTAAGAGATGAGAGCACACAACGTGTCATTCTCAGCTAGGGGTGGGGACCAACTCCCAGTCTCCAAAATTGTGGGAATTGTGGGAGACCTCACTTGGTCACCAGCCCACACCACCCCTCACTAGCCAAGGGCTGAAGGTTAAAGGGGGGAGTTAGTCACTCCACCCAGTACAATCCAGCTCTCTCTCCCTAACAAGTCTGATCCCCTTACTGGTTTCCAGAGATGAAGGAGGCCTTTTGGGCTGCAGGGTGTGTCCTCCGATACCCTTTTTAGTCTGCTTCAGGGCCCAGGATAGAAAACACACTATGGGGGAGCCTGAGAAACTGACAGGTCCCAAGTGGGATACCCTTAACCCTTTGATTTCCTCCTTTTTTTCCCAGGTCTTTGAGATGAGGGCAGGAATTCCCCTGTTACTCCCCCAAAGGGAAAGATGTATGAGAAGAGAAGGTATATCTTCTGATTTGATTGGGTCCCAGACTCTAAGAGATCTTGTAGAAAGTGGGTGGAATTCTCCATGAGAGAAGGGATGAGTTTCAGAGGGAAAGGGATGGGGTCCTATTAGAGCTGAAGATGCCAGTCACTTGAGACTGTTCCCTGGCTTCAGAGTACACCCTTTCTCCTCCACAAGTCTAACCAAATCCAGCTGGGGAAGGAAAGACACTGAACAAGCAGCCAGCTGTACATACTCCTCTCCACCAGATCAAACCACAGGTCCCGAGAGAGCAAATAAGGTTGGAATGGGAAGAAGAGAATGGAGATAGTTGTTAGGGAAAAGAGGCTAAAGTTTGGAGACAGGAGGGTGGATAGAAGTGGACATAAAGGAAGGGATAATAGGTAGGTAGGGAAAGCCAGGGAAAGTGAGAAAGAAAAGAAAGGGGTGAGGCTAAAGGAGAAAATTCCCAGAAAGGGGAACCAAGGAGAAAAGCCAAGAAGAAAGAGGCAAAACCTCAGCTTGAGCCCAGTGTTTAGGACCCCAGTCCCTCTTGGGGTGGGAAAGGGGAAGTGGGGTGGAGCCCTCGAGTCTGAGGAATCTCCGAGACTGGGGATGGGGCGCAGAGAGGTGGTCCTTCTCCCTCTCCCGCCATGGGCAGTGTCCTGGCAAAACAGATTGTGGGGGGAGAGCAAAAGGAGGGTTCTCGTGAGCTGCGGGCAGGGAGGTTCCCTGGGGTCTCTCACCAGAGGGCAAGGCGGGCCCGGGGGTAGTCCAGACGCTCCAGAGCCCCAAGATAGTGCGGCAGGGAGTATCCGGCGTTTCGAGCCAGCACGGCGATGACCACGGTTGGGAGCGGGGGCTCAGGGGTCCCCCGGGCTGGGCTGCCTCCGAGCAGCAGGAGAAGCAGGAGGAGAGAAGAAGGCGGCAGGGGCATTGCAAAGCAGGCAAGGGAGCAGCGTCGGCCCCCAGGGCTCGGAGAGCCGAGCCAGGCTGGGGGCAGACTTAAGCTCCAAGAAATGGGGGGACCGAGGTTAGAAGAAAGGGGGAGGATGGGGGCGGGGCCAGGGGAGGAGCGACAGGAGGGGTGGGGCTAGCCCCGGGGCTGGGGAGACAGGTCCGAAGGGTACCGGTTCTGCAGCCCCTCCCACTTCCAAATCTGGGAACCTCCAGGCATCTCCTGCCCTCCTTGGGATCCAAACTTCCCAGAGAATCACAGCCTCTCGGGAGCTCGAGTTCCCGCCGAGGATGGAGCTCGGAAGGCCCCGCCCCCCGGCTTTGACCTTGGGGCGTGGCACGATGGGTCTGAGGGCCGTGGCTCCCCGTGCCACCCTGCCAGACCCCTCCTCCTCCGCCCCACCTTCTCTAGCCTCCCGACTGCAGACGCAGGGTCTGGCCGGGACTGAACATCAGCTTCTGGCAGAGACCCAGGACATGATCTGATGGGGAGGGGCGGGGCGGGGGCTGGGACTGGGGGATTCTCAGGCATAGTCTTAGAGTACTAGGACCAGAGAATGTCAGAACTGGGAGTCGGAGAGAACCTCAAAGAGTAGCTAGCTCAACCCCTCTCATTTTACAGATGGAGAAACTGAGTTCAATTTAGTTCTGACCCCAAGGAGGAGGAAAATACCAGCTGCTATTCCTTCTAAGGAAGAGCGAGGGATCGCGGAGATCTTCGAGCAAACTTTGCCAGGATTCCCCGACACCCCTCTTACTCAGCCCCCCTCCGCGCCATCTCCTGGCTAAAGACTAAAACGGCAGGAAATGAGAGAGTGGAATCTGGCAACTCCAGGCTTCCCAGGTTCTCCTTCTGCAGTAATGAGGTGGAGGGGGAGCAGGAAACGGGGCTTGCCTGGGAGTAGCCGGGGACTTCCCCCACCATTCTGAGGCTCTGCATTAGTTGTAGGGTCTAGGAAAGAGTGGGCCAGTGCTGGGGATGGCAGGCGAAGGAGTCTGGAGTGGGAGGAAAGGAATCGAGCAAGTGTTCATCTGACCTTTTTTATTCTTTCAGTCTTTCTCCATCAGTCGGTAGCGTTGAAATGGGAGGGAGATGTCCAGCGGGCTAACTGTCCTCTTTCTCACGGTGGCTCTTCTGAGACACAGGTCAGCAGTTCCACCGAGGGCGAGGACATATAGACCTTGATGTCCCACCACTTCAAACTGCAAAGTTAAAACCAAAGTCTTTATCTTTCCCCCAAACCTGCTTTTCCTCACTTCACTCCTGATCTCCCCGTATGTAATCCTGGAGTTACTTTTGATTTTTTCCTCTTCTTTAGCTCTCATACATTGCCCAGGTCCTGTCAATTCCAGCCTCTATCCTGTCTTCTCTCTCCTTCTTGCTGCCACCCCATCCAGATGGTCCTTGTTACCACCAGCCTGGGTTACTGAAATAGTCTGTGAGACATCATAAGGGGGGGAAGGAGGGAGGGAAGTCTTGGATTTAAATCTGCCTAAGACACTTGCTAGTAGCTGCCTACCTTGGGACAAATCACTAGACCTCTCTTCCTCATCTGTAACATTAAGAGCTTGGACTCTGAAGTTCCTTTCAAACCTTAAATCTATTGTTCTAACAAGTTATCCTGCTTCTAGTCTCTCTTTTCCACTCCCATGACCGAATAATCTTTCTTATGCATGGATCTGGTTATGTCATTTTTCTACTAGTCATCCGTGCCTCCCAAGGAAAATCCAAAGTTTTGAAAGGGTTTGGGCTTTGTATTAAAAACTCTCCAGCCTGTTTTTATGATAATACCACTAAAATTATAATTATTTAATGTGATATTCTGTATTTTTATTATGTATAATGAATTATATTGATATATGTATCAATATAATTATTATATTATATATCATATATTATATATACAATATATTATTATAATAGTTAAAATTTATATAGCCTTGTCCATATATTATCTCATTTGATCCTTAGAACAACCCTGTGAGTCGAATGCTTCTATTCTGTCCCTTTTTAGAGATAAGGAAACTGAAGCCCTGAGAAATAAAGTGGATTTTGAAGAACCTTTTAGCTAGCCTGTGACTCGGGTAGGATTTGAATTCCAGGCCTCCCAGCTCCAAGTCCAGCACTCTATTCACCTAACTGTATCTAGCAGGCTATGGACAGACATGGCTCATATTCGTCTTGTCTGCTTCCTCTTTGCTCTAACCCAACTGAACAGTGTTTTGTCTGTTTCTTATGTCTCGGTGGAATAATCGTTGGTTTTTGAAAGCTCAGCTGAAACCACACTTCCTCCAAGGAACCTTCTTTAATAGATGGACTCAGTTGGTAGCAATTTTCCTCCTTTATTAAGAAGAAAATCACAGGTTCTGTCGCTATCACTATCTAATGCATTTATCATGTATCACTGTGTGTTCTGGTCATCTGTGTTTTATCGCCCTGCTTTGATTAAACTTAGAAAGCAAAGACTGGGTTGATTTAGGCTTTGGATCTTCCCTCAGACTTCACAAAGTGCTTTGTACACTGTAGACATTAAATAGATATTGATTGATTGATGTCACCTTTATCGTCATTATCATTGATATAAGCTGCATAGTCAGTGGGCCTCATCTTCAGACACCTGCTTCCTTAGAGTGGGCCTGAATCTACTCCAAGTAACCGTCTCACACTCATTCCATTCATAAAACTGCCACCCTAGTTCAGGATATTGTAGTTTCTCCCTTGACTAGTACAACAATTGCTGTCCTCCGGTCTCTTGTCTCTACAACATATCCTCCATATAGATACAAAATTATCTTCCTAGGTAATAAATCTAACCATATAATAATTCTCCTATTCCATAATCCGCAATGGCTCCCTATTACTTCTAGAACAAAGTACAAATTCCCCTGCTGGCATTTAAAGTCCTTTATAGTCTGGCTCCAGCTTATACCTTTCTAGACTTATTTTCCATTAGCCCCCCCCATTACACCCTTAATTGCAGCCACACTGGGATGTGATGCTCAACAGTCTTGGCAGTCTCTTCTGCCTTTATTCCTTTGAACATGCCTGGAATGCCTGCCTTCCTCACTGCCAATTATTAGAGTCCCTGGCTTCCTTGAAGGCCCAGCTCCTGTGCCAATTTCAACAGGAAGCTTTTTTTGGTCCCTTTAATTGTCAGGGTTTTCTCCTTCCTTAAATAACAGTCAATACCTTTTGTTTTTAAAAAC
Organism: Monodelphis domestica; assembly: GCF_027887165.1. Taxonomy (NCBI): domain Eukaryota; kingdom Metazoa; phylum Chordata; class Mammalia; order Didelphimorphia; family Didelphidae; genus Monodelphis; species Monodelphis domestica. The sequence goes on along the minus strand of NC_077227.1, from coordinate 461,224,648 downwards.
ATGTTGTATTTCCTTAGAGTTTGTAAGCTACCTGAGGGCAAGGATTGTTTATCACTTTGTTTTTATATGGGAAAATACCTAGGAGATATGTATATATGGGAATATACCTAGGAAGTTCCTATTTTTTTTTTACTGTTTTATTTTTACTTTACTTATTTTACTGTTCAGGCATTTTAGTCATTTCTGACTCTTTGTGACCCCCATTTGAGATTTTCTTGGCAAAAATATGGAGTGGTTTGCTATTTCCTTCTCTAGCTCATTTTACAGATGAGGAAACTGAGACAAACAAGGTTAGGTGACTTGCCCATGATCACACAGCCAGTAAGTGTTTGAGGCCAGATTTGAACTCAAGAAGATGAATCCTCCTGATTCCAAGCCTAGTGCTATATCTAGTGTGTCACCTAGTTGCCCTTGTGCCTTTGAAAATTATTTGAATTGGATCGAAATTAATTGGTACCTTAGCAACAGCTTCAGAGTAGTTCACTGAAAAGAATCCTGGACTGGGGGTTAGGAAACCTTGGTTCTTCTTAGCCCTGGCTCTATCCTAGATTGTTATATATGATTTTGGGTATTAATTGTGATACCTCACACTGATATTGCACATTTTTCAAATGTGGTGGTGCTCAGTTGTTTTTCAGTCGTATCTGACTCTTTGTGATCCCTTTTGAAGTTTTCTTGGTAGAGATACTAGAATCATGTGCCATTTCCTTCTCCAGCTCTTTTGACAGATCAGGAAACTGAGGCAAATAGGGGTAAGTGACTTCCCCAGGGTCACACAGCTAGTAAATGTCTGAGACCAGATTTGAATTCAGAAAGATGATTCTTCCTGACTCCAGGCCTGGCTACCTGAATGTACAAATGGATTTTCAGACAGGTAGTAAAAGTCTTATTATCTTCATTTCATAGATGAAGAAACTTACCCAAGGTGTCATCAGGTTGAAGAGCTAGAATTTGAATTTGAGATTTTTAATGCTCAAGACCAGGTCTCTTTGCACTATGACAGTCGAGTTCCCCTTCTATTAGCCTCAATTTTCTTATCTGTAAAAATAAATAATAAATAGATTGGGTTAAATGGTATCCAAACTTTCTGTCTCATTATCTTCTCCTTCAAATTTCTTCCAAACTATCCTTCTTACCTCTTGGACTGGAAACCTTGGAATCATCCTTAACTATTTTTTCTCCCTCCCCACCTAATCCACTGTCAAGTCTTAGCAGTTCTATCTCCTCAATATATCTTGAGTGTGTCTCTTTCACAGCTACCTCCCCTACTTCAGGCCCTCACTAGCTCTCACCTGCAACAGGTTAGCCTGCCTGCCTCCAGTCTCTTCCCTTTCTGGTGCATTTTCCACACTGCTGCCAAAGAATCTCCTTAAAATCATGTCACTCTCCTGCTCAAGGAACTTCAGAAGGAGGGGCAGCTAGATAGCTCAGTGGATTGAGAGTCAGGTCTAGAGACGGGAGGTCCTAGGTTCAAATTTGGCCTCAGACACTTCCCAGCTGTGTGACCCTGGGCAAGTCACTTGAGCCCCATTGCCTAGCCCTTACCTCTCTTCTGCCTTGGAGGCAATACACAGTCAATACACAATACACAGTATTGACTCCAAGATAGAAGGTAAGGGTTTAAAAAAAAAACTTCAGAAGGTTCTATTACCCATATAAACTCCTCTATTTTGCTTTTATCGCGTTTCAGAATCTTTTTTAATATTACTCCTCTTTCAATACTCCTAATTCCAGACAAACAGGCCTACTTTTATCCCCTATACAAGATCCTATCACCTACCTCCACCCCTTTGACTGTACTGATTCACATTTGTGGAATGCTGTCTTTCTTCATTTTCTGCCTTATAGGATCCCTACCTCCCATCAAGGCTCTGCGGTAGTACCATCTTCTTTTTTTTTTTTTTACATAAAACCCTTACCTTCTGTCTTGGAGTCAATACTATGTTTTGTGTATTGACTGTGTATTGGCTCCCAGGCAGAAGAGAGGTAAGGGCTAAGCAATGGGGGTTGTGAGTTGCCCAGGGTCACAGAGCTAGGAAGTATCTGAGGTCAGATTTGAACCAAGGACCTCCCAACTCTAGGCCTGGCTATCAATCCACTGAGCCACCCAGCTGCCCCCTGTAGTACCACCTTCTAACCAAAGTCCTTCCTGCTTTCCTCAATCCTTAAATCCCTCTCCTCAAATAATTCTATATTTATTCTGAACCTGTTTTGTATTTATCTTCCTACCCATTTGCCCTACTAGAATATAATTGACTCCTCCTTTCACTTTTGCTTCTGTGCCCCCCCTCCAGCTCCTAGTGAAGTCTCTGGCACACAGTAATAAAGTATTTAATAAATGCTTGTTAGATTTACTGGAATTGAATTTCCTGCTCTAATAGTCAATCATTTTCATTGATTTTATAATCAATATTATTGTTCTTTTAAAGGAAAACAGTAGCCCAGATGCTACTTGAGGCATTGGATCGTGGTATTTAAAACAAGAAGGGCACCTTAGACATTATCTACTTATCTACTTCTTGTAAGATGAAGAAATCCATCTTCTAAAGTCCAGTGAAGTCAAGTGATTTAATTAAGGTCACAGTGGTAACAAGTATCCGAGATCTCCTTTAAACCCAAATCTCTGGTTCCAAATCCAGTGCTTTTCCAAATCCAGCAGTGTTACTACCTTATGCTATATTAACAGCTGTGTGACTCTGGGTGAGTCATTTAACCCCAGTTGCTTAGCCTTTACCCCTCTTCTGCCTTGGAACTGATTCTTAGTGTCGATTCTAAGTCAGAAGGTATTTTTTTTTTAATTCAAGAAGGAAAGTCTAAAGTTCTTTAAATATCTTGCTCTAGATTTTCTACCTTAGGAGGGAGCCAGGATGTGAAAACTTCCACCACGGGTGAGGAGCCTTTCCCTAGGAGGCCTGACTTCTGAGCAGTTCCACCTTCCAGAAAGCATTCTCCTTGTCTTCTTTTTTCTGTTTCAAGGAATCCTGCATCCAGATTCTCTTTCATGAGATTAGGGAGGGAACAGGGTACAGGAAGGAGGGAGGGAAGGGAGGTTAAGTCAAGGCCATTGGCTGATGGAGAACAGAGAGGAAGGAGACTGAGTATGCTCAGTGAAAGCCCCATCCTCCAAGTCCTTCCCCCCTTACACCATCCAGCTCCAGGTACGTCTTCCCCTTGACTTTCTTTTTTTTTTCTGTCTTAGAAATCAGTTCTAAGACTGAAAAGTGGGAAAGAAGGTTAAGTGACTTGCCCAGGGCCATTCAGTGAGGAAGTGTTTAAAGGCAAATTTGAATGGAGGTCCTGCAGACTCCAGGCCTGGTGCTCTATCCCACTGTGCCACCCAACTGCCCCTGTCCCTTGACTTTCTTGGGCCTCTCTGGAAAGAAGGTGGGAGAGAAGAAACCTCAAGAGACAAGTGCGTCCCTGGAAACAGACTTATCAAGTCACCAGGTCTGAGGCTTGGGGGAGGGGGTGTCAGGTCCAGTCACTTGTTCCACTGCTCCTGCTTCCAAGGCCTTTTGTCAATTGCCTACTAAATCTCGATCAGATAGGCAGGGGCCACATGAGCTGATTTCACTTGACTGAATCCCTGAAATAAAAATTTTAAAAAAGTATGTGAAGGACAGTTGAACAAAGGCCTAAAAATGGGGGATGAGGGTGAGAATGAGAATGAGGAAAAGCTCTCATCAGCCACAAAAAGCTTATTTTGTAGGTCTCTAGCTATTTTCAGGTTATCTAGAATGCGAGTTCCTTGAGAACAGGGAGAATGTTTTGGCCTTTATTTGTGTAGCACTTAGCATGTTATCTGGCACCTTGTGATTATTGGAGTTGTTGGTCAGTGGTTTTCAGTTGTGTCCAGCTCTTTATGACCCCAACTGGGGCTTTCCTGGCAAAGAAACTAGATCCTTCTTCAGCTTACTTTATTATTTTTTATTGGTTTATTTTTAAACTCTTACCTTCTATCTTTGAATACTGTGTATTGGTTCCAAGGCAGAAGAGTGGTAAGGGCTAGGCAATGGGGGTTAAGTGACTTGCTCAGAGTCACACAGCTAGGAAGTGTCTGAGGTCAGATTTGAACCCAGGACCTCCCATCTCTAGGCCTGACTCTCAATCCACTGAGCCACCCAGCTGCCCCTCAGATCACTTTAAAGGTGAGGAAACTGAGGCAGATGGGGTTAAGTGACTTGCCCAGGGTCACACAGCTAATAAGGATCTAAAACCAGATGTGAACTCTGGTCTTCCTGACTCCAGGGCTTTGGCACTCTGTCCACTGTACCACTTAGCTGCCTCTAGAATACAGTGTCAGGGTGAAAGGGAAGAAAGTTTATCCAGGATGGAGTGGTCTGAGGTGCCCAATACTGCCACAGGGTTGAGGGGAATCAGAGATAAGGGAATGTGGTGATGAAGTCATTAATGACCTGAGAAAGCTGCTTCAGTAGAATGGTTGGGGCACTCCCCAGACTGGCAGGCATAATCTAATTCACCAATAAGCTTAGTCTAAATAAAATCTTTCTATCAAGCGATAGCATTTGTACAACCCAGAGGAATTACTTGTTGGCTCTGGGAGAGGGGAGGGAAAGAAAATGAATCATGGAAACATGGAAAAATATTTAAAAATAAATGAACACATAAATAAATAAAACCTTTCTAACCAGGAGATCCAGCTATTTGCTAACTTTCTCCTCCCTTAAACCTCTTTAGTTCTCTTCTCTCTCCTCTCTGCAACCTAATGAGGGACATCAAGTCATCTATGCTGTTTTATCATTCACTGGCAAAAGATCTTAATTCTTCTAAACCTACTTTATAAAGCAAAGGCTGAGCTTGATGTACTGGTTTTTAATCAATCAAGTAAGATTTATTAAGCACCTACTATGTGCCGGGCACTGTCCTGAGCACTAGTTTTCCAAGAAGTAATTTATCTGCATCTAATATCTAATAAACACACACACACACACACACACACACACACACACACACACACACACACACACACCTGAGCAGCCAATGAGGCCTCATGTTTCTATTGCTAGAATTACTCCTCTCTTTTTTTTAAACATACCACCTTTTCTTAGAAAAAGAAAAAGGTCCAGTTAAAATGCACTTTGACTGTGTAAGGACACAAGATTTATAAGGGAGTAGACTATCCTGACAACTACGCCACACGTAAGGGGGAAAATCTATTTTACATTGATTATGCCAATTGTAGGGTGGCACATCCTCCGGGAGAATACTGAGATGCCAAAGAAAGAGGGACCCATGCCAGCTTAGCTATTCATTATTGTTGTGTTTACTGTTATGCATTCATAGGTAATATTTTATTGGTTTGGATTTATTAGGATTAATTAAGTTAATTGAGGGGAGTTTACTCATAAGGAGCCAGTTGTCCTGGGCAGCATCAGGACAAAGTAAATGGACCTCTGCACCAACTTCAGGTCAGGCCAGGGGTTACACAGAAACCAAATAAAGAAGGCATAATGCCTCAGATGGCCCAGGGTCACGTGCAACTTCTCCCGTGGGACAGTTGGAACTTCCTTTGCTGTTTACATTTCTTCAAGGTAGTTTATATTCTCTGAGGAGTCATAGGTGATGTTTCCAGGCTCTGGTGACCCCTGCACACCCTGAAAAGCCATTTTGAACTATTCCCAGAAAATAATTAAACAGCATCACCTTTCACTTTGCAATATCACTGTTAGGCCCTTATTCCCAAAGAAATCAAAGAAAGAGGACAGGAAAATATGTACAAAAAATTGATAGCAGTTCTTTTTGGGGTAACAAAGATTTGGGAACTGAAAGGCCTCCTCTCGTTGTGGAACAACTAAACAAAATACAGTAAATGAATGTAATGGAATATGATCATACCATAAGAAATGAGGAAATGGACAATTTTAGAGAAAATTGGGAATATTTAATGAACTGATGAAGAAGGAAGTGAAAAGAACTAGGGAGACAATTCATATGATGATAACAGCACTATCAAAATGAAAAAGCCCAACAACTTTGAAAGACTTTAGAACTCTGATCAATGCAATGATAAACCAGAAAACCAAAAGATAACGATGAAGTGCTCCATTGCCTCCTGGCGATGAACTTAAAATTTAGAAAGAGACATCTATTTTTGGATATGGCTAATATGGGAATTGGTTTTATCAGACCATGCAGATATGTATTGATGTAAAATGACTTTATTTTTCAGGTTTTAAAAATATTATTTTATTTGCCCATTTGGGATGAGATAAAGGTAACTATTGGAAGGAACAAATTAATTTTTAAATGGTTATTAATTGAAAAGATAAAAACAGTAAACTATTAAAAGTAAACTGAGGCTCTAGATGAGAAAAAATAAAATGCCTATATAATCATAGAACTAGAAAGAATCTTAGAGCCCAGTCATTTAGTCCAAATTCTTCATTTTACAAATAGGGAAACTAAAATCCAGAGAAGAAATGACTTGCTTAAGTTCACACACAATTAAAATTACCACTCACAATTAATGTCAAAGCCAGGACAAAAACTCAGGTCTACAGGCACCTCCATCCAATAACCTGTGCTTATGTAGGATCTTGTCCATACATTATTGGAGGAATTCAGTGAATGTCTGCCATCAGCATATCAGCATAATTTGGTTTATCCAATTATTGATCTGTCACTTCTAACCTGGGGTGTGACCTGAGTAGAGTGAAAGAGGCATAGTATGGGATGCTAATGGAGGAAGAAGAAATGAGGTTCTTGGGACTAGAACTACAAGGAAAAGGAGGAGGACCACAAATGGACTGGAGTCACCAAAGGTGAGGGAGCCTAGAGCTAACAGGGACAGGAATGCATTTTGCCATGTGCCCATATGTCTTATATCTTGCTTAAGAGCTAGGCCACAGGTACTGAGCTAAAATATTGGGAGAGCCTGAGCCTTCATTCCCTCTTTCCCAAGGACTCTTCTTCTAAATAGGGGCAGCTGGGTGGCTCAGTGGATAGAGCAACAGGCCTGGAGTTAGGAAGCCTCATCTTTATGAGCTGATCTCTGGCCTCAAACTCTTTCTAGATGTGTGACCCTAGACAAGTCACTTAACTCTCATTACCTAGTCCTTGCTGCATTTCTATCTTAGAATGTATACTAAGATAGAAAAGAAAGGATTTGGGAAGAAAAGGAGAAAGAGAAAAAAGAAAGAAAGAAAGAAAGAAAGAAAGAAAGAAAGAAAGAAAGAAAGAAAGAAAGAAAGAAAGAAAGAAAGAAAGAAAGAAAGAAAGAAAGAAAGAAAGAAAGAAAGAAAGAAAGAAAGAAAGAAAGAAAGAAAGAAGAAGGAAGGAAGGAAGGAAGATGAGAATAAGTGGAGGGAACTTGAGTAAGGTGATGAAAGCATGGGGAAAGTGTGGGATATATTGGGGGAACAGATAATTTAGTTCAACTCTTTTGTTTTATAAATGAGGAAACTGACACCAGAAGGGCTAAATTCTCTTGTCCAGAATCACATAGGTAAGGAATGATTTGCACTCAGGCCCTCTGACTATAAGCTCCATTTACTTTTCACCAGATCGTGATTTTTAATCATGACCATTTCAAAGAATCACAGAATGTGAGAGTTGGAAGGGACTATATAGTCCAAACCATTAAGAGAACCCTTCTTTATAACATACTCCAAAAATGATGTCTTAGCTTCTGTCTCAAACTCTCCATTAAGGGAAAAGTCACTACTTTGAAAGGCTGCCCATTTCCCTTTTTTAAACCCTTACCTTCCATCTTAGAATCAATACCATGTATTGGTTCCAAGGCAGAAGAGCAATAAGGACTAGACAATGGGGGTGAAGTGACTTGCCCAGGGTCACACAGCTAGGCAGTATCGGAGGCCAAATTTGAACCCAGGACCTCCCATCTCTAGGTCTGACTCTCAATCCACTGAGCAACCCAGCCAAAGAAGACTCTATTTGTTATTGAGTTTATCCTGACAAACCCAAATTTACCTCCTTGCAATTTCCACCTGTTACTACTTGTTCTATCTTTTGGGGACAATCAGGACAAGTTTGGCAGGAAGTTCAAATCTTTCCTCAGATACATATTAGCTGTGTGACCCTGGCCAAGTCACTTAAACTTTGTCTGCTTCAGTTTCCTCATCTTTAAAATGGAATTAGTCTCAATGGCCCAAAGGTCCTTTCCAGTTCTAAATCCACAATCCTATGAAGTTTAGTCCATTCTCCATGTGACAGCCCTTGAAATATTTAGAGGCAAATCTCAGTTTTCTCTTCTCCAGGCTAAACATGCCCAGTTCCTGCAAATGACATGGAATCAAGACCATCTGATTGCCCTCCTCTGGAGGGTCTCCAGTTAGTCAGTGTCTTTAAACCATGGCACCAAAGGGGATGCTCCAGATAGGACCTAAAGAGGCCAGAGGACAGTGAGACTATTACATCTCTGTCCCTGGAAGGGAAGTTTCTCTTAATGCAGCCCAAGATCACATTAGTTCTTTTGGAAGCCAGGTCACCCTGAGGATTCACATAGAGCATTAAAGCCAGAAGTTCTCCCCCCCCCCCAACATAGAACAACTGCTATCTATCCATGCCTCTCCTATGGCTCTATATTTGAGAAGTTGTTTCTTGGACCGATATGCAAGACTTTTACATTGATCCTTATTGGGTTTTACCTTATTAGAATCACAGGATCACAGATGTAGAATAGGAAGGGATCTTAGAGATCATTTAGTTCAACTTTCATTTTATAAATGAGGAAACTGACATCCAAAAGGTTAAATTTTCTTGCCCCCAAATCACACAATGAAGAATTTGCACTCAGGCTTTCTAACTATAAGTTCCATTTACTTTTTACTGGATCATTATTTTTAATTCGGCAAATATTCATTAAGTATCAGCTCTGTGTAACGTATAGTTTTGGGTACTGGACTATAAAGACAAAAAAGAAATGAATAGTCTGTCTGTAAGAAGTTTACATTCTACCACTTTGGCTTCAGTCCTTGTTGTCTTCTTTTTCACTTAGGATTATTCATTGGCTCAATAAACACGAACTGAAAACCTACTGGTCCGTGTACATGTGGAGTGGGGTACTAATTACTAAAGACCAACAAGATTGTGATAGTTTCATTTTGCATCTTGTGCAAGTGCTTTCATTGGCTCAGACTGCTTGATATTGACCAGATGAAACTGGTTCCAGCTTGTTTACTTAATTTAATTGTATGTCAATTAAGTGCTGAATTTCATGCCACACACAGGTGTTTTACTGCTCTTTTATTGTATTTTTTAATTTTGTAGTTTAAGATATATGTATATACATGTACATTGATTAAAAGAAACAGACAAAAGTTGTAGATCTTAAGTGAGCATACTCTAGTTACTGTTCCAGATATTAATAACAGCTAGCATTTTATAGAGTGCTTATGTGCCAGGCGCTGTCCTAAGCTCTTTACAAATATTATCTCTCTTCATCCTCAAAGCAATCCCTGGGAGGTAGATGCTATTATATTATCCTCACTTTACAGTTGTGGAAAATGAAGCAAAAGGAGTTAAGTGACTTGACCGAATCACCTAGCACATAGAAGTCTGAGGCAGGCTTTGAACTCAGATCTTCCTGACTTTACCTACTATACCACTTAGTAACCTCAAACCCAAGGAAGTCACTTCAAGGATCATTAAAGCTCACAGGAAACAGGTTCAATTACACCCAAGTGCAAGAGAGAGAGAGCTATAGAAAATTAAAACAATGCCAAGAACAAATAAATTATAGCTACAAAGCAACCTATTTAATTGTTAGAAAATAAACAGATTTTTACAAGGAGTTGGAAGCTTGAGAGATTGTTATTAATGTTTTTATGGTAATTGTCATTTTCCTGAAGTTGGAAAAATAGTGAGAAGACTAATAAAATACGGTTCCTAATTATTGATATGAAGAAAAATCACTAATTGTGGGCAAGATGATATGAAGACTAGAGCACTCAAGATAAGAAAAAGGAAATTTTTACTGCTGAAACTTACTTTTTCATTCAAGACTATGCCAGAACTCATCAGAAGAAGTTCAGGTGAGATTTTATGATCAGGGCATCTTCATCATATTATAAGTAGACTACCCAAAAAAATGTTTGGGGGATTTTTTTACATTTTCAGTCAGCCTGTAAATCTTGTCTCTCTTGGGGGAATGATGAATTTTGATGAATATCAAACCCCATTGAAAATCTATGGGGTAGGAGCAGGGGCAGGTAGGTGGCACAGTGGATAGACCACCAGGCCTGGAATTTGGAGGACCTAGGTTCAAATTTGACCTCAGACACTTCCTAGCTGTGTGACTCTGGTCAAGTCACTTAACTCCCATTGTCTAGCCCTTACTGTTCTTCTGCCTTGGAGCCAATACACAGTATTGATTCTAAGACAAAAGGTAAAGGTTTAAAAAAAAATCTGACCTCAAACACTTCCTAGCTATGTGACCCTGGACAAGTTATTTAATTCCTGTTTGCCTGAAAAAGAAAGGAAGAAAAAAAAGAAAATCTAAGACCAGCCTTAGAAAAAAACAGATATTCTTCAAAGGTGTACTCAATCATCCAATGGTTTCATAATAAAGAATTAAAGACTATGTGTCAGAATCTTGTGACTGCAGTGCCAGATTTCATGAAACAAGTGATTACAGCAAAAAGAGGTACTGAATATTAAAGCATCTTATTTTAAGATGTAACAATTTGTAACATTTTCTATATATTATGTCAATAAATGTAATTATTTTACTTTTGTCCCAGTTCATTGATACAGAGTGGCATCGAAAGCTAAAACTACTCTGACAATCCTTCCAAAGCAGTTAATTGGTACACTACTATATTTCTGTTGCTCAGTGCCATAAGGGCAGGGACTGTTCGGCTTTTGTCTGTCCCCTCAGCACCCATGAAAGTGCCCTGCAGATAGTAAGTTCTTAGTAAATATGTGCTAAATGGGACTTTCCAACAACCTCCTTGTGAGACTGGAACTAGGGTAATATCTTCCGTTTATAGATGAGAAAAATGGGGCTCAGATCTGTAGTGAGTTGTCCATGGTCACATAGCTCATAGCTGTCAGAGCATATTAGAGATGGATAAGATCTTATTCTCAACTAGCTTGACACCTTTGTTTTTCAGTTGAGGATGATCATATGAGAAGTCAGTGGCTAGACTGGAGTTAAAATCCCAACTCAGCCATCCATCTCTAAATCTGTTTCCCCTATGATCCTTTTGAGAGACGTAACCCTATTGCCTTAATACCAGGCTAAATGGGGCAGCTGGGTGGCTCAGCGATAGAGAGCCAGTCCTAGAAAGGGAAGATCTTGGGTTCAAATGTGGCCTCAGACACTTCCTAGCTGTGTGGAGCTGGGCAAGTCACTCATTCCCAATTGTCTCACCCTTCCTGTTCTTCTGCCTTGGAACCAACCCACAGTATTAACTCAAAGATGGAAGATAAGGGCTTAAAAAAAAAAAAAGGAATTGGTTTTCCAGTTCCAGCTTTCTCATCTGCCCATTCCTTTCAAGGGTGTTGGCCAAGGCCATAGGGCAATTCTTGGGTAAAAATATGCAGGTTCACTCAATACAGAGCTAGAACCTTGGACTCCCAAAGGGAAGACAGAGTTAACTGTGTGTAATGGCAAAATTAGAGAACATTTTCTAGAAACACACCATTTGTTTGTTCACACAAATCTAGCAAACTATTTAGTAAGGTGTTTCTTGTTCCAGAGACTTAAGGGATAGAGCAGTCTCCTTTGTGATAAGTGGTATTATTTGCTTAGAAGTCAATTTTAAAACAGTGCATTTTCTTGAGAAAATTAAAAGTAGCCATGGCAGGATTGCTTAGGATCTAAGCTAATTTAGCAAACCAAACCTTCAGCCCAAGGTTGCAAAGGTAAACATAATTCTGCTGAAATCCAATCCACATCCATTTCAAATCAATGGGATTTGAGTTGGTTAGATTTGACCCAGATGACATAGAGCCTACTTTTTTCAGAGGACCACAGATTTAGAATCAGAAAGGACCACAGAAGCTATTTAGTTTGACCTTATTTCATGGGCAGTTAGGTGGAACAAGTACATAGTGTCAGGGTTAGAGTCAAGAAGACTCATTTTCTTGAGTTCAAATCAGGCTTCAGACATTTCCTATCTGTATGACCCTTGGCAAGTCACTTAACCTTGTTTGCCTCAGTTTCCTCATCTGTAAAATGAATTGGAGGAAGAAATGGCAAACCATTTCAGTTTCTTTGCCAAGATAATCCCAAATAGAGAGAAGGATACAACTGAAATGATTGAACAATAAAGGATAAGCAGCCAAAATTTCCTAGCCCAAGTCCATCTCCCTTAGAGACCCTGAAGCCCAGGCAGGCCACATTGGGCAGGTCTAGCCTTGGAAATTAACTGTGCCCCCTCCCTCCCATCTAATTTTGGGAAGCCAAGAACCCATGACCCATTTCTCTTTGGCTTATCTCCTCCGTCCCTGGAAATATGTCCAATCCAGGCAGATGCTATTTCCACAGAGTCCAGGAGGTGGTGTTAGTGTCCACAACTTGACCAAGACACTCTGCTCCTTTCATTCTGCCTGGCTCCCTGGGAGCCCATCAGCAGAAGCCACCAGGGATAAATAGGGTAGTTTGTCCAACACTCAGATCTCAGGCCTCTAGAGAGCCCCCTAATCTGATTCATTTTCCACAGCTACAGGTCAGGGGACATGGGTCTGTTGTTCCCTGTGACCCAGGTTGATGCTGCCTTTTTCAGGGTGGTAGAAGCGGGGAAGAGAGTCTGGGTATGGCCCAGGATGCTAGCCAAGGTTTTTTATTTTGTTCTGTTCTGTTGTCTTGGTGTTTGTTTTTGTAAAGCATCACAGGAAGAGGTAGAGCATGAAGCAAGCAAGATGGGGGAGCAAACCCAGAAAGGCTGAAGGTGGGGTGATCAAGCTGTGGAGGCTAGAGCTTTGAGGGTACCTGATGGAAAGCCCATTTTAATCATCAAACACACGTTTAGGGTCCCTGGCTTGGTGGCTAGAAGCAGATCTGCTTGCTACAAATAAATCTTTGTTTTACCCTGAAACTAGATGTCTGGGAGAGGTAGGGAGGCACCACCCTCACCTCTGCTTTTTTGCCCATCAAACACTAGGATTTTGCCATGGGGTAGAAACATTCCCATCTAGGGGTGCCAGATGAGTGAGATGTGGGGTTCACCTCTTTAGTGAATCCAGGAAAAACAAGAAAAACAAGCCCAGGTTAGGGGTCTCTCTGGAGAGAGGGGCAGGGATGAAGAAAATATATTCTTACCAGGCAGTTGTCTCTTCCTCCCTCCTCTGTTATCCTCTTCTTCCCTCCCCAGGGCCTTTCTGATCTGCTGGATGTCCTCCAATTTCCTCTCAGGCAAGGGGCCCCAGGATCTGCCCCAGTGTCAGTGTTAGGTTCTCTCTCCTCCCCAGAAGTTCCAGTCCATGTGTCCCAGCCAGTTCTGAGTGAGTTCTGGGATCAAAGGACGGCAGCTAGAATTGTTCTGTTCTGCCCTGGGAGGACCCAAGGCAGGGTGGAGGCAGAGCCCACTAACTCGCATCTCCTCCCCTGCCTAAAGGGATACCAACACCCTGAAATCTCAGCCAGATTCATTCCACCACCAGGGCCTGGAACATCTGGGCACCTGTTCCAGAAATCTCTCTGCCCCCCCAATCTCCTGCCCCTGCACGCTGTCTCCCCTCATCGTTTAGGGACCCTCACAACAGGGTCCCTGTCTCTGGAGTGGAGGCTGTGCCTCTGTCCTCTGGAGGCTGGGACTCAGCCAGCTATTTTCCCTGGGAAGCCAGCTGGTTTGCCCATTAGGAAGCAGCTCTGGCCAGTCCTCCTGTGCTGGACTCTGCTAAAGTCATTCTCTCCCTGCTGCAGCGTGGCAGCCCCATTCGGTGCCCAGCCCAGTAGCAGTGTTAACTCCTCCAGTTCCGGGGTCCCTACCCACCACCACTGACCCTACCTTGGTCCAAAGGGTCTGTGCCCCCATTCCATGCTAGCCCCTCCCAAGGGAGCTGCTCCCTGTCTCTCCCCCCAGGCCCTGGGCACCGACGGGCACCCTCCAAGCCTCTTCCTTAGCCCAGAGATTGTCCTCGGGTGACCCCATCATTCAAGCAGCAGGCATGGCCCAGAGCCATCAGGGAGGGGTGAGGTGCATTTCTTTTTGTCCCTACACCTTCCTGGCAGAGCAGAGACCCTCTCAGGTGGCACTATCAGGGTCTTTGGGGGGGGACGAGATGGGGGGACGCTCCAGTGTGCTTAAAGAGACACGGATGCTGGATCACAAGTCACCACAGCGCCCTGAGCTAGAGCTGGAGAAATGCCCAGGAGGCTAAGAGGGGCTCAGGAGATCATTCAGGGCCAGGGAGCAGAGCCAGCAGCTGGGAGAGATCCAGCACCAGAGAGGACATCGCTCTCCTCTGGGTTGAGCCAGGCATCCCTAGCCCAGGAAGACAATGTCCAGGAGCCCGGGGACTCTCGCCCATCAGGGAAGGGACCAACGAAAGGCTCTTAGACCCAGCCTAGGCGGCAGCTCAGGCCGGTCAAGGCTGGGAAACACTCCAAAGGAAGGAGGCAGAGCTCTGAGGGCCGCAGTGCTGCCCGGCGTGGAGTGGCCCGTCCCCCAAGGAAGCTGAGCCCTGGGGTCCCGGTCACCGTCGCCCGGCCTGTCTGGCCTCCAGGCTCCTTTGGGGATCCAGCTCTGGGTGACGACCCCACAGGAGGCAGCGATCCGTGTTCTTTCTCCACGTAGCTGCCCCCTCTCCCTCCCCCTCCCATGGGTCAGTCTCCCAACCTAGACAGCTGGAACTGGGCAACACAAAGGGCCCGAGGGCAGGACAATAACCTTCTGTCCATTCCCAGATGCCGGCCTGCAGGCCCAGTCCAAGCTGGGGGCCGGAGCCCCGGAGGGGCCGTGCCAGGCCCCCCGCGGGCAGCAGACAATGTTGGCAGTGATGGAGGGGAGGCATTTCAAAGGGTTTTGTTCCCGGCTGACCCCCGCCCCCCACCTCAGCCAGGGGTGAGGCCCCGGCCCCACCTCCAGCCACCCAGAGCTGCCGAGGAGCGGCCGGGAACCGGGGACTGGCCACATTCTTGACCCCGGGGGAAAAGTTTAGAAACTCAGAGCCGAGCGGAACAATAACAGTGTCAGGGAGCAGATTTAGGAGTAACTCTTACCATCACAAAGCAGGAGACAAAGGGGAAGGGGGCCGGGTGGGGGAGAGGGAGGGAGGCCTGGAGAACTGGGGAGCCCCCCCCCCTCCTGCTCCCAGGGCCCAGGGCCGGTGCCCCAGACCACCGGTGGATAGGAGAGGATGAAGGCAGACTAAACAGACGGGGGAGGGAGGGAGGCTCTATAGTAGGAAGGACTCAGAGATACGGATTATGATCTTATGCCTCATTGCAGGAAAAGCAGATTAAACACCTGAGGAGGAATAGGGGACTTCAGTGAGGGGGTCTGGCTCTGGGGGAAAGCAGCACCTCAGGGCCAGAGTGGGGGCTACCTCCTCCCAGCTGCAGGAAAGAACGGGGTGCCCCCAGGGCCTGAAAGGGACAGGGAGCGCCTTATCTCGCCGGGAGAGAAAGTCCATTCCCTCGCACCTTCGAAACAAAAAGATTAATTCTAAGCCCTCTGGGAGTAGAGACGAAGGGATGGAGGACCGGACGGCCTCTCCTGGCCCTTTGCATCCGGAGACGGCTCTGACTCCAGGAGGGTGATCCCATCACCATTTCCACTCCGCCGTCGCCGCCGTTAGATGGGGGCTCTCTCCTCACGCCAGCAGATGAGGCTGGGACCTGGATAGGGAGGCCCTGGGCCGGGGACTCTAATGCCCTCGAGAGACTGAAGAATTCAACCCCCAAATTACATGCCCTGAGGCCTAGATAGGGCTAAACTAAGGATATTGTGTGGGGTGAGGATAGAGGGTCTGTCTCCCTGGAGGGACTGGGCTTTAACTACAAGGAGAGAGCTTAAGGTTGGAAGTCACCAGGAAGAGGCCGGGTAGGTGGCTCTGTGGATTGAGAGCCAGGCCTAGAGACTGGGTTCAAATCTGGCTTCAGACACTTCCTAGCTGGGTGACCCTGGGCAAGTCACTTAACCCCCACTGCCTAGCCCTTCCTGTTCTTCTACCATGGAACCAATACTCATCTAAGATGGAAGGTGAAGGTTTAAAAAAAAAAAAGGAAGTCACCAGGATGTGATTTCTAGGAAAATCAAGGAAGTCTGGAAAATTCTCTTTTCTAGAGATATGTAAGGAAGGGGAATGATTTAAAAATTAGTTTAAGAGAAGGGTTATAGAATCTGCTACTATGTTCCCAAGATTACTAAACTGACTCAGTGTTATCACTGCTAGACCTCCAAAGAGATCAAAGAAAGAGGGAAAGGATCCATATGTACAAAAATACTTCTAGTAACTCTGAGGTGGCAAAGAATTGGAAACTAAGGAGGTGCCTCCTTACTGGAGAATGACTGAACAAATTATGATATATGAATATAATGGAATACTATTGTGCTATAAGAAATAACAAAGGGGATGCTGTCAGAGAAACCTGGAAAGATTTGTAAAACTGATATAAAGTGGAAAACATTTATTTAGTAACAACATTATAAAGACCAAAAAAAGCTTTGAAAGACTTAAGAACTCAACACAAAGACTCCATGATGAAACTCATGCCATTCCTGACAAAGTCATGATGGACTCAGGGTACAGATGAAGAGGTACATATTTTTGAGTAGATGGCCAATGTAAGAATTTGTTTTACTTAATTGTACATGTTTGTTACAAGTTTTTAAGTTTCTTTTTCCTTTTTTCTCAATCAAGGGAGAAGGTTGGAGGGAAAGATTTTTGTTCAATGAAAGAAAATTTAAGTTTTTTTAATTTAAAAGGAAAATTATCAATATAGTAAAGCTATATTAGTAACAAGAAAAACAAAAATGATCATACTAACATGTACAGAAAAGGCTTTTGATAAAATACAATATTTATTTCTGGTTTTAAAAAAACCAACAGTAGAAAACTTAGATAGGAATAGACTTTTCTTAGGGGAAAAAAGATATAAGGGCAGGATAAGTTCTCAGTCTTCCTCCCTTGATTCTATAGAAATATGATCAAGAAGTAGTAAGGACTAGGGGTAGCTAGGTAGCACAGTGGCTAGATTGCTAGGCCTCTAGGCCTCTAGTAGGAAGGATTTGGGTTCAAATCAGACCTCAGATACTTCCTAGTTGTGTGACCTTGAATAAATCATCTAACCCCAATTGCCCACCCTTTACCAATCTTAGAAGTGATTTAAAAAAAAGAAGGGGGAGGGAGAAGTAGTAAAGACCAAGAATCTCTCTCTTCTCTCTGTCCTCTTACCCATCTCCCAACCCACACCAGTCTGAGTTCTTGACACTTCTCAAAAGAGGTAGGCATTATGGAATTATTATCAGAAAGACCTGAGTTCATGTCTCCCTTCAGGCATTTACTAACTAGCTGTAATCCCTGTAAAATGGGGACAATAACAGTATAGTACCTCCTTCCCAAGGTTGTTGTGAGGCTAGAATGAGATAATATTTGTAAACTCTTTGCAAACTTTAAAATGTTGTATAAAAGCTAGCTATTAATATTATTTATTCCTTATCAGAGGAAAAGTGAGATTCATTTGGGGAAAGTTCACAAAGAATCTGCCTGGAGAAGGAACAACAGCACAGAACTAGTGATGAAAAGAGCTAGATTGAGAGCCTGCTCAGCCCCTGACTCACTATGTGGCATTGGGCAAATTACTTAGTCTCTCTGGGCCTCAGTTTCCTCATTTGTAAAATGTGGTGGTTGGACTATATAATCTTTAAGGTCCCTTCTACAGAACTGGGTCATTCATCTAGAGCTAGAACAGACGGCAGAGGTCATTTAGGTCATTTAGCCTCCCCCTTACCCTTTTTGGGATGAGGGAACTGAGCTGGAGGGAGGTTTGGTAAATGACAATGGTTACCCCCCAACTTCAAAATCGGCGCCCTTTCCACTGTGCTCAGCTGCTTCCCTTAGTTTTAACTTTTTGTGGCTTCATGATTTGGAGTCACAAAGATGACAGAAATTCCAAGATTTCTGGTTCCAGACCTCCAGATTCTGCCTCTCTTTCTCCCTACATTTCATCTCCGTGCTCTCCCTCACCCCACTTTTCCCTCCTTCCTCACTACCTACATTGACTAGAGCCACTTGCTTCCTGTCTGATAAAGGCCACCCAGACAGAGAGATGAAGAGATTCAAAGACCCAGGCTTACAGCAAGAAGGAGGGATGGATGACAAATGGTATAGGACAATGAGAAATGGAGAGATGGGGAGACTCCGAAGCAGGAGAGGGAAAGAGCAACCTTTCCAGCATCTCCAATATCTGGGATAATAACCTCTAGATGTAATGGAGAGCATTGTCAAGTCCTGAGCCATCTTCCCAGAGTCAATTCTGCTTTTATTTTCCCTCCCTCCCTCTCCTGGGGTTCCATCTACCTGCCCCTTGAATCCAGGTCACCCACACAAGTTTATTTCCTTTTCCCCAGTGAACCCTGACCATAGCTTTCCCCGACATTACCCTTCCCACCTCCCCTATGAGAACAGCCACTCACCCCAGGACAGGGATGCTCTAAGGGCTGGCTCCAGGGTCTCTTCAGCTGGGGGTTGGTAAGGGAATAAGGGGATCTTCACTGCCACAGACTGATTTCCCTGCCTGATTCCTGTCAGCCTGGGCTGCCACCTGGCCCCAGACTGTATTTGTTCTTCCTGAGGTTTTTTTCCTGGCAGCTGCTGGACAGGAAAGAGGCTGGAAGGGGGTGGGGAGGGCAAATCTGGGGGGGGGGGTTCTGTAGATCAAGACCTGGCTCCAACTCTCTCCCCCCCAGGAGGGAATGAGACTGGAGGGGCACCCACCTGGCCACCCTCCACCCCAGCTGTCTCTCAGGAGAGGGGAAGGAGGGAGGGGGACAGAAAAAGATGGGAGAAAAGACAGGAAGGGAGGGAGTGGGTTGGGAACACCAGAACTGAATCCAGTCTGCTTCCCCACACCAAGGTGTTTGCCTTTCCTTACTACACACTGACTCCATTCAAAGCCTTTGGATCCCTGGCCAGGATGAGTGTGCCAAGGCACTAGAGAGAGCAATCACTGCCTCCTCTCTCCCTTGTCTCTTTCCATTCCCCTCTAATAATCTGAGGTGTTAGAACTTTTTATAGGAGGCAAAGACAGAGGTAGAGAAAGGGGAAGGGGGAAGGGAGAGAGAGAAAATGGGGGGAGGGAGAGAGAGAGAGAGAGGGAGGGAGGGGGAGAGAGAGACAAAGAGAGAGACAGACAGAGATGGAAGACAGGAACAAAAAAGAAGGAAGAGAAAGAGAAGCAAAGAGAATAAAGGTAGAAGGAAAGAGGGTTGGGAGAGAGGGTGAGACAAAGTGGTTTTAGTAAAAAAGAGGAGAAGAAAAGCAAAAGAGAAATGTGGTTGTAGAGATAGTGAATCAGCAGCAGAAGAGGGATACTGAAAAATAGGGAAGTAGACAAATGTGGAGAGCAGGAGAACCAAAGAAATCCAAGTTAAGGACTGAGTTGACAAATAGATCAAGGCCAAGAACCTCAACTGAAAGCGTAAGAGGGCCTGGGAGATGAAACATTGAAGTCTGAAAGAGGAGCCTTAGCAGCTGCAGTGAGCTGGGGAGCACCCCAGTCCCTGACTTCCTTAAACCTAGCTTTAAGAGCTGACCCATACCCTCATACTCAGCACCAAAACTGGGGACCTGCAGCAGCCGGTGAGGGGAGGGGCTCAGGGGCAGAGAAAAGGGCAGTGGGAGTGGGTTAGGTGAAAAGTTCCCTGAAGCCAGAGAGGCACCGATTGGGGCCAGGGGTTCCCATCTCTGGGGGTCCTGCCCTCTACTCGGCCTGGCTGTCAGGTTGGTGTATAAAGGGGGTGGAAAGGTCAGCCAGGGCCTTTCAGGCCTGTGGGAAAAACCCGGCCAATCTCCCTAATCCATATTTATTGGTGTGAGACACGAGGGGGATGCCCCCCTCTTCAGGCTGGTCCAGGTTAGCCCTAAGACAGGCCCCATGTCACCCAAATCCTCTTATTTGCTTCTGGATTGGCTACTTGGGGTCCTCCCCCTTCCCTCCTCCCTATTCCCTCTCCCCCCCATAGTCACCCCCCCTCCAATTGGGGTTGCCAGGCAACCATGGAAGGGTAGCCGAGATATTTTCTTTATTACAAGCGGCAGCAAGAAAGCAGCATGGCCCCAGGGAACTGGGATGGGGATGGGGGGAAGGGCTAGGGGGGCAAGTATCCCCTTCTCTGGGGGGAGACCCAGTGGCTTCATCAGCTCTGGTTCCTCCAGAGGGAGGAGTAGGAGGGTGGGTAGGGGCTGAGCAAGGAGGAAAGATGTGAGGGAGGAGGAGGAAGAAGAGGAGGAGGAGGAGGAGGAGGGAGAAATGGAGACTGACTAGTCTAGAGTATATCAAGTATAAGATCTGGGTGGGTGTATATTCACTACTAATCAGGAGATGTTATGGGCTAGGAGAACCAACCATTTCAAAATTAGTTCAGAGGGCAAGATATCCAGGCAACTTTGTCACATCTCCAGGAAATTTCTAACCCCTATAAATACCAAAATGGATTTATAGAGTGGACTCCAGAGATTTTTTAACCCATTCCACTCATTTTACTATTGAGAGAATTGAGAGCTAGTTAGAGAAAGTGACATGTCCAGGTTTACCCAGTAGTTAATGGAAGACCAGAAGACCAGAGCAAAAATAAATCCTGATTCCTCCTCTTAATCCAGGGCTCTTTCCATCACACTAGGTTTCTTGGTCAATAGGATTCTACTTAGGTGTCCCTTAGCATCAGATTCACCTGAACTATAATATTCAAAAGGGGAAAAGAATACAGTAAAATTCGTATTATCCAGGAAACTTGGAGAATTTTATGAGCAGGACTAGCTCCAAAGTTCCTTTGGCTTCCTTCCAAAATGCCAGCTCCTGCTTCCCTGCCTTAGTGAGCACTGTTAAGTGACAGAATTAGATGTTGGTCTTCAGTCGGGCACTCTAGGTCATAGTCCAAACAACAGTTTACACTGTGAAGTATTGGAGGCCTTACCTGTTTGTCGGCATGGGGAACAACCTATATATGACTCGAGGAGACCATAGGAAGTCTCTCCTACCCTGCAAAGTATCCCTCCTTAGGTCTCTTATTCCTCAAATTCTTCACGTCTTTGCTTTAAGACTTCTATTCCTTCAAAGAAGCAAAATCTTTTGGGGAAAGAAAGTTAACTTCTGTAGGAAAGGAATAAGCCTTTATTAAGTGTCTACTGTGTACCACACAAATATTTTCTCATTTTGATCCTCACAGCAGCCCTGTGGGGTAGGTGACATTATGATCTCCATTTTCAGCTGGGACGAATTTTTTGGAGACTTTTAAATACATCAGCTTTTAGAAGGGAGAGAACAGAAAAGACTTGGGATAGATGTTTGGCTGGGGGATGAGTGTCAGAGAAGAGAGAAAGATAACAAAAAAGGGAGAGCATCTGAGATGATGAACTTCAAAAACTTTTCTGTCTTTAAGTATAGCCTTTGGGCTGCTGAACGCTGACCCAGGGCCCTCTCCTAAGAGTTATTGTTTTCAGAAAAGTACAGACTTATCATTTACCTCTTCTACCACTCCCCACCCCTAACCCAGCTCCCCTTTATGGGGAGGCTAGGAAAAGAATTCCATCACTTGGCAGTGTCAGGAGACAGTATTTCTAATCCTGAATCTGCATGCCGCTAAATCCTAAATGTAATAGGAGGTTAAGTCACTTTACTACTCTAGAGGAAACAAGCATTTAGTAAGTGTCTATCCCTCAGGCACTATGCTAAGTGCTTTACAAATAAGGTCTCTTTTGATGAGGAAACTAAAGGAGACCGAGGTTACAGAGCTTGCTCTGGGTCACACAGTTCTGATTTTGAACTCAGGTCTTCCTGACTCCAGTTCAGGTACTATCAACACTGTGCCACCAGGCTGCCTTAATTTTCCTTATTTACAAAACGAGGGAGATGGCCCTTTAAGCTCTACATTCTAAGTTCTAGCATCTGATGTTCTAAGATCGCTTCTAGCTTTTGAATTCTCTATTTCCAGGGACATCCTGGGTAGTTAAGATTAGTTTTGAGAGGTTTTATTGTCATCCATACTAGGCCAATACCTTGACTTTCCTCACCAAAAATTCTAAATAATGTTAATTCATTTATCTTTGGGATAGGAACTAGTCCTTAGAGGTCCTATTCATATAGCACCATAGCATTGAAATTGTCCTGAGGAAGATCCAGAAATTTAGACTCCTTTAATTAGGGCTCCAGAGTTGGATTCTAGAGTGTAGGGCTTATTAGTAGAACTTGAGACAATCATCTCCTCAAATCATCCCCTCCTTTAGGAGGTAAGTTGAGCAATAAAGTGGAGGAAACTGCCTAGAGAGGATGAAGAGGACAGGAAGGGAAATCAGAAGGGAGAGGTAGTGGGAAGGCTCCTGGAGATCAGGGATGCTATTTCACTCCAGGTAGTCTAGGTACTCTAATCCTTCCATGAGGTGGCCAGTTTGTATGGATTCTATTATCTCAGGCCCCATTCCCCTCAGTGGGGCAAGGGAGTGCTGGGAGTTGGGCTTAAAGAGTTTACAGACTCCAAAATGAGAAAGATTAGAGACCACTGTGGAATCTTTTCTGTGGTTCCCTCTCTAGGTTCCTCTTCCAAATCCTGCCATTTCTGCCCTGGCCCCCTCAGATCTTCCAGGAGCCCACCTAGATCTCTCTCAGATCCTAGCAGGACAGGGAGAAGTGAGGGCCCCTAGCTTTGTCTGCCTGGGCCCCACCAGAGCTCTGGTAGGGGCCTCTAGCTCATGGGCATCCATAGCAACAGTTCTACATCCCCTCTCCCCCAAAAAACTTTGATCTTTTCTTCCCATCTAGGAGAACATTAGCCTTATCTAGGCCCTACAATAAAGCCCAGGGAATTTCCCTTTACAGATATTGCCCTACTGTGCCAGACCTCTATCCAACAACCCCACGAAGAGGCAGTGAGAGTCTCAAGATGCTTATGGTAGGGACCAAAGGACCTCAAACTCAGGCTCCAAAATTGGGGAGAGCACTTAAGATTTACTTAAGTTTAGACTGGGGCTGGGGGACCTGGGCTCTCAGACTGCTGGGGATAGTGCTGAGGGGAAAGAGTGTGATAGGAACCTTATGAGGGGGACTTAAAGGGTTGGCTGTGGAGAAGGATTCCAAGTTCCATCTTTAGGGCTGCTTAGGGTGATTAAGGAGGACACCAGGGATAGTGGTCTGGGAAGTAAGGAGGGGTGTCTGGGTCCCTTGGTGGGGCCCTTGGGGAGGGAGCAAAGAAGTGCTAGGAATGGCAGGAGCCAAGGAGAGGGAGCCATAAGGTTGGGGGGAGGTGAGATGATGGGGTCTAAGGCACGGTGCTCAAGGACTGGGGTGCGGAGTGTTGGGGGGGGAGACCCATGGGGAGGGCGCGCTATGTCTTTAAGAGCTGCCTGACTGCAGGTTGCAGCTGTCGTGGTGGGGCTCTGGAGACAGCGGAGATTCATTACTCCACCGACACAATGACCATTGATCTCCCCGTGGTGTTATTCAAATCCAGTACCAATTGCAGCCCATCCCCATTCTTCGGCGGCCGCCGCAGCAAGGCCCGTATTGTTGGAGGGGACGACTAAAAGCCCGCCCCGAGGCCCCCGAGCCGCCAGAGGCGCCTGCTCCGGCTCAGCCCTGCGCCTCGCCCTGCGCGTCCGGGGGGACGGCGGGCGCCCCCCCTCCCAGCCTGGCCCGGCCCGGCCCGGCCCAGCCCCGGCCACCCACCTACCCACCCCCACCCCCCCGCTCCCAGCCTGGATCTCCAGGGGAAGGAGTGACTCCGGCTGCAGGTGGCCCGGGGGGCCCCAGCTCCTCTAGCCCGGCTCTCTCGCATTCCTCCACTACTGGTCTCTCCAGGGGCAGGAAGAGAGAGAGAGAGAACAGAGAAAGAGATACAGAAAGAGAGAGAGAGAGAGAGAGAGAGAGAGAGAGAGAGAGAGAGAGAGAGAGAGAGAGAGAGAGAGAGAGAGAGAGAGAGAGAGAGAGAGAGAGAGAGGGGGACCCCTATCCCCAGCGCGGCCGAAGGGAGACAGCACCCGGGAAGCGGAAAGCTCAGGAGTCGGTGCGTGCCGGGGCCGCGGGGCTGGAGGAGGGGGGAGCCGCGGGCCGAGGGACCCAGTAGTAGGGCAACACACCCCCCTCCCCGCCAGCAGGCGGACTAGGAGCTCCCGGCCGGTTGTCGGGGTCCCCAGATGCTGGGGAAGGGGCAGTCGGAGATGCGCCCTCGATTCTTTCTGTTTGATGCTTTCCATGGACCGGGACGCGGGCGCCCGGCCAGGGAGCGGGGACCCGGGAACCCAGAGTTCGGGGCCGACCCAGTCCGGGGCGCCGTTGGCCGAGGGCAGCCCGCCCCGCCCCGCCCAGAGGAGCTCGGGGAACCAAAGCCGAGGTTCCCCGGCAAACTGGACCTTCTATCTGGATTCGGGTTTGAACTCGGCCACAATCGATTTGGATTCGTCCGAGAGGACTGAGAGAATCATCGCGATTGAACAAGATCTGTCCCGGGGGTAGGGGGTGGTGGGCGGCTGGATCTGTTGACCACCTACGGAGGTCTGCGAAGGATACGGCCGTGGGGAGATCGGTCGGGCGCCGAGCTCCGAGACCCAGGTGTCCGAGGTGGCGCTTTCCAGGAGCTGGGCGGCGACTGGAGGTGGGGAGAGTGAGGGGGTTCGGGGAGGACGGGGAGCAGGGGTTCCGCCGCTGATTGTCCAAACGCAATTCTTGTGCGAGTCTGCAGCCAACCGAGAATTGTGGCTGGACATCTGTGGCTGAGCTCCCGGCGCAACCGGGGAGATCAAGAGGTTGATGGGGAGCGAGAATCCAGGAGTGGGCAGAGAGGGTAATCAGGGCAGGACAAGCCCCCTCTGAGGGCAGAGTCCCTGCCCCGGGTTCTCGGAGCTAGCTCGCTGGGGCTTGGGAGTGAAATGCGCCAAACGGATCCCTCATCCTTCGCGGAGGGGGAATCGCTGGAATTCCCTGCTCCGATGGGGCGCGCGAAAATCATTTTTCCTCACCACCCTCATCAGCACCACCATCATCGCCACCACCCGCGCTCTCATAGTCACCTCCGCTGTGATCGCGATAGCAATCACCGTGGTTGCTTTTGTTGTGATCTCCCACCCCCCAAATCCCGGGTGGGAAGAGGAAGGCACGGCTTGGCTGGGCGCAGGGTTAGGGTGGAAAGGATGGGTCCGGGGGCCAGTCTGAGGCCAGGGGAGGAGGGAGAAGGGAGGAGACGACGGAACCTGGAGAGCCGGCTCGCAAACTCGTTTAGAATTTGGTGCGCATTAGAAAGCGAACATATAACCCAAACGAAATTGGAGTCAGTCCTGGTTCCTTCTGAAACAGTCAGATTCGAAAAGCTTCGGCTACCGCTCCCGGAGCTGAGAGTCAAGCCGGGCGGGTTAGAGCCCAGCCCAAGCCGGAGCCTGAGTCGAGCGGGAGCCCGAGGACCGGGCGTAGTCAATTGCCTGCACTTTAAAAACGGATCTTGGAAAAGAAATTTCATCAATTAAAAAACAAACAAACAAACAAACTGGAGAGGTTTACATTCATTGTAGATATATTTAAAGAAAATAAGCGCGTCTTCCCCTCGGAGCCTCGGGTTTCACCTCGGGGCCGAGCTGGGGATCCTCGTGGGCAGGGAGCCAGATCGAATGGGCCTGTGGCTGCCGGGGCACAGGGACGACACTCAGAAGGACTGACTTCAGCCCCGGTCAGTTTCAGTGGAGGTGGTAGGGGACGCTGGGAAACTCATCTTTCCGAGCCTAGCCTCTCACTGAGACTCGTGGGCGTTTGTTTGGAAACGGGCAGGGGTTCTCTAGCTAGGAGAGACTGGGGGACCCAGGTGCCTCCCGCCTCCGCTGCCAAGTCTTCTTGGAGAGAGATGAGAAACACCAGGTCCTTCCCTCCCGGGGAACAGACAGGCGGCAGGGGCGGGGGAATCCCGCGTGGGGCGACTGGCCAAGGGGAGCTCCCTGCCGCAGCCGCGTGGGTGGCTGTGAGAGGCGGAGGGAGTAGGGCTGCCCAGCTAGAGCAAGGTGACTGACTGACTGACTGAAGGAGCTGGGTCGCCCAAAATGGGACTAAATCGAAAGGGGATTTAATTAACTCCAAAGCATCAATAGCACGCAGTTCCATTTCAGCAGACTGAAGCCGATAGCTGCCATTGTACCCAAAAAGACGTACATGGAGACATCCGCCTCAATAGGCTCGCATAGACACTGCCTCCTCCTACAGACTCAGAAGGCTACTTGCTTCAATAAATTCCTAATAAGAACTAGTCCGAGACTCAAAGCATACCCACATAACCAGAAACCAGTAGAGGGGTGCATACAATACCAGGTTAAACTGATCCTACTCAGCCCAGGGGTGTTTTACAATCAATACCCCATCTCTCCCTCCAGACACCCCAAGACCAAAAAGATAAAAGTCCCTTGGAAGGACCGAAGATGAGCTTTTGAGAAAGCCTGGAGGTGGGAAATGGATGGATGGTATGTTTATCCCCTCCCTCTTTCAACTTTTCTGGAAAAATACTCTTCTCTGTCCATGGCATCCTTCCCACTCCCAGCTTTCATCTCTAGTCTTGGGACTGGGAGGATCACATTGTCTTTCTGGATGTACAAAGGATCTTTGAGGCCTAGCTTTGCCTAGTTCTAGACTGAGTTTGGGGTACAAGTGAACAAAACAGCTCTTCTTCCTAACCTATAAAAAGGTCAACCAACACCCACAATTGGGAACGGGTATCTAGCTGCGTACAAGAATCCTCAATCTCTTATGAACAGGAGACTTTTCTGGAGATGGAGTCAGTTGGGGATATGACCAGAAAGCTGGTGAGATTGGGAGGTACAGGCTCCAGAATTGGACCCTATGGGGGATGCCAAGATACTCAGCATATGTATACGAGGGAGAAGGGGATGAGCAGGTACCCAGATCTCAGCTTTACTGTGGCCCTGCTGAGAGGTTCCAGCTCAAGCTGGATTCAACCTTTCTTGGGCTCCCCAAACTTCCCCAACTGCATCCTACTCCCAGACCTGATCCCATTTTGGAGTTGGACCCTTAAGCTGCTCCTGGGAGGTAAGAGGATGATTCTCAGAATCCTTGGGACATTTGCATCAAGCCAGGAGCTATTCTATGAGGTCACTGGGATACCAACGACTGACCCAGCCCAGCTGTATCTAGGATAAGGCTCCAAGCAATAAAGAAAAAAAAAAAGACAGGCATGAAGGCCTTTATTTGCCCAATGCCGGCTGTTACAGGCACTGCCATGTTGACTTCCAGATGGGTCTGAATGCTGAAGGGAAGAGAAGCTGGAAGGTCACAAAGCAGTTTTTTATGCCCTGGTTTTCTGGAAACCCTTAAGTCCACAATGGCAAAATCCTAGGCAATGGAGAGGAAACTGAGGCACAGTGAGGAGACCCGTAGCCCTCCCTAGTGAGGCAGAGCCCAGGTGTCTTCAGATGGTATATGACAAATGGCAGTTTTTTTGTCTCTGGGGGAGGGGGTCTGGGAGTCCATCTGGTGGCCTCTATACAGTGGGGCAGACCTAGGTCAAGGGCTAGGGGAGTCAGAAGAGCAAGGCTGGAGCAGCTGGGGGCATCCAGGCAGAAGGAGGAGGAAGAGGCAGCACTCAATAGGGGCCCCCAGCTGAGGCTCAGTAATGACACTGGAGGAAGCAGGTGGAGCCTTTGGCTTCTGAGACGGGGAAACTGAGGCAAGAAATCTCACAGAATTCTCCAACTTGAAAGGGTCCTTAGAGATTATCAAAAGACAATTTCACAGGTAAGGAAACCAAAGCCTCGGTGATGGATGACTTGTCCAAGGTGACACAGTTTTTAAAGTATTGGAATGGTTCCATGAGAGGCAGGAGGATAGGGATTCAGAGCTCACAAAGTTGTCCCCAGAGGGGTTAGGGGCAGAAGGACCACTAGCCTCCTTCATGGCACAGATTTATAGATGGGGGCAATCTGTAGCAGGTTTCTTGGCAAAGCTGCCCCACCCCACCCCTGTTTTGGGGAAGGAGGTGGTAGTGGCTTCTTCCACTTGCATACAAGCTGTAAGCAGCACATTTTTAGTACCTGGCCTCATTTCCCTTCCCGGAGGGAGAGCTGCTAAGGCTAGTGAGGGAGTGGAGGGGGAAGGGGGGGAGGAAGGGGCGGGAGAGCAAGACTGCCTGGTTCTTTTGCTCCTGGTCCTTCCCCATAAAGACAAAGTCATGGGAGCCCTAGTGTCCCACATGCTCCGGCTGTGGGGGAAGGGGGAGGGGAAAGATTGCTGTCTCTTTTGTTCCCCCATTTTGGATGTTTTCTGCACTGAAGGTCCCTGGGAGTTTCGAGGGACTGAAGGACAGAGGAGGCCAGATGCTTTAACCACCATGCAGTGTGGAGATGAAGAGAATGCTGTCTTGGTCCTGTAACTGGTAGTCCAATTCACCCTGAGAGAGAGAAAGAGAGAAGGGAAAAAAACAGGAAAAGAGAGAAAGGAAGAAAGGGTAGGTGGGGGGAGGGAGAGGGAGGAAGAAAGAGCAAGAAAGAGAGAGGAAGAAAGGGAGAGAGAGAGAAGGAGAGAGAGGGAGATGGAGGAGGGGGAAGAGAGGGAGAGAGAGAGAGAGGCAGAGAGAGAGAGACAGAGAGAGACAGAGAGAGAGACAGAGAGAGAGAGAGAATCAGCAATGTTTTTGACACTCAATCTGGGTATGCAGAGGGCTTTGAAGCCTGAGGGGTAATATGGAACAGGGAAAGATGTGATTGCACCTGAGAGAGATGAATTTTGGCTCTAACACTAGTTCTCTCTCAGTTCAGGTGCAGCTTTATGGAGTTTTGACCATTCTCAGTCTGGGTTCTCCTTCCATGGTCTCCTACAATTTGAGGGCATTCAAGAGGACAGGGGAAGGAGGATGCTCACAGTTCTGATGAGGAGAATCAAGAGAAAATTGGGGTAGGGTCTAGTGAGGGAAAAGCTGTCCACTTCTATACTGACCTGAAGCTCCCAGTCGGCATCATTGATTAGTACCAGAATCCCTGGCCGCCTGTGGGAAAGAGAATTATAGAATTTGAAAGCTAGAAGGGGCTTTAAAGATCATCAAAGACAATCCTGTTATTTTATACAGCAGGAAGCTGAGACCTAAAAGGGTATACAACTAATCAAATGAGATATTATTTGTAAGGCATGACACTACAGGTCCAAGGCATGTTTGAAGCTGCTTGTTATCAGTCCCTCCTACCCTTCTCTTTCCTTGCTCAAGGTCACTAGCAGCAAACCTGTGTTTAGAACACAGTTCTACTGAAGCTTACTCCACCAGACCACACTGGCTGATGAATACCAAGAACTGGGACATGGGACAAGGGAAGCTTCTAGGGAAGAGAGAAAATGATAAAATTCTAGAACTCTTACTGAGTTGGGAGTGGGGTTCTCAGGGACATCTCTCAACATCAGCTCAGGAATTTGCATCTTCAAAGACCTCCTAGGAAAAGGAGTCTTCAATCTTCCAGGGCAACAACCTGGAGTCCAACAGCAAGTTCTTTGTAACATGTCTACAGACTTCTTATCTCCCTGTATGAGATTAAGAGAGCCCCTGATCCTCCTACTCTCCTTACCATCATATAGTGAGTGAAGAAGCGAAGAAGATGTCAATAGCCAAGCAAGCCCCTGGAAGTTCTTGAATCAGATAGGATTAAAATGTCTGAAACCCTGATGCTCAGTCTGGAAGATGTAAATCAGGTTTTTAGGAAACTCCATGGGGATCACTTGGCCAAAGGCTGGAATATATAATCTGGAGATTCCATGATCCCTACAATTCTCTCTCTCTCTCTGTCTCTCTCTCTCTGCCTCTCTCTCTCTGTCTGTCTGTCTCTCTCAACTCTTACCTTCCGTCTTAGAATAAATATTACATATTGGCTCCAAGAGAGTGCTAAAGCTGGGGCAACGGGGTTAAGTGACTTTGCTCAGGGTCACCCAGCTAGGAAGTCTGAGGCTACCTTTGAACCTAAGACCATCTGTCTCCAGGCCTGGCTCTTTATACACTGAGCCACCTAGTCCCCCCCCCACCCCCCATTCTCTTAAAAGTTATGTTAGCCTCCAAGTTAACCCCTGAAGCATTCCATTTCTGAGATCAGATCAGTTCAGTGAAACTGGGCTCAGTTCATGTTTATATGCTAGTCTGGCTCTGTCAGCAGTGCCCTAAGGCTATGCAAGAGACCTGCTCTATCTGTTAAAGGAACCAATGATGGCTTTGGGATCTCACTCCCCAGGGTGACCTGCACCCCAGGGAGGCTGTACACAGGCATGCCCCACTCTTCGACATGACCCCAGGCAGAATGCAATGATTGTCCTTTTTTCCATCAGGTTGGCCTCATTTTAAAAATAAAGTGATTTCCCAGTGGATCAATTCTGGCTGCTTCTCTGAGAGGATGGACCAGACGCTGTGAGGGATGCAGGAGGCAGATGCTAAGGCAATGGACAGGGAAGAATGGATCTCATTGTTTCAGTCACATTTCCTATTAACGGTAGGGCAGGGGAAGGTCATAA
This sequence comes from Monodelphis domestica, assembly GCF_027887165.1. Classification (NCBI taxonomy): domain Eukaryota; kingdom Metazoa; phylum Chordata; class Mammalia; order Didelphimorphia; family Didelphidae; genus Monodelphis; species Monodelphis domestica. The sequence continues at coordinate 461,194,038 of NC_077227.1, read as the reverse complement.
CCATGGGAAAGTGCCCTGTGTAAGCTAGTGGCTGAGTGAAAAAACCTGGTTTATGTCATAGGCAGAACATCAGTTCTGCATATACCCATTTCAGTAGAGGCATGGCTATGTTCCCCACTCAGGTCTAACAGAACACCTGTGTGGTCACACACACACAGAGCAAAATAATTCACTAGAAGCACAGGGCTGGAACAGGATCTCAGAGAACCTCTACCCCTTTTAAAGATGGAAAGACTGAGGCCAGGAGAAATAGCCTGTCCAGGCTTACACAGAGTTGGGATCAGAACTTCTTTCTTGAACTATACCCACCACTCCCCCTTTATCTGGGAATAAAACTTTTAAGCTCAGTCCACAGGAGAGATCCTCTGAGGGGAACAAAGAGAGACACAGTAAGTGTAGGTTTTTCTTGAGCTGACTGTTAGATTTGGTTCAGTCACCCAAGATTTCTATCCCTCTTTTTTGACTCAAGTATTTCCTCTGTCTATGGGGAGGAGTAACCACCTCAAGAAAAGGGTGAAGATTAGAACCCTGGCTTGTCCTCAACCAGGGAAAATTGGTGGCACCCAAGGTGATATACCCAAATGTCTTGTTCCCTAAACCAATTTGGCTTCAATTAATTAACCAGTCAACAAGTATTTATTAGGTAGCTACTATGTATCAGGTACTATGCTAAGTGCTGGGGCACAAGGGCTAAGAACAGAACCATCTTCTTCTGTGAGACATCTACCCTCCCCCACATAGTGCATCCCCTCCCCAATCCAACACTGGTGGAGGGGAAAAGGAATGAGGGGCTTACACACTATCTCCCTGGATGAATAACTCTGGCCGCTCCTTTAGTAGGTTCTTCCTTATCCAGATGAGAAGGTTTCGGACATCCCCTAAATTAAAAAATAGAGTAGAGAGGTAAGTTATGCTTGCAGGGATGCAAGTGGAGCTCAGAGCAATCCAGAGCAACCCAGTTTGGTCCCATCTGATCCCTCCATAAAACAACCAGAAGTTCTGTGATTGAAAGGGTAATACTAGTGTACAAATAAGGCCTCTTTAGATCTCATTCAGTCTGAGCCATGAACACACTCAGCTTTAGAAACTGGTAGATAGTTATGCTAAAATTGTGGGGGTAGGAGAGGGAAGGGAATACACCTTTATTAAAACACCTACGACATGCCAGGCACTGGGCTACATTTTATTTCATCTGCTTCTCATAATAACAGCCCTGTAAAGTAGGTGCTATATGATCCCTATTTTACAGGTGAGGAAACAGATGCAAGACGGAGTTAAGACACTTCAGAAAAGGCCAATAGGAATGGTAGGGATGAAGAAGAGAATAAATTTAACTCAAAGCTAAAATAAACAAAAGAAAATGTTATGGGGCAGCACAGTGGAGAGAGTGCTGGGCCTGGGGAGGGCCTAGATTCAAATCTGACCTCGGGTATTTCCTAGCTGTGTAACCCTAGAGAAGTCACTTAACCCTGATTGCCTAGCCCTTGTTGCTCTTTTGCTTTAAAATTGATACTAAGACAGAATGTAAGGGTTATTTAAAAATAAAAAAAGAAAGAAAAAAGAGAAACGTGTTGGTTGAGAGACTAGGAAGACTCCAGAATGGGCAATCAAAATAAGCTCTGGAAGGGTACTTGCAATGGGTTATGAGATATTATGGCTGGAGGGCAAGTCTTTTCAGGCAATCCTTGGTATAACTAGGCTTTAAATACATCTGTCTATATGGGTAAACCCTTGTTCTTAGTACCCTTCCTACCTAGAATATCTTTCCTCCACCTTTATCTCTCCTTCTCAGCCCCAGACTGGGAGGATCCATCTTTGCTCCTGGCTGGCACACATTTCTCTTTGTGAGAGAAGAAAAACAATTGTAGGAGAGATAATATCAGTTAATTTCCTCTGGAGGAGGGAGGTTGAGGGGAGAGAAGAATCCATCAGTAGGCTGGGAGACACTGACAAATAGCTCTCTGGTTCCCTCCCTCTGGCCTTGAACACCTCAAGCTGCCATGCCCCAAATGGGTTGCTCTTGGTGAGCAGAAAGCCAAAAGACTGGTGAGAAAGCTAGGGGGAGGTGAGTGACACTAAGCAGAAATAAGTCTTTATGGTTTAAGGATCTTGGTCTCTATGTTCTTCTAATCCATGGGCTCCGAGATATGGTGTAATATAAAGAATCACTGGGCTTGAAAATGAGGCCTGGGTTCCTATCTCAGCTCCAATATTTATTAGATGGTTGATCTTGGGCAAGTCTGTTTCTTCACTTATAAAATAAAGATAACTACCTATATTACTTACCTCATAGGGCCATTTTGAGGAAAATGTTTTCTATGCCACAAACAACTATACAAATATGAGTTCTTGTTCCTCTTTTAGACAGGCCATGATTATATATGCGCTAAAACATCCCCAGAATCTATTTTGGGTCTTCAAGTCTACATTGGGCTACCTGGGAGGAAACAAGGCCAATTGATGGAGGTGCCACCCCAGATGCCAGTAACATAGACTCAGAGAAACCCATCATCTTTGTCCTTTTAATTCAGTATAGATTTGTTGGCTAAGCTGTGGAGTAGGGCTACTCAGGTTTCTCTGAGGCCTTCCTCTTAGTGAGGGGCTTAGTTTCCTTACCCATGATGAGCTCTGAGCTCAGGAGTATAAGTAGTACTTGGGAGAGATTAAAAAGTTTAAAAATATTTGGACAACCTGGTTGGACAGCCAATCCAAACATATCTTTCAAGGAAGTAATTTCTTTGAATGGCTAAGAAGGAAAGGGGATCCTTCCATCCATCCCTAAGCCCTTTCCTCTGTGCCCAGATTTTGCTGGGTCAACAATCCATTGAGAGGATATGCATAGAATGGGGTTCTGCTTTAAAAAGAAAAATTCCTTCGATCTTTGCATTAGAGTAGCAGAGAACCCTTCTCTGGTTTATGGATGAGAGAAAGAAAAATAGAGAGAGATAGAGGAACTGGAGGTAGGGGGAATAGAGGAGAGAGGTGGAAGCGCATGCGCATTGTGCCTAATGATCTGTGATGATTTTTGTCTCCTGGTGGGGCTCCTCCCTAGGGCCTTTCAGAGCTGGAAAGGGATGGGCTTGGGTTTCCCCTTGGCCTCCATCTTGGCACTGTCTGGTGTGCAGTTAGCCCATAGATCTTCCTACTGCTCGATAAAACTGCCCAGGCCTGACAGATCCATCAGTGAGGCCTTGGTGAAAGGAGAGGATGTGCGTCTGTATACAGAGAAGAATTACCACTTATAGGGCAAGTGCCTGGAATGAGAAATGTGGGGACTTTTAGGCTGGTCTATGTAAAATTGTAAAGCCTTGAGAATTCATTTCCCCCCTCCCCTGAACCACTACCCCCATATCCTTTCTGGCAACCCAGAGAGATGAGGTTCAGTCATGTTCTGGCCTTCTATGTTTGCCAATTCCTTGAGACTGAGTTTTCCTTAGGTTTAAGCAGTGTCCTCCCAACAGAGAAGGGGACATTGTCATTTGTCTGGGTTAGGACCATGGATAAGGATCCAGGGCTCTGTGGTCACCATGGGGTCATCCAAATGACAGCACCATTGGCTGCCTTGCCTAAAAAGTCTGGGAAATGTGGGGGATGGGGGCTATTCCTTTGACCCAAGCCTGGCTCGTTCATCATGGTGCCCAAAGCCGGGCTCTCATTTGCTGAGGTCACTAACTTCAGCCTAGCCCACCCCCTAACCCCACCCACATTCTTGCCAGCCTGTTACCATGGTTTGGGCCCTGCCTCACCACCCTTATTGTTTAGGGGTGAGTTTGATGGCTGATGGCTCCCTTCACAACGCTGCTAAGAGAAACACCTAAACTGTATTTCTGGGTAGAATCTCCTGTCTCTTTTTAGCCCTATCCCCCACCCTATTGGCAGACATCAGGAAAGTCCAGGGTACCCAGAAAAGGAATACAATAGCTCATATCTCAGCCCTGTTTTGGGTCAGACAATATGCAAACAGCCTCCCTAGCCAGATGGTGGGTTTCCAAAGGCAGTCAGGGAAACAGAAGGGTTAAGCAGTCAGGTGTTGGTAAATAGAGGACATACTTGGGAACTAATCTCTTAGAGGTAAGAATCTTACCCTCACTCTCCCAGTTTGCCACCCTCCTCCAGTCACATTCTCACAGTCAGTTGTGCCATCTGAGTTCCAGTTCTAGAAATGACCTCTTACAGTCTGTGCCCTTCACCTGGGTCTCAACACATCTATCTTGTATCCTATCATCTGTGTCCATATATTAGTTTCCCTATTAGACTGTGAGGGTTATGTAATCTATTCATCTCTGTACAACCCAAAGGGCCTAGCACAGTGCTTTCCTTACACAAAGAAAACTGAGAAAATGCTCAGTAAAACATTTCATGAGTGAGTGAAGGAATAGACTGCCTAGCTGTTGGTTGAGGAGAGTTAAGAATGGAGCGACTCACACAGAATCATGGGGCATGTGGCTGGTGGCCTGGAAGATAACCTACACCATTCACACTTTTTTAATGGCTCAATCAATTAGCAAGCATTTATTAAGCATCTAATACCTGCACTGCACTCTCCTCAGGATACTAAGACAAAGCAAACCAATCCTTACCTTTAAGGAGTGGTTTGGCCTCTGTGCAAGTGGTCAGATTACTCTTGGAAAATAACCCTTGATCTTGTCTTGCATCATCCCCAGAATCAAATGAGTTAAGTGCTGGGGCTGACTGGGCACCTTCCTCTTTGGAGTACTTCACATGGCTTACTCCTCCCTTCAAATCATCTGGGAATCTCTCTTTCTCTCTCTCTGACACTCTCTCTCAGATACTATCCCCCACATGCTCTCTCTTACACACAGACTGACTCTCTCTCTCTCTCTCTCTCTCTCTCTCTCTCTCTCTCTCTCTCTCTCTCTCTCTCTCTCTCTCTCTCTCTCTCTCTCTCTCGCCAGGCAAGGAATGAGTACTAGCCTCCTCAGGGAGCTGTCAAATGTCTTCTATGAAGGAACCTAAGGCAGGGAAGTGAGGCAGAGTCACTGGGGCCCAGAGTACCTCCCCAAAACCTCTTGCCTCAGGCACAAGTGATGACAATCCTAAAAATAAAGTTTCTGGGTCTAGATTTCAGCCTCTTCTAGTATCATATTCAGATTAAGCCATGAACACCCAGGGTTTTGCCAACCCTTTGCTAGTGCATGTAAAGCACAACATGAATGTCAGTTATTATTATTATAGTTCTCTTGGTCTTTTCACAAGGAGCAGCTGTTGAGGACTGAAGTAGCTATCTGTTCACCATCACCATGTAGGGAGCCATATACTCTTATATGTAGGAATACAGACATCTCTTCTGGGAAACTTCAGGGAAGTTTAACCCTTAGTAGATGTGACTTCCTTTTTACTGCTAATGGTAGGAATGCTCCCATCTTCCCTTGGCTTAGGCCCCAAGACAGCATGACTTCTATGCCCCAAACTAGAGAGCCACTGGGCCCCTTCCACTGCCCCAAGTCCACCAGCCACCAAGGAAAGGCTCTTCTCTCCAGCAAGCCCAGAGACTTACTTGAAAGGGGAGAAGAAAGGCCCAAAGGGTGGGAGTGGAAGAGGGGAATAGGGTGAGGGGAGGGGGGGGCTGGGTGTAGGGCCCATTTACAAATGAATGGAAGTAAGAATGGAGCAGTTTGTGGGATAAAGGGCCTGCAGAAGGAGGTTTACAGATGTGCAGAGAGGAGCGCTCCTCATTGTTTAATTAAGCAGAAAGTGGCTCTTTTCAAAAGCAATTTTGCACAGGAGCTGGGGGGGCTCAGCAAACAGGCCCCAAGAGCGAGGGTGAGCAGGAGAAAGGAACAGCTGGTGCTGGGAGCCACAGAGAAGCATGCTAAGCAGTTTAAAGAGCTGGGGAGCTCCCTCCCTCCTATTTTGGCCACCCTTTAAACTGCGGAGTCATGACAGGCACAAAGAGAAAAGAGAGGAAGAGAATGAAGAGGGGTGGGATGGTGGGTTAGAGAGAGTTTGGGATAGGAGGGAAGGTTATCTTACTCCCCATCTGTGTAGGAATGTATGAATGGCTGGGAAGAAATAGGAATTCTGAGCTTTGTCCTCAGACTGGAAAAGCTAAGCTTGGAGGTGAACTGACCAGGCTTCAGCCCACCTCCCCCTGACTCTGAAGGGTCTAGAGCAGCGGTTCTCAACCTCTCAATTTGTAGCAATGAGAATACATAATGCATATTAGGTATTTACATTCTGAATCATAACTGTAGAAAAATTACAGTTTTGAAGTAGCCACCAAAATAATTTTTTGGTTTGGGGTCACTGCAACATGAGGAACTGTATTGCGGGGTCACGGCTAGAAAGGTTGAGAACCACTGGTCTAGAGGGTAACCCAGGCCAGGTCTATCTTCTAACTCAAGAAACTTACAGGCCACTTCCTGGGGAGGTGCTAGTTACAGTCTCTAAAAGCCTAACACTTCTGGTCACCATTTTCTCTTCTCCAGGACTATCCTTCAGGAGGAACAAACATCTCCTCACTGACATGAAAACAGTATTATTCATCCCCAGTCACCAGAGGTAAAAACTTTCTCTTCTTCAGCAGGAAAAAATCTTAATTCATAGATAGGATGGCAGGGTAGGAACAGTTCTAGAAATGATCTCTCTAGGGTATGGTGGAAAGTCAACTCCCTACCTAGTCAGAAGAGCTGACTGCCATGGGCTATTGGGACTTCTGGGCAAGGTTCTAGACTTCCCTGAAGCCTCAGGCTCTTTGTTCATCTGTAACACAAGGATACCAGTTTAAATGTTCTCTAAGGTCCCCTCATCAGCAATCACCCTGTATAAAGAGGACCATACTTACTATAGGTGAATGGAGAGAGATTAGTAAAGCTTAGGCTAGGATCCAGGCAGACTGGCTCCATTTCCCATCAATGTAGCAGCATTCCTTTCCCCATTCCTGGTGGGTTCTCTTTGGAAATTCTACTCATTTTGGATACTTTCTCCTGATCCTGCTGCCCTGTGCCTTGAGTGATCAGTTTGTCTATTTCTCCAATCTGAATTACAGTCTAGGAGAACTATAAGAAATCTTAAAGAGATCAACTCCAATTCCTTTCATTTTACAATTGGAAAAACTGAGAGCCAGAGAAGTGACTGGTTCAAGGTCACATGCTGACTGGAGAGGTAGGGCAGTGTGGCAGACCAAGAGCTGGTCTTGGGGCCAGGAAGACCAACTGAGCCCAATGGAGTTAGGTAACTTGCCCAGGGACACACGGCTAGGAAGTATCTGAAGCCACATTTGAACTCAGGACCTCCAATCTCCAGGCCTGGTTCTCTATCCACTGAGCCATCTAGCTAGTCCTAATAAGACAATGATAGAAGAAATTTCCAATACCAGTCCCTATCCCTATTTATACAGTTGGGCAGTTGCAGAAAAAAGAATCAGAATTCTGATTCCCAAATGCAAACCTCATTCCAATCTTGTGGCTGCTGTTTTCTCCACTGGGATTGCTGGGATCTGCTCAGCCAAGCAGTAGCAGCTGGGCCAGGCTGGCTGCCAGGGAACAGATCTGGGCACCAGCTCGGTGGCAAAGTGAGGCTGTCCCAGTGGCCCGACAGGGCACAGTGGTGTCAGCTCAAGGCCTGGCAGTCATTGCTTGGTATTAGGGCCAGAATGACACTTTTAACCTCGACAGGGTCCCAGCTCCTCTTCCATAACAAATGAATGCTACTTAGGTTATACATCCTGCCCACATTTAAAGCTTGTTGGGCAGCAGAACATACATCACTGGGCATAGCCTGGCAACTGTATATTATATTCAAGCTACTTCTCCTCTTCCTCCCTAGGAAGACTATAATAGAAAATTAGAAGACCAGGGTATAGTGGGGGAGAAAATGATTAGCAAGAGGGACATCTGGGTTATATACTCAGTTCTGCCCTTAATTCGTTGTCATCTTAAACAAGACATTTGCCCTTTCTGCCTGACTAGGGAATCATATTTACAGAGAGTTTTGTAGCACTAAAACTATGATATCCTTTGAATTCTTCAGAAAGGAAGCAAAATGCATGGAGTTCTAGATCAAACTGAGTAACAATAAAAAAAAGTCTTAGCTTTCATCTTAGAACTAATACTGTGTATTGATTCCAAGCCAAAAGAGTGGTAAGGGCTAGGCAATGGGTGTTAAGTGACTTGCCCAGGGTCACACAGCTAGGAACCAGATTTGAATGGAGGACCTCTGACCTCTAGGCCTGGCTAGTAAAGCCAGAAGTCCTGAAGGGACCTCAGAGGTTTTACTTCTGAGCCCCATCATTCAGAATGCTTGCCATCCTGTTCATGCCAGGATTGCTTGGATGGTAATGAAACCCATGATCTGGTAATTTTCAATATCACATCACCTTCCAATGGCCATCATGATATATACCTGCAGCAGTTCACCCAATCCCATACTGACACTGTAGCTCCCTCCATAGATATCCTGCCCTCAGTTCAATGGGTAGTTTTGCTAATCTGAGAATTTCAGTGTCTCTCACTGAGGCAGACAGAACAGAGCCATCACTGTCTCAACTTCTCAATGGGAGCCAACAGATGTGGACAATGATCTATTTGACTTCAAATGGGTCTCAGAAGCATAGCATCCTCCTCACCATGCCAGAAGGATGCTGCCAAATCCAGGTGAGTCTCCTAGAAATCTAGGAATTCAGGTTCCACCCTACAGTATGCACTTTTTCCCCATTGGACAGATCATGGTTATAGACAAGAGAACAAAGTGCTATTTACAAAGGAACTGTCACTTAAAGAATCAGGAAGACCACAAATCTGGGCTTGGAGAGTTAAAATGAGTTCAATCTAGGGGTTAGCTGGGTAGCTCACTGGATGGAGAGGCAAGTCTGGAGATGTGAGGACTTCGGTTCAAATCTAGCTTCAGACACTTCCTAGCTATATGACCCTGGGCAAGTCATTTAACCCTCATTGCCTAGCCCTTACTACTCTTCCACTTTGGAACCAATACCTAGTATTGATTCTGAGATGGAAGGAAAGTGAAGGTTTAAAAAAAAAAAGTCCTATCTCTTGCCTTTAATCTGCAATAAGCTAGGACCAATGATTATTTACCCTAGACTCCACAATTGTCCTCAATCATCCTGTCCATTCTTTGAAACTCTTAAATATCAGGACATTTTTTTTCCTAGGTCTAACCTAATTCTGTCCCGTCATAATTGATCTTTCATGTCTTTGGTGACCCCCAGGCAGCAGGTTACCATCCTCCTAGAAACTACTATCCAATGTCAGCCTTTTCTTTTTCAGACCAAATCATCCCACTTTTTTTGTCTTTTAGTCCCTAACCTTTTAACCATTTGAGTTGCCTTTACCTGGATCCTGTCCTATTTTCCATTTTCCTTTTAAAAAGGCAGCAATCCTTGGGGGCAGCTGGGTGGCTCGGTGGATTGAGAGCCAGGCCTAGAGATAGGAGGTCCTAGGTTCAAATCTGGCCTCAGAAACTTCCTAGCTGTGTGACTCTGGGCAAGTCACTTGACCCCCATTGCCTAGCCCTTACCACTCTTCTGCCTTGGAACCAATATATACAGTATTGACTCCAAGACGGAAGGTAAGGTTAAAAAAAAAAAGGCAGCAATCCTAGACTAGATTTGGGATATTGGAAACATAAGGAACAAGGTAGATGACACAAAGAAATAAAATGATAACTTGACAGTTAAAACAAACCTTTATCAATATCAGGGAAGGTAGGTAATTAAGGGATCTCAAACACTGTCAGATAATTACTGTCAGATGATTCTCTATTCCTGTCTCAGCTTTCTAGGAGAATGTTCAAATCTCTCATTATTCCTCTTGGGAAGAAAAATTGGGTAGGCTATGAGGTCCTTGATCACAGATAATGTCTTTGGCTGAGTCTACCCAGACATAAGACATTGAAGACGTATGTAAATAAATGGCCAAAGAACATATGAGTAGACTAGACATTTGAGCACAGAGCCAATGGGATCTTTGTGATCACTGGGAATCATTGCACACACTTAGGAAACTAACCACTCATAGCAGAGTGGGTCAGGGGTTAGGATAAAGTGGAAAGAGGAGATCTCTATTGAGAAAATGTGGTAAGCTTTTCTTCCCTTCAACTTAAACTTTGCCTGTGGGGATAACTAGGAACTTCTGTCTGCTACCTCCTACGATGCCTGCTTAGTAATCCCTGTCTGCCTTACTGCTTCCATAGCCTATTGTACCCATACTTCCTTAGTAGATTAGGGTGAGAAGAAAAAGTTGATACTTACAGGGCTCATCTTGGCTGGGTAAGGTGACCTGGTGCTTCTTTACACCATCAAATAAGAGCTCTGCCCCACCTCTGCAAAGGAGATGATAAAGATCCTGGTAAATTCTCGGGGAACAAGGGGTTGTGGGTACAGCTAAGTAGATAGCCAGGCCTGGAGTCAGGAGGACCTAGGTTTAAATCTGACCTCAGATACTTTCTAGCTATAGGACATTAGACAAGTCATTTAACCCCTGTCTGCCTAGGCCTTGTCACTCTTCTGTCTTAGAAATGATATTAAGACAGAAGATAAAGGTTAAAAAAAAAGGTGGGGGTTGGTTGTGTCCTAAAACAAGACTGAATAGGTAGAAGGAAGTAAAACGGGTTGACATGTAAGAATCCAACTAACTTAGCTAAGAACCCAGCCATATAATACATCTGGCACATGAATATTTCTTTATATATCAAAATGCTGTTTTAAAATTCTTTCTCAACCTGATCCTTTACTTCTCCATCTTAAATTATTTAATCTTCTCTACTCTCTTCACATGAAGTTTGCCATCCAACATTTTAATACATTCTATATATAATACTCAGTTTAAAGAAGGGATTGTGGGGGCAGCTGGGTGACTCAGTGGTCAAATCTGGCCTCAGACACTTCCTAGCTGTGTGGCCCTGGGCAAGTCCCTTAACCCCTCATTACCTAGCCCTTACCGCTCTTCTGCCAGTACTGTGTACTGATTCTAAGATAGAAGGTAAGGGTTTAAAAAAAAAAAAAGAAGGGATTGTGTTCTACTTCCTAGCTATACCCCCAAAGTGTAGTATAGTACTTTGTACACAGTAGGCTTAAATAAATACTTGTTGAATTGAATTGACACAAATACAAGAATGAGATATCAACTCTCAACCAAGACCACAGGGAAAGAACAGACATAGGACTCCTAGTTCAGTCCTCTATCTACTATGGCTGGTAGGGTAAGTCAGAATTTTGGCAAAAACCAAATTTCATAATTTCTGCTTTGTTCTTTAGCTCTGTAAACTGGGAAGAGGCAATGGAAGAAAAAGAATGCTTTTCATTATTTACCTTTCAAAACAAATAGCAATGTGATTAATCGAAAAGGATACTGGACTGGAAATCTGTAATTTTAAGCTTTTGGCCCCAATTGTTGTGACCTTAGGCAAATCAATCTACCTTGTCTTAAGTATAAAAATAAGGGGCTGGATTGAATAATGTCTAAGATGCTTTCTAACTCCAATATTTGGTGGATCTGGTGGATCAATCTAGAATCTCTCCAAAGTAACATCATGGGACCTCTTCTTGACTATCCAAGAAGAATCAGTAATCCCCAGCCTTAAAGCAGAAGAGCCTGGATGAATGAGAATTCTTAATTCCTCATCCTTCTCAATCTACCCAGTGTTTTCTACCCTTCCTTTTTAGTCAATCACACACTTTTGGAAAACAGATTCCATAGGGTTTATAGAGGTAGGATCTCATAAACTAAAATTCTATAGGAAAAGTCGGTCTAGGAAGGATGGGAAATTTGTTGGAAGATACAACAGGAAACAATCTTTCTCTTTTTTAAAGAAAGTTTATTTTTTCTCAATTACATGGAAAAACAAATTTTTCCTAAAATAAGGGGATAGTTAGAATATCCAGTTGCCCTTGATGAGTTCAAATCACCAGGACTTGAGTACTGAAATTACTAAATTGTCATTAGCAGTGACAGTTGAAAGATGGTGGAGAAGGAAAGAGCTACTATAAGACTGGAGAAGGGAAAATAATGTTCTGATTGTCAAGAAATGGACAGAGGTCTGCAAACCACAGGCCAGTGATCTTCATCTCAATTCTTGGGGAAATTCTAGAAAGGATCATTTACAAAACATTTAATCTCTCTGAGATTTAGAAAAAGGAAGTGGTAATAAAAAGAGTCTGCATAGTTTCATCAAAAATAAGTTGTGCCCTGACCTCAGATAGTTCCTAGCTGTGTAACCCTGGGCAAGTCACTTGACCCCCATTGCCTAGTCCTTACTGTACTTTTGCCTTGGAACCAATACCAGTATTGATTCTAAGACAGCCAGTAAGGGTTTAAAATAAGTTGTGCCAGACTCACCCTCCTTTCTTTTTCAAAAGGATTCCCAAGTTGTTTGATACAGTTTACATAGATTTTAGGAAAGTATTTGATAAAGTATGTCATAATATTCTTATGTTGAGATAGAGAAATGTAGGCTAGATGATACTATCAGACATCCAGAATGGGCATTAATAAGTCAATGTTAACTCAGCAGGAGGTTTCCAGGGGAGTGCCCCAAGGAACTGTGCTTGACTTCTTTTTCATATTTCTTCTAATAATTTGGATAAAGGCATATATGGAGTGCTCATCAAATTTGAAGATGACATGGAGCAGGAGGGGAAAGCTAACATACTGGACAAGAACCGGGATATAGAAAAGAACTTTACAGCGTAAAGAAATGGAAATTAGAAAAAAAGCAATTTCATTAATACAAGGTAGGGTTTATCTGAAAAAGATCTGAGGGCTTTAGCAGACTCTAAGTTCAATATGAATTTACCAGATGTAGAAATAAACAACAAAAAAGGTAAGGCCATCCTCAGCTGCACTGAGTAAAATCACTTTCGAGACTTCAAGACTGGGAAGGTGAAGGTCTCCCTGTACTACACCCTCGTCACACAGCATCTGAACACAGTGTTGATTCAGTTTTTGGTACTAGAGTTAAGAAAGGATATTGAAAAACTGGGAAATGTTGAGAGGAAGGCTACCAGAACAACAAAGCACCTTGACTGTCATTTGACGGGGATTTTTTTAACAGGGTAAAGAGAAGCCTCGGTAGGGACATGATAGCTCTGTTCAAGTATAAGAAGGGCTGACACATGTAAAAGACATTACTGTAGACTTATTCTGTTTGGTTGTAAAGGGCAGAGCCAGAAACAATGTTTGGAAGTTGCAAACATGCAAACTGAGGCTTGATATCCTAACAATTGAAGCTCTCCAAAAGTGTAACAGGCTGCCTCCAAAGGAGCAGATTCCCTTTCACTGGAGGACCTTAAGCACAAGATGAATATCTACTTGTCAGATAAGCTGTAGTGAGACTAGATGAACATGGAAATCCTTTCCAATCCTAAAATTCTGATTCTGCCTCAACTAGCAATTTGATTTCTTCTTTCTCTGTTAATTCCTTGGTGGACTGCCAGTGGGTATCCAAAAGACTGGCAGTAAGAGGAAAGGCTTCCAGAAACCAAGGTCCTGCATAATTAGCCCTTGAAAACCGAGTTAGAAAAAAATCAAAACATAAAAATGTGCTTCAATTCTCACCAAAACACTACATCTTCATTTTTATTTTCCTCAGACTTTCTTCTAACTTCTTATATCAATGATACTCCCAATCTTCTGCCTTTCCCCCTCAACCCAGCAGCACAACTTCCCAGATAAAAGGAACAGAGGCTGAACAAATTTTTTTTTTTAAGTTCAGGATCTATATTTTCTAAAGCTCTAACAGGGAGTGTCAGGGGACATCATATTCTGGCTCACTAAGCATCTAGAATGGTCTATCTAAAGATGGTCCCATTTAAAGGATTATAGATTTCCATGGAGCAGTGCAGACAAGAGACAACTTCTCCCAACCAGGGCAAGACCAAGAGGCCCCACTTCTTAGCAGCTACCATATGGCAAGAATATTGCCATGGAAAAACAGATTTCTGGGCATATTTAACTGCAAGTAAACTGCAGTTCCCCCTGACTAGATCTGTTGGTCCATACTGAAGCACATATGCTTCAGCAGAAGTTGGTCAAGTGTCAAACCCAGGATCCCTAGGGAGACAAGTAAGATAGGCCAGTATCTGACACACACTACCCTAGATTCTATAACAATAAAAGTAGAGGGCAGCTAGGTGGCACAATGCAGAGTGCCCAGGCTAGAGGCAAACTCATTTTCCCCAGTTCAAATTTGGCTTCAGAAATTTCCCTATTTACAAGACCTTGGGCAAGTCACTTAACTGCCTTTAAAAAAATTAAAAGTAGGTACAATCCTTTATATTTATATACAATAGATAATATAATGTAATTTGTAAAGCTCTTTCACATACATCTATATGTATATGTGTATATAGATGTATACATATCTGTAGATGTGAATGATTTCCTTTCATCCTACTTGTGAAATTAGGGCAGAACAGGCATTAAAACTCTTTTTCCAGAAAAAAGAATCTGATGGGGGTCGGGGTAGCAGGGGCAGAAGGAGTTGTCCAAAGTCACAGGGCAAAGAAGTTGTTAGTGATCAGAGCTGGAATACAGGTCTCTTGTATTCTTACCATCCTGCAATGCTATTGCTCTGCAGCTCTCTACCAGCCTGCCTTAAACTCTATCTAAAGGGACTTCTAAATGGGAGGAGAAGCAGTCCTTTTAAATCTACAAACACTGCCCTCCCAGGTGGTGAGAGGCCTTTCTCAGCTAAAACACTGCTGAGCATTAAGCAGGGATGGGGAACTCGCACAGCTGACAGTCACATACAACCACCCTCCCCCATCATTATCAACTGGAGGGACTGGGATGGACAGAGACCACTGGAAGGCCAAGGCAGGCATTGTGATGGGGAAAACATGGGGTGTCTGTAATCACAACAAGGTCATACTTTGTTGCTGCAAGAGTGTGAAGGAGGAGATAAGGCCCATCTGTGACCCACTTGCTGGGACCATTTCAGCTGTGGGCCATGCACAGAGCTTCCATTTATATGCCTCCAAGAGCTCAGCTCTCTTCTCTTCTGGGGTGGGGGTCGGGACATGCAGCAGCTGGGAAGAGTGGGGGTTGGGGAAACAAGCAGACTTGCAGGGGTTCCATAGTTGGGGGCAGGTCAGGAAAATGTAGAAATGAGGAGAACTGGGGCTGATGGGTCCCAAGCAAACAACAGGCAGTGACCAAACCTGGCAGTGCCAGCCACAGACATTGGGTTTCTGGTGGGGCTTGTTCATCTTTTAAAATGAATGACTGGAGAATGAATCTGGATCAATGGGGAACTTGCCAGCAGCTGTGTTTACTGTTCCACAAGTAAGGGATGGTGAGGCTCTGGCTTCTCCAAAGATACAGTTCTTCCTTCAGTGATGGGAAGTATATTCTTATTCCTCCCCTGGGATCAACTGGAGGAGGGTTTGGTGAATGGTTTTTTGAGTGGAAGGAGGTTAAACAAATGCTGAGAATTAATGCTTTGGGGGCTTAAAGTCTGTGGCATAAATTTTATAAGAGGGGTTGGTCTTTTTAGTGGAATTTCTTCTGAAATAATCCAACCTCAAAATTTCATTTTCCACACACAACTCTGTGATATGTACTAAGATGTTTGTCCTGGTGGCAGAAGCAGGGCTTCAGAGAATCAGCTTTCCTTCTCCAGATCAGACTAAGAGGTTCGTTTACAGAATGACCTTCTCTCTCCCTCCCTAACCTGACCTTCCCAACATTTCTGTTTGGTAAAATTTCCCTCTCTTAAAAAGGAGGAACCAAGAAGGGATGAGAGGTTGAGCAAGAAAACTGGGGTTAATTCCCACAGTTCTCGCTGCCCTTAGAACCCTACTTCTTACTCTAAGCCAAATTTTCAATGTCCAGATTGTTGTAATGCCAAACAATCTAGTTTCCTCTAGAGACTTCGTATCTTATATTACTTGACATCTTTTACTGAGCATATCATAAAAAATATCTAGTATAGTGATGGCAGTGTGTCTCTGAAGAGAAGGTGGAAATAGATAAAAAAATGAATGCAATATTGTTTGTTTTTGAAATGTCCAAATTTTTTGATATATATCAAGTTAATAATAAAAGAAAAAACTTTTGTTTAAAGGCTTGTGAAACAGAAACATGTGGGAAGACAACCTTATATGGCTCTCACACCTTAAGAGCTAGAAAGACTAAAAGTGTTACATTACAAGACAGTAGAAAAGGGGCAGTTAGGTGGCTCAGTAGATAAAGCACCAGGCCTGAAGCTGCATTCAAATCTGGCCTCAGACACTTTCTAGATATGTGATCCTGGGCAAGTCACATAACTAGCCTAGCTAGCTGTTTGCTTAACCCAGACCCTTCCATCTTTGAATTGTTACTGAGACAGAAAGTATAAGGTAAAAAAAAAGGCAGTGGAAAAAGGAAAGTCCACATCTTTGGTTTAAACCAGATTCTGAGGTTAGGGGGATCTTTAGAGAATAGAGGGGAAGAGTAGATGGGTGAATGCAGTGATATTTCTTATAATATTTGTTTAAGCACAGAGATCAGAAAGATGATACTGAAACTAAAAGGAAGCATCATCACATAGCAGAGAGACCTTCTGGGAAATAACTGAATCATAACAAGAGACAAAGGAAAAGAACAAAAGTTCATATGAGTCAACAGTAGTGGCTAAAAAAGCTAATTTTTGATTGCATTAAGAGGGATACAGTGTTCAAAACAAGGGAGATAATTGTCCCACTATACCTTGACCTGGTAGGACCACACCTAGAATAGTGTTCAAATCTGGTACATTTTAAGGACATCTTTGTGTTGGAGTGTCCAGATCGAAACAACCAGGATAGTGAAGGAACTTGGTTTATAGGAAGTGGTTGAAGGAATTGGGGGGGAGGGGGGGAAGGGCTCGGCGGCGGCAGCAAGAAGGAAAAAAAAGGGTTATATAATAGCAGTCTTCAAGTATTTGAAAGACCATCATATAGTAGAGGGAATAGACTGCTCTTCTTGGCCCAGATGACAGAACTAAGAATGAGTAGTAATTTCAAAAATGCAAACTCAGACTTGAGGCAATGCAAATCTTACTAATAACTAGTAATCCAATAGGTTGTCTTAGGGAGTGGGTTCCCAGTACTAGGAGGTCTTCAGGCAAAGGTGGTAACCATTTTAGAAGTTATGTTATAAAGAAGATCCAGTTTGGACTGTATGGTCTCTGAGATCCCTTCCAACTTGGAGATTGATTTCATGAAGTCTGGAGGCAAAAATAATCAAGAGGTTGAGGAGACATATGGTATAGCATACTTATTTTCTTTCTATCTGAGAAATCCCATTTTTCCAGGAAGTTTCCTAAATTAGGCAGAAAAAATATAGTTTTCTTGGAGGTCAGTAATGGCCTCCGTGGCATGAGAAACTTAAATACAAGTTTTAAAAAGACAATCAGAACACTAGGAAGAGTCCCAATTTAGTCAGAATTGACTGAGATATAGAAGAAAAAAAAATTCCCCAAAGATCTGAAAATTAATGGACCTTATCAACTATTACTCCAAATTGATGAAGTGGAAGATATGGAGGGTCCACAGGCTTTAAGAGTTAAATGTTCCAAAATGATCCCTCCCTAAAAGTAAGCTTTGTCATTGACCAAGTGACAACCAATGACTCACAGAAGAATGGAAACATATATGACTGCATCCAACAGAATTATAGGGCTAGCAGTAGTAAAAACAGCCCCAACTAAAATACTCTTCAATTTTAAAATAACATTCACAGTACCTAAAATGATGCTATTGTCCAGACCCATCTAGAGGTTACTGCTAATATGGGAAGTTCTCTGTGTACACAAATAAGGAGGATTGCCTGTGTAGTGAGACTGGAAAGAGTCCCAGATCCTCCCTTTTATTCATCATAAGCTTTGGGTTTTGTCTCTTCCTTCAGAAAGGAAAAGAGAATCAGATTCAAAGGAATCCTTGGCTCTGATTTAATGAGCTCTGGGACTCTGACCAAGTCATCATCCCTTTCTGGGTCTCAGTTTCCCCACTTGTAAAATAATGAGCTCTATTCCAAGTTCTAAGGCATCTATTTGTGAAGTGCTTCCTAGTTGACCAATAAATTCTAAGGATCTTTAATATTAAAAATCAACCAATAAACATTTATTTAAGTGCTTCTAGTCAGTCAATAGATATTTATTAAACACTTCTTATGTGCCAGGCACTGTGCTAAAGCTAGAGGTACAGAGATTTAAACATTTAAAAAAATTAAAAACAATCCCTGCCCTCAAGGAACTTACAATCGTTTTTAGGCTGAAAGAACTAAATTTGCACTCCACTGGGGGAACCAGTCCTTCCTCCCAGGATGAAGCCAGATTTTCCAGCGATGCCTATATCCATTCATTGATCGGGCTGGGTGATGTAAAGTGGAGCGAGTTTTGGATCCTGGGAGCTCAGAGGCCAGACTCCGTGCGCCTGGTTTTCAGGCCCGAGGAAGAAGGACAGGAGCGGCCATTCTTAAAGGGCCCCAAAATCCAAGCTGTGGCTCAGAAAGCAGAGGAGGCATGCACGTTCGCATCGGCGTACGCGCGGATCTACAGGGGGAAATACGGTCACGTCGTTCTCATAGCAACTCTGCTCTGCCCAGGCAGCATACCAGAGGTTGGAAAGAGGCGATGTGAGCAAAGTCCATTCTGTTGCGACAGATTCTGAAGGAAGGAGAAGGAACTGCCATCCCGATACACCACCCTTCTGTATAGAGCTACTGGTCCTCCCCTCCCTTGGGCTCCAGACCCCCAACTCACCCGAACTCCACCTGCACTGACACGGGGGCCGCCATCTTGGGGAAGAAGCAGGTAGCGGAAGTACACGCCCACCTGACTTCCCCTGCTTCCGCCCTACCCGGACGGGCTACTAGATCACGTCCCTGGGAAGCTTCCTTCTTTTCAGCTATTGGTCAGGGACCTCCACGAAGCCCTGCCTATTTGGAAGGGAAGGCGTTGGGAGAGAACTAGGAGGGAGGATTTTAGAGTCCTGGAAAACGCGAGATGGAAGAAGTTGTAAAGTTGGTTCAGTCCTTTTCACTGATGGGGAAAACTGAGGCCCAGACAGACAATTGAACTAACGAAAGTTGCAGAGCCACTGAATGGCCAAGATCACAGACTTTAGAGCCTTGAATGAAAATCCGCATCCTCACACTCCAAATTCGTTGTTCTTTCAACCATACCATAGAGCTGAAGGCAGGATCCACAACTTCTAACTCAGGCTAGGGCTCCCTTTACTCAAGTTGAAGTCATCAAAGCCTTGGGAGTGTATCAACATAATGAGGGTAACTAGGGGTAACTTCTCCCCATCTCCTGTATCCAGGGCTCTTGCTTTAGGACTTCTTGATTATCCCCATTCTAATTCTGTTTCCTTTGTGTATCCCTTGTTCCCTTTTCCTTGGTGTTATTTTCTCTCCATCTTTTCTTGTCAGGGCTCTGCTTTCTCCTAAATTTTCTCTCTCAAATATTCCCCTGCCAGGACAGCCACATGGAATTAGCAGCCCGTCAAACTAAATTGTCATCCCCCAAACCTCAAAGAGACAAAAAGTCTTCGCTTTAGACTAACCTAACCTCCCATGTCTGTAGTGTTTAACTAGAAAATATATGCCCAGGACAATGTAGGATGGGACAAACTAGATGTTATTTCTTAAAGCAGAACTTTCTGACTTCTCATTTTTCTGTGGATGGCCCAGCAATCCTTCTAGGCTAAAAACCTTGTAGTCCTGCATCAGTTTCCTTACCTTTAACATGAAGATAGACTACATGCCGGCAAAGGCTCCTTGGCTTTTAACATCCTATGTAGCAAATATTTGTTAAACGATTAGCACAGTGCCTGGTGAATATTGGTTGCTTAATTTAAACAAACAAACAAACAAAAAACCAATCCTTCCTATATTCTAAGGTTCCTTGTAACTCCAATAATTATTGTGTTCATTGTTCTAAGGTCTCTTCCAGTTGTGACATTCTGGGATGCTATGATCATCTTCTTTTCCCGACTTTAGTTCAGATCTTTCTTCTGTCTCCCTTATTGCCTAGCATACTGTTCTGTATTCCTTCATAGATATTTAATAAACATCTTATTGAACTGGATCCAAGCAGTTACCAAGTCCTTTCAAAATTTCCTGCATAATTTTTTTCACAATCACTACCCTAGTCCATCACCTCTCCTCACTATCTCAATAACTTTCTCACTGGTCTCTCTGCTTCTTTTATTCCCCTCAAGCCACTCTTCACAGGTGGTCAGGTAAATTGATAAACCTGGCTTTTATCAGGAGTCTACCATGCTCAGAAACCTTCTGGGACTCCCCAGGGGAAACAGGATGAAGTCAAATTTCCTCAGACTGGCATTCAAAGCTAGGCTGGATCTAACTGCCAACATACAGTTTCGTCTTATCATGTCCCTTCTTTGGGACCTGGAGCATCCTTTTCTCTGTAAAACCCAGGCTGATGGAAGTGAATTCTTGGATTGGATCTGTGTATGATTTTAAAGATTACAATTATTGGGGGAGGGGGGTAGTACGGAAAGGGAGGGACACCAGGGATTCCTGCAGGACCCGCCTTCAGTTCTTTCTGAAGCATCGAGGAAGACAATGGGAGGGTCGGGAGGGGGCTTGGGGGCTCTGGTGGGGACCACAGTCCACTGGCCTTTGTCTGAATCCCCCGGGCTCAGGCCTGAACCCTCGGTGGCTCAGAGAAAAGGCAATGGGGGTGGGGGGGAGAGGGGCGGGGAGGGTCAGGGGGAGCTGGAGTCTTTTGCAGGCTTCCTATCCCATTCTTGTGCTAATTGGATGTCAAGCTGAGATCAGTGAGAGGGAAATCAGTCCCAGCGCTCGGGTTAAACTGCAGCCAAAGAACGCTCTGATGGAGAGCAGAATATCATTAGTGCCCAGAGGAGCTTGGCTGGGATGGGAGGAGGGGGGGGGGGTTAGGGGGGTGCAGTGGGGGAGGAACGTGGGGCCCCATTGAAAGCTGCTCCCTCCCCTCCGGCTGGCTTCAATAGATCTCTCTGAGGTATTTAACCTTCCCAAGAGTTGAAAGCGATACAGCAAGCGGTAGCTCTGAAGGCCACTTGCCTGGCAGCCTGGGACATCCTGGGGCAGGACCGCAAAGAGACACTTTTTTTTAACAGATGAACAGCCCTGGTCTGAGTCCCTGGAAATGTCTGCCTTGGGGGCACTGGCCCTGCCTGCCTTTTGAGGGGAGTGGGATTGCAATTCTGCCTAGCTCTTGACTCCTTTGATCAGTATTTCTTCAGGGAAGTTACTAGGGTGCCTTTGGTTGGTCCCCTCTATCACCTCTATTCCTAACTCCAAAATTAATCTCTGATCAAGGGTCTAGATAGATGCTGAAATCATTCTCATAGCCAGAAGCTACCTTAGAATTAATTTCATCTCATTTTACAGATGAGGAAACTGAGGAAGAGAAGGGACCTGCTCAGAGCCAGTCAACAAAGTCAATGGCAGAGATTTAACAGTCAGGGCTTCATGGCAGTCCTACTTCCATTACCTCACACAGTCTTTCATGGGGTTGCTCTTTCTGTAATTCCAGGTTGAATCAACTCTCTTCAGAGAAGAGAGGCCCATAGGATTGGAATGAGCATGGCTACTTGAGATGGAGACAGGGCTGGTGACCCTGAGATGGCACTTTGGGATGTCCCCAAGAAAATGAAATCTATTTCTTTTTACCCACCCTGAGGGAAATATGAGGGCAAAATGAATTTTAGAGAGAGGAAAACGGAGTCCTTCCCAGCAGTGACAGGAATAGATCTAGTTTTAGTGCTTTCTTCATCTGGAGGCCAATGAGGTCTCTAATTCCACTTTTTATAAAGGTTAACAGCCAATTTCATAGGCTCTGGAGGGTGAGAGAGAGGGTCTAGGAACCATATTACCCTGGAATAGAGGTGACTCCATATTTGGAAACAGAGGCCCAGATCAGTTCTTGTTCCCCATTCCCTTAATCCCTTCCACTGCTGGTATATCCCTCCAGCCCCATCCTGTACCAACAGAACAAGCAAACCTATCCCTGGAGCAAGGGCACGTAGATGACTAAGTGGATAGAGCACTGCCCTGGCATCAGGAAAGACAGGAGTTCAAATGTGGCCCCTTGGGCAAGTCCCTTACCCCAGTTTGCCTCACTTTCCTCACCTGTAAAAATGATCTAGAGAAGGAAATTGCAAAGCACTTCGGTATCTTTGCCAAGAAAACCTCCCAAAAGGGGTCACATAGAGTTGATAGGACTGAAAAAACTAAGAACAAAATCCCTGGGATAGTGGGGGGCCAGGTGGGGGGTGGTGGTGGAAATTGTGGTTGGACTAGAAGGGATTAACCAAAGTCAGCTTGCCCTCTACTGGCTACATGGGTTAAGTGCAACCAATCCAGGCACTTTTGACAATCCCAACCTAGAACCCCTGGAAGGGGCTTAAAGGATCTTAAATCCACCTTTCGCATTTTACAAATAGGGAAATAGAATCCCAGAAAGGAGTCCAGGGCTGAGTCAGATGCAATGCTGAGACGGGAATCCTTGTCACCTGACTTCCAAGTCAGGGTTCTTCCCACTACATCAGGCAGCCGGCCAGAAGAGCCAGGAACACAGGGCCTCCAGTACCCAGCATGGGGTGGGCATGAAGGGCAATGGCCCCATTCCAATCCAACGAGAGGGGGTGGATGTACAAAATAGTGGGGGGCTCTGAAGGTACTAATAGGATCCTAAGGAGAGAGAATGCACTGTGATCTGGGGCAGGAGGTTCAGGAAGGTCTTCCTAGAGATGGAGAACGAAGAGCTGGAGACAGGTATGGGGAATGACATGAGCACAGGCATGAACAAGGAAAGCCCAAGGCTTATTCAGTCACTCTCTCAAACATTCACATTAAAGGGGGGGAGGAAATCAAGTCTGAATTTATTTGCCATATAGACACCCCATCCCCATGCTCTTCCACAGTAAGAGGTATGAGCCAGGCCAAGGGATATGAGGGATAAATGGAGACAGAGACATAAACAGTAATCCTTGGTGGGGCGGGGAAGGGGAAAGGCTGCAGGGACAGGAGGTGGGAAGGGCAGCTCCTGGAACGGAGCCAGCCTCTTCCTCTCTCTGCAATGGTCCTGAGAAGCTTTGGAATTATCTACAAGGCCAGACAAGAGACTCCACTGAAGAGGCTTCGGCCAAGGAAAGGAAGACAATTGGTGGGTGTGTAGGGGAAGGGGATGTCTCCAGAGCACCCCCTAGCTCAAGATTTCAGGCAGGGCTCTAAGCTCTTGAAGCTGTAGAGGTTGAGTCCTGCAATTCTTTACTGTGATCCCTTTAGCTACACCACCCTCCTTTGTCTACACCTCTGAAGTCATATAGTAGCTTAGATAGCAGCCATAGCCCAATGAGAAACAGAACCTTTGTCCTAATTCTCTTGGGCAAAAAAAAAAAAAGGGGGGTTGTGGGTGTGTGTGAATGCTTTTAATGTCTGCTGGCTGTCTTCCTGAATTCAGGGTCTTCACCTTTTGAAAAGGTCTGGTATGAGACAGCAGGAATCGTAATTAGAGCACCTCCCTCTCAACTCTCTCAACCCCTCTGCCCTACCTGCACCCCCTACCCAAGACATCACCCTGAGAATGCTCAGTCAGTCTCTGCTCTCTGAGGTGTGGAGACAAAATGAAGGATTGAACCTGTCCTACCCTAAGCCTTCCAGCTCCTCAGACAACAAGGCTTTCATGGAAAACCTCTAATGTGGGGGCAGAGAAAGATGGCAGTAAAGTCACTTGGCAATTTCAGAGCAGAAGTGTTCCTCCCTCCACCCCAGTCAGCACTCTGGAGGAGGGGGAATGGCCCTTACCGCTGCCTACTTTGGTCTGACACCCTTCTTGTCCCCCAAGAACCCTCCAGGGGCTTAGCCCCTGACTCAGTCCAGCCCCTGGAGAGGGAGCAGGGATGGAGACAATCACAGCTTCACTTCCCCAGCCTGGATACGGGCGTAAGCCTTGGAGTCCAGGGGAAGATAGCTGTTGAGTTGGATATCCAGATAGAAAAGGGGGTCTTTCACCAAAGCTGGGTTGTAGGCCTCCCTCCGTAACTCCGTCTTCTGGAATTTGTAGGTCCCTGCACAGGGATAGGAGAAGGAAAGAGAATTAGATAAGAGGTAGGGGAATCTGGTTGCTGGGGACAGGAGAAGCCAGAACAGTCCTGGTTTAAAAAGACTTAAGAAGTAAGATCAGATTAGAGAAATATTTGCCCAGGAAGAAGAAGAAAAAGGAAGGATCCAAGGATCATGGCTTTGGGACTAGAAAGGACCTCAGAGGCCATCTCCCCCTAGCTTTACAGATAAAGAAACTGAGGTCTTAGAAAGTTTGAATGACTTGCCCAGGGCCACACTGGTAGTAAGTAGCAGAGTTATGATCCCAGCTCCTGACACTCTAATTGAATGATTCCATAATTGAATGCTGTGATATCTAGAAGAAAGGGGAGCTGGCAGGGGAGGCAGTGGAGGAAGGGGAGGTCTGAGATGGAAAAGACTAAGGAAAAGAGGGGTTCATAAATGATTTAAGGAGGAGTCCAAGCCAGAATCCCCAGAAGGAAAGAAAGGTGGGGGCCCTTCAGTTATACCTGTTTTATGAAGCTCAGGCAGGAAGCGTAGAAAGATGGGACGGGCATAGAGTGGGAGTTCCTTCTGCAGCACTTTGGCAAATTCGGTGAGGTCACAGCCACCTTTGGGGTCTGCAATGGCAGCCATACCTGCCCGGCCCTCCAGACCTGCAGCAGCACAGGGAGATGGTCAGAGGGCTTTGGGGGCACCTGCTAGGCTTGCCCACAGAGCACAGTGTCATTCACCTGAGTGCGAATTCCACAAAGTATCATTGGCAAACATCCTAAAAATGACTAATTCAGACGTGATCTATGCAAAAACACTGAAAGAGCCACAGAAATGTCAGCAGTGGTTAGATGCTGCTGAACAAAGGTTTGTCACAGAGAAGGCATGACACCTAGTGGCCACTCTGGGTGCTAGAGAGGGCTGAGCTACTCCCCCTTCTCCCCCTAACAGATAATCCCAGAAAACTTTCAAGTGACTTCAGGGGCCATCTAGTCCAACCAGCATCATGTGAATAGGCACACACAATTATTATTTTTTAAATCAAGTATTTTGAATTTCATTCTTAAGGTGTTTTTAAAAAATTAAACATTTAAAAAGTTTAAAATATATATTTAAAAAATTCATTTGGCTCCTCAGTCACTTACTAGCTGTGTGGTGATCTGGGACAAGTCATTTAGCTTATCTCAGACTCAGTTTAGCTATCTGTGAAATGGGTACAGAGAATGCCATTATGAGGATCAAAGGAGATAATCCATGTAAAGGGCAAAAGAAAGCCTACATCTAGAAGTAAAATGTGCCTCTCCAAAATGTATCACAAGCCCCCTTTAGCCTACTTCTGCCATATGGGAGCTAAACAATCTAAATGAATTATTAACATTTGTTAAGTGTCTGCTATATGCTGAGCCCCTCAGTGAAAGACATACAAAGCTACAGATCTAGCCAAAATACTTGGGCTGAAGAAGGGGCATCAAAAGTGACCATGGGTATACCTGAGGGGAAAAAAAAAGAAAAGGGAGCTTGGGGATTGCTGGGCTGTCTATCCAAAGCCTTCCTTGATCCCTTAGCTTTTAGCACTTGCTTCCTCTCTCCTCCTCAAATTCCTACAGATATCCTGGCCTGATCACATTGGCTGATAGAGGAACATTGACTTAGGCTTGGAAGAGATCTTAGAGTCAGCAGGAGGCCAAACAAGGCCTTGAGGCGTGAATGGCCTCGAGTGCTGCCAGTACAAAGCTGGCAGTTGGACTTGGGTTAGATCCCAGGGCCTTCTACTGCAGATCCAACATTCACTTTGGACCATGGTGGTCCTCTAAGGTCTGTATGTCCTCGGTGGAATAGAAATTCCTTATGGGCAGGACTCATTTGGTCTTTACAACCCCAGCCCTTGAGGGGTATGGGGGTGTAGTGGAGAGCCAGCCCTGGAGCCTGCAGATCAGACTGTATCCAGCTGGTGACACCCACTGGCTATGAGACTGTGGGAAAGTGAGTGCACAGCGCTCTAGGCAACTCTTTGAGGTGGTGCCGATCTAAGCTGGTGGAGGTTTTCTCACCTGAGAGTGCTTTATGCCAATGAAAGCCCAGGCTCACTCTATTCCAAGTCCTGTCCCTAGCATGTGACATGTTGCTTCAGGGATACAGTAGTTGCTTAATTAATGCTTGTTGGACTTGATCCCCGGAAATATGACAAGATCCAGAGGAAAGAGAATTCATGTGCAGACAGGAGTAAGGACTGCTCAGGGCGCACTTGCAGCAATGCGATTTTGGCCCCATTGAAATAGTGGAATACTTACATGTTAATGTATCAGAGGGCACCCGGCCCAAAGAACCCTGGCTCCCACTTACCTGGCACTTCTACCCCATACACGGCCACAT
This sequence comes from Monodelphis domestica, assembly GCF_027887165.1. NCBI lineage: Eukaryota > Metazoa > Chordata > Mammalia > Didelphimorphia > Didelphidae > Monodelphis > Monodelphis domestica. The sequence continues at coordinate 461,167,654 of NC_077227.1, read as the reverse complement.
CAACCATGTTTAAGAGTCGGCTCAGAGTTCCCTCCACTTCAGTAGTGGAGACATTCTCTCCTTTCCACCGGAAAGTGTCACCTGTTCGATCCCGGAAATATAGGTAGCCCAGCTCATCCATCACCAGCACATCACCTAAAGGGAGGGGGAGGAAAGGGCTCTGGTGAGGCCCAGAGGCTGAGATTAGAAGTCTCCTGCTTGGATTTACCCCACAATTCAGGGAGTCAGAGAGAAGGCAGGCAAAGGGGCTATGCTCACAAAAGCCATGAATTATGGGATTTAGAATCAGAAGGGTTTTTAGAGACAGGACAAGTCCAATCCTCTCATTTCCAGATGAGGGAAACTGAGGTCTGAGGAGATTGTTTATTTTAAGGACTACAATTATTACTCCTTTTTTGAAATTCTTGCCTTCTTAGTTCTAAGACAGGAGAGTTGTAGGGACTACAAAAGGGGTCAAGTGGCTTGCCCAGAGTCACAAAGCTAGGAAGTGTTGGAGGGCAGATTTGAACCCAGGTCCTCCTAACTCTAGGTCTAATGTTCTATCTACTGAGCCACCTAGCTGCAGCTTATTATTTTTGTTAATTCATTTCAATTAATGTTAGTAATAAATAATAATAATCATCATCTCAAGAGGAAGTCATGGTAGAGTGGACAGAAAGTGGACAGAATCAGGAATTACTGAATTCAAGTCTGACCTTTAACACAGGCTGATTGGTTACCCAGGACTAGTCACTTAACCTCTCAATGGTCCCAGATGACTCAATAACAAGGCTGCTTGTAGCTGAAGAGCTGCAGATTGGCACTGGTAGAGGGAGCTTTCTGCTATTGTTCAGTTGTGTCCACCTCTATATGAACAAAGGCCATAGGTTTTTTTCTGGCTAAGAAAATGGTATGAAAGGCAGCTTGGTAGCAGAATAGATATAGTGCCAGGCTTAGACTAGAGAAGATCTGGGTTCAGATTTGACTTCTAACACTTCCTAGCTGTGTGACTCTGGGCAAGTCACTTAACTCTGATTGCCTGGCCCTTGCTGCTCTTCTGTCTGAGAACTGATATTAAAACAGAAGTAAATGTTTAAAAAAGGAAAAGAAAAAGGAAAAGAAACCAAAAGAAAAGGAGAGATTGAGTAGCAAAGCCCAGGGATAATGGAAAGGGGTCCTGACCACTGAGGTAGGCCATGTCTCCTTTCTTGAAGACATCATAGGCAATCTTCTTATTGTTGGCACCGGGGTTGACGTATCCATCAAAGCGCCGAAGAGGATCATGCTGCACGATTCGGCCAACGAGCTGGCCCGGCTCCCCTGGGAAAAATCAAAGCTCAGCTGGGATGCTTTCTCCCACCTGGTTACCCCTTCTCATGTTCTATTCCTGCTCAAAAACCTTACTTGACCCGCAAGGCCACTTAGACCACATCCATTCCCACTGTTCAAGGCTCCTTCCTACTAACCTTTTCTCTCTGACCCCTCAGCTCCAGCCAGACCATCTCTTCAGTGTGCCTCAAGCCCTCCTTCCTTGAGCCAGCCAGGAGGCCCTCTTGGCCCCTTCATCTTCACTGGGATTGTAAGTCATCTTTCAAGGCCCAGCTCCAGGCCTGCCACTAGCATCAGGTCCCAGTGTCTCAGGGACCCCTCTCCTCTGACATCTCACGGCCCTGTCTGTGTGTTCCACCCATCTGGCACTTAGGTCAGGATGTACTATCTTTTAATTAGTGTGTACATATGTACGTATGTACACATATATGTACTGACATACACACAAATAATAACAAAAGAAAGAGGTTTGTAAAGGGAGTGATTCTAGAAATGTGGAGGAAGGGGTCATAGCTAGCATTTAGATAGTGCTTGAAAATCTCATTTTATCCTTACAACCACCCTGGGAGGTAAGTGCTATTATTATCCCCATTTTTCAGATGTGGAAACTGTAGCAGAGTGCCTAGAATCATGCTGCTAGTAACTTAGAGGCCAATTTTGAACTCAGGTCTTCCTGATTCCAGGTCCAACATTATCCATTGTACTATCTAGCTACCTCACTATATATTTTTACTTCTTTCTTCCTTTAAAAAACAAACAACCAATCCTTCCTTTTATCTTAGAATCAATACAAGTATCCATTCCAAGGCAGAAAAGTGGTAAGGGATAGGCAATTGGGGTGAAGTGACTTGCCCAGGATCACACAGCTAGGAAGTGTTTGAGGCCACATTTGAATCCGATCTTCCCAACTCCAGACCTGGCATTTTATCTATTGAATCACCTAGCTACCCCCTCACTATATATTTCTATTATTTATTTTTTTTGTTCAGTAATTTCTCAGTCATGACTGACTTTTCATGACCCCATTTGGGGTTTCCTTGGCAAAGATACTGGAGTGGTTTGCCATTTCCTTCTCCAGCTCTTTGTACAGATGAGGAAACTCAGATAACAGCATTAAATAACTTGCCCCAGATCACAGAGCTACTGTCTGAGGCCAGATTTGAACTCAGGAAGATGATCTTCCTGACTCCAGTTTCCTCACTCTATCCACCGTGCTATCTAGCTGCCCATCTCTATATCACTATATTGATAACCCTCTCTAACTATACTATAGCTATCTCTTTAGACAGAAACATAGAGAAGGATGGATTGATGGTTAGAGAGAGATCAGTGTGGAAGGATGGTTAGAGATGGATGGATGGATGGACAGATTGAGTCATGGATGGATGGAGAGAAAGAAAGGGAGAGGGAGCAGTGTGACACGATGAGTAGAGAGCCGTCCTTGCAAGTCAGGAAGGTATAGATATAAGATCTACCTCTACACCTATTAGCTGGTAACTGGTAAGTCACTTCACCCCTTTAGTGACCTGGGAAATTTTCTAAGAGAATAAGTTACAGCCAATCTGCATCAGAGAGAGTAATTTCCACACCAGGATTTCCCTAAACCAATGAAATCACAGGTCTAGAGATAATGTATGTGTCTGTGTGTAGGGTCTCCTATTTCCCCCTTTCTTCATGAGGCCAAGAGCTATTCTTTATGCCTTTTTACATCCCCTAGAACAGAAGTGTCAAACACAAGGCAAACCTAATTAGAATGTCATTGGGAAATATTTAACGAAATAAATTAAAATGTAATAAAATAGATATTAACTTGTAGTTTTCTAAGTGTGTGTATATATATATATATATATATATATATATGAGGATATGATTCTATTTGAGTTTGATACCACTGGCCTAGAATGTGTAGAACAGCCAGGGCTTATGGTAGTGCTCAGCCTAACATCATTTAGACCCAGAAGGCACCTCAGAGATGATCTAGTCTAACCCAGAGGGAGGAAACTGAGGTCCAGGGGGATGTGGGATACAGGATTGGCTAACTCCAGATCTAACATGACACACTTCCTAATGCTCCATTCCAGGTTTCCCATCTCTAGTCCTCACTAGGTAATCCCTTTCTACAGGCCAGTTTCTTCCAGGTTTTTCCATGCCCCCCTCCATTCCCAGCACCATCCATTTTCCAAGACAGACCTGGATTACAGGGAAGGCAGATGCCTTTATGGTCCCTGATCAACTCCATGGTGTCTTCATTCACCCGGACCAGTCGAATGGGGTAGACAAAGGATATGATGCGGCTATTGAAGCCACAGGCCCCCACCTGTGAAAACCAGGAGGTAAGAACCCTGACTCAGAGATGCCAACCATTCTCCTGGGAATTACTTCCTCATCCTTCTCCCCAGATGGGTCCCAGTATTCTTTGGTGGGAGTCTCTATTTTGGGAGGTAATGAAGAACCAGCTCCTATGCCCTTCCCTGACTCCCTCACCCCTAGACCCCCTGCAGGCAAGTCACCACACATCCTGTATACCCCTTCCCTGACCCCCTAGAGCCCCTGCAGTCAAGTTACTGAAGAACCAGTGACCACACCCTGGAATGTGCTAGGAACTGATAAGGACCCCAGCCCCACAAGTTTCTGGTCACTCCCCCTAGCCCAGGAAATCCTGTGCACTCCCTCTACCACAAAAGTGTATAAAAAGCCTGTAAACCCCAGACTCGGAGCCAGCCATTTTTTAGGGCTGAGCCCCAAGCTGCAGTTTGGTTAATAAAACTACCTTCTATGTATTATATTGTTGGTTATCATTTCATCTTTGGGATCATAACCGGGCACTTCAGTAGGAGTGCTTCTCTTTGAGACTGGTACTCTATTCCCCCCTGCCCCATATGATCCAATGAGCCCCCTCCAGACCCTTTGCCCAATCTTCCATTTTTCCCAGTATCTGACTAAGTGTGTACCCAGACCCTCTCTGTAAGAGTCTCTGACCTGGCTATTGAAGTTCCCCAAGCTGCAGTTGCATTCAGTGGCCCCATAGAACTCAGCCACTTGGGGGATGTGGAAACGATTGATGAAGTCCATCCAGATAGACTGGCGAAGCCCATTACCTAGGGCCATGCGCACACAGTGCTGTGTCTCTGCTTCTCTTGGAGGCTGGTTCAGAAGGTAGCGGCACAACTCTCCAATATACTGGACAATCTGGGGGGAGGGGGAAAGGAAGGGAGGCAGGTGGAAGCATTAGTTCTGGGTCCAATCTCCTTGCTCCTTGAGGCCACTGACTCAAAGAATGTCAGAGCTGGAAGGGACCTCTGAATCCATCAAATTCAAATTCTTCATTTTACATAGTAGAAAGCTAATAGCCAGAGCAAAAAGCCCCTAATGTCAGATCACATGGTATGTTAGTGGCAGAGTCAGGGCTAGATTCTAAGGCTCCTACTTCCATGTTTCTTTCTTAGTTACATAGGTTTGTTTGTTTTTTTATGTACAAATAAAATTTAACAGTAATATCAAATTTTCCTTTTGTTCCTCCTTCTGAACTTTTCTTCTCCTGTGTATTTTAAAAATGTTTTATTGATGTTCTTCTGCCTTTCTAAAAATATCTTTATTACTGTCCACTAACTCACCTCTTTACCCTCTGCATTGCTCTCCCCCCAAAATAAGTACAAATGAACAAAACAAATAAGCTTTCAGTGTTCCTCCCAAACACCATCCTGTCTCCCCACATCACAATGACTTGACTGAATCTTCATCTCAGAAGAATCCAAGAGACGTCAGTACTTTTTTTTTTAAGCCCTTATCTTCCATCTTAGAATCAATTTTGTGTATTGGCTCCAAGGCAGAAGAGTGGTAAGGGCTAGGCAATGGGGGCTAAGTGACTTGCCCAGTGTCACACAGCTAGGAAGTGTCTAAGGCCAGATTTGACTTCAGGACTTCCTAGCCTGACTCTCAATCCACTGAGCCACCCAGCTACCTCAGACTTCAGTACTCTTAATCAACATTTTGTCCCTTCTTACTAGATTGTTAGCTTTTTGGGGGTGAATTCTTTGTCTCCCAGGCACTACCTACTATGGGTCCTAGTCCAGGAAAGGTTCTTTAAAAATAGATATAGATAGACTGATTTCCTCATCTAAAAAATGAGTAGATCACAGGGATCAAATGGGCCACTTAGATGGAAAGTACTTTGAAAAGTGCTATCACCAAAGGAACACAAAGCACCTTACCAGATCAGTGATCCCTTTGGGACCAGTCCCTCTCCTCCATAGCTGACAGTTCCTTTCTTTCTCGTTCTCTCTCTCTGTTCCCTCCCTTTCTAGTTATCTCTTTCTTGTTCCCTTCCTCCCCCCCAACCAAAGTCCTCTCTTTCTCCCACTCCCTACCTCTCCAAACTCTCTTCAGCTGCTCTGCTTACCGTACAGTTATACTTGATGCAATCATCCCAGAATCGAGAGGCAGAGAATTTCTTTCTGATCACCACAGTCATCCCATGAATCAGACACTGTCCAATCCCCACAATGTTTCCTGAATGTGCAAGGGGAGCCCAGAGTGAGTGAGGGAGAAGAGGGGGAGTAAAAGAAAACTATCGAAGGCTCCCAGAGGATTCCCCTTCTCTCCCAGGGCCAGAAGGCAGAGGAATAGCCCCCCAGGGAAGTCAAGGGAGATTCTACCCACCCACCCTTACCACTTTCATGAGAGCCAGAAAGTGAGAGGGAATAAGACCCTGACCCCTAAGAGTCTACCGTTACCTGCTGAGTGGTAGAGGGGGAGGCAGTCATATACAATGTCACTAGAACGCATTCGGAAGCCATAGTAGACCAGGGCAGCCATCCGGTAATACCTGGGACAAGTCGGGGTCAGTAGAGGGAGAGATTGGACACCTGGTAGAACTTGGGTTCCCAGCTTGCCTTCCCTGGGCACCGCCCTCACCTCCTCACCTGCTGTGCACCACGATGGCAGCTTTGGGCATCCCCGTGGTGCCGGAGGTGTAGATGTAGAAAAGCTTGTCTGGGGGAGGTGGAACACAAATGGTTGGCCAGAGTTAGGTGAACATGAGAGACAGGCTAAGGAAGAAGGGAGCTGCTATCTCAAGTGGATACAGGTGATGAGAGCCAGGCCAGGCAAGTGAGAGGAAAGAAAGGAAAACGGATCCTTCTAACACTATTCGGCTCTAACACTATTCTAACACTATGTTGGCTCTAGGAGACCCCTGAGTCCAGCCAACTCCAAGAAGTCTTCATCCCTGACAACCTGAGCTCAAAGCAACCTCTTCTCTGAACTCTAGACACATTTAGTATCCAGGCCCCTCCCTCCACAATAATCAGGTGTGGGCTTTTGCTGCTAGCCATGCATATGTCTTATCTCCTCAGAAGGTTCCCCTAAAGGGCAGGGGACATTTCATAAATGTCTTTCCTGAAGCTCTGTACATATCTAAAAGCATCATAGACACTATGAGGGGAATCATGGGAAGCTAAAGTCCCTGCCTTCAAGGAGTTTGTCATCCTGTTGAGGAGACAAGACAGAGGCATATGAAAAGTTACATGATACAAGAGATTTCACAAGGCAGAATGGGGTAAGTGCCCAGTGAGGCAAGCCAGTATGTGTTGAATAATTTGAGAAAAAGGTGTGATCAAGGCAGGCTTTATAGAGGAAGAGGAAGAAGGAGGTGTATACATTAGAAAGAGCCCGGACCAATTCCAGGGGACTCATGATAAAACATGTTACCTTTCTCCAGATAGAGAGGTGATAGGTGTAGCATCCCAAGCATATTCACATCTATGAAATATAAATGACTGTATGGCTACTGTGTCTCCAAGCATAAGGTTATACCAATGAGGCTTGTGAATGTAACCTTGAACTGGCCATGGAGCCCTTGGCTAAGACAAACTCATTAACATGCTCGGACTCAATTCCCCGGGAAAGCGAGGTTTGTAATCTACACGCCCAAAGGTGTTCCCTCTACCTTGCCACCCAATCTTAAGTGTCTATACTTTGTGATGTGGTTACTACGTCCTTGGGAGTACCGCCCAGGCAGGACAGGAATAAATTCAGAGGCAAACCCATGAACTTCCTCTTGGCTTTTGGCCTTTCTCCCCTTCCATGGAGCTCCACTGGGCTCCTCAATGATTATCTCTCTCCCTCCTCTTGACCTTCTCCTTCCCCGAGGCTGTAACCATCTCGGCCGGCATTTCCTATCTTAATCTCCTCATCCACCTCGTGTTCCTTTGTACTCATACTTTCCTATCAAAGGGAGTATCATAGGGATTGCCAGCCCTATTCAAACACTGACTTGTCCGTGTCTTTCATTTCCACCCTGGTTCTTGGCTCCTATCTCTCCTCGGTCCCATTACAAAGGTGAGCCCCTTCCCTTGTGGGACCCTGCCGGTCAGGGAAGTCCATTAAGGAAAACCCCACAATAGGTTCAGAGTATAGAATCAGGACTATTTTTTTCCTTTTGGTTATAACCAATATGGAAATTTGTTTTGCTTGACTATACATATTTGCAATAGGTTTTGTTTTTCTTGTTTTCTCAATATGTGTGTGTGTGGGGGGGATGGAAGATGAGGGGAAAATAAATTAGAGTTGAAAATAAAGAAAGGAGAAAAGAAGGAAGAAAAGTGAAAGAGGGAATGAGAAAGGCAAAAAGAGAAAGAAAAGAAGGAAGAAGTAAAAAGAAAGGATAGAAGGAGGAAGGAAGGAGAGAAAAGAAAAGAGAAAGCAAGCTTGGGCTCAAGAGTAAGCCATGTATACATTAAATGATCAATAAGGACCTGTTCAATAAATTAATAAATAGTGAGACAAGAGCCCTGCCCCAAACCCTCTCTCTTGTCCAATAGTGGAGATCATACCAGTGAAGCCTTTTTTTGGTTGTGTGGGCAGGTTCTTGGAGGAATTCTTCAGAAGGGGTTCCAGGTGCTCAGTTCCTGCTGGCACAGAGCTAGGGTCCCAGTCCCCTGAGCAAAGGAGACTCAAGGAGGGGTTCAGGGTGCTGTGGATTTCATAAACAGCTAGAAGGAGAGAAGTGGGAGGAGAGCATAGTTAGCATTTCAGGAAGCTCCCCTGCCCCAGACCCAGGGATAGGTAGGGCCTCAAAAGCTAGTCTGCTGCTCTCAGCAACCTATAATCCCTACCTCAATATACAGGGTACAGTACCAGAAGGAATACTGAGGAACCTGGAGCTTGGAAGATTGGGTGAGATTCTTTAGAACATTTCTAGGGTGAGATAGAAGAAAATGCGGAGGGAGGATAGGGATATAAAAACCAGGGATCAGCAATGAATAGCTCCTTCTCACATCTGGAAAAGCAGAAGCAATTCCTCCAGGTCAATGCTTAAATGAAACCTGTCATAAGCTAATTCTGGTTTTCTCAGTTCTATTCCCACCCTCCAAGTTCCCTCAGATTCTCTACTCTCCATCCAGAGTGCTGAATTAGGAAACCAAAGACGGGTTCTAGTTCAAATTCAACTTAAAAATGTGACCTTGGACAAATGACTGTTGATTTCCTGCCCTCAATTTTCTTCTCTGTAAAATTAAGGATTTGCTTCAGGGATCTCCAAGTCCCTTCTAACTCTGCCCTTCTCTGTTCTAACATCTCTCCTTCCTATGCTCCAATCTCCCATCCCTATTCTTGGGGGCCTCAGGCTTGGTTCCTAACACTCACCAGAAGCTAGCTCACTGCCAAAAATGAGGATACGGGCCTGAGAGGTAATCAGGCAGTGACGAAGGGCATCGCGTCGCAGATTAGTGTTAATAAGGGCTGCCTCCACCCCCAGTTTGGCCATGCCCAGCCAGAGGCCCACAAACTCATTTCGGTTCTCCATGAAGAGGGCCACCACATTCCCCGAAACCAGGCCCCTTGCTTCCAACAGGTTGCCAACTGCATTGGAGTAGGTGTCCAACTGGCGGAAAGTCCAGTGGGTATCTGTGCCCTCGAATATTAGGGCTGTCTTGTCTGGATGGCGCTTCAGGGTGGTAGCAAAGATTGTGGGCACAGTCTGGCGCTCCTGGAGGTACTTCCTCACTTTCTTCTTTACCTTCAACAGGACAGTCCCAGCACTGTCAAAGGAAAGGAAGGGGATCTTTCAGGAATATGTCCTACACCCACATCAATCATGGTACTTACCAGCTGTCCCTCTTGGTATTAGCATCCTGGCCTCAGGACTACTAACCTAAAGTGCTAAAGCAACCATATGCCTGCTTGAGGACAGTGCCAAACCTACTTAGGGTGGGTGCTCTATGTAGGGGACAAAGTGTCTTTCTAAATATACATTTAGATTTATATAAGAATTTCTATGCTTATGCTATATAAAGAAAAGAGGACCACCTGAGTTAGTTTTTTTTTTAATAAACCCTTACTTTCTATCTTAGTAACAACTCTAAGACAGAAGGGCAAAGGTTAATTGTCAAATTAAGTAACTTTCCCAGGTCACCCAGCTAAGAAGTGTCTGATGCCACATTTGAACCCAGGATCTCCCAACTCTAGGCCTGGCTTTCTCTTTACTGAATCACCTAGTTGCCCTCAAGTTTTATTATCTACTTTAGGTAGGATCCAGTTTGGCATCTCTTTCCATTTGGTACTATGAACTTAGAACAAAAATTCCTGGAGGACAGGGACTACCTCACTTTGATATCTGTAGTTCCAGGACCTAACACAGACCCAGGACACATAATTTGTGCTTATAGATTGATAGTAGGTGCTAATAAATGCTTGCTTGCTAGATCTCTTTCCCCAGACTTCTCATAGCCATTTCTTTACTTGGCCAGTATATGCTTGATGTTACTCTACCAATCTGAGAGTAAGCCACACATCCTCATAATATTATTCTTGACATGAACCAGCCCTGCTGTACAATGATCAGATATGGTCTCCTCTAGGCCCACCTCTACCCTTTTAGGCTATGTCTGCCCAGCAGTTCATCCTCTTAGCAGTGGATTCAGGTTAGTTCCAGCCTAACCCTGCTAGTACCAGCTGTCTCTAGCCCAGACAAAGCTCCTAAAAGGCATATATAGCCATGGTATCCTCTTGGAGTCAGACTGCAGAATACCTCCCATACCCAGCACTGTAAAGGGACCTCTTTACCCCAGCAGCTGGTCCATCCCCTGGTCCCCAGAGCAACCAGGACAAAGAGATCAGAAATCTAAAGTCAAAGAGATTGCCTGGACAGAGAACTTTGAATTTTGGGCTTCAGATGCCTAAAGGAACACAGGGAATCAGGAAGAAGTTCGAAATCTCAAAAGGTAAGACTATTGTCCTGGGAAGCAAGGGGAGTGTCCAGAGGAGACTGTAATCATGGGAACTCAGAGGTAGAACCCTTACCATTGGGTCAAAAGAGCAGGTACTCACAAGATATCACGCCCAAGGGTCTTCCAGATGATCCAGATGAACCTCCAGCCTCCAAAGGCAAGGTAGAAACACAGGACAGAGAGGCCCACCTGTGTCCAAGGCACCTGGAACGCCAGCTTGGAGAGAAGAGCTACCCCCACCTGGGTCACATTGGACAGCATCTTGGGTCTGTAGGGCATCAAAGCTGGTCACTACCTGAAGCCTGGGTTCCTCTCCCCTGGCCCCCACTTTGGCTGGGTGCCTTAGAATTCTCATAGTAAGTCAATTCCATCTTCCCCAAGGATCCTTTCCCAGGAAGGCAGACCACTGGTCAGAATGTCCAGGGACTCTATTGCTCTTCCCTTTCTTCTCTCCTCTACTGGGAATAAATTCTCTTTGAGTAAACCTCAGTCTTTCCTGAGATGATTTACGGATTGGGGCTGAAGAACAAGAATCACTCCAAGCACAAGCCAGAGGAAAGAAGATTTGGGAATTGTTCTATTTTGTAATGAGGGGCAAGGGAAGATGGCATAGAAAAAGTCCCCAGGCCTGAGGTTCTAGTGCCCAATTTTCCAGTAAGAGCTGTATGACTTTGACAAACTTACTTCTAGTCTGTGGGCCTCCATTTGGTCTTCCCTAAGGTGGAGGGAACTGGGGAGGGTGGATAATCTCTGAGGTCTTAGACAAGGGAGAAGGAACTTAAGCAGGGATGGCCATTTTTCAGGCCAAAGCCTCCTTCCTTGAATAAGAAAATAAGGCCTAACCAGGATTGGGACAAAGGAAAGTTCTGAGAAGAATCTGAGTCTCAGAATTCACCTTCTGCCCATCAAGGGCCCCTTCTTAGGCAACATCAGATAAGTCAGTACTTCCTAGTTTCACTGCCCCATACCCCGATGTCATAGGGAGATAGGCTTCTCCTCCCAGCTTCAGGCCCTCACCCCAACACAGAGTTACAGAGAAGCTCAGCCTTGGAGCCCTTATGGCTTAGGCAGCTTCCTGGAAAGTGGTAGCTCAGACTAAGAAGCAAGTCAAATGGGATAGGTGAGTCTCTAAGAGGGAGTGGGGTGGGGGTTGGGGGGGTCAGTGCCCCAGGATGACCACTAGAGGGCAGAGAAATGCGGGTTAGGGCTAGACTTCGGAGGGGACATTGAGGAGGTGGCATAAAGACCCAGGCCTGTCAGAGTGGTTCCTCATAACAGATCTAAAGCCTGAGAGGGTGGGCCAGGCAGTGGGGAGAACCCACCCAATTCTACATTAGCTCAGTTTTGATCTTCATGGCCAGAATTATGCTGGAAAAAGGCCTCTGGGACTGGGTGTTTCCTCCCATGTTGACCTCAGAGGCGGGACCATACTCGGGCTGGCTTATCTACAGTTGGACTCCTGGTTTCCAATCTTGCTCTGTCATAGACTTCCTAGGAAGGGAGGTGGTAGCAAAAGGGGCACGGTTTCCCTCCGAGGTCCTAAAGAGATTCAACCCCACCCTCCAAAATGCTGAAGGGCAGGTATGCATGGTGCTATGAGGTCCTTAAAACCAGGGCACCTGCTAGGTACCAAAACCATTCCCGGTCTCAGCCAGGCTGGGAACTGTTAAGATACCTCGGATACCTCAGATTTAAGGCCCTTAAAGACTCTCCCCCAAATACTACCATCTGTCCCCAATTTCTGCCGCTTCTCCCTCAGGGAAGGTGCCCTGGCCCAGGGGAAGCAGGTGAGGCTTGCTGGTGGTGGGTTGGAGAGCTTCTTGGGTCTGCTGATTATCTGTTCCTCCTCAGGCAGGAACCAGTCCTGAGGTAAGGGGCTGTGGGGGAGGGCTGAACATCCCTGTCCCAGGTCCTGGCAGGGCCTATGGTGGGGTGGGGCCCGCAGCCCTTACTCCAGGAAGGAGGGGGGGGGGGTGTTGCTGGGATAAGGGAACCAGAAACATAGGCTACGTTTATGCGGTTAGGCGGAGTGGTGAGGATTGAAGATAATCAGTTAGGTTGACAGACATGCAGACAGTCTTCGGGGCTACAGTGTCCTCTGGGCTCTGAAAACGGCCCCGCCCTACACGTACCCCTCCTTATTGGCTCGGCCCCGCGGCCCACAACACCCATCCCGGGGCCCTGGACCTCTGGCCCCCTCACCCCTGGCATCCGGGGTAGTCATCGCCGGAGAGCCGAGGGGGCCTGGCTGGGGGCCATCCAAGGTGCAGCCCGTCTCCCGGGCTGCAGGGAGCCGGCGCGGCTCGAGGAGCCGAGGTTGCCTGCGCGCAGGTGGCGCCGGGCGCCAGCCCGCACTTCTGCCCTCCCCTCCAGGTCACCCGCAGCGGGCATCGGAACTCACCCCAATCTTTGTCCCCGCCCGGCTGATGGCTGAGCGCGACCTCCCGCGCGCTCCAGAGGTGGCCCAGCTACGGGCGGGGAGCCGGCGCGGATGTCTGCAGTGGGGAGCCAGGCTCAGTCCCGAGCTTCGGTTAGGGCTCGGGCTGCGGCTCGCGGACTTTACCCGGCTCCTCCTGTTTGCCCTCCTCCTCCTCTTTTTTCCCCTCCTACGCCACCACCTGCACCGCCCACCTCATGCATGTAAACCGGCTACGCCGGTCTCGGCCGCACCTCCGGCTTCTCCTGCTCCTTCTCCTCCCCCCCCTTTCCCCGCGGTCACGGCCGCCGCAGCAACGCCGAGAGCCCTGCAAAGCGACAGGGGAAACTGCCACTCACCTAGCCATGCTCACGGGCGCGAGCAGTCCCGGAGCTTGCGCGCTTCTGAACAGAAGCTGCAGCGCATGCTGGGAGTTGTAGTCCTCTTCTCCTCGCGGTCTTCACCCCTTTTCTTACTTTCCTGCCTGGGGCTCAGACCTGGCGAATTCTCTGTAAGACCCCAGGACCCAATTTTCTGGCATCTTGGGGTGATCATTTTGATGCCACCCGTTCCTCGGTGCTGAGAGGAGGAAACGAAATGCTTCCTCTTCCCCGCTTGAATCTGAGCGGGAGACTTAACTCTCCCAAGAGAGTCCAAAGTGGTGACATAAGCCTGGTATATGGGATAAAGTTTTGCAAACTTTGAAAACGGGTGCTGGGACATCCCCAACTGGACGCAGCAACCCCAAACACCGAGAAAAATATAAAGGGGCTTGGAGAGAGAGGAAGCGAAAAGGTCACGAAGATAGTAAGGTACCAATGAGGGAAGTCAGAACAAGCAGGCTCTGTGGCGCAATGGATAGCGCATTGGACTTCTAGCTTTGTGACTTGCGAAGTCATTCAAAGGTTGTGGGTTCGAGTCCCACCAGAGTCGCATTTTGAAATGTACTACTTTCCTCTCTCGGAAATGTTTTAAAAGTTTCTAGTTCTGCTGTAAATGGGGCAGGAACACTTAAAGAACAAATTTTAAACAAAAGCGCCATGTGGCTGGAAATGGGGACTCGTACGATCCCGGAGGTCTACTATTTGTGTAATGATAGTTCATTTGCTTATGGTTACTTCCAAACTACTTTGTGAATGACTGCGTTATGAGAGAACATTGTGCTATGGTTACTTCCAAACTAAACTTTGTTTACTCGTTACTAAGTTTCTTAATTAACTTGCATTTCTTCTTGGTTTACTTCTTTCTTGAAATGCAGAAAACAATAAAAATAATAATAATTCACATGCATATAGTGCATTCAAAGCAGCACTACCCTCAAAATCATTTTATTGATGAGGTTTAGATAAAATCACTCTCAAAATTAGTAAGCCTGATTGGAACCCAGGTGCCTGGCTCAAGTTCAGTATTTTAACCACTATTCCATACTCTACCTCCTCTCCTATAATTTGAGAGAGTGAGGATTATGTAAAGAAAATAACTAGCAATTATATAACTCCTATTATTTGCCAGGCATATACTAAGCACTTTACAAATATGTTATTTCCAGACAGGTAGGTAGTACAGTGGACAGAGCTCCAGGCCTTGGAGTCCGGAGGACCTGAATTCAAATATGATCTCAGGCATCCTAGCTGTGTGACCCTATCTTCTTTCTTAAAGTTATTACTAAGGCAGAAAGTAAGGACGAAGAAAAAACAAATACATTATCTCATTTGATCCTCATAGTCCTTCTGGGAGGTAGGTACTTTTTTTTAAATCTCCATTTTACAGTTGAAGAAACTGGGAAGACAGAGGTTAAATAACTTGCCCAAGACTTATGAAAAGAATGCTATCCACATCTAAAGGAAGAATTATTGGAGTAGAAATCCAGAAGAAAACAGGTGATGTCACTTGTTTATATGGGTATATGATTTGGGGTTTGGGTTTTAAAAGATTACACTTTTATAGAAATGATTAATATGGAAAAAGGATTTGAGTCATAATATATGTATAACCCAGTGGAATTACTTACCAGCTCCAAGAGTGAGAAGGGAAGAGGGGAGAGAGACAAGAAGAATCATGTAACCATGAAAATTTTTTTAAATTAAAATAAATTTAAAATTAAATTAAAAAAAAAAAACCTTGCTCAAGGTTACACAGCTAGGAAGTATCTAAATCTGGATTTTAGCTCAGGTTTTCCTGATCCCAGGCCTAGCTCTCTGACCATTGTGCCACCTGGCTATTTAACTTTGGATTCCAAGCATTTGGGTTTGAGTCTTCACCCTGCTATTCATTAGGGAACCTTGGGCAAACCATTTAACTTCTCTTCCCCCCCAGTTTCCTCATCTATAAGGATCCTGCCCCAACATTCTCTATGTCTGTGACTTTAGACAAATCATTCTTTAGGCCTTCTCTAGGCATTAGTTTCCTCCTCTAAAATGAGGGAATTGGACTAGATGGGATCTAAGGTCTCTCTTTAAATCAGTGGTCCTCCTAGGTGGTCCAAACATTTAACAAACCTCATCTTATTTCTTCTGCTGCTGCCTGGTTTTAAAAAAAGGTAAAGTAAAAGCACAAAGACTTTGACTTAACTCAGGTTAGAAGACCTAGGCAGCTTGCTTTCAGGCATAGAACCAGAAAATCTTATCTTTGGAAGGGACTTTGAAGATCAAGGCCAACCTCCCACCCAGAGCAGGGACTGACTTTACAATATTTCTGACTGATGTTCACCTAGCCTTTGTACAAACATTTCCAAGTAGGTTTTAGCTAAGGCTTGAAGGATCTGGAATGCCAGGCTAAGAGATTTTTAGAAAGGAGATAATTGAAAATTTCTGAGCAAAGGGGTAATATGGTAAAGCTAAGCTTTAGCAAGATTCATTCAGCAACAAATGATATCTTGGAGGGAATGGTGGCTGGGAGAGCATCCTGGCTCTTGGCTCTGCTCTCCTCCAAAATGCTGACACAGATTTCTCTCCAGCTCTTTTTAAAAGCATCCCTTTTCAGCTACCAACACTTATTATAGTGCTTCCTCATGACAGATATTTTATAAACTTCCCAGATGACACTTTATCCCATATGGACTCTGTTTTACAAGGGTGTCTTTCTGTTTAGGAAGCCCCCTCTTCTTAGCAAGGGTTTAAACCCTTAGTAAGGTGTTAAAAGAAAAAAAATAGTGAATCAAAGCCATGGCAGAAATATCAATTAGTGTAGGGTCCTGGAACCAGGTAGGTGCCCAAGGTGATTTATTGATTTAGATGGCACTTGGTGTGCTTGAAGCACTGTTTCAGCACATTTCTGAGGTTGGGCTATTTCTGTATGTGATGGGTCTTATTCAATTTGTCAGTTATTATTTCTAATTTATTTCCAGATTACACATAGATACAATCTTAAAGAATTGTTTTCTGACATTTTGCTATCCATATTCCCTCTCTTTCTCCTATCCTTTACCCTTCCCAATATGGCAAGTAATATGAGTAATATATAAAAATGTTTAACATGATATAAAATCCATGTGAGATTGCTTATTATCTCAGTGGTATGGGATGAGGGGGAGGGGGAGAATTCTAGACTTAATATTCTTTGGAAAACATTGGAAGTTGTTTTTACATGTAATTAAGGGAGAAATTAAAATTTTTTAAAGATGGCAGGTAATACAATATAGGTTGTATATGTGTTATTATATTATACATATTGTGAAAGAAGACACATATCACTTATTCTAGAGAAAAATTAATGGTGGAAAAAGGTGAAAAATAGCATGCTTGAACCTGTATTCAGACTGTCAGTTCCTTCTATATTCCAGTGGAGAGCCTTTTTCATCATGAGTCTCTTAGAATTGTCCTGGATCCTTGCATTGTTGATATATTGCTGAATACATTGTTCTTATATCAGCCCCAAATTCTGGGAAGGCACCTTGTTTGCATCCTCCAGATGCCCTATGCATAGAACATTAATGTGCTGTCCATTCATAGGCTTTCTAAAAGCTTACTTATGAAAGTGATAGCACTTTGTTTATAAAGCGCTTTCCTCATAACTCTGTGAGGTAGGCAGGATATTATTATCCCCATTTGCAAATGAGAAAACTAAGTCCCAGAAAAAAAAAAAGTAACCTGCCCACAGTTACACCTTAGGTCTAGTTGTTTCCACTCCAGTCACCATGGTGTCTCTAAAAAAAAAAACAAACCTTCAGGGTTCTAGAATTTGCCATTCAGTCTACCATTTAATATACATATTGATAAAATAATAATTTATAATCTTCTCACTATACAAAGGAAATAACATTATGCAGCCAAGTTGCTTAAAACTGAATTAAGGGGCAGCTAGGTAGCACAGTGGACCTGGGTTCAAATATGGTCTCAGAAACTTCCTAGCTGATGCTAGGCAAATCACTTAACCCCAATTGCCTAGCTTTGCCACTCTTCGTCTTAGAAAGTAAGGGTTTAAAAGGAAAAAAAAGTGCCTTAAAGCCCTGGCAGAAATTTGAATTGGTGTAGGGTCTTGGACCAAGGGTAGGTGCCCAAGGTGATTTATTGATTTAGATGAAGCATAATCACTTGGTATGCCTGGAACACTGCTTGCCCTGGCCACAGGAAATATGTCTACATGTATATGAGGCATATGTATATGCATATACATGTACACTGAGGATTATACCTTGGGTGGGTGCCAAATTTATATACTTTTTGGTCAACTAAATATTGGTTGATTTCAGAAACCTGGTATTATGTTAGTAGCCTAACACAGACCAATGCCAGGGATATCCACACACCTGCAACTACCTAACAGGAAAAGGGGATTAAAATGAAGATTGGGATTCACATGAGATTAAAACATTTTCTCTCACTTGCAAGCAGAACATTAGCAACCTGGGAATTAGACCGTGTGACAAAGGTATGTCTTACTATGCCTATCTGGACCAGCATTCTATCACCAATATAGACACAAAAAGAGCAGGGAAGGGTCATATTATCCTCCTGACATCAACCTCAAAAGTTAGATCCTTTCTAGATTCTCGTAGGAATTTGCCACTCACATTTGTCCTAACTTAAAAAGAAAATTCGATTTCCTACCTATACCAACTCATTTTCCCCTTAGGTCAAACATTAAAGTTGTTATTGTTGTTGTTCTAGTTATTCTGTCCCTCCTATTATACTTCCACATTTGAGCAATTAAAAAAAAAGAAAAATAAATGCCTCAGTATATATCTTTGTAATCCACCAAAACAAATTCCCACATTCATTGACCATAGCTGGAAAAGAATATCTATTTCTGCATTTAAAATTCATCACTGTCAAGAGTTGAATGGCATGCTTTATTTTCATTCTTTTGGACTCATGGTTAACATTGCATTGGTCAGAGTTCTAAAATCTTTCAATCGTATTATCATTGTATAAGTCAGTGATGGGGAACCTTTTAGAGACCAAGTGGCCAAACTGCAGCCCTCCTTGCCTTACCCCAGATAGGAGAGGGAGGAAGCACTCCCACTGGGCTGCTGGAGCAGAGGAATGGGTCATGTGAGAAATGTCCTCAGGTGAAGTGGAGAGGGGAAGGAGAGCAGCCCCCTCCAGGCATGCTCTGGCACATGTGCCATATGTTAGCCAACACAGTTATGAATTATTCTAATTTCACTCGTTTTGTTCTATATCAGTTCATAAAAGTCTTCTAGCTTTCCTCTGAAATTATCCATTTCATTATTTCTTATGGTGACAGCATTCTTCCAATCACCCAGGTGATTGGTGTGACCACCCCATATTCAGACTGTAGATTCTACCTTAATACCATACCCTTCTCTGTCCTCTGAAATTGCCACCACCCAGATATAGGCCTTCATTACTTCATGACTGGATTACTGCAATAGCCTTTTTTTTTTTAAACCATACTGTCTTTAAGAGTCTATACTGTGTATTGGTTCCAAAGAGCTAGACAATGGGGGTTAAGTGACCTGCCCAAGGTCACACAGCTAGGAACTGTCTGAGGCCAGATTTAAACCTAGGACTTTCCATCTCCAAGCCTGTTAGTCTATCCACTGAAACACCTAGCTGCTCCCTGCAATAGGCTTCTGTGTTTCTCCCTAATCTAGTCCATCTTCTACTCAGCAGTCAAAGTAACATCCTCCTCCCCTCCCCATTCCTCAATCCTTATTCAATAAATTCTAGGGCTCTCTGTCAGCTCCAGGATCAAATATAAAATACTCTGTTCAAAGCCCTTCACATCCTGCTCCACTCTTCCCTTTCCAGTCTTTTTACATCTCATTCCCTAACAAATTCTCTACAATCCAGTAACACTGGCCTTCTCAACAGGAACACGTCACCCCCATGCATTGTCACTGGCTTGTTCCCCATGCCTGGATTTCTCTCCCTCCTGTCTCCCTCCTGGCTTCCTTCAAGTCCTAGATAAAAGTTCTGCCTGGTACCAGAAGCCTTACCTGATCCCTCTTAATACTAGTGCTACCCCTATGCTGATTATGTCCAATTTATTCTAGAGATTTTATACATAAATAGAAATATATGGATATAGATCATATATCATAAATGTAAACATAATTATATAAAGTAAAAAGTATAATTCTATACTTATATATCATATAGTATAATATACTTATATGTCAGATGGTACATATCATGTCTATATACCTATAAATCTATGTGTTGATACACATACTAATATATTTACACAAATATATTAAATATAATAAATTGAAATTATGCATGTATATAGACTTATTTATAAATCAGTACATGTCATCTCATTAGACTGTGAGCACCATGAGAATGTGGATTATTTTTCTGCCTTTATCTCCCCAGTGTTTAGGACAGTGCCTGGCACAAAGTAGGTGCTTGATAAATGGTTGCTGACTCAGTTATATTCTATTGCATTCATATATGATCATGTTTAGCTATTCCCCAATAGAATAGTGCTCCCCCCCATTCGTTTTCATTCTTAGGCAACTAAGAAAGGAGGCATTTTACATTTTTTGTTGTTGCTTTACATATAGATCATTTTCCCATTTCTTTGATTTCTGCAAGGTATAGGCCTAGTAGTGATATAGATAGGTCAAAGGTTATGTAGAGTTGGTAAATCTCGGGGGCATAGTTCCAAATCGTTTTTCAGAATAACTGGACCAGTTCATAGTTCTGCCAACAAAGCACTAATGTACCTATTTTTTCACAACCTCTGTCATTCTCTTTTGTCATCTTTGCCAGTCTGATAATTGAGGTAGAATCTCAAAGTTGCTTTAATTTGCATTTCTCTAATTATTTGTGATTTATAAAGTTTTAAATGATTGTTGATACTTTCAATTTCTTCCTTTGAAACTGCTGTTCATAGCCTTTGACTGTTTATCTACTAGGAAATGGTTCTTATTCTCATAAATTTGAATCAGTTCCTTATATACCTGGAGAGTGAGACCTTTATTAGAGAAACATCTTGCAATGTTATTTTTCCCCAGTTACTTGTTTCCTTATTTTTCTATATATATTTGTTTGTGCAAAATATTTTAAATTTTATATGCAACAAACTTTCCATTTTATCTTGTGTGACCTATCACAAGTCTATTTATGACCCCTTTCCTATCTGATGATCTGAAAAGTAATTTCTTCTAATTTATGATATGATCCTTTATATCTAAATCGGTGATGGCAAACCTTTTAGAGACCGAGTGCCAGGCCCTGCCCTCACCCCTAGACCAAGTGCTGTGTCCCACCCCAACCCACCCTTACCCCAGACAGTAGAGAAGAAGCACTCCCATTGTGGCCTGCTGGGTGGAGGGGTGGGTGAAGTAAGGAATGTCCTCAGTGAGTGTAGAGAGGGGAAAGGGAGTGACCAGAGCATGCTGCTCTCCTCCAGTTATGCTGCCTGTGAGTCACCCACCTTACCCCCATGTGCTCCATTGGCTGGGGGGCAGAGGAGTGGGGCAGTAGCTCTGCTGGAGTCCCTCTGCCTTTCTAGTAATGAACTGGGGATTGGGGGGGTGGCCTGAGTCCCCACAGAGAGCTCTGTGTGCCATCTTTGGCACCCAGGCCATAGGTTCACCATCACTGATCTAGGTCATGGATCAATTTTGGACCTTATCTTGGCGTATGGTGTGAGATGCTGATCTAAACATAATTTTTACCAGACTGCCGTCCAGTTTTCTCAGTAGTTTTTGTCAAACAGTGAGTCATTCCTATAGTGAGAGAAGGGGAAGAAAAAGGGAGGGAAGAGGAAGGGAAAAGCAAAAACTTGGTTTTTTTCCCTGAGGATCAAAATGTTGGAGTGAGTTCTCAGGACTGCCAATAAGTCATATGGCCAAAAAAGAAGAGGAAAAACAAATATCTGCATCCAAAAGAGGGCTTTATTCAGATTATGGAACCAATCTCTTCTTACACCTCTTCTAGATCCAAAAAGTTGATATCCTGGTATCCTGGCCAATATTCCCGAAAAGATTCCTGAACTTGAAGGGAAAGGGAGAGAAAAGGATGACATAATGGTAGAGGTATAATGAAGGAGAAATAATTCTTTCAGGGGGAAGCAGAGTGATTAGAGAATTAAATCAATTCATGGAGCCATGGTTTCCTGTGTTCCTAAATCAACAGAATAAAGGAACACACATATCCTTTTATGATCATTTAGTTGAACTCTCATCATCTCCTTATCTGGGGCTAGATGTCCTTGGGTAGAGAGTGCAAAGGTTTTAGGCAAGGAAGCCCTTTACCCAGTGGACAGGAGTTGGGATGGCATGAACTTGCTGGCTCAGAGCTTTAAGGATTTAGTAAGGCCTGTGTGCACAGTAGGGGGTGGAGTGATGCCTAGCTCCTCCCGAAGGGCTCTTATGGGCTGCTCCCACCGTTGTTCATAGTAGAGGTTGAGGACACATCGGGAGTTTTGACCATTCTGAACTGCCCAGGGAATCAGGTCTGACACCAACACTTTCAACTTTCTGTGGAGACAAGGAAGCATTCATTATGTCAAACCCAGCCCATTCTTGCCTCATTAGAATGTAAGATCCTTGAGGGCAAGAAGTCATGTTTTACTCTGTACCCACAAGTTAGCATACAGTTAACAGCTTAATAAAATCTTATTGAATAACTACATCCTTAGGAGTGTGAATCTTAAAAACTACTCAGTCTCTACTTTAGAAGATTTGATTTAAACTATTCCCTTATTTAACCATGGAGATGCTTGGTCTAAGAAGAATCAAGAATGTATTGGGAACTTTTAAAATTACTCCATCCTACTCAGACAGTGCCTTAGGGGAAGATAGAGTTGTAAACTCCTGATTGAACAATGAAAGTCCCTAACTCATATCTTATAGTAAAGCTAGAACCTTAAGATAGGTCTATTTTTAGATCTAATACAAAAAGGTGTTAAGTACCTGTAAAGGTTAAATTAGTACCTAAAAAGGTCAAGTAACTTACAAAAGGCAGGCTTAACAAAGAGGTGTGAAGTACTCAGAAGATATAATCTAACCAGATAAAGTGTGAACTAAAGAGTGGTGAAAACTAAGAATGGGCAGTCCTGGGAAAAAGTGTCTACTGTGATTGGTAGATGTAAAAATTTAGGGGAGGTGACATAAGAGAAAAATCTCTTTAAGTCATTAAGTTAAAACACTAAAATTATCCTTACAGTTTTGGCATTTACAGGAGTAGCTAAAAAAATAATCCAATCAACTTCTAGGTCCAGGATAACTAAAAAGTTTGAAATCTCTTTGCTCTGGGATTGACTGACTGTAATGGGACTTCTCTTTGGCCCACCACTCTTATTCTTAAATATGACATCTGTCTAGCAGCAAAGAGATTGCTAAGGTCTGAGTGCAGGGACTAATGGGGCTCTGGCTTCTCCTATTACCTGCCCTTCTGTACCTTCAGCTCTTCTTCCTGCCTAGACACCTATACAAGAGGCCACAAAAGAACTTACTTGGCACTGAGACGGAGGGGTCCAAAGGCAGCTCCTAGGGCACACATGGGCAGGCCTGTCTGGATAGCTTCAAACCACTTGACCACAATTTCTCCTGACCAAAAGGAAAAAAGTGAGTAGTGCTAGGGACAGGACTGTGTGTCCTACCAAACATCACTAAGAAAGGCACCAGCATGTGCAGGAAAAGCAAGCTACCACCTCTTCTTCTTAGCCCCTTATGGAGAGGCTCCAGGAACCTGAACCTCCAGACTACTGGTCCTGCTTCCAGCTCAGGCTTTACTACCATCATTAAGGGGAGCAACCACTATGAAGAAGAGGTCCAAGATCACTTTTCTTTCCATCACCACTGTTAATCCACTACCATCAACAAGCAGGAAGGCCCAAGAATCTGGGAAATGGCAGTGCCCACTTCCCCTACCCTAACACTCTCCCACCCAGTCTCCTGGTTCTGCTTCTAGCCCAGTTCCCAGGGTCTTTATCTCAGGAAGCAATACTATACTGGTTCCTTCATTTGATATAAATTCCTTCAGAGTATGATGGTTTCTGTATTTCTATTTGTATCTCCAGTGCTTAGCACAGTGCTTTGTACTTAATAAACTCCTAATAAATGTTCATTCATTCACTGACTTGGGTTGGGCTATAGCATGAAGGAGGTGGCATGGGCAAACTACTAGCTCCCTTCCTGGATCTGATGCATTCACAGTTCTTGTCCCTTTGGATTGAGATGCTCCAAGAATACAGCCCACCCCAACCTCCCTTGGGCCCACCAGAATGGGTCACTCACCAAGTATGGTGGTGGGCATTCCCAAAAGGGTGTGGAGTAGATCATGAACCTCACGATAACGCTGGATCACATATGCCAGTTCCTCATCATCCACAAAGCGGGTGGGGGCTCGTGTGTCTGGGGAGACCCTCTGAAAACCATAGCCCGCCCCCGCCCCCCCCCCCAGCATTCAGTCACATCAGCTTCCCTAGCTAGTCTTGTGCTAGGCCAACTCTTCACTATTTGGGGGCCCAGCACCTTCTACACATTTATACTAATTGAGAACATTTGCAGAAGTTAGCAAAGTCTACTATGACTATCTCAAGGACTGTTACTAAGGGTATATGAGCCATAAGAATATCTTTAGAGTTATTTCTATGGGAGAAGAAAGGTATTTAAATGTGGGGAGAGAATCACACTTCTTAGTCCCTGCCTCCAATACTTGCATCTAGATAAAATTGTGTTATAATGACCATCAAAGGCATCACTGAAGGGCAAAGGAAAAGTTCCAGAAGCCCTTTACAAACTGAAGGAAGACTGAGGTATTCAAGGAAGTAGGGTAGTTCCTCTGGTGATAATAAGGATGTGTATGAACTAATGAGGTGTAGATAAGACACAGACCTTTTTTTCTTTTTAGCATAAGCTCACTGAGCTGCT
Organism: Monodelphis domestica; assembly: GCF_027887165.1. Lineage (NCBI taxonomy): Eukaryota > Metazoa > Chordata > Mammalia > Didelphimorphia > Didelphidae > Monodelphis > Monodelphis domestica. The sequence goes on along the minus strand of NC_077227.1, from coordinate 461,143,410 downwards.
TCTTCCCTCTGCTACTAGAGCCTTGTGTAGTCACTGTCCATACACCATCAACATCAAGCTTAAGCCCTGAATGCTTGGAGTCCTTCAGATTCAGGCTAGAAATATCTGGTTTCCTCTTCCCAGAAGGCACTTGACCCTCTGCTTGCACACATGACAAGGGTTTTCATTTGTTTAATTACTGCCCTTTGTGGATTATTTCCTCCATAGAGTTCTGTAGCACAGGATCCAGCACCTCTTTCAAGCTGGAAAGTGCTGGAGTACTTGTTTCCCAATGGACTGTTGGCTGTTCAATCCCCTCTCTTCAAAGCCATTAGATTTAGACAAGAGACTCTACAGAGGATGAACTCTTTCAGCCACAGTCCTCACAAAGGTGTGTGCAGGAATTGTCAACTTCATCACCTATACATGCTGATGAAATCACAACTCCCTTTAGTGATGAAGAAATATTTTTCTCTTCACTGTTAGTTTGATTATCTTTAGGTCTTCTCACATCAAAGTTCTTAAGGAAAACTTAAAATTCCTTAATTTGCTTAGTGGAGTGCCAGAGGTATAAGCCTGATTAAACCTTTGATAATGATCCTTAATTCTGGTCTCCTTGAAGCAGTTGAACCTTGGGCTTAATCACCTTTAGGGCAATTTTGTTGCTCCATCCTTTGTGGGTAAGCAGGGCCTCAGGGCACAGTTGTGTCATAGCTAGTTGCTACAATAATGCGCTGGGGACTGGGTCAGAGGTTATACCTTCTCTAGGTCCTTGACCTCAGAGAGCTACCTGGGGATACTTTCTTGACAGGTGCCTCCATCAGAGAGACTAGGCTGGAAAATCATAATGTTGAGGAATTAGAGAAATCTTGTTTTCTAGATTAAAAATATATATATAAGTGAAATCTGATCAAAGCGAATGTGAAAAGTAGCCATGAGATTTAGGGTTAAGAAGGTTTTAGGAGGAGTTGTGAATTAATCCAACCATTCTGGAAGGAAATTTGTAATTATGCCCAAAGGGCTTTAAAAGATTGCATGCCTTTTGATCCAGCAATACCATTGCTGGGTTTGTACCCCAAAGAGATAATAATGAAAAATATTTGTACAAAAATGTTCATAGCTGCGCTTTTGTGGTGGCAAAAAATTGGAAAATGAGGGGGGTGTTCCTTGATTGGGGAATGACTGAACAAATTATGGTATATGATAGTGATGGAATTCTATTGTGCTATAAGGAATAATGTACTGGAGGTTTTCTACATGAACTGGAAGAACCTCAATGAACTGATGCAGAGTGAAATGAGCAGAACCAGGAGAACATTGTACACAGAAAGTGAAACATAAAACTTTACTACTAGTAGCAATGCAATAATCCAGGATACTCCTGAAGGATTTATGAGAAAGAATGTTAACCATATTGAGAGAAAGAACTGTGGGAGTAGAAATGCAAAAGAAAAAAATTATTATGACTTGTTGCTTATCCCAGCTCTGGGAGGGGGAGGGAGGAAGGGAGGGAAAGAAAATGAATCATGTAAATATGGAAAAATATTTTTAAAATAAGTTTTAAAAAATAAAAAAATAGCTCTCTGCTTCCGCTTCTAAGCACACACGTCTCTCAAGATATAGAGTAAGTGAAATTGAATGGGCTTATCAGCCCTAGAAATGTGGCTTATTGATTTATATCTTTGATTTCTAATCATCTTTAATAAACCCCTAAAAAAAATAAAGTTACATTTGGCAAATTCCTAAAAAAAAAGAGAGAGAGAAAGAGAGAAAGGTGGTTTTAGGAGATCAAGACTATGTTAGGTCAAGAGGTTACTACTAGCCTTGATGACTGTGAAAAGAATGGGAGTAGGTAGGCAGTTAGATGGCTCAGTGGATTATAGCCAGTTCCAGAAAAAAGGAGGTTCTGGGTTCAAATCTAACCTCAGACACTTTCTAATTGTGTCACTCTGGGGAAAGTCACTTAATCCCCATTGCCTAGCCCTTACCAATACATAGTATTGATTCTAAGACAGAAGAAAGGGGGAAAAGGAGGGAAGGAGGAAGGGAGGGAAGAAGGAAGGAAGGATTTGATGACTAATATGCTCAGATTGATTATACTTGTATTCTCTTCTACTGGACTGACTACCGCTTGAGTCACTGGATGGCTATGGCTGCCAGGTTGGTGGGGGAGTAGAGGACGCAGAAATGACCCGAAGGCCATGTTATTAGGCTACTAATCTTCTCCTATCTTTGATAGAGGTTTTTATAGGCTACTGATCTATTTGCCTACAATATGACAAAACCTAGGTAGGCCTTCCAGGTCAAAAGGTGACGGTGCTAATAAAAATGACTCTCAGGATATTTCTATGATAGATCCTGGTGGTTACCATAGTTCTGTCTCTACCTATTCCCACTATCCCCCAGGGCCCAATCACCGTATAAGGAACAAATACTCACATTAACATCAAGAAAGTGGACATATTCCCTGCCAAAGGAGCCCTCTGGAAGTGTCCGGAGTTTGTTCAAGTTCAGGGTAGAAAGCTGAATCCGAGGCCGTTCCCTGTGGAGTAGAAGGGAAGATGTAGGAGCTAGAATGGGTAGATTAAGGTGGACTAAAATACCAGACATGAATGACATGTAGAAAGCTTATGTGAGGAAGCAGCTGGGTGGCTCATTGGATTGAGAACCAGGCCCAGAGACAGAGGTCCTGGGTTCAAATCTGACCTCAGACCCTTCCCAGCTGTGTGACCCTGGGCAAGTCACTTAATCCCATTGCCTAGCCCTTACCACTCTTCTGCTTTGGAACCAATACACAGTACTGATTCTAAGATGGACGGTAAGGGTTTTTTAAAAAATCTTATGTGAAATTGACAGCTAGATTAGGTCTAGATTAGAGGATGAATCAGATAGAATTGCATAAACAGGAAGGTGGCAATCTATATACATTTATGGAGCTACTTTGTGCAGGGATACAAAGAAGTTTAAGATACTGACCCTACCCTCAAGAAACTTTTTTTGGGGAAGGGTGCAAACATGAAAAGATAATTAACAGAGGAGAAGACAGTAGGAATAGTAGAAAGAGTTTAGATTCTGGAGAAAGTCAAATTTCACTTCCTACACTTACTAGCTGTACAACTATGAGCAAGTTATTTAAGCTCTCTGAGCCTCTTTTCTCATTTGTAAAACGGGAATCATAGTACTGGCAGTAATTACTTTACATGGTTGCTATGAAAATGAAATAAGACCATATGTGCAAATCTTGAATTGCTCCATAAAGGTCATTCATCATAATTATTCCAAGGTATTATAAATAAATATAATGTATATTTAAACTGCCACCTTCTATCTTAGTATTGTGTCTGAGAAAAGCAGCAAGGGCTAGACAATCAGAGCTAAGTGACTTGCTCAGGGTCACAAAACTACGAAATGTCTGAGGTCAAATTTGAACCCAGGTCCTTCTGACTCTAGGCCTGGTGCTCTAATCATTCTGCTACCTAGCTGTCTTGGCATTATATATTTTAAATGCAAATTTAGTGGTACTAACAGTAAGCTCTTAAGAAGTTTAGAAATGGAAAAGAGCTCACTGTGGACTAGAGTAGTCAGGGAAAGCTTCATAGAAGAGGTGTGACTTTAGCTGGAATTGATAGGATATAAGAATAACTGGAAAAGAGAGTGAAGACCATTCCAGGAAATGGATACAGTATGGCTAAAGATGGGTCATGTAAGAAGTAATAGAAAATACGTCTGGAAAAGTAGGGAGTAGAGGGTCTTCCAAGACAAAGAATCAAAAATTTAAAATTGAAGATGTTAAAATCAAGACTTTATCTTGTAATTTGTACAACCCAGTGGAATTGCTTGTCGGCTGGGGTGGTGGGAAGAAGGTAGAGAAAGAAAATTAATCATGTAAATATGGGAAAATAGTTTTAAAAGATAAATAAATGAAAACAAAAAAAAGATTTTTATCCTGTAAGCAGTGAAGAACCATTAGATGTTTCTATGCAGAGAAAATACTATATGGCATATAGTAATACTATATGTAAGGGTCAGGACATAGGCAAGACTGGAAGGAACCAGAGAAGTTATCTTATCCAACCCTCTTCATTTACAGATGAAGAATTGGGGCCAAGAAAGGCTAAGTGCCTTGTCTAGAATTACACAGCTAGTAAGTATCTAGGCCAGGATTTGAACCTCCTTCTTCCTGACTTCAAGTCCAAAACTCTATGTACTATGCCATTTTGCTTTGGTTTAAGAGATGTCAGAATCCTCATCCTATACCCACCCCCAAATCCTCCAATTAAGTAAGATCCCATCCCAAGCCCAAGATGGGACCTACTGCAGAATCTGGGCACCCTCGGGATCCCTTCTCATCCGGTCCCTGAGAGCCTGCAGAGCTTGGTGTCCTGTGGTCTCACCCAAAACAGCAACCATGTCTGAAAGGACAGAAATGAGCATATGTGGAAAGAATGGGGGGAGTTTCTCATTCAACTCAAAATGCTCTGTTGTATGTAGAATCCTGTAATAAGGTTTAAGAGAGGAAGTCAAGGTGCTCCCAAACACTCATGTACAAGGCACCAAGAATATAAAGATGAAAAATGACACTGATTATGCCTTCAAGAAATTTAAAAGAATTAAGACAAATATACAAAAAAAGTATAAAGCAGAATAGGATTATGTGAAAAGGATAAAAATAGACAAAGTGAAATGAGAATTCTGAGTAAGAAAATACTACCATTTTCAGGTGGGAGGAGATGGCATTTAGGGAAGGCTTCATGGAAGAAATAGCCCCTGAGATGAGCCTTAAAAGATAAAAAGAATTTTAACTGCAGAGATGGGTTCATGAATAGGATACATTTATGGAGGTCTAAGACCTAAAATATAGTATAGTAGAAAGAGCACTGAACTAATAATCAAGGGACCTAGATCTGCCACTAATTCCTGGTGTGACTCTGGGCCAGGAACTCCATGTGGGCCTCAATTTCCTAATTTTAAAAATGAGAAGACTTAACTGGATGACCTTTAAAGGGCCTTCCAGCTTTCAAACTGTACAATTCAATCTATATCAAGGTTTGGAAGAAACCTATACAATGAGAGTCACTGGTTGGAAGTCAGTAGAGTGGTAAAGAAGACTAGAAATAGAAGGGCCTTTAGAAGTTATCTAATCCAACCTCATTTTATAGATAAGGCCTGGCAAGCAACATACTGAAAACAGACAAGGCAGGTGTGACCTGGCTAGGACCTTAGTGATCATCTAATAGCAGGGTGTGGTAGAAAAAGCAATGGACTTGCTAGCACACATTCAGGACTGATAAAAAAAATTTCAACACAAAGCAAGATTTACAAAAACAAAAGACTTGAATAATTAATATTCAATGTTCATGACTAGGCCATGCCAATATAATAAAAACAAATTACTTTTCAAATTTAGTACTCTATAAAATTACTAAAGGTTACTTTATAGAAACAGACACAATAATAACAAAATTCATGGAGTAATAACAGGAATAAGATAGTAAAAACCACTGAAATAGGATAATGAAAAGAGTAGGAAGGAGGGGCAACTTGGTGTTATCAAATCTTAAACTAAAGTATAAAAGTAATAATTATAAAAATTACTTGGTACAGGACAGAAAATAGAAAAGTAAGAACATAGAATTAGATTAGATAAGCAAGACCTAGAAAGAAAAGTATAGAGAGAGGTCTAATGTTCCATAAATCCAGGAACACAAACTTGAGGAAAGCAGTCTGGTAAAAAATAAATTTAGATCAACATCTTACACTTTATACGATGATAACAAATGGATAAGTATATATCATATATATTGTATATACATTTAAAAATTTATGCCTCTAAAAAATAAGAGAAATGAAGGTTTTATCTTCCATAATTATGAATAGGAGAAAAATTGCAATCAGACATGGCATAGAAGGGATTATAAAAGATAAAATGGATCATCTTAAATATAGGACATTTAAAAGTTTTTACACACATAAAATCAGTGCAGCCCAAATTAGAAAAAAAAAAAGATATGAACTTGGGGTAAATGGCTAAAAGTATGACTTACAAAATGCAAATTGAAACAAATATATATTTCCCAAGTAGCTAAAGGATATGAACCAACAATTCTCAAAAGAAGGCATGCAAACTATTAATTATCTAAAATAGTATTCAGAATAATTAGAGAAATGTAAACTAACACTCTGAGGCAGCAGTTCACACTCTTCAAAGTGCCAAGATGCTAAAAGACTCTAAAGGGAATATTTATTGGTAGGGCATAGTTTGTGGAACTATGAATTGGTTCAGCCATTCTGAAAAACAATTTAGAACTATTTAAGAAAAGTTACCAAGTTGTTTATACTTTTTGACCTAGAGATTCCATTAGCAGGCCTATGGCTCAATGAGGATATTGACAGTAAGAAAAGACTCATATATACAAAAATGTTGACCGCACTATTAATTATGATGGAAATATGAAATAGAATAGATAACCAAAGATTGGAAAGTGACTGAACAAACTGTGGCATAGGAATGTATTATTATCCTCATAGAAGACAAATGGGAAGAATTCAGGGGAAAACATAAAGTCTTGTAAAATCATACAGAGTAAATAAAGCAAAGCCCAAAGAACAACGACTTTAAATCACCAGAATAATGCCAATAAAATCAATATGGTAAGATAACAACATCATGGTGCATCATAACAATCAATGTTAATACCATTCTGTTAAAATTTAAGGATTCATTCCTATGAACACCTAATAAACAGTTTTCAGGGGGAATGCTTATTGTAAGGGAGGTTTTGGGGTCCCTTAGAGCTCCAAATATATAATCCTACATATCTTCAAGTATTTTAAAAACAAAATGTACCAGAACATTTTAAAAATTTATTGGACGGAAACTCAAAGATCCAAGACTTGGCACTACTTTGCTTCAAATTACGTTCCCTTGTTCTGTTTCTCCATAAAATGAGGTTATTATGGGTGACTTCTGATTTTCTTTGTGTTCTAAAGGTTGCAATGGATGGGCCCTGCTTGGACTTTGGGTATAGTCATTAGGGCAGGGTGCTGGCAAGCAGGATAATAAACACTCAGAAGAGTAGTAACCTGTTCAGGGTTTTAGCAACTAAATACTGGCAGAGCACTTACTGGTCTGGGAGTTGGGTGTCCTGGGTACTAACTAGTCCCAACTCTGCAACTGACTGACTCTCTGTGTAATTTTGAATGAAGTAACTTTCTTTTACTGGGCCATGGTATGATGTTTTCATTATCTATTTTTAAAAAATCTTTTTACCTTCTTAGAACTGATACTAATTGTAGATTTCAGGGTAGAAGAGTGGTAAGGTCTAGGCAATTGGGGTTAAGTGACTTGCTCAAGATTACAACAGCTAGGAAGTATTTGAGTCCACATTTGAATTCAAGTCCTCTTAACTCTAAGCCTAGTGTTCTATCCACTTAGTTGTCTCGATTTGATCTTTTAAAAAATGACAAGACTAGATTAGATGATTTCTAAGCTTCTTTCCAGCTCTGACCTATAATTCTGGCCTAAAGTTCATCTAATTAATTCCATATATAAAATCTCAATTTTTCTCCTTTTTTTTCTTTCCAACTAAAAATATAAACATTAAGTATTGAAATTATATGAATTCAATTATCAAAATGGGCAAGTGGATTTTTGTGGTTAGGCATAACTGAGTAGAGGAAATTATAAAATGCTGATCCTATAAAACAGAACTATAATAATCATGGGATAGTAAGACTTGGGTTCTGGTCTTAATCCTTCCACTTACTGTGTGACTTTGAGCAAGTCACTTCCCCTTTTTCTATATGTCTGTTTTTTTCATCTGTAAAATGGGTATATTAAGGTTTCCATCTTATTCTAAAGGTGTTAGGGTTCTACCCAGCTCAGGGCACTACTAGATGGGGTTAGGGAGAGTTATCTAACAATACCCTAGACTAGGAGTTAAGAAAACTGAATTTTAGTCCTGATTCTGCCACTAATTCAATGTGTGACCTTCAGCATATTGCTTCTTAGCTCTGGGTCAGTTCTCTCTTTTGTAAAATGAGATGTCCAAGGTCTCCTCCAGCTCTAAAAGTGGGGAAGAACATCACAAGGAGGGACAATGGATGGGATTAGGAAGATACTTAAACCTAGGGGGTGAGCAAGTAAGCAAAGTATAAAGGTTAGGGGGCAACTGGGTAGCTCAATGGACTGAGAGCCAGGCCTGGAGATGGGAGGTCCTGGGTTCAAATGTGACCTCAAGATACTTCCTAGCTGTGTGACCCTGGGCAAGTCTCCCCATTCCCTAGCCCTGTAACCAATACATAGTATTGATTGTAAGGCAGAACATAAAGGTTATATTAAAAAAATCAGAATGTTAGAAGCAGTAGGAACCAGACCAACCTCCTTATTTTATAGTTTTGTTCTGGAGAACAAGATATTTAGCAGACCACAGTAGCCTCTTTTTTTATTTGGGTCTGATTTCTTTTTTGTAAAATGAAGAGATTAGACTGGAAGAACTCTGAGTTTCTTTCCAGGTCTAAAGTTGGGACCTACTCAAGGATAGGGCCAAATGTGGGTCTTTGATTGAGAGGGAGGGGCACAAGACTTGGGTGCATTGACAGAGATAAAGCGATCCTCCAGGACACCAGTGGAACTGGAAATAGGAATATTTTTGTCTTGGCTTTGCTCCTACCCCAGAAGTTACTTTGCTATTGACTAGATTTCACCTCTCTAGGATCTAATTTTCCCATTTGTCAATTGAATTCATTGGATGAACTTATCTTTAAGGTCCCTTTAAACAGGAAAATGCTCTACTCCCTAGCTTGAGGATTAGCGGGGCAGGAGTCAAGGCATCGTGGTAAAGTGGGAAAAGAGCCCCCCTTTTGGAATCGGAAGAGCTGGGTTTGAATCTCAGATGTTACTTTACTTCCTGTGCAACTTTGGGAAAGTCTGTTGGCCTCTCTGAGCTCCCTTTACAACGAGAGGGGTGGGCATGATGCCCTCCACGGCCCCTTCTCGTTCTCTGCCTTCGATCGTAAGACGTTAGTTAGTAGGCTCTGGTCAGGCTCACCATGGCGGTAGGGGTCGTAGAGCGCCATGCAGGCGGCACCGGCCGCCAGCAGCATCTTCTGCAGTGGGCTGGTGGGGATGTGGTCTGGGTAGAGCAGCCCCATGCTGCGGCCACCGGGGAGAGCAGCCGAGTCCGAGGCAGGGCGAGGGGTTCCAAACCGGGGTCGGGGTCGAAGGCGAGTGAGCCGCGAAAGACCGGACAGCGTCGCCATGGTAGCAGGCAGTAAAGGGGTGCGCCCCCTAGGAAAGGAAGGGCAAAATCAAGCCGCCTCCCGACCAGCTGCGACGGAGCCGCGCAAAGGCCAAAAGTCGTATGATCGCGCTCGTCCAAAAGTCGTATGATCGTGCTCGTTGGCTCTCAGTTATCCTCTTTTCTAATCTTCTGAGGGCTCCGCCGACCCTTCAGAGAGATACCGTCTCCTTTGTATTTTACTCTTACCGCAAACTGCAGAGGAACTACAGTCTTCGCGGCAAATGACGCTAGTTATTTCCAAATAGAGCCGATCCTTTTTGTCCCGAGTCGTGTTTCTCTCCGGAACAGTATAGAAAGGAACCACTTCTGGCCTAGGAATATGGCCGCGCCCATTGAAGGAACCCATTTCCTAGGATGCTGGTTGCGTCACTTCTGGCGACCTCCTAGTGGAATGCCGGCATGGGTTGGAGTCGCCTGCATGGGCTCTTCGCAGTCTACAAGCCCCCTGGTTTGAACTGGAAACACCTGCGAGATACTGTGGAATCGCAGCTCCTGAAGGGTGAACCACTTTGTTCCCTGGGCCTTGTCCTTTTCTTTTACTCCACGATCTAGTCTATGCACTAACTTCACTTAAAGCTAAGAACCGCTTACTAAGAGCCAATTGTACTTCTGGCTTGCTGTGTGATCTTGGATAAGTCACTCCCCCTCTGTGTTAGTTTTTCCATCTCTAAACCGAGCAGCTTTCATTGATGATCTCAAAGGTCCCTCTTTGCATTCTTCATAGTCCACCCCCATCTAAGTGACTGGACCTCTCCTCTACTCTAGGAAAGATGGCAACAAGCATGTTCTAGAGTTCCTTCATAGCACAGTGTCTGACACATAGTAAGGACTTGATAAATGGTCTGATCTGTGTGTATTTTCCTGATTTTCTGTCTTTCTTGTCCCTGTCAGATCCCTCTCCTCATGTAAGATTCTCCCTAATGTCCTAGATTTTAGGATCATAGATTTAAAACCAGTGGGGATTTTAGATAGCAGACATCTAGTGCAATCTTTGTTATTTTTGTTGTTTAGTCATTTTTCAGTCATGTCTGACTCTTTGTAATCCCATTTGGAGTTTTCTTGGCAGAGATACTGGAATGGCTTGCTATTTCCTTCTCCAGCTCATTTTTACAGATGAGGAACTGAGGCAAACAGGTTTAAGAGAATTGCCCAGGGTCACACAGCTAGTAAAAATGACTCATGAAGATGAGTCTTCCAGACTCCAGGTCCAGTGCTCTATCCATTGCACCACCTAGGTGTCCAGTCTCCCCACCTCTTATTTTGGAGATGAGGGAACTGAATTCTATAGGTGTTCTTCTTTTCCTGATACTTCTCTTAGAGCAAACATTGATATAGGCTGTTTTAAAGTTTACAGATAGCTTTATGAAGGATATAGCATTTAGTTCTCACAACAACACAGGTAGGTGCTGTTATTATCCCTATATTATAGATGAGGAAACTAAGGGTGGCAGGGGTTAAGTGATTCCCAGGATAATCAGCTTAGTATATATCTGATGGAAGATTCAAACTTAAGACTTTATGACTTGAAGTCTAATATTCAGAGGCAGCTAGATGGCTTAGTGGATTGAAATCCAGGCTTAGAGATGGGAAGTCCTGGGTTCAAATCTAGCCATAGACATTTCCCAGCTGTGTGACTCTGGGTAAATCACTTAATCCCCATTGACTAGCTCTTCCTGTTCTTCTGCATTAGAACCAATACACAGAATTGATTCTAACACAGAAGATTAAGGTTGTTAAATTTGTTTTTTAAGTCTAGCACTCTACCCACTGGACCACTCAGGATGCCTTATCTCTGACATTCTCTACTAAGAATTGTTTTTGTTCTCTGAATTAGATGGATAGGCTTTTAAAGGTAATTTCTATTCCACTACTCTTCTTTTACAAGAAAAATAGGGACTTGGTATTAGAAGTGTCTCGACTAAGGTTAAGAGGAATAACTTCAGATCTAGAACTAGTTCCTGAAGTCCAAACTGAGTGTCATCTTTTTTGTTTTCCTCTACTACTTCACCCTATCTACTCATTTTCCAGGTCTTAACGCAGAGAAGCGATTTACTCCACAGGAGCACATCCGATTCCTGCTTGCCCCCACAGAAGAAAATGAAAGAAAAGAACTGACCCTCATAGCCACCAATGTTCCAGTCCTTTCTGAGCACCCATTAGGTAAGATGCTTCTGGGGCTTGTCAGTGGGTTTAGACAACCTCTATAAAGCAGGCAGGAAATTTAGTTTGATGCAACAAGTATTTAAGTATCTACTAGGAATCATGACAGATTTTGGGGGAGAAGGGAGGGAGTTTTATTTTTAAAGCTTTACCATCCATCTTAGAGTCATTACTATGTATTGGTTCCAAGGTGGAACAGGGTAAGACCTTCACCAGTGATGGTGAACCTTTTAGATACTGAGTACCTAAACTATGTGTGAGCCCCTGCCTTACCCCAGAGAGGGGAGAGAGGAAGTGCTCCTATTGGGCTGTTGGACAGAGGGGCAGGTGATATGAGGATTGCCTTCAGGCTTGTGTGGAGAGGGGAAAGGGAGGAGCCCCCTCCAACACACTCCAGCACTTGTGCCATAGCTTTACCAACATGGAGCTAGGAAATTGGGATTAATTGACTTTCCCAGAGTCACATAGGTGTCTGAGAATAGATATTTTTTTAACTTTTGAGTTCCAGATTTTCTCTGCAGAGTCCCAGACCCATTGGGAAGGGAAGTAATATAGTTATACATGTGAAGACATTAACAGTTAATTGGTTATAAGAATTTTTTAAAACGAAAGTTTCTGTCCTCAAGGAGCCTACATCTTAAGGCAGAAGTTCTTGTTTTGTTTTGTTTTTTAGGTATCCAGTAGACTTTATTATTATTTTAAAACTGTTACCTTCTGCCTTAGAATACATACTGTGTATTAGTTCTAAGGCAGAAGAGTGGTAAAGCCTAGGTAGCTGGAGTTAAGTGACTTGCTAGGGGTCACACAGTTGGGAAGTATCTAAGGCCATATTTAAACCCAGGACCTTCTGTCTCTAAGCCTGACTTTCTATCTACTAAGCTCCCTAGCTGCCCCTCAGTAGATTTAATTATAAATTCTCTTCAACTCTCCACCAAACTAGAATCTAGTTCTAAAGACAAATGGAGTCCTTTAGCTATGCAGGCTGTTAAATCCTTTCAGGAAGCCACATAGAAAGCTCTGGAGGGAAAGGAGTCTCCTTATTTAACTACATTGTCTTCAGCCTAGGACCTCTTCCCCAATGGAGACATTAATCAAACTATTGTGGTGGGAAATGGGTTTTAAGCAAGTTCATTGAACATGATTTGAGATTTGGATAATTCTAATTCTTTTCTTTCATTTTGAGAATGAACATTCACTCCTTCCTGTGTGTTAGTAGTAGAGCTATGTACCTCCAGCTCTTCCCTTCATTCCTTCCCTCCCACCTGGCTTTGTTTTCTCTGGGATCTTCCTCAGAATGTTAGCAAAAGATATCACCTGCTTTAGTCAGAACATAAGATCTTAACCTTGTTTGTGTCCTGGACTGTGAAAGCCCCTCTGGGGGGGCAGAACTGGGACTAGAGTTCCCCAGGTAAGGTAGAGGGGAAAAGATAAGAACAGAGACACAGTGTGGGGTCAGAAGGGCCTCACCTGCTGGTGGTAAATTAGTGCAGTTTAATGCAAGCTGGTTACATCTTTTAAAGGCAAAAACCACAAAAAGTAAAAACAATCCTCTGAGAAACATCAAAGAGAAAGTGAAGCAGATATGGCTCTGAGCATCATCTGGATTCATGGAACAGTCAAATCAGCAGTAACATGTTTTGCCAGCAATAGCATGTTTTGTTATGTTAAGCATAAAGAAGGTGAGGGCACTCCCTGGTCTTTAACAGATTCTGAGTTATCGACCTCTGACAATGGACTCCTTGGCAATCCAGTGAAAGCAATAGATCCCATCTATGAACAGGTTTTTTTTTTTTAATTCATAAAATAAATGCATAGTATTAAAAATGAAACCCATTATATCCTAATAAAATTGTACTTTTTTCCATTTAAAATTCATGGATCCCTAGATATCTATCCACCAACCCTTGGGCATCTGTGGGCCTCAGGTTATAGATTCCTTCTTCTAATGGGAAAGATAACATGTGTATATAAACGAATGTACAAGGCAGGAAAGAAAGGGAAGGCAGTTGGCAGGGAAGATGTTCAGGAAGGACAATGTAGAAGGGGGCACTTGGGTTGAATCTTCTCAGTAATTAAAGATTCTAAGAGCTGAGATAATGAAGGAGTCAATTTCAGAGAGTGCTTTGGGCAGGAGCCTGGGGGTTTGAGGGTGGGGAACAGTCAAAGCAGAGCACAGAGATGGGAAATAAGAATGCTGAATGTATGGCATGGTAATTTGGCTATAGAGTGTGTGTGTATGGTGACTGGGATGGGAAGGGGCATGGCAGTAATATCTAAAAAATGTATCTGGTTGTGAAGACCATTAGGTGCTAAACAGAAGTATTTATATTGAATTCTATAGGTAATAAGGCTCCAAGGGAGCTTCTTGAGTATGGGGGTAGAGGAAGGGTAACAATGTCAGAACTGCACTTTAGGAAAATGAATTTAGTGGCTGCTGGAGGATAAACTGGAGTAGAAAGAAGTATGAGGGATGGAGACCAACAGAATTTTAATAGTGTCATGGTCATGTGAGGGAAGAAATGGGCAATATAAGAGAGATATAGAGTCAGAAATGGCAAGATTGGGCAACTGATTGGATATTTGAGGTGAGCAGAAGTCAGGAGTTCTGGATGTAGCTGAGGTGATAATCTGAGTGACAAGGATGATTAAGATACCCTCAACAGTGATAGGGAAACTAAGAGAAAGGTTGTCCTTGAGGAGGTAAAGGGGGTTTTCTTTTAGACTTGGTGAATTTTAGATGCCTATGGGATAACTAGCTCAGAATATCCACCTTTCTTTTTTTAATTTTTAAAAATTCTTTAATTATTTTAATTTTACTTTATTTAGAATATCCACCTTTCATTTCAGCAGGTGATGCAGGAAAGGAAGAAACTAGAATTCAGGAAAGTAGCTAGAGCTACATATATAAATTTGGGTGTCATCTACATAGGGTTAATTATTTAACTTATGGGAGCTGATAATTTCACCAGATGAGACAGTCTAGAGAGAAGAGAGAAAAAGACACAGGACCAAATCTTTGGGTTTACCCAAAGATGAAGATCTAGAAAAGGAGACTGAGAAGGAAGGGTCAGATGGGTAGGATGAAGATCAGGAGAAAGCAGTATCATGAAACCTGAATAGGACAGTGTTTGGTAATGTCAACAAGGTCAAGAAAGGTGAAGGTTGAGAAAAGGTCATTAAATTTGACAGTTAAAAGCTTTGTGAAGAAATGACTCAATGGAGTGATGAGGTAAGAAGCCAGATTGCAATTTAGAGAAGAATGAGAGGAGAGGAATTGGAAGGCTTTCTTTTTAAACCCCTACCTTTCATCCTAGAATCAATACTGTGTATTGGTTCCAAGCCAGAAGAGAGGTAAAGGCTAGGCTTGGGGTTAAGTGACTTGCTCAGGGTCACATAGCTAGGAGGTATCTGATGCCCGATTTGAGCCCAAGATCTCTGGGCCTGGCTCTCATTCCACTGAGTTACCTAGCTACCCCTGAATTGGAAGTTTCAAGTGTAGAGAGAGGACTTTTTCAAGGAGTTTGGCCAAGAAATGGAGGAGAAATTAGAAAGGTAGGATCTAGTGAAGATTTTTTTAGGGACTGGAAGAATTTGGAATGTTTATAAGCAATAGGATAGGAACAGGTCATTAGGGAGAAGTGTAAGATTAAAGAGAGTTAAGAGATGAGAGAGTTAAGAGAAGACAAAAGGGGATGGCATCAGGTGTACATTTAGAACTATCCACAAAAATAGGGGATGATTGAAAGCACAGGGCAATTTCCTAAATGTATTTTTCCTATATAATTATGGGCCTGGTATACATATAATACATATATATGTAGTATTTTATATAGTGCAAGAGACCAGACTGATCTTTGGGAGCCAGTAAGGGATGAATAAAAGGATTGCCTTGTAGCAGCAATGGCCCCAGTGAGGTTAGATAGTATAAATTTCTAGTAAATGCATGGTTACAAGAATAGCTATTTCATTATTCAAGACTGGCGTAATGAAATAAATTGTTGGAGAATAATTTCCAAGGGCTGTGGGATATGAATGAGGGGAGCATCATACAGTCTATTTTTCGAGGATCCAAAGTCCTAGATGAATAGCTACAAGGGACCTGAGATGGCAACATGGTTGATAGAAAACTGAGATTCCAAGAGATAAAAGTCACTTACTATTAGGTTTCACAGAAAGTGAGTGACAGATTTTGGGTTTTGAACTCTAGTCATCTGACTTTAAATCTATTGGCTTTTCACTTTCTTGTCCCAGTAGAAATAAATAAAAGTAAACAAAATAATTACACAGGAAAATCTTTGTCATGTCAGGTCATTTATTCTTATGCTGCTGACTATTTCCCCAGTGTTGTCCTCATCTAGAAGCGGTTATCAGACCAGTCTAAAGGCTAAATCTGGCCCACTCCCTGTTTTTGTATGGCTTGGTTTTGTTTTCGGTGTTTGTTTTTTAAACCCTTACCTTCTGTCCTAGTAGAGCAGCAAGGGGATTAAGTGACTTGCTCAGAGTCACACAGCTAGGAAGGGGTCTGAAGCCACTATATGGCTTGGTTTTGACCAAAATTAAGAATGGTTTTGCCATTTTTAAAGAACAAGTTTTAAAGTTTCAGAACCATCTTAGCCTTATAAAAACCAGCCTGGGGCATAGTTTGCCAGTCTCTGCTCTAGAAGTACAAGCATTTTTGTTGCTTTATCACTTATGATGAAACATTCAGTTGTCCTATAGGTAGGTCCAGGAACACTTTTTTTTTAAACCCTTACCTTCTATCTTAGAATCAATATTGTGTATTGGTTCTAAGGCAGAAGAACAGTAAGGGCTAGGCAATGGAGGTTAAGTGATTTGCTTAGGGTCACACAGCTAGGAAGTGTCTGAGGCCAGATTTGAACTCAGGACCTCCCATCTCTGGGCCTGGCTCTCCATCTACTAAGCCACACAGCTGTCCCTTAGGGACACTTATTCTAAAGTGGGTCTGAACATGGGTATCCTTGACTTATATTTTCAGGCTACTTCATTATAATCATTACAATTATGGGGCAGATGACAGGGTTTATGATATCCATTAATAAGAGTATTTATTCTTATTGGCCAGAGATAGTCTGGGAACCTTTTGTGCACAAGGAAAATCCTTTGACTGTATTTTTTCCAGAGCATTTTTTCCTTCCCACTTATGAGAAGCTTAGAAGCAATCATAGGTCAGTTTAATGACTGTGTCTTCAGATAGGGGAAAATAGACTTTTCATGTTCATTATAATAGGACATGCAAGTCAGCCCTGTCTCTGGTTAGGATTTCCTTGAATCAAAACATTTTAGGCAAATAAATCTTGAAAAATAAAGTCATTGACTAAAACCAGAAAAAATGGGGGGAAATAATATGGGATCATTCCCTATTTCAAACCTAGGCTTTTTTCCAGAATCCCCATTGGTTCTTCCATCTTCTTGAGCCCCAGAGATGCTATTGCCACATTACTCTGTAAAATGTAAATTAATATCAATAACAATAACTCCAAGTATTATGTTTCCATAGAATTTTATTAATAATCACTAAAGGCAGAGAAAGCAGATTGAAACCTAATCTAACCTGACTACCGCCTGGCTCTCCACATGGCTGGCTGATTCAGTCATGGTGCTCCACTGCCAACTCCAAGGAAATAGAGAGTCTATGTGTCACCCATCACACCATTATCCTTTCTCTTGAACTCAGGCCTATAACCTTTAGTTCCAGTCATGTTTCTAGGGCTCTTCACCTGTGACCTCTGTTTGGAGCATTCACATGACATCCAGCCATGCAGTAAGGTGGGACAAGCTGGGGGAAAGGGAGCGGATCTACACAACTTCAGGGACCTCAGATATCTCATGTCTTTCTAGTAAGAGGACTAAACTACACCAGTGTGAAGGTGGGCGTTGGGCACCGACTCGATGTCAAGTCATCTGGAGTGCTCGGTAAGCAGGGTTGGCATGCTTTGAATTGTGTGGCTTCCGTATGGGAGATCAAGATGTCTTCTTGGAGGGTGGGATTAACAAGTGACAACTGCTGTATGGAAGAGGGGCTGGATAAAAGAGAGGTAACTACTTCTCCTACCCGCCACCAAATGCGGATGAAATTCTGTATCAAGGCCAAAAAAAGTTCCTGTGAGACTTTCCTACAGGCACTCCTTGTTCATTGTCCTGCTATTCTAAAACCCTCCCTGACCCTCTTTTGGCCCATATCTTTGATATATTAGGATAGAGGACACAGGCCAAGGAGGGGAGTTAAAACTTTTAGACTTGTCCCAGAGCCAGGAGTCAGGAAATGCATGATGACATTTAGGATGTATGAACATGTGGTTCTGGACCTGTTGGTAGGCACTTGGACATATCTGTCATCAGAGACCATAGTGCCCTGGTTCAGAGGGACAGGAGCCAGCTGGCAGCAGCTTCTGTGCTGTCTGTGGCCCTGGAGTCAGTGACTACATCCTCTGGATGGGGCCAGTCACAGTCATCCTTTGTATTTTCCTACATCTTTCTCCCCTACATCCCTCCAACCCCCCAACCCCCACCCAGCAGGAGTCAGGCTGGACAGACATGATCTCATTTGCTATCCTTTTTCTTCCCTCCAAAAGAGGGAGTAGGGGAAATTCTTTCCTTAAACCAGAATGAGAAATTGAGGCCAGAACTTGCTCAGAAAAATCCTCTGCTAGAATTTTACATGCTTGTTACTCTTCTGTGATTGGATAGGACAACAAGGTTAGGAGACCCAGGCAATAAATTGAGGCAGGACCATCGAGTAATAGTTTTAGCAACTATTGGACAATTATTCCAATGGTGGTAACCCCCAAACATAAGGGGCCTGGAGAACTGGGAGCTTGGGCATAAATTGTCAAATTGGTATCTTTTAGTGCTCGGCGTGGGACGTGGAAACAAACTGCTCACAGACATCCACAATGCCCATCTCACAAAGGTACCTGCTTCGGGTGCTTAGCTCTAGTGATTAGCTATGTGGCCTTGAATAAATAATTTAACTTCTGAGTCTCAGTTTCTTTGTTTGTAAAATGGGCAGGGATCATAATTCTGATTCTCCCAAACTTCAAAGGTTGCTGTCAAGATCCTTGGAGGTAATAGATTGTGAGATTCCTTGTTAAGTAACTGGGTGTAAAGAAAGTCAGGAGGTACCAGCTTATTATTTTTGTGCTCCTGAGGTTTGAACCTTGCCATGCCTCACGCTACAGCAACCGAATGGTCTCATGGCCTCTCACCTACATCTAGGATCTGGTAGAGAAAGGATTTCTTGGAGCCTCTAGGGAATACATTAACTAACTTTGATGTCCCTCCAGTGTGAAAGGCCATGTGGTTGCTGTTATAAGGGCTACATAAGAGCAGAAAACATATTCTCCACCCTTAACAACCTTAAAGTCATTCAATTTATTTGTTCCCAGAAATGCTCACTCAGCACCTCAGCACAAATTCACTAGGCACGAATATGTGAAAAGTTAAGTAATAATGAAAAAGATAGTATAAGGCTGTGCAGGTGTGTGGCCCATTGAGAGGAACAGAGAGGCCTGGCTGGAGTTGAGGTGGGAGAAAAACTCCATTGTACTTTAGGAAGGGCTCATGCATGGAAGAAGTGAATTGAGCTGAACCCTAAAGGATAGAGGGGATGAGTGTGAACAGGTTATTGAAGACTAAGGAAGGAGAGGAAGTTGGGCACCGAGGTTCACTGTGCAGTTTGTGTTTGGGGAGGTAGCACAGTTTTAAAGTGCTAGATTGAGTGGGGAGGACCTGGGTTCAAATATGACCTCAGATACTCCTAGCTGCTATATAACCTTGGGCAAGTTACTTAACCCTGTTTGCCTAGGCCCTTAACATAAGTCTTAGAGTTGTTACTAAGACAGAAAATAAGAGTTTTAAAAAGAAAAAAACAAACAAACATATGTTTTCAGGACAGTGGGCCAGTTCAATGAGAGGAGAAATTTTGTGAAGATGATTATTGACAGATAAGACTTGTTTTGAGACAAATTATGGAAGGTTTTTTTTTTTTTAACCCCTACCTTCCATCTTGGAATCAATACTGTGTATTGGTCCAAGGCAGAAGAGTGGTAAGAGCTGGGCAATGGGAGTTAAGTGACTTGCCCAGGGTCACACAGCTGGGAAGTGTCTGAGGCCAGATTTGAACTCAGGACCTCCCATCTCTAGGCCTGGCTCTCAATCCACTGAGCTACCCAGCTGCCTCCTGGAAGGTTTTGATCATTGGGATGAACATTGGGTAAGGGCCATCTTGTACTTTCATGGGACTCAGATCTCTTTAGAGCCCTGGTTTTATTTACCCACTTCTTAGAAACACAGCCAAAATAGAGAGGCAAAGGAGGACAATAGACATAAATCGGGAGCAAAGAATACAAATTTTTGAGGGCAGGGCCTGCCTTTCATGCTACTCTTAACCTAGCAAACTGGGTATATATATATATATATATATATATAGTAAATTTTCACTAGGTTGTTTGCTTCACTGTCCCAACCTCTAGGGGCATAGTAAATATTAGGTGACTTGCTTTATTGTCCCTTGACTTTAGGACCTTTAGTTATCATAGCAAGAGACATGTTCCATTTAAGCTGTTTTTTGGAGTGTTCAGTTGAAAGAGTGAGGATTGATGCTTCCCATCATCTACCTTCTCAAAGGATTACACAGTTCGTGGGCTCCTGGGAAAAGCCACCGATGACTTCACTGATGAGGGCAGGCTGATTGAAAAGACCACTTACGGTAAGAGCATTTGAGAGCCGAGGTAAAAGGGAATAAAATTAAGTGATTTGGGGCTTTTGTCCATGTGGAGTCTCTAGTCCTCCTCCAAGGACTCTGAGACTCCTGAGCTAGTGCTCAGCAGAAAGAGACAAGCATAACTTGGAGCTTCAGTAAGCAAATTCTTGTGATGGAGAAAAGAGCACTGAATTTGGAGTCAGAGAAGCCAGGTACCAGTCCCAGCTAAAGTATTTACTGTCTGTGTGACCTTGAACAAATCACAAACTCTCAAACTGAGGAGGCCAGACTAGATCCCTTTTAGCTCTGTCTTTGATTCTTGTGTCCCCTTCAGGGCAGGGCTAATACTTGTGGTAGAAGTCAACAAGACAGATTTTTTTTCAATCTAAGAGAACTCCCTAATAAGCAAGAATTCTGACAGTGAAACTGAGTGCTTTAGGAGCTTTCTGTCATTCGAAATGTCCACCTATCTCCATGTGATGCTATGAAGGGGATTTCTGCATGGACCTCGTAGCCATCTGCTCTAGGTTAGACTAGATAGTCTCTAAGGTCTGCTCTCCTGTAACTTGAAGATTCTAGGAGTCTGAAATGATCTAGGTCAGCTTCTTAACCAGGTAGTTGTCAGATTTTTTGTTTCCTGTACAGACCACTTGACTTCCCCTTAGGCTGGGGCTCCCCAGTGGCCTGAGGCTCATCTCTTGCCAGAACCTTTCTTGTGTAGGTGCAGGCCAAGGGTAGATCAAACAGCATGCCCTTCAAACAGCTTGTTTTTCCAGATGAAATTCTGTTCAAATGAACTTTGAGAAGAGAAAGAAATAACTACGGGAATAGGGAGCCTGAGGAGGAGGCATGTAGGTGAGATTTGGGTAGCCTTACTCATTTGCCTTAGCGATGGTAACAGAATTTAGTGGCAAGGAGGCAAGTAAAAGCACATTAGATCTTTTATAGCACCATCAAGAGAACCCGTCCTCTGCTGGCCAGAGTTCAGCTTCACAAAGTCATCACCCCCATGACCTGGGCGGGGCAAGCTGGGGAAAGAATCACTGCTT
Source organism: Monodelphis domestica (assembly GCF_027887165.1). NCBI lineage: Eukaryota > Metazoa > Chordata > Mammalia > Didelphimorphia > Didelphidae > Monodelphis > Monodelphis domestica. The sequence goes on along the minus strand of NC_077227.1, from coordinate 461,122,198 downwards.
GATCTCCAAGTCACCATGAAGTAGTAGGACCTTGGCTTCTGATGGATAAGTTGTGTGGGAAGGTGTGAGCATCCCAGGAATGTGCCAGAGGGATGATGTGGGTACAGCAGAATCTGTTTGTTTCTAAGGGGCAATTCTTCCCTTGCCTTGGTGCATACCCACTCCAGTGGTTGGGGAGAGAGAGAGAGAGATAGAAGGAGGCGATTTGAGAAGGTGTAAAGAGACTATAGGCTGAGCTGGGAGGCTAGGAGTGGGGGATAGCTTCCCATTGTGATTCTGCTCTAATATCCATTGGCTTTCCCAGATCATATAACCCAAGAGAAGCTCAGCAGAATCCTGGCAGTCATCCAGGGCTCCCATCAGAAGGCACTGGTAATGTAAGTGTCACGATTGGACTGTCTACCCTTGCCCTTTCCCAGTAGGGTCAATATGCCAAGCTGGAATCCAGCCTGTAACTGGTCCCTGTGTTGTGTTGGCTAGAGTTCTTTTCTTGGGACAACTTTTCCTGGTCATTTCCTGAAGCCTCTCAGGGAAGAAACCCAGATCTACTCTCTGACAGTCAGATTTCCCACAATGCCATTCCCAGAACTTTTCCACTCCAGGTCCAACTTCAACCCTGGTCCCCTCATTCAACAGGTGATCCTGCTTGTTACTTTGCTGAAAAGACTTGGGGGTTAAAAAAGAAGGGAGCTAGGGATAGCAAGGTAGCTAGATGGAGGGAGGGCCAGACCTAGAGTTGGGAGGACCTGGGTTCAAATCTAACCTCAGACCCTTCTGTGTGATGCTGGACAAGTCATTTAGCTCCCATTGCCTAGCCCTTGCTCTTTTGTCTTAGAATTAATACTAAGACAGATGGTAAGGGTTTAAAAAAAAAGGGGGGGTTTAGATGCTGAAATAATTTCCCTCATTTCCTTGAAAAAGGTCTTCCTCCTTTTAAAAAACTCAATTTTTTTATTCAGAAGTTGACTATGAAAAAAAGTATTTTCATACATATTGCAAAAACATAATAAAAAAAGGATTATATATGAAACTATGAGCCTCCATTTCATACCACAGTTGTCCTGTTTATCTGTGCTTCCTTCTGTTTTCTTCTGTGCATTTAAAAAATATGTATGTATATAAGGTATACCTTCTGTCTTAGAATTAATACTGTGTATCTATATATTCCAAGTCAGAAGGGCAGTAAGGGCTAGGCAATGGTTGGTAAGTGTCTTGCCCAGGGTTACAGAGTTAGGAAGAGTTTGAGATCACATTTGAACTCAGGACATTCTGTTTAAGCTTGGCTCTCAATCCACTGAACCACTTATCTGCCTCCCATTAAAAAAATATATATTACAATGCCCCCTGCCTTTTTTTTGGCTGCACTAATGCTATCCCCTACTCTGCCCAGACCCTCCTCCCAAATAAAAACCAAGGAAAGGAAAAAACCCACCCTATAACAAGTAAGTAGAGTCAGGCAAAAGGAATGCAAAGTGACCCTGTCCAAAAACGTCTTGTTCCTCATCTTGCCTCTCTTGATTCTGTCAACAATAGGCAGGTAACACACTGTATCCTTGGTCCTCTAGAAACACTGTTGATTATTGCATTATTCAGAGTTCTCCCTCAACTCCTACTTCAGATTGCCAAGACCTATGGTCTGGCTCTTGCAGTGTCTATCAACCTTGTTAGCCCTTTCTTGAAGTCTCCTTGTATATATTTATATGCATGCATCCATGTCCCTCCCAGTATAACATAAGCTCCTTCTGGGCAGAGACTGTTTCCCTGGTTGTGGGTTGTTTTGTTTTTTGCCTTTTAATCACTAGGCTTTGTACACAATTTCTACTTGATACATGTTTGTTGAATTACGTATCTTGCCTTATCTCCTTTCCTACCACTACCACCAGAATTCTTTATTAATGCAACAAGATCATAATTGATCCTTTGGCTTCTCCTCTGATGTGTGTTGCATAGATTGCCACATTAATAATCTCAAAAGACAGTTCTGATCATATCACCCCTCTGCTCAAAAATCTTCACTAGCTCCCCAGTATCAAAGGCAGCTGGGTGACTCAGTAGATAAAGAGTCAGGCTTAGAGGAGAGAGGTCTGGGTTCAAATGTGGTCTCAAACTCTTCCTAATTCTGTAACCTTGGGCAAGTCACTTAATCCCCATTGTCTAGCCCTTACCATTCTTCTGTCTTGGAACTGATACTTAATATTGATTCTAAGACAGAAAGTAAGGGTTAAAAAAACAACAACTCAAAACTCAAGTAGAAACAGATCCCTGTGCTTCATGTTGACTTAGAAAACCACAAATTAACATTATCTATGTTATACATATATTTTGTGTGTGTGACACATTTCCAAATACATTTAATCTGATTTTGAAGTGCCCAGTGAATTGATCCCAAAGATGAAACGATAACCAACAATGTAACACACAAGAGGGAGTTTATTTAAGCAAACTGCAGTTTGGGCTCAGCACTAAAAATGGCTGGCCCTGAGACTGGGGCTTGCAGGCTTTTTATACACTTTTGTGATAGAGAGAGTGCATAGGAATTCCTGGGGTAGGGGAAGTGAACAGGAACTCCTGGGGCTGGGGTGTTATCAGTTCGTGGCATATGTCAGGATGGGGAGGGACAAGAACTCCTGGGGTTAGGGTCATTATGGCTCCTGGCATATGGGACTCCTAGGTTTAGGGGTCAGGTTGGGGAAAGAAGGGGTTTGGGAGCTGGCTCTTCAATTTGAGCTGGACAGGCATTTGCCATGAGTTTGACATCTTTGACCTATTGCAAAAGCAATTTTCTGAGATGTAAATAATCCTGAGTATGAATACTCAGAAAGTATTTATACACCTGTATATATGGCTCTATCCTACCTTTTCAGCCTTATCTCCCATTACTTCTCTGTTTGACTTTTGCCAAATACTTTCTGAATGTGCCATCTCTGTGTCTGTTTATTATTCTCTCTGCCCTGAATGCCCTCCTACCCAGTCTACTCTTTAAAGCTTATCTCAGATGCTATTTCCTTTCCTGATTTCCCTCTAGCCACATGTGATCCCACTCATAAATCAGTATTTCATAAGAAGTATATGCCTTCTGTGACATATCCCATATTCCATTCTACCTTGTATCAGTTAGTGGCCTTGCCTTATTCCCCTACAGGGATTGTATCTTTCACTTGTGTATCCTCAAAAGTGCTTTATATATGCTCAATAGGTATTTGCTGAATCGACTGGATTTACCTTGCCTTTCATGACATTGAATTATTTCTGGTTAGGCATAAAGGGCTTCATTTGGAGTTAGGAATGGGAAGACATCCCATTTTCATTCTAAGCCCTTATTGTGAAGTGGTCATTGAAAATTGTCATCCTCTTCCCTAGGCATTCCAATCTCAACTTGAAGACCCAAGAAGCCTATGAAATGGCTGTGAAAGGGTTAATCCGACCCATGTGCAAGACTCCAATGCTGATTACAGGAATCCGATGCCTCCAGTTTGCTCCTCCTGAATTCCTCTTAGGTAGGATTTGAGAGCATAGAAAGTCAAGACAGCATGAGAGTAGAAGAATAAGGCTAGTCTACTTCCATGAAAGTAACCTTAGGGTAACCCTGGAAGACAGTTCTCAATCTTTATTGATATTACTCCCTTTCCACCAAACCCAGATGGTCTGAGCAGAGCTGTGAGGCCTCACAGCATCATTCTCTGCCACAGCTTTTAGGGTCTCCAGCTTTTCCCACCCCCAGTGCAAGGACCTTGCCAGATAGCAGACTTCACACAACAAATGTTCTCATATCTCATGCCAAATCACTCTTTGAAGCAGAATCTTAACAAGCAAAGGTTATATTTAGCGGCATGTTCCCAAGGTTGGATGGTATTTCATGTTGCTGTCAAAGCTCTCCCAGTGAATTTCTCTATTGCTTTGGCCTCATTTAGTTCCCTGCTTTCTTTCCCATCCCTCTTTGATTGCTTTTCCTCTAGCTTGCTTCCTATACTTATACCCTTGCTAACACTCCTTTCTCTCTAACTCCTTGTCTTTTTCCCTGGTATAGAGATTCAGTGCATGCATGAGACCCAGCAGCTGCTTCGTCGAATGGTACATGAGATTGGACTGGAGCTGAAGTCAGCTGCTGTCTGTACCCAGGTGCGCCGGACCAGAGATGGGGTCTTCACCCTGGAGGATGCCCTCCTAAGGACACAGTGGGATATGCACAGCATTCAGAAATCAATCCAGAAAGTGGCACCCCGAGTGGAGGCAGAACTTAAAAAGTGCCAAACAGTAGGACCAGTCCAAAGAGGCCTTGTGGGACAGCCTGCCTCCTAACAGATCCAGGTCACAGACAAAACTCAAGTAAACTTTCCCCATGAGCTAAGTAGAATGAGGGGTACACAGCCTCAGGAAAGAAGAGCAAAGGAGGATGCTGTGATGGTGTAGGAACTAGTAAATAACCGAATTGCAGGGGACAGATAAGGGCAATCCATGACCTGACTCAGGTAAAAGTTCATGGATCCGCAGGAGAAAGATTTGGGAACCTTTGAAAATGATCCTAATCCATTCAGTAAATAAAAGGCCCTGCCCCCTGGCTTTTGTATAAGGAAGTCAACCAGTGTTACTGCTCTAGTGGAAGAATTGAGAAACAGGCATTCTTGGCTACCTCTGAATCTGGCCCAAGCTTGCCAATGTCAGTGGCCAAGTGGTTGTAGAGAGGTGGAGACTCCAAGATAAAATAGTGAGAAGACAAGATAGCAAAGGATGAGCTGATAATGGGCTTAGAGTTACCCTTCTAACCTATCTTGGGAAGGAGGAATCGGAAAGAACTGAGCTTTCTTCTCTGAAGAACTTGGAGCACTCAATGAGAGCTCAGATTGTTTTGGTTTTTGTTACGAGAGCGGGAAATGAGATATGGCTTTGTGGAAATCTCTTCCTTTCTTCCTAACCCTAAATCTCTAGGCAGGGTAAGTTAGGGGAGAAAGAACACAGGAATTTGTGTCAGAAGATCTGAGTTTGAATCCCAGCTTTGCCATTTTCTATCTAGATGGCCATGGGCAAATCACCTCACCTTTCTGAGCATGTTTCCTCAACTATAAGAATCAGGATTATGACACGCATTTCAGGCTGCACAGGGTTAATTGTGAGGACCAAAGGAGATGGGGTGGATGTGTGCATGGATGTAATTTTGTAAATTTTGTAAACCTTTTAAGTGCTGTATGAGGGTTAGTTACTGCTATCCAACAGTAAATCAAGACCACTTTCTAACAACTCAGGATGATGGACATCTGGGCAAATGGCCGAACAGCACAGGTAATCTTTTTTTTTTTTAGTTCCTGTTCTAGTGCTTGGGCATTGCTTTTTGGCTTATCACTACCTAAACTCAAAAAGGACTGTGCCTCATATGTGCTCCTGGGGATAGGGCCAAATTATAGGTGAAGAGGAGGGTGATTGCAGAGCTTGTTCTATGTTGCCTAACAACCACATGTGGAAGAGAATGGGAGTTAGAAAACCCTGCTAAGGCAGGGAAAAATTCCATTCTAAATTGGTGACTTTTCACCTGCCTTCTTTCACCCTTCCTTCTCCTGCTGCTATGTAGGTGTCAGAGGCAGACTTAAACCTAAGGAGCTTCTAGTACCCTTGCTCTAGTCAGATATGGACTATGCATAGTAATAGTTAGGTCACAATGAATGGTAATAACCTTGCTGATAAACTTTAAGCATCAGCTCCACCCATCATTACTCATACCGCCCTTGTCCCCTCCAGAATGGATCCACCCCTTTTGTTAAGCAAAGCAAGGCTTTTGTGCTCCGGAAGTATGTTCTACTTAACAAGTGCAAACTCTCATAAAATCCAAATGGGAATGGACTATCAAGTCAAATGTCCTACCCTTCTGCCTTGATTCTCCCTGCCCAACATGGGCTCAAGGATGCGTGAAGAGTTTATTTGTTCTCTCTTTTCTTCCTAATTTCTACTGTGCCAGGATGGCTAATTTTTTGAAAGCTCAATTCCAGTGTATGCCTCATCTTGCACATAGTGGCTTCTTAAAAAGTCCTGCTGGATAGAATTGAATTTTTCCCCCATTCATGCACCATAGCCTAGATTTCTTTCAGGCAACACATTTTAAGTATTCACCTACCATTTATAGAACGCTTTCTGTGTACATAGCACTTGACTAGACTGCAGCTAATGCCTGGGTAAAATATTCCCTAGAGTTTACAGTCTAGTGAGGGGAATAAGAGATGTATACAAATAACTAATACATCTGAAAGTCTAGTAAGAGGGAGCAGCTGGGTAGCTCAGTGGATTGACAGCCAGGCCTAGAGATGGGAGGTCCTGGGTTCAAATTTGGCATCAGACACTTCCCAGCTTTGTGACCCTGGGCAAGTCACTTGACCCCCATTGCCCAGCCCTTACCACTCTTCTGCAGTGGAACCAATATATACAGTATTGATTCCAAAACGGAAGGTAAGGATTAAAAAAAAAAAAGTCTGGTAAGAGAAGTACCAAGTACTGTGATTTCACTGGAGGGAAAATATTAATTTCAAGGTACTTTTATACTTAGAACCGTGCTAGCTGCTATAATTACATGAGAAATATGAGACCCAGACCCAGTTCTTTCCTGCCATAGGTCCCTGTGTGCATTTACCTTACAAATAACCTTTGGTCCTTTTTCTCTCTATCCTTAAACCTACCTGGCTTGTTTTCCTTCACTCTCATCCCTAAGCCTGGCTCTTAAGGTAGTATTTTTTTCTGGCCCATTTATATGGGTACTTTATAAATGCTTATTAACTTAAGGCCCCAAATAAAGGAAACAGGAGTCCTCAGGGGCCACAGTTTGCATAGCATGCACATAAAAGAACATGCCCTTGATTATACTTTTGTGTTCTATCAAACTTTTCCTGGCCCCTCAGCTTGTCAGAATATGCTAAATACTTCACCTAAGGAAAGAAATGTAGGTTACCTGGGAACTCTTCCCTATCTGTAGTGATGGCTAGGCTGCAGTGAATATTTTCAGTATCAGCAAGCCAGATTGATGTTAGTTATCACTAACAATTTCCTGTTTATGTTGTGAGATAATGGTACATACTATTAAGAAAGGTCAGAGGATCATCTTTGCTGGAGATAGATGAATTGCTAGTTCTTTCTGCCTAAGGATTTTGCATATAGTAATAATATAAGTTGGTGTCATAGTTGCCTCTCCCCGATTACTCTAAGAAAAAAAAAGCCAAACCAGCTTAGTCAGAAAACCTGTACTCGTCATAAACCCCTGGACAAATTGCCAAATATGAATGAGCATTGGTTTCCTCATTTGTGAAATGGTGGTAATGCCCATCATACATATTTCATAATATTGTTGTGAGGATCAAAGGATAGACTGTACGTAATGCACTTAGCCATGTATGGTTGGTATCATTAAGGTTTGAAAGATTTGGGATACTTTGAGGAGTTCCAATGGCCGAACTCACCCCTTTTGTGAAGTCAGGGACTTATAAAGTGAGTGCCAGTGAAAGCAAAACAGCCCTGTTTCTTATCCTAAGAAACCAGCAGAACAGGTTTTGGGGTTTTTTGTTTTTGGTAAGGTGGATAAAGAAGCAAGAGACACAGAAAAAGTCACCTAGCAGTGAGCAATTTTTCTCCTGCACAGGTTTAGGATTAGGGAAAGACTGAAATGACTGTTTACCAAGAGGAAGTAACCCATTCATAGCTGATGCAAGTTGGCTAACATTGGCTTGCTGTTTAAGAATAAAGTTGTGTTTAGATCTAATTGATGATGGTTTGAGGGAATTTAAACATGTATGTAAAACACCTTATAAACCTTAAAGTACTATATAGTTGTGAATATGCCCTGTGACCAAGATCATCAGTGGGGAACTTGAAATTGGATAAACGAACTTAAGAAATTTTCCCCATTAGAATGTAACCCCTTCATTCCTTTTGTCTCTTGCCATTTCTAAAACGCATTTCCTTTTTTCCTCTTGAATTTTATTTCATTTTTCAATTATATGTAGGAACAATTTTTGAAAATTGTTTTCTGACATTTGGTGATTCAGATTCTCTCCTTTCCTCCCTGAGGTGGTATATAGTCTGATATGTTATCTCAGTGCTTTCATACAATAGATGTATTTACTTTTAACTCTTGTCTGCATTTTAAAGTTTTACTTGAATCTGGTCTTTTCATCAGAAATACTTGGAGGTCCTCAGTTTCATTAAAGGTCTATATAATCCCTGTAGGATTATACGAATTTTTTTCTGTGTAAATTATTCTTGGTGGTAACTTACTTTTGCCTTTGAATTATGGTATTTCAAATGCTCTCCTTATTTGTAGTAGTAGCTGCCAAATCTTGTGTAAACCTAGGATTTGTTTCTAGGTACTTGAACTCTTTCTGGATATTTGAAGTATTTATTTTAACTTGGAAACTGAATTTTAGCTTACATTTCTGGAAATTTTCATTTTGGGATCTCTTTCAGGAGGTTACCAGTGAATTTTTTTTGTATTTTTACTTTGCCTTGAAGTTCCGATACAAGAATCTTAAAGAGAATGCCCAAGAGAAGGCCTACTGTTTGATCCATTTTTATAGATTAGAGAGAAAAGCTAAGTGCTAAATCAGAAGCTTTTGAAAATCCCAAGCATATGGTTTTGAAGTCTGGGAGAAATGGGATGAAGTATGAACCTGCTTATCTCCTGACCTTGTATACCTGGATGCCTGTAGCATGTGGCATGGAAATATAAATTGTCTATTATGGACAGGATGACTTAATTTGAGACAAACATCTCTTCTCTGGAGGAAAGTTGTTCGTTGTTCTCATTACATGCCTGACTGACTATTTTGGTTTGTAATTTTAACCTTTTACCTGATTCACCATTCCCACCCAGCCTCTAGGGTTATGTACCCTCATTAACCCTTCACACAGACTCTAGCCTACAGAAAACATTTGAGTCAGGCAGCTTTCTCATAGTGCTTTTAAAGGTTCTAGAGATGAGACCTTCACCCAGAACCTCTTCCAGACCTGCACATTAAGAAAAGCTTAAGACTTTGCTTTATGAGGTTTTACTCCAGTCAATCAGTCATATAAAAAACAATCATTTAAATGTCTGACTACATGCAAGAAGCAGCATGCAGATAGTAGAGAGCTGGCTTCAAAGCCAAGACCATAGATACAAATCTTACCTCTGACACATATTGGCAGTGTGACCCTCAGCAATTACAATCTCTATACTCTAGGCCAATTTCTAAACCTGTAAGTTGAAAAGAAAATGCAAAATATAGTCCCTGCCCATTTGCTTCTTTAGGAACCCATGTCAAAGGAGAAATGGCCCAAAGGAAAGACAAACAGGAATCTAGACAGTATTCTGATATTTATTTACTTTATTATAATGCTGTAAGATGGCATAGCATTTATTTCCTTGTTATAGATTATCTCTTCCAACTCTTAAGAATCTGGAATTCCTGAGACCTTTTTATCCTCTTAGAGGGCTGAGACTTTGTCTTTAGAATATTTTATCTAGAATACTAAAATATTAAAGCAGTTGTATCCATGACTATGATCCAAATCTCCTGATTAGCTGCCTGGAATTCCTTCACCCTTCAGATGGGAAGTTGCCAGAAAGAACAGCTTTCCCTTACAAAAAAGAAAACAAAGCCTGTAGCCATCTCACCAGTTCCTTGCCTGAACCGTCCTGTGCAAGGCTGTTCAGCTGATCCTTTGTAGACTATGATCCAGGCATCAGAGAACTCTTTGAAGGACTTTGGTTTATTTCTGAGGTGACACTGCCTCCCAGAGGCCCATTCATATTGTTGCACCTCTAACAGGAAATTTATTCTAGAGATTTAGGAAATGAGTTGGCTACTAGGAAACAGGAGTTTACCTAAGATGTCATCCTACAGCCAGGGGCCCTCCAGATGATGTTTGGTTAGTCCAAAGTAAAGAGGAAGAATATGTCAGTGTGGTGTTGGGATTCCCAGCCAGTCAGCCAGAGAGTAGGGACAAGGGGAAGAAAGCTATTTTTATATGGCTACCTTTTGTCCTGAATACTCACTTTTTGGTGTGTGGAGTTACTACACTGCTCCCACAACTTGGAGAAGATGCTTTGAAGTGGGATCAGAACACTCCTCTGCAATGAGAAAAGGGAGTCTACCTGTAGGCATAGGGAATTGAGGTGAAATGTTGAAAACTTAACTCTTTTCCTTATTTTGTCATCTCTTTTACTGTCTGACCTCTTGTCATATATAATAACATGGTTCAGATAGATGAGTATATAGTAGATCAAAAGACTTTTTATCCTAAGATTTTTGCTTTTCATGCCGATAGTAAAGTGTATGGGAAATAGAATAGGTGAGCCATGGCTTGAAAAGTCTTAAGAACTGTTATTTTAGCTTTATTTTAAATAGTTCCTTGGGAGTCTACCCAAGATCTAATTCTTGGTGTTGGTCTTCTTTCCTAATCAAGTCTCCATCTCTTCAGCTATTACAAGGAATGAATATAGGACAGGGTCATTACTCCAAGCTTCCAAATACTTTACACATAGTAGAGCTCATTCAAATCTTCCCTGAAAAAATTGAACCAACTGGCATAAATAGGTACACATGCAAAAATGGGGAGTGGGTTAGGACAAACTTAGGGAGTGGTTTCTATCATCACACCATTATGTAAGACAAACTATCCTAATGAATTTGAATATACAAGCAGCATCATACAAATTAATAACAATTCCAAATCTATGGATTAGGTAAATTTTTTTAATATAATATATACACACAAAGGATATAGTAAAAAATGCTAGTTCCCTATAATACTCAATTCTCAGAGGTTGTAGAGCTTAAAAATCAACCCTTCAACACATACACACTTTCTCTCTTCCTTTCCAATTGAGTATAACCTTTCTAGAAAAACACTTGTGAATACTTTATCTGCCATGATTGCCTCTCTCAGAACTCTTGTAGGTTTCTTCTTCATGCTTTCCTTGGATCTTTTTGCTTACACCAAGCTAAGATGGATGCAGGGAAAGCAACTTTCTGCTTAGTCATTCACATCCAGATCAAATTCAGGATACAGCTCCTTGGTAGTGACCCCTCTGATGCTGGCTGGAAGGGCAGAATGATGACATGAGAGAAATGAAAGTTGGGAAAGAGGCTACTGTCAGAATCTGGGCACAAAAATGCCCCAACATTTTGACCAAAAAATTCCTTTTCTCAAATCCCTGTCAGATTGACACTATTTGCCCAAGGCTTCAAGACACGCTTTTGTCTTCCATTACTTTCACCCTTTCTACAAGGTCAAAACAATCTCTAAGCTGTTTTTCATTCTTTTTTCTATGGACCCAGGACATCATCTTATCATTCATGCAGAGATGTAAAGGGATTAGACTTCAACATTCTCTTCCTCTTCCTTTTGGGAAGTCTTTTCTGATGACATTCAGTTTTCTCTTTTTGTTCCAAATTCTCTTCCTCCTCTCCCTCTCACCACTGAGATAGTAAGAAAACCAAAATCCATTACACATATGTATAGTCATTCAAAATAAATCATGTTCCAAAGAAAAAGCAAGAAAGAAAATCTTTTGTTTTTTATATCACCTTAAATTCCTAATACAGCCTTCCCTCTAACATTATCAGAGTCCTCCCTTATAATAAAGAATGAAAAAGGAAAAACAAACATATCCAGTCAAATGTTATATATGGTAGTTAGTGTCCCTCACACCAAGAATGTCAGGAGGTGCATTCTCAAATCTCCTCTTTGAGGCTAAGCTTGTTCATTATAATTTTTTTTTTAACTTTGGGACCAAACACTTAAAAGATAAGCACTTCCATAGAACAGGAGAGGATTATACACGAAGCTCCAAATCTGTCATTTCATTATAAGTTCATATTTCATTTAGTTTACTGTTTTTTTCTATTGTTATGTAACATTTTCCTGATTCTGCTTACTTTGCTGTAGGTTCATATAAGTCTTTTCCTGTTTCCTTTATTCTTCACAGTAATTGTTTATTCCAGTGCAATATTATTCCATTATGTTAACATACAATGAGTTCAGCCTTTCCTCAGTGGATGGGGTGGTACTTTGTTTTGGGGTCTTTGCTACTGCAAAAAAGCTGCTACTCAACAGGAGAATGGCAGAGAAAGGGGAAAAGAAGGGAGGGGGAATGATCAAGAAGGTAAATTAAAGGAAGGATTGATCCTGAGGGGAAAAAAATCTAATATACAAAAATGTTAATATCTTTCTTTAAGGTGGCAAAGGGATGAATATGAGGGGATACCCATAAATGGATGAACATAAATGTGGTGAGATACTATTGTGTTGTAAAGAATAAGTTTCAGAGAAAACTAGGGAAAATGGTAGGAACTGATACAGAAAACAGAAGAACAATTTATACAATGAAAACAATATGGTAAAGCCAAACTCTGAAAGAATTATTTTTCTTACCAGTTTAATGACCAACCATGATTCCAGAGGCCTAATGATGAAATATGGTGCCTGCCTCCTTATAAGGAGGTAGCCTCAAGAGTACAGAATTAAAAAAAATTTTTTTGAGGCATGGCCAAAGTGGATATTTGTTTTTCTTTAGTTCTCAATTAGGTCTAGGGGTAGAGCATGGGGGTTTGGGTAGGAGAGTGAGAAATGAATTTTCATGGATTCGAAAAAAACCCAACAATTTTTTAAAAGTGTTACTATAAATATTTTGTTATGGGGTACATATTGTCTTTGGGTCAAAGGGTATGACTTAGTCTCTTCCTTAGTATAACTTAAACTGTTGACCAAAATGGTTAGATCAATTCACAGCTATATTAACAGCGTTTTTGTGTGGCTTTTTTCCCAAAAGCCCTCCAACACTGATCAATCCGTCTTTTAACATCTTTGCCATTAGCTTGATTGAGGTGAAACCTTGAGTTGTTTTGATTTTTGTTTCTTATTATTTGGAACTTTTTATATGGCTAATAGTTTGCAATTCTCTTAAGAACTGATTGTTCATATCCTTTGGGAATGGCTTATATGCTATATTTGTGTTAGTTCCTTATGCCTTGGTTATCCGAAATACTTGATTAGCTGGTTCAGTGGATAAAGTCAGCCCTGGATTCAGGATGACCTGGGTTCAAATTTTGCCTCAGTCACTTCCTAGCTATTGAAATAAAAATCATTCCTAGATGGATGGGAGATGATAACCACCTACCTAGGGACCTCTTCAGGGCCAGTAAAGCACAAAACCCCCTGGGCTCTAGAAACAAAGTTTATTCCCAAATGTCTAGCCCTTATTGCTCTTCTGCCTATTTAGTATTCCTTCCTTCTCTCTTTCTTTCTTTCCCTTTACCTTCTGTCTTAGAATCAATACTGTGTATTGGTTCCAAGGCAGAAGAACAGTAAGGACTAGGAAGTGTCTGAGACTAGATTCAAACCTAGGACCTCCCCATCTCTGGGCTTGGCTGTCAATCCACTGAACCACCCAACTGCCCCCTATTTAGTATATATTCTAAGAGAAAAGGGGTAAGGGCTTACCCGCCCCCCCCCTCCCCTGAATACTTCCCTTCTGGGAAGACAAAAATAAAAATGACTATATGGGGAAGAATCAGAAACAAATTGAATTTAACTCAATTTCAACAAGACATAAATTACTTGGGAACTCCCTATTTAACAAGAACTGCTAGGAAAACTGGAAGGCAGTTTGGCAGAAAGAAGTTTTAGATTGATATCTATATGTACTACAATAAGCTTGAAATGGATAGGACACCTGACTGATAAAAATCACATCATTAAAAAAATGAAAAGAAACTAGATTAGGTATCTTTTCATGGCTATAAAAGGAGGAAAATTCTATGGAAAATTCTCCAATTTCATAGAGCTGCCCTTAGAGACCTACACACTTTTGCTGGCACTCAAGAAATAAGCAGGCAGATCTTCTGACAATGATCTAAAATGATTATTGGTTGCTAAATAATTCGCTGAGCATGTACAACATATATTAGATGCTAGATGGGGTTGGAAAGGCACTTAAACAAATTTAAAACAAACTGGATGCTCTTCAGTTGAGGGAATGGCTGATGGTCCATGAATGTAATGGAGTATTATTTTATCATGAGAAATTATGGATGTTGAGAATTAGAGAGATTTGGGAAGACATCTAAATTTATGCAGAATAGAATTAGGATCAGGTCAATTAATAGGATAACTACAATAATGTAAAGAAAAAGAAGAAAGATTTCATGAAAAAGGCCTCTTTCCCCTTGGGAAAAAAGTAATGGACAAAAAGATAAATACATTTCCAGACTTGGACAATGTGTTGATTTGTTTTGCTTGTCTATACTTATTTACAACAATGGAGAGCTTCTTTTGTGGGGGAGGGGAGTTTACAGGGAATGATGGAGATGTTTAAAAAAAAAAAGCATGAATAAAGCATTAAGAAATATACAAAAGAAAACCAAATACCTCAGAAGACACAAACTAAGCAATTTTGTTTTACTATCTTGTTAAATTTAACATATACTTTAAAAAATTATGTAAAAGAAGTTCAGCTTCATATATGATCCTTTTTCATTATATATTAACATTTCTGTTGATAGTCATAATAAACAAAAGGAATTTTAAAAGAACTTAAAAGCATCTTCCCTCTATCTCTAGAACTTTATTTATGACTAAAGGCTGCCAGAGGAGATTCTTAGAAAGGACAAAAAGGATCATTAAACAACAAAGGGCTGTTCTTTTGCTGTTGTTACATTAACAAGTTAGCAATTTGAGGACAAATAGAATCTCTCAAATGATCCATATAGATAGATACATCAAAGTTCTCCAATTATTTACCCAAGTTGGGTAGGAGGGACATTATCAGAAAATTGTCCTCATTTAGGTCCTAGGGAAGTTAGAGGTACCTGTTACAACCTATAGGCAGCTCCCCAAACAAGCATGCCAATCGCATGGATAAGGGAAGTTGGGAACTAAAATACAAACAGCCTAGTCATTCGCCAGTTGGCTGTAATTAGTGAGTTTGAGACAAGAGGAGTTCTAAGAATGCAGAGCTGAATATATTGGTAGGAGGCATGGAGGTGGGGCAAAGGTGGTCTCTAAAGCCAGAGAACTCCCCACCACTCACCTAATTTTCCCATTAACATCTGGCCCACATCTTTAATGTCATTGTACTCATGGAGCAGGGAAATGTGGTCCTCCAACTCAGACACAACATAGCCTCTGAAACACAGAAAGAGAGGTAGACAAATGAAAAGCCACATAAGGATTAGAGGCTGCCATAGCAATGAGGAATAACAAATATATGCTTAATCAAAGTGAAATGATATGTGGGCAAGGGCTTGGTGCTCATGAACAAAATGATGGATTTGGACAGACACAGCTCTGCCGCTTTCTGGCTCTGGACCACTGACAAGTACTTACATCTCTGGACCAGTTTTCTTATCTATATGATGAGGTTGATAATGTTTACCCTGGCTACTTTACAGTGAGGTGGTGAGGAAAGCCCTTCAAATACTATGGAAATGTGAGTTACTGTTATCATCTAGCAAGGAAACCAGGCTGGAGTATGAAGGTGTGAAGAAGGGAAGAGAAGGTGCCTTTCTAGTTAAATATTAGGAGAGAGGCTCAAAAGTTCAAGAAATGGAGAGGTCATTTAGTCCAACCTCATTTTATAACTGAGGGAATGAAGCAAAGAGTGATATATGCCTGGGTCACAGTTGCACAGAGTGAAAGGGGCAGATCAGATTCAAACCTGGCCTTTGGATGTCATCCCATTCTTCCTACTACTTTTTTTTAATAACCCTCATTTTCTGTCTTAGAATAGATACTGAGTATTGGTTCCCAGGCAGAAGAGCCATGAGGGCTAGGCAGTGGGGGTTAAGTGACTTGCCCAGGGACACACAGCTAAAAAGGTCAGAACTAAACCCAGGACCTTCCATCTCTAGGCCTGACACACTGTCGGGTGAGCTGCCCCTTACATCTTACTATTTTGAAAATCAATTTCAAACTAGGCAAGAAAAGTAATTAAACTGTTTACAGTCAGCTACAGAAAACTCTGTGGGATATATACTCCATTCAGGTGAATGGCAATGAGAGAAGATCTGTATGTACCAATATATTCATAAGGACATTATCTATAATTAGAAAAAGCTGCAAACAAAACATGTGCCCAGCAACTGGAGAATAGCTGAACCAAATAAGTATATTAATGCCATGGTAGATTAGTGTGCTATAAGGAATGACGAAGGTGAAGGATGCATAGAAGTGTGTGGAAAGGTTCGAGTGTCATGAAGCCAAGTAAAAGATGCATAGCCAAAATTGTTTATACAGAGGGACTACAACAATGTCAATAAAAACAATACCAAAAGCAACAAAATGTGGGTCAATTTCAATGGGCAATCTTGGTACACAGTTATTTTTCTTTCTTTCTTTCTTTTTTTTAAACCCTTACCTTCCATCTTGGAGTCAATATTGTGTATCTGAGGTCAAATTTGAACTCAGGACCTCTCATCTCTAGGCCTGGCTCTCAATCCACTGAGCCACCCAGCTGCCCCTTATTTTTATTTTTTAAAAACCCTTACCTTCTGTCTTAGAAGAGACACTAAATATTGGTTCCAAGGCAGAAGAGAGAAATATGGGCTAGATGACTGGGGTTAAGTGACTGGCCCAAGGTTAAGCTAGAAGTGTCTGAGGCTACATTTGAACCCAGGACCTACCATCTCCAAGCTTCAGGCTCTGTCTACATATACATATCTATGGAGTCATCTAACTGCCCTGGTATTCACTTAATAATATTAAAGGGCACATTCTTCCTTTCAAACAAGTGGTAAATGACAAAAGTGCAAAATGGCATGATAAAAAAAAAGTGTATTTGAGAAAACACAATATGAACAAGAATTCCCAAAGAATTCAAAGGTCAATTTCTACATAAAAAATGAAAATCTAGCCAGTTGGTCATGTTGAGTGTTTATCAAACAGGCAGCTGGGAAAAGTTCCAAGAGGGTCACAGACATGAAAGTAATAGGAACTTCAACTAGATGTTTGGGGGTGTCTTTGTGATGGAGCCTTTTCTATCCTTTATGTCATCCCTCCATCCCCCATCATACCCAAAAGAGGTGTCCTACAGGCTTTTCACTTTGGGTAGAGGGAATGATATGAACCCTAAGAGGCCACTAAAATACAGGTTAAGGCACTGATCAAAATTTATAATCTGTCTAAAGACTCTCTGCAGTCTTAAGTAGTTCTATGAACTCTACAGAGGTAAGAAATCCTAGAAATGCAAAATCCTCAAACTGCTAATTCAAAGACAGTGAGATTTCATGCTGATCTAACTCTTAGCCCTCAGTCTTTCATACTATATCATCATATGTCTGATGATGTTTTTTAAAATTAAAATCCTTACCTTCTGTCTTAGAATCAATATTATGTATTGGTTCCAAGCAGAAGAGCAGTAAGGGCTAGGCAATGGGGGTCAAGTGACTTGCCCAGGGTCACACAGCTAGAAAGTATCTGAGGTCAAATTTGAACCCAGGACCTCCCATCTCTAGGCCTGGCACTCAATCCACTGAGCCACCCAGCTGCCCCCTGATGATATTGTTTTGTAAGATTTTGTAAGAATATTGTTTTATAAGAACTCTTAAGATCCAGGCAGCAAAGTAGCACAGTGAATAGAATGCCAGGCCTGGAAGGACCATGGTTCAAATTTAGTCTCAAACACTTCCTCTGGGCAAGTCAGTCACTTAACTGGATTGCCCAGCCCTTGCTGCTCTTCCCTCTTAGAACCGACATCAAAACAGAAGGTAAGAGGATTTAAAAAAAAAAAAGGAATTCTTAAGATTTTTTTTAAGGTGTTTTCCAGTTCAGTTACAAATGTTAGAATTAGAGTTAGCCTTCTAAGTCCACCCTCTCATCCTCAGCTGAGGAAAATGAAGATGTGACTGGATAAAAGTTAGTTCTAGAACTGGAGCCAAGAACTAGGTCTAGTCCTCTTGTCACCTAGATGGGGTTGGGCCTCCCTTGAGAGCCTGGAAACTCAAGGGAAGAAACCATGTCAGTGTGGTACAGTGGAGGCTGGGTCAGGGCCAGAATGTGGAAACCAAGGACTAAGATTCTAGTCTCAGCTCTGACATTTATTAGCTATGAAACTGGAGAGAGTAGTTTCTTCTCCCAGATTTCCAGCTTCTTCATCTATAAAAGGAGAATAAGAAGGTTTGTACTGTTCAACTTTACTGGGATTCTATGAACCTCAAATGTGATGTTTATAAACTGTAAAATGATATATACATGTACTACTCCTCTTCTTCTTCTTTCAATACCCCTAGAATACTTAATGATCATGATGCTTTGATATAGTGGGTCCTCAAATCATGGTATTTAGTAAACAAACTCCTGACACAAGTAAGAGATCTTGTAAAAAACCTACTCAGCCACCAGCTGGGAGATCTCCTGATCCAAAGCATCCCTTTTTTGCTTTAGCTCCTGGATTTCAAGCTGTAGGGAATCCTCATTGGTCTCATCAGCCTGGTCAGACTTGGGAGTGGGCACCTAAATGACATAATGAGAAAGGTTGTGAGTATTGACTGACTTACCTATAGGTCAATATGGTCAGCCTCCCCCCTACCCTGGTATCCATATCAACTGAACTGGGTTCTCTTCCCAATTCTATCCTGCCAAAAACAGCTTAATAGGATGGAGGTTGACACTTCCTGGTTGTGTGGCCCTGGGCAAATCAACTGAAATCCCTGAGCCTCAAGTTTCAACATTTGAACCTGTACAACCTCCCTACCAAGGTTGTTGTAAAAGGAAGTACACTGCAAAATTTGGAAGTGCTATTAAAAATTCTAGTTCACTATTTACCCTATTTACCAAGTGACAAGGATTGGGAGTAGGGTTTTCCCAATACTTGACTTTTTCCTTTGCCCTTCATTCCTCTCAGAGATACTGGGGAGATGAAGGTGATGTCTAAGCCTCAAAAAAATAAAAATTTAAAAAAAAAAGGGGGAAGAAGAAGAAAGTGGGACACCTAACGTTTTAAAGAGCAGGCCCCTGGAACATGTACCTAAAATGATCCAGAAAGAACTGAAGAAGACAGTCCAAGGCAAAGAACAGGAAAAACTACTTTGTGACAAAGAATACTGGATGCAGTATATCTCCTTACTCTCTCTCTGAACCACAGTTACCTCACCTGTCAAATGGTGAGATTAGACTAAATGATCTATGCCAAGCACTGAGAGATGCTAATGGAGGCAAAAAGATAAGTCATGAATCTAAAGGAGTTTATAATGGGTCAACAGACAGACACATATAATACTACAAAATAGAACATGAAATTGAACACTGATTCAATTATCACTAATCTCTCTCTCTCAACCTCTAGACACATCTCAATGCCTACTGGACAGTTTGAACTGGATGTCCCTTAGACATTTTTTTTAAACCCTTACCTCCTGTCTTAGAATCAATAATAAGTAACAGTTCCAAGGCAGAAGAGTGGCAAGAGCTAAGCATTTTGGGTTGTGTCTAGGAAGTGTCTGAGGCTACATTTGAACCCAGGACCTCCTATCTCCAGGTCTTGGTTCTCAATCTACTAAGCCACCTAGCTTTCCCAAGTTTCATAGATATCTTAAAAACTAGAACATATCTGAACATGAACTAGTTATTTTTTCCTTATAACACTCCCTACTTCTAAACTACCCTATTACTATTTTTTTTAAACCCTTACTTTCCATCTTAGAATCAATACTAAGTATCAGTTCCAAAGCAGAACAGTAAGGGCTAGGCAATTAAGTGACTTGCCCAAGGTCTTACTGCTAAGAAATGTCAGAGGTCAATTCTGAACCCAGGACCTCCCATTTCCAGGTCCAGCAAGCCACCTAGCTGCTCCTCTTAAACTGAGTCTTGAAGAAAGCTAGATATTGGCTTTACAGGCATGGAAGACAGCCAATGCAAATATAGAGAAATGTGAGATGGAATACTGTGTATAATGTAGAGCAGGGAGAAGAGTTTGGCTGGATCACAGAGCATATGGAGGGAAATAATGTGTGAGACTGGAGAGGGCAGGTAGGTGGCTCAATGGATAGAGTGCCAGACCTCAAGACAGGAGGTCCTGGGTTCAAATGTGGCCTCAGATATTTCCCAGCTATGTGACCCTAGGCAAGTCACTTTAATACTCGTTACCTAGCTTTTACTGCTCTTCTGCCTTAGAACTGCTACTTAGTACTAATTCTAAGACAGAAGGTAAGGGTTTAAAAAGAAAAGACAATTGGAATGATAGGAAGGAGCCAAATTGTGAAGAACTTTAAGTGACAGATAGAGAGGCTTATAACTGATCCTAAAAGTAATAAGGAATCCCCAGAATTTATTAAAGAGTGAGGAATGATACAATCAGACCTGCAATTTCAGAAAATGACTTTAGCAGCTATGTGGAAAAGTAGATTGAAGAGACTGAAAGACAGGGAGACTAATGAGGCTATTTTAATAGTCGAGAGGTGATAGAGGGGTTAAATAAAACTGAATTAAAGGGATGAGCTATATGAGGAGAGAGATGTAGTGAAAGAAATGACAAGATTATGAAGTAAAAGCGAGAAGTCAGTCAAGGCTTTGAGCTTAGGTGATTAGAGAATTGGTGGTGCCCTCTTAGGGCAGTGATGGCAAACCTTTTAGAAACAGAGTACCCAAACTGCTCCCTTACCCTAGACAGGGGAGGAAGGGCTCCCATTGGGCTGCTGGGCAGAGGAGTGGGGCCTGTGAGAAATGTCCTCAGGCATGCATGGTCAGGGGGAGGGGAACAAGCTACTCCAACATGAGTGTCATAGGTTTGCCAACAGCTCTAATGTAATAGGGAAATTCAAAAGAGATCAGACTTTGAGGAGGAAAATCATGAGTTCTGTTTTGGACATGTTAAGTTTGAGATAGTTATGGAAAATAGTTTGAAATATGCAGTAGTGATTGATGATGCAAAACTTAAGCTTAGGAAGCAGCTAGGTAGCAACATTGATAGAGAGGACCAGGCCTGGAGTTGGGAGGACCTGGGTTCAAATCTGGCCTCAGAAACTTCCTAGTTGTGTGACCCTGGGCAAGGCCCATTTGCCTAGCCCTTGCCCTCCTAACTAAGAGTTGTTGCTGAGACAGAAAGTGAAGGCTTAAAAAACAAATGAATTCAGGAGAAAGACTAGAGCTGATAGGCATGGATATAGATAGATCTGGAAATAATCTGCATAGGCTTATTAATTTAACCCATGGGAGCTCATGAGTTCACTAAGTTAAAAAAATGTCAAGAAGAGAAAACAATACAAAGCCTTGGGATATATCCACAGTGGATGGAAGGGTACAAAAATGAATTCCAGCAAAGGGTTCTGAGAAGGAATGGTTGGATAGGTAAGAGAACCAGGAGATAGCTGTGTCACAAAAACTCAGACAAGAGGGTGGTAAATGGTATCCAGGAAGAGGAGAGGGTGGTCATCAGTATCAAATGCTAAAGAGGTCAAGAAGGATAAGTGAAAATAGGCCATTAGATTTGTCAGTTAAGAGAACCCTAGTAATGGGAAAGAGCACTTTGAGTCTGAAGTCAGATTTTTTTTTTCCAACCCTTACCTTCTGCCTTAGAATCCATACTGAATCCATTGGTTCCAAGGCAGAAGAATGGTAAGGGCTAGGCAATGGGGGTCAAGTAACTTGTCCAGAGTCACACAGCAAGGAAATGTCTGAGGCCACATTTGAACCCAGGATCTCCCATCTCTAGAGCTTGCTCTCAATCCACTGAGCCACCCAGCTACCCCCGAGTCAGATATTTTTAAAAAAGTCTGACTGCAGATGTTTTATGTTTGCATTTTAAATTTATTTAAATTTTTTCTCCAGTTATGTATAAAAGCAGTATCCTCTCTGACCTCCCTCAATAAGATGGTAAGCAATCTGATATAGATTTTATATGTGTAATCATGTCAAACTTTGCAGAGGCTTTAGAAGAGAGAAAGAAGACAAGAGGAGGCACTGAGTATAGTTTTTTCAAGGACTTTAGCCATGAAAAGGAGATATAGAAAAAAAGCAAGAGTAATTAGTGATCTTTAATGATAGGAGAGACTTGTACATATTTGTAGATAACAGGGAAAAATAGGGAGAAACTAAAAATGTCTGGTTTGGGGTTTTTTTAATCTTTATTTTATTTTAATAACAAATTTCCACATAAGTTTTCCAAAGTTATATGATTCAGATTGTCTTCCTCTTTTCCCTCCCCCTTCCTGGAGTTGATGAGCAATTCAATCTGGGTTATACATATATTATCATGCAAAACTTATTCCATATTAATCATTTGTGTAAGTGAATAAGTAATTTTATAAAACCAAAACTCCAAACCATACACCCAAATAAACCAATGATAAATCCTGTTTTCTTCTGCATTTATATTCCAACAGTTTTCTCTAGAAGTGGATAGCTTTCTTTTTCATTAGTCCCTCAGAACTGTCCTGGATCATCGTATTGCTGTTAGCAACAAAATCTATCACATTTGATTGTTCCACATTTCAGTTACTGTGTATAATGTCTTCCTGGTTCTGTTTATTTCACTCTGCATGGGTTCACATAGGTCTTTCCAGTTCTTTCTGAAATCATCTTGTTCATCATTCCTTATAGCACAATAGTATTCCATCACCATCACATACCACAGTTCACCCATTCCCCAACTAAGGGACATCCCTTTAGTTTCCAATTCTTTGCCCACCACAAAAAGAGCAGCTATCAATATTTTTGTACAAACAGGTCCTTTCCCATTAAAAAAAAAATCTCTTTGGATTACAGACCTGATAATGGTATTGCTGGATCAAAAGGTATGCATTCTTTTATAGCTCTTAGGTGTTAATGGGAACAGTTTTGGGGGGAATTTGAAAGAGGATGGTATGAAAGGTATACATAATGGCACTGTTCTTAGTGAAAAAGATTATCTCGCTGTCAAGAGAATGGATTAAAGAAGAAAATGAGAGATGATATCAAGGGATTTTGAGGATTTTGTTTTCCTTCAGTAAAATGGGAGTTAAGGAATCTTGAGTACCACCTCACATCAATCAGATTGGCTAACATAAGAGAAAAGGAAAATGATAAATGATGGAGGGGATATGGAAAAATAGGGCCACTAATGCACTGTTGGTTTGGTTATGAACTGGTCTGACCACTCTGGAGATCAATTTGGAAATATGTTTTAAGAACTATAAGACTGTGCATACCCTTTGACTTAGCAATACCACTATACTAGATATATACTCCAAAGAGATCAAAGAAAAAAGAAAAAGACTTACATATACAATATATAAATATTTATAGCAGCTCTTTTCGTAGTGGCAAAGAATTGAAAATTGATGGAGTGCCCATCGATTGGGGAATAGCTAAACAAGTTGTGATATATGGTTATGAAGGAATACTGTTTGCTATAAGAAAGGATAAAGGGGATGGTTTCAGAAAAACTTGGGAAAGGTTAGATGAACTGATGCAAAGTGAAGGAAGCAAAACTAGGGGAACATTGTACACACTAACAGCAATAGTATAAAGATGGTCAACTGTTGAAAAGATTTAACCACTAATACAATGATCCAAGACAATTCTAAGACTCACAAAGAAAAATGCTATCTACATTCAGAGAGAAATGATAAACTGAGTGTAGATTGAAACAGGCTTTTTTCACTTTCTTTTTCTTTTCTTTTCTTTGCAACATGGCTAATATGGAAAAGTTTCCCATGATCATATTGCTTGCCTTCTCAATGGATGAGAGAGGGGTTGAGGGGAGGGAGAAAATGCAAACTAAAATGTTTTTTAGGGAAGAGCTAAGTGGCTCAGGGCATTGAGAGACAGGTCTAGAGACAGGAGGCCCTAGGTTCAAATCTGGCCTCAGACACTTCCCAAATGTGTGACCCTGGTTAAGTCATTTAACCCCTATTGCCTAACCCTTACTGCTCTTCTGCCTTAGAACCAATACACAGTATTAAGTCTAAGATGGAAGTTAAGGGTTTAGAAAAATGTTTTTAAAATGAATGTTAAAGTATAATTTTTAAAAATAAAATATTTTAAAATTTTAAAACTTTTGAAAAAAATAATTCAGATCCTCAGCTGAGAGGGTAGAAGGGAGAGGAAGGTATAGGAGGTTGGAGGAGAGAAGATAAAGTATGAAACAACCTCTGTGGAAAGTGAGAATAAAGCATCAGTTAGGGAGAAATAAAGACTGCTTTGCTATAGTGAGGGTCCCATTAAGATTAGCTAATATAAAATTTAAAACATGAGTGGTCAGCGTGGTGGAATGATGCATTCCAGCTCTGTTCAGCAACACAAGGACACCAGAGGCAAAGTGGTGGGAGTAATGTAGGGTTAATTTTTGGCAAGGAATGAGTGCCAACAGTACAAAGAAGTAAGGGATTTGAAATTAAGAGGGCAAAATAGAGTTTAACTGGTTAACTAATAAGATCAAAGTTAGAAAGGAGGAAAGTGAAATCAGAACAGAGGCAAAGGCCTGAGAAAGTACTAAAGGGTGAATTATGAGATGAAGAATTGGTTTAGGATGGTAAGGCATAGGGAGTGATGGAATGATATGCTATAAGAGGAATATGAGTTTTTCATTGTGAGATATAATGCATAAGGATGATGCTGAGATCTTAGAGGATGACCATCCCTGGGGATAAATCATGGGATTTGAATATATACCAGATACGGAATGCCTTGAAAAAGGAAGAAGAATGAACTGGGACCAGTAAATGTTAGACACTATGATTCTGAGTTTTTCAAAATAAAATAAAATAAAATAAAACAACAAAATGCCCTCTCAAGGGCATAATTTGTACATAAATTACATCAAAATCAGGAATTATATAATCTTTTTTAAAAATGAAGAATGAGTAGGAGTCAAGAGAAAAAGAAAGGGGAGGGCATTCCAGGTAGCCACAGAGGTAGGAATGAACTTAACTTTTTGTGGGGGGCAATAAGACTAGTTTGATTGGAGCAAAAGGAGCATTAAAAAATAAGGTTAGAAAGGTAGAACAAGATTAGATTGCAAAAAGTCTTCTATACCTGTATCAACCTGATGTTTTAAGTGGTCTGGGCATTACTAGAGATTTTTAAATTAGAGGGTAATATGATGTGTTTTGACAAATTTAACCTGGAAATGGCAGTGTGAATGGTGGATTAGAAGGAAGCTATGGTCATGGTAAGAGTGAAAAGGTGTGATTTTTAAATCTCCTCCATCTTGCTTGGTCTAGCATCCAAAATTGTGCACACCCACACTACACGGGCATGTGCTAGTCAATGACAAATCAGAAATAACTAACTGCCCACCTGGGCTGTCCTAAGCCAAGCTTGAGCCACTATTGGCACGTGTGAGGCACAGGAAGTGAGGTAAAGAACAGCCTCTGGAGTTCACAGACTTCCTGTGGATAGGGCTAGGAGCCAGTTCGTTCTAGGAGCTTGAGCAGGGAAGAGGTCTGCAGGCAGCTTTCCTTCAGATGGGTCACGTGAGTGAAAGGACTGATTCCCTTTCCTGCCTTGGCCTTCCAAGGCCTAAACTCCCTCTGGCTCTACCAGAAGGTTGAGCTAACCCCTTTCCTTGTCCCCTTCTTTCCTTCTCTCCCTCTCCTTCTTTCTTACTCCCGTTGTAATTAAACTGCCATAAAACTCCATTCTGACTTGAGTGTTTCATTTAGGAATTTCATAAGTGAATTCCTTGGCAACCTTAAATTAATATATATCAGTCTTTTAAAGTGATTTCAATATCACAGAGGTCAATAGTGAAATGGAAAGTGACAAGGAAGAAAGACAATGTAAATAGCATACAAGTTCTGATAAATGTGGAGGTGAGGGAGTGAGAAAGATCACAAATGGCTGCCATTTCTCAGCAACTGAAAATGAAAGAAAAAGGGAAGTTAAGAAGAAAAGGCAATTTTGAGAAAGACACTGATGAGATCAGTTTTGGATACACTGAGTGCATCTAGTGTAGTAAAAGCAAGACATAAAAATGGGAAAATCCAGGAGGTGTAGTTAGAAATGTAAAATGCATCTAAAAGGTTTAGATTTTAGAAGTCATCAGCAGAAGTTAGACAGAACAGGAGAAGAAATGCCCACAGACTAAGCAATCAAGTATAGAAAGAGAAAGAGACAATTGGGGAATGGCTGAAAAAAACCTTAGTACAAGTTGGTGATGGAATGCTATTGTGCAATAAGAAATAATAAGCAAGATGACTTCAGAAAAAGCTGAAAAGATCTGCAGGAATTGATACAGAGCGAAATAAGTGGAACTGGGAGCACATTGTACACAATAACAGCAATACTGTACAATGATTACCTGTGAAAACTTGGCTATTCTCAGCAATCCAATGATCTGGGACAATCCTGAAAGACCTATGATGGGGAATGCTATCTATCTTCAGAGAAAGAACTGTTGAAGTTCATCTTTCATATCAGTATATTTATGGTTCTTATTTTGGGGTTTTGGTTATGTATAAATTTGCTCTTACAAAGAGACAGAGGAATGACTAAGGGGGCGAAAAAGCAGAATAGTATTGCCTCATGAAGGAAAAGGGAGAATAGGGTTCCAAGAAGGAGGTAGCAGAGAATAGTATAGATTTCTTCATTAAGGTCATATTAAAAGACCATTGGAAATATTTGAAGGGTTTGGGTAGAGTGAAAAGGGCAGAAATAAGACTGTCAATGTTAAAGAGCAAAGAGGATGATGAAAGCACCTACATGGTACCATGTAGGTTTAGTAGTAAAAGGGAAGGGATAAGTAAGATAGTAACTAGTTGGAGGGGTGGGGATAGGATCAAGGGAGGTTGCTTTTTTCTCCCAAGATTAGGGAAATCTGTCTTTATTTATTTATTATTTTTTTTAATCCCTTACCTTGGTAAGGGTTAGGCAACCAGAGTTAAGTGATTTGCCCTGGGTCACACAGCTGGGAAGTGTCTGAGGCCAAATTTGAACCTAGGACCTCCCACCTCTAGGCCTGGCTGTCAATCCACTGAACTACCCAGCTGCCCCCAATCTGTGTGTTTAAAGGTAGAGGGGAAGCAACTAATTGAGAGAAAAAGATGGTAGAGAGAAAGTATGGAACAAGATTTTAAGGCAAGAAGAGCACAAAAGGGGTTAGCTTTGGACAGGACTCTATCTCAATCTGGTCAGGATGAGAAAACATACTTAGAGGCAGAAGGTAGAGGAGATGAGATGAAGATAACATCAGATATCCTGTCTGAACCAACTTAGTCAAGTAGGGAGCAGACAAGTCATTCAATTTATCAGATATTTATTAAACCTCTAATATAGCTGAGTACATCTAGTGGAGGTGGAAGGAGACATTGGAGGCATGAGAAAAAGAAAGGTTTTTAAGAGATGCTATGAGAACTTCTGCTATGGAATCAAAACAATCAAGAAAAGGATTGCAGGGCTGTAAAAGACCTAGAGAAACTGGGGAAAGATAAATTGCTAATGAGGCAGAATGGGATATTGAGATGTATAGGAAAGAAGGAAGGGGTCCTAGAAAGAAGCCTTTAAGAACTTGGATACATACTCACAGGAGATCGAAAAGTTGCCGAATGTCGTTTGGAGAGTCCTAGTCGTGTCCTGGAAAGCAACCAAGGAAAAGGGGTGGTTAGGAACCCAGAAATTGTGGCAAGGGGGGAGACCCTAAAAAGTTATGAGAGCCAGGAGAGCCTCTGGAGTGAGGGCAGGTGGGAAGAGAAACAATCAGATTATTCGGGCAAGCGCTTTTGAGAAGGGATGGAGACTCTAAGGTAAGTTAGAGTAGCCTCTAAAGGAAGACAGGTCCATAAATCTCTCCTAAAGGGGCTGAGTCTCTGGGGAAAGAGGTGTCAATGGAAAGGGTTGGAACTTTGGGTTGTGATCTTTAAAGGGAACAAGGTCTTTGAAGGGATTTACTGGAGACCAGTCTCTTGAGACCAGGGTTTCTGAAGTGGGTAGGACCTTAAAGGAGAAGGCGGGTCTTTTAAAAGGTATGAAATTTCTGATGATACTCATGATGGGGTTTGAGGGTGGTAAAGAAGCATTTATTAGCGTCCACTATGAGCCAGGCCCGGTGCTGGGTGCTTTTGGAGGAGGGGTCGCTGAAGGGGGCTGAGATTTCCCGAGGAAGAAGTTTCGAAAGATGCCTGATCTTAGGGGAGTCTTGTCCCCGTCGCACCTCCGGAGGCCCGGAGGCCCGGGCTCCCCTCCCGAGGGTCTCTGAAGTGCGCGGGGCTCCAGGGCTTCCTGGGAAGTGGAGCTGCGGGGAGGTTCGCTCCCAGAGCAGCGCGTTCTCGAAGAAAGTCCCAAAGAATTCGCGCCAGCGTGGAGAAGGCCGGGAGAAGATAGAAAGGGCCAAAAGCGAAAAGGCGGGGGGACTCACGCGCGAGCGGGGGGAACGCACGCGCAGGCGCACACGCAGGTGAACGCAGGGCCGTCCGACCCCGCCCTTCGCCCTCCCAATGGGAGGAGCGGGCGCGACGCGGTGGCTGCCGGATGGAATGCCGCGGTGGTTGCCGGGATCACGGTGATGTGGCCCCCCCTGCCTTTCCCCTCCCCGGCCCGGGATGGCGGACGAGACCCGACAGAGCAAATTGGCCGCGGCCAAAAAGAAGGTAAACGTTGCCAGAGCAGCCCCTATACCCGTGGGCTCTGCCCCGCCCCTTTCCTCTTCGCCGCCTGGGTCCTGACAGACCCCCTCTCGGATCCAGCCTCTTCTTGGTCCCCTCAGATCCCCACTGGTCCCCTTCCGGATCTCCTCAGATCACCCTCCTAATCTCCCTCGCGTCTCCCCCACCGGTTCCTGAAGGGCCTTCACCAGTCTCCCTCTCCGATCCCTTCAGGGTCCTCATCTCAAACCCTGCAAGTCTCTGTTCTTGATCCCAGCAGACCCCGCGCCCCGAACCTCCCAGGACTTCCTCAAACCCCTGGCGGCCCGCGCCCCTCCCCCGCCGCCCCCTTGGTGACTTTGGGCCCGTGACACCCTCTCTCCGGGCCCGGGCCCGTGACGTCAGGCCCAGCTGTTGGCCTCTCCTGAAAAGCCTCCCCTCCTGTCACACACAGCTGGTGCCGGAGGGAGATTCCCCCCCTCCTTGTCTCGCTGCCCCAGAAACCTCCCTCCCCCATTCCTCCCCAAAATCCCGACACCCTAGAAGGGGCCCCCAAGATGAAGGCTTGGGCAAGCCAGCTGTTAGGCCCGCCCCGCCCGCCCCATGGGAATCCGACGCCTTCCTGGACTTCCTCCCTCAGGGCCCTTCCCAAACCTCTTCCAGCTTGTTCTCCACCCAGGATCAGACTCTCCTTTGCCTCAGACCCAGGCCTAGGGTTCCAAAGTTAGGGACGGTGGGAATTGGAGCTAGGGTTGGGGAAGGTATGTGTGGAAGGACTACATATGTGATAGTATTTGTCGGGGGGTAGAAAATTGTTTCTCTCTTCTTGGAGTAACTCCTGTGGGGAGGATTTGGAATGTGGTTAGGGTAACCATCCCCCTTCCCAAGTTGTCATTATAACCTCTTGGCCTGGGAAAACGGACAAGATATTTAAAATTATTCCCTCTTGGGAACATACTTTCAGAGGCTGCCTAAAAACCTGGAATGACTCTATCACTGTGCAGATTAAGAAACCTAATTTACATTGATGATCAGTAATTTCTAAATTTATCTAGTTCTTGATTCTTAAGATCTCAAAGATTTCAAAACATGTTTGAGAAGTGAATGAGAATATTGTTTCTGCCCAGATTCCAACTCTTTGAAATGTTCCTGGTTTCATCTTTCAAATTTTCTCACCATACACTTATTACCTAAATTATTAGAACCATTATTCCCTTTACTAATTACCCTCAAGGTTAAGATATGCTCATCTATCAGGGGAATGGAGAGGGCTTAAAATGGGAAGAATTCTATTAGGTTGGGAGAGAATTTACTTTTGAGGGGTAACAGGATTTGGAGTTGGGACACTTAAAGTTGAGTTCAGGTTTTCACACTTAATTATCTGGGCAAGCCATTTCTCCTTCTTTTACCAACTAGTTCTGAGAACATGTTTTGTAAACCTTAAAGCACTATGGAAGTATAACTTATTAAAGAAACTGAGCATCTGAGCTGTGAATCATTCCTCAACACCTAGAGAGAGAGCCTTTGGGCAAAGTTGGAATCCAAACCTAACTGTTTGACCTCCTAACTACAACATGCTTTCTTCTTGAGCTCACCTTATTGTATAATTTGCACTCTCCTGTGGAGGTGGTATCCTGGATCATGACCCTTCCCATTTCCAACCCTTCCTGCAGTTGAAGGAGTATCAACAGAAGACCAGCCCCAGTGCCCCAGCAGGAGCCAAGAAGAAAAGGAAAACAAAAGATGGCAATAACCCTGAGACTCCTCCGTCTGGTGGCCGACATTCTCCTGAGGATGTGAGTCTTGACTAGAAACACTCCCTTGGATAGACAGAAGAAAAGATGTGATGTTTGAGCTGGTGACCTGCCTCAGCTGGTAGTTTTTCTCTATCCCCAGAAGAAGTCTTCCAAATGAAAATGGCATGAAGCCACCTACCTACCTTTCCCTCTAAGAGATACTAGCAAAGTCATGGTGGGGATGAAGTAATATAATAGAAAGACCTTGAAATTGGAAATCAAGAGATCTAGCTTCTAGTCCCATTTCTGCTATTCACTATCTGTATGACCTGTGCAAGTCACTTCACTCCTCTAAACTTCAATTTAAAGGAAGTAAAAGGGATATACCTAGGTAATTTCAGACATCTCTTCTAGCCTTATTGTTTTAGGACTTTGATTCTGTGCTTTTCTTTTCAGCTCTAATG
Source organism: Monodelphis domestica (assembly GCF_027887165.1). NCBI lineage: Eukaryota > Metazoa > Chordata > Mammalia > Didelphimorphia > Didelphidae > Monodelphis > Monodelphis domestica. The sequence continues at coordinate 461,091,493 of NC_077227.1, read as the reverse complement.
GTTTACATTAACATTTGCCTGTGGCAAGGCCAAAAGTGGATGTTAGAAAGGCTATCCCCAACTGTGTTTGTGTGTCTGTGAATTGGGTCCTTTCCCTAGCCATCTTCACCCTAACCCTCACCCCATTTCCCCAAGCCCATCCCTTTCACCCTTCTCAACTCTGCCTTCTCCCTCTAAGCCACCTCTTTTTCTCTCTTCCTCCCTTTTTTTGTTTCTCCCTTTTCGCCTCTTGTAGATTCAGGACATTCTGAAGGTGCTGGTGTCCGACCTTAACCGTTCCAATGGGGTAGCGCTACCCTCATTGGACAAGCGGAAGGTGAGACAGTGCTGAGGTCCCCTCTCACTGGCTTGCTCTCAGAGCTCTGCATGCCCCCCAAGATCTCTTTGGGTTTTGGGATAACCTCTAGCTTCATTTTTTTCTGTTGCTGTCATTAACTCATGGGTGGCCTGATTACACCTTCTCATTCACCTATTTGGTTGGTTGTGTTTTCCCCTAGCTCCTACCCCTTTATTATCTAGGAAGAGGCAAAATAAGTTCTGTAGCTAAAGACAGAGCAAAAGAATCTTCTCCAAAAAGTTACTGTTCTGCTGGTCACTGTAAGAGATAACTTGAGTTTGTCCCTAGGCCATTTGTCCAGCTTAGGTGGGATGAAGAAGTAATTGGATTTTTAAGTAATTAATAGATGTGGTTTGCTTGGGATAAAGAAAGAGAAATGGATTTATATTGTAAATAGAGGGATTCTGGTTAGATCTTAATAGGGGACTGTCTTCTTTAGAAGAATGTGTATCAGTGAAATGGGCTAGTAGGTGGAAATGTTGCTCCAGAGGTCTTGTAAGACTAGACTAGATTTTTTTTTTTTAAGATAAGCTAGACAATTATCTATCTGAGATGGTTTTAGTGCTTCCAAATAAAAGAGTATTTTAAATAACTTTTGAAGGGTATTCAACTTGAGAATTATGTAAAACATGGGGAGTCCCATTTCCCTTTTTTGAGGTTCCTGTCTTTAAAAAGTTCCCTTAAAGAAATGGTTGAGACACATGGGGAAAAGAGTTGTTGGGTGGGCTGGGTAAGATTCTGTGATATGAAAATGTAAGAGTGGGCAGAGGGCTGGAGAGCCTTGGAAATAAGCAATATGCTTCTTGCTGCTTGTAGGAGAGGAGGGAAATTAAAGTAACAAGAAAGTGATCAGAGGAGTGGAGGAAGATTGGGTAAATGGCTGCCCCAGTCTAGGTTGTCAGGGCATTCCTGAGAACAGCCTCCTGGATTGGTTGGATTGCAGCCCAAATTGCAGCAGAACCCAATGGAGCTCTAGCTAAATGCCCCAGTGGGATTGAGAAAACTACCTACTTTGCCCTTTATGAACACTACCAGCTATACTTGGGATACTGGTTGGCAGGATTCCTCAGGGATTGGAAATGAAGTTAGATCAGGCTATTGGTAGAGGGTTTGCCAACTCTGGTTTCAGCCTATTCCCAGGAGGTAAAGTTGGAAGGTGGATAGGTGGTAGTTCCCACCTCCTGGACATTGGATTTCTTCTACCAAACCAGTTGGCAGGTGATCCACAGCAGGAAGTGATAATGGCATTTTTTTCTGTGGCAACATGCCCAAGAGATGCTTTGCCAGACTTGAGAAGTGGGGTTGAACTGGGACCAGATCTTATTTCTGATGGTCATGGGTAAAGAGATGGGGAAGAGAGAAGCACATGGTATTTCGGTTTTTCAAAACTTCTCACACTTAATTGGCCAGGCAGGGAGAGGTAATATGATTTATCTACTTGGGGAAGAGACAGTATGATATTAGAAGAAAGACTACTGATTAGAAGAAAGGAATGAGGAAACTTGCGTTTGAACTCAACTCTTGTCACTAAGGAACTATGTGACCTTGAGCAAGGCACTTTACTCTCTGGGCCTAAATTTACTAGCATGGATCATGAAGGAAGTTGACTAGTTGATTACCAAAGTTTATTCTGTGATTGGAGACTTGATCTCCTTTCCTAGCCAACTCTCTTCCCCATATCTTTGGAGATTCATCCATTCAAAAGGAATTAAATAACTCTCATCCACAAGATATAGGGCTAGGTACTGAGTGAGTTAAAAATAAAATAAGACATGACACACACACACCCCCTTGGGGAACTTGTAAGACTTGGAAGGGAGATCAGAGATATATACAAGTAACTATAACATAAAATAGAATATGAGATATGTTCAAGACAGGAACAGCCCAAGTACTTTGAGATTTTGAGAGGCTTTGTGAAATCACTTTGAAAATACCAGATGACCCAAATCGTATTTCCCTTGCACTCACTCTCTCTCAGCAGTTTCCCCTCTCATTTTCACAGGCCCTCCGATTCTAAGAGCATTGTCAGGTTGGTCCTAGATAAAAATGTAAAATTTCTTTAGTGGGAGAAGAGAAAAAAATGGAAATATACGTGACATATTTTCAACCATCCTTTATAGATATTCAGTAACTTAGTATGGCAGTAGAAAAAAAAGCACTGGATTTGGAGTCAGAGGATCTGGGTTTGAATTCCAGAATTGCCAATTACGACCTTCCCCTGTACTTTGGCACAGGTGACTTAGCCTTTCTGGGACTCATTTTGCTCATCTATACAATTAGCATCCATCTGTGCTAATCTTGATGACCAAAAAAAAAAATTAAAAATGGCTAGGCAAAACTGGGTGCAAGGGACAGTGATCAGACATAACACGGTGAATAAGCAGATAGAAGATACAATTTACCCATTTCTGAGTCTTCCTTCTCCTTGCTCTTATGTATCAGGAAAGTGAAATGGGTTTAGAAACTCAAAGTAGTGCTTTCATTTTTCACACAGAGATGTGCTTTTCCTTTCTTCTCCATACTGACTCTTCCCCAGAGAGATGCATTTCCCTTATCTCCTACTCCATTCTCATTTCTATTCAAGTTTGGACTTGCTTGGTTAGGATAACATCTCATTCTCTTTTCCCATCCAGCTTCGAAGAAAGGGTGGGGGTGGGATTGGGGCTGGGGCTTGGACCCCAGCCAGATCCTAACATAAACTCTAGATAGTTGCTTGGGCTTTGATCTAGAGTTGAATCTCTTTCAAAGGTTGAGGCTTGAAGTAAGGTTAGGCAGGGAGCCTAGGAGGAGGAGAGCAAGGGGATTGGATTGTACATTATTCCATAGGACACCAGGCCTCCCTCTATTATAAAACTTTGAATCTGCTGCCACCAAGGGGAAAGATCTGAGATCTCCAAGATGCTATGAATCTGGAGGGTGGGCTTGGGCAGCCATTATTCTCTGGCTCCTATAGTTGCTTTTTGACTGAAAGTATCTTTTCTGTGGAGATGACAGGTTTAGGTGATAGTAGTAAGATAATTGTTATGTGTTCTCAGTACTTCTAGTTAGATAATTTCTCTACCAGAAGAAAAAAATAACTTGGAAGTGAGATATAGAAAAATAAGTCTCCCAAGCATGGCTGCATGTGTTCATCTTTCCTACCATTCACCACTAGGCAAGCAGCAGAGAAAAGGTTCCCAAAGCAGCTAGGGTCACTCCTAAAAGCTAACTAGATTTCTTAGAAAGTAATCTTTTTCCTTTGGCAACATTCCACCCTCCCTTTCTGGCACAGTGACCGCTACATAAATTAGAGCCTTTCATTGCCATCTTTTCAGGATTCTAGAGAGAATAAAATCTATATGTAAAAGTGATTTTACCACCCTTACTTTGAACTTTGGCACTTCTCATGTTGCCCTTGTGGAGGGGCCTGGAGACAGATTGGACAGGGACTAGTCCCAGATTCTGAACTGGAGTGTACAACCAGTTCTTTGATTATTACAAGGGGTATTCCTTGACTGAAAAGCATCTGTTCATTTTCTCCTCTCACCACCTCCCTTACCACATATTCCACTTCTACTCTGAGATCTGCCAGTGCCCTCCTTCCCTGCATGTCACTGTAACCCCCTTGCTCTGTTCTGTAACAGGCATCCAGAGACAGTGCTGCTCCTGCCCTGCTGCCTGCAGATGTCACCGTGCCCTTTGGCAGTGCCCATCCCCCCCGTACCAGTCCCCCCTGCCCCACTAGCATGGCCTCGCCTCAGGTTTGTGCTCCTTACCATCCCACCTGTTTGTCATCTCAACTCTGTCCCTGGGCTTGGTGATGGCATTGTACCTATCGGACACATTTACTCCTTCAATTCTCCCCTCTTCCCTTTCCATGGGTAGCTTGGTTCACAAAGTCAAGGGGTCTACCCCTCTGGCTTAAGATGGGAGCCCAAGTCTGTGACTTACTATCCCATTTGGCTGCCCTTGGGATAGGAGGGAGGGGATGCTGAAATTAGCAGGACCCATTCTGTCCCTGAGTGGTAATTAGACCAGTTTTATGTGACCCACCTTTTTTATTTCCCTCCCAGCAGAACTGTGACATTGAAAACGGTCCAAGTCCTATGGATGAAAATAAGTAAGTGTTTATTGAGGGCAGCTGTCTCCCAGAGACAAGTCTAGGGGTCCGAGTCATCTTACTCTCTGCTCTTTCTTTTTTCACATAGTATATTGAACCTTCTTTGTGCTTCTGTCTTCCAGGTCTCTGTCTTCTACTGAGAGTCTTCGGCAGATCTCAGAACAACTCAATGGTCTCGTTTCCCAGGTAGCATGGGGTTTGAGGTAGGGTGGCATATGGGACAGGAGGTAGGGAAGGATAGTGTGGTCTGGGAAGTTTGGGGCAGAACTAGAGAGAATATATTAGTACTTCGGATGTAGAGTACTGTATTGTATAAGGAGTGAGGGAAATTGAGTTCTGTTTATGATTGTGTTTCTCAGACAACTGGGGGGGGGGGGGCGTAGTGCAAAGAGCACTGGACTTGGAGTCAGGAAGACATGAATTCAAATTTGGCCTCAGAAACTTAACTAGCTGTTTGACTATAGTCAAGCCTCTCTTAGTTTCAGTTTCTTCATCTATAAAATGGAGATAATAATAGTTCCTACCTTCTAGAGTTGCTGTTAGGATCGAATGAGCTATGTAAACATATGTAGAATGCTTTGCAAATCTTAAAACACTGTTTAAATGCTAGCTGCTCTTTATTAGTTCTGTGACCTTGGTCAATTGATATCACCTTCTTAGTCCTCAGTTTCTTCCTTTGTATAAATAGAAAGTTAGACTAGCTCAGGAGTTCTTAAACTTTTTTCTGTCATGTACCCTTTCTTCCTTTGGCAGTCTAGTAAAGCCTGTGGACCTGTTCTCAGAATGTTTTTAAGGGAATAAAATAAAATTCATAGTATTATAAAGGAAATCCATTTATATTGAAATAGAGCTATCAACATACTTTAAAAAAAATCTTTAGCTTCTCTCTTAGAATTGGTACTAAGTATCAGTTCCAAAATAGAAGAGTGGTAAGGGCTAGGCAGTGGGGGTCAAGTGACTTACCCAGGATCACAGAGCTAGGTAGGAAGTGTCTGAGCCAGATTTGAACCTTAGGACCTTCCATCTTTAGGCCTGGCTTTCAGTTCACTGAGCCATCTAGCTATAACCACATTGCCTATTTCTTACCACTCTTCTGCTTTGGAAAGGTAAGGTAAGGATTTTTTTATAAATTACAAAAAAATAAGTTTATGGACCCCAAGCTAAAAACCTCTGGACTAGAGGATCTCCAAGTTCTCTTTTAGCTTTAACATTGAAATTAAGAATGTATTAGTATGAGGAGAGTAGATTAGGAGGATTAGATGGAGAGGGAAGTTATGGGCTATAAGAAAATAGGCTGATGGATTGAACAGAGAAGGATCAGGCTAATGAGAGAGAGAATATGCGTGTATGTATGTATGTATGTATATATAGAGGAGAAAAGGAAGTTGAAGGATGTGAGGGAAATTGAGATTGAGAAAAATCCCAATTGAATTTCTTTCTTCTAGTCCACATCCTATATCAATGGGGAGGGCCCAGTGTCTTCTACCAACATGAAAGACCTGGAGGTAAGTAGGCTAGGGCATTTGGTGGGCTAGGCTAAAGACTGGACTCCCATCTTTAAACTTGGTGGGGAATAATATGTCTTGTACTACCCAGTAAAGCTATCCTAGCTGTTCCTCCATCCTAATAATTATTTTCTCCACTTCTACCCCAATTCTCTCTTTGTTTCTTCTTCCTTTCTGCATGCGCCTCAGAGTCGGTATCAAGAGCTAGCAGTAGCCCTGGATTCCAGCAATCTAACAAACAAACAGCTCGGTAGCAAGATAGAGGAATTGGTAAGATCCCAGCATGGTCCTTTGTTCACAATCTCTCTTACCCTGGTCTTAAGTCTCCAGGATTTCCTGGAGGCCTTAGAGCAAGATCCCATCCATTATTGGAACTAGGAAAGAGCTTTGGATTTGGGGGTGGCCTCAGCTAAGGTACCAAAAAGAATAGGGATTAGTTCTCAATTATAAGGTTTCCAAGGCATTGAGCATGTAGCATGGCTGTTTCTTTTTACTGCTCTCTTCCATTTCCCCTAAATTGCTCCATAGTCCCTCCTCTACCTATCCTTTCTCCCACTTTCTCTGGGAAGTATTAGGGTGTAGTGGAAAGGCTGCCAGATTGAAAGTTGGCTTCTGCTATGGCCTCTACATGACAGCATTGTGATCTTACATAGACACTTCACCCTTCTGAGTTTCAGTTTTCTTCTCTGTAAAATGAGGAATATACAGTCATCTTTTGTTCTTTTTTATGTGTTGAAACATTTATTGATGATTAAGTTCCTAATAAAAAATAAAATGTAAGATCAGACTAAACTGTCCAAATCCCCTTTCAATGCTAAAATTTTCTGTTGCTGTAATTCTTTTTCAGTGCCCATTCCAGGAGGCAGGCAAAATCTTCTATATCTTCTTTAGAGGCTCCTAAGATTGACCTCTAGAATGGACAGTCAGTTATCTACATGTTGGCCTCCTAGGTGTAATAGTTTATCCAGTTACCATGACTCCCTTGGGAAACCCCAAGGGACTTTTAAGAAAAATGAAGAGTCCAGTCTAGGTCTTTTCTAGGCCCTGGGAACTTTTTCTTCCCATCAATTCTTTTTTTTCCCAGTATCTTTCTCTCTCCTCTGTCCAGTGGCTTGGGGAGTATGGACACACTAGACACTTCTGAGCAGAACAACACCTTGTTTTTGCTCTCCCCACAGAAACAGCAGAACCAGGAGGCCCTGGATCAGTTGGAGAAGGTAAAATGACTGTGCATGGTGTATAGGTGTCTTAGACTAGAGCCTATTGAAGCTTGGCAGACCTGCCATCTGCCCCCTATGAGGAGGGCTTCCTTTGACAATGCATCTCTACTACAGGTAACTGATCTCTTTTCTTCCACAGGAGAAGAAGGAATTTGAACAGAAATTTGCCAAGGAGCAGGGAGCCCTAAGGGAACAGCTGCAGGTAAGTGGATGTGATACAACAAAATGCCTGCTACCTCATAGAAATTCTCTTCTTACCTTTCTTTTCTTCCTAAAGGTTCACATCCAGACCATTGGGATTCTTGTGTCAGAGAAGACAGAGCTACAGACAGCTCTGACCCACACACAGCAGGCTGCCCGCCAGAAATCAGGTAGAAGAAGGTCATTGTCCCCACTAAATGCTGTCCTAAAGGGGCCCTCTTTGGTTAGGCAATTCCTCATTCTGACATCCTTTTCCATTCTCTAGTTGGGTCCCATGTATTTTTCTTACTTCACCCCTTTGGTGGAGTTTGGAGGATATCATTTTATTTCTACCCCCATCATTTCAGGAGAGTCAGAAGATTTGGCCAGCCGCCTACAGTCCTCCCGACAGCGTGTTGGAGAGTTGGAACGGACACTTTCCTCTGTATCCACACAGCAAAAGCAGGCTGACAGGGTGAGCTCACTTCTCATTAACTCCCATTTCTGCTCTTCAGTGGTATTGCCAGTCTCTTGTTCATGCTGGGTAACTTATTAGAACAAGGTCCTTGGATAAGTTAAGTAGATTTTTATTTTATTTTCCCTGATTACATGTAATAATCATTTTCCACATAAGTTTTCCTAAGTTATATGATTGAAGTTATCTCCCTCCCTCTCTTCCCTTTCCTCTCCTAGTGCTGGCAAGTGATTCTGTCTGGGTTATACAAAACATCTATTTATTTGTTTTTAAGCCCTTAACTTCTCTCCTAGAACTTCTACTAAGTGTCAGTTACAAGGCAGAAGAATGATAAGGGCTAGTCATTTGGGGTTAAATGACTTGCCCAAGGTCACACAGCTAGGACATATCTGAGGCCATGTTTGAACCCAGGACCTCCTGTCACCAGGCCTGGCTCTCAATCCACTGAGCCACCCCTGTTTGGCTGTTATAAGGTTCAAATGAGATCACAAATATGAAAGTGTTTTAGAAGATAGGAAGTATTAAACAATATGAAGTTTTATTATCAGTAGGATTAAAAAGCAGTTGCCTGAATTTCTGCCCTCTCCTGCTGTCTGACCTCTTTCACTCTTCTTGCAGCATAACAAGGAGTTAACAAAAGAGCGGGATGCTCTCAAACTGGAACTATACAAGCACAGGTTGGTGGGGGAGCAGACAGAAAAGACTTGGGAATCTCAATCCAACTTGATAGGCTAGGGATTGGGAGGCAATTTGGACTAGGTTTAGTTCTCATGGGGAGGGCAAACTAAAACCTTATTAGAGGCAAAACCATGTGTTTCAAAGAGCTCTGGGTTTAGGAGCTAGCCCGGCCTCAATAAGTGACTTGGGTCCTTGCTCCTCCTTTGTGGGTCTGTTTCCTCATCTGTGAAAGGAATAAATAGTATATGAATAGTCTCTGAGCTTTGAGTTTTTGGAGAGATTGTGAAAGATGTCAATGGATGTGCCCAATGTTCCCCTGACACCCCTGTCTCTTGCCCTGTGTTTTTACCCCACACTGGTGCCTGTCCCAGCAAGAGCAGTGAGGAACTGAAGCAGCAACACTCCGAGTTGGAAGAGAAGCTCCGGGTGCTGGTGGCAGAGAAGGCGGCCACACAAATGGAAGTGGAGGAGCTGCACAAGAAACTGGAGATGACCGAGCTGATGTTACAGCAGGTAACTAGGGAGAGTGTTCCAGGGAATCTAAGCCCCCTCAACTGCTTGCCCAGCCCCAGAATTCAGAGGTGGGTCTGGGATTTCTGCTGAGCTGAAGAATCTAGAGGAGAAAGGCAGCTAGGTGTTAAGTGGAGAGGACTCCAGGCCTGGGGTTGGGAGGACCTGGGTTGAAATTTGGCCTTGGACACTTCCTAGCTGTGTGACCCTAGATAAATCCGTTAACCCCATTTGCCTAGCCCATCATTGGTAAACCTTTTAGAGATCCCATGCCCAAACTGTACCTTCAAGCTGCCTGTAAGCAACCCAACCCCCCATTACCCCAGATAGCAGAGGGAGGAAGTGCTTGTATTAGAATATTGCCCCCAAGAGGTGGAGATGGGGAACAGAGCAGCCCTCTCTGGCACACTGGGGCACACATGCCACATCTTTGCCAACATGGGCCTAGCCCTTGCTAGATAAATAGAGTTGTTGCTAAGAAAAAGAGTAAGGGTTTAAAAAAATCAAAAAAATTCACATGTTCTTGAGGCAGCCCATTCCATTTTCATTATTGTTAAGTGTTGGCTTAAAAAATTTTTTTTATACCTTCTCTGTCTTAGAATCAATACTGTGATTGGTTCTAAGGCAGTAAAGACTAGGCCATGGGGGTTAAGGGACTTGCCCAGGATCACACAACTAGGAGATGTCTGAGGCCAAATTTTAACCCAGGACCTCCTGTCTCTTGCATGACTTTCAATACTAAGCTGTTCCCTATTAAGAGTGTTTTATTTATATTGAGCCATACTCTGCTGCACAGTATCTTTCATTCACTGCACTGCTCTTAGTCCTGTCCTCTCATATCAGATAAATCAAAACAAAGATAGCTGACACATCCCCTCAGTTTCTTTTTTGTGGCAAGTCTTTAAACAAAGCCTCTTGGGGCATGTTTTACAGTCCTCTCATCCTATGGTCCTCCTCTTGATATGCTGTACTTCAAAATTTCTTAATCTGGAATTGATAACTATGTTTCTATATAATTGATTTCATAACAACCATATGTTTCCTTTTATGCATTTTATATTGTCCTAAATTGCTATCCATAATCAAAAAGTAACTATTGGAATCTGGTTGCAGATCAAAGCATGCCATCATCACTTTATTTCCTTCATGAGGCTTTTCTTGTATGCATGATAGGACAACATGGGAAATATAGAAATATGTATTGTCTAAAAGCACTGGTGATAGAATCTATATCAGCCTCATGGAGGAAGGGGGAGAGAGATCTGAACTGCAAAATGTCAGAAAACAATTGTCAAAAATTGTTTCTATGTTAACTGGAAAAAAAAGTTTTTAATGCAATTAAAAACAGATAAAATATTTTTCTGAGAAGGGGTCTAAGAGACTTCAACAGATTGCCTAGGCAATAAAGAAAGTGAAAAGCCACTGGTCTAGTCAATCAATGTCCATCCTAGAATATGGTGGGCAGAACTGTACATAATATGCCATATGTTGGCCAAGTATAATGGGTCGTGCACACCCTCTTTCTGGACACTGCTTCTGTCACTGCAACCCAAGATCATATGAGCATTTTTGTGGTTGCCCTCTTACAAAGCTGACTAATCAGGCTTGCAGTCCATGAAAACTCCTCTCTCACATGGGCTGCTATCTAGATGTGGTTTCTAATCTGCCACTGACTGGCCAGTTATGTGGCTTGGGCAGGTCACTTTGCCTCTTATTTCATCAGCTCTAGCTTAGAGTTTATAAAATGGGGGGGGTTACCCACTGACCCTTCCTCAGGGTGGCCCTGGCTTTGACCATTTCTGATTCCTCTCCATCCAGTTTTCCAGTCAATCAGGTGCCCCTGATAGTAACCAGCAGTTGCAGCAGGCCCTAGAAGAACGAATGCAACTGGAGACCCATGTGGGCCAGGTAAGCAGGGCTGTGATGAAGAAGGAGATTCATTCACAGGTGATTTGTGTATTGCCCATGGCCACCGTCCTCCAACTTAATTTCCTTCTCTTTTCCTAGCTGTTGGAGTCACTGCAGCAACTTCAGGCTGAGAGGGACCAGTATGCAGAGAAACTGAAGGAGGAGGGCACTATCTGGCAACAGCGGGTGCAGCAACTTTCAGAACAGGTTGGGACTTAACCTTAAATTCAGGGGAATGAGATGGCCTGGGAGTGGAGGGAAGGTGAGGGCTGGGGAAAATAAAATTTCATGTCTTCCTCCCTTCATCATCTCTCCTTACTGTGCTGTGGGCAGGTGCGGATTCTGGGGGAGGAGAAGGAACACAGTGTGAACCAGGTGCAGGAGCTAGAGGCCAGCTTGGCTGAACTGAAGAGCCAATCTGGTAGGCTGGGACTAGGAGAGCCAAGGGAGGGTGTCAGGGTGGGGGACATGTGATACAATGGCTGAGTGAGACATTCTGTTAAGAGGAAATACTGAAAGTAGTGGCAGTCACTATGCTGTGCTCTGCTTGGGCTCCCCCACCCTGTTTTGTGTCCAGTAGGTAGAGATTCCTTTAGGGTTCTGGAAAGGACAGTGGGCAAGAAGGAGCCCTTTCATCTCAGGAAGTAGAACTTTGGGACCTGGTTGGAATCAGCCTCCAACTGTCCCTCATATTCCTGATGGGGATCCCATAGACTTTTTAATTCAGAATCATAGACCTTCCATTTGTCCTCTTTGGGGACAGGAAAACTGTCTCTGTTACCATTTCCTTATCACCAACTGTTTGTGATTTGAACTTTAAGAAAATCTCTTCAATAACTTTGCCAGGTGGAAAGATTAAAACTTGGCAGAATCTCTGGCTTCAGCTGGTTAGGGATCTTAGCCAAGATTCAGAAGACTCAGATTGTACCTCTAGTTCTACTTTTTCCACCAGTGGACTGTATAATGTTGAGCAAGCCCTTTCTCTCTAGGCCTCAGTTTCTTTATTTATAAAATGGGAGTGATTACCCTGTGTTCACATAGTTGTGAAATTTTAAAAATGAAATAAATATAAAATTTATTTGAAAAAAGTTTTAAAGTACTTTAAGAGGATTCTCTTATATACTTTTAAGGGCTATTGTCTATCACAGATTTTTCTCTAAGCCCTTTTCCCACCTTTCTGAGGTGGCCCAGAGGGGCTGGGACAGTTGGATGATGGGCTTTCTGATTCCAGCCAAACCCCAAGCAGCAAGTAGTGAGGCCTGAATACCAGGGGCCTGATGGAGGGTCCTATGTGCTTCTCTAGCAGTGCCCCCGGCCCCAGAGCTCCCAGCTGGTCCTTCAGAAGCAGAGCAAAGATTGCAAGAAGAGGCAGAGCAGCTTCGGAAGGAGCTCGAGGGCATGGCAGGGCAGCTCCGAGCCCAGGTACAGGATAATGAGGGCCTCAGCCGGCTAAACCGAGAGCAGGAAGAGCGACTCCTGGAGCTAGAACAGGCAGCTGAGCGCTGGGGGGAGCAAGCAGCTGAGCGGGAACAGATCCTGGAGAGCATGCAGAGCGACCGCACCACCATCAGCCGGGCCCTCACCCAGAACCGGGAGCTGAAAGAGCAGCTGGCAGAACTACAGAACGGCTTTGTCAAGTTGGTATGTGGGCCCTTCCTCTTTCTTCTCCTGCCCTTTCCTCCTTCCATGATAAGATCCTAGGATTAAAGAACACTAGTTCTGGGAGGGGTCCTAATTGGCTGTCTAGTTCAAAGCTGGCCATTTTATAGAGGAAGCTGAGCCCAGAAGGGAAAAGTGGCAGTGCCAAGACTAAAGCTCAGGTTTCTGAACTCCTAAGTATTCTCCTGGCCACACACAAACTCCTCTTACCTTTCATCTGGGAACTTTGCTTTGATGAATCTTCTTTGTCATCAAACCACCTGTTGCTAAATCTCACTACAGAATGTGCCACCAACCTCAGTGACCCCAGGATACATTGTATGTGCTCCCTATTCTGTGGTCTCACTTGGTTACTAATGACTGCTTCCTATCCCTTTTGTGTCTCCAGACCAATGAAAACATGGAGGTAACAAGCGCTCTGCAGTCAGAGCAGCACGTCAAGAAGGAACTTGCCAAGAAGCTGGGGCAACTACAGGAAAAGTTGGGGGAGCTGAAGGAGACGGTAATGCTTTGTACCATTTGAGAAGCATCCTTTGGGAAGGGAAGGGAAGGGGAAATGAGTTTTTTACACATGGAACATTATATGGGGTCAAAAGCTAACTGGGCAGAGAGAAACAAACACATAGGCACATCAGCACTATTATATAGAAAAAGATGTGGTTAGAGTTAATTTGAGTGAATCTTGTTCCAGCTTGGGGCAAGGACAGGATGATATGGGGGGGAGGGGGAATGAGGCCTATATTTGGGGTGAAAGAGATGAAGAATATGGTTAGGTGAAGAGGCAAAGCTTTGAAAGGTAGATGAGAAGAGCTAGAGCAGTAATGGTGAACCTATGACATGGGTGCCAAAGATGGCACTTGGAGTGCTATCTGTGGACACATGGCCAACCTACCCCCCCCACCCCAACACCCATCTATTCACACCAGAGTTTGTTACTAAAAAAGCAGAGCTGTTCCCCTCCCCCTCTCCACTGTGCCTGATGACATTTTTTTTTTTACATTCCCCACCCTCTGCCCAATGAGAATGCTTTCTCCCTCCCCTGTGTGTGGTAAAGATAAGGCAGGGTACACTCAGTACTCAGTCTGGGGTGGGTGGGCACAGCACTCTGTCTGGGGGTTGGGGACAGGGCACAGCACTCCATCACTAAAAGGTTCACCATCACTGAACTAGAGGGTACAGGTTTTGTTAAGGTATTTGAGTTCTTGGGAGGGGGTGGCTTATAAACCATGGGAGCAGTAAGCAGTGAAAGACAATTTTTAGAAAGCAGACTCAGCTGTTGTGGCTCCCTCCCTGGCTCTAAAAGTGAGAAAGAGCTGGGCATTTGTCTGACTACCTTCCCCCTCCCCCCGGGAGGGCTCCACCCAAGACAAGGCTAGAAACTGGAGGTCATTTTGGACAGGGCTGTAGACAGGGCTTCCCACCCCCATTGCTCATTGGATCCTGGGCCTCATAGATGGAGTTGAAGACCCAGGAAGCCCAAGGGCTACAGGAGCAGCGGGATCAGTACCTGGGCCACCTGCAGCAATACGTGGCAGCCTACCAGCAGCTGGCCATTGAGAAGGATGAACTTCACAAGCAGTTCCTACTGCAGACCCAGCTCATGGACCGGCTACAGCATGAGGAAGTACAGGGGAAGGTAGCGGCAGACTTGGCCCGACAAGAACTGCTTCAGACTCAGGTGAGAAGGCCTTTGGCTCCTCCCTCAAAGGACAATAAGTGAGCCACCCAAAAGCTAATGTCATCCCTTCTCCACAGGAGCGCCTGGAGGCTGCTACCCAAGAAAACCAGCAGCTGCAGGCCCAGCTCAGCCTTATACCAGAACCTAGGGAAGGTGAGAGGAAACTACAATCCTGCTAGGAGAGTATAAAAGGGATCAGATGAAGGACATTTCCTAGAACCAGTTATTTTTTTTTAAACCCTTCTGTCTTAGAATCAATACTAAGTATTACTTCTAAGGCAGAAGAGCAGGTAAGCGCAAGTCAATTGAAGTTAAATGACTTGCCCAGGGTCACATAGCTAGGAAGTATCTGAGGCCAAATTGAAACCCAGGAATCTCCTATCTCCAGGCCTGTCTATCCACAGAACAACCTAGCTATCCCATCTAGAAATGTAGATAGACCAGTAGTGCTAAAAAAAAAGCCTTGGAGATCATCTTGTCTGGTCCCCTCATTCAGATAAGTAGCTTAAGGAACCCAAAGAGATGATGCAGTTTGCCCCAGGGAACACATTCACTCAGTGTCAAGTCTAGAATTAGAATTCTGTTTGGTGTTAATTGCTAGTGATCTTCCTACTGTATCATACTGCCTCTCTCTAACTCCAATAGGAGATGAATTGTCGGCTGAAGAAGAAATGGAGGGAGCTCCTCGACCAGCATTAAGCATCCCTGAGGACTTTGAAAGTCGGGAGGCCATGGTGAGCATGATTTTCTCCCTTTCCACCAGCTACACATGTTCTATCCCCTACTTCTAGTTAAGGTTCCCAGGCCCATGGATGGTGGCTTACCTTATAGGTACCTGCTCCATTTCTAACACTACCTCCCCCCTAAAACCTCTCTTGTTTAAAGTTGCCTGAACTGGTTCTTTTCACCATCTCCCCCACTCCTGCCTCTCTGGCCCCAGGTGGCATTCCTGAATTCAGCTTTGTCCCATATGGAAGAAGAGCGGGGCCGACTATGGCAGCAGCTAAAGGAACAGCAACTACAATGCCGGCGTCTGATGCAAGAGGTGGCCCGGCCCCAGCAACAGCCTGGCCCTTCCCTCACAGTGCTGAGTGGGGATAATGTGCCCAGGGAAGTACACCAGGCACTGCAGGCTGCCATGGAGAAACTTCAGGTGAGGTCCTAAGGGGGATAGGGGCATAGGGTCAAGTTAGGGAGGGGATACAAGCATAGTGGTTCTGCAGTGAGGAGCTGACCCCTTTGGGGCCCTAGGCCCGATTCACAGAACTGATGCAGGAGAAAGTGGATCTTCAGGAACGAATGGAAGAGCTGGAACATCGGTGTATCCAGCTCTCTGGAGAAACAGACACCATTGGTGAGGAGAGGCATGGGGAGCAGAAGTGGGAAAGAGTAGGGGGAAGGCGGGAGAGAGGAAAGTATGACTGATGGGGGAGGCCAGGTATGCAGGAGTAACATAAGTGGGCTAAATGTTCTGTTGTGAGGGAGCCCAGGGCATTGAAGAGTCTCACCTGAATCAGATATCCTCCTATCTCCATCCTAGGTGAATACATTGCACTATACCAGAGCCAGAGAGCCGTGCTAAAGGAAAGGCATCGGGAGAAAGAGGAATATATCAGTCGGTTGGCCCAGGACAAAGAAGAGATGAAGGTTGGTTAGCATCTCTGCTTCCTTGAGAAGGAGAAGAGCTAGGTCTCACTTCAGGATCCTAGCCAATCCTTTTTTTCCACCCTCATAACTAGATTAGGGAACAGTCATACCCGGAAGAGCCCAGGAGCTCAAGTCTCTCCTCTCCCTTTGCCAGATGAAGCTTCTAGAACTGCAGGAATTGGTGTTGCGGCTAGTGGGTGAGCGAAATGAGTGGTTCAACAAGTTCTTAGCTGTCACCCAGGCATCTTCAGGGCCTGCTGGGGAGAGCAGCCCCAACCCTGGCCCTGAAGGCCACCTGGATCTCAGTCCTCCAGACAAAGAGGGTAAGTAGAACATGGGAAAGTAAATATAGAAGCAGCCTCTTGGGGGTTAAGAATAGGATAGCAATGGGGGTGAGTTACAGCCTGCCAGAGTGTCTTACTACCCTGTCTCTCCCAGGCCTCCGGGAAGTGAGCCTGACTGATGAGACGGAGCTTGTGTCCACTGTGAGTGAGCCCCCCTTGAACCAGCCTCGCCCAGATGATCCCACAACCCAACAGATCATGCAGTTGTTGCGGGAGATCCAGAACCCCAGGGATCGGGCAGGGGGCTTGGGAGAAAACCCTTGTATCCCCTTCTTCTACCGAGCCGATGAGAATGATGAGGTCAAGATCATGGTGATCTAATGGTGGGGTGATAGGAGGAAGTGGACTTGGGCTCTAAGCTAAGGGCAGCAGGACCTTTTGTCCCACCCTACCTCCAACTCTAGAATAGTTAGGTGGGCTCAAGGGAATGGTGGTCCCCTTTTCCACCCCTGGCATCTGGCGTGGGGGGGGTGCACAGGTTAGTGTGGGGCCCCTTGATGCCCACCCCACAGGGCTGTTTATCCCTTCCTAGGCCTGAGTCTTAATTTCGTTCCAGCCAAAAACGGGAGAGCAAGTGGCTGAATAAAGGCAGTTTGTTTGGAAGGCCTAGGGCTTGGCTTACCTCTCTGGGGGACAGGGAGTGGCTGGGGGTGCTTGGTGGGTGTGGGGCAAGAAGGTACTGCCTCATATAAGTTGGCATCTCATCATGGTCCTTGGGGCTGGAAGGTGGCAGTAGGCAGCACTTTTGGTGGGCATCAGGGTGGGCAAGGCTTGCAATAATGGGATATATGGGATAGGGTAGCAGAAGGGGCAGGGACTCCATTGGACAAGGGAGCGAGCTTTGTAGCCCTTGAGTGTACATACTGTATCTGTGTAACATTTTGTATATTCTAGGGGTGGCCCAACTGAGGGCAGATACCCCTGAGCAGGCTACCACCCTGTATGATAAGAGTTGAAGCAGGACAGGTTTAATATGGAGCAATGTTCTAATAATTATTTGGGGAATGGGGAAACTATTTATTGGTGGCACAATGCAGGGGAAGGAAGAGGGGACGGGGTTCTAATTCCTGGGTGATTCGACTCCTGTTTCTTTTGCTTTTCTCTTTCGGAATAAATGAATTCAGCCAATGTTGTCAGTCCCATGTCTTCTTGCCCTATGGTTCCTAGGATTATTTGTCATTAGGCCTTCTAGCTGACCCTACCCTCCCTTCTTCCTGACCATGTCTGCAACTGGGTTGTTCTCACTAGGGGCTTAGCTGTTCCAATCTTAATTCCATCAACTGCAAGTAATGTAGGGCACCCTGCTGTTCTCCTCTTTACCCTGTTACCATCTAGGCTTTCCCCACTGTTTTGCCTTGGGTCTCTTCTCTGGGGCCTAGACAGTGGGGGAGAAGTCATTCTGGCACAAATGGGCTATTGCTTTATGAGATACACACAGACAGGTATGACTTCAGTGTGTGACTCGGGCATACTTTAATGTTTCTCCCAAAAGTTGTACCATGTTCTTTAAATTTGTATTTTTAAGTAAAACTTAGCTGTTCCAAAAAATGTTGATAAATTAAAATGTTCTTTATGATTGGATTCATTCCATTATGAAAACATTCCTCCCCTTAAAAAAATTTCCTTGGGTATACATTCTCAAGAAATGTACTACATGTGCCTTTTGAACAGGATATGAATCCATCCTTGCAGGAGGCCCATCTTAAAGCCCCCTGGACCACAAAAAGCCTTCAGTGTTGGAGTTGTTGTTGGAGCTAGAAAGGACTTGTGAAATCTTCTAGTTCAATTGACCCCATTTTATAAAAGGGGAAAGTGATTCATTCACCTCAGGGCCCACAATAATCAGTGAGAGCCAAAAAAACCCAAACACCTGACTCTTTGCCAAAGACTTTTCTCCCTATCAATTTGTGGTGCTAGACTAGATCATGCTGACATGCATAACCCAGATAGAATCTCCTGCCAGCACCGGGAAGGGGAAGGAAAAGGGACGGGAGAATAAGTTCAATCATATAGCTTAGGAAAACTTGTGTGGAAACTTGTTATTGTATATTATTTTTAAAATGGATCATGTTAGTCCCTGGTTCTCCAAAAAAGTCCAGAGCAAGAACTCCTCTTTCAAGCCTAGATTGAAAGAATTTAACATTCATTCCTTGGAGCATGACAGTTATAGGAGTTCATGGGACCTAGATGAAAAGACAGGAACCCAGTCTCTTTCCCAAGTTGGCATCTGGTGCTCTTTGTTCTTCCTTTTCACCCTGGGAGCTGGTATCTAGACCTCACACCCCAAGACCCCCTAGTCGACAGAGACAGCAATCCAACCAAGGCAAGTTTGGTGTCATACAGAAATGAATTTTATTCTCGGCCAAGAGACAGCGCAACAGAGAGAAGTGACAGAGCCATAGCAGCCACTGATACAGCACTCACACATCAACAGGAAGGAGGAGTGCCCCGCTGTCCCTGGCATGGGTGAGACAGTGGGGCTCAAGGAATGGCCAGGTGGATGGAACGTTTTTGGGGGTGGGGAATCCAGAGCAACAACATCCCCTTCTACTTGGGCAACAAAACTCCACAAGGACAGCAGATGGTTTGACTTCCAACCTGAGCAAGGTTGTGTTCCTCTCTCTATATATTTTTAATATGTATGTATGTATGTTGTGTATTTATAGATATTTATAGAAGTTTTGGGTGGGAGAAATACCACAGAGGGGGCATTTTCTGAGCACAGGTTTTCACTAAGGTCACACCTGGATATATGTCAGCTCACAACTATGACAGACCAATTCATGGAGAAGTTTGGGAGGGCAGCCACCATCAGTCACAGAACAGCAGTAAAAGGGTTAGGGAGAGGGTGTCACCAAGGAGGAAGGAGCTGGTTAGAGGTCGAAGGGGGGTCTAGGGCTCTCAGGACGGGATGGACTTGCCTGACCCGCTCGGCTGGCAGTTGAAGAGAAAACAGGGAAAGAAAAGGAGGGGAAGAAAACTGGTAAGGTAGGAAAACCGCAGATGTGACCAAACCCCTTCCCACCCCACCATTTGTAGCAGCCAAATAAGGCGGAAAGGAAATTGGATTGCAACCAGAAAGGAGAGAGGAAGCACTGGAATGGAAAGGAAAGGTAGGGGCACCCAGAATTAGCCGAGAGAACCTGGGCTTTGTAGGGAGATGGGAGAGGAGGCTAGTTTGATTCCCTACTCCCCACCAAAGAGCCAACATTTCCCCACACATCCATACGCTCTCCATACATTCACTGCACCCAAGGCGCCACACCAGAAGCTGCTAATCATATGCTCTGTCTCTATATTCCCACAGTCCCAGACCTAGGCCTGTCTGCCCCAAAGGAGAGCCCCTTTGTTTTAAGACAGCTCCATGGTTTCTACCCCACCCAGCAAACATCCAGTTGGAGATTAGATTTAAAGATTGGAAAACACTGGGTGAAGAGGGCTAAGTCTAAAGGTGAAGCTCCAGGGGCAGGTGGCTGAGGATACTATCTGTTCCCTCAGGCACTGACAGCCTCCTTGGTAGGGGTGGAGAACCTAAAGGTTCCTCCCTTAGTGTGAACATGCAATGGGTGCCAGTGGCCTACAGGCCTCAAGGTTATAAGTCTAAGAGGGGAGGCTCAGCCGGTCGGGGGACAGCAGGTCGCGTAGGTGAGGCCGGGCCCTTCCTGCTGGGGAGAAGCAGAGTTAAGAATCAGTGGGGCACAAATATGTTGGAGAGTTTACTGGTGCTCTGAGCTGCTTCATTTTACACTGGGCAATGCCCAGAGGCCCAGCTTGGGATATCTGTTAGACTCGGGCAGCCAGGAAAATTCCAGGCCAGGTCACCAAGCAGAGCCCATAAGTTTAGGGTACTGCTGCCGCACAGGATACCTAGGTCAAGGTCCGATCACTCTCTGGCAACTCCAGAGGATATGTCTGTCCCTGGGAGGATACACACTACCACACCAGAGCTGAGGAAGCTGCTCTTGGTTTGACAGCACATGCCCTCCCAAGGACTGGCCAGACAGACACCAGTAAGCAAGTGGAGGTTCCTGGGCAATAAGCCCAAATGAGCTTTACAAGGCCCCTACACAGTGATAGCTAGTGAGAGTTCTTATAGAGTCTCCAATATAACCATCTTGTTCAGGGTCAAGGTTAAGGGTGGGGAATACAACTAATCCAACTAATAGCCCAACGTTGGCAGGGCAGTGCAGACCCTGAAGTGACTCTCCATGGGCTCACCCATAGCATGTCTGTCCAAGTGATACTGGATTAGAATGAATGCCAAGGAGGGGCCTCCAAAGGACCAGGAGTTTTCCAAAATAGGACCTAGACAGATGGGATGCTAGGGGTGCTTGTGTATCAACCTCATGGCCTTTTGATCCTTTCCTGGGGTTGCTTCTACCTTCTTGAGCCACTGTTCAGATGCTAACATGGGTGGGAACCAAGACTATTGTATCCTAGAAAAGTTCTAGAACTCAGAACCCAGTTTTTCAGGTACTTTGCTATTCTAGATCTGAGGATACTGAAATGGGGTGAGGTTGTATCTCCATCTCAAGTCCAAAAGAATTAAGCTTTTTCCAGAAATCCAAGCTGAAATGACCTCTTAAGACACTGGGGTTATATCCCTGCCACACTAAACATTTTGTCCTCTGACACTAGAGAGGCCCTGCAGGAGGGATCCCTGAGCACAGAGCATATGCTGGCCTTGACAGCTTCCCAGAGGCCCCTGTTTGCCTCCGCTAAGGGGGTGCCTGCCTGCCTTGCCTTCCCTGGGCATGGTACCAAAGCTTTGAGACCCAGAATGTCGGCAAACAGCCAAGAGGAGAGAATGAGTCAGAGGTGATGAGGCAGTGCCCATAGGGGGCTGATAGGGTAGAAAGAAGACATCTGGAGCTGGAGGAGGGACTGGGTAGGACATCTGTTTGGAGCTGGGAGCCTGGCTTCCATACCCTCTGCGGCTGCCCTCTCCCAAGGCAGGGAGCTGGCAAGGTCAGGGGGCAGAGGATGGGACACACTGATTCATGCAGCACAGGCTGGGAGACCAGCACCTACCGTGGCGGGAGTCCTCAGGGGTCACTGATAGTGATTCTGAAAGACAACACGAAATCAACAGGGCAGTTCACATTGATCAATGCAAAGGGCCAGGCTGGGCTGTTGGCAGGGGGCGACACACATACACACACACATGCACGGAGGCCCACAGCTTCGCATGCACACTGACACAAATGCTCACAGGAATGCCAAGTCCTCTTTCTTCTACCCCCACTGAGCCCATACTTTGCTCTCACCAGCCTGCACGTGCAGCATGGTTCAGACATGCATCCACTCAGCACATACATGGGAACACACGCGTGGGCCCGCTCACAACAAAGAAGCTTGCCCTTCCAGGAGCAGCAGGCACACAGAGGCATGTGCAAATGCTCCACAGTGTGCTCACAAAGGGACACGCAACTTCACCCACATGCTCCTGGACCTGATCTGTTGAGGGACTCCCCATGACCACTCCCTTTGCTCTCCAGTGCCTACTCGATCTAGGAAGTTCTGTTGGAGCAACTCAGGGCACAGAAGCGGGGATGCTGCTCTCCAATCAGAAACAATGTCCAGTTCCAGGCTCCCCAGATAGAGGTTGCTAAGCTGTGGGCTCAGACCTCTGAAAGGGGCCATATTTTAGCTAGGCTAGTCACCTGCATGACCCCATGCCCTCTGGAAAAAGTGTGGCTCCCAGAGGACAATGAGAAATATGCCTGCTCTAGATCCTAAATAGTGACCTTCTGCAAATCCACACTCCTCAGACTGGCACCCAATCCCTCCCCGTACATGCACTCTGCTCTGGAGAGGCTAGTTTTTTCATTGGTCGCCACATATTTCTGTCTCTTTCTTTCTGTCCAAGAGGGCCTTCCCCAACCTCATTCTCAAAGCCTTGCCTAGCAATTTTTTGTACATGGCATGCAGCCCCAGGAAGGAAGCTTGTCCCTAGAAGAGCATGAAATTTCTATAATACTCAAAGACTGGCTTCTGACGAGAAGGAAAAAAGGTGCAGGGCCAGAATGCAACTTCCAAGGGGGAAAAGGACACGAAGTTTTCTATATTGCTGAAGGACTGACCAGCATGGATGGGCGGGAGAAGAAAAACATCTCCAAGACAGGGCTGTCTCTAATTTGATTTTTTTTTTGCATTTTTCAAAATTAAATTTTAATTTTTAATTAATAAAGACAAAGCCCTACTGGTCTTACCCTAGTTACTGTTCTGTCCCTCTTTATTCCATCTACCCTCTTCCTCTCCTTAAAATCCTTCAAGACCCAACTCAAATGCCACCTCTTTGAAGACTTCTCTCCAGCCCCCTCAAATCTCTCCTTTCTCTGAATTCCTGGAGCATTTCTGGTCCAGACCACACTGTTTAGATCTTAATTGACCTCTCATTGCTAGATGTCTTAGCCACATTGTGAACTACTTGAGAGCAAGGATTCCAATAAGTATAGGGCTGTGGTCAAAGTATAAACTGAATGATCCAATTTACTAGAGCACCTAAGGGATGAAGGAATCAACTCCTAGCTCACAATGCTGCTCTGACTATAGGGAGTCTCACTCCACTTGTCTCTTGGTCTTCACAGGCCAAAGAAAGAAGTTAATATCTCCTAGCCATTTACTCTAAGGAAAAATCAGACTTCTACTGGGCAGCATGGAGCAGGAGGAATAGTATTTAGAGATGAGATCAGGGGACCTGGATTTGAATTCTGTCTCCATCGATTACTAGCAGCTTCCTCCTCTATTAAATAAGGGGGTTGGGCTAGATAAACATTAAGGTTACCGAACAATTATTATTAGCTTCTGGTAAGCTAATAATTATTATTCGAAAATAATCATGATTAGCTCCTGGTGGGGTCCAGACAGGCTACTGTTCTCCATCCGGCCCTTCCGACTATGACATGATGATGCTGATTTCACTTTGATTCCTTACAATGAATAGAACCCCCCCCCCCAAAAAAAATCAGACTAAAATTAGTCTTTGGGGTATGAGATAGGAAGATGCAATAAAGAGAGGATCTGGAACCTCTTTCCTTATGTTTAGGACTTGCTGGCGTAGGGGTAGGGAAAAAACTTTGTCAGGATGCTCAAAGGTCTACTCGGGGCATCCTGTTTCCCAATTCCTGAATGGAAGCACACGCAATGTTCTCTTGTACACTCAGACATCTGCACACCCACGCACGCACACACGTACCACATACCTTCCCCACTGCACACAGCTGTGGCCTTTGCTCTAGGGGACCCAAAAGGCAGGCCAGGTGTGCCAACAGAGGGGGCCATGGGGGCAACTGATAAGACTCAAGGCCATTGGGGAGGGGAAGCATCAAGAGGGACAGCTGCTTCCTTCCTGGCAGGAGATGGCGAACTTCAGAGGAAGCCACTCATTTTATACTTAGGGAGGGGGCAGAGGCTTTTCAGGGTGCCTCAGGGGGCTGCAATGAGCACAGGAAGCACCAGGCAGCCCTTAGGGGTACCCAGCTCCCAATGTGTCCCTTCATCCACTGAGGGAGAGGGAGGGGCACAGGCACCCTGTGCCCAGGGGATAAAGAAGAGGGGAGAAGGGAAGGAGAGAAGGGAAGGAGATCAGTTTGCAGAGAAAAGACAGAGGAGCTGGGCAAGGCGGGGTGGGGAGTGCAGAGATGAGTGAAGGTAGGTGAAGAAGCGCCATGCACCCCAGAGCCCAGATCCACAGCCCATTGAGTTATTACAGGCTGCTTCTGCTGGAAGAAGGCATAGAATGGTTCTGAATGAACCCTTGCCAGGCAGGCAACACCCCTCCCCCTCCTCCCAGGCTCTCTCATTGGGCTCCAAAAAGATCAGTCAATTGAAAGCTGCATCCTAGTCCTCAGGAAGCTAGCAGCTTTCCTCCTCCAACTACTCTCCGGTCCTCCCCAGGACTCTGGAATCCTGGGCAGTTCCTTCCTGCCCACTGCCGGAGGAGGGACACAGAGCCCCCGGCTTACCTGCCTGCCCTGTCCTTCTTTGGGGGCGGGGCTGCTGCCAGGGTGCAAAGAGCGCCCCGGGCATCATAGGAATTCTGCAGACCTCTGCCCTCCCTGTCCTGAATCCTGAAAGGCGGGGACCCCAAGACACCTACCCTCCCCTGAACCACCCTCCCCCGCTCACCTGGGAACCCCCGGGGGGGCACGGTTGGGCCTTGACGGCACCTGAGGGGGTGGTCCAAATGGGTCAGGGGAAGCCCCCGGCCTGGAGGGCACGGGGGGCGCCCCCCCCAGGGCGGACCCAGCAGGCGGAGGCCCAGGAGCAGGGCCCCGGGAGCCGGGCCGGGCTGGGGGCACGGCGGGGGCTCGCCTTTGCGGGGTGGGGCTGGACGTGGGCGACCTGCGGGGAACCCATGGAGAGAAAGGAGAGAGAAGGTGAATGACGGCACCCCCAAAGCAAGTCCAGCAGGTCCTTCCCTCCCCCCCTGGTACTTAGGGAGCCCCGCCTACGAGCCTTGCTCTCCTCCCCTCCCCACCCCTTGGAGCAAGCTCCACCCCACCCTCATCTCTGCTCCTGGGCCAGCCCATCCCCCTAGCTCTAGCCGGGAGCCCCCAAAGCCCGCCTCCCTCCGCCCCGGGGTCGGGCGGGGTTAGGGGGCGGCCGGACCCGCCCCTGGTACCTGCGTCCGGCCGGTACACTCTGCACCTGCAGCCAGGAGTCGTCCACGGGCGGGGGCATGGGCGTGCTGATGGTGGTGGTGTTGATGTCCCCGATGATGCCCAGGGCCTCTTTCAGGGCGTGGTACATGCGCAGCATCTCATCTCTCCGCTGGGCCTGCTCCGCGGACTCCTCCATCAGCGTGTTCTGGTCCCCGCACGAGTACAGGTTGGCCAGCAGCTCCGAGTGGATGAAATCCTTGGTCTGAAAGCGGAGCGGGTGCAAAGACTTGGGAAGGGGCGGGGCTTTGGGGCTTGCCAAAAGCCAGGCAGCTTGACCCTCATCTACCACCTGCCATGCTACTGGGTCTGAGTCACCTTGGACAAGTCACTGCTCTCTGATTTTGTTTCCTCCTCAGCAAGAAGACTGGTTTGGATTAAATGGTCAGACGTAAGGCCCCTTAGGACAACTAGGGAGCAAGGTGGGTAGAATCACAGAGACTTGGTTCAAATGCTGCCTCAGCTACTTTTTAGCAGTGTAACCCTGGGAAAGTCATTTAACTTATTTCAGTTTCATCTCTAAAATGGGGATATTGATAGCACCTACCTCACAGGGTTGTCGTGAAACTCAAATAACAAGTACGGCACTTTGGAAACCTCAAAACACAGCAGTTAGCTAACACTCTATGAACTTGGCCAGACATTTTCAGAAAATCATAGAACACAGAACAGAACAGCATGCATAACAAAATATCAGCGTCAAAAGATCTTAGAACACGTAATGTTAGAGCTGGAAGGGACCATAGTCCCTGGTCCAATCTCCTTTTTTGGAAGGGAAAACTAAGGTCCAGAGCAGCCTTACATCAGACCCTCGGGCAGAGACAGGGTCTTCCTGAGGAGGGATGGGGGGGGGGGGGGAGAAGGTGGGGAGTAAGAGATCATCGAGTATAGATGTATGTTGGATGTGTGTATGTGTGTTCTTGTTCATGGTGTGAATGCGTTAAAAGCAACTTTGGGGAGACAGGGAGCTGAAGCATAGATACGTTGAGGGCTGTTATTAAAAAATCGATTTGAGATTCCTGTTTGTACCCACATCCCCAGATTAAGTGGGACTTCCTAAAGCAAGAAATTGTGTAGGAACCATTCACAGGCCATACAAAAAAAGGGGATTGGCAGGATTTGGCCACGGATCATGGTTTGCCGACCCCTGCCCTAAAGCAAAGCCAACAATGTTGAAAGAGAAGCAGAGCTCTAGAAGACACACAAAAAGTATTTTCAAACAGGGATTTGGGGGAAGATAGAGAGAACTGAGAAAAACATACCCAAGGAACACTGCTAAGGGTCAAGGAGTCACAGAAGGTACTCCACAAGTGGCTGGGTGCCTGCAGATAATTTAATAACCTAGCTCACCCAAGAGCCTTCTCTTACGGGTGCCAGGACAAGACTGCTGCCTTGACCAGAGTGACAATCTGCAGCAGCTGGCCACAAGCTCAGCATCTTGGACACATTTATATATTTGTATATATATATATATATATATATATATATATATAATTTTTATGTATAGTACATAAACAAACAGGCACCCGTGTGTGTGTGTGTGCATGCGTGTGTGCACACGAGGAGGTGAGTTTGTGTGTGTGTGCGTGTGCACACATGAGGGATGTGTGTGTGTGTGTGTGCATGCACACACGAGGAGGTGGTGGTGACCAAGATGGTCTCTAAGCTCTCATCAGCTCTAAACCCTATGACCTGTCTCTCTCTTTCTCCTCCTCCCATCGGATGAGGAGCTATCCAAGGAAAACAGGAGTTATTTTCCCAATGAAACTTTTCTAAAGTCTGGATTTCCTCTTCCTAAGCCCTTGGCATAGAGCCTTAGTCTAGTACCAAGAGTTGACTTACGTTGTTTATCATGAGGTGCATGATAGTTTTGGGCATGAGGTCACGGATAGTCTTGTTCACGATGGCCATGTAAGAATCCACCAGGTTGCGGATAGTTTCCACCTGCCTTTCCAACTGGGGGTCCATGGAGTGCATGAAGTTGTCCGAGCCATTCTCTTCCGTCTCACTGGCCTGGGGAAGGACAGGGAAGTCCATCGTACCAGAACTACCTCTGCCCCTCACCCTGCTACTGTCCTCAGAGGGCTCACTCCAGAGAAGCCGAGACCGCACTCATCTTTCAGCCTGATCTCATTCCCTCAGCAAGCAGGAAAAGCATCTGGGCACACTTCAAGGCTCTGCTTAAATTCCATCTCTTCCAGGAAATCCTTCCTTACTTTCCCTTCATCTGGTCACAGAGCACTTACTTTGTAACCTTTTTTATGAACGTATGTTCCAATTTGTATTCTATTTATCCTAACCCATTTCTCATCACCCCACCAGATCACTAGCTTCTTGAAGAACTCTGTATCCCATCCCATCTAGGCCCAGCCCCTAGCAGCCTAGCAGGGTTTTTTGGTCCCTAATTGTCATGTATTAGTAAATAGCTGTTTGTTAGGTAAAAGCACTTACTTTCTCCTTGTCCTGTGGGACCATCCGGAAGCAGTGCCAAAGCCCAGGTGATCACGATATCATTGAACATTCGGAAGAAGCAAAGGAGAGAGATTCAGTGACCCAGGCAAGGAGAATGGCAAGGACTTGAGACTAAAAGTCTAAAGTTGGAATTCCTAATTTGGAGTCTAAAGAACCATAAGGGGTCTGTGGAGAGAGTTCAGGAGGGTCTAGGAAGTTGGCTGGGAAAAAACACGTCCTTGTTTTTGCTCAAGCCCAACTAAAATTTAGCATTTTTCTCAATGATTTAAAAACATTCTGAGAAGAGGTCCATGGGTTTCACCAGATGGCTAACGGCATCCAGAAACAAAAAAAGACCATGAACACTTGGTCTAAAGGAAAGGATGGGAGGCTCCTTGTGGGAAAAGGGTAATGGGGCTGGGATAGGGAATGCTTAAGAAGATTCTAGAAATGATAGTAGATACCTGAGAATTATTAAAAACAATGGGGAAAATATCAAAAATCATCAAGTGGGACATATACTGCTAAGAAAAAAGCGGGAAGCATAGGAAATTGTCTCCAAATTGGAGGAAACCCAGGAAGCTGTACTGTCTGTGACAGAAAAGGGAGTGCAATACAAAACAAGTCAGAGAAAGGGGAAGATTATAGAGAGATCGGAATTCTGTTTTTCTCTAGAGAATAGTCTGCTTAACGTCTGCTCTTCCTTCTGGCTCCCACCACTTTTACCCTGGGATTTTTGCTGCCAGCAGGGTTATCTCTGTAACCTTGGAGGCCCCAGGCCTTGGAGCAGGTAACAAAAAGGGGCCAAGAAGGGGCAGTTAAGTAGCACAGTGGATAGAGCTCCATTTCAGTAATCAGGAAGATCTGGATTCAAATCTGACCTTAGACACTTCCTGGTTACCCTAGGCAAGTCACTTAACTCCATTTGCTTACTTCTTGTTCCTCTTCTGTCTTAGAATTGATACTAAAACAGAAGGTAAGGTTGGTTTGTTTTTTTTTTTTCATAGGGGGTTGCCTCTTGATGTCTGATTCCTTGAGCAAGAAGACCCTCAGGACACTGAAGAGGACTCAAAGGAAAAAAGGCTAAGAGGCCCCTCTCAGATAGGCTTCCCCATCTTCTACAACAGGAGAGCCCTCTTGGAGTCCCTGGAATGTTTCAATCAGGGAAGTAAGGCTCTAACTCTCTTCCCTGTCCACAAAGCCTGGACTTACCCCAACCCGCTCAGGGTATACCCCAGCCCTCAGGAAAGATGCTTTCCAGCTGTCCACCTCCTCCTGAGTTTCACAGGCCAACTCCAGCTGTCTGTAATCCTTGTAGACATTCCTGTAGAATAACACCCAACCCGGACCCAGGCACACAGTAAACAGAAGAGGCTGGGCATCCTGGCCGCCAGCCTCCGTTTGCTTTTCAGGTTCCCTTTGCTTAGATCTAAGATGCCACCATGCTTATCCTTTGTCCTATCCAAGAGAGAAAAGGCAGTGTCTGGGCATCCTGCAAGACCCAAAGTCCATGCTGCTTCCTCTGGGAAGCCGTCTTCCATCCTTCCTACCCTACCAAACTGAGAATGATGCTGCCTTCATTTGAACTTATAGCACTTTGCATCTCTTTTTGCATGCATTTATCATATTCTGATTTGCATTCTATTCATCTGTGTACATGTCTCTGGGGGCAGTAAGCTCCTGGAAGGCAAAACTTGGAGGGACGCTCTTTAGGTGCCAGGGCGAGGAGTGCGTTAGGTACCTCTGTTCAGTGTTGAAGAGGGCAAAGATATGCTTGCTGGACATAAAGCCCTTTTCCACGTCCCGAAGCTTCAGGTTGTCCACAGGGAGCATATATTTTTTCTCCTTCTCCTAAAGATAGGGGTTAGATGGTAGGGAGTTACGCCCAGGGTCATGCTGGGAGCTCCCCAGCATCCGATTCACCATCCAGACAATTAATGCCTGGCTCTCAGCAGAGTTCATCTTGGCAGCTTTTGTATATCCCAAAGTAGGCACCAGAGGGCACCATCGGCTCAGTTTCTCCAAGATAAGGCAAGCTGAGGGCGCTAGCAGGGCACAAGAGTGAAGTTGGGAGAGGGTGCACGGGAAGTGGGAGCCAGTCCCAGGCCGCTTCTCGGACTGTCTCCTCACACCTCGTTTTGTAAAGGCCCTTCTGCCCCACCGGCAGTGCCATTTCCTGAGCAGAGAAACCCGGGGGAGAAAAGGAGGCTGGAGGCTGCATGGTTTTCTCTAGTCAACCAAGTCAACCGTCCCAATGGTGTTCAGTACTTCTTTGTTTTCAAGGGAGAAGGCAGAGGCCACAACCCCAAAGCCCCTGTCCCTGCTGGCAGCCCTGCTGTAGCCCATCCTTCTCCTGGGGGCAGGGAGAGGAGGTGCCACTAAGGCGGGCATCCATAGCCCAGCTAGGCGGAGAACGAGCCCAGAGAGAGGCTATCCTCCCCCAGTGGGGGGTGGCCAGAAGCAAGCCTGAGGCTCTCCTTCCCTACCCGCTCCCATCCTTCCAGCTCACCCCTTCCCAGCCCTGGCTCTGGGCTTTAGGGCCTGGTTTAGATCAGCCCCTCTGACTTCATTTCCTGAGTGCTGAGACAGGAAGGGGGGGTGGAGCGGCCTGCCTGGGGCCCCCAGCTTCAAAGGGCTGGCTCAACCCCCAGCCCATGTGTTAGCAATCAGGAGGCTCTGTGTGTGTGTGTGTGTGTGTGTGTGTGTGTGTGTGTGTGTGTGTGTGCACGTGTGCGCGTGCATGAGGGTGCAAGAATGTGTATGTGCAGAGGGGGAGGGAGGCACGTAAACAAGTGGGTGTGCACATTTTTATGGGTGGGTAGGAAGGTTAGGCTGTGTCTGTGAGCCCCGTGTATATGTCATGTATGGCAAAATCTGCAAAGGAGTCCTAGGGCAGAGCCTCAGGGTGATGGGGTCAGAGACCACCTCCCCGGCAGGCCATTTGGCAAAGGCACCACGCCTGGCTGAGCCCCATGGGACTCTCGTGTATTGGCATTTGTTGGCGGGAGCACCCATGGATCCCTGTGTTGGCGGGTGTCTGTATGGGTCACGGGTGTGTTGGCTGGGGGGACAGTTTCAGTTTTTAGGAAGTGGGGGAGGCCCTTTTGGAAGACGTAGGCCAGTTCCCCAGAAGGCACTGAAAACATTTTCAAAGGTTCATTTGCCTTGGTGGGGAGGAGGAGATCGCTGTCCCCTTTGCCTCCATCCTTGGGCAGGGATATGGTGGCTGGTAACTGGAAGCTCTCCCTGCCTGGCCAGCCCCAGCTCCCCCCTTCGCTGGCGGGCCCCACTGACCAGTTCCTCCTCAACTTCACATAAAGCTCTCTTTATCCTGGGCAGGGCAGCCCCAAAGAGGAGAGAGTGGTGGGGCTGCGAGGGGGGAAAGGAGGAGGAGGAGGAGGAGAAGGAGGAGGAGGGAGGGAGAAAGGGAGGGAGAGGAAGTGGGACACATGGCCCAGAGAACATCTGGAATCATTAGAAGGGGGAGGCCAGGGCTGCCGCCAGTCGGGATCCCCTCCATTTCTGGGCTTGGACACCAAGGTACAGAAACTGCCTCTTCTCCCCCCCAGCACAACCTTATCCCTTCTTACTTCCTGTTCTCCCCAGCCCCTGGGCTCCCCTCCCGAAGGCCCCTCCTTCCCAGGCTCGAAGCTCACCCCTGCCACGTCAAATGAGACAGAAGGGGAGCTGGGAGTGGAGGGGGGCCACCGACGGGGCGGGAGGCCCCTGCGGCTGGGGCGGGGAGAGAGGGGGCTCAAATCACAGAGACCTGGTTTCAGGGGGCATCCGCACTCCAGAGGAGAACCGGACAGACTCAGCAGCTGCAGCGGCAGCTAGACGAGGGGATGGGGGAGAAGGGACCTCCGCTGCCTGCCCATCCGCCGCCACCCCGGCCAGATGCTTCAGCAGGACAGAAGGACGCAACAGACTCCACTCCGTCTACCCAGTGTTTAGACTATCTGTTCAGGACTCCAATATTGTACAGTAGTCTGCACATTGGTTAGGCTGGGCTGGGCTACACACGGTGTCGCGCCCGGGGCATGGAGGTGGCATTGTGCGGCACAGCAGTGGTGGGGATCGGAGCCAGAACCACCCTCCCACCTCTTTTCCAGATGCCCGAGACTCCCCACCTCTTCTCTCTTCACCCCTGGACCAGGGAGGGGGTGGAGGGCAGATGGGGGGTGCCATCAGGGAGGGTAAGGGCTCTGCTTTGCATGGAGCTGCCCATGGGAAAAGAAGCCACCGGAGGAGGGAAGGGGACATGCATGGGAAAGGGCCAGAAGGGAGATGATGGAGCCAGTGGATCAGCCCTGGAGCTGGCTGGGGAGTTGTGGGGAGGCTGGGGGAAGACTGCCTGCCTCTGGCTCCCAAGTCGGAGAAGGTGCTAAGTTTGGGGCAGATTGCTACATCATCTGAGACAATTTTCTCCCTGTTTTTCCTTCCCTCCCCTCCCGAAAAGTTCTTCAGGGCAGGGGAGAAGGTGCTACCCACAGGAGCCGGGGATTGGG
Source organism: Monodelphis domestica (assembly GCF_027887165.1). Classification (NCBI taxonomy): domain Eukaryota; kingdom Metazoa; phylum Chordata; class Mammalia; order Didelphimorphia; family Didelphidae; genus Monodelphis; species Monodelphis domestica. Next base: position 461,059,628 of record NC_077227.1, on the reverse strand, counting down.
GGAGACGGTGACGAAGAAGGGACTCCTGGCTGGACCCAAGCGGTCTCCCGGTCCCCCACCTTCCCCCAAGCATGCACACTTCCACCATCAAACATTGCCAAGCATTCCTCCCAAACACACAAATGCTCCAACATGGCACGGGGCACACATCATTAGCGCCTCATTTCAGTCCCCAGGCAGATTCCCGTCCCACACACTCACACCCTCCAGACACACTTGGATGCCCCAAGCATGCCTTCATCACCCCCAAACACATGCACCCGAGCATTTGAGACCCTCACCCCCAACACATACACACCCATCCGAGACTTAAAGCCTCATCCATCAGACACACGCCCAGCACTCGCACCCCAAACACCCCCACAGAAGCATTCCCCGACACACAATCCCGCCTAATGTTCCCCTTAAGCATGTTCACATGCCTGTGCACACAGATACACGCACATATAACGGTCCAATAGTGGGCCATGTATTCCCACTCCAGCTTTCCTCATGCCCTGCCCAATGCAATCCAGCCCTGAGGGAGACGGGGAAGCGGGCAGGGGTTCGGGTTTGGGGCTCATCTCTACACCCTCTGGAGGGCCCAGAGCCACGAGGAGCTGTGGTCACAATGAAAGCTGACTCCTTCTAGCCCCTGGACTCTTTGATAGCGAGGGGCCAAGGCAAATCTAGAGGGTGCCCAGACCTGAGGAAGGACACACAGGCACACAAAAAACTCCCCCCTCCCCAGCTATTGCCTCTGTCTCCATCCCTTTCTTAAAAGGGGCTCTGGAGCTTCGAGAGAGGCCCTGGCTGGGGAAAGAGGCCCAGACACCCCCTCCAGGCTGCCCCCACAATGAGGGGAGTCTGCCAGCCACTACGGCCCCACCCCAGAGGAAGAAATAGGGAAATAACACATCCTAGAATGAGTAGACTCAGGGTAGGGGGTCAAAGAAACCAATGACAAGAATTTAAGGGAATCAGAAATCTAACCCCCCTCTTTTTCTGCCACCTCTCTTGGAGAGATTTGGCCCCCCCATACCCCATCTTCCCCCTAGTTCCCCCAAAGATGAAAAAGACTCATTCCTTCCCCCCATCCAAACTCCTCCCAACTTCTTGGCCAGCTGAAGTTCATTACCATGAGTTTCCCCCCTCCCTCCCCTCTTCCCCCATTCTCAGGACTCCTCCCGGTCACCTCTGGAATCCAGATGTTAGAGCCAAGCAGCCAAGCTCTTAAAGGAGCCCAAAGGCAAATGCAGGGATATGGGGCATATGGGGAGAGGTCCGGTCTCTGAAGGGGGGAGCTTGTAGAGGGGCCATTGGGGAAGTCCTGGCAGCTCCCACCTTCCCAAGAGGAGGAGGTGGAACCTCACAGAGATCCTTGACCACTGGGTCTGGGAAGGGGTTGGGGGGAAGGGGTTAACAAGGGTGCTGGGCTCATATGTGTCATGGGCCTATGGGGCCACAAAAGAGGAACGCCCTGAAGCTGGGAAAACAGGAAGGCAGCTGGGCTTGGGGCTAAGAGTGGCACAGCAGTCCCTCTCCACCAAATATCTCTAATGCCCCCTTCAAGCCCCCTGCAATAGAGAATGACTTTTCCTGTCCTTTCCTTCTCTGTTAACCTGAATGCTTTAAAACCCAGCTCAACTCCCATCCCTCCTCCAAGAAGCCTTCCCAGATTAGCCCAACTCTAATGGCTTTCCTTCTCCCCCCTCTTGGCACTCACAGCCTCAAGCCTCACTATACAAGTTTCCAAGTGTTTTGTCAGTGTTTTCATGTTTCCAAGGTTTGCTGGAGTTCTCTGTGTTCTCTTTCTAGGCCCTGCCTCTCAATCCTTTCCCCTAGAGGTTTTGGGGATATACGAAGGGGAGGTTTGCCCTGGAGAGAAGCCAGTTCCTTCTTGCCACACCGTTCTCCCCCACAGCCCAAGCTAATATCATATGGTCTGGATCCTGAGCCCTGGGCCCCTGCTAACCATCTATAGCTACAAGGATAGACTTCTCTATTGGCACCCCAAGAGTTATGGCCACTCAAGATTCATCAGGTGGGAAGGGGCTGGGTGGCCTCACAGGCAATGAGACTAGATAATCTCTATTCTGACTCTAGGAGTCCATGCTTCCAAGATGTCCAACCCTTCCTAAAGGGTGGGGTGAGGCTGCGGTCACATGAGGGCTACATCCCATGCCCTGCCCTTTTGGGTGGACAGTCTCCAGGCCCCCGCCGGTGGGCACTCACCTCATCATCTTTATACCAGGACAGGTTTTCAGCTGTCAGCACAAACCAATATTCCTTGGAGCCTCCCTTCATGATGCCGATGTTGTTGATGGTCAGCCAGCCCTTTCGGATCACCTGCGGGTAGCCCAGGGAGTAGAATTGGATCAATGGGAGAAGGGAGGAGAGAAGGGCGATTCGTTCTCTCCCTGTCCAGATTCTCAAAGAGGGAAAGAAGGGGGGACGGGGGCCATAAACCCAAGGGAGGAGACACTAATATAGCTCAAACACATGCCCCGCAGCTTACTACTTGTCTTATTAAATGACTACAAGCCAATGAATCTCTTTGGGACAGAGTTGTGCTCATGTGCAGAATGGCATAGAGACTAGAAGGTTCCTGAGGTACCTCCCAGCTAAAGGCCTAAGACCCTATAGTTATCCAAGGCCAAACTGTCACAAAACCTTCCTCCAAAGCTGCAGCTAGAAGATCTCTCTCTTCCAATAGCTCTCAAAACAGAGGGTTTTGGCGACAGGAATGTGGGTCAGTGGATAGAGAGCCAAGACTGGAGATGGGAGGTTTGGGGTTCAAATTGTTCTCAGACACTTCCCAGCTATGTGACCCTGGGCAAGTCACTTAACCCTATTGCCTAGCCCTTACTGCTCTTCTACCTTGAAACCAATACTTAGCATTGATTCTAAGAGGAAGTTAAGGGCTTAAAAAAAGCACTTAGCCCAGGGCCTGGCACACAGTTGTTGGGGGGGAGGGGGGGAGAAGACAATACATATGGGAGCAGCTAGGTGGCTCAGTGGATTGATAACAGGTCTAGAAAAAGGGGAGGTCGTGGTTCAAATCTGGCCTCAAATACTTCCTATCTGTGTCACTTTGTCACTTAACCCCAGTTGTTTAGCCCTTACCACTCTAATCTTGGAACTGATATTTAGTATTGATTCTAGGATGGAAGGTAAGGGGGGGGAGAGAAAGGGAGAGAGGGGGAGAGAGAAAGAGAGAGGGAGAGAGTAGGAGAAGGAGAGAGAGAGAGAGAGAGAGAGAGAGGGAGAGAGGAGGAGGAGGAGGAGAAGGAGGGAGAGAGAGAGAGAGAGAGAGAGAGAGAGAGAGAGAGAGAGAGAGGAGGAGGAGGAGGAGGAGGAGAAGGAGGGAGAGAGAGAGAGAGAGAGAGAGAGAGAGAGAGAGAGAGAGAGAGAGAGAGAGAGAGAGGAGGAGGAGGAGGAGAAGGAGGGAGAGAGAGAGGAGGAGGAGGAGAAGGAGAGAGGGAAAGAGGGAGAGAGGAGGAGAAGGAGGAGGGAGGGAGGGAGGGAGGGAAGGAGAGAGAGAGAGAGTATGTGTGTGTGAGAAAGAGAGAGACAGAGAAGGAGAGAGGAGAGGAGGAGAAGAGAGAGAGAGATTATGTGTGTGTGTGTGTGAGAGAGAGAGAGATAAGGAGAGAGAAGGGGAGGAGGAGAAAAGAGAGAAAGAGAGAGACAGAGAGAGAGAGAGAGAGAGAGGGCATTTGTACCTCTCTGATATAAGATATCAAACTAGGAAGGGGCCTGAGCAGTCATCTAGTCTAATCCTTACATCACCCTTCAGAGAATCATCAGCCACAAGTAAACTTGCCAAACACTGTATTATTAGTGATCTGTGTAATGTCTTCTCCCCCTTTCTAAGCTAGAAGTTCCATAAGAGATTCCTCATATTTGCTTTTATAATGCTCACAAAACTTTGCCTATACTTAGTAGAAGTTCATGGAATTCAAAATATGCCCCTGAACCTTGCCATCTCCACCCCTGGAGAACTGGCTGGTCCCTGGGAACCTGTTTGAAGTCATGACTAACCAAGATTTTCATAGAGATTGATGATCATTAAAGGACCAGGGGGTTAGAAATCACCAGCAGCATATTTAAGCTTAGAATAAAGAGCTTTTTAACCATTGGAGGTGACCACAAGATAAGAAGGCTGACCTCATGACGCAGTGAGTTCCAACACTGGAAGTGTCCAGAGACTGAATGACACCCTGTCAAGGATACTCAGAGAGGACATTCCTGCACTGGGTGGGAGGTTACACTAGATGATATCAAAGGCACTTTCAGACTCTAATATTCTATGTCCCTAAGATGGAACAAGTCTGCCCAAAGATTGGGTAAGGGAGAAGGGGAGATAGAGGGCCAGAGTCTGGCCAGAGATTGTCCCCAAGTCACCTCACATGGGAATTTCTTCCAGCAAGAGAACTGATTGGGGTGAACGTCAGTGTTTGAATCAGGTAGTATATGGGAGAGGGAGAAGGAAGCCCAAGTCCTGGGAGACTAAAGAACCTGATTCCTTTCCCATGTATCGCTCCCTCCACCTCCAACCCTCCACTCAGATCTACAATCAACTCTTGTGCACTGACAACTGAATGCTAAAGATATATTATGATAAATGTTCTCTTGAGCATGGAAGTTCTTTTATCTCCAGAGAAAATCACTGCCCATTGGTGTCTCACAGAGCTTTCACACACACACACACACACACACACACACACACACACACACACACACACACACACACACACACACACACACACACACACTCCCGCCCTCCCCAAATGCCCTATTGCCTGCCCCCAATCCATCCTAGTTCCCTCCCAGCTTCCATCCAATATGAACACCTATCCATCCTTTCAAGGCCCCCTCAAATATTACTTTATCCATGAAGCTTTCCCTGATTTCCTGCCTCTCCTCTGCACTGCTAATGAACTTTCCTTCCTCAAAGCTCACAGTAATCTATTTTGAACTTTTCTTATACATGCCCCAAGCATCATTTTGTCCAATAGTTATCTGTTTATATGTCACTTTCCCAAGCACTGGTCTTCAGGCAGAAGATGGTTAACACTTATTATCCCAAATTAAATTGCCCTACACCTAGAAGTGAGTTATAGATTGGCTCAGGGAGTTAGAACCTAGAATCCATTCTTTTCTATGCATGGGGAGGAGACGGAATTTTTAATTTGGGAGGGTGGGAATCTAGGGGCAAGCCCCAGCTAGCCTCCAGTCTCTTGAAAGTTGAAGACAATTAATGATAGTCCTTGGAAAGTGAGACCCTCTGGTACATAAGACCCCTCTTCTCCGCCCCTTCCCCTGGAGACTATTTCTTCAGCTCATCTTCTCACTGATATATTCAAGACAGCCTGTACTTTCCCATAGACAGGAAAGTCCCAAGGAGTCCCTGGGCTGCTGGTAGGAAAGCCCCCTAGGGATCCTTGGGGGAAGACCCTCTTCTCCAAAACCCACTTATGAAAGAGAGACATTCAATAAATGAAAAGTTGGTCTCCAGTTCCTCCTACCTCTTCTTAGGATTCAAAGTACTTCTCATGTATTCTATTTTTCTTCCTCACTGGCACCCCTAGGGAAGGGGAAAGAATGATCCCCAAAAGAAACTAAGTCCCAACCCATCTCATCTCACAGGCATGAAACTTCTTGTTGATGTATGTTAATTAGGAAGGGTTCAACCACAGAAAGCTTGAGAGACAGGATAGGATTGATATCTTTAGCTCTGCCACTCACTAGTCATATGGATTGGGAGAAGTCTGGGATTCAGTTTCCTCATATGTATTTGGTACTAGTCCTTGCCTTGGGGCCTCCTGGGAATCAAACCCTCTCCCCTGAGGATCACATGAATTGTATGCCAAAATGATTTGTTGGCATGAGAAAGAAGTCACAGACTCCTCATTTTAGGGCCTTCCACAACATGATAGTCCCATGTCTCTCCAGCTATCCCTACATGAAACCAACTTGGGCTCCCCACTACACACATCTCATCACACCTCTCTCCTCTGTGGCCAATCAGTTCCTCTCTAGCTGAAGTAGACCCATCCTTTGAAACCTAGCTCCAACTTCACCACCTCAACAAAGACAGGTGGCCTGATGACCTCTTCTTCCTTCTAACATGGCAGCACTTCCTGCAACCCTCTCAGTTGGGCACTGGCCCAACACAGAGCCTGGAGGCACCTCTTGCATTAATCTGGTATCTATCTTTTCATCTATATACACCTTGTCCTTCCAGCCTCCAAAAGTATGTAAGTTCCAAAAGCGTTCATGGATGCAAAATGTTTTGAAAACCTTAAAGATATGACCCATTTATTCCTATTAAAGGCCGGGACCCTTTTCTATACATTTTTACCATCCTTCTCAGTGCCTAGCATAAACCTAGGAACACATGAAGCATTCAGTAAAGATGTTATATGACTGATGAAAATCATGTGTGCATGACTGCTCTTGAACCTTCTCCATCACAACTAGCACAAGAGGAAAACAGGCATGTAACATCCCTAGTGTAGCATAGGCCCGTATCACACAGTAACTATGCTGTCTCTTTGCTCTTCTTCCCCATGAATGGAGTTCCCTCATACAACAAGACCCCAACATGCCCCACTCCCAACCCCAAACAGTGACAGTCCTGATACTCACCAAAATCTCGTCCTGAAAAGAAGTAACCATAGCAACCGCCATGGAGCATCGGGGAGAGAGGAAAGACCATTACTGAGAGCTGCCCAGTCAGAGGGCACATTACTGGCTGCCACCAGGCATGCTCCCAGACCCTAAAGATCTCCCCGGGACTGATTTGCCTTAGCAAGGGGCCCTATTAGTTGTATCCTGGATCAAGGGAGGCCCTGGACCCTTTGGCTGTCTACAATCTAGCTTCCTAGGGCTGTGATTGCTCAGTGTGACTACACTTGGTAATTGGCCCATTAAAAAGCAGGAAGTCCCTACGACAATGTTTGAGAGGCCAGGGCCCAACTCTGGGGTAGGGTACCTGCCAGTCGGGAAACTTCTGGTCCCAAATTTCCAATACCCTCTGAGTATCTGAGGATGCCAGGCTCTAGGGATGGAGCCACCCAAGTCAGACCCTGTCCCCTGGCAGACAAATGGGTGCCACTTACCTGATTCCCTGCTGCCTTTTTCTTATTCATCTGGCTGCTCCTCTGTTGGGCACTGTTGGAAAGAAAGAAGAGTTCCCTTAAGCCTGAGGAGTAGAGTTCTTGACTTCTCTTCACAGTTAAAAGCCATCACCTGCCTTCAGATGCCCTTCTCTTATGTTATGGGCCAAAGGATTTAAGCTGAATGCATCTTTGATTCTAATGGGGCTCCCCAACTCCCAGGTACGTCCATACAATGTAAGCTCCTTGAGGGCAGGGGTTGTGCCCTTTTTTTATGTAGCACTAGCCCAGTGCCTGGCACATCATAGTCATTTCTAAATGTTTGTTGGTAGAGGCCCAGGGAAAAGTGGAAGGGCAAGTAACTCCCACAGAAGGCGGGGAACACTTACTTAGCAAAGCCGATGAAGTCTTCATGGTTAGTGTTCATATAGGCCAATTCAATGTCAATAAGAAGCATGACCTGAGAGAAATCATGAAAATCAGAGGGTAAATAAAGGAAATAGGGATGGATGGATGGATAAAAGGAAGGATAGAGAGATGGAGGGAAAGGTGGAGAAATGGACTAATGGGAAGGAAAGAATGGAAAGAGGCAGAAGAAAAGATTTTGGAAAAATGGATTGGGATGGAAAGGTAGAAAGGGAATAGTAGAAGACAATGACAGAAGAAGCTGGAATAGAAAAAGATTTCATGCAAAAGAGATTAAAACAGTGGAAAGAAGGGAGAAGACTAGAAGCTGGGGAAGAAGGGGATGCTCAAAAGGGCCTTACCTGGTCCTTAGTCTTCCCCTCTCTCTCACGAATATGAGTGGTGACGATGCGTTCCATTTCTTCTCGCAAGTGGGGGTACTGCTGGAGCTGGGGACAGGGAAGAGAGCCACGTACACAAGGGGAACATGGATGTGGAGTTCCCTATGCCCCCTGGGAGGCCTGCTTGGCATGGGAGACAGGCCTGAGGCAGAATGCATTTAGGTGACTCTTTGCCTGTGGGGCTAGGCCCCAAGTATACTCTGGGGGTTAGGGATATAGCTAAATGGCTCCGAGTTGGAAGAATAAAGAAGATGTTTCCTTCCAAGGCCATATCCCAAGCGCAAAGTGAAACGCCAGGTTCCTTCTGGTTCAGCTCCTGTCCCCTCATCATAGATGCCCCTCAAGATGTTTTAGGAGAGGGGAATGGAGGGGTGGTTTACAAAACTCATGGAGACAAACACTTCAGAAATCAGCATTGTCCTTGGTGGCTTAGAAGTGGCTATCATAAGAATTTCCATCTTAGACTGAGGGAATCTGTGAGAGAGAATGGAAACTGATAGCTTGCAAAGCCCTCAGTAGCTTCAGTACTACCTGTGTCCTTTGGGGGTCCCCGAGGGAAAACATACAGACCAGAGACTAAAGCCAAGGGTGGGTCAGGGGTTGAGAAAGCATTGGGGGAAAAAAGAATCAAACTGGGAACCACTCTGATTCCAATCCAAGATGGCAGCCGAGGCCAAGAGATATGAGAAGCCAGGGCCATGGGCACAGGACAGAGGTAACTGTCAATCACGGGCACAACATGACATGCAATAGGTGGAGGCCTGGGGCATGCAAGGGTATAGAGGAAGACCCAAAGCCTAGGGGGTGGGAGGAATAGGACATGCGCAAGTGGGGTGCCAGCAGCATGGGCAGTACCCCCATGGGGACATGGCTCAAGTGTCAGCCCTCTCCACAAACTCTATCATGCCCTGCCTGACACTGCCTCTGCTTTCTTCCCAAGGCCCTATTCTAAATGCCCTGAGTCCCTGAGCACTTCCCACAAGGGTAGTCAGATGGCACCTATAGGCAGGACCAAGACAGATCTCACAGGCTCTCCTACCAGAGGCCACCCTCTCTGCCCTTTGAGAAAAGGGTATACTCTGTTCTAGACCCGTAAGCCCTCATATTTTGTCCTCTCCACAAAGGAAATGGGGCATGCAGCTACTCTAAAGAGAAATCTAGTTTTTAGAGATCCCTGGGGTCTACCAAGAGCAAAGGGTTCCCAGGTCAAATGCTAAAGAGACCAGTGGGGCAGGGATGGAAGGAAGCTTCTAGGCCTCCATGATTCCTAGGAGGTTTCTCTCCTCTGGGCACACTGACCCAAAGCCTAGGCAACCTCCCAAATGAGAATAAACACGTGACTTTGTCCCTTAAAGTGAGCAGGCCACTGACCCAGGTTCTCTAGCATGTTGTACCCACCCCTCCAAGGGGGAGAAGGTCCTGCAGAATGTGGGGGGCTCTCAAAGCTAATCCCACTTAGATTGACCATCACTTCTCATTTGGAACTGGGGTTGTCACTGAGCCAGTGCAATACTGTGAGGGTTAGCTAACGGGTGAAAAACTGAGGAAAGCAGGGCTGGCTCACTCTTCTTGACCAATGAATCCTCCATCTCTCCCCAGTTCCTGCCTATGCCCCCAGATTCACCATGCCACCTTCTTCTGCTGGGTCACAGCCCTGGTTCCTCCCACCTCCCAGCCCCCTCTAAGATTCCCTCATCTTTGCCTCCCAAATCTTCTCTCCATGTGAGGGATTGGGAGGATCAGAGCTGCCCTGCCCAGGCAGAGGCCAAAGAAAGAGAAGGGCCAAGCTGAGGGTGGAGGTTGAGGAGAAGCAGGCAGGAGTTCAGAGAGGGAACAGGCTGAGAATGAAGAGAAGACAGGACAGAAAGAGAGAGAAAGAGAGCACACCAGTGGCAGGCTACGCAAACCAATTCCTCTCCCATCTGCTTCCCCAGGACTAGGGAAGGCTGGGGTTTTCCTGCTGGGACATAGATCTGGGGCTGTGCCAAGGGCACAGAAGGTGGGGGAAGCTGCAAAATAAGACTAATTCAGGGGCTTTTAAAATATGGCCACCTTCGCCCAAGAACTTAATGATTCAAAGGATATTTTCCCAAGGTATGGACACATTCATCATTAGCAAGGGCCTGCCCTTGACTCGGGAATCTAGCAACAATCTTGGATTTCCTTTTGAAACCTGGGCCCGCTGTCCTGGCCAGTCCCTTTGGAGTGGTGTGTGGCTCCCTCTCCTGGTCCCTTGTGGCCCAGGTCCCATTTTGGGGGCCGGCAGGATGAGGGAGGGGTGACACCAGAAGAAAGGAACATCCCCAGGGATGAAGAGTTTGGGGCTCCAAAACCGTGACCCAGAGCCCCTGTGCTTCTTACCACCAAGTGTCCTACCCAGTTCAAGGCTCCCCTTCGCGTGGATCCCACCCCCGATCCCACCCACTTACAGAGAGATGAGGGGCAAAAAAGAAGACGAGGAAGACAGAAAGAAATTCTTCACTTGAGAGCAGGTGAGGGCATTCACCAACCCAGCTCCTGTTCTCTCTGTTTCTGCGCCAGGACCTACTGGGCAGGGGTCACTAGAAGCAGCGGGGAAGTGCATGGAGGTGAGGGCAGACAGGTGCCGGTAGGCATGGGCCCCACGGTGCCATTGGGCTTGAGTGTGGGCAAGGGTGCTCTTCAGCCAGGCCAAGTGGGAAGAGGAGCCCCTCGTGTGGGAGGAGGTGAGTGGGAGCAGTGGGGGCAGGAGACGGCCCCGTGAGAGCCCCGTGAAGGGATGGGGGCATGAGCACGTGAGGCCTGGCATCGGGCCGCCATCTTTACCTTTGCGCTACACTTTCTGATGGTGGCTGTGAGCTCACTGACTACCATGTCCACACACTTGAGAGTGGGCTCCTTCAACTTCTGCACCTGCTTTTTCACTATGGCTTCAAAAGCAAGATCAGGTGTGAAGAGACCCGTCCTGCACCCGGGGAGGAGCCCAGCCAGCAGGCCCAGGAGGAAGAAAAAGAGGAGAGACAGAACCAAGCAGGGAGGCCGGGAGGTTAGGGGAGAGGGAGAGCCACAGAGGATGAGAGAGAGACACAGACACAGAGAGGGGGGAGAGAGAGAGAGAGACACAAGGCAAAGGTAAGAAATGAGACTCATCCTTCCCACCCCACCCCCCAGGTGCGGCCAAGTACCAGGGGGCTTTGTGGGCACTGCGCTGGGCAGCAGGGTAGGCCACTGGGCTGAAGGAGCGAGACCCCTTCGGGAGTGCACCCACCTGTCCTGGGCAGCCACTGGCACCATGCCACCCACACCACTGGCACAGTAAGACCAGATAGGGCCTCCATGGAGCTGGGGCCACACCTGCGAAACTCTTCACCTCCTTCATCTCATTTTTCCTATTTAAACACCAGCCTGTTCTCTGCTGCCCCCTGGGTCTGCCTGGGCTCCAGCTGGCTCTGCCCAGGGTTCACACCTAGCTCCAACCGGTCTTACCCTCGTCTCCCAAGTCCTTTTCTCCTGTCTCCTGCTCCCTATTCTTCCCACGGGACCATCCCAACCTCCCTGCAGGTCTTGGGATCCTCAGCTGAGAAAAAAATTGGGAAGAGATGGAGGAGGAAAAACAGAGAAAGGTGGGGAAGGAGAGAGGATAGGAATGGAAAGGAAAGAGAGAAGCAAAGGACCACAAGGCAGGAGGGTCTGAATGCTGTTTAGAGGTGAGAAGGAAGAACAATGGGGGTTTGGAGGTACTTGGCAGTCCACAGATTTCTGCCCCTTCTTTTGGAAGCTTATCCTAAAACCTCCAGCCTGTCAGATCTGTGTATGCACACTAGAATTGTTTCTCTATAGAAAAGCTCACAAATATGAAATTTAGGCCCCCTCCAGAGTCTAGTGCCCTGTTGTCCCCTTCTCCGCTTCAAAGATGCCCCCATCTCCTGGGCACTTAGAGAGGATTCAGCTGCCAAATGCTAGTGCCCATTGACAGCCCAAGGATCTCTTCCCCAAGTTTAGGGGAATGACTGAAGAACAAAGGAAAGGCTCTGGTGTGCAGGTATCTTGGAAGCCCAACTGCTAGCTTCATTCCATTAGAGGTCGCTACCAGAAAACCTGCCCATTCCCTGACAAAGAACTTAACCCTCCCCCATGCCCTTCAGTTTCACAAAGAATTCCTGAACACAAAAAGCAGAGAACCTCTCAGAAAGCACTGTCCCTTCTCTTCTGTGAGTGGATCCTGGGTCTGGCCCTATCCCTGTCTGGTGCCCAGTTGAGTTCTGGTTGGATAGTCCATGGCTGTCTGTCTGTGCTCCCCAACCAACCCTGCTGTCCCACCCACACACATACCCCAGAGGGGTCTGAACATGCTACCGAAAAGGGTGAGGGTGGTGTGGGAGTGAAGGTGGGCATCTGACTGCAGTGCAGGATGAAGGGGGATACAGGCGGGTAAGAGGGAGGCTGGCACCATGCTGCGGCCTGGTTACCTTCTTGGTGCACTGTCTAACGGTATTGATTAACTCCGAAATGACCATGTCCACACATTTCAGACAGGGCTCTCGGATCTTCTTCACCTGCTTTTTCACGATGGTTTCAAAAGCCATATCGGGGGTGAACAGCCCCGTTCTAAAAGCCCAGGGGCAGATAGGGTAGGGAGAAGGGGACAGCATTACAAACAGGGTCCCACTAGAGGGGAAAGGGGCTGATTTCCCCCCACTGAATACTTTCCCTCAGCAGAACCCTTCCACCCTCTTGACCAATGAGGGAACTTCTAAGGTCCCTTCCAGCTCTGACATTCTCTGTCCCAATGTCCCTTCTGGTTCCTTTCAGCTCTGTCTTTCTCTGCCTTAGATCTTTTTCAATTATGACATTTTCTGTCCTAAAATTTTTTCCAGCTCTGACATTCTCTGTCCCAAGATCCCTTCTAGCTCCTTCTAGCTCTTTCTCTGCCTTAGATCTTTTTCAATTATGACATTTTCTGTCCTAAAATTTTTTCCAGCTCTGACATTCTCTGTCCCAAGATCCCTTCTAGCTCCTTCTAGCTCTGTAATTCTCTTCCCCAAGATCCCTTCCAGCTCTGACATTCTCTTCCTCATGGTCCCTTCTGGCTCCTTCCAGCTCTGTCATTCTCTTCCCCAAGTTCCCTTCCAGCTCTGTCATTCTCTTCCTCATGGTCCCTTCTAGATCCTTCCAGCTCTGTCATTCTCTTCCCCAAGATTCCTTCCAGCTTTGACATTCTCTTCCTCATGGTCCCTTCTAGCTCCTTCCAGGTCTGTCTCTCTTCCCCAAGATCCTTCCCTGATCTGACATTCTCTTCCCCAAGATCCCTTCCAGCTCTGACATTCTCTTCCTCATGGTCCCTTCTAGATCCTTCCAGCTCTGTCATTCTCTTCCCCAAGATCCCTTCCAGCTCTGACATTCTCTTCCTCATGGTCCCTTCTAGCTCCTTCCAACTCTGACATTCTCTTCCTCATGGTCCCTTCTAGTTCCTTCCAGCTCTGTCATTCTTTTCCCCAAGGTCTCTTCCAGCTCTGACATTCTCTGTATCAAGGTCCCTTCCTGCTCTAACATTCTCTTCCCCAAGATCCCTTCCAGCTCTGACATTCTCTTCCTCATGGTCCCTTCTAGCTCCTTCCAGCTCTGTCATTCTCTTCCCCAAGATCCCTTCCAGCTCTGACAGTCTCTTCCTCATGGTCCCTTCTAGCTCCTTCCAGCTCTGACATTCTCTTCCCCAAGATCCCTTTCTGATCTGACATTCTTTTCCCCAAGATCCCTTCCAGTTCTGACATTCTCTTCCTCATGGTCCCTTCTAGCTCCTTCCAGCTCTGATATTATTCTCTTCCCCAAGATTCCTTCCAGCTCTGACATTCTCTTCCTCATGGTCTCTTCTAGCTCCTTCCAGCTCTGACATTCTCTTCCCCAAGATCCCTTTCTGATCTGACATTCTTTTCCCCAAGATCCCTTCCAGTTCTGACATTCTCTTCCTCATGGTCCCTTCTAGCTCCTTCCAGCTCTGATATTATTCTCTTCCCCAAGATCCCTTCCAGCTCTGACATTCTCTTCCTCATGGTCCCTTCTAGCTCCTTCCAGCTCTGATATTATTCTCTTCCCCAAGATCCCTTCCAGCTCTGACATTCTCTTCCTCATGGTCCCTTCTAGCTCCTTCCAGCTCTGTCATTCTCTTCCCCAAGGTCTCTTCCAGCTCTGTCATTCTCTTCCTCATGATCCCTTCTAGCTCCTTCCAGCTCTGACATTCTCTTCCCCAAGATCCCTTTCTGATCTGACATTCTTTTCCCCAAGATCCCTTCCAGTTCTGACATTCTCTTCCTCATGGTCCCTTCTAGCTCCTTCCAGCTCTGATATTATTCTCTTCCCCAAGATCCCTTCCAGCTCTGACATTCTCTTCCTCATGGTCCCTTCTAGCTCCTTCCAGCTCTGATATTATTCTCTTCCCCAAGATCCCTTCCAGCTCTGACATTCTCTTCCTCATGGTCCCTTCTAGATCCTTCCAGATCTGTCATTCTCTTCCTCATGGTCCCTTCTAGCTCCTTCCAGCTCTGACATTCTCTTCCTCATGGTCCCTTCTAGCTCCTTCCAGCTCTGTCATTCTCTTTCCCAAGATCCCTTCCAGCTCTGACATTCTCTTCCTCATGGTCCCTTCTAGATCCTTCCAGCTCTGTCATTCTCTTCCCCAAGATCCCTTCCAGCTCTGACATTCTCTTCCTCATGGTCCCTTCTAGCTCCTTCCAGCTCTGATATTATTCTCTTCCCCAAGATCCCTTCCAGCTCTGACAGTCTCTTCCTCATGGTCCCTTCTAGCTCCTTCCAGCTCTGTCATTGTCTGTCCCAAGGTTCCTTGCAACTGACATTCTCTGTCCTAAGGTTTCAGTTCTGACATCCTAACTTTTGTGACTGCTATTTCCTCAGATTTTATATTTAGATCATGTAAATAATCATTTGTCCCCATTGACTAGCCTAACTTGACCTAAGAGAAGTTTGGTACTTTAGGAGAGGCAAGATTGAGGAGAAAAACTGGGAGTTTTGAAAAGATTAAAACAAACTGCCAAAAACAGAGCTGAGTTCCGGCTTTGCTACTAATTTGCTGGTCAATAGTGAGAAGAAATTACTGTGGAAAATGGTGCTGGACTTGCGAGTCAAAAGACTTGATTTTGAATTTTGTCTCACTCTAAATAAAGTCACCTGACTCTTCAAAGCTTCGGTTTCGTTATCTTAGAAAATATGGGAGTCTGCCTTAGAGGGTTGTTATAAAGAAAGTGCAGGGCAAACACTGAATTGTATGTAAATGACGGTTATCTTACATCCTCTCTTGGGACCTCTTTTCCTCAACTGTCAAATGAGGTTTGGGTTTTATGAAGGGATTTCCTTCATAAGACAGGAGACAGAGTAGATGTTGGTTCCTAAAGAAATATTACCCTTAAGGAAAACAGGAATGCACCCCTTTCTCAGATTCCCCCACAGAGGAAAGGTTATAGTAGAGAATGCTGAACAACAGATTGTGGGGTGGGGTTGCAGCATGTAAACAATGTCAAGTCCTGATCTGTACCCTTTGCTGATTTGAGGTGTGAATGCTCACACTGAAAATTTAACAATCAGCTCTTGGGAGCAGGTACCCAGCATATCTCAGGGCTAGAGGCCGAAGAGGGGGAAACGATGAGTCCTGGCTCTGGAAGCAGAAATGAGTAGACTAAAGGCCATAACTTCAGTCCTCTGGGGATACCCAGCGTTTTCCCCAGGGGAGGAAATAAGGGAGAGCAGCAGCAATGATGACTTCTCTACCTTCCTCTGCTCCCTACTGACCTCAGAATGACATAGGGGATCCCAGAAGCTCCACTCAGTGACTGGGGCATTCTAAAACCTTGCTTTGAGGCCTGAGCTTGGGTTCTGATCCCATACTATCAGGTGCCTGGGGCCTGGGGGGGGGGGGGAGAGAAACAAACAGTGAACCTTTCTTTTGGGCAGATGTTTGATTTGGCCCAACTACAGTCTGGGTGAAATTCCTTCAAAGAACTACCCCAGTGGCCTAGGGAAGCCAGCACTACTTACAAAGAAATAAGAGGAAGGGCTAAAGACAACCTGAGCTTCTAGAAACCACCCAGTAGCCCCACATCTGGGGGGGGGGCCTGCCCAGCCCATCTGGCTACCCATGAGCAGCCCCCCATTGAGGTTGTACAACCCACTCTCCCAGCTCCATAGGCCCTTTCCTTTCTCTTGCCAGTTGAGAGGAAGGTGTTAGGGAGGGGATAGGATGGGGCAGGGAGGGAAGAAGAAAAGTTAAGGGTGAGGGGCGAAAGATGAATTTATATTCTTCCACCCTTGACATCTCCTATCTCATTTCCTGCAGGTTGGGTCTGGAGAGAACTGGGAAAGAAGGAGCAAAATATGGTAGGAATACACTGGCCTGCGGGGTCTGATCCTGATTCTGTTACTGTCTGGCCACGTGAACTTGAGTCATTCACTTTCTATTCTGGGCCTCAGTTTCCCCATCTATAAAATGAAGTACTTATCCTAGAGGGTCTATAAGTCACTTCTGGTTAGATGTTCTATACTCTAAAGGCCACTAAACAATATAGAAGGTTCTAGGAGCTGAATCTATTAAGCCAGGGCTCTTGGTGTGACTAAGTCCCCAAGGCAAGAACTAAATTACTGAAGCTGAAAGGGATCCTAACTCCCATTCTACCAGGAAAAAAAAGGGATGTCTGTTGGTGGTATCGTTTCCTTCACAATTCCTAACTGCCCAAAGTGGACTCACCAGGCCCAAAATGTTCCAGGGTGCCTGGAACCTCCCCCAGCATCCTCCCAGAAGCCAAAGGAAGCAATATCCTTTAGGTTCCCGAATCCCCTAAGTGCCCACCCATGTCCCCCTACGTGCCTGATGCCATGAATGTTCTTGATGGCGTAGCTGATCTCCCGCCTCAGCTCCTTTTCATCAAACTCCATCTGTACAAAGGGGAGGAATGAATGGAGAGCCTGTCAGAGGGCTTTTCAGACCCACCTCCCCATATCAGATTGGAAAAATAAAGGGTGGTTCCTTTGCTTGGCCATGGAACATAGTCAAACCACCAGGATGACTACCCCATTGGCAACCTGGGCATCCAGGCCCCTAGGACTGAAATTCCAGGCACAGAGAATTAAAGATTCAGAGACTTAGAGTTAGAAGGGCCTTAGAGGCCATCTAGTTCAATCCATTGCTTTTAATAATAAATAAATATTTTTAATTTTTAAATTCTTTAATAAGAAGAAAACAAAAGTGGCCCCAAATCACCCAGAGAGTAATTAGTAGAAGCAGGACGAGAGTCCCAGGCTCTCTGACTCCAGCTATACCCAATGCTGCCCTGGTGGCAGGACTGCACTCTTTTCTCTCTCTCCATTTAGCAAAGTTCCGTTGGTCCCTTTGGGACAGCTAAATGGCACAGTGGATAAAGTGCCAGGCCTGGGGTCAAGGAAGACTCCTCTTCCTAAGTTCAAATATAGCCTCTGACACTTACTAGCTGTGTGACCCTGAGTAAGTCACTTAACCCTATTTGCCTCAATTTCCTTAGCTATAAAATGATTTGGAGAAGGAAATGGCAAACCATTCCAGTATATTTTCCAAGAAAACCCCAAATAGGGTCACAAAGAGTCAGTTGGATACAGCTAAAATGTATGAACAACAACAGCTGCTCCCTTAAGACCCAGCTGAAGACCCTCCTCTTCTGTGACGTATTCCTTGATTATCACAGCCTGTCATATTCTCTTATTCCTTTGAATTCCTAATTCCACCCATTTGGAACTCATTACATGCTGCCCTATGGGTTCACTTACTATTTTATGTGGGTGTGAAATTTTTTCCTCTTAATTACACTAATAAAAACGCTCTTTTGTTTAAGCGGAGCGCCTAACCCAATACTTTGCTGAGAGTGGGAATTGAGCGCTAGAGAGCTGGTGTGCTTTAATGGAAAAAGCACTGGATTGAAAGTTAGGAGACGGAGGCTTACGTCCTAGATCTGCCATCTGTGAGATCTTTGGCATATCTCTTTCTGCCTCTAGACCTACTCTTTTCCTGGGGAAATTCAAGGAGTTAGATTAGATGACTTCCCAAGTCTCTTCCAGTTGTTGTTGTTTTTAATCCTTACCTTCTGTCTTAGAATCATTTATTTATTTGTTTTTATTGTCACACAAAACATACTTCCATATTGGACATTGTTGTACGAGCTGCTCATACAAAACCCAAATAAAACCAAAGCTACACAGCTCTTTCTCAGGAGGTGGACAGCATTCCCCATCATAAGACCTTCAGGATTGTCCCAGATCATTGCACTGAGCATCATTGTTAAGGCAGAAGAGTGACAAGGGCAGGCAATTGGGGTTAAGTGACTTACCCAGGGCCACACAGTTAGGAAGTGTCTGAGACCAGATTTGAACCCAGGAACTCCTGTCTTCTGGCCTGGTGCTCTACTCACTGTGCCACCTCCCTGCTCCTTCTCTTCCAGGTCTAACATTCTACGAGCTGTTTTCTAAGACTGAAATCCCAGGCCAGGTGAAGCTGAATCAAGGTCAAAGATGGAAGGGGGTGAACTTACTTTGACCAGCTCAAAGGGGAAACGCTCATGGAAGATGCGATTGATTCGGGCCCCTCCAGACAGTTCATAGGTGTCAATCTGGTCTCCTGAACCTTCAATTCGTTTCTCAAAGTCTACAGCAAACTGCTGGACCATCCTGGAAGGGAAAAATGGGAAAAGAATGAAAGGGGCAACATAGAGGGCCACGGCAAAACCCTGATGCTGGGTGAGCGCCAGAGCAGCCAACCACAGTGAAGGAGGACGGAAGGATGGGGCTGCAGATGAGGCTGGGCGTCCAGTAAACCAGGAAGAGGAGACTGGGCCTGCGGGGCGGGGGCCAGGCTCAGAGGTGGGCGAGAGGAGAAGCTAGGGGAGGCAGAGGGGCTACTCACTGCAAGAGAGCCTTGGTCTTGCGGGAGGGGTCATCAGGACGGAAGTTCTTGTACTCTTCCACCTCCTTCTCAATAGACAGCAGCTGACTCTGCAGCTTGTTCCGAAGTCCAGGCAGAGTGTCCCGGATATGGTTAGTCAGTTGCTATTCAGAGAGAAGAGGGAGAAAGGGTTGGAGCCAGCAAGTCCATAAGCATTTATTAAGCTCTTACTAGGTTCCAGGAACCATGCTAAGAACTAGGGATTCAAAGAAAATAGAACCCCCATCCTAAAGGAGCTCATATCTTAATAGAGGAATAAATAACTAGATACACATAAGATATATACAAAGTCAATGGAAAGGGGCAGCTAAGTGGCCACAGTGAATAGAATCAGGCCTGGAGATGGGGAGATCCTGAGTTCAAATCTGGCCTCAGACACTTCCTAGCTGTGTAAGTCACTTAACCTAATTGCCCGGCTCTTGCTACTCTTCTCTCTTAAAAATGATACTCAATGCAATGATCTGGGACAATCCTGAAAGATGTATACGTCACTTAATCTCATTTGCTTAGCCCTTGCCCTTCTGTCTTAGAGTTGTTACTAAGACAGAAAGTAAGAGCTTGTAAAAATCCAATCTAGGGAATGTTAACTTTAAATGATCACTCTATTGCAAATATTAATAATATGGAAATAGATTTTGAACAATGATATATGTAAAACCCAATGGAATTGTGTGTCAGCTATGGGAGTGGGGAGGGAAAGAACATGAATCATGGAATCATGGGAAAATTAGAATTTAATTAATTAAATACCTTTTTTATTTTAATTTTTTATCTCATCTTTTAAAATTATTAAATCCAATTTTTAAAAATTCAATATTGGAAGGAAGAGGGTAATACAGGGGTGGGAGTGGTAAGAAACTGAGAAAGCCTTGAAGGCAGCTAGGAAAGCTAAAAGGAGGAAAGGAGGAGGGAGAGCATTCCAGACTTGGAGAGCAGCCATATCCTTGCAAAGGCATAGAGTACCATAGGTGATGTATTGTCATGTGTGAAAAACAACTAAGTGAATCATAGAATAGGAGAAAGGAGGGAGAAGAATGGAAATTAGAGCAGGTAGGTGGCACAATGGACAGTGCACCGGACCTAGAGATGGGAGGACCTGGATTCAAATCTAGCCTCAGCTACTTCCTAACTATGTGACCCTAGCCAAGTCACCTATTAAGCCCAACTACCTAGCCCTCAGGTTACCTTCCCTAAGGAAGAAGCTGCTCTTCTTCCTTAGAACCAATATTTAGTGTAGATTCTACGACAAAAGGTAAGAGATTTTTTTTGTTTTTGTTTTTTATTTTTTAGAGAAGAATGGAAAGGTAGGAAGGAGGCAAGTTTTGGAAAGTATGTGTATCAAACAATTTGATTCTTTCCCACTGGAGTTTACTGAGTAGAGGGCTGGGATTGTCAAACTTGCCCATTAAGAAAATAGCTCGGGGGCAGCTGGGTAGCTCAGTGGATTGAGAACCAGCCCTAGAGATGGAAGGTCCTGGGTTCAAATCTGGCCTCAGACACTTCCCAGCTGTGTGACCCTGGGCAAGTCACTTGACCCCCATTGCCTAGCCCTTATCACTCTTCTGCCTTGGAGCCAATACACAGTATTGACTCCAAGATGGAAGGTAAGGGTTTAAAAAAAAAGAAAAAAGAAAGAAAATAGCTGAATGAAGGCTGGATTGGAGTGGGAGAGTGGGAGGTAATGAGACCACTCATAAAGTTACTGCAATGGTCCAAGTGAGAAGTGATGAAGAGAGAAGGGGGAGGGCATATTCAGGATATGTTGTGAAGGTAAAAATGATGAGACCTGACAACAGATGCGATACAAGTGAGGAGAAGTTGAAAATAAAAAATAAAAAAACTAGACATCCGAGAGGAGAGGGTCATCAAAGGAATCGAAGGCTGCAGAGAGGTCGAGAAGGCTGAGGATTGAGAAAAGGCCATTAGATTGGTCAGTTAAAAGTACTTTGATAGTGGAATTGTGCATCATATATGGGAGAGGGGAGGGGGAGAGGAGGGAAGAAACATGAGTCTTGTAACCATGGAAAATTATTCTGAATCATCTCATTAAATACAATTTTAAAAATAAAATAAAAATAAAAGTACTTTGATCACTGAAAAGAGCAGGTTCTATTACATGATGTAGTTGGAAGTCAGACTGCAGAGGGTTTAGAATTAGAGGAAGAAACATTTCACACCATATAACAAGATAAAATCAAAATGGATACTTAATCTAAAAATAAAGTGGCACCATAAACACATTAGGGGAACATGGAAACGTTTACCTTTTAGACTTATGGATAAGGAAAGAATTTAGGACCAAATAAGACATAGAGAACATTATGAAAAAAAACGGATAATTTTGATTTACATTAAATTAAAAAGGTTTTGTACAAACAAAACCAACAGAACTGAGATTAGAAGGGAAACAACAAATGGGGGGAAATTTTTATAGCAAGTGTCTCTGACAAAGGGGTCATTCTCAAATAAATAATGACACAAAGCATCACTAATAACATACAATGATCAAAAACAATTTTGAGGGATTTATGACAAAGAAAGCTATCCACCTCCAGAGGAAGAACTGTTGGAGTAGGAATGCAGATGGTTTATCACTTGCTTGTATGGGTATGTGACTTAGGGTTTTGATTTTACAAGATAACTCACAAAAATGAATAATATGGAAATGTTTTTTGTGTGATAATACATGCATAATCCAGATTGAATTGCCTGTCAGTTCTGAAGAGGGGAGGGAGACAGTTTGGATTACATAACTCCAGAAAATTGATGTGGAAATTTGTTATTAAAATTTTTTTAAGGTAAAATAAAAAATAATACAAAGCACCACCCAACTGATAAAAGGTCAACAGGCAGTTCTCAGATGAAGAAATTAAAACTATAGTCCTATGAAAATGCTCCAAACCACTATTGATTAGAGAAATACAAATGAAAATAACTCTTGAGGTTCCATCTCACATCTATCAGATTAGGTAATGTGACCAAAAAGGAAAATAATAAATGTTCGGGGGAATATGGGAAAATTGGGACATGAACACACTATTGGTGGAAATTCCAACCATTCTGGAGAGCAATATGGAACCATGCTCAAAGGGCCATAAAACTCTGCATACCCTTTGACCTAGTAATACCACTACTGGGTCTGTATCCAAAAGAGATCAGAGAGACGGGGGAAGGACCTAACTGTACCAAAATATTTATAGCAGATCTTTTTTGTGGTGGCAAAGAATTAGAAATGGATTTTTTTGCAAATTTCACAAATTGCAAACCTTTCCGTCCTTTATCACAGGGGGTGACCATCAATTGGAGAATGGCTGAACAAGTTGTTGTATATGATTGTGATGGAATACTGTTTCGCCATAAGAAATGATTAAAAAAACTTGGAAAGACTAATGTGAACTATTGAATGATGATCAACTGTGAAGGACTGAAGTATTGTCAGCAAAACAAGGTTCCAAGATAATCCCAAGAGACTCATGATAAAAAAATGCTCTCCACAGCCAAAGAAGGAATTGTGGATGGCAGATCGAAGCATACCATCTTCCACTTTATTAGCATTTTTGTAGGCAGCAAGAAAGGACTCAATAGATAGGGAGAGATGAGATTAGAGAAAGAGTGGAGATGACAGTGGGTTAGAGCCTCCTCATTCTTGGTGTGGAGTTCTTAACATCCAGGAGAATGGAGTCAAGAGATCAATTCAAGTTTATACCATTTCCCAGAGCCTTTCCTCTTAGGGCTTCCCAGCGTGACTGTGTTACAGCCCGCCTTCATGAGATCCAAGAGGAAAGGAATCCCTTGTAAATCTTGGGAAATTGGGCAGCCCCGGAGGTCACCCTGTCATCCTCAATTACAAAATTATCTCAAACCTACTCAGGATGGAAGATAGACTTCTGGGCAAGCAGTGTTCTTAGCTTGGCTCAACAAAGCTCTCCCAGTGCCTGTTTTCAATCCCCGTCAGGGAACAATGATCTATGATATTCCCATGTGAAAAGATAGTGAAATGGACAAGACCTGGCCATGGTTTTCCCTGTGGTTTTCTCATTTGGGTTTTTTCCAATAACTCCTATGTACACCCTGGCCTCCAGTTCTTGAGAGTGATGAGAGGGAAGGTAGGAAGAAGAGTGAAACAGAGAATCTTCATTCTGAAAAGGAGGAAGGGGGAAAGTATGCAGGAGCACTAAATCCTAGGGAAAAGGAGAGAAATCTGACTTCTGGTTAAGAGGACTGCTTGATCAGAGGCAAAGAGGCCAGCTTCCATACGCCTACTTCAGCAACAACATAAAAATACTACCAGAATGAATGACATTCAAGAAATCCACTAGTAAGCTATTATATTTACCCAAGTAATTGGATAAGTAATTCTATTTACTCAAGAACAGCACAAAAAGTCAGCCAGAGGCAATGGAATATAGGCCTCCCAGAAAAGTCATTGTCAGTAGAGATAACCAAGGCAGAAGCCTCCCAGCTTTACCAAAAATAATAATAAACTGGATACCTGTAGCCTGCAAGATTCTGTGGCCAATGCAACAAGAGTAGAAGCCTCCCACAAGAAAACCCTAGTGATAAATGGTCAAAGGATATGAACAGATAGTTTTTGGATGAAGAAATCAAAGCCATATAGAAGTACATGAAAAAATGCTCTAAATCATTATAGTAGTATAGTAGTAGTCTCTTGGTAACTGAGGATGACGATTGTCTTTGTGCGTTTTCATCTATGATAGATGAGTGTGCACAAAGACACTTGTGCATGAAGATTTAAGTGGAAAAGTCTTTGCACAGAGACAGTCCCACTCTCTTGGCGTTGGAAGCCTAGGTCCATTGGCACGAAAAGCCGTTACACCTGGAGACTTCCTCAGCTGCATTGGATGGCCGTGTTGTCCTTTGTGCTCCAACACGCCCTAAGCACTCCACAGTGCTTGCTGCGTTGCCATCTCAGCCGTTGAACCTTCTTATTGGTTTCTTCTGCCTGTTCCTCTGAAGCAGTCTTCACATGCTGGGTGAGCAGAGCCCTGGTTCACCAGGGGTCTACGACCCGATGGCTACCCTCACAAGGTTTAGCTGGCCTGTCAAAGCCGTTGCCCGGGGTGTGGCCGCTGCCGCATGCTAGCAGCTACTGGGAGCCACAAGTGAGAGCTGGGTGTCCGGTGGGGGGTCAGAGGCTGGAGAGCTGCCCTAAGAGGACACGACAAGCCCTCCATACCAGAGATACTACCCCTCCCTGAACACCCCATACACCGCCTATCATACCATAGAAATGATTATCATTACTGATTAGGGAAAATCATTACTGATTAGGGAAATGCAAATCCAAACAACTATGAGATAACATCTCACCCCTATCAGATTGGCTAAAATGATAAATGTTGGAGGGAATGCAGAAAAATTGGGATACTCATACACTGTTGGTAGAACTGTGAACTGAGGGAACCATTTTGGAGAGCAATCTGGAATTATGCCCAGAGAATTATAGAACTGTATATTCTCTTAGACTTAGAAATATTGGATCTGTTTCCCAAGGAGATCAGGGAAAAAGGAAAAGAATCTATATGTTCTATAATATTTATAGCATCTTTTTTTTTATGATGATAAAGAACTGGAAATCAAGAGGAAGTCCTTTAACTGTGAAATGGCTGAACCAACTGTGGCATGTGATTACAATTGAACACTATTGCACCATAAGAAATAGTAAGCAGGTCAATTTTTTTTTTAATGTGGAAAAGCCTACATGAAATTATGAAAAGTGAAACAAGTCAAACCAAGAGAACATTATATACAGCCACAGAATTAACATTTGTAGAATAACTTGTGAATGTCTACCTCCAGAGAAAGAACCAATAAATAGAAGCACAAATGAGGTAGTTTATACATTTTTTTTTGTTTTGTCAAATGTTATCTTCTAGTAGGGGAGAAAGGAAAGAGATACCTGGGAATTTTGATGAACCAACCAACAAATAAATAAAATTTTTAAAAAGAAAGAAAGAAAATCTCAAGATGACCCAAAAATTGCCCAAAGGGCACTAAAAGACTGTCTGCCTTTTGACTCAGCCATAGCACTGCTGGGTTTGTACCCCAAAGAGATAGTGGGAAAAAAGACTTGTACAAAAATATTGATAGCTGCACTCTTTGTTGTGGCAAAAATTTGGAAAATGAGGGGATGCCCTTCAATTGGGGAATGGCTGAACAAATTGTGGTATCTGTTGGTGATGGAATACTATTGTGCTCAAAGGAATAATGAAGTGGAGGAATTCCATGGAGACTGGAACAACCTCCAGGAAGTGATGATGAGTGAGAGGAGCAAAACCAAGAGAACATTGTACACAGAGACTGATACACTGTGGTACAATTGAACGTAATGGACTTCTCTACTAGCAGCAATGCAATGATCTAGAACAATTCTGAGGGACTTATGAGAAAGAACACTATCCACATTCAGAGGAAGAACTGTGGGAGTAGAAACACAGAAGAAAGACCTATGGAAATAGGTCTTGATCAATGATAAAGAAAAAAGATGACCCAAAAATGAGTTGAACCTTGGAGATGTCTGGAAGTAGCATCAACTAGTCACAGGCACAACAGAGCCCAAATAAGTCCCTCATAGGCCCAGAGGGTCTATCCTGAGATGCTTCTTGTCGTTAGAAGTTTCAAACATGGGGCAGCTGGGTAGCTCAGTGGATTGAGAGCCAGGCCTAGAGTAGGGAGGTCCTAGGTTCAAATCTGGCCTCAGACACTTCCCAGCGGGGTGACCCTGGGCAAGTCACTTGACCCCCATTGCCTAGCCCTTACCACTCTTCTGCCTTAGGGCCAATACACAGTATTAATTCCAAGATGGAAGGTAAAGGTTTTTGGTTTTTTTTTTAAAGAAGTTTCAAACATATCTAGCTCTTCATGGTCCAATTTGGGGTTTTCTTGGAAAAGATACTGGAGTGGTTTGCCATGTCCTTCTCCAGCTCATTTTACAGATGAGGAAACTGAGGCAAACAGGGTCAAGTCGACTTGCCCAGGGTAACACAGCTAGTAAGTATTTGAGACTATATTTAATGAGTCTTCCTGACTTCAAATCTGGCACTCTATCCACTGTATCACCTCACTCCCCCTGAGATACTATAGAGCAGGAATCCTTTACTGGGATTTTTGAACTTTAACAAAAGAGATTTTGGTAAATATATTTCAAAGTAATTGTTTTCCTTTGTAATCCTATATATTTTAATTTTTTTTTTTGCATTTAAGACTATTATTCTGAAAAGGGATCCACAGGCTTTGTTAGATTGCCAAAGAGGGTATGGCACCAAAAAAAAAGGTTTAAATCTCTACCATAGACAGTCCTGGAAGCCCAGTGCTTTGAACTCAAAGATATAGTAAAAGCTAAAACCTACCCTGGGAGATACTCCGAGTGATAAGTCAGTCAGCACTAAAACCCAGAGGATCCAGGGAAAGACTAGGCACAGCAAAACCACCTTACCCAAAAACATAGCAGAAGGCAGAACCTGGCCCTGACACAAAGTCCCAGTTCAGAAACCAAGTCTAGAGAGATGAGTAAGCAAAAGAAAACAGAGACCACTATGAACAGTTACTACAGATACAGAGATAATCGAAGATCCTGAAATGGAGTCTCAAAGGGAAAAAAAGGATTTTCTACAAGAACTACATAAATATCTAGAAGAAATGAAGCAAGGAATTTTTAAAAATGAAATAAAAGCTTTGGAAGAAAGAAGTAGAAGAAGAATTAATATCTTGGGAAAGAAAGTGATCAGTTTTACCCAAGTAAGAGAGTCCCTGAAATATTACAAACAGAAATTAATGTCTCTATGGACCACAAGAAATATTAGAACAGAATAAAAAAAAACCTAGAAAATAGAAGAAAACATAAGATATCTGCTGTGTTATATATACATATATGCACATATAATGCAAGAAATAATGCATTATATAAATGAAAACTACCCCAATCTATTAGAACCAGAAGGTAAAATGAAAATAGAAAGAATGCACTAATTACTTTGTGAAAGAAATCCTAAAAAGAAAAGTCTCAGGAATGTCATGACAAATCCAAAGCTTCCAACATATGAGGGAAAAAACAAGTACTTGGAAAGAATTCAAGTACCAAGGAACCATAGTCAGGATCACAAAGGCAGAAACTTCTATTTTAAGTGAGAGATTTTGGAATACAATATTCCAAAAAGCAAAAGATGAAGGCTTGCAACCATGACTAACTTACTCAGTCAAACAGAGTATAATCCTATAGGAAGAAAATGAATATTAACAGAATGAAGGACTTTGAAACATTCCCAATGAAAAGACCAGAGTTGAATAGGAACTTTGAAATACAAACATAAGATTGCAGAGAAACTTGGAAAGGTATCTTGATGTAAGCAATTGGAAGGGGTTTTATAATGATGAGGAGTTAATATTCTAATAGAAGGAGAAGAAACAAGTGCTCTTACAGAACCTTAGTGTCTTCAAAGGACAAGGGAGTTATAAAGATAAATGGGGTTTCTGGTCAAGATGGCAGCTTAGAAGCACAAAAGTTCAGCCCTCTGAAAACCCTTCCTTACCGATCACAAACTGAATGCTCCTAGGGGACTGAAATTCAAACTTAATAACAGGACAGAGGCAGGGAAACCCTCCTTCTGGACTCAAATCAAAAGGTACACCCCCCCAAAAGCCAGAATCCTAGAACACTAGAGTCTAAGGGGAAGGCAGAATGAAGGTCCCAGGACCCCTCCCTCCCAACCCAGAGAGCTGAGCCCGCAGCAGCAGCAGCGGGAACCTCAGGGCTGGCAAAGGTGCTGTTCTGCTGCACCTTGAAAACAACCTGGGCCAGGCTCAGGGCGTCCAACACTGAAGGCAGGGAAGTAGCCAGAGAAAGATGGAGGGAGCCTGTAGCCCTGTGACTGGGTCCTTCCATCAGAGTCTCATCGGAGGTTTTTGCCTCAGGGCACATCCAGACCAACCCAGTTGAACCTAATCCCATCAGGAGCCCTCAGAGCTCAGGGAGGCCACGACCCCTCCCCCCCTTGAGTGCAGGGCCTCCCGAAAGGACAGGAACCTCAGGGCAGGCAAAGGCATTGAGGTACCTTGCAGACAGTGCTGTGCCAGGCTTAGAGCATGGAAGTAAGGCAGCGGAGAAGCAACTGGAGAGAACTGAGAGCAGTAACACCCGAAACACAGGCAGGCAGGGGAGGGCAGACCCTGGGCCTCCCCAGGAAGACAGCGCAGCTGCGGAGAATGGAGAACGGACAATTTGCCTGGGGCTAAAGCCTCGGATAATCAGAAGCATACACTGAGAGCCAGTCCTCCTCACTCATATTTCTGACTGGAAAGGGGGGGGGGGAACCATAGAGATGGCAAACAGTGCAGAGGTGCAACAGCCCCCAAACACCAAGAAAAGCAAGAAGAAGGGGGTGACTTTGGACACATTTTATGGAGCAAAAATGCAAAATACAGAGGAGATAGAATAGGAAACACAAACAAATGCTCCAAAACCTTCCATAAGAAATGGGAATTCTCCACAAGCTCTTGAAGAATTTTAATCGGAAATTATCAAAAAGATGGAAGCCTTCTGGCAGAAAAAATGGGAAACAATGCAAAAGGAACTCAGCAATCTGATGGACCAAAATATGCAAATGCAGAAACAGCTCGAAGCCTCAAAAAACAGGTCAGACCAAACTGAAAAGGAAAACCAGTCTTTAAAGGTCAGAATCAGGCAACTGGAAGACAATTATCTTGCAAAAGAGCAAGAATTAATAAAGCAAAGTCAAAAGACTAAAGAATTAGAAGATAACATCGACTATTTGACAAAAACTGCTGGGAAAACTGGAAAACAGTGTGGGAGAAATTAGATCTGGATCAACACCTCACACCCTACACCAAGATAAACTCAGAATAGGTGAATGACCTGAATATAAAGAAGGAAACTTTAAGTAAATTAGGTGAACACAGAATAATATACATGTCAGTCCTTTGGGAAGAAAAAGACTTTAAAACCAAACAAAATGTAAAATAAATAATTTTGATTACATCAAATTAAAAAGGTATTGTACAAACTAAACTAATGCATCCAAAATTAGAAGGGAAGCAACAAATTGGGAAACAATCTTCATAACAAAAACCTCTGACAAAGGTCTAATTACTCAAATTTATAAAGAGCTAAAGCAATTGTACAAAAAATCAAGCCATTCTTCATTGATAAATGGGCAAGGGACATGAACAGGCAGTTTTCAGCCAAAGAAATCAAAACTATGAATAAGCACATGAAAAAGTGTTCTAAATCTCTTATAATCAGAGAGATGCAAATCAAAACAACCCTGAGGTATCACCTCACACCCAGCAGACTGGCTAACATGACAGTGAAGGAAAGTAATGAATGTTGGAGGGGATGTGGCAAAGTGGGGACACTAATTCATTGCTGGTGGAGTTGTGGATTGATCCAACCATTCTGGAGGGCAATTTGGAACTATGCCCAAAGGTCGATAAAAGACTGTCTGCCCTTTGATCCAGCCATAGCACTGCTGGGTTTGTACCCCAGAGAGATAATGGGGAAAAAGATTTGTACAAGAATATTCATAGCTGTGCTCTATGTGGTGGCAAAAAATTGGAAAATGAGGGGATGCCCTTCAATTGGAGAATGGCTGAAGAAATTGTGATACCTGTTGGTGATGGAATACTATTGTGCTAAAAGGAATAATAAAGTGGAGGAATTCCATGGAGACTGGAACAACCTCCAGGAAGTGATGCAGAGCAAAAGGAGCAGAACCAGGAGAACATTGTACAGAGACTGATACACTGTGGTACAATAGAATATAATGGACTTCTCCATTAGTGTCAATGCAATGTCCCTGAACAATCTGCAGGGATCATGGAGAAAAAACACTATCCACAAGCAGAGGACAAACTGTGGGAGTAAAAACATCAAGGAAAAGCAACTGCTTGACTACAGGGTTGAGGGGATATGATTGAGGAGAGACTCTAAATGAACACTCTAATGCAAATACCAACAACATGGAAATGGGTTCAAATCAAGGACACATGTGATACCCAGTGGAATCGCGCGTCAGCTGTGGGAGGGGTGGTGGGAGGTGGGGGAGGAAAAGAAAATAAAATGATCTTTTTTTTCCCAATGAATAATGTTTGAAAATGACCAAATAAAATAATGTTTAAAAGGAAAAAAAAAGATAAATGGAGGACCTGAGTGTGTATTGTTTCTTTTCTCATAGTTTTAGGAGGGAAGAGAACAGGAAAGGTAAAAGGAATACACTAAGATAGAAAGGGGATAAGCATAGTTGAAACTTACTATTTATCATAAATGGGGGATTTTAGAAGAAAATGGTACAAGAACTGAGGCAAAGTGAAGTAAGTAGAAGCAAAAGAATAGAGGATACAAAAAAAAACAAACAAACATCAATATTGTAAGGATAAACAACTTTGAAAAACTTAGGAATGTTAATCAACACAATGACCAGCCACAACTCCAGAGAACTGGTAAGCACTGTGCTCAACATTTTACAAATATTTCATTTGATTCTCATAACAACTCTGGAGCAGAGAAGCTATTATTTTCCCCATATTACAGTTGGGGAAATTGAAGTTAAGTGAGTTGCCTGAGGGTGGGGAGAAAGGTTTACATAGCTAGTATCTCAGGCTGGATTTGAACTCAGGTATTCCTGACTCCAGGCAGAGTCCTCTGTCTCTGTCTCTCTCTTTAAATCCTTACTTACCTTCTGCCTTAGAATGAACACTTACGTATCATTTCTAAGGCAGAAGAGTAGTAAGGGCTAGGCAGTTGGGGTTAAACATCTTGTCCAGGGTCATACAGATAGGAAATATTGGAGGCTAGATTTGAACCTGGGCTGGTTCTCCATCCACTGAGTCACATAGCTATCTCAAAGAAATACATTACTCACCTTCTGACCGAGAAGTAATAAACACAAGGTGAAGAAAAAGGCACATATTTTTAGACTGTGGAGATTTATTTTGCTTGAATGCTTATTTGTTGCAAAGAGATTTTTCTTCCTTTTTTTTAATGGGGGGGACTTAGAAGGGGAGGAGATAGTAATAAAAAATTTTAAAGGAAAATAAAAAATGGGGCAAGTGAAACATTTTTAATGCACAGATAAATATTGGCTAATATGACAGAAAAAAATTACAAATGTTGGAGGAAAAGAGGGAAAATTGGGACACTAATGCACTGTTGGAGGAGTTGTGATCTAATCCAACCATTCTAGAGAGCAACTTGGAACTATGCCCAAATGGTTATAAAACTGGGCACATACCTTCAACCCAAGAGTACCATTCTTGTGTCTGTATCTCAAAGAGTATCAAAGAAAAAGGAAAAGAACCCACATGTACAAAATCTTTATATTTATATATAATATAATAAAAATAATAAATAAAAATATTTATAGCAGTTCTTTTTGTGGTGGCAAAGAATTGGAAATTAAGGGGATGTTGATCAATTGGGGAATGGCTGAACAAATTATGACATATGTTGGTGATGGAATATTGTTGTGTGATAGGAAATAACAAGTAAAATGATTTCAGAAAAAGCTGGGAAGATCTGCATAAACCGATACAAAGTGAAGTGAGCAGAACCAAGAAAACATTGTACACAGTAATAGCAATACTATATGATGATCAACTGTGAATGACTTAGCTAGTCTCAGAAATACAGAGATCCAAGACAGTTCCAAAGGACTAATGATGAAAAATGCTACCCACATCCAGAGAAAAGAAATGATGCAGTCTGAATGCAGAATTTTGTTAACTTCTTTATTTTTCTTGGTGTTTTTTTTTCCTGTGCTTTCTTTTGCAACATGACTAATATGGAAATATGTTTCACATGACTACACATGAAGAACTTATATAAAATTGCTTACTCTCTCTATGGGGAGGGGGAAGAATCTGGAACTCAAAATTTTAAAAACTGAATGTTATATGTAATGGGAAAAAAAAACATTTAATCCGCAGATAAGAACAGAAGTTTAGAATAAAGGAGAGACAAGCAGGACAGCTTTAAAAATAGCATGTTGTGGGGCATCTAGGTAGCTCAATGGATTGAGAACCAGTCCCAGAAATTAGAGGTCCTGGGTTCAAATCTGATCTCAGATACTTCCTAGCTGTGTGACCCTGGGCAAGTAGCTTAACCCCCATTGCTTAGCTCTTACCACTCTTCTTTCTTGGAACCAATACACAATAAGAAGTTAAGGGTTTTAAAAAAAATAACATGTTGAATTTGCAGCATATTTTTTAAAATGAGTTAAATGAAATAGAAATTCATGATTTCATATACAGTCTTCTTTTTATGTTCTTTGTTTATAAAATCATGAGATTTTGGTATTTGTTAAGTCAAGAATTTTTAAAAATACATTTAAATTAAAAAATACATTGTTTTAAAAGCAGAGAAATCAAGCCCCTAGGAAGGTTAGAGAACAAAGAAAGAAAAATTTAAGGGGGGAAGTGACAGAGGAGACCCAGTTTCATTTGATTTTCCAGTGAGAACCATATAGAATTTTCAAGAGATTATTTTACTATTTCTGATAACTCTAAATCTTTCCCCCCTGTTAGGTTCCCACTATTTTCCTGTAGTTATTAATAGTGAAAAGCTCTATTAGACTTCATACAATTATGCACTGCCTTTGGGGACAGAAGGGGACAGATGAAGCTGTACATTTACACATTCTGGAACAATTGGAACAGGAAGGAGAACCTTGGATAGAAGAATGGCAGGTGGTAGCTGGAGGGTCTATAGGAGTCAAAGTCTCTAATGGTAGTGGTAGAAGAGACTTTCAAAGACCAACTGACCCAGTTCTTCATGTGATATAGGGCAGCTGGGACTCAAAGGAAGGGAAGAGCCCTACCCAAAGTCCCCCAGCTAGTTAGTTCATATAGATTATATCTTTTCACATAAAGAAACTCTGTTGTTCTTAGAGCCCTTGACTCTCACTTCCCCAAATACTCTGGGTCACTTCCCAGTGCCACCAGATCCCATTACCTACCCCACCCATCCCGTGCCCCTAAGAATCTGCCTAAAATACCTGATTGAGGACTTTCTGTAGGTAAGGTGTACCCATGCGCTCAGCCAGATGGCGGTAAGACGGATGGGACAGGAAAAACTTTCGTTCAGCTGCCAGGGCTGCTGTGATATCCTTTTTGCCATCAATATCTTTCTGGCTCCGATTCACCACTCCGATGTAGCCTGTGGGACCAGAGATGAAAGGCCAGGAGTTTTTCCCCCCCAAGTTAGAAATCATTCCACAGAGCACAAAGGGAGGGCCCCCTATGACTGGGAAAGTGGACTCTAAGCGATCACCTTGGTGCAAATACTAATAATAAAGAAATGGGTCTTGATCAATGGTACATGTTAAACCCAGTAGAATTGTGCATCATATATGGGAGGAGGCGAGGGGAGGGGAGCGGAGGGGAGGGAAGGAACAAGAGTCTTGTAACCATGGAAAATTATTCTAAATAATCTAATTAAATAAAATTAAAAATTAAATAAATTAAAAATAAATTTAAAAATTTAAAAAAGGGAGGGCCCCTACCTCTTCGCAGGGGCAGCAGCTTATTCTCTAGAACATCTCGGGCATCAGTCCCTTCATCCATCAAATCCAGTTTGGTGATGACCCCTATGGTGCGTTGTCCTGAGGAAAGAAGATGCAAATGTTAGGTTTCCTCAGCTCCCACAGTGGCACCACCAGGGATGGGGTATTCCGATCCTCTCCTCCAGCAGCCAGGCCAGGTCTTACCTTGAGGATCAACCTCCTTGGCAATCTTGAGGGCATCAGAGTTGGCAAGGTCAGAGTTGGCAGGGGATACAGCCAGAATGAGACAGTTTTCCTTGGTGACAAACTGCATAAGCATGTCTCGGATCTGGAACTCTATGTCTGGAGGCTGGTCCCCCACTGGGACCTTGGTCATTCCGGGCAGGTCCACCAGGGTCAGGTTCAGCACTGGATGGGGACAGTCAAGAGGTTGCAATGAGTAGGGGGAAAGGGACAAGAGGAGACTGTTAAGGGAGGATAGTTGTTAGAGGGGGCAAAACGGAGAGGAAGCTCCAAAAGGGGGCTTGCCAGACATATAAAGATGGAGAAAAGATTTCTAGTTCAAAAGATGCTAATGCAGAAAATGGAAGGAGCCCAGAGGAAGATTCCCAAGGGGGGTAGGTACAGGCCCAAAGGCAGCCACCCTCCTAAACCACCTTCTCACCATGTGGAGAATAGACCCGCAAGTTGATGGGCACTGCTGAAATGCCCTTGTTGGAGCCAGTGACACGATCAGTCTCTGCCTCAATCTCCAGTCGGACCTCTTCAAAGTCTGTAAACTTCTTCCCTTTGCAGTGGAGAAACTCAGCATATTCTGTCCCAAGGCACAGAGTGGATGGGGATGTCACATTTGGCTCCCAGAATTGCCCCTCCATCTCGAGTCCCTTCCCACACACACATGCATTTTTGTCCTCTCCCCTTGGGGAAGTGCCACCCTCAGATTCCCTCAAGAGGCTCACGCTAGTTTCTCAGTTTCTGAAATCCCCAGCAAGACACATTCCACCCTACGGTGTGCTCCCTTCCATGCCCCTAGCCCGAGTCTTCCAAGGAACACGTAGGCAGTCGAGTTCCAAGGGCAGCCCAGTCTGAGATAGCTCTGGGGTGGCCTGGCAGATGCCTCGGGCACTGGGTGGATAAAAGGGCACCCCTTATAGCCTATACCTGTGGTGGCATTCACCAGCTGCAGGACTAGAGGCCGACGGGTCACAATGCCAGATCCACGGGGCAGGAAGTCCCTACAATGGAAAAGGGTGTCTGAGAAGGGCCAGCGTCTCCCCTCATCTATTCCAAGGAATATCCTCCATCCTCAGGAGCTACAGCTCATTGCTCCAAGAGCAGCCCACGATCCAACCGGCTCCCAGAAATGGCCCAGCCTTCCCACTCCCTGGCCCAGAGAATACCTTAAGAGAGAGTTGGGGAAAAGGCAGCAGATGGGGTAGGAAAAGTAGAGAAGAAATAATGGGGAAAAGACAGCCATGAAAGGCACAGACTGGTACATCTCTGTTACACACCTCTCTCACAAACTCAGCTGTCCAGCTGAACGGGCTTGCTGGCCTTTCCCCAAATCCAATGTTCCATCTCTAGTCTTCATCTCTTTACACAGTCTGACCCCTATGTCTCTCCTCAACTCCATCCCTCTCAGAATTCTTAGCTTCCTTCAGGGACTGTTTCAAGTGCCACCAACAAAAAGAAACCTTCCTCCATTTCCCAGCTGAAATTATTTTATGCTAATCATATAAGCTGAAAAAAAACCCACCTCGGGAAGGGGATACGACTGAGGAGAGACTCCAATTGAACACTCTAATGCAAATACCAACAACATGGAAATGGGTTCGAACCAAGAACACAAGTGATACCCAGTGGAATCGTGCGCCGGCTATGGGAGAGGTGGTGGGAAGGGAGTGGGGGGAGGAAAAGAAAATGATTTTTGTTTCCAATGAATAATGTTTGGAAATGACCAAATAAAATAATGCTTAAAGTGAAAAAAAATTCCTGAAAAAAAACCACCTCTACCTTCCATATTAAAATCAATATTGTATATTGGTTCCAAGGCATAAAGGTGGTAAGGGCTAAGCAATGGGGGTTAAGTGACTTCCCCAAGGTCACACATTAGAATAAGTGTCTAAAACTGGATCTTATATGCTTTTCATTTCTGTTATGTTACATGTTGTTTCCTCTGGTAGAATGGATGTTACTTAAGAGGAAGGAATATTCATGTCATGTCTTTGTATCCCCATTTTCTTTCTTTTTTTTTTTTAAGTTAAAAACCCTTACTTTCTATCTTGGAATCAATACCATATATTGGTTCTAAGGCAGAAGAGTGGTAAGGGCTAGGCAATGGGGGTCAAGTGACTTGCCCAGGGTCACACAGCTGGGAAGTATCTGAGGCCAGGTTTGAACCTAGGACTTCCCATCTCTAGACCTGGCTCTCAATTCACTGAGCTGCCCGAGCTGCCCCAGCTGCTCCCAGCAATAAAAATTTCTTAAGAAAAATAATATGAAGAAAGGAAACTGAGCCACAGATCATATTTATAAAATTTATAACTCAAAAATCTGATGAAGGCCATTAAGCAGAAACCATTCTGGGGAAGGGAAGAGTCTCTTCCCTTCCACTTCCCCTTCCCCTGCCAGGTCTGTCCCGGCTATGGTAGAGAATAAGGGATGGCTGACTGTATTTTGTGCAGCTTCAGAGTCACAATCCAGAGGCAAGGGGAGAGTGCCCCAGATTGACACCACTTCCTCTTCCTCACATCTTTCTTTGGGCTTTCCTGTCTGTTTGCTGACTTTTAGTCCTTCCTCACTCCCTGCTTTTCTGCTGACTTTCCATCCTTCACTAGGACCCTTTGCCTTGGGCTTCCTGCGCTCACATCCTCCCTCCCCTGTGCCCCTGAGCCAGGCCCATTGGCCCATCCCCAGGCAGCATGGATACAGCTGAGTTTGGCCAGGAGAAGGCAGAGAGCAAGGCTGATGGGCTGAAGAAGTCACAGCTTTGTAGCGTCAGGGAATTTCAGTCAACGTGACCTTAGGGATCACCTAGTCCAAAACCACGTGCTACAGGCAGAGGTCAAGGAAAGCCACAGAGCCTTGGGCAGCAAGGGAGGGAATACAACCCAGGCCTCTCAGATGTCTCGCCTCCTTCCTAGACACCATGTGGCTGTAGGCCAGAGGCCTACTTTTCTGGCTGCCTCAACAGTGTGGGCCCTTCTCCATCCCTACTTGCCACCCACCCACTTGAGGATGGATGACGAGGCAGAGCTCAGAGAAGGCCCTGCGATGTCTCTGGATGAATCAGCAGGGGCTGGAAAGGAGAACTGTCTCAGGGGAAGCTGATGGACAGGAGCTGCGTCCTAAAAAGCAGGTCCTGCTCTATTTGGAGTCTAGAGGGTGGAACCTTAGCTCCTCATCTAGTTCCAGAACAGCAGCTGTGCACGAGAGCTACGGGGATGGGGTGGGAGGTGGTAAGGGCAGGGGAAGGCCTGATTCAGGCCAGGAAGGAGAGTTTTGTCCAAGGCTCCACTTCAAGTATCCCCCCGACACACCCCAGGCTCAGATGGCTCTCTTCTTCCAGCTCGTGCCACAAAGGATGGAGACTATAAAAATGAACTGACGAGGGGACAGCTGGGGGGCTCAGTGGCTTGAGAGCCAGGCCTAGAGAAAGGAGGTCCTAGGTCCAAATCTGGCCTCAGATACTTCCCAGCTATGTGACCCTGGACAAGTCACTTAACCCCCCATTACCTAGTCCTTACAATACATAGTATTGATTCCAAGACAGAAAATTAAAGATTAAAAAAAAAATGTCAAGCCCTTCTTTGGGCAGGGAATGGTAGAGAAAGAAGTTGGGGATAAGGACGAGGCCTATCCCCCACTTAAAGAGAGACAGAGGCAGGGAATAGTGGGAAGAACAGAGGTCTTAAGAGTTGGAAAACATTTTTTTTGTTGTTGTTAGTTTCCACGTATAATAGTTTTTGTGACCTTAGATTAGTCACTATATTCTCTAGGCTATTGTTTCTGAGGGGTCCAGATCTGTGATTTCATTCTTCAGAATAAGGAAACTCCCTCCACTAGCCCAGATCTTCAATTATTTAGCAATTTCTAGTCTTGAGAAAGTTGCTGGGAGGCCCAGAAAGGATAAAAGACCTGCACAGATCATGTAGCCTGAGCTCTAGTTCCTTGACATAGTGTAGGACCAAGAAAGTATCTGGGCTGTCCGTCACTGTTGTTGTTCAGTTGCTTTAGTCGTGTCTGACCCTTTATAACCTCAGTTAGGGTTTTTTTTAAGCCAAAATATTGGATTGATTTGCCATTTCCTTTTCCAGCTTATTTTATAAATGACACAAAGAGGTTAAATGGCTTGTCTGAAGCGCTTCATCTGAGGGATCACTCTTTCTAGCAAGGAAGTGGCCGTAAAATGGGGCTAATAAAACTTCCCTCACCTATCCACAGAGTTGTGAAAAGGACAAAGTTATGGAGAAATATGAATTCTTATCCTTAAGTCCCTAGAAACTCCCCAAGCCCCTTAGAATGGCGGTTCCTTGAGGGCAAGGGGCTATTTCACTCGTCTTTGTATGCCCAGAACTTAGCCCATAATCAGTGACTGATAAACCCTTGTGGATTGATGCGTTGCCCCTTCCCCTGGCCTAAGCATACATGGTTATTCCCTCTTCCCAAATTTAATCAGAGATACTCATCTATCTTTAGGGTTGGAGTAATAAGCTAGGAAGGATTCCTCCTTAGCCCTCCTCTGAGGGGAGAGAGGTAGAAAATTCAAGACTCTAACAAACCCTAGGAGCAGAGATCAGGAGGAAACTGAGGCAGACACACTTATCTACCTTGATCAGTGAGAGGTTTAGGGGAGAAAAAAGGACAAAAGGCATCCTGCCTTGGCTATCCAGATAGACTTTTTTTTTAAAGGCATCCTGCCTTGGACTATAGATAGACTTTTTTTTTTTAAATCCTGCCTTAGAATTAATACTGATTATTGGTTCCAAGGCATTAGAGTGGTAAGGGCTAGGCAATGGGGGTTAAGTGACTTGCCCAGGGTCACACAGCTAGGAAGTGTCTGAGGCCAGATTTGAACCCAGAACCACCTCCTGTCTCCAGGCTTGACTCTCAATCCAATGAACCACCCAGCTGGCCCCCAGGTAGGCTTTTAAAGGTGGTATCACAGAGTCACATGTCTGAAAGCCGGAGGGGATTGTGAAAGATGGTGCTTCTTCCTATCAGGTGGGGGATGGAGAGCGTAGATAAGAGAGCCTGATTCAATAAAGGCCGAGGGACCAAATGTCCCAGCCTAAGCAGGTGCAGGAAGCTTGATGAGGTGAGGGAAATGAGTCCCCAGATGGAGGTGCACTCATCATCTCCCTCCCCCAACCCCTCCACTAATGTAGAGGCAAAACCCCCACCTGGCCAGCTCCTCGCCCAGCAACACCATGGCAACAGCCAGTTCCCATGGTAACAAGCCCAGAGAAGATGAAAACCTCAAAGAGCTCCCTCACCTCAGTCTAATGGCAGCCGACTTCCCTGGCCCTAAGAACTGGGAGAGGAAAGTCTAGATGGCCGGTTCAGCCAGGATGGCAAGGCAGACAGATTTGGGGGGCTGGGGGGAATAGTACTCTCTTCTATCCTAAGAGCTCAATCTTGCTCTTTTTTAAGATGTCAGCCTCCAACACTCAGACAGCTAAAGCTCCACCTTGACAACAGGGCTTTAGATGCCTCCTCAAAGCTATAAAATAATAATGACGAGTATTATATAGGATTTTCTACAGGGAGAGTCAGGGGCAAGGCACTCATTCCAGTTAGACATTCAGAGCCTTCAGCCCCAGGAAGCTGAGGCCTCCCCAGGCCCTGGTCCTCCCGGGTCATGCCTGCCACTCAGGTAGCTATTAAAAGGACAATCAGCTTAAAGGGAAGCAGAGATTACAGGCAGAGAGGCAGCCTGGGCCAGGAATTCCCCAGTGAGAGTCCCTGCTCTGGAGAAAGAAGCAGGGAAGGTGGCCTATGGGCACTCAGTAATGTCTGGGCCTCTCTCCTTTTGGGTGACATCCAGAGAAACCTTCAAGGAACTGGTCCAAACTGAGCTCTCTATTCTTCCTCCAAGTTCTTGGGGAGAGCAGCAGCATCACAGAATTCAAGATGAGTCAAAGTCAGATAATTTATTTATTTTTAAAACCATCCCTCCTGGGTTGGAATCAATGGCCAGGATCGATTCCAAGACAGAAGAGCGGGAAGGGAGAGGCGACCGGGATTCAGTGACTTGTTCAGGATCATACAACTAGGAAGTGTCTGAGGCCAAATTTGAACTCAGGCCCTCCAGACTCCAGGCCTGTCACTCTACTATGCTACTGAACTGCCCCTAAATTTTAGTCACATAATTTAAACTGAGACTCACAGTTGAGCAAAAGTGCCTCCCTCTCTTCACTGGTGAGGTGGGGACCTCCAGATGTACAATACTGCATATTCTGTCAAACCCAGTCAAGGGATTAGCTGGCTTTGCTGAACTGTATTTTTCCCCCTCTTTTAATCTTTGTTACAAGGGAGAATTCATTGGGTAGCTAAAGGGAAGGTATATATTTGGAAATTAGTACAATATAAAGAGAAAAGTTGTTTGTTTGTTTTTTAAAGATGAGACTAAGACTATGAGAACTAAAAAAAGAACCCTTGTTAATGATGACTTTGATCCTGCTTGGGAATGAGGCTTCCAATTTGTGAAATAAGAGGTCTGGACCAGATGGTTTCTAAGGACCTTTATGGCTTTAATATTTTGTAATTCTGGGGGCAGCTGGGTAGCTCAGTGGATTGAGAGCCAGACCTAGAGACAGGAGGTCCTGGGTTCAAACCTGGCCTCAGATACTTCCTAGCTGTGTGACCTTGAGCAAGTCACTTAACCCCCATTGCCTAGCCCTTGATGCTCTTCTGTCTTGGGACAAATATACAGTATTGATTCTAAATTTCTAAAATGTTGATTCTAAATGTGGAAGGTAAGGGTTTAAACAAAATGTAATTCTATCAGCCTTACTTTATAGATGGGAAAACTGAGACCCAGAGGGAAGAAACAAAATCAGGGAAAGAGTCCAGTGGCTCAAAGTCAGGGTCTTAGATGCTGTTCTTCCTAGAAGATTCTTTATCTTAGGGTAACCCTTCTGCAGAAGTTCAGAAAGAAGTTCTGATATCTATCTAACTATATAGCTCATTGACTTGGGAGAAAGAACACTATCCACATCCAGAGGAAGAATTGTGGGAGTAGAAACACAGAAGAAAAACACTGCTTGATCACATGGTTCAACTGGGGATAGGATTGGGGATGTAGACTCTAAACAACCACCCTAGTGCAAATATCAATAATAGGGAAATGGGTCTTGATCAATGACACATGTAAAACCCAGTGGAATTGCGTGTCAGATATGGGAGAGGGTTGGAGGGAGGGGAGGGAAAGAACTTGAATTTTGCAACCATGGGAAAATATTCTAAATTAACTAATTAAAATTTTTCAATTAAAAAATAACTATAGCCCATTCAAAGAAAGAGAGAGAAGGGAATAAAAATTTAGTAAGGACTTATTATGTGCCAGGCACCATGCTAAGCACTTTACAAATATCTCATTTGATCCTCACAACTCTGGAGTATAGGTACTATGATTTATTATTCTCATTTTATAATTGAGAAAAATGAGTCAGATGGAGGGTTAGGTGACTTGCACAAGGTAAAGCAACTAGTAAGTGTCTACAATCAAATTTGAGTTCTGGTCTTCTTGACTCTATGCTCAGTGGCACTGAGTTACCTCAAAGAGGCCAAAGTGGGTGGCCAAGAGCCTACAGCTAATTCCTAGATTTCTGTGTACTTCCCTGAGGACCAGTTCTCCCCAGAGAAAGTCAGAGGCCAGAGCCACCAAATTCCATGGGCATCCCAGGGCCCAGGGGTCTTGTTTCTCAGTTCCAGTTCCTCTAAGCTCTGCTCTGGGTAGTCAGAGAAGGGCAGCTCCTGTTTCCTCTTTCCATGACATCTCTGTTTCCTTCTCCTTTCCCAGGATACAATCTGACCCCACTCTTCAATAAAGCTGGTTCCCCATTCCTCCTTTCCTCCACTCTTCCTGGTAGGCTCCCTATTGTGGGTCTAGGGACCTTGCCAAGCTCACCCATCTCTCCCAGGATACCATTCTCTCCTTGATGGCACAAGAATCTAGATGTGAGAGATGGCCAATAACAGGGCACCCAGAGAGAGGGGACCCAGCCTCATCATACACCTCCTGCCAGCAGTGTGGGAGAGTGTGGATGGGACAATGCTAGCTCTCACCATTCACCATTAAGTCCTGCTAAGGAGGGGGAAAAAAAAGGCCCCATGAAGGGGATAGTCAGGAGTGAAGCTGGGAGACTGAGAGAGTGATTTTCTTGCCATCTGCTGACTCATCCTCAAAACACACATCAGGAAGGAGGGGAAAAACGATATTTCCAAGGAGCTCAAAGCACTTTATAGGGAGCATCTCCATCATTCCCAAACCATCGGGGGAAAGAGGGAATAGAAACAACACTAGCATGGCTCAGGTGTCATATCTAGCAACCAGTGACCCCAATATCCAGTCCTCTGTTCTCTCCTATAGACAGGCCACCAAAGGGGGCCCTGCCATGCAAACAGGCAACATTTAGTGCCTTCTTCCAAGGGCTCCAGTGCGTGTAGAAAAATATTATCTATATCCAAGGCCTTGGGGCTTAGGGGAAAAAAGAGAAAGGCACTAACTCCTATAGGTGCTTCAAAACAGTGCATTCACTGAATGCAGGAGTGGCTAGATGGCTCAGGGGATTCAGAGCCAGGCCTAGAGATGGGAGGTCCTGGGTTCAAATGTGACCTCAGACACTTCCTAGCTTAGTGATCATGGGCAAGTCACTTAACCCCCATGGCCTAGATCCTACTGCTCTTCTGCCTTGGAACTAATACAGTTTTGATTCCAAAATGGAAAGCAGAGTTTTTTAATCAATATATATGTGTGTGTGTGTGTGTGTGTGTGTGTACACACACATATATGTATGTGTGTATGTATACACACACACACATATATAACCCAGTGGAATTGCTTGTCATCTCTGGGAGGGGGGAGGGAGAAAACATGAATCATGGAACCATGGGAAAAAAATTTTAATAACAAAAAATAATTTGTCCAAAAAAAAAATCACTGAATGTGGTCTGGCTATTGCCCCGTTTACACTGAAGGCCAGAACAGAGGGGACTGATAAGGACAGGGCCGATGATTACATGTCAAATCGTGAAGCAGATGGAGTTTGGCTGCTGAAGATAGAGCAGCCTCAGGCAGAGAAGGGATGCTTGGCCAGGAGTTAAGGCCCCCTGAGTTCTGGCCTTGGTTTTTCCACAGAGCTTTCAGGGAATCCCCTTTCTGGGCCTTGGTTTCCACAACTGGAAAAGGAGCAGGTCAGAAAGATCACCAAGGTTCCCTCCAGACCTGTAGGAATGGGGTGGGGTATCCTCTCCCCAGAGGAAAGACAGGAAGGGAGGAGAATGGGGGTGGCTGGATTCAACAAGTGCCTCTCTGTTCTTCTTCCCCTGGTCTTCCCCAGGAGGCATGCTTGTGGGTATGTCTGACTCACTGGTCTCATAGATTTCAAGAACAGTTTCTAACCTTAACAGTGGGGCTCCTTATGGGGCAGTAGGTGGCTCAGTGGATTAAGAGCCAGGTCCCGAGTTCAATCTGGCCTCAGACACTTCCTAGCTGTGTGACCCTGGACAAGTCACTTAACCCCCATTGTCTAGTCCTTACCGCAATTCTGCCTTAGAACCAATAATTAGTATTGATTCTAAGGCAGAAAGTAAGGGTTAAAAAAAGGGGGGGGGGGGCTAGGACCCAGGCTGCTTCATTTTTGTAGCCATAACCTAACAAAGAAGCAGGAAACCCAGTCAGGGATGGGAATGGCCAAGTCTCTTTTCTCCAAGGTAGGGCTGCTCTCTAAGAAATCCACCTCCCCTGGGGGAAAAGAAGGAAGGAAGGGAGAAAGGGCTTTCGAGGATCAGGCAGAAGGACCTGGCTGAGAAGCCCAATTTCCCATTTCCATTCTAAGTCACACTTGCCTGATAGCTGATTTCTCTCCAACCTTGTGCTCACAGAAGCCTGGTAGAAAAGGCATGGCTCCCATGCCAAATTCGGCACTAGCACATATTGGCATTCAACTTCCTCCTTATCACCACTGCCTGATTTCTTCTTGGACTGGAATTCAAGGAAAATGAGACAGTAGGCTCAAAAGGAAGACTGCCTCTCCCTTCGACTCCTTCGGTTTGGGATTTAAATAGAGATGAGTTATTTTGTGGTAAAGGGTGTTTTTTCCTAAAGGGGGGGGGGGCAGTGGTGGATGGCACTCTTGAATTAGGGGGAGAGACAGAGAGGAAACAAGGATGGATGATGTCGTATAGGCAGAACAAAACCGATTTCACCAAACTAGAGATGGAAGGGACTTCAGAGATCTGCCCTGACCACTGGTTATCAAGCCTCTGCCCGACGACCTCCAGAGCTGCCCGTTACTTTCTGAGGCAGCCCATTCCACGGTGGGGTACCTTTGATAGTTAGGAAATTATTCTTCATCTGCTGAAATCTATCTCTTTGCAACTTCTGCCCTTGCTTCTTGTTGGGTCTTC
The DNA here is from genome assembly GCF_027887165.1 of Monodelphis domestica. NCBI lineage: Eukaryota > Metazoa > Chordata > Mammalia > Didelphimorphia > Didelphidae > Monodelphis > Monodelphis domestica. The sequence continues at coordinate 461,015,602 of NC_077227.1, read as the reverse complement.
GGAGGCTGAGAAGAACACGGCCAGTGTCTCCGCGTGACAGCCACTCAAATACTGAGGACAACGGTCACGTCTCCTCCAGGCCCTGCAGACCTCCACAGGCCCTCACCATTCTGGTTGCAGACCAGTTTGTCCCCATGTTTCCTAAAATGTGTGCCCAGGACTAAACACGGTACTTTAGAAGGGGTCTGTCCGAGGCAGAAAGCAAACAAAATCATGACGTTCCCTATTCGGGACACTTTGCCTCTCTCTTAAAACAGAATACGGTCATATTAGTTTTTTTTTGGCTACCATGCCATACTGTTGACTCACATAAAGTCCCTGAGCCCTCCCACCACCAACCACCCCAGGCTTCTGTTCTCTCAGCCTAAGGCAGCAGGAAAAAAGGTTTGGGGTGGGGGTGGGGTGAAAAAGAAAGAGACTGGTTTCTAAACATATGTAAGACCTAGCAACTGACTAGGCCTGCAGATTCAGAAACACGTCTGCAAGACTGACTTCCTGGGGAAGTAACCAGTAGGGGAAAACATTTCTTTTTTTTCCTGGATAGATCAATTGGGGGGGGGGGAGAAATGAGGAGCAGGATGGCTTCAGAAAAGCCTAGGAGGATGAATATGAACTGATGCAAAGTGAAATGAGCAGAACTAGAAGAACATTGTATAAAATAACAATATTATAATGATGATCAACAGGGAAGGATTTAGCTACTCTGATCAAGACAACAATCCAAGACAATTCCAAAGGCTTCATCATGAAAAATGCTATCTACCTCCAAACAGAGACAACTGATAAACTCTGAGTACAGATTGCAGAATACGATTTTTTACCTTTTTTTGGTGCTTTTTTTTCTCACCATGGCTAAGATGGATATGTTTTGCATGACTTCATTTGTATAACTGATTTCATATTGCCCATAGATGGACAGTGTCAGAGGCAGGACTTGGGAACACCATTATCTCCCAGGTCAAATTCTGTGATTGCTCTACTCTTTCCTGTATTCTAGTTTAATTGTGAAGATATGACCTAGAAATGAGAATTATGTCATATATTTATTTATATGAAATTGGCAGTGCTTTTCCTTACAATCATCCTATACGTCTGGTAATGCAGGGATCATTATCTCTTGTTTATGGATCAGGGAAATTGAGTCTAGAAGAGATGAAGTGAGTCATTTAAAACCACATATTTTGAGTGTCTGAGGCAGAATTTGAAACTAATTCTCTCCAGACTTTAAATTTAGCATACTGGGGCAGTTGGGTGGCTCAGTAGATTGAGAGTCAGACCCAGAGATGGGAGGTCCTGGGTTCAAATCTGGTCTCAGACACTTTCTAGCTGTGTGATCCTGGGCAAGTCACTTAACCCCCATTGCCTAGCCCTTCTGCCTTAGAACTAACACACAGCATTAATTCCAAGATGGAAGGGAAGGAAGGAAGAAAGGAAGAAAGAAAGAGAGAGAAGGGGAGAGAGAGAGAGAGAAACTCAGTATTGATTCTAAGACAGAAGGTAAGGGTTTAAAATAATAATAATAAATTTAGCACACTATCCCCTAAATCATGCTACCTCCCCTCACATAGGCTTTTTTATCAAACAGATGTAAAATGCTTTTACTGTGTATATATATGATAGTGATATATGTATAATTATAAGAGCGGTCTTAATAGCAGATCAATAGATTCTTATCTAAAGATGGTGGTTTTATCTTTCTTCTAATGGACCTCTCAGAGCATGATATGCAGAAAAATCCTTTCCCCAGAACAAAATGCTGAAACCAAGTACTGTGTAATTTTAATGGCCAAACTTGGCCCTGGAGAAGAGACTTGAAAATGACTCCCAGTCCCTTATTTGCAGAAGTGGGCAGAGATATAGAACGTTGCCCCTACAGGGTGTCCCCAAAATTTTAGGGCAGTTTTAAGCTTAATACGTTGGCCCATGAGACTTAGTTGATATGTGGCTTAGTTGTTCTGAACGTTTTTTTTCTTTCTTTTTGCTATGAGAGATGGTTGATTGGATATTGAATTGGGGGAAGCTTATATATGGAAATTAATGTGATGTAAAAACAAAAGTTATCCATTTTATTTTTCATATATTTTATTTACTTCATTAAATAGTTCTCAATTATATGTAAAAAATTCATTTTTAAAAATTTTGAGTTCCAAATTCTCTCTTTCCCGCCCCACCTTGAAAAGGTAAGCAATATGAAATTAATAATGCATGTGAAGTCATACTAAACATATCCATTTTAGTCACAGAGTAAAAAGCACCCCAAAAAAGTAAAAAATTGTATCCTGCAATCTGTACTCAGAAATTTATCAGTTGTCTCTGTTTGGAAGTGGATAATATTTTTTATGATGGAGTCTTTGAAATTGTCCTGGATGGTTGTCTTGATCAATGTAGTTAAATTTTCCCAGTTGATCATCATTATAATATTATTGTTATTGAACCTCTTCTCATCCTCCTTTCTCCTCAGTTTCCTCATTGATTAAGTGGGGACAATAACACCTGGCAAAAGTACCTTTGAAAGTATACCCTAAAGGGGCATCTAGGTGGCTCAGTGGATTAAGATCCAGGCCTAGAGAGGGGAGACCCTGGGTTCAAATCTCAGATACATCCTAGCTGGATGACCCTGGGTAAGTCACTTAACCCCACTGCCTAACCCTTACTGTTCTGCCTAGAACCAATACACAGTATTGATTCTAAGGCAGAAAGTGAGGGAGAAAGAAAAAGAGAAGAGAAGAGAAGAGAAGAGAAGAGAAGAGAAGAGAAGAGAAGAGAAGAGAAGAGAAGAGAAGAGAAGAGAAGAGAAGAGAAGAGAAGAGAAGAGAAGAGAAGAGAAGAGAAGAGAAGAGAAGAGAGAAAAGAAAAGAAAAGAAAAAAGGGGCAGCTAGATGGGTCAGTGAATAGTCAGGCCCAGAAAGAGGAGATTCTGGGTTCAAATCTGCCCTCAGATACTTCCTAGTTGTGCGACCCTGGGCAAGTCACTGAACCCCAGTTGCCTAGCCCTTACTGTTTTTTCTACTTTGGAACCAATGTTTGGTATTGATTCTAAGATGTAAGGTAAGGGTTGTTTTTAAGTATACCTTGAGAATCTTTGAGGATCAAATGGGATTAGATTATACATGTGTGTATAATATCCTTTTGTAGGCCTTAAGAATACTGGTCCTTCATCATACTCTGGCAAAGGTTCAGGGGGTGGGCCTTCTGGATCCCCATCACCAGGGGCTTTTCCTCCTCACACAGCAAGGACCTATCGTCACATTCTGGTCCTTGCCAACAATGCCTTTCCTCTGTCAAGGCTTTTAAGATCAGATGCATCTGAGCAATACAAAAAAAGAGTCCCAGAGTTAAGAATAGGGCCCTCAGGAGTGGGAAAAGCTGCTGGAGCCTTATTCCCTCTCCCCAGCATCAGCCACACTCGGACTATGCCAGCTACTAGGACGTCTTCCCATCTCTGCTTCCATTCTCCCTGCTGACAGTCCTTCCAGGAAACTCACCCGGGGAATGGGCACAAGTGAGCCCTCCCAGTTCCCAGTCCTTCTCCTTCAGCTGCCATGAAGGCTGCATTCTGTCCTGTTAATATCACTGGGTGGGGACAGCTGGGTGGTTTAGTGGATTGAGAGCCAGGCCCAGAGACGGGAGGTCCTGGGTTCAAATATGACCTCAGACACTTCCCAGTTGTGTGACCCTGGACAAGTCACTTGATCCCCATTGCCTAGCCCTTACCACTCTTCTGCCTTGGAGCCAGAACACAGTATTGATTCTGAGATAGACGATATGGGTTAAAAAAATATTTTTTTTAATATCATTGGGGGGATCCTTGGGACATAGATGGAAATGGTGCCCCTTCCCGGGAGGCCTGATCTACTTTGCCCTTACAGCGTATAACCTATAATCATCATCATCATAACTTGTTTCTATAGCACTTTTACACTTTATGGAGATCATCTTTTTTCCTCCTCCCAAGAAGATGTGTAAGATTCACACCATTTTTCAGGTTAAGAAACTGAGGCTCAGCAAAAGAAGTCACTTGCCCAAGGCCACTCACAGTCAATCAGTGTCGGAGCTGGAACTGGGCTCCGAGCGAGCCAAGGGGGTCTTCTATAAAGGCATGCTGCCAAATGGGAGAGCTCTTTCCTCCCCTCCACACCCACTCACACGCTGACTCCAAAGGAAACCGAGTCCTAGGATCACAGACTGAAAACTCTGAGGGAACTCAGAGGGCCATGCATCCAAGCCCCTCACTTCATTCATGAGGAGCCGAGACCCCAAAATGAAGGGCCTGAACTGAATTCACACAGACGTTAAATGGCAGCACTGAGATTCAAATCCTGCTTCTCCTACTACAGAGCCAGTTCTCTAAAAGGTTCCTGCATTCACTGAAAAAGGAATCATTTCCCCCCAATCCTTTACTTAATCAGCATTAAACTACAGTTGGTTAACAAGCAATTAAAAAAAACAAAACCACCCTCACCTTCTGTCTTAGACTCAATACTATGTATCACTTCCAAGGCAGGACTAGGCAATGGGGGTCAAGTGACTTGCCCAGGGTCACACAGCAAGAAAGTGTCTGACTTGAACCCAGGACCTTCCCTCTCTAGGGTTGGCTCTCAATCCACTGAGCCACCCAGCTACCCTCAACAAGCATTTATTAAGCACCTACTGTGTGTCAGAGATTTCCTCTCCCTCAATGACTTCACAAATGCCCCTTTCACATCCAGCTCCTGACAATCCCCTCTAGTAGAGGGGCAATGACCACGCCTATCATCTAAAAATAGCTCAAGATCCCCCCAAAAAAACAAACAACCCATTCGTTTGGAGAAGGGTCTCTCAAGGGCATTTGCACAGTCTTCCTTCTTGAGCATATTTCACAGGATTACTGGACTTAGAGCTTCAAGGGAACTTAGATGGCTTCCAGTTGAACACCATCATTTTACAACTGAGGATCAAAGAGGTTACTCCATGACCCATTCAAGATCACACAAATGATAGAATCACCATTCGAACCCAGTTCCTCTGACTCTCTCTACTTCATTCCATTTTTTTTTTAAAATAAAAACCCTTACCTTTCGTCTTGGAGTCAATACTGTGTATTGGCTCCAAGGCAGAAGAGTGGTAAGGGCTAGGCAATGGGGGTCAAGTGACTTGCCCAGGGTCACACAGCTGGGAAGTGTCTGAAGCCAGGGACCTCCCATCTCTGGGTCTGGCTCTCAATCTGCAGAGTCACCCAGCTGCCCCCCTCCATTGCTTTTTGCTTTGCTAATGAATATGCAAACAAATTTCCATTTGCTGAGTGCTTCCCTGCTGGGAGGAGGTGAGGAGGGAGGCTGAGCATGAGTAAGGAAAGAAGATGGAGGCCTATTTGGGATGCAGCATTTCTAGTAAGAGCATACAGTGGGAGGACAGCTGTGGAGGAAATTTGGCTATTGTAAAGACAAAAGAGAATAATCAAAATTTATTTTTTTAAAAGAGCATACTTATGGGACAGCTGGGTATCTCAGTGGATGGAAAGCCAGGCCTAGAGATGGGAGGTCCTGGGTTCAAATGTGACCTCAGACACTTCCCAGCTGTGTGACCCTGGGCAAGTCACTTAACCCCCATGGCCTAGCCCTTGCTGTCCTTCTGCCTTGGAACAGATACACCGTATATTGACTCTAAGACAGAAGGTAAGGGCTTTAAATAAATAAATAAAATAAAACGAAAAGAGCATGCTTATGTTCCTTTGGCTACATAAGCCGTAAGTCTGGGTACCTATAAGGTATTTCTGATAAAGAAACGTGAAGCCTGGGGAAAGAGAAGTGACTTAGCCAAGATCACACAGCCACTGTCTGTGTGCCTTCTTCATGGCTGTTCCCCAGCTTGGGGTGCTGGTTTATTGGGGAGCAAGTCCCTGACTCTGTGGACGTTGGTGTCCCCATCTGTAAAATGAGCGCCCTGGAGAGAGGATGTTCTGCGGCTAATTGCAAAAGAAAGCTCCAGAGTTAGAGGGATCTGAAGATGTCCCCAAAGCCAGAGCTGCAAGCACGCACGTGCCTGCCTACTCGGACAAGAAAGGCCTACCTGGATGAAAGCACAAACCCAAAGTCCTGGTGCAGAGCGGGCTCAATGAGCCCATACTAGCTAGCATTTATTCATTTGTTTATTTATGTTTAACCCTTCCCTTCCACCTTAGAATCAATACTGTGCCTTGGCTCCAAGGCAGAAGAGTGGTCAGGGCTAGATAATGGTGGTTCAGTGACTTGCCCAGGGTCACCCAGCTGGGAGGTGTCTGAGGCCAGATTTGAACCCAGGACCTCCTGCCTGGCTCTCAAAGCACTGAGACACTTGGCTGCCCCCAGCAAATAAGTCTTGAAGTAGGATTTGAACCTGGGTCTTCTTGAATCTATAATAGAGAACATCCTCTCCATTATTCATTATTATCTACTCGAGTTTCTTTCATTCAAGGGTCCAAAGTGGTGGCTACCTGAATCTGGAAAGGAAGGAAAATTCTCTCTCTGGCTCTGGGTGCAGGCCTGAGGGAAGGCGGAGAAACAGCCTCCCTACCCTGGGGGCTATCTGGGAGAAGGAGCAGGGGAAAAGTGGTAAAGGGTGCCTGAAGCCCTCCTGGACCTCACACCCCAGGTCTGGCCTGGCAGAGGGCCTCTCCCAAGACCCGTGGGCAGGGCCCTTCCTGCCCATTGGCTGGCACAGCCCTAGGCCCTCCCTTCCCCCAGCTCCTTGAATTCCTGGCCCCAGTGACCCTAGGCAAGCCTAAAGACACCCGAGTCTGGGGCAGCTCTCCTATGGGCCGGCGCTAGGCTCCTTTTCCTGGCGGGTCCTCTCCGGGGCTCACTTTTCATCTCTGCCCCCTGGGCCTCCTGTGTGCTCCTCTCTCTCAGGGGCAGGGACCCGTCCTTCCGGATGGCCCAGGAGGCCCATGGAAGCCCTAGCATGTTCTGGGAGCACGGGGTCGCTGCATGCAGGCTGTGTTGCTCAGGGCTGCAACATGGGCTCGGGGTGGGAGGGAGACAAGATGTGCTCTCTGATTGGACCGTCTGGTTGCTGAGCTTCCCAGGGAAGAAGAGCGGGGCCTGGTCCTGCAGGATGCAGCTGAGCTTGAAGGGACCCATTTCCCAGCTAAAGAGCATCCCCAAATCAGGCTGTATCAGTGGGGGCAGAGACAAAACCCAAAGGGAGCCCCATCCGCCGAGCCCTCCCCGACTAGCCCAGCCGTCGGGCCCCTCCTCTGAACCCAAACGGATCGCTCGGCTGGCCTCGTGGGGTCAGTTCCCTGTCTGTGAATTTGTCTTCTCTTCCCTCGCCATGATGGCCACAAAGGAGGCAGCTGGTCTCTTCTCCCAGCTCCAGTAAAGCCAGGGAGGAAGTTCAGAGAAGATTCCCGGAGGAACCCGGGTCATCCGGGGCCCAGGCTGGCTCTGGGGAAGATCCATCTGCTCCAAGGTCCGTGCCACCCTTTCTTTGATCTTGAGCTGCCCCCAGACCAAGAATCTGCTTCACCATACGTCTATATGTGCCGTTCTTCTTCCCAGAATTAGAGGGAAGACCCAAGATCCGTGTGGCCAAAGGGACATAGCCTAGGGAGGCCTGGGCCGGCTCTCCATCCTTCAGGGGAATGGAAGGAAGGAGATCACCGACAGTCTGCGGGACTAGGGCCCACAAATTTACTGCCAGATCCAGACCCGGGTCAAAGCAAGGGGAGACACAGTGGAACTGCTTGTCAGCTTCGGGAGCGGGGAGGAAAGAGTGGGGGAGAATCACCATGGGAAAATATTCTAAAAAATAAAACAAGGGGAGACAGAGGAGGGCAGGGTTGGGGGAGGGGGAGGGGAAGATGGCGGATCTCTGCATTTATCTACGGTAGGAGGAGGTGCGCCCCAACCCCCAGCGCCAGCAAGACAAGGCTAAAAGATGGAGCAGATAAACAAAGGTAATTTGGGACAGACCGAAAGATCACAGCTCCCAGCTCAACCACCAATTGGCCGAATAAAAGTCTTTTCCCCCATTCCCGGCCTCAGAGCCAGGACCTGGCCTCTGGTTCTTTGACCCCAAAGGCAGCATTCTTTCCGCTCTATCACACCAGGTAGGGTTGGGAATACAGACCAACGGTTGCCCATCTCCAAACCCCAACTAGGTCATCATTAGTGACTTCCTCAGAGGGTCGGCAAATTGAGGCAGTAAATTCTCTAGGCCTCGGCCTCCTTAAGTATAAAATGAGAGGGAGGAAATGACCTGCAAGGTCCCTTCTACCTCTAAGAGCAAATCCTATGACGTGGATCCCAGACTTGGTATGGACGCGGGTGTGCTGGTGTCCCAGAATCCTGACTCTCAGAGCTCCTTGTTTCCTCTACTACATGGTTCGTTTCCTCCCTGGAGGGGGGAGGAGGGGAGACCTGGTCCGGAGGGAGTCTCATAGCCTGCCTTCATCACCATGCACACAGCCCCAGGGACAGGCTCATGCCTGCTGACACTGAGCGGAAATACTACCTGGGAACCAGAGAGGGGAGAGGATAGGCCAGTGTCCAGTGTTTTAATCAGATGCCAGTCCTGCAGGAATAAGAGCTATGAGCTAGGGTCATATCCCTGACTCTGTCCGCGTAACACTGGACAAGTCACACGCCTCCCCCAAGAACTGAGAAGAATTTACTTGGGGGCAGTTAGGGGGTACGGTAGAAAGGGCATTGGGTCTGGAGTCAGGAATACCTGGGTATTTGGTCCTATTTTGGACACTTACTAGCTGAGTGACCGTGGACAAGTTATTTAATCCCCATTTGCTTCAGTTTCCTCATCTGTAAAATGGGGATAACAATAGCAACTACCTCCCAGTGTTGAGGATTAAATGAGTACCCAGCAACCAGTTGGTGCTATATAAATATCTGCTATTCTTCTTATTCCCAGAATTAGAGGAAAAGTCCAAGATCTGTTAAGGGCTTTGTTTGAGATCTTGGATCTCTTAGATTTCTTTCTTCTTCCTCCCCATCTCATCTGCTCTTCATTTGACCCAAGTCTCAGTTTCCTTATCTGTAAAATGAGGATGGTCATATTTATACTTACCTCATGGAGTACAATATACCTATTCAAAAGAACAGTAGTTCTCAAACTTTTTGGTCTCCAGACCCTTTTATACTCTTAAAAATGATTGAGGGGGGCAGCAGGGTGGCTCAGTGGATTGAGAGCCAGGCCCAGAGATGGGAGGTCCTGGGTTCAAATCTGACCTTAGATACTTCCCAACTGTGTGGCCCTGGACAAGTCATTTAACCTCCATTGCCTTGCCCTTACCACTCTTCTGCCTTAGAACCAGTATTGATTCTAAGACAGAAGGTAAGGGTCGTTAAAAAAATGATTGAGCATACCTCTCAAAAAGCTTCTGTTTATGTGGGTTATAGCTGTCCCTATTTGAAATTTAAAATATTTTAGTATTATTGTAATGAAAACTGTTTTGACCTTGAGGAGTCCCTGAAAGGGGTTCTTAGGAAGCCCCTCGAGGTCCCTAGAAGACACTTGAGAACCACTTCCTTGAAGCACTATTTATACTCCCTCTGGCCCCCACCAAAAGTGGGCAGCCCCGGCATTCATTGTATGTACTGCGTGCCTCCTCACACTGACCTCATAGCATTACCTCACTGTACCTGGTGCACCACTGAGACCAGCTGCTTCTCTGGAAACCTGTGGCCACAAGGTGAGGGTGGCAGGGCAGGGCAGTGGTGGGGATAGTAAGGGGAAAGGAAGGCCTGAGCTATTTCCTTCAGCCCCTCCAGCCCCTGCCAGAGGCTCTGGGACCAATCCAGATCATCAGTGTATGCCTCTCTAGCTCATATCTCTGCAGCTATCCAGTCACATGAGCCCAGGGGAAATCTGCAGAAGTCAATTTCCCTGAGAGCTTGGGAAGGGGCTGCCAGTCTCTCCTGAACCAGCCCCGACTGGGGGTTAACCCCTATTGGGGAAGGAGGAGGGGCTTTCCCAGAATCTCTGGGGTCCAGAAGGGCCCCTACACCCACCCCTCCTTTCTCCCTCTCCCTCCTGTCTCCCCGGGAGGGTCACTGTAGAGGAGATGGGATTTATTTGAGCTCAGACACGGGCTAGCGGGAAGCTTTAACCCTTCTGGGTTTAGTCCACCCTGGGGAGGGAGTACAGCGTCTGCTCCCGGGCCAGTCCCGGAAGAAGGACAAAGATACATATCCCTTCCCCTACCTACAATCCCCTGCTAAAGATCCAGACTACACCATCGCTAGCCATGAAGGTCATCTGAAGGGAATGGTGCTCGGCGTCCCCGAGTCACAGAATGAGAGCCCAACTGGACTCCCAATGAAAAGGAGGGGGAGGGAAGCGATGTGGAAGGGGCTAATGAGAACAGGCAGGAGGAAGCCATTCGGAGGGGGGAGGGGAAACAGGTAGCAGCCAAGTCCACCTGGTCGGGGGAAGAGGCGCCACCATCTCCCTAGGAATTCATCTCTACAGCCCACGCAATCTGCCTTCCAAGCTGGAGAGAGGAGAGAGCGAGAAACCCCCTCCCCCATCTCTTCCCTTCAGAGGAAGATCCTGAGACCACTGACCCCATCCCCGGCGCCAATCAATTTTTAACCATTGCCGCCATCCTTCCCTCGGCCCCCGCACCCCAGAGCCATACAGGTTAATATATACTGGCTATGAAGTGGGCTCCAGTCGGGGCTTGACCTTCTGCCTTGCCTCCCCAATAGTTACATAAGCCTAGGCCCTTTGTCTCCAAGGCCGACTTGTGTATAGGTTGGGGTGGGGGAGGTCATTGCTTTCTCCCTCAGTTCCAAGAGGGGGGAGGGAGTGTCATCGGTCTCCCCTTCCAGTCTCAGGGTCTGTCCAGGCCTCCTCGGGATAAAGCCACTCGGATGAGTGAGTGGATGCTTCAAATGGCTCCTGCAGATTTCCAGGTCTCTCCTTCCTCCCACCCCTCCCCAAAGGGCTCCCTGCCTCCCAGTCTTAGTCATCTCTCCACCGCGGCTCCGCGGTCTTGTCCACCCCCTTCCTCCTCCAGAGATCCCCCCAATTCCTCTCTGGCTCCAGAGAAGAGCCCGGGAGGGCAAAGCTGCCCCGGCTGCCAGAGATAGATCGATATCATTCTTCCCTTTCCAGCCTGACAGTGACCCGCCCGCAGCCCTAGGGCTCCGTTCTCGGCTGCTGTCACCCCCGCCCCCCACTCCATCCCTGGCCCCCGAAGCCCGCAGTCCAAGTCTTCCCCCTCCCCCTCCGCCGCGCTGCGCACAGACGGCGCAGGGAGGGGGGAAGGGGCATTGCCCACTGCAGGGAGAGGGGGCGGGGGAGGACGTCTGGTGCCCACCTTGGGAGGCACTACCCAGTCCTGGGGTACCTTAAGCCCACGCTGGGGGCACTGCCTTATGTAAAGGCTCGGGTGCCCGTCCTGGGGCTGCAGGAGGCGGGGGTGGGGGGACTAGCTGCAGTGGTCCGTGGCTAAGCACAGTGCCCGGCGGGTGCAGACGGGGCGGACTGCGGAAAGGGTACCGCTGGGGCGGGGAGGGAAGGGCGCCTGGGCTACGAGGGCTGGGTGCCGCGGCGGGCTCATTACCTGCCCACGAAATTCTCCAGCACCGAGCTCTTGCCGGCGCTCTGGCCACCCACCACAGCGATCTGCGGCAGGTCCAGGTTGGCATTCTGGCCGATGGCGGAAAAGGCATCCTGCAGTCTGTTGACCAGCGGGATCAGGTCTTCCATACCACGGTTCCCCATCGCTGCGGCAGCCGCTGCTTGAGCCCCCCCTCCGGGGGCTCCCCGCTCCGGCACCGGCTTCCTCCGAGCCCGCTGCGCTCACTGCAGGCTGCTGACTGCCGGCTCCGCGGCAGGGACAGCCCTTGGTTCTCCTCTCCCGCCCCCACCGATGTTGAGGCTCCTACGTCTTCTCCCTCCCGCTGCAGCAGAGACGCTTAACCCGACTGCCTGTTCCGACAGCCGCCCGGCTAGCAAGCAGCCCAACCACCCCACGGGGATTGGAGCCCCGCATTGACTCGCGGTCGTCGCCAGAGGGAGCCGGAGAACCTGCGGGAGGCTCCTTCGCCCCGCGCAGGCGCTGGCGTCGAGACCTCACGGGAATTGTAGTTTTTTCTAGCGTGTGGGCGATGAAAGAACAATCCATTTCGAGGTATTAGTTTACCTGCGCTCTGGGCTGACACACTGCATCAAGGGCCGAGACAATGGGAGAAAAATGGACTTTTCCTTGAAGACCTGATTTCTTATCTATGTGACCTTGGCCAAAGCACATCACTCCTGACCTACTTCTGCACTATTTCTACCCACAACAGACCTTTAAAATCTTCTCTCTCTTCCCCATCTCCATCTGTTAAGTATCTACCCATTTTAAAAAGCTCAAAAAAAGTTGTAAACGCTTCGTTGAAGACTTCCATGTCAACTCCAACCCCCAGAGAGCTATCAATACTTGGAGACATCTATAATGCTCATTTGACATGTATATTCTTCCCTGGATTATCAGTCATCCTTTTATACTTGATTTATCTCCCTTGCTAGACTGTGAGTTTCTTGATAGCAGGGACCAAATCTGATTCATCTATGCCTCCTTCTCAGCAATCAGCAAAGGTTATGAATTAATGAGTGAATGCAGTGGGTATTGTTAATAGGCACAAAATGGCAGGACCCAGGACTGGTAAGCCCCACAAAGAATAAAATGCTACTTTCTTCATATTCTCTAGCTTTCTCTTCTAATTAAAATTTTAGAAAGTACTTGCTTATATACATGCTACTTTCTGATCCACACCCACTTCATCTTCTGATCATAGGATCATGGACCTAGACCTGGAAGAGACCTCAGAAGCCATCTGTTTCAACTCCTTTATTTTAAAGACAAGAAAACTGAGGCCCAGAGAGGTTAAGTGACTCTTGCAAGGTCGAACAGATAAGGAAGTGTCAGAAGTGGTCCTTAGACTCCACAATCCAATGATTTTTGTCCTATACCACATTTTCCTTTTCCTTTTGGAAGGCAGACTGGTATGATTGCTTCATAATAACAGACAGAGAATCTAATGTCCAGAGAGGAACGGTGTATGTTTGAACAACTTGCTCAGACCCACACAGTGAATCAGAGGTGAAACCAGGATATGAGGACCAGGTTCTCTGAACAAAAATCTGCCTCAGGTTTGGCTGTTTTATTCCCTCCTTAGCTGCTCTACCTGGGTCTGTAAAATAAGGGGGTTGGACCAGATAGCTATCTGCCATTCCTTCCATTTCTGATATTCTGAGATGCAGTTGCCTTCTGGATCCATTGTGCTTTTTCCAAGACTTCCTATCAGAAGATAGGGGTCTGAGTTGAGGGATGACCCAGGTGGCCCTTTGAGACTCCCTCTCCACAACACAACTACCCTCTCCCCACCCAGGTAGTCAAAATGTCCTGAGGAAAGGACACGGCTAATGAAGAACAGAGGAATAAAGATTCTGTGTGCTAGAGAGAAAAGAGCTCTATTCTCCAGATATCTACCAACTTACTTTGTGGAAAACCATTTCCTGTGACTCCATTTCCCCAACAGGAAGATATGTGTGAAATCCCAGTCTGACTGGGAAGGAAAGGCACTTGAGAGATTTCTGGGTATAATTTTAGCATTGGCTAACGTTACCAGCTAACTGAATTTGGCCTTTAAAAAATGGCTCTTACTTTTGACTTTGTTCTGACATAAGAATGGAGAAAACTCTCTGGGAGATGTCAGAGACTCAGATCATAAGTAATATACTATGCTTTCTTAGAGCAAAATAAATTCTGGTTCACGTCCATAAAGGAAATCCTCGCTCTTTTTCTGTAACAGTTTTAAAGGCGACCTATTTTTTAAGAGACTAGAGAGTTGAGTCAGAGTTGTTAGGTGGGCGCCTGTCTGCCAAGTATGTAGCCCATTAGATTAAGCCCTCATTGGGCCAGTGTTTATAAAGTGCTTAATGGGTAAGAGACAAGGGGAGAGGAAATACATAATAGAATTGCACAAGTTGTAAAATAAAAGGGCTAGGCCATTGGATCTATAAAATCTTCCCTTCTAGCTCTTTACATTCAATTCCATTCAGAGTTTGTTTAGTCATTTTCAATTGTGTCTGACTCTTTGTGACCCCTTGTGGGATTTTTTTTCTTGGCAAAAATACTGGAGTGGACTGCCATGTCCTTTTCCAGCTCATTTTACAAATGAGGAAAATGAGAAAAATGGGGCCAAACAGGGTTAAGTGAATTGCCCAGGGTCAACAGGCCAAACAGGGTTAAGTGAATTGCCCAGGGTCAAACAGCTAGGAAGTGTTTGAATCTGCATTTGAACTCAGGTCTTCCTAACTCAAGGCCTTCTATCCATTGCACCACTAGCTGCCCTTTCTATTCAAAGCACTAACTAGCAAAAAACTAGGAAGTGCAGTTGTGACAATGCTGAGCCTGGACTCATGAGGGAAGACCTGTGTTCAAATGTAGTCTCAGGTACTTTTAGACCTATGGCGTTAGGCAAGTCACCCCAGTTTCCTCAACTGTAAAATTAATATAATATCTGCCTTCCAAAATTGTTGTATCAAATGAGATAATATTTATAAAGTACCTGGCACATAGTATGAGCTATATAAATACTATTATGATCATTATTATTGTTGTTATTGTCATTATTAGCCCCTGGAACATTATCCCCTTAAATATGATGCTCCCAGAAAAGTGATCCATAGTCTATGGATCCGTATCCACTCAACACGATAGCTCAAAAGCACTCATCAATTTATTTACCAAAAATGAATAATGTGGAAATAGGTAGCAAATAATTAACACTTGAACAACCCAGTGGAATTGCTTGTTGGCTCTGGGAGCGAGGAGGGAAGAGGGAAGGAAAAAAAATGAATCATGTAAACATGGAAAAACATTTTAAAAAATAAAACTTTAAATGAAAAAAAAACTAGGAAAAAACATTTATTTACCAGCCAGAGAAAATAACAAGTTCAATGCAAAGATATTTCATGAAATAGCATAGTAGGACAAAGATCTGTAGACATTTCCCTTTATACTTGGAATGTATTAGTCTCTAAATACTCACACTATTAGTAGGAAGAGTGGACATGTATGAGGGACCACAACATAGGGAATATGTGTGACCAGCCCAAGAAAACAGAAGGACAATCAAACTGCTGATGCCCCAGGCTGCTCTCTCTAGACCTGATCTTGGGCATCACATCATGTCTTTGGTGCTCCTCATTTCTCTCTCCCACTTGTTCCTCTCCCTTTCTCCCAGGTGTCCATTAGAATCCTCATCTGATAATACACAGTGGTATGATAATAACCCAGTGGAATAGCTTGTCAGCTCCAGAATGGGGGAGAGAAGGGCAAAAGGAGAGAATATGAATCATGTAACCATGGAACATTATTTTAAAAAGAAAAGAAAAATAATATTAATTTTAAAAAGAAGAATCCTCATCCGAGGTGCTATTTCTCCTCCGTAAGAAAAATGGATTCTGCCAACTCTGTTTTCAGCTGTGCCCTCAGAGCCCAAGTAACACTTCCCTTAGGAAGGCAGTGCCTTCACACACATGCAGTCATCAGACAGGAAAGCAAGCCTCAGCTGCTTTCTCTGCATACAGAGTGGGAATCTGTCAGCTGCCAAAGTCTTCATTTCTAGAGGCCAAGGACTTTGGAATCTGGAAGAGTCAGCCAGCTAATGCTAGGCATTTAGTCTATCTTATCTGGGGCCATACCATGGAATATGCTTAGTTGCCCTTCGTGGCTCTGGTTGACCATATGGGAGCTCTGGGATGTTTCCATCCATGAGATAGTCAAATACTGGGAGTACTTGATATTTTGGCATGAAGTAGCAAGCCCTCAGTGGTCCCTTGGTCCTATAACAGTTGAAGGAGAGAACGGATTGTTTCTGGTTTGGCTGTTTCCTCCTATTTTCCAGGTGGCATATCATAACTTTGAGTCCTCCAGGAAGGGCAAAGAAAGGATGGCCTTTCTCCATCTCAGCATCCTGGCAACTGTACTCATATAACTTTTTTTTTTTAATTTAAACCCTTACCTCCTATCTTAAAATCAATACTATATATTGGTTCTAAGGCAGAAGAGTGTTAAGGACTAGGCAATGGGGGTTAAGTGACTTGCCAAGGGTCACACAGCTAGGAAGTATCTGAGACCAGCTTGAACCCAGGACCTCCCATCTCTAGGCCTGGCTCTCAATCCACTGAGCTACCCAGCTGCCCTCACATGTAACTTTTATGAAAAGAAAGAGGATTGGAGGAGAATGGGACAACCCAACCAGTCAAGATTTTGTCTGGGGCCTTGGCTGCCTTTCCACTGTTATCTTTGTTATTTCTTGATCTTAGGTGAATAACTCCTGAGATAAATGTGTTCAGACTTGGGGGTGACTTTGTGAGTTGAAGACTTCTAAAGCTACCATTGGGCTAGAGTTGAATGTCAGAAAAGCGGGTGAACCAAGCAACTCCTCCAGCACTCTTAGGACAAGAACTAACAAACAGAACATTTCCCTGTATACCTGGGATGTGTTAATTTCTAAATACTCACACTATTAATAGGAAGAGTGGACATGTATGAGGACCACACATAGGGAATATGTATGGCCAGGCCAAGAAAACAGAAGGATGATCAAGCTTTAGAAAGTCAGTGTCTTCTGGTGATAGGACCAGGTTACTCTCTCTGGACCTGACCTTGGCACTACATCATGTCTTTGGTGCTTCCCATTTCTCCCCCTTTTACCTCTTTCTTTCTCCCAAGTGTCAACTAGAATCCTCATTTGAGGTGCTTTCTTTCCTCCACAGGAAAAATGGATTCTGTCAACTCTCTTTTCAGCTGTGCCCTCAAAAGTTGTAAGGGTTAAATTAGGAGTTTTGACAAAATAAGAGAGCAACTTTTAACAATTTTAGTTTTAATAAGAATATAGTAGAGTTGTAAATTAATATTATCCCCGTAAACCAGAGAAAAGAAAACTTCTATCAGCTTTTAACAATTAACAATTTAGTTTTATTAAAATAAGAGATAGTAAAAGAATATAGTAAAATGAATATAGTAAAGGAGAGAAATATAGGAAAGAGGTAAAGAAAGAAATTGCCTAATATCTAACTAGCTACCCTACAACTACCTATAACTGCCTATCTCTGCCTATAACTGCCTAAACTGCCTATAACTGCCATTAGAGAAAGTCCAGCTTCAGCTCAGCTCACCAGGCAGAATCAATCAATCAATATATATAAAGATATAAAATATATATATATATATATAAATATATATGTAATATATATACCAACCACCAACTAACAATCAACAACTAACCTCCAACTAATCACCAACCCACACCAGCAGCAACCAACCATAACCTCAACAACCAATCACCAATGACCGAAGACCAACTACCATCTATCAACCACCTCCCAACCAAAAAAAAGTCAAAAAGCCAAAAGCCCCTCTCAGGCCTTGTGCTGGCCTTTTATAACCCCTTCTTACCTCACTTCCTGTCTCTGGTTTCTACTTCCTTTTACTTCAGGTTGGTATATCTTTACACATCTCTATGGTAAAAGGACTTCCAGGTCCCCAGTTAAATTAGAGAAAGGGATTAATTCCCTTTTACAGGAATAATGAACTGGAGGAATTCCATGTGAACTGGAACAACCTCTAGGAAGTGATGCAGAGTGAAAGGAGCAGAACCAGGAGAACACTGTACACAGAGACTGATACACTGTGGCACAATTGATGTAATAGACTTCTCCATTAGTGGCAATGCAGTGATCCAGGACAATTCTGAGGGACTTATGAGAAAGAATGCTATCCACATTCAGAGAAAGAACTGGGAGTAGAAACACAGAAGAAAAACAACCGCTTAATCACAAGGGTCAATGGAGATAGGATTGGGGATGTAAACTCTGAACAATCACCCTAGTGTAAATATCAATAATATAGAAATGGGTCTTGATCAATGACACATGTGAAACCCAATGGAATTGCTCATTGGTTTCAGGAGGGGGGGTGGGAAAAGGGGAAGAAAAGAACATGAATCATGTAACCATGGAAAAATATTCTAAATTAAATAAAATTTAAAAAAAAAAAGAATTCTCTTTTACAAAGCCTAAGGAACTCTTCTCTTAGGAAGGCAGTTCCAGAATTTTAGTCTGAGCTTGTCAGTTTTTACCAGCAGACATATACTGTGAGTTATCTGGTCAGTGCAAAACCAAGGTGAAATATCAAATGCCTTGTTAGCAGTCCTACAAATGGCTTTATGTCTGAATGGGGTTTAAGTATTAGCTTCCCAGAATATTTAGATCAGTAGTAATTAAAAGTTACTGAACTCTATTTTTAAGTCATTCAATTAATGTACACTGAGTCTTTTATGCTTAGCATTCCTTTTTTATTAATAGGAATACCTATCCCATATCTAACTGATTCTGTGCACTAAGTATCTTTCTACTCTCTCTTTTTGAGGGAAAATCAGGATACAAGCCTGAATCTAAGCTGTAAGTCACACTGATCTATACAAGTACAAAGCTAAGTTTAAAAAGCAAGGTCATTTTCTTCCTGCTGGTCCTAATGTCTACCTTTATAATGTATAGTGGTTTGCAACAAGCCTTGTAGGCCTTGTCTATCTACTATCTCTCTCTCTCTATCTATCTATCTATCTATTTCTCTCTCTCTCTCTCTCTATTTGTCTGTCTGTCTACCTATCCATCTATCCATCTATTCATCTGTTTTATCATCTATCCATCTATCTATCTATATCTGTCTATCTGTCTATCTATCTAAACATCTACCTATCCATCCATCCATCCATCTATCTATATATCAGTTGATCCATCCATCCATCCATCTATCTATCTATCTATCTATCTATCTATCTATCTATCTATCTATCTATCTGTCTGTCTGTCTGTCTGTCTGTCTGTCTGTCTATCTATCTATCTACCTATCCATCTGTCTATTCATCTATCTGCCTAATAATAACTAGTATTTATATAGTGCTTTAGATTTATAGCACTTACAAATATTATCTCACTTTATCTTCAAAACCCCAGGAAAAAGTAGGTGCCATTATTATCCCCAATTTATAGATGATGAAACTGAAGCAGATAGTAGTTAAATGACTTGCCCAAGTTCACACAACTAGTAAGTGTCTGAAGCTGGATTTGTACACTGATCTTTGTGATTCCTGGCCCAGCATTCTATCCATGGTACTATCTAACTAGATAAGTGTATGTATATATAGATATGTTTAGATAGATAGATAGATAGATAGATAGATGGATAGATAGATAGATGATGAATAGATGGATGATAGAGATAAATAGATAAATGGATAGATAAGTTACATATACGTTTATGCATGCACATATAATATATATTACATATACATACAACACGCATATATACATAAATATATATTTATGATAAAATAAAGAACAAGCATTTATTAGACATCTACTATATTCAAAGCACTGTGCTAAAAATTGAGACTAGAAAGAAAAACAAAAGTCTCTTTTACCAAAGAGCTTAAATTCTACTGGGTACTATATTTGAATGTCTTATTATTCTGGGCCATTATCCAGTCTCTTCTTCCTACCCCCAACCCCATGAAGGAGTTTAGTGGGACAGAAATGATACATACCCCAAAAGATCACTCATAGGTTTTGAAAGGTATGCAAGTGTTACCAATAGTCCAAGTGCTATAGTCACTCAGATGGACAAAAGATCATTTCTAGCTAAGGTTATCCTGGAAAACTTCCAGAAAGAGATAACATAGGGGAAGGGTGAGTAGAGTTTGAGTAGATGGAGATAGAGGTAAGACACTGTGGACAGAGGGCACAGTTTGAGCAGAGGCAAGCAGGCAGGAAAGAATAAGATATATTGAAGGAAGTTGAAGTAACTATTCTATCTGGAACAGAGGCTTGTGAAAGGGAGTAGTGAGACTGAAAATCAGTCTGAGGCTGGACTATGGAGGGCTTTGAATGCTGGGCTACTGATTTAAATCAGTGATATGCTGGGCAAACACTACCTATCAGGGTTTGATTTACTGTATTGTTGATTGCCTAAATCAGTGATGGCAAACCTATGGCACATGTATCAGAGAGGGCACATAGAACACTCTCTGTGGGCACATGGCTGCCCTTTTGCCCTCTCCCCCCAGATAGATCCTTCCTAGAAAGGCAGAGGGTACTGGGGCAGAGCTGCTCCCCTCCCCCTGTCCACCACTACTGACATTTTTTCATGTCCCCCACCCCTCTACCCAGCAGCCCAATGGGAGTATTTCCCCCTCCCCTGTGTAGGGTAAGGGAGTGGGGCACATGCAACAATCAGTCTGGGAGGGGGATGGGGCATGGCACACAGTCTTAGAAAACTAATAGAGAAAATGTGAATTATGGAGACAAAACTTTTAAAGGTGTCTTGTGCACAGAGATCTGGTTGTTAAACATTTCCCAGCACACTCCTGGTTAAGATTCCATCCATCTAAACTGTGCTGAAGTATCTAAACTGTGAAATGACTGCAAAGAGAAACCAAGAGCTGGGTAGCAGGAGGGAAGATTGGAAAGAGTCTGGAGCGTAGGAGGAGGGAGTTCCTTTCTGCTTGGTATCTGGATCAGATTCTGGAAGCCAGAAATATACCTCTTTCATAAGACCACTAATAATACCTGCCTCTAACAACTGTAGCAGAAAATTTTGAAGCTAAGAGCTGAGATGTGGAAACTGAGATTGTTTAAAGGAAAAGGGTCATGTAGAAAGTCATTATAGGGGCAACAAGGTAGCACAGTGAATAGAGTGCCAGGTCTATGGTTAGGAGGATCTGGGTTCAAATCTGACCTCAGATACTTCCTAGCTATGTGACCCTGGGCAAGTCATTTAACCCTCATTGCCTAGCAGTATTATGCTGGCAAATGTTTAATAACCAGATCTGGGAAGGGAGTGGAATATTTGTTGACACATTTTTAAGATGAATTAGCATTATTCACATCAGCTCCATCACTTAAAAAAAAATAACACTTACCTTATATCTTAGAATCAATACTGTGTATTGGTTCCAAGGCAAAAAAAAAGTAGAAGACTAGGTAATGGAGGTTAAATGACTTGCCCAGGGTCACCCAGCTGGGAAGTGTCTGAGGCCACACTTAAACCTAGGACCTCCCATTTCTTGTCCTGGCTCTCAATCCACTGAGCCACCCCACATCCCCCCTGTCCTCTTTTTTAAAAAACTCTTTCTATCTGTCTTAGAATCCATATTGAGTATCACTTCCAAGGCAGAAGAGGGGTAATGGGTAGGCAATTGTGGTGAAGTGACTTGCCCAGGGTCACATAGCTAGGAAGTATCTAAGAACCCAGGACCTGCTGTTTATAGGCCTAGCTCTCTACCTACTGAGCCAACTAGTTCTCCCTTTCCCATCTAATTGTATAGGTCAGTCTCTTAGGTTTAAAAATCTCAGAAGGATCCTTCACTATTCCCTTTGCCTACCAAACCTCATACCCAGTCAGTTGCCAAGTGCTTTTGATTCTCCCCTCATACTTTCTCTCCCATTGGTCCTTTCCCTCTACTCACACATCCACCCCTTTAGTTCAAGTCTCATCTTCTTCTCTTGGATTATTGCAGTTAGCCTCTTGGGGAAGCTAGTGGAGCACCAGATCTGTAATCAGGATGACTCATCTTCCCAAGTTCAAATATGACCTCGGACATTTCACATCTGTGTGACCTTGGGCAAGTCACTTAACCCTACTTGCCTCAGTTTTCCTATCTGTCAAATGAGCTGGAGAAGGATACACAAACCACTCTAGTGTCTTTGCCAAGAAAACCCCAAAAAGGGTCAGGAAGAGTTGGACATGACTGGAAAAAATGACTGAACAACAACAAACCTTTTAACTAGTGTCCTTCTGTCCAATCTCTCTCCTCCCCAATTCCTTCTTCACATAGCTGCCAAAGTGATATTCCTAAAGCAAATATAGCAGTCATTCCAATCTTGCCTTTCTTTTTTTTTCTATCTTTATGGACAACTTATGCTTCCAGAAGTTTCTAAGGAGGAGAAGAGAATCTGTGTGATACCAGGAAGCTGTAAGGCACCAAACTAGTTTTCTTACAACAGGCTACATTCAAAATACAAACTCCCCTATTTGGCACTGGCACTTAAAGTTCTCAACAGTCTGGCTCTAAGTTACCTTGCCAATTTTATTGCTCATTATTCCACTTAATTCACATTCCAGACAAATTTGCTGCTGCTCCACACAGCATTTAATTTCTAATCTCCATACCTTTGCACAGTCTGGAAGACATTCTTTCCTTTTTTCTGCCTTAAACTCCCTCTCTGACTAGAGGGGTTCTTCCACACTTCAATAGTTTTCAGACAAGTCTAACTCTTAGTGACCCCATTAAGGGTTTTCTTGGCAAAAATACTGGAGGGCTTTGCCATTTCTCCAATAGAAAAATGGCTAAATTTTAACATTGCCATCCCAACAGCTTTGACATGCACGTTGAAGGGGTGGAACCTTGGAAGGTGACTGCTATCTTGGGTTCTGGGGTAGCCCTGTGGGTAGACTTCTCTAACTCTTTTAGCTACACATTAGAAACATACTAGTTTCTGACTCAGTTCTTGGCATTTACTCAAATTGCACAGCTAGAAAAATGGTTCATTTCTAAGGTTTGTTATCTTCCAAGTAGGAGGTAAAGGCAAGAGTTTTTAACAATTTTTCCTTGTGCAGGTCTGGATTCGGTCAGTGAGAGACCTCACCCCTATTGATAATAACTATCCTGTACATTTCCCAAATCTTTATCTCTACAGGACAGAACATCACCACACAATAACCTGTGGGTCAATGAAAATAAGGAGTGGAGATCTAGGAAAGGAGTCTCTTGGGGCAGCTAGGTGACTCAGTGGATAAAGCACCAGGCCTGGAGACAAGAGGTCTCAGGTTCAAAGCTTCCCTCATATACATCCTAGTTATGTGACCCTGGACAAGTCACTTAAACCCAATTGCCTAATCTTTATTGCTCTTCTGCCTTGGAACCTGTACTCAGTATTCATTCTAAGTCAGAAAGGAAGGAAGGAAGGAAGGAAAGGAAGGAAGGAAGGAAGGAAGGAAGGAAGGAAGGAAGGAAGGAAGGAAGGAAGGAAGGAAGGAAGGAAAGAAGGAAGGAAGGGAGGGAGGGAGGGAGGGAGGAAAGAGAGAAAGAGGGAGAGGGGAAAGGGAAGAAGGAAAAGAAAGAAAGGGAAGAAAGAAACTAGTCTATGCCCTATGTACAGTCTCTTTTGGATTGCTTCTCCACCTTCAGGCACCTGGCCTATTCACATAGGAATCAGGGTCAGAATGGTTCAGTCACACCTGAAATAACTTCACCTTTACATCTTACTCTCAGGCCCTTAACTTTGCTGAAGTCTAAAAGGAAATTAGGAAATGAGCATTTATTAAGTACTTACTATGTGTTAGACACTGTACAAATATTATCTCATTTGGCCTCCATGACGATCCTAGGAGGTAGGCATTGTTATCATCCCCCTTTTATAGTCTGAGGAAACTAAGACATAGAGAGGTTAAGTGACTTGCCCAAAGTCAGACCACAAGGTAGTATCTGAGGCTAGATTTGAACTAGGTCTTTCAGACTCATCCCCAAACTCTAGTCACATTGCCATCTAGCTACCAAAAGGGGTATCCTGGCATAAAAAAAAAAAAAAACATTTCTAGAGCATTTTAAAATGAAGAAATGCCAACTATCAACAACCTTATGAAAGAATGCTCTAAAATGAGAAATGTTTAAAATTGCTTCTACATGTAATTGTGAAGGGGCATTACTGATAAGTGAAAGAAATAATGAAAATAATGAAATCCAAACCTTACAGAAACAAAAGAATGCTTCAAATCACTATTAGTGAGAAAAATTCAGATGAAAACAAATGAAGTTTCACCTCACAACCAACAGATTGGCAAAAATGACAAAATGAGAAAATGACAGTTACTCAAAGGACTGTAGGAGGAAGAGCATACTAATAAAATGTTGGTGGAGCTGTGAATTGATCAAAGTATTCTGGAAAACAATTTGGAACTAAATCCCCGAACCACTAAACTACTAAATATTCTCTTTGACTCAGTGATACCACTGCTGGACAGAAAACCCTCAAATAAGTCAAAGACATAGAGAAAGGACCCGTGTCTATGCAAATATTTCCAATAGTGCTTTTCATTACAGTAAAGAACTAGAAATAAAACAGGTGCTCATCAAATGGGGGAATGGCTGAACAAGTTATAAGAATGGAATGGATTATTACTGTTCTATGAGAAATTATCAATATTGGGAAGATTTTAATGAATTGATGTAGTGAGAAATGAACTGAACTAAAAGAAAAATTTATCTGATGATCACTAGAATGGAAATGAAAACTGCTTTCAAAGACTTCACAACTTGAATCAATATACTTATGAAAGATGATTTCCAAAGCAGGCGGCAGAAGTGTGCCTCTAGAATTTGGCAAAGAGGCAATGGACTAGAGTTACAGAGCAAGAGATTTTCAGAAATTGCTCTGGTGTTTATGTGTTGTCAAAGGATGAGAGATTTAGAACTGGGAGAGACTTAAGAGGCTCATGAGTCCAACCTCCTCATTTTATAGAAAGTATTTGAGTTCAGATTTAAACTGAACTCCAAGGAGTTCAATCAGTCAATCAACCAATATTTATCAAGAGTCTACTTTGTGCCAGGCACTGAGCTAAGTGCTAAGGATATAAAAAAGAGGCCAAAAGACAGTTCCTACCCTCAAGGAAATCTAATGATGGAGACAACATACAAATAAATATATACAAAGCAATAGGATAAATAGGAAATAATTAAGAGAAAGATGTCCTAGAATTAAGAAGGGTTAGGGGAAACTTCCTGTAGAGGGTGGGATTTTAGATGGGACTTAGTGAAGCCAGGGAGGTCACTAGTTAGAGGGGAGCAGGAACATTATTCCAGGCACAATGTGGGGGAAGAGGGAGGGGGCAACACCCAGAGAAAATACTGGGACCCAAGAGGTGGAGCATCTTAGAAGGCTAGTGTCACTGCATTGAAGAATATATGGTAGGGAGTAAAGTGTAAGAATACTAGAAAAGTGGGAAGGAACTAGGTCATAAAGGGTTTAAATACCAAACAAAATATTTTGTATTTAATTCTAGAGGCAATAAATAGGAAGCCGATGGAGTTTATCAAGTAGGACCTGTGCTTTAGGAAAATCACTTTAGGGACTGAATGGAGGATGGATTGGAGGGGGAAGAGACTTGAGGCAGACTGACCCACCAGCAGGCTTCTAGCAATAATCCTGGTGTAGGCGATGAGAGCCTGCACCAGGGCAATGTCAGAGGAAAGTTGGAATTGGAGAGATGGTGCAAAGGTGAAACTGACAAGCCTTGGGGGCAGCTTGCATTTGGGGTGAGGGGTGGGGGATGGGGGGAGAAAGTGAGGGATCCAGGATGATTACAAGCCCAAAAGCCTATCAAGATGGCCGTTATCATCTACAGTAATAGGGAAAGTAGGAAGAGAGGACGGTTTAGGAAGAAGGATAAGTTCTGTTTTGAATATATTGAGTTAAAGATGTCTATTACACATCCAGTTAGAGATGTCTAAAAGGCAGTTGGAGATGGGAGCTCAGCAGAAAGTCTTGGGTAGAATAGGTAGATTTGAGAATCATTGTATCATAGTTAATGATATCATATCATCATTATACCATATATTAACATCATAATTAATGAGTAAATCATCATTACCAGTCATAGAAATGGTGACTAAATTTATGGGCTGATGAGAACATCAAGTGAAATGGTGTAGATAGGGAAGAAGAGGAAAAAGGCCCAGAATGGAACCCTCAGAGACACTTACAGTTAGAAGAGTCAGAAAAGGAGACTTAGGATGGGCAAGATAGGTAGGAGGACAGCTGCTTAACTCTACTTATTGTAATAATAGAAATATCAACCCAAAAATAGGAGGAGGAAGAAGAAAAGAAAAGAACATCAATAAGGTACTAAAAATACACAGAAGAAAACTGAAGAAATGAATATAAACAAGGTGATAGATACTTTTCCTAAAAGTGTAGCACCCTCCTCTGACTTGTGAATTCTTGCCTAGGACCACAATTACAGGAAATGCCCAGGCCTCTCCTGGAGCCCTTCCTGATTCTTTTTTTCCTTTCCATCTCCCTTTTCTGTGTTGTCTATGCTCATTAGAATGTAAACTCCTTAAAGATAAGGCCTGCTTTGTTTTTGTTTTTTTAATTTGTATTCCCAGTACTTGACATAGTACCTAGCTGATTATGTCCTTCAGTCATGTCTGACTCTTTGTGACCCATTTTGGGGTTTTGCTGGCAAAGATACTGGGGTGATTTGCCATTTATGTATGAAGAACTGAGGCAAACAGGATTAAATGACTTGCCAAGGGTCATACAGCTGGTAAGTGTCTGAGGATGGATTTGAACTCAGGAAGATGTCTTCCTGACTCCAGGGCCAATACTTTATCCACTGTGTCACCTAACTAGCCACCCAGCTGATGGGGAATTCTTAATATAGTGGTACCTCAATACAGGAGCACCTTAAGTGATGAGCAATTTGAGATATGAGCAGTCATGATAGGGATTTTTTTCTTTAAGTCACCAGTGGATATTTGAATCGAAAGCTTCCGCCACCCTCCACTAGATAGTCTGCCCAACATTCGCCTCATTTAGTTAGGTGTTTATCTGGCCATGTGAGCATCTGTATTGAATTGTTTTTGCTTTCTTCTTTATTTTTGTCTTTATTATCAGTTGTTTTTTTTTTTTTTTGCAAATTTCTTAACTTTTAACCATGGGTCCTGACGATGAAGGAATTGAAGGAGTTACAGCAGCAGCAACATTTGGAGGTTTTGCAGGAAATTAGTGGGAGGATATTAAGGATTTGGGGGAAAAAAAATTAAAGAGTTTATTGAAAAGACACACCCAGAAAAGTTCCAATAGGTCATGTGTTAGAGCTGTGTAATGACACTTGTTTCACATATTATTATGTAATAAGAGTAAGTTATGTGAAGCGACAGGGAATGAGATGAAAATCTTCTCCAGCATCTCTGCCTGACCTTAAAGGTAAATAACATTTCATAAGGAAGTTTATTTCTTTATATTCTTTCTTATTCATAAATATTTTTGTTATTTATAAAGTACATTTTCATATTTAAAAGCATATAAAACAAAAAATTCATGTGTTTTTTTTTGGGCTGGAACAGACAAATTGCATTTCCATTCATTTAAATGGGAAAATTCTAGTTGGCACATGAGCAAATTGAGTTATAAGCTTGGTCATGGAATGAATTAAACTCGTGTGTCTACCTATATGTCCATCTGCCTGTGTTATCTGTCCAGCACAGCACCTGGAACATAGCAGTCACTTAATAAATGTTCACTGATTGATTGATTAATAAATTATCTAAGGGCAGGGTCAAAATTAAGACTTTATCTCTGATGCCTAGATTAGGTACAAGCACTTTTTTTTGATTGAATCAAACAAAGTCAGTTGTGAACAAGGTGTGTGTATCTCCTTGAATCAATTAAAGCCATTGTATGAGACTGGCCTAGTATGTGGCCCTGTGCGTAGTTTGGCTTTAATAAATGTTTGTTGCTCATGATGATTATAATTCAATCAAAGAAACCTTTATTATTGTAAACCTTAAAGTTTCACAGACTTATGAATGTTAAAAATTTTACTCCACATTGAGGAATCCTCCAATTCCCTACTTGAAATAATTCCCTACCAGATAGTGAGAACTCTACTTGAATGTGAAAACTCCTTGCTATGGGAGTATCCCTACTCCACCCCTACTTAAGACTGCTTTAGGGCAGAAAACTCCTTGCTAAACAATGAAAGTACTTGAAAACCATACTTATAAAGGAAAGGAGTTCTTTGAGCCATGCCTGTTTTTGGAATTGATACAATGGGATGCTAGGTGCGTATAAAGGTGGGGCAACTTGTAAACTACTTAGACCTAAAAGGTGAAAACTTACTCAGAGGTTTTCTCTTAATGAAATTAGTTGACACAGCAACATTTTTTTCTGACTTACTAAAGAGATTAATCTACTCAGCTGTGAATTCAAAATGGGCTGTCTTTTGGAAAACATCTACAGTGACTGGTAGATGGAAGAACTTAGGGGAGGTGACATAAGAGCTCAGAGAACAGCTGGAAGTCATTCTGAAACATTCAGATGGAGGAGGGAGCTGGTGAAAGCAGCTGAGATGATGCTGGCCTGGTGTCACTAGAATCCTTGCTTAGGCAGACCTTGTGGTGAGCGTTAAAAAACTGACTGACTGATCTCTCTCTCTTAAGACTCAGGTCTAGGCCATGTTGGCTTTAGGTCCTTCATACTTATTTCCTTTTTCTCTCTTTCTCTCTTTTCTTTAATTCCACATTTGTATTAATTAAAATCTCTATAAAACCCAGTTGACTTGGGTATTTGAATAATTGGGAATGTTTCCCTGGCGACCAACTTATATTTGATTTAAAAACCAAGACACTGTAGTGAAACATATTTTCTGCGGTCAAATTTACTCACCCTCTCTTATATCTATCACAATTTATATCTTCCACCATTTTAACTCACTACAGTTTACAACAACACTCTTTTAACTGTTACAGACTGTTACAGTTTAAGGCCTTCAACCATTTTAAATCTAACTTTAAGGGTCTCTAGATACTAAGGAAAATATGAAAGTAAAATAACAGTTTCTGCTTTCAGAGAACTTATAATCAAGTAAAGGAGATAATAATAGCACTAAACAGTGCTACCCTCCATACACAGGTATATGGGTCTCAGATATGAATCAGTTTCTACTCAAAACCATAAATCCCAATAATAATGTTATATAGTGCTTACTATGTGCCAGGCACTGTGCTAAGTCTTTTACTATTATTATCTCATTTGATCCTCACAACAATCCTGGGAAGTAAGTATCCTCATTTTACAGACAAGGAAACAGGCATACAGGTTAAGTGGCTTGCCCAAAGTCACACAGCTTATAAGTATGTCTGAGGCTGGATTTAAACTCAAATCTTCTTGATTTGAGGCCAGATAGGCCTGGTGTTCCTAGCTGCCCCCTTTATCATTTTAAAGTTTGCAAAGAACTTTACATATGTTAACTCAAACACATACATATGGTTTTAGGCCAATCAAAGGACACTCTGGTGAAATGTCTGGCTTTGAACCACACAGGAAAACAATGACAAGAAAAAAAATCCTCCTATATGAGCAGGGGAGAAGTCACATGTGAAAAACATATGAAGCCAAACCACATAGATAACTAAGGCAAACTAAGTTTCCTATACTTTGCAGGTGCCAGTCAGTCAGAGAATTCCTCAGAAATTTAAAAATCTATCTCTTTGGATTCTCCCAATCCACCTATTCCTGGAAGTGGAAAGTCCACAGGTATTTGCACATTTTTCAGACTTTTGCACTCTACTCATCAGTTGTGTTAAATATTTTTTCCACTTTTTTTTCTGGTCTTTAAAAACCTATTTGTTATATTCAATGACTCTCTGGAAAGGAAGGGGGAGAGATACTAGGAATAACTACGATGGTGTAAAAACATTAATAAAAACTCATTTAAAAATAAAATCAAGGTAATATATGTAAAACCTGGATCAAATTACTTGCCATCTCTGGGGTGGGAAGAGAGGGAAAGAAACAATTTAGATTTTATAACTGGAAATTTATTACATGTAATTGGTGAAATAAAATCTTTTAAATAAATAAATAAAATATCTCTTTTTTGAATTCCTCTTGGGGTGAGATGTAGTGGAAGAGAGGCAGACTCAATCTCAACATTTATTTGACTTAAAATGAAGAAAGGTCTTGCTCTTTTTCCAGTCCTATAATGCCCAGGGTGATCTATGGAAACCACAGGGCCTAGGTATACTCAAAAATCTTGCCAGTGGATTTGCATTACACAAAATCATGACTTTTCCTGAAGCAGATTCTCCAGCTACTTTCAGATTTGGAGATGGCTTGCCCTAGAGGCAGTTAGGTAGCACAGTGGACTGAGAGCCAGAAAGGCAGACCTGGATTCCTGAGAATTTTGGGTTAAAGAGTGGCCTCAAACATGTCCTAGCTGTGTGACCCTGGGAAAGTCATTTAACCCCAGTTATTCAGTCTTTGCAACTCTTCTGTCTTAAAAGAGACACCAAGATAGAAGGCAAGAGAGAAAGGAAGAAAGAAATAAAGGAAGAATGAAAGAGATAAAGGAAGGAAGAAAAGAAAGAAATTGTATTGGCCTGGATTGCTGATGCATTCCATAAGAGTTCATAAGGACTGGGCTTATCGACCAGTTGCCTGTTATCCTATATTAATGTGACAATTCCCATTTTTATGGCACATAAAGGTTTACAAAGCACTTTCCTCACAACTTTGGGATGTCAGTATTTCAAATAGTACTCTATAAATCATGGCACTGAGGCTCATCTTTACCTGGCCAATGATTATCAGCACAGCTTGTGATTGTGGTAATACCTAAAATGTATTATCACCAATGTTTAGCCTTTTACATTTTCCCAAGTGCTCTCTCATCTGTTAGGTTATTTAATCCTCATAACAAGTCTGTAAACTAGGCAACACTGGGGTTTCAGAGGACCTAGCTTGGTTTCTTCTTCTGTAAAAATGGCTGGATTCATAGGATTTAGACTAGGAGAAAGTCTAGCTCCTTTGTTTTATGGATGAAATTGTGGTCTCTTGCAGAACTTCGTTTCAGAAGTGAGTAGCTTGAGCTGGTTTACCTTTCCAGGTCTCTTTTTACTACATTATATTCATTCATTCAACCAGCATTTATTAATCAATTACTGCTTGAGAAAACAAGGCCTAGTGCTAGGCCTAGAAGATACAAAGAGGAGAGTCCTTGCCCTCAAAGGGGAAAAAAAAAGGCTCTCACAGAACATATGACAAGGAGATAGAAAGTAATTTCAAGGGACATTAAAAACCAGTCAGGTTGAGGGAATCTGGTAGGCCTCTGGTATGAAGTAGTACTTGCTAAGCTAGGGATCCTTAAAGGCAGAAGTGAGGGAGGAATCCATTGGAGGCTTCTGAAACAGCCGCAGAGATGGGAAGTCATTTTCGAGGTCAGCAAGTTAGCAAATAGACCCATTTGGCTGGAAGGTACAGTGCCAAAGAAATAGTGATGTTCCAATGCTGAGGTTTAAGGAGGCATGATTTCTCCCTTGGGTAATTGAAGGAAGGTGTGTATGTGATTGAGTGTGTGTATGAGGGACAGACCCAGAGAAATTGCTGAGACAGACAGAGAAACAGAGACTCTGTGTTGACAGTCAGAGAGAAACATAAAGGGAGAAACAGACAAATTGGGTGAGGACAGTCAGAGGAAAAAACAGAATTTGACAAAGAGAGAAGTTATGGGGAGAGCTGCCCTGATTCATGAGGATTTTCCCATTTAAAGAATTACAAGCCCCCAATAAAGTTAAAAAGGTTTATTAGAGAGATTGATGGCCAGGAGGCAGGTCCCCAATGCCTAAAGAAACAAAAAGTGAGCTTTTCATTGGTTTTACAGGAGGGCTGAGTACTAGATAAATCAGGGGGCAGGAGACATGTGACTTACAGGTGACTCTGGGGACTGGAGGGCTGGAGGTGGTGACTTCTGGGACTTTGGGAAGGGCTAGAGGTTGACATGTGTCCTCAAGGATGGGGGACTTTGGGGGAGGGGGGAGGCCTGGGGTTGAAATAGTGCCTGTTAAAAGCAAGTGACTTGGGGGTGGGAGCTGGAGGTTGAAGAAGTTGTTTATCAGGAGATAAGTAGATCTCCGACCCTGGAATACGAATGACATCTTTATCGGTCTATCATCGGTCATCAGGGATGGTCTTCTCTGGCTGGACCGGTTTTGGGGAATCCTTCATTTGTCCCCGGAAACTTCTAGTTTTTGCGTCCCGCTCCAATTTCCCCCTCTCTTTATTTCTGGATCCCACCAAAGAAAGCCAGAGACTGTGAGAGAAACAGAAGTCAGAAAGATGTGTATGTGTGTCTGTCTTCGGGCCCTGCCCATGACAGAATCAAAAATAGGCAGAGGCAGATGCACCAAGGGAGAGACAGAGGGAGAAACAGAGACACGGTGACAGACATCTACACTCTATGTATGTGAGTTCGTGTGGCACACAGACAAAAAGAGACACAGACTGCGCGTGAGTGTCACAGCCAGTGACCGAGGCAGAGAGAAACTGTGCGCGTGCGTGTGACAGAGAGGCAGCAACAGAGACTCTGCGAGTGTCGCAGCCAGAGAGAGACAGAGGCAGAAGCAGAGAGACACACCGTATGTATGTGTGAAAGAGACTGAGACACAAACACAGGCAAAACGGCAGAAACAGAAATGAAGACATACTGTACGTGTGTGCGTAAGACAGCGAGAGACAGACAGACACAGAACGAGACACGGACTGTGTGTGCGCGTGCGCACAGTAAGCGGTGGGGGGAGGGGAGAGGTAGAGAAGTCGGATTGTATGCGTTTCTCCCTCCGCCACCTGACCGCGGCAGGTCACCGGGCGGGGCAGGGCGGGGCCTAGCACAGCCCGAGACTGGGGCCCTGCCTCCTCCCCAGCCAGACCGTGGCCATCTGCCCCAGGTACCGAGAACTCTCTGGAAAAGCGGAGTGAGCCGCCTGTGGCCATCTGCTGCTCCCCCTCCGCCATTTACTCTGCCTCCCCCTTCTCTCCCCACTCCCGAGAGCAGATGGCTCCCACCTCCCAGTTCCCTAAGGCAAATTAAGGAGGTGGGGTGGAGGGATGGGGGGAGGCGGGCTTCCGAAGAGATCTGGAGAGCCAGTGGATCAGGATCCGAGACTTGAGGGTCCTGATTAACTTAACTTTGCCCCCTTCCCTTGCTCCCCGGAGCATGCAGGAAAAGCCTCTTGGAGCCGGGGAGGTAGGTGAGGCAGGGGCCGCCTCCCAACACACGCTCTCCCTGGGAGCTCCTGGGAGGGGGAGGGGAAGGAGGAGGAGAAGGGGAGGGTCCGCGGCCGCCATAGGATCTCTGGGACTCTAGAAAGCGCTTCTCCCACCCCATCTCCGGCGACCCCGCCCCTCTCCCCTTGCCGCCGATAGTACCTCGGGGAGGGGGAGAGAAAGGAAGGGGGAGAGGGTAACTAGGAGACCGAGAAGGACCGGGGCCGGTCTAGTCGGAGAGACCCAGCAGCCCGGCCCGGAGTGGGAGAGTTGCCCCGGCCGGTGTGTCCCATGGGGTGGACTCGGGGGGGATGGAGGGAAAGGAGGGGTTCAGCTGGAGCCCTGGGTTTCGGGGCTGCTCGCCCCTTGGGGCCTACCCTTTTCACTTTTCTTTCTTTGGGGGAAGGGAGGATGCTGCGGGATGCAGACCGGACGGGGCGGGGGTGGGGGGAGAGAGGGACCAGAATGGGGCAAGGAGTCTTAAAGAGGGGTGCGGATGGGAGGGTGAGGATGAATTTGGCGGGACGGGGGGGTGGGGCGTGGAGTAGAGAAGATGGAGTTGGGATTGGGGAAGCTAATTTGAGGCTGGGGTGCTGGAGGTATTTGTGGGCTCTAGAGTTGAGGGAGTTTGGCGGAATAGGGTTGAGGAACATGGGGAGAGGCCTGGTAGGATTTGTGGGAGGGACTCAGTGGCTGAGGGGATAGAAATGTAGAGATTAGAGAATATGGGTGTGCTTTTACAGGAAGCAGAAGCGAGGGGGGGAGCGTTAGGTGAGACCGTGTGGGCCCCCGGTTCTAATTTGCCCCCTTCCCCTGCGGCCCACAGCGATGTTCAGCCAGCAGCACCAGTTCCAGCAGCAGTTGCTGCAGATCCAGCAGCTCATCCAGCAGCAGCAGCAGCAGCAGCATCCTCCGCCGCCCTCCGCAGGCCGGTGAGCGCCACCACTTGAGGCTGGGGATGGCCGGCTCACCCGGGCCTGAGGGGGCGGGGCTAGCCCGAAAACCCCAGGCTGGGTTGGGTTCTGAGCTCTCACTTTCTAGGGGCTGAGGGCTATAATGGGTATCTGTGCTTGGGCCCTGGTCTGTTGTTAGTCTTGTTGGCCCAAGGTACTTAGCCACCTCCTGGAAGCCCCAGGTTCATTTTCCTTCTTGAGTTAGGAACTTGGGCCCAGTTACTTGTGCCTTACACACCCCTCCCTGGTCCAGCAACCTAAGTTTCTGAGCCATGCCTTCCTGGGCCAGAGTTTTAGCTCTGTATCTCATCTCACCATTCAGCCCACCCCAGAGATTTCATTGGACTGCTCTGAGCCAAAATGCCTTTTGCTGGTCAGACTTTGGTGTTTGGGAGTGGCCTTGAATGAGCCCTGTTCTGCTGGAGAATGGGAAGATCAAATTCCACTTTTCCTACCTAGCCTCAAGTTGCTTCTTTGAGGCCTTGGGCTCCTAACCTAACCCTTCTATTCCTATTGGTCCTCTTTTCCTTGCTTATCTCTGCCCTGCTGAAGGGGGAGACTTAGGAGCCCCAGGGAAGGGAAGGGATAGTCTGTTGAAGATCACTGCAGAAATCTTCTTTCCCTTCCTTCCCCTCCTTGTACACAGGGGGCTGCCTTCACAGCAGCAGCAGATCTTGAACCTCCGAGCCACAGGTCAGGCCTCCCTGCTCAGCTCGAACCCCATGCTGCAGAGAGTCCTGCTGATGCAGCACATGCAAGGTACATACCCTACCACCCAATTCCAGCCCTTCTTCTAGGCTGATATGAATGTTTGTGGCTCTAGCTGTTCTCAATAGAGCCTTCATTCCACACAAAATTCAGGACCTCCACATTATATGACTATCATGGAATTTTCTTAAAATATGGCTAGAAATGACATTTTCAAGCTGCTAAGGAGCTAAAGAGGAACCATTTGGCTTCTTGCCCACTCTCTCCATGCTAAATTAATTCTCAGAAACTCAGGAGAGAGCTATCTGACCCTTTTCCCCTACCTCTTGTATCTTTTGTAGAGTAGGAAGTAGAGGGAAGGAGAAAAGTTGTTGCTGCTTGATAGGTTAAAAGAACTATATAGAAAGTTCGACTTCTTTGGTTAATTGCTATTTTAAACAAAATGACTTGCAGAGAGCATTTTTGTTTTACAGAGTCATTGTTGAACTGAATTTTTTTCTACCAGTTTCACAAAGCATTAGTTCTGTGGGCAATTTCTTCGTTGATGTAGTTTGATTTAGTGGATTGATTGGTGGGACTGAAAATCATTTCCTGTGAATTATTGTCAAAGCTTCCAGTTGGAGGTCTCAGGCCTTGTGGGAAGATTGTTTCTTTTTCTCTGGAAGGACAAAGAAGGATAGGAAATAATTCCTGCCCTTGAGGAACAAAAAATTTTGTTGAAGTGACACCCTGATTATGCAAAAAGATACATCCTGCCTTGTATTATTAAACATAAAATGAGTGCCCTTGGCACAAATGAACAAAAAGCATCTATTAAGCACTTAATATGTGCCAAGCATTGGGTATACAAATAATTCTGAAAGGAAGGCCATTCCTACCCTCTCTGAGCTAAATTCTAATAGGAGGAGGCAACACTTTGCAAGGGAAGGGCATTTTGGTTTGGAAAGTTACTGAGAAGGGGAGTGGAGCCATAAGGGAGTAGATTGACACACCCTTTCCAGGAATGATGATAGTTGATTTGATTATGGCTCCTGAACTGGCAAAAGGGAAAAGGGGGAACTCTAAAAGAGAGGAGTTGGCTGGAGGGTGAGTGTGGCTTGGCTGGATCCAAGTCTAGAGATAGTGGTTAAATGAAGCTACCACCAGTAGGAGTGGTCATGGGAAAGATGAGCTTGGAAGAAGAAAGGTATACATATTTTGGGGTTTAGGCATCCATTGGAGTGGTACTGACTATAAATGCTATGATTTAGCCTGGTTTGAGATCCAAGACTGTCTCTGACACTTGCCATTTTACCAAGAGCAAGTCACTTGAATCTCTCTGAGCCAAATGGAGTCAGTAATACCTGTAGGGCTCCCTTCACCAGGCTGTTTAGGATTAAATGAAATGATGTATGTAAAAGCATTTCTTGAACCTTAGAGTGCTACAGATAGCTTAGTTGTTTTAATCCTTACCATTCAAGAGATGGAGAAATTCTTGAACACTGGTAGAAGGCAGGATGGGTTGGTAAGGGTCTGTCTGGAAAGTCTTTAGAGAAGGGGTGGGACTTGAACTTGGCCTTGAAGGACAAAGATTAGGAGAGAAGAGGAGAGCATTCTAGGCAGAGGGGTTATCATCCATGTGTATGATTAGAGGCACCTAGGTGGTGAGGAGATAAACTCTGGATGTGGAGTCCAGAAGATCTGAGTCTAAATCTGGCCTCAGATGCTTATTTGTACAAGTCACTTAACCTCTGTCTGTGTCAATTTCCTCAACTGTAAAATGCAAATTATAGCAGTGCTTATGTCCCAGAGTTGTTGAAGTGATCAATGAGATAATACTCGTAAAGTGCCTAACACATAGTAGATGTTTAATAAAAGTTCCCTCCTCACCTTTGTTAGGTCAGTGTTGTGTTTTATCTTCATTCTTTTGGACTTGTGGTTTATTGTAGTGTTGTTCAGAGGTCTAAAAGTCTTTCAGAGTTGTTTTTCTTTAGAATACAGTTATCATTGTATAAATTGTTTTCCTATTCTAATTTCGTTCTGTCAGTTCATGGAAGTCTTCCTAGTTTCCTCTGAAGTTGTCTAATTCATCATTTCTTATATCACAATAATATTCTATTAATATCCCTGTACCATAACTTGTTTAGCAATTTCCCAAATGGAGAAAATCACCTTAGTTTCTAATGTTTGTTTATTACAAAAGGAGCAAAAATATTTTTGTACATACAGAATTCTTCCCTTTTTATCTTTTTTTTTTTTGGTGGTATGAGCATAGTAGTAGCATTGCTGGATCAAAGTTTAGTAATTTGGGGGAAATAGTTCCAAATTGCTTTCCAGAATGGCTGGACCAGTTAGTTTACAGTTCCCAAACAGTACATAAATGTACCTATTTTCCCTCCAACATTTGTCATTTTCCTTTTAGACTTTGCCAGTCTGGTGGGTGTAGTATAGAACCTCAAAAGCTCCTTTAATATTATTATTAGTGATTTGAAGCATTTCTTTTTAAATATAATTATAGATAGTTTGAATTTCTTTCTTTGAGAAACTGTCTGTTCATATCCTTTGACCATTTATCAACTGGAAAATGGCTCTTAGTCTTATACATTTGAATCAATTCCTTCTGTGGCTTGGGAATGAGTGAAGCTTATAAAGATTTCCCTTCCAATCTTGGCTGTACTGAATTTGTGCAAAAGTCTTTAAATTTAATGTAATTAAAATTGTTCAGTTTCATCTTCTGTAATCCTCTCCATCCTTGTTTGGTCATACTCTTCCCCTATCCATAAATCTAAAAAGTAGTTTCTTCTTTGCTCCTCTAACCTAAAAGGTTATATTTAAGTTATGTACCTATGTGGAGCTTAACTGGGTATATGGTTTGAGGTGCTGGCCTAAACTTAATTTCTGCTTGAATACTGTCCAGATTTCCCAATAGTTTTTAACAAATAGTGAGTCCATCTACTATTGGCTGGGATCTTTGAGTTTATTAAACATTAGGCTATCAGGTTCCTTTGTGTCTGTATGTTGTGTACCTAATTTGTTCCAATGATCAACATCTTTTTTTTTTTAACCAATATCAAACCATTTAAATGATTACTTCTTTGTAATTTAAAATCTGATATGACAGATTCCCTTTTTTCTCACTTTTTATTACCCTTGAGATTCTTAACCTTTTGTTTCTCCAATGAATTCATTATTATTTTTTCTAGCTCTATAAAATATTCTTTTGGGACTACAGTACAGGACTAAATAAATTATTAATTTGTGTAGTATTTTTATTATATTGGTGTAAACTCACCATGCTCAGTTAGTTTTTTTATGTGTTTATATTTCTGCAAAGGTTGTGTTATAATTAAATTAATTTAAACTTTGGATGAATCTTACTATATATACTTCCAAATATTTTATAGCTTCTGCAGTTATTTTGAATGTAATTTCCCTTCCTTTTGGGTTTTGTTAGTTATATATACCAATGCTTATTTTGAATGTAATTTCCCTTTCTATTGGGTTTTGTTAGTTATGCTTATGATTTATGTGGATTTATCTCATATTATTCAAATTTGTTGAAGTTATTTCTTAAAGATTCCCTTAAGTAAATCATTTGCAAAAGTGATTTTTTTTCTTGGCCTTTCTTATTCCCTCAGTTTCCTTTACTTAACTTATTGCTGTTGTCAGCATTTCTAGCACTATGTTAAATAGTAGTGGCAATGATGGGCATCCTTCCTTTACTACTGATTTTACTGGAAAGGCCTCTAACTTTTATCCATTTCATATAATGTTTACTTTTGGACTGAAAGAAAAATCCATTCATGTATTTGGTTTTCTTCATTTGTAAAATGAAAATATACTTTCTTCAAAGAGTAATTGTAAGGAAAGTTCTTTGCAAACCTTAAAGTACCATATAACTGTGAGTATCTTTTATCCTTAAATTTTTTCTTATTGCTATCTTTTGTTTTTATATGACCTTCATTTACAAATATGTCAAGAGCCATCTCTGGCAACAAAGAATTAAAAAAGAAGCTGATAAAAGAAAACAAAGCAGTTGCAGGAAAGTCATCAGCTGAAGCTGATAGGATGTGCACTAGGAACCCATAGTTCCTCACTTCTCTAATGACAGGAGGGAGGTGCATGTTTTCATCTGTTTGGGGCCAAGCTTGACCACTATAATTACATGGTTTCTTTTTGTGTTCTTCCTATTTACATTGTTGTAATCACTATGCATTTTGTTTTCCAACTTTGGTTTACTTTTTGTATGAGTTCATATGGGTATTTCCACTTTCTTCATATTCATTGTTTCTTAAGGTACAGAAATATTACCTTTGTTCATATGGCACAGTTTGCTTAGCACTGTTATTTTCTGACAGGCTTTTAAGGTACCTGCTTTTGTTTTGTGAGCATGAAATGTGGGACCTTAACCTTGGTGGTTGCTGCCTAATACTATGACAAGTTCACATATCATGTTTCCAGCTGTCTTGAATAGGTACAAGTGCAGGGATTTGATGACTAGCAAAAAATAGATCAAAACCACTTTTACCTCAGTTTCCTCATCTTCAAATGAGGCAGAGAAGGAATGGCAAACCAGTATCTTTGCTAAGAAAATCCCAAGTGGGGTCATGAAGAGTCGGTCACAACTGAAATAATTGAACAACGACAACAACAAAAGCCCAGACAGTACTCTTAGAGTTGTTGCCTAATGCTTTTATTATTAAGTTGGCAAAACCTATAGGTTTGACAACTCTTAGTGAAAAATCTGTTGTCCCTTGCTGTGTTGTTTTGGGATTATGCCTCTTGAATTCCTAGCTGTCCTTTAAAATCCAACTCATTTGCTACCTTCTCTTTGAACCCTCCCCTGC
This sequence comes from Monodelphis domestica, assembly GCF_027887165.1. Lineage (NCBI taxonomy): Eukaryota > Metazoa > Chordata > Mammalia > Didelphimorphia > Didelphidae > Monodelphis > Monodelphis domestica. Next base: position 460,976,250 of record NC_077227.1, on the reverse strand, counting down.
ATTTCTCTCCCCACCTCCAAAATTAGTAATGAATTGAATTTGTTCAATGAGATACAAGCCTTGCCTCCAAAGGATTTCTAATCCAAAAACTTCTCTACTCTGTTGCCTTTGGGGAGCTAGCCATGCTTAACTTTTGCCCTCCTAGCTGTGCTTCTAGGCATTGCCACCCCACCTCTATAGATAAGGTGTCCCTTTATGTCCCCTAGGTTTCTAAGGGCTTCCTCATTAGATTGCAAGTTCCTTGAAGGCAGAACCTGTTTTTTTTTTTAACTTGCATTTGTATCCCTAGTTCTTACTACAGGGCCTGGAGCACCCATTAAATCTTGCTGCCAGCTAGCTTTTATTGAGAGCCTACTGTGTGCCAGCCATTTTGTTAAGCACCAGGGATACAAAAACAAAAAGAAACTGTTGCTATTGAAAAGTAAATTCCAAACTGATAAAAATGGATTTCAAGGGGAAGAGAAAACTAGGCCAATCATGAAAGGATTCTTGGAAGAGATAGGGAGATGAGGAGCAGCTAAGTAGCACAGTGGATAGAGCACCAGCCCTGGAATCAGGAGGATCTGGGTTCAAATGTGTCCATAGACACAGCCTAGGTGTGTGACCCTTGGGCAAGTCATTTAACTTCAATTGCCTAGCCCTTATCACTAATGGTATTAATTCTAAAAGAGAAAGTAAGACTTTCTTTTTCTTGTCTTTTTTTTTTTAAGAAGTATGGGGCCTGAGTGAATTAACAATAATAATAGTGACTAACAATTCCATAGTGCTTTAAAGTTTGCAAAACACTTTATGTACATGAGACACTAATACCCTATTAGAGATCCTGAATGTTTCTTTGGCCCCGACTCGACTGAGACTTTGGGTTAGTTGTTTTTCCTTTTGCCTTGTCTTGTTGCCTTGGTTTTCCTTAAGAATTGATGGCACCTTCCCCTGTCCTTTTCATTCTACTGATGCCAGGAGATAGGATAGCTCCTAACACTCAGAAAGAGAATAAACATTTATTGAGTGCCTACCACATGTCAGGCACTTTGCTAGGTGCTTTTACAAATATCTTATTTGATCCTCACAACAGCTGGGGGGGAGGGGGGAGTGCTATTTATCCTCATTTTACAGTTGAGGAAACTGAGGCAGAAGTTAAGTGACTAGTTAAGCATGCCTGAGGCTGGATTTAAACTCCACTTGTCCTGACTCTACACCCAGCACTCTATCCACTGCTTTACCTAGCTGCTCAGGAGGGAACTTAGCTGGGTCCATACCTTGTGCTTGGGCCCTTTTCAATATCCATCTGCTCCAGCCTCAGAGAGGGGGGTAGAGCAAGAAGGTTGCCATCTGAGAAGCTGATCTCCATACGACCTGTTCTTGATGTACTTCAACACCTGCATGAAAAATTCAGGGTGCCATAGCCCATGACCTGTGACAAAAGGGAGGTGGGGTAAACACCATGCCTGACCAGCTGGAATTTCTAACTACCTTATGGAAATCAGAGCCATAGAATGTCAGAGCTGAAAGGCATCCTCTATCTCAATGTCCTTATATTACAGAGGTGGTCACAGGGACTCTAAGATGGAGAGTTACTTCCTCAAGGTCACAGAGTAATGATAATAACAAGAACATCTTATTCACTCCACAAATAGCTATTAGGAGACTCCCGTGGCCCTGGAGCAGGTGGGTTGGGTTTCCTAACTCCCTCTTAGGGTCACTTACAATGAGAAGCTCCTGGTGGGCAAGACTGATTTTTTATTTTCTTTGTGCAAGAGACAGTGAATGAGTCAGTAATCCCTTTTGGGAGATGTTTCTTCCAGGGTAGCTAGGGGAAAGCATGACAAATGGAAGAGAAAGAGGTGGCCTCCTCTCTGAGCAAAGGCCCTGTAGAGACAGTCCACAAATTTCTCACCACCACCGAGGCAGAAGGAGGCTTTACCTTCATCCCTTAATATGCTGCCTTGGTTTTCTTTTCATCATTTTTCATCATTTTTCTCCTTTCAAGTGGCCTCTGTTGTTGTTTAGTCATGTCTGGCTCTGTATGGCCCCATGGACCAGAACTATCCATAGGGTTTTCTTGGCAAGGTTACAGGAGTGATTTGCCATGTCCTTCTCTGGCAGATCCAGTGGATCCTTTTTTTAGGCAATCAGAGGTTAAGTAACTTTCCCAAGATTATAAAGCTAGGAAGTATCTGAGACAGGATTTTAATTCATGTCTTCCTAATACTAGGCCTAACATTATCCACTGAGCTACCTGGCTGCCTCCTAGGCATATGGAGATTAAGTGACTTGCCAAGGTCATACAACTAGGACAAGTCTGAGGCTAGATTTGAACTTGGGTCTTTCTGAGTCTAGACCCCATGCTCTTAATCCCTGAATCACAGCTGCCTCCTTTCAAGTATCGTCTAGTGTCCCATTTTTTGCCCTGATCACAAAAGGGCCACACAGGCTAGGGACAGGAACTGAATCTGAAGTGATTTATTCTTGGCCTCCAGTAAAAGTCTGCCTTGGTCCTGTTTCTTTAGGGAGAGCCTGGCCCTCAGATCCTAGTCCTCCTAAACTGTGATTGTGATTCCTTTCTTTCAGCAGGCAGATTCAACATGACTGCTCCTGGCCTTCAGCATTTCTTCCCCCAAGCTACTCGACACTCCCTCCTAGGCCCTCCACCCGTCAGTGTCTCACTCAAACCTGCCCGCATAGGCTTCCCAGGGCTCTCTTTCCAGAGGCAGAACCGGGGCTATCGAAAGGTAAGTAGAGGCCTGGGGTGTGGTGATGGGCAGCTCTTCCTTGGAATGTGGGGGCACAAGTGTATACCCCTACTAGTGCAAGAGAACAGTGGGCCACTTGGGTTCTTATCCAGGATCTGCCAGTAACTAAGTCAACTAAATCACTTCTCTAGACCTTGCTTTTCACCTCTATAAGATGAGAAAGTTAGACTAGGCTGCCCTAGAGGTCTCTTTCTAGCCCTGACTCCTAGGGCCCAGAGATGTGTGATGGAGGACAGTTATAATAGATTCCTCCTGGAGATGGACCCGTGAACCAAGTCTGGAGGGGCACAGTATTCTCTTGCACATCGGGGATCTTAAAAGAGAAGTCCTTAATGCCAGAGAAAGGCCACGGACTTCAGTTTCTGCCATATTAGAAAGAAGCTATGGCAGGGAGAGTGCTTAGGAAACAGGAAGGCTAGATAGTGAAGAGGGAGGAGGAAGCTTCTGTGAAGTAAGTCTAGTCTTTGCCTCTCATGTGGGATAGAGTATAAGCCTTTTCTACTCAGCCTGGATCTTGAGCAGCCAAGGTTTTAGAGATGTAAGAATCAGTCTTTCCTGAGACCTTTTGAGGATGAAGTATGCCAGGGTCCTACAAGATTGATAATAATAATAAATATACATGTTTGTATATAATTTGTAACATGAAATATATCATAATAGCTAGCATTTATATAGCATTTTAAGGATTGCCAAGCACTTTGTATATGTTCTCTCATTTGATCTTAACCCTATAGGTTAAGTACTATTATTATCCCCATTTTATAGATGCAGAAACTGAAGCCAAGAAATTAAATGACTTGCCCAGGATCACACAGCTAGTTAGTGGCTGAGGCTCAATTTGAACTTAGGTTTTCACAACTCTAAGTCTAGTCATTTATCCACTTTGTTTCCTAATTGCCAAGGATTAGGTGCTCAAGGCTTTTTATACTTGCCCAGGCCATATTATTGGCCCTGGGCAAGCAGCTGATTTTAAGGCTGAGTAATTGCTTCTAGGAATCCCCGAAGGGACCTGAACCAAAGAAAGATGTGGAGCTGGGCCCTTCACAGATACCCTGTGAAGATGAGAAGATAGATGTTCCAGAGGCCTCCCAGGAGGAGGCTGACTCCCAGACTACCTTGCCAGAAGGTAAAGGGGGAAGGAAGGTGGCACCTTTCCTAACAGGAGAAGCATAGTACACAAGTAGATTCCAGACATTTTTTAGTGCCTGCTATGTTTGATGCACTGTGATAAGACACATGATGGTAACCACCTGTGTTGTTGAGGCCACTACCTACCTCTGAGCTTGAGAGGGGCCTCTACATAATAGATTTGGAAGTGGAGAATACTAGCTTTGCTACTATCTCCCCTCGTGACTCCAGACCAATTATTTCATGTATCTGGACCTCTATTTCTTTGCCCCCAAATAAAAGATTTAGACAAATGTCCCTGTCAGCTTTAAATCTGTGATCCCGTGATTTGGAATCCTGGAGTAGTAACAGCTGCCAGATCAGTCTTCCACTGACCAACTTGATAAATGTCAATAAACAAAAACATTTCCATATACAAAGTACAGAGATTGTTTCTTTAGGTTTAGAAAAAAAGGAAGTTTTAAAATGTATATATTGAGTTTATAATGGGAATGTCACCCGTGCCTCACTTGTCTTTGTGTCCTGATGTGCTTCTGTGGATTTTAGAAAATATTTCATTGATACTTTCTTTTAAGCAAAGAATGCTATTATGCCTATCTGTATTCTTCACAAGTCTAGAGGATTGCTCGTGTCCATTAATGGCTTGATCAGAAAGTATTTGTAGACTAAGTGAATTGCCTGTCTTATTGAACTTTGCTTTCCCAGCCCACTCTATTTCTCTGGCCCTTTTTCCCACAGATCCACAGACTTCCCCCGAACCCAGTGATGATGGCAGCTCAGAGCCTCTGGCCAAGAGACTCAAGAGGTAATGTATGCTGAAATCATTAGATTGACTTCTTTCTTCTCCTGAAGGCAGATGAGATTGGAAGAGTCAGTGATGGGTATTAGGCCTAGTCTCATCCCTTCCAACTAGAACAAGGGAGCTGGGAACCCGCTTTCAGTCCTTCTTTGGCCTTGGCACACTTGAACTGGTGTCTGACACCCACCTAGTGGCCAAGAGGAGCAGTGCAGCCTCCCTTTGGCTCTAATATTGGGGCAAGAAAGGTTCTGACTTCAGAATTTTAGGTGAGATAGAAAGAAGTTAAGGTTTATAGGAGAAGGAACCCTTCATCCCTGGACTGGGCTGATCCTTTAATTCTCAATCCTTTGACTTTGGAAACCTAAAAGAGGTTGAGTTCAAGGATAGCATAAGTTAGGATTTGGTGATGGACTTAAGATAGGAATAAAATGAATTTTTGAAACAATCAGTTTTTAAATAGTAACAGAAGGATTTAGATTGGCTATGAGGAAAAACTTTTTGACAAGGTTGTTTAAATTCCTAGATGGGTGGCCATGGGAAGGTGTAAACTTTTCTCCTGGAATACTTACTGTATAGGTTAGGTTTGGTCATCTACCAGGGATAGAGAAGTGAATGGGTAATGTCTCAGGGCCCCAAGAAGACTCAGACATGGTCTCTAGTGTCCTGTCCTCTCCATCAAGGTTCTGAATAGCTCTGTTCTAGTGGGCCTAACAATGTCTTCCCTTTCTTCCCAGTGTGGAAGATAACACAGACTCTAAGGAGGAGACTGATCTGACTATAGAAAAAGCAGAACGTGAGTATTGGTGTTGGGTGCCAGAATCTCAGAGTTGGAAATGTCCTCAGAGGCCATCTAGTCTTAATTCTGACCTGCACAAGAATACTGACTAGAAGTCACTCTATGTTGTTCTGAAGAACCAGCCTCCAGCATGCCCTCTTAAGGCTGTCTATTCCATTTTGAACCATGAATTGTTAGGAAATTTTTCCTAACTTTTAAGCTTAAATTTGCCTTATTGCAACTCCCCTACCTTGCTCTTGTTCTGCCTTCAGGAGCTAAATGGCTCCAGTCAGGCCAGCTCTTTTCATAGCCATCTGTGCCCTCCCTGAGTCCCATTTTCCCCTTGCCCAGTTTTTTCAGGCCCTTTATAAATAAGCTACATTCTTGAGGCCTGTCTCCATTCTTTGGATGCTCTGCCTTATTTTTTCTAAAATTTGGTGCCCTATACTGAACACAGGTCGCTAGAGGCAGTCCGAGTAGGATGGACACCTCTAGGCTTCAGCTGTGGATTCCTTTCTTAAATCAAGATAACTTTTTCCCTTGCCACATTTCTTGTATGCTTCCTGCTGAGCTCCATTCCATTAACACTAACAGATGACATCCAGTTAGTCTTGTTGCTGAAGAAGGGTGGCAGGCTCTACCTACAGCTAGGCTATTAGCTTCCAGAAAGGATACCCTTCCCTTCCTGCTTCAGTCTCTGGGGGCTACTTTGCCTTTCTCTGCATATTCTGAACCTCAGGAGACCTTGCTTGGGGTGTGAGATGGGTAGAGATGGGAAACAGAGCGTAGGATCATGGTCCTGGATGTGCCCAGGGGAATGCTGGTCACGTGCAAGGGACAGTCTCCTGTTCTACTCCTCAGAAGCAGCAGAAGCTGATCCCCCAGATACTAGCAAGGATTGGAAAGTCCCTGAGGAGCCCAAAAGCCTGGAAGTGGTGAGTAGGCAGAACTAGGCTGAGGAGAAGTGAAGGTGGGTGGGTGGGTGCCAAGCTGTTGCTTTCCAAGCTGATGTATCTCTGGGGCCCTGTTGGGGGGAGGGGGGAATGTTATTACCAGGGGGAGAGTGCAGACTGAGCCAGGTCTCTGCCTTAGTCTTCACTCATGCTAACACTCAGCCTTAGTTTCCCCTCCTATAAAATGGGAACTTGACCTCCTTCTCTTGTGAGGGGATAGTGAAATTCAAATAAGATCATACATATGGAAGTATTGCTGTGCAGACTGGAGGGCCTGAGGAGGTAGGTATTTTTACCATACCTTTCCCCCCGAAGAGCTGAAAATGCTTTTATGATGATAATCCCTTGCAACTGTTCTCCTGTCTAAAAATAGTCTCGAGCATCCCTGCTGGGCTTTTAACCATTTAAAGTCTTTTCAAATTCTTTTTCTTATTGGATTCTTACATTAGGGGAGGTGGCGGGCAGCAGGGCAGGTTATACGCTCCTTTTTGAAGATGGGGACATGACTTGTCTAAGCTTATTCAAGATTTATTCAAGTTTATTTTAGGAGCCTATTATGTGCCATGCATTATGCTATGTGCTGGAGGGTAGGTACAGAAATAAAGATGAAACTGTCAAAAGAAAGGGGTGTAGGGCAGTTATGTGGCTGTGTGGATGGAGAGCCAGGCCCAGAGACAGGAGGTCTTGGATTCAAATCTGGCCTCAAGACACTTCCTAGCTGTGTGACACTGGCAAGTCACTTAACCCTAATTGCCTAGTCCTCACTGCTCTAGATAAGGGTCTTTCAAAGAAGATTCAGTAAATCATAGGAGCTTACTATGTGCCATGTAGTGTGCTATGTGCTTGGGGTAGATAAAAAAATAAAAGTAAACTGTCCCAGTCCTCAGGAAATTTACATTTTATTGGTGAGAAACAACATGGACATAGAGAAGTAAACACAAAATGAAAGGTGGAGGGCACTAACAACTGAGAAGGGAGGAAGATAGGTATACTGTGAAGGTAGCTAGAGAATTTTAACTGATAGAGGTGAGGAGGAGTACATTTCAGACATGGAAGGAAAGAAATAAGCATTTCTTAAGTGTCTACTACCTGCCAGGCTCCTGCTTGGCAATAATTAGGTGTTGCAGAGGTTGGGGGGTGGGGGGAAGATGACTTTATTTTGGGTGGAGGAGTCCGTGGGAAGTGACTGATATTTTTTTTAGAACATCAGTAAAAGTTTAAAAAAATAGGTCCCTCAGAGGTCCTAGTAAACCCAGGACTAGTCTGCCTCTTTCCTGGCTCCCAATGTAGTGCTCTCCCTAGACCACTACGATTCAAATGAGAATAGTGGCAGGGGATAATACAGAGAAGTGGCTAAGTGGGAAAGAGAATAGGAAAGGAAGGTGCCTACTCAAGGTGGGATCAGGGAAACCAAAGACCGTGAGATTTGGGGGACCACAATTGCCAAGTACAGGAGACCTGACTTGGCCTTTATTTTGTCTTTCAGCTAAGCTACCCTTGCCTTTCTGTTTTCTTGGTCTCCCCCAACTGGGTTTCAAGGACCGTTTTCCCATTGTCTATAGATGGCCTTAGGCAAGCTGCCTTCTCTGGGATTCAGTTCTTCCCTTGTGTTCTTGCATTTGGTAATTCTCCCCTCCAGATGGTGAGCTCAGGAAGCTCCCTGAAGGTGACAATCCAGCAGAGCAGTGAGAGCCGAGCCATCAGCACAACTGCACCAAAGCCTGGCTCCCGACTGAGTGAGAGCAATGCCCCTGCCTCCAGCCTAGAGCCTGGCCTGAAGTTCTTCTGTTATATCTGCAAGATCAACTGCTTCAACCAGCAGGTGAGAGCTACCTGGCAGGAAGTACCCAGAGAAATGGGCATGGGGGTGCCCAGGGGGCCATCCCAGAATTGGCTGATGGGGTCTGCCTCTGCCTGGTAGGATGATAACCATAGCTCCTTACACAGGGGCAGCAAAGTTTTAGGTTTAGTTAGCAGGAATTTCACACTTATATGTCCTCGGAGGTAGATGATATTATTCCAACTTTACAGAAGAAGAAACTGAGGTTCAGAAGCCAAATGACTTGCCCAAGGTCATGAGACTAGTTACTATTGAGTCTTTTTTCCCCTTCTAAACCAACCCTTTCTTTCTGTCTTAGTAATAACTGTAAGACAGGAGGGTGAGGGCAAGGGCTAGGCAATGGAGGTTATGTGACTTGCCCTGGGTCACACGGCTAGGAAGCGTCTGAGGCCAGATTGGAGCCCAGGTCCTCTGAGTCTGCCTCCTCTTGTCACCACATGTACCCACCCCTATCCAAGCCCTGCAGTCTCTCCATCAAGTTTCTCTGGGCCAGGGTTCCCTCAGAATAGGCCAAACAAGAGACCCAGAATGCTAGGCTCCTCCTAGATGGTTTTAGAAGTCCAGATTTTTTGTGTGTAGGAGAAAGAGGACCCAATTTCAGAGTTAGAAGATATGGAAAGAAGGGTGGATTTGGAGTCAAAGCTTACTGCTTATGTGACTGTGGGCAAGTCATCTCATTTCCCTGAGTTTGTTTACTCATCTGTAAAATTATAAGATTGGACTAGAGAACCTTTAAGAGGCCCATCCTTTCCAGCTTTGAATTAAATGGTGTTATTTACTACTAGTAGCATGACCTGGAGCAAGTCATTGAATTTTTGAGCCTCAGTTTCCTCATCTGTAAATTGGAGATAATTGTGCACATGAGTGTTCAGGAAAGTGATTTAAAAATCTTAAAGTACTTGGAAAATGTGGCTTATTCCCTAACCCCTAGAAGAGGATAGAAAAGTCCCAGCTACCATGCCATGTTCATTAGGTCTTCTAAGGTAAATCATCCTAATGCTTTCTAGGAGACCCCTATTTGGTTCTAACCCAGGTAGACAGCTATATATCCCAAGCCAAGACCCCGGTTTCCCAGAGGCCCCATTCCTCTCCCAGTTGCCCTTTCCCTTCAGGCCCAGAATCAGGTCCTAACTCCACAGCTGGCCTTCCCTCCCATGGCAGAACTTCCAGGCCCATATGGCCGGGCTCCAGCATCAGCAGCGGCTTGGGGAGATTCAGCACATGAGTAACGCCTGCCTCCTGTCTTTGCTGCCCACGAATCGGGAACAGGGTGCCCTTGCGGAAAGAGATGGGTAAGAGCAGGGCAGCTTTGGTAGGCTCCTGAGAGAGAGAGGGGTATTGGTCTCGGGCAGCCAGAAGCCAAGCATCAGAGGTGAGGCAGAAAGGTAGGGCCAGTCCCTCCAGGATCATCCCATCAGGGTGGAATCCCATCATTAGCAAGTCTGTCTGACCTTGGGCAAGTCATTTCACCTCTGGAGGTCTCAGATTCCTCATCTGTAAACTGAGGAGGTTGGACAAGATAATCTCTGAGGTGTCTCCCCATCCTAGATCCAGAGCTTTCCTTTGGGTTAGAATCCTGGGTTAGTGTTGGAAGGATCCTTAGAGAGATCATTGGGTCTAATCCCTTTATTTCATAGATGAGGAAACTGAAACTCCCTTACTTTAATTTCAAATAAATATTCTCCTTAACATTTGGGGACATGTTGACCACTCCCCTGCTGGTGCCACTCTTGACTTCTTAGACCTCAATGGTGACCCCTTCTTAGCCTTTCTATTTCCAAATGGAGCAGGCAGTGTTAAGCTGCTTTCTAGGGGAGAGAGAGAAGAGCTGGTATGGGTCTAAGGTAGCCAGGGGAGTCTGAGAAGAGGGCAGTGCACTGGCTTGCCCCCTCTCAGGCCTGAGCTTGCGTTTGCCTCTTCAGGGAACCCCAGTCCCAGAGGTGGTGCAATACCTGTCAGACCCATTTCCTGGGAGATCTTATCAAGCATCGAAGGACTCAGGAGCACAAGGTACAGGGATCAGAACCACAGTGTATTAGAAGGCTTCAAGGGGTTGCTGCCAAGAGGACATAGGCCTAGCTCAAGGAGACTGGCATCATTGAACTAAACCTTAATTTCCTTGGCATAAAGGGTGGCTGGGTATTGAGGAGGTGGCAGCAGCTCTCAGCCTGCTGGGGCGGGGGGGGGGGGGGGGGGAGGCTGTTCATAGGGTGCCTTCTTCATTTAAAAAGAAAAAGATGGGCTAGTGGAGATGATCGATTCTTTTCTAGCTTGCTTGCTCTAACATCTAAAATTAAATGATGTTTTGACTGTGATCTGGGCCACTGCTGTTATTTTTAGTTTTGCCTTATAGTCATGAAGTTGCTTTCTTCCTTTGCCCTCAGTATCTTTTATTCTCTGTCACTCTCAACTTTACTTCGTGATTCCCCCTTCCCCCCAATCTTTGGCCTCTTGCCTTGTCTGGCTTTTTCCTTCTGACCAAATCCAATCCTATATTGGAGCAGTGTTTATTGACTGTGTCTACTATGGAAAACACAGTTTTTATAGTGTCTAAATGCAAGAAAAGCATTTACTTTGAGGCACAGCAAGTATATCTTGGGTGGTCTACCACATTTTTTAGAAGGAGGAAAAGAAGAAACAGGTGAGAGGATTTGTGGGCACTGGTGTTGGTAGAATTTGAGGGACCAAGCTCAAAGAGGGGATCATTCCTCGCACAACCTGAAATGTTAAAGACCTCTCTTTTCTCCTTCCAGCTAGCCAAACACTCCCTTCGTCCTTTTTGTACTGCCTGCAGCCGACACTTTAAGACCCCCAGAAAGTTTGTGGAGCATATGAAATCCCCTGAACACAAACAGAAAGCTAAGGAGGTAAGAGAGAGAGGTGCTGGGGCCGGAGAAGTTAATTTAGGCCCTTTTCTGGAAAGGGGCCACTACTGATTTTTCTTTTCTTTACAACCCTTACCTTCTGTCTTAAAATCAATACTGTGTATTAGTTCCAAGGTAGAAGAATGCTAAGGGCTAAGCCAGTGATGGTGAACCTTTTAGAGACCTAGTGCCATGCTTCTCTCCCCCCCCCACGCCCCCCCCCCAGTCCTGGGTGTGCCCCACCCCACCCCTTGCCCCACACAAGGAAGGGAGGAATGCTCCCATTGGCTGCTGGGCAGAGGGACAGGTGATGTGAAAAAATATCAGGTACATGGGATGGGGGGGCCAGCTCCACCTGAGTCCCTCTGCCTTTCTAGTAAGGAACTGTGGGAAGGGGTGGGTGGAAGGCAACCATATTCCCACAGATAGCACTCCATGTGCCATCTTTGGTCTGTGCCATAGGTTTGCCATCATTGGGCTAGGCAATGGGGGTCACACAGCTAGGAAGTAGCCAAGGTCACATTTGAACCCAGGACCTCCCATCTCCAGGCCTGGCTCTCTATCTACTGAGCCACCCAGCTTCCCCCGACTGGTATCCTTTTGCTGGACTAGAAGCTGCTGCACTGGGCCCTTGGAGCTAAAGGGTCCCAATCCTTTCTGACAGGCACAACTTGGGGAGAAGGAGCCGGGCAGCCCAGAAGAGGCAGAGGAACTCATCACGGTGGATGCAGTGGGTTGTTTTGAGGAGGATGAGGAAGAAGAGGATGAGGAGGAAGATGCAGAAGAGGATGAGGGCAGCGAGGCAGTGGGAGAGGTCGAGGAGGCCAAGCAGGTACCCGGGAAGGCATGCCCAAAGGGCGGGCAGGTAGGACCTGCATCTCTGCTGTTTGCTGCTTACATGATTTTTGGAGCCCTGGTCTTCCCTCCCTCTGTTAAACAGGGCTGGGGATGAGAAAGGAGCGGCTGGCTAGATGGTCTCTAAGCCTTTTTTTAACTCTAGGTCTAGGACCCTTAGGCACTGAAGGTAGGGAGATGAGTGCCTGTAGGAAACAAAAGAGATGCCGCTAGATAGAAGCCCCCTAGGGAGGCTGCTGCTGGGTAGCTACAGGGAATAGAGAAGAGTGTTGGCTTTTCTTCTCTGGGCAGCCCTCTGAATTTCTCTTACCCTCATACTCAAAGGCCTGCATCATTGAGATTATAACCTCTGCTGTTCACAGACAGACCAGAGGAACACATGCACAGCCAATCACCCAGACTGACTCTTCCTCTAGCTCTCCCCCCTCCCCAAAACACCAAGAATGATGGAAGGGCTCCTGAGCTCAGATTCCATTCTAGGCCCAGGGGAACTGATTAAGACCTAGAGACTAACAAGGTCTGGTTTGAGCACTGATGAATGGGATCCAACCAGGGCAGGGTCTGTTCCACTTCCAACCCAAGTGTTCTTGCCAGGTGGGGCCAAAAGAAGTGGCTGTAGATGCCTGGAAAGGCCTAGAGGAATACTCTCCTGACAAGACGTATGGTAAGTCATGCTTCCCAGCTTTGGTTAGAAAGAACAATTGCTTGCGAGTTTCCCTTGTCAGGAAGCCATGCCTTCTGGGTTTTGTTCTGAGAAATGTAGCATCATTTTGAGTAAAATAATTCTGGGAGCTGAGTGGATCAGTACTAGTCTGGGGGAAAGGACTTCAAACAATATGCCTGTCCTCATTCAGATTCAAGGATTTTTCAGGTTCCCCATACCTGCCTTAAACCCTAAACCCTCTAAATTTCCTCTGCCCTGGGAAAGGAAGATGCCTCACCTTTTTTGATCCTTTCCCTATATAGTGTCATCTCACTGCCTCCTCCTATCCTGTGTCCCAGGATGTTTGAAGCACATGGGGAGACCACCCTATGCCACCCCCCTAACCCCATGTGGGACTCTCAGGCACACCCTTTGACCTTGGGGGGGGGGGCAGACATTAATCTCAAGGAGTAGTCAATAATGCTTCCCATTCTCCCTCTTTTGCAGGCCTGGATTTTCTGGTACCTGTGGTAGGGTATCTTTGCCGGCTATGCCACAAATTCTATCATAGTAGCTCAGGAGCTCGCCTTGCCCACTGCAAGTCTTTCATGCATTTTGAGAATGTTCAGGTTAGACCCTCTACTGGCTTCCCAGCCTATCCCCATCCCTCTCCTGCCTACTCCCTCCCCCCATCATCCAGTGTCTGCCTCTGGGTTTGAATCTTTTCTTTTCTCCTTCCACCCCCATTTACTGGGGCTAGTGATTTGGGAGGGCTCATGTGATCCGATAGGAGGATCTTATTCTAAGGCCAGCAGCTTTCTATAACCCCTGGGCCCCCTTGCACCCTCAGTGCAGTAAATGAGGGAGGTTGTGACAGGGACTAAGCCTAGGCCCTTAGCTCTAAGCAGTGGGACAAGAAACTTGAGGGACTAGAACTACCCTATGATGCTAGTATTTCTATGGTGCTGGGAGGTTTGCAAAGTGCTTGTGGTGCCTCATTTGATCTTCACAACTCTTTGACGTAGGTGTTATTGCTATTTTACAGATGAGGAAACTGAGGCTTAGAGGTTAACTGCCTTGCCTAGGGTGACCCAGCTGGCTAAATGCTGGGGGCAGGATTCAAATGCAGATCTTTCTGACTTTAAGTCTAATCAGTCATAGCTCCCCATTATCAGCTCTAGATGTATGATCCCATGATCCTTTCATTCCCTAGAAATGCCTACTGTACCCCCAAGAACTTAGCCTATGGATGTCTAGGAGGTAGGAATGGGACACCTGAGACTCCCTGAAATTAAATGAGTAAGTGAAGTTCACATGCCACATCCCAGGTTGAGTCAGGCCCAGAAGACAGGTTTCCAGCTCCCTCCACAGCTGTCTTTACCTTCTTTCTGCCCCTGAGGTCCAAAGGTAGAAACTCAAAGCTTCTAGATGTCACACATAAGGAAAAAATGTGTCTGCTGGCCATAATGTCTGTTTCTTTCTTCCTAGAGATACAGAGCAACCAGGAACCCTGGACCAGTCCCAGAATTCGAGTCAAAGCCTGAGCTCTTTGACATCCTGACAGGGGAAGGGATAGGAGCCCGGGGTTCAGAACAACAGGAAGGCACAGCTCAGCCCCTAGGAGCTGAGTGTAAGTCATGGGGCACAGATGCCCACAGAGATGCTGACAACACAGGGGGAGCCCAGACCCCCATGGAAGCAAGGGATGACGAGAAAGCTGGTCCTGGGAGGCAGAAGGAGCTAGAGGATGAGATCACTCCAGCCAAAGGTAGAGTGCCTGCCCCAGAGCCCTGCCGCCGATCTGCTCGTCATAAGCCAAGATAGGGGGGCTCCAGGGTAGCCAGCTGGGCAGCAGACAGTAAATTTTCAGAGCCTTTTACTAGATCGTTGGGAAGAGAAGCTGCTGTTTTTACTCAGAGACCAATAAAGAATTGTGGTTTAGTGTTTCACTGTGTTGTGAACTGTTCTAATGTGTTGTGAACTGTTTTTTAGGACTAAAGGCTAAATGGTAGTTTCTTTGTATTCTCCCAACCTACCCATCTCCTAGAGGGAAGTTTACCTGTTTGAATGAAGACAGACCTCATAATTCCTCTTATGTCTTCTCTTATCCAGGCTAAACACCCCCCCAGTTCCTTCAACTGATCCAAGTCCCATGGAACTCAGTTTCCTCATCTATAAAAACAACATGATTTTTAAGATGGCTTCCAGCTCAAAAAGCCTCATGTGACCTAGAGATCAGAGCCTAGAGCCTTTTAAGGAATAATTATGGTTATGAAGTCTGGGGTATAACGGGCAAAGTAGACAAGAGACAGTGAAAGACATCTGTTTAATGATACTGATCCTGTTCCCTTCCACACTCTGACCCTGGGGATTCCAACCTCATCCGGGTTGAGGTAACTATTCAAGCAACTAATCTCCCCTCAGATAGACAATTATTCCAGTCACAGGTGATCCTCTGGGATCAATCTGATAACTTGGGCCCAGGGACCAGGAAATACAAATGAGGAAATGGGAGACAACAGTCTAGAACACTAACTGAAGACAGGACCCAAGCCTAATGGGATCTTTGTGGCTGTCCGGATGGTGTTTGCATCCTGTTGGTTGTGAAAGCATCCTTGTCCCTTTAAGAAGGGATGTAAGAAGAGCCACTGACTCACCCAGCAGATGCCTTCTCCAGGACAGGAGCTCCTGAGGCTCTGTGGAAAGGAGAGGCTAAGGGACGTCCTCCAGCAGGGTCTATGAGTGGGGCTTAGCTGCAGGTGGACCCTCACTGAGCTGCTGCTGCTGCTGAAACTCCACTCTCGTCTGCTGGTTGGATTCCAGCAGCTCCTTGAGCCGGGCATGAAGATGGTCATTCTTCTCCTCCAGCTGATCCAAGCAGGTACTGATCTGGTCCAGCATAGAGTTGATGGCTGCATATTCTAAGAGGAGAAAGGACCAAGCACTTCTGTGGGTAGAGGGCAGAGAAATGCTATTGTTCACCTACCAGTGCCCTGCTCTAAAGCGTACTTTGAGGTTAACCTGAGATCACCTCTTGCCTGTCCTACAATATCAGGGACAGGTATAGGCCTGGGGGGTCAGGAGCCTTGGGTCCAAGTGTTAAATTATGCCATTAACTGGCTCTGTGACCAGGGGCAAGGATCTTGCCCTCCACAGGCCTGTTTCCTTCTCTGTAAAATGAGGTCTACCTAACTCCCTACCCAGCCTACCTGAAAGGATTATTGTTTACACACTAATTTTACTGGTAAAGATCAGATGATATTATTGATATGAAGATGTTTTGAAAAGTTATAAAACAGGGGCAGCTGGGTGGCTCAGTGGATTGAGATCCAGGCCTAGAAATGGGAGGTCCTGGGTTTCAATCTGATCTTAGACACTTTCTAGCTGTGTGACCCTGGGCAAGTCACTTCACACTCACACACACACACACACACACACACACACACAGCGCCTTTACCACTCTTCTGCCTTGAAACCAATACACAGTCTTGATTCTAAGATGGAAGGTAAGGGTTTAAAAAAAAATTAAGCTATACAACATTCAGATATAGGTAGCAAATCTGGTGTAGCAGAAAGGGCACTAGAATTGGAAATCAAAGGAACTGAGTTTGAATGTCAGCGCTGTACTTCCTGTGTGACCTTGGAAAAATAATTTACCCTCAGCCAGTGTTCCTTCACTTTTTGTTTTTTTAAACCCTTACCTTCTGTCTTGGAATCAATCCTGTGTATTGGTTTCAAGGCAGAAGAGTGGTAAGGGCTAGGCAATGGGGGTCAAGTGACTTGCCCAGGGTCACACAGCTGGGAAGTGTCTGAGGCTAGATTTGAACCCAGGACCTCTCATCTCTAGGCCTGGCTCTCAATACACTGAGCTACCCAGCTGCCCTGTCCTTCATTTTTTTTACCCTTATTTTTTGACTTAGAATTGATATTAAGTATCAGTTCTAAGGCTGAACAGTAAGAGTTAAGCAATAAGGGTTAAGTGACTTGCCCAAGATCTTGCAGTTAGGAAGTGTTTCTAAGGCCACATCCAAACCTAGGACTTGCCATTTCCAGGCCTGGATCTCTAACCACAGGGCCACCTAGCTGCCCTTCCTTCATTTTTAAAATGAGAGTTGGAATCCATGGCTTCTGAAGCCTCTTCTTGTTCTAAATCTCTGATCCTCATGACCCCAGTGATGACTAGTATAGAACCCACTGTCTTCTGGGAAACCCCATTTTACTGTTAGCCTGGAGAATACTCTCATTCTTTCCCCAATATTTATATCCAGTAGCACAGTAGATAGAATGCCAGGCCTGAAGTCAGGAAGATTGAGACATGTCCTAGCTGTGTGACCTTGGGCAGGTCATTTAACCCTTTTGGCCTCAGTTTAATCATTTGTTAAATGACCTGGAGAAGGAAAAAGCAAATTACTCCAGTATCTCTGCTAAGAAAACCCCAAAGGGAGTTACTAAGGATCACACACAACTGAACAAGAACACTTATGTTGTACTAAGTATGTGCCAGGCACTGTGCTAAGTAAGCGCTTTACAACTGTCTTATTTGGTCTTCACAACAACCTTTGGAGGAGGTGGGTGCTGTGGTCATCTTTCCTGTTTTACACATGAAGAAACTAGAACAAACAGGTTAAGTGACTTGCTCAGGGTAACACAGCTAGTAAATATCGGAGGCCAGATTTAAATTCTGGTCTATCCACTGCCCCACCTAGCTGCTGTTCCCCAAAGGCACAGGACTATCCCCAAAGCCTAAGCTGCATTCCTTGTTGGAAGTTTTTCTGGAAAGAGATTGCTTCATTTTGCATCATTTTATCTGTTATGTTATCTGTTGTTTTATCATGGATCTCCCTCCTCACCTCCTCCCAAATCTGGGCACAACCACTCCCTAACACCTTTCCCTTTATACAGGGCTGGGACTCTAAATCAGCCCCAAGCTGGCTCCCAGCTCTTCAGTGTCTCTCAAACAGGCACCAAAGTCCGCTCTTAAAAGGATCAAGAAGATGGTATGGATCTTGGAACTATTGACTGGGTAATGGCTAAACAAATTGTGATGCAAGAATGTCTTTTGTACTAATGGGCTGAAAGAATGACTATAGAGCATCCAGAGAAGCCCAAGAAGACATGAACTGATACAAATCAAAGAAAAGAGAACCAGAAAAACAATGTACAAAATGACTAAAAGGGTGTCAGTGGAAAACATGATGAGAAATGCTATGTAATTATGCTGGTCATGTGTGGACAGGAAGAAGAAAGGAGCCAGTGTACCTCCATGCTTGGGAAATGCTGCTTAAATAAATAAATCTCAGTTGATCTGATTAGTTTTGCTGAACACTTTCTCTTTCACTTTTATTCTTTGTTATATGTGATGGGCTCTCTGGGGAGAGGGATCTCGGATGGGGAGGGATCTAAGGAGGGATATCTTTGGGAATGAAGATTACGGAACAAAACAAGTCAATAAAATGAAGGGAAAAAATCTGTTAAGGGCTCTCCAGTCCTTAAATACCTTCACATGCATCTTTCATTTGAACCTCAAGCATCCTTGTGAGGCAGCAGAATTATCCTCATTTTACAGATGAAGGAACTTAAGCTCAAAGACATGGCCTGAAGTCAGTGTGGTATAGCTGGAGAGAAGTCAGTCTGGAGTCTAAGGTCCTGCATTTGACTCCCAGCTATGCTACCCTGTTGGCCTTTGACAAGTCATTGCCTTTACTAACCCCCTCTGACCTCAGTTTCCTTTTTCCATAAAAGGAGCAGCTTAGAGCTGATAATATCCAAGGTCCATTCCAATTCAAAATTCTACCATCTCAAGGCCAGACCTACTGGTTCACATGAACAGTGAGCAGCCAGTCATCTGATGCCAAATCCTTTTGTTGTTTTTTCTGCTATTCAGTCATTTCCAGTTTTGTTTGGCTCTTCATGATTGCATTTGAGGTTTTCTTGGCAAAGATATGAAGGGGTTTGCCATTTTCTCCAGCTTGTTTGACAGATGAGGAAATGGAAGCAAACAGATAAGTGACTTGTCCAGGGTCACACAGCTAGTAAGTGTCTGAGACTTCTCCCAGCCCACTATTTTACCATGAATAGACTTAAAAGAGTTTCAGAGCTGGGAGAGTGTTTCAGATGAATATAAGATGCCTAGCAAAGATTAAATGGCACTGCCCAAGTCAGAGGTAGGACTAGAAACCTGACTGTGTAGGGCACCAAGTGTCCTCTGTGGGGATACTGAGCCTCACCTGGAGTGGCTGAGGGAAGGACTAGAATTTCAACTCTTAGCCCTTTTAGGGAGCACTGGCCTCATGGGAAGGTGGGTCTATCCTAGGGTCAAACAATGGCACCAAGTTCATGAGTCCTGATGTTAGACCCTATATGGAAAAGCCAACATGTACTCCCTCAGAGCCACAAGTATAAATCCTCAGGATCTCAAGGAGTTAAGAAAAACTCACCATTACAACTTCCTCACTTAGAGCTGTTCCTGTCCTCTCCCTGGCTCCAGTCAAGACTATTCCAGATAGTCTGAGTCTTTTGTCCTATTCTTTTGAGTGAGTGTATTTTATTAATGCTTTTCCCCCCTCACAAACATCACCCACTTCTCAATGACTTCTCATCCCTCCAACCCTTCTTTGTAATAAGTACAGTCAGGCAAAACAAAGCAACACAGTGGCTGTGATGGGAAATATATATCTTATTCTGCAACTACCGTATGGAGCAGCAGGAGGCATGTTTCACTGTTAAGTTTGCTGAACTCATGGCTGGTCACTGCAATGATCAGAGTGAATGAATCTTGTCCTATTTGAACTCCCTAGGAAAGTGATGATTTAGGATGATCTTCAGGGGGCTTTGGTGAAATTTTAAAAGCGATACAAGCTTGTGGAAAGAAGACTCACTTGAGCTATGATTTTGATTATATTGATCATGCGGATTGGCCATTTAAACCTACTGCTGTCTCCCAGCAACCCTCTGCTACAGTGGAAAAGGGACAGGATGACATCTCTACCTTTTTAATCATTCCATACCTCAACCGAGTTATTTAAATCCAATTAATTCTACCTTCAAAATTTGTCTTCTCCTTTTGTCTCCCACTTGAAGTCATCCACTTTAGACCCTGACCTCTTCTTGCCTGGCCTATTTTAATGGTTACTACTTTCCATCTTCCACTCCATTACCTGAGTAAGTTTTCTAATGATTGTCATTCTTCCATTCCTTTCTGCCCAGAAATCATCATTGGCTCCCCAGTGCCTTTTGGAGTTTTAATTTCCGATCCTGGAATTTAAAGCCCACCACAATCTGGCTTTCACTTCTTTCCATTCTATATTGCAATCTAAATAGACAACAATACAATCCTGGTTTTGTCAAGCTCTCCTGTCTCTATCTCTTTGTTGCCTATTGTGCCCAAAATAATAGGTAATAGCATTTATACAGTGCTTTAAGTTTTGCAAAACACTGCACATATCTCATTTTATCCTCATAACAACCCTGGGAGAGAGATGTTTTTATTTCCATTCCACAGATGGGGAAACTGAGGCAGGGTTACAAAGCATCACAAGCATCCAAGTCTGATTTTGAACACAGGACTTCCCTCGTCTTTCCTTTTTCAAAGATCTCAAAGCATTTATTTCATTATCCTTTCAACCAATTATCTACATGCACATCTCTCCCCAATGCCAATTAGATAATAAACCCCAATGAGGGAGATTCCGAGATAAATACAAAGATAATTATATCTTTGTATCTCCAGTGCCTAGCACGGGGTAGGTCCTAAATTTTTTTTCTTCTTCTTTGAATGAATAACAAAGGCCTTCCCCTTCCCTTGGGGCTAGACTCCACCAAATTTTCCTGGAAGCATTTCTGGCCAGACTGGAAGAACTCTCGATCTTTTCACTCTAGGGGCTGCCTTTTTTGCTGCCTTTTTCTTCTTGTGTATGAACTTTCTCCACTAGGACATCTGAACACTTCAAGCGATTATTTAAATACCTACGACGGACAATCACACCTTTACTACAGCAGGGACCTGGGGGTGGGTGGGGGTGGGGCAATGGAAGGGTCTTCTAGCAGGGGATTCCCGTAAAGCTGACTCAGCAGGATGACTTCCCCAAGCCCTCACTAGATCCAAGCTCACCTCCTGCCCCCCGCAAACCCCGCGGTCACTACAGTTTGAGCCCCAGCTGCGGGCCTGGAGGCAAATCCAAACGGGAAGTGTCAGACCTCATGCAGGGATTCCCCCATCTTTCCACTACTTGGAGTTAGCAGTAGCTCCTTACTTAGAGGGGTCATTCCGGGCTGGGCGGTAGGCGCAGGAGCAAAGCCCGCACTCCTGATTCCCCGCGGCGGAAGAGAGATAGCACCTGGGGTGCCAGGACCGGTGGGAGCTCCGAAGGGCATGTCCGGGTTCCCCGTCCTAGTAAGTGTCCTTCCCACGGAGTAGCCGCAGAATCGCGGCCGGCCCACAAAGCTGAAGCTCATCTTCCTCACCTAGTTCGTTACCTGCTTCCCCCAAGCAGTTGTCCTCTTCTTCGAGGATAATCTCCATTGGCATAGGCAGGTCCCCGTTGGGCCCGGACATCCTGAAGTCCACGACTGTTAGGGATTCGGGAGAGGACGGAAGCGGGACAATAGCGCGGAACTCTAAGGGTTACAAATGGAACGTGACGCACACTTCGGGACGCGGGGGCGGGATTCGTCATCAGGCTGTCAGTCGAGAAGCCCAGGAAATCGCGGGACAGGTTCCCCCTAGGGAAGGAAGGAGGCTTCCTATATTCTGGGGCTGGTAGCCAAGGAGGAGGACCGCCGGCCTGGAGGGCCTTCTCAGTGCTTCAGCAGGGCTGACCCCCAAACTTGTTGGGTTCCTGAAGGTCCCCTGCGTGGCGTAGGAATAAAGTTTTCGTTTCTAGTCGCAGAAAGGAAGAAGCTGAATCGCGGGCGGGTGAATGAAAATCAAATGTTCTCACCTTGCTTTGGAGCTAGGTGCTGTGGACTCCCCGCCCCGCTATGTGGGGAGGAGGCGCGCCTGGTTCTCAGAGGGTCAAAGTTATTTTAAAGCTGGGTTTGGCATCTTTGGGCGCCTTCGCGGACGCCCAAAGTCCCACTGCCCCTCTTTCCCCACAAGGCGGAGACTTGTTGCATAGGAGACCTATACTACTAGGCAGTGTTACTGACGCAGAGGATCGGAGGGACAGGAGAGAGATGCCGTTTCTGCCTCACCTGGGCATTATATGAACTGAGGAAGGAGGACTACGAGGAGGTCGGAGTGGGAAATCGAGGCTTAGAGGATTAGATACTTTCAGGGCTGAAAATGGAATTTTGACATTCGAATTGGGATGCATCCCAATTGCAAAATGTAGAATTCTCTCAAGATTCGAGTTGGGTTCTACTTCGTACAAGAAGCCTGTCCTGATCCCCCACCCTTGCGAGTGTACTCCTTCCATGATATATTTATTATGTCTATATCTCATACGTATACTTTTCTGTGTACTCAGGAGGAGGTAAGCTACTTGAGGGCAGAAAATAATTTTTTTTTGGCTTTGAATCTCCAGTGGCAAGCAAACGGTAGGGGCTTTTTTTATATTTGCTTGTGAATGAATAAATGAGTAAAAGAATATTTTTTTAGCTAACATGACACTTTGTTGTTCAGTTGTATTTGACTTTTCATAATCCCATTTGGGGTTTTCTTGGCAAAGGTACTGCAATGGTCTGTCATTTCCTTCAGCTCATTTCACAAATGAGGGTTTGTGGCAGACAGGTTAAGTGACTTGCCTAAGGTCATACAGCTAGTGTCTGAAGCAACAAGTGAACTCAGGAAGATGAGACTTCCTTACTTCAGGCCTGTCACTCTATCCATTTCAACACTTAGCTGTCCCAGCATGATGCACACATGGCTTTTTCTTCCCAGATCCAGTAGTATCTTTTTTTTTTCCTTTCAGATTATCTTAAAATTCAAACTCTACTTCCCAAACCTTCCTACTGACTGTCTGATTTAGAAGCTTCAGACCTATTTTGCATGGCTATATTGCCCATCCTTCTATCTCCACCCAGAAATAGTAAAGGATGGAAATCTGTTGGTAGATGGAGCTCATTCTCCCCTTTCTCAAGTTACAATCAGAAGCATGTTCAGTGGACTTGGATCCAAACTCGGAGGAATTAGATTGAGCATTCTCCTCTAGTTGGTATTGCTGCCTGAATGTAACCAGCATCAATTTCCCTAGGATCAACAATTACATTGTCAGAGGAACAGAAATACCAATATTGTTAGAGAAACCAGGTAGTGTTAACATTCTCACATAGGTGTAGGAGTTTCACATTTATTATCAAAAACTTCTTAGTTAGACTGGTATCTTAGAGATCATCTAGTCCAACCCACATTTTACAGATGAGGAAACAGACTAAAAGAGATTACATGACAGGAGGCAAGTTGGGTGGTGAGAAAACTCCCTGTATCCATATTCCGTTTTAGACAGGTGTCCCAGGTTAAGGCCTTCCTGTCAAGATCAGAGTTCAAATACAGCCTCAGTTACTAGTTTCTCAGACCCCAGGTTAATTAACCTTTATTTGACTAATTTCCTTCATAGGCAAAATGGAAGATAAAAATATGACCCAACCCCCAGGATTGTATGACTATGGGTAAGTCACTTAACCTTTGTCTGCCTCAGTTTCCTTATATGGGGATACTAATAGCATCCACCTCCCAGGATTATTGTGATGATAAAATTAGATATTTGCAAAGTGCTAGCTGTTATTATCTGACTCACAAGTGGAAATAAGTCAGACCTCTCCCCAACCCAACTTCCATTGCATTTCAGACCCTGAAACTGAGGCCAGAGGTTGAGACTTGCTTAATGTCTCAAAGCAGTAAAAAATCAGGACTTGAATTCAGGTCTTCCAACTCCAAACCCAGTGCTTCCCCCTCATTCACCCTTCACACCCAAATAAACCACATTCCATTGGAGCAAATATGATTTGGCCACCTGATTTGTTCTAGCTAGCCAGAAAGGCTTTGGATGAGAATTTATCACAAGCCAGGGAAATGCTCTGGATGACCTCTGGCAATCGCCCTTAAACCAAATGTTTCCATTATGGTTATGAATGGCCCGATCTCTGAGTCAAGAATGCCCGGGGTTCTAGTTCAATTGTTTGAATGACCTTGGAGCAGTCACTGAAGCGAGTCTGTAAGGGAGGCTGAATGACCCCCGGATCATTTCCCCTCTCTATAGTCGTCCTTTTAAACCTTGGGAATTAGGAGTCTAGGGAATCCCAGGATCCTTTGCAGACCTTAGGACACGGATGAGAAAAGACCTGTGTGCAGAGTCACCAAACAGACCAGAGGCAACGCTGGGTCTTAGACCACGTTCCACGTTCGGAAGTACGTCCCCGCCCGCCCACAGCACCCTCTCTTCCTTCCGGGGAGTTCTTGTGGCAGTTTCCAAGGACAAATCCAGAGCCTGGGGAACTATGTCTCTTTAAGGTCAAAGCTTCCTTTGTTTCCCGAGCCCGCCCGCCTAGAGTTCGCAGCCCATGCGCAGTGAAAATGGCTGTGGCCGTGGCTGCCGTACGCGCGAGCTGGCGCTGTGCGAGGCCCGTGGGCTGGAGACTGGGTTGCAGTCCGGGCCAGAGCCGGGCCGGACTCTCCGGAGCTGCCGGGCGGTGGTCCGGGGCGACGCCCAAAGGGGCCCCGAGATTGCTAGGGGTGGCGGCGCTGGCCCTCGGGGGAGCGTTGGGGATCTGCCACACTGTGCGGAGTCGTCTGAAGTCCCAAGAGCAGCTGGCCGAGCAGGCGGCCCCCCAGGTGAGAGAGTTGGGGCGGGGCTGAGCCCCAAGGTGAGCGAGCGGGTGTGGGGCGGGGCTGAGCCCCCCAGGTGAGAGTGTGAGGGAAGGGCGAGAGGGCCCGCCCCAGGTGAGGGAAAAACTTGGAAGGGCTCCGGGAGTGAGTCTGTGATCCAGCGGGGCGGGGGAACAGGTGAATGGGCAAGAGGGACAAGACAGTGACCTACCTGCAGGAGGGCAGGATCCCCAGGTTATTGAAGCGGCTGGTTATGGGGCACCCTATCCAATGCACACAGGACTGGTTGCAAGCGTCTTCTCATCCACCATCCCGCCCAGCTCAAAGCCCCGTGGGGTGGTGATAGAGGGGGGCCTTCCCAGGGTAAAGACCCAGTCGTGCTTTTCGAATCACCCTGTATTTTGCAGAGACAGCAGTTGGGGATGAGGGTGGTGGTGACTGGGTTCTGTTACCACCTAGCAGCATGAGTGATTTTGAGTAAGCCACATCCCTTCTCTTGGTGCCAGTTTTCCCATCCTTAAAACTAGTGGTTTGGATTTGAGGATCTCAAGGTCTTTTTACTTTTCTTTTCTCTTTTTTAAGAAACCCTCACTTTCTTAGAATCAATACTTTTATTGGTTCCAAGGCAGAAGAGCTATAGGGGCTAGGCAATGGGGGTTAAGTGACTTGCCCAGGGTCACACAGCTAGGAAGTGTCTGAGGCCAGATTTGAACCCAGGATCGTTTATAGGCCTGGCTCTCAGTCCACTGAGTTATCTAGCTGCCCCTCCCCCCCAAGTTCTTTCAAACCTCTCCTGCTTCTGGGAATGGAGTGAGGAATAGGGATAATTGGATTTTCCCAGCACCCTGGGCAGAAACATGTAGATAAGGAGGAAGAAGGGATATCTGTCAGCTGATGCTAAAAAAATGATTTGAAGCTCATTTAGATAAAATCTAGGAAGTCTCCATCCTGCTCCTGTTGTCACCAAGGCACCAGAAGGTGTCACAGAAGGCTGAATTTGATTGTTTAGCAAAAGTTCCAGATCCTTAATCACCTTTCTACTCTCCTCCTGACTTCCCCATGGTGAAGCTTAATTCTCTTGAAGTTTTTGGTTAAGATATTAAGGAAAATCAGTTTAAATCATACAGTTTAGAGCTGGAAAGGACCTTGGAGACCATAAAGCTAACACATTAATTTTAGAGAGGAAACCATACCCCAAAATGGTAGATGATTCATCCAAGGTAACACAGTTTATAAGTAAGAACCACTTTTTGAACCCAGGCCTTGGATTTTTTCCTGTACATCAAGGGTTCTTAACCTCTACATCAGGGATCTGTGAACTTGTTTTTAGATTTTTAGAAATATTTATATTATATTTCAGTATGATTGCTTTGTAATCCATGTATTTTATTTTATGCACTTAGACATTCAATATAATTGGTTTCCCTTGTAATCTTATGCATTTTACTCATTTTAAAACATTCTGTGAAGGTATCAGCAAGCATCACAGACTGACAAAGGTTAAGGTGCCAGTTAAACAAGGTTAAGAATCCTTGATGGGAGCAGCTGGGTGGCTCACTGGTTTGAGAGATAGACCCAAAGATGGGAGATCCTGGGTTCAAATTTTACCTCAGATACTTCCTAGCTGTATGATCCTGGGCAAATCACTTAACCCCCATTGCCTAGCCCTTTCCTTTCTTCTGCCTTGGAACCAATCCACAGTATTGATTTTAAGATGGAAGATAAGGGTTAAAAAACAAACAAAAAAAAAAACTTGTTCTCTAAAATGTTGCTTCCTCTACAGCTTATAGTCAAACCAATCCACAGTATTGATTTTAAGATGGAAGGTAAGGGTTAAAAAAAAATCCTTGTTCTCTAAAATGTTGCTTCCTCTACAGCTTATAGTCCTTACTATGACTGAAGCTGCTTTTAAATGTGCTTTTTCACCAAATTTCTCCTCTAAAGAAATGCTATTGAGAAAACATGTGTTCCCAGGACTGGACTCAGAGTAGATCCCCTCTCTAACACACTGCTGTCTCCTGTCTGCAGCTTGCTGAGGGCCGTCTGCAACTGACTCTGTACCAGTATAAGACTTGTCCTTTCTGCAGCAAGGTCCGAGCCTTTCTGGACTTCCATGCTTTGCCATATGAGGTAGTAGAGGTAAACCCTGTTCGGAGGCAGGAAATCAAATTCTCCTCCTACAGGAAGGTGCCTATTCTGCTTGCCCAGGAAGGAGACTTACTAGTAAGTGAACCTGTCCATTCCTACCCCCATTTTCTTTTTTTTCTTTATAATTTTTTAAAATTTTAATTAAAAAAAATTTTACATGTTTACATATTTCATGTTCTTTCTCTTCCCTCTCCCCTCCCCCTCCCAGATTCAGTAAGCATTTCTACTGGATTATACAAATGTTATCATTTATACCCATTTCCATATTATTCATTTTTGCAATAGAGCAATCTTTTAAAACCAAAACCCCAAATCATATGTCCATATAAACAGATGATGTCATTTGTTTTTCTTCTGTGTTTCTACTCCCACAGTTCTTTCTCTTGATGCGGATAGCATTCTTTCTCATAAGTCCCTTGGGATTGTCTTATATTAGCAAAGTCCATTACATTGTATTATTCCACAGTGTTTCACTTTCTTTGTACAATGTTCTTCTGGTTCTGCTCGTTTCACTCTGCATCTGTTCATGGGGGTTCTCCCAGTTCACATGAAAATCCTCCTTTTCATTATTCCTTATAGCACAATAGTATTCCATCACCATCATATGTCACAGTTTGTTCAGCCCCCATCCCCATTTTCTAGAGCCAAAATTAGGCTCTTGGCTCCAAAACCCTGTGGAATATAGAGCTGGCATGGGGACTCATAGCTCTGGACTGAAGGGATTAGGACCTCCACCTCACCCCACCTTGGATTCTGATCTTTAGTTTGGCCCCTGGCACTTCCCCTCTTCCCCTCCTTCCCCATGTGATCCAGACTTTTCTGGCCAAAACTATATTATAGAATGTTTTGAGATCTTGTAGAACCAGAATGCACTAAACTAGATGGTAATTCTCTTTTTAGCAACAACTAAACGACTCCTCCGTGATCATTAGCGCACTCAAGACATTCCTGGTATCTGGGTAAGAGGCCAATGGAGAAATGTAGCATCTGTAGGCTAGAAGGGACCTCCAGAGGCCATCTCCACTATCTTGGATCTGCAATGTGGGATGGGGGTGAAGATAGGCATTAAAGTCTGTACAAGGAAACTGGACAGGAAAACTTTCTTCACATACCTTTTCCAGTGTTCTATGGCTTTTGCGTTAGGAGGTCCTTCTTGGTGTCTATACTAAGACCCTCCTATTGTATGTATTTCATCTCATTTTACCTGTAGAGATGGGGAATAGGTCCACTGGAAGACTCCTTCCTGGATTCTAAATTGAGCCAATTTCTATAAACTATCCTCCTGACCCCACATCCTCCAGTGACCTTGGAAGTTACTCATATTTTTCCAGGGATGACAGGGAGCAATAGCGGTTTGTGGCACAGGGGAAGTATTCAAAAAGCCCAATAGAGAGGTCAAATACTCCCCCCCCCCCCCCAGGCTTGTGTGGGTTGGAGCAGCAACCACTGGAAAGGGCAGCCAGTGAACATATGACTCTGACTCTCTAGGAAGAACCTGGAGGAAATCATCTCCTATTACCCTTCAATGAAGGCAGTGAATGAGCAGGGGAAGGAGGTGACTGAGATTGGCAATAAATATTGGCTCATGCTGAATGAAAAGGAGACCCAACGTGTCTACAGCGGAAAAGAAGCTCGAACGTGAGTTGTGAGGAGGGGACACTGGAACAAGAAGGATCTTCTCTCTGCCTTGTGGCACTGAAGCTTCTAAGATGAGAGATGCTTTAGTGGGAGGAGCTCTCTTAGCACCCAAGATAGAAGGTGGGGTGGACCAAGAAGCAGGAGACCTGGAATGTGGACGCATCGGTCTGACCTGGGGACATGTCCCCTTGACCTCAGTTTTCTCCTCTAGAAAATGAGGTGACTGAATTAAAGGATCCCTATATATATCCCTTCTAACTCTAACCATCTGAAACTTTTCATCTAACCTAATTGCAGCATAGAGCAGATTTATTTCTAAGCCATTCCACATTAATGGGCCTCAGCTTCCTCAACTATTAAAATGAGGGGGTTGGACTAAATGACCTCTGAGGAAAAGGTCTTCCATTTCTAATTCTATGATCCTATGATGGGTGATATCTCTGTGAAGGAGAGGTGACTACCCCTAGATGATCCTGGAATCAGGAAGACTTCACTTCAAATCTAGTCTTAAATCCCTGGCCAAGTTGCTTCACATCTTTCTACCTTCATTTTCTCATTTGTAAAAATAGCACTTCCCTCCCTGGAGTTAGCCCTTTGCAAACCTTAAAGTGCCATATAAAAACTAGCTATTGTTCTTATTCTTATTGGGGAAACTATCCCTCATTTAAACTAAGTCCTGTCTTACTAGAATAAGAACTTCCTTGTTTATCATCTCTGCCTTATCACCTCCCAGAGACAGAGTGGCCAGTAAGAGAACCTTGGAGAGAAAAAGGCAGCAGGGTTGGGCTGGCCTAGGGAAAAGCTGAGTCTTCATCACCATCCCCCATCATCCAGGGAGGGTAACACCTATGTGCTGGGCACCACACTACACTTTACACATCTTACCTCATTGGATCTTCACAGCAATCCTGGAAGGTGGGTGCTATTATCCTCAGTTTCAGTTGAGGAAACCGAGGCAAACAGAGGTTAGATGGCTTGCCCAGAGTCACACAAGCAGTAAGTGTCCGAGGCTGGATTTGAACTTAGGTCTTTTGAATTCAAGGATTCTGCCCACCGATCTCTGTATTACATCACTTATTTGCCTATAGCTACACTCACTGCATGACCTACACACACATACACACACACTCATACTTCCCCACAGGGAGGAGATGAAATGGCGACAGTGGGCAGATGACTGGCTGGTGCATCTCATCTCACCCAACGTCTACCGAACCCCCACTGAAGCCCTGGCTTCCTTTGATTACATCGTCCACGAAGGCAAGTTTGGGGCTGTGGAAGGAGCAGTGGCCAAGTATGTGGGTGCAGCCGCCATGTTTGTCATCAGCAAGAGACTCAAGAGCCGGTAAGCAGGGGTGCCGGCAGCGTCGCCTCTCACTTGTCACCTGCTTAGGTCATGTATGTTGCCTAAACAGGAAGCAAGGTGATGGATAGAAGGGCTTCCTAGTCTCCAGAGTGGAGCTCTTTGGGGGAACCTGCTCCCCAGGCTTCTGAGGATCACAGTGGGTGTGCTTCTCCTCTGAGCCGGGATCACCTGCGTGATCCCACGTGGCCCTGCCTCTCGGATGACACTAGAGAAGTACCTGGGGAACCACATGGCCAGGGAACCTTCTGCCCCCAGCACAGCCTGAGCTTTAATTTCCCAAGCCCCGGAAGGAGGTCACAGTGCTGGGGGAAAGTGGTCTGAGGAGAGGTGCTGCGAGATAACGCTGGGGAAAACAGTGGAGGGCTGGGCACAATCACTATTTTTGCATAGTGAGCAAAATGTAGGGACAGCAGGACACAGAACCAAAGCAGGGTCCAAATGGACCTCCCTTCCCCACTCCAGTGGCCAAAGAACCTAGGGCTCTAGCTTTGGGCCAGCATAGGTGGTGGCAAGCTATGGCCTAGAAGTCAGGATGCTTGGGCACTTTCCCTGAACTTGCTACAAATTCACCATGTGACCTGCAGCAACTCACTTCTCCCTGGGACAATTTCCTCCAATATGAGAGTTGGACTTACTAATCTCAGGTCCAATATACCCCCTATATTCTTCCAATGAACCCTCTCCCCAAATGCTCCTCATTGCATTCCTGTTTCCAGAAAGCCAGGAGGTAGGCAGATTTGTGAGAAATAATCCTCCCCTTCTCTCCCCCTCTCTCTTTCTCTTTCTCTCTCCCCCTCCCTCCCTCTTTCCCTCTCCTGCCTCTCCCTGTCCCCCCATCCTTACCTCCCCCCCCCCCCACACACACGTATATACCTTCTACCTGTGTTTGTGAGCTGGTTCAGTATGAGACAACCCATGGGCCGCTGAAAGAGAGGGCATTCTTCCCCCATAGGCATCACCTACAAGATGATGTTCGAGAGGACCTGTACCAGGCAGCAAACCAGTGGGTGGCAGCAGTTGGCAAAGACAGGCCCTTCATGGGGGGAAAGGAGCCCAACCTTGCTGACTTGGTGAGAAATTGGGGGTGTCCTAGGGAGGGATAGGAGGGATCTCTGGGCTAGGATCCCCTCTCCATCTTTCACTGTGCTAGATTTGGAGCCTGAGGACCTGGGTTCAAAACTTGGGTCTGCTACTTCTGTCCAGGGTTATCCAAGTGTGACCTTGGACAATTCATGTAGCATCCTAGCATGTAGCTTGTAGCATCGCATGTTCCTCCTCTGTAAAATGAGGGAGTTGACCTATAAGGGCCCTTCTACCTCTAAGCCCATCTGTGATTTACTAGTGCCATGACCTGGGCAGTCATTCAGTTTTCTGGAGTCTCAGTTTCCTCATCTGTAAAGTGAAAGTGAGTGGAAAAAGTCCCAGTTACCATGCCAGCTTGTCAGTCCCTCTAGGGCTAATGCCCCAGTGCCTTCTAGGGGCCCCCTGCCTATACATCCTGAGTTGTTCTCCTAGTTTCCCTGAAGCCCTGGCCCACTTTCAGCTTCTTTCCTTCCAGGGCTAGCATCAGGGCCAAAAGATGAGACCCCTAAGTCACTAGTTCCCCTAAGACTGGAATTTTTAAAAACTCTGTGTCTCTTGGGGCAATTTGTTGGACCCAAAATCCCTCTAACAACTTTTCTTCTCCAACTGCCAGGCAGTATACGGCGTGCTGCGTGTGATGGAGGGGCTGGAGGCCTTTGAGGACATGATGTGCCATACCCGAATTGGGCCTTGGTACCTTCGAGTGGAGAAAGCAATTGCTGAGGCTCAAGGAAACTACTGATTGTCCCTTGTGCTTCTCTCTCACAGGGGGCCCAAGGATAAGGGACTTGTGAATTCTAGAGCCATGGGACTGGCCACAAGCAGGGAGGGGCTGCGAGGCCTCCTGGTCCACTCTGTCTCTCTCTCTCATCCAGCTCCCTGGAATCTAACGCTGAGCCAGCCTATTTTTGATCCTAGGTGAGCTGTTAGAGCCCCAGACTGTGGAGCTGAGGAATGAGCAGAGTCCTTTTTAGGGCTGCCCTTGATCCCAGGAAGGTTGAGATCTCCACCCAGAACTCATGGACTGTTACTATTTATTTCTGGTCTTCCTTAAGGGCTCCATAGACTTCTCTGCCAGCCTGCCCTGGTGGCTTTCTCTGGACTCTGAATGTCTAGGAGGAGGGCCCTGAAACACTGAGAGAGGGGCCATAGAATAGTCCTAGGATATTTTCTGAGAAATTGCAGGATTTCTGGCCTCGGGCCAAATGGTTCCTTACTGCCCGGGTGTCCTTGCCTTCACTTGTAGGGGTCTTAGAGGAAGGCCTCTTCAGCTGTGAGTCATGTTTGCAATAAAAAAATGGTTTGCTGCTCCAACACTGTGATCCAGATTTGTGATGGAATTATAAAATATGATTGGCAGAGAAGTCATACATTTTAACACCTTAAGCTGAGCCTAGAACAAGGGTTCTTGGCTTTTTGTGTGGCAGGGACCCCTTTGGCAGGCTGATGAAGCCTATGGACCTGTTCTCAAAGTAGTGGTAAGTTTGTAAATAAATATATATTATAAAGGAAACCAATTAAATCAAAATAGTTATCAAAAAAAGGTTTGAGGGCCTTTGGCCTAGAAGAACCCAGAAAGTAAGGGAAACAGGTGTTTGCTACAATTGGACAGCTTTCTAATTCTCTTACCAGGCGAGGTAGGCTCTGTTTCCCTTACCTAGCTACCTTTAGGGATGGGGTGACATTCTCCCTCTTATGAGGGTCTATCTATATGACCATGCTGGATGGGAATTTAGGCCATCATCACCATGTTCATGCCCCTTTAACACAAGTAAGTTAAAATGACACAGAAAATATTGAAGTCTGGGGGCAGCTAGGAGACTCCATGGATTGAGAGCCAAGCCTGGAGACGGGAGGTCCTGGGTTCAAATCTTACCTCAGACACTTCCTAGCTGTGTGACCTGGGGCAAGTCACTTAACCCCCATTTCCTAGCTCTTACCACTCTTCTGGCCTTGGGATCAATACTTAGTGTTGAGTCTAAGACAAAAGGTAAGGATTTTTATTTTTAAAGAAAAAAAGATGAAAAGAAAATGTCCAAGTCATAAAGAGGAGATTTGTTCTGGAGCTGATGCAATTTTGCAAACATTGAACAATCTGAGGAAGGAAAATCTCTAGAACAGTGATGGTGATCCTAAGGCACATGTGTTCAAAAGGGCACACAGAGCCCCTCTGTGGGCATGTCTGTAGTCGCCCACCATACTAGAGAGCAAGAGTGACTTGGGACAGAGCTGTTACCCTCCCTCCTCTGTGTGGGGACATTCCTTACCTCCCCCTCCTCTCTGCCCAATTGGAACACTTTCTCCCCTGTATGGGGGGGGACAGGAACAGCACGGTCTGGGGGGTAGGGTGAGAGAGGCCCAGCATTCCCATCTCTAAAAGGTTTGACATCACTGCTCTATAACTACTCATATTCCTGCTTTCTCCATCTTATGAAGTCATCATCAGAATAAGTGCCACATTTACCTAGGGTATCTTTAATGGAGACATGAAAAGGCAAGAGAAGGCCTTTGCTAACAGCTGATCTTAGAACCCTCCTTATACTCTTAAAAATTATTGAGGATCCATATACACACCCAACCCACCAAGACCTATGTTTGTTGGTTATATCTATCAGCATTTATCATATTAGGAATTAAAGCATTAGTATTATGAAAATAATTTTGACAACATGGATCCCTTAAAAGGGACTTGGGGTCCCCTCGGTATACTTTGAGAACCCCCAGGATGGAGAAATTCATTAACTCTATAAAAGAAAACGGCCTTAAAAGCTCTCCTCTCACAAAGAACACCTGGATATGTTAAGATCACTGGAATTTCCTTAACAAATACAACCACAAAAAAGCCTATTCTGGGAGGCATGAAATGGGGAGATAGATGTATACTTACCAAAGGTGCATGCTGCTGTCATGGAAGATGCCCTTTGACTAGTCCAGATGGAAGAGAAAGTCATTGGTGGAATCCTCCAAATCCCCCAGCTTGTACGTGTAGCTATCCTGACTGCCGCAAGCTCAGAACATCAGAGGGTTCCCCAGTGAAGTCCATAGATGCTCAAAAGAGGTTGGCCTTGCAATCTACACAGGAAAAAATGGAATGAATGAAAAATGTCTATCATCCAGCGTACATCATGCCAATCTGTCACATTAGAGCTTCAGTTAATCGGAAAGCATTTGTTAAACACTGGCAAACATTTTTTTAAGTCCTGAAGATACAAAAGTAAGAATGACCCCTGCCCTCCAGATGCTCACATTCTAATGGGGGAGACAACATATAATGACAGTATATGTACGAGAGATACAATGGATTGGGAGGCAGTCTTAGGAGGGAAGGCACTAGCAGTGTGGGGGCAAGATGGCATGGGTGGCTTAGAGAGGACTTGAGGTAGGACTCAAAGGAAGCCAGAGATTCCATACAAGTGAGGCAGCCTATGTTGCAGAGGCCTGGGGACCTGAGACAGAGTTCTGGTGGAAGAGGTTGGAAGAATTCATGGAGGAGAATAAAGGGTAAGAAGACTGACATGGTCGAAATGTGCCAGGCTGTGAAGAACTTAAAATGCTAATAACTTTATATATTTGCTCTTGGGGTCATAAGGAGTCCCCAGAATTTAATGAGCTATAGTAATGATGTGGATAGATCTATACTTAAGGAAAATCGCTTTGGCAGCTAAACCAAAGATGAACTAAAATGAGGAGACCTGAGGCAGGCTGGGACAAACACTGAAGAAAATAATGAATTGGGGTCAGAATTAAATAGGGGGAAAAGAATGGGCTAAAATGAATGTAGAAAGTTACAAAGTGCTTTCAAAGATCTGACTGTTCCCCAGAGCAAATCTCACCTCTTTTTTTTCAACCTGTACTTTCTTAGGATCAATAGTGTGTATTGATTCCAAGGCAAAAGGACAGTAAGGGCTGGGCAGCAAGGGTTAAGTGACATGTCCAGGGTGTTATGGGGAATATTGATCTGTTATTAATAGGTCTTAATAGTTCTTTATAACCTATTGCTTATAGGGAGATTCTTTTGAGGTCAGTTGAGGAACTCAGCTAGATTAACAGTTGAGGAACTTAGTTGGAGACCAGTTATTTAAAAAGCCTATTTATTTAACTATTTAACATTCATTGGTTTCTCTAACAATTTTTTCCTTCTCCCATTTTGTCACTAGTTCATCAAGCAACATTTCAAACTCCAGATAATCAGGGTCAAATTTCTTCACTATTTTTTCAAACTTTTTAAATCATGGCCACAAGTTTCTCCTCCAATGAAGGAGTCCCCTTCTTAAAGCTATCTATATCTTGTTGTATAAATCCCTTATAATGTCTAACATTAATAAATTGGTGCTCTGGGGGAACTACCAGGACCTCACACAGTAGAAAAAACCCAGCAATATTGTTATTTAATTCCATGGATTCTTTTTTTTTTTTTAAACCCTTACCTTCCATCTTGGAGTCAATACTGTGTAAGGGCTAGGCAATGGGGGTTAAGTGACTTGCCCAGGGTCACACAGCTAGGAAGTGTCTGAGGCCAGATTTGAACCCAGGACCTCCCATCTCTAGGCCTGGCTCTCAGATCCACTGAGCTACCCAGCTACCCCCAATTCCACGGATTCTTTGTCTAGCTTGGTGTCCTTAAAAAGTATCTCAGTCATTTTGTTCTGCCTCATTATGACATTCTCTAGATATTCAAATCACATGTCCATTTGCCGGTCTTTCATTTGATTCTTTCTCCATATTGTCATTAAGTTTAAGATATAACATATAGACATCCTAACTATAAGCACTAATAGTATTCCACAACCACCTATTGGAGTGAACTGCAATTATACTTCCCAGACCCATATTCATTCCAATCATTGTTGTTATTTGTACTGCCTTTTTATAATCTCTTTTCTTTAGGTTCTTGTCCTTATAGGCTCACCACTTGCTATGGGGAATATTGATCTATTATTAATAGGTGTTGATAGTTATTGATAAGTTATTGCTTATAGGGAGATTCCTTTGATGTCAGTTAAGGAACTCAGCTAGATTAACAGTTGAGGAACTTAGCTGGAGACCAGTTATTAAAAAAAAAACAACACTATTTAACTATAGAGATCCAGGGAAAGGAAAAGAAAGGAATATATTGATTATTGGTCTATATGCCCTAATTCTAAATTATCTATCTATAAACCCTGATCCCAATCTCTTCCACAAGGAAATTCTTCTTCTCTGATGAAATCAGATCTAACCTGACTTCCTATCTATCTATAATTAATTTCTATCTTACTAGACTAAGCTAATTTAAAAATTATAAGTAAATTCATTCCTTATATTATTGTTCAAAGATTTAATGAAACTCCTTCTGTCACTCCACCCACGGAGAGATTCAGCTACGGACAGGTTCAAAGATGCTGCTCTCTTGTGCCCCCTTCTGTCCCTGCTGCTCCCCTATAGTGTCACAGGGTACAGCTCAGCCACTCTCTCCAACAGATGATCTGCTGCTGCTCTCCAACTCTCTTCGGAATATCATGGTGTTTTCTCAAAGCAATTTCTACAAAATTCTTCAAAGATGATCAGAGGAAGAACCAACCAACCACTCTCTGAATAGTCTGTCCCAGAAAGTGTACAGTTTTTTCCCAATTGCCTCTCCTAAGGGGTTCTGGGAATTCCATCTCTCCAACCTACTCAAAATTCTCCTGCTGGTTAATGGAGCCCTGGTAAGCTTTGTACCTCTATCTCTTGTCTGGGGATCTTACTTTTAAACAGCCTTGTTCTCTAATTAATGCAATTTACTAATGAACTCTTATAAGGGTCACACCGCTAGGAAGTGTCTGAGGTCAAACTTGAACCCAGGACCTTCCACCTCTAGGCCTGGCTCTTTGTCCACTGAGCTACCCAGCTTCCCTTAAAACCCCTTTTCTTTAAATACATCTTTTCCTATCGATGCTATATGGTTGAGAATCCAGGAATTCTCTCCAAAGAATCCAAGGTTTACATAACCCACAGATCAATGGAGGGTTGCATTAGTGACCTATGTCCTGTAATATCATCCCACCAATGTATTATTGGCAGACAGGATAGTTTTAGCAAGAGCCTGGGACTGCAAGACAGTTGTGTGCTCTGGGATTTTTAGAAGCTCCACTGAGATAATGCAAACCTTATAGCCCTGTGTAAATGCCCGTCATTATTATTCTGATGATGACTTCATCCCCTGAGCCTCTCACTGAACTGCTGAGCTCTAGCAATAAAGGGCTGTGCTGGTCAATGGTTAACCAGCAGCCTCTCCAGGCCAAAAAAAGAAATAAAAAAAAAAGGATGCACACACTTTTATCAGTACTATTAACACTTTTTAAGGCTAGACAATCAACAAAACAATAAATCAAAGTGATACAAACTGCCCATTCCTGAGGCGTAGATCCTCTTGCTAAAAATTATAACAGTGGATTCTCATAATCCAGTTGAAGCTGGCTCTGGCACGCCCTGTGTTGGGTGTTCCTCCAGAACCCATGGCACTGAAAAGGACCCTAAAAAAGGCCTGTACTATGAGCACATCAGAGAGATCATCTATGGAGGATTTCTAGAAGAACCTGACAGGGTGTACCATCTATTGAGGTGCTCCCGAATAAAATCTGAACATATTTATTGTGTAATTATGAGTCTCAGACATAGAGGGAAGACTGGGAAATGGAAAGAGCCCTGTGTTTGGAGTCTATAGACCTAGAATTCTGAGAAGGGAGAGAGGAAAAATTACATTTTTGAGATCACAGCCCAACATCAGTGCTCTGAGCTGAACCAGCTGCCATTGCAGGGAAGAAGGGTTGTTCTGGAGGTGACCCTTTCCCCCTAATTTAAAAAAGTTTTATTTATTATTATTATTCTTTTACACTACAATCTTTTCCTAGAAACCAAGCAAAAAACTCAGGAAGATTTGTGTGAACTGATGCAAAGTAAAGTGAGCAGAACCAGAAAATGGTGTATATACAATGATAGTAATATGACAACATGATAATCTTCAAAAGGTGGAATAACTGATCAATACACTGGACTATTCCAAAGAACTAATTCATGATGAAGTGTGATTTCCACTTCTGAATAGAGAGCTGATGGACTCAAAGGGCAAACCAAAGCATTTTTTTCTTTTTTCTTCCTTATTTTTTTTTACATGGCTAATGGTGGAAATCTGTCTTAAATGAATATACGTATTTGTAATGAATAATGAATAATGGGTGAGGGAGGAGGAGAGAGAAGAAAATTCAAAACTAAAAATAAGATAAAATAGAATCTTTAAAAAAAAATTCTCCCTTATAACAAAAACAGTTCAGCAAAACTGACACCACAACTAACTGTGTCAGAGTATATGCAACACTTGGAAGCAGCAGGCCATTACTCCCTTCTCACCTTCTCATTTTACCTACTTCCACCATTTTCCTCCACTAACTTCTCCTTCATTCCAATCTAAAATAAAGAGATGATTGTTCTCCTTTGTAAGATCAATCCTTCTTCCCTTGATCTGACTTCTCTCGCAGGCTCTCTCCACACACATCCCCATTCTCTCTTTTTCCAATTTCTTCCTGATGCTGGCTCCTCTACTTCCTACAAGCAAACGCATTTGTTCCCCCCATCCTTAAAAGCTCTCCTAGCTATCATTCTAGATCTTGCCTCATCTTCCCTTGGCTAAACCCTTGAATAAAACCATGTACACTAAATGCCTGCACTTTTCACTCTCTCCCAAAATCTTTGCAATCTGGCTCCTGGCCCCATTTTTCCACTGAAATGGCTTCTCCAAAGTTACCAATGATTTCTTAATTGCCAAATATAGTGATCTTTTCTCAGTCCTCATCATTCTTAATCTCTTTGCAAGCCTTGACACTGTTACCTTCTCCTTCTGGATACTCTGTTTTTACTAGGAATTCCTGAAACTGCTCTCTTCTAGTTTTCCTTCTAATCTAACAGAACCTTCCTCAGTTAAATTTTCTGATTCTTCATCACCAACCATGACTATTCCCCCAGGTTCTGTCCTGGTTCCCCTTTGATCTCTTTACTATTTTGCTTGGTGATCTCATCAGCTCCCAAAGATTCAATTACCATCCCTGTGCAAATTATTCTTAGATCTTATATCCAACCCTAGTGTCTCACCTGTTTTATTCTTTTTTAAACTCTTACCTTCTATCTTAGAATCAATACTGGACATTGGTTCCAAAGCAGAAGAGAGACAAGGGCTAGGCAAAGGTGGTTAAGTGACTCACCCAGGGTCACCCAGCTAGGAAGTATCTAAGGCCTGATTTAAACCTAGAACCTCCCCTCTCTAGGTCTGACTCAATCCACTGAGCTACCCAGCTGCCTCATCCATATATCACCAACTGCCTTTTGTATATCTCAAATTGGATGTCCAATTTAAGCATCTTAAACTCAATATGTCCAAAGTGGAATGTATTATTTTTCCCTTTAAACCCTCTCTTCTTCTCAAGGACACCAACATCTTCTGAGTGAATTGGGTTCACAATCTTTGTCAATCTTGATTCCTCTCTTGCATTCACCCCACAGATCCAAATCCACTGTCAAATCCTGAGTTTCTGCCTTGACAACATCTCTCATCGACTTTCCCCATTCTTTACTCATATAACCACCACTCTAATTTGAACTGGCGTTATGTCTTGCCTTGATAATGGGGTACCCATTTATCCAATATCCCTGCCTCAAATCTATCTCCACTCCAATCTCTTGTCCACTTAAGCTCTCAACTGATTTCTCTAAAGCATAGCTCTGATATACTGTGGCTCTCTATTATTTCCAGGATCAAACAGAAACTCCCCTACTGGGACAGCTAGCCTAGAAACCTTCCAAGTATAGAGATGGGAGATCCTGGATTCAAATTTGATTTCAGACACTGTGGGCAAATCTCTAAATCCCCATTGTCTAGCCCTTACCACTTGTTTGCCTTAGAACTAATACTGAATCAATATATATATTTTAAACCCTTGCCATCTTGGAGTCAATACTGTATATTGGTTCCAAGGCAGAAGAGTGGTAAGGGATAGGCAACGGGGGTCAAGTGACTTGCCCAGGGTCACCCCACTGGGAAGTGTCTGAGGTCAGATTTGAACCTAGGACCTCCCATCTCTGGGCCTAGCTCTCAATCTACTGAGCCACCCAGCTGCCCCCATACTGAATCAATATTGATTCTAAGATGAAAATTATGGGTTAAAAAATTAAAAAGAAACTCCTCTGTTTGATATACAAAGTTCTTCATAATTGAGCCCATTTGAATCTTTTCAGAATGTTCTCTCCTTCATCTCTACCTATTCATTTCTCTGAACAGGAATGCAGTTCAAACCCAATTATTCTAGGAGACCTTTCTCAATCCTTGTCATCTCTTAAATCCTTCCCCTCTGTCTTCATTCACTGGGCATATGCCTTATATGTTCCTACATATTTAAATGTTACTTCCCCATTAGAAGGTGAGCTCTTCAAGGGCAGGAACACATTTTGATTTGGTTTTCTTTGTAGTTCCGCTGCTTGGCACAGTGCCAGACACAGAGTAAAGTGCTGAGGAGAAGTTTGTTGATTTACCTGACAATTTATCTATCTACAGAGTCAAGAGGCAAGTGAGGTACACTGATCCTCCAGAATCAAGATTTTATCTTCATCCTTATATGTAACCATTTTGAGAATAAAGATTGTGTTGTTTTCCTTTTTTTATGGAGAGAAATAGATGGACTGAGAACTGTGGAGGCAGAATTGACAAGATTTGGTAACTTATAGGTTAAGGGGATGAGGGGTGGGGAGGATGGAAGAAGAGACAAAGATGAGACTCCAAGATTGCAGACTTGGGTAACTGGAAGGATGATGGGGTCTTCAGGCAGAAATAGGGAAGCTTGGATGAGGAATGGAGTTTGCGGGAAAGGCATGAGTTCTCTCTTGGACTCCAGTTGAGTTTGAGATGCTAGTGATCCCTCCAATAGGAAGAAAGTGATTGGGATTGGAGCTCAAAGGGCTGGATAGATATAGACTTGGGCATCACGAGATGGCAGTTGAGCTGGTGAGCTCACCAAGGAAGAGAAAGGAGACTGGGGCCTAGAACAAAGCTTTGGAGGACATCCAGTAAGCAGGAAAGAGGACGAGAATCCAGGAAAGGAGGCTGAAGCATAGACACAGGTCAAAAGTCAGGGGTGGAGGGATCCAGGGCAAGGTGGGGCTACTCAGTCCCTCCCCTGGCTTCTTCTCTTTTCTCCTCCCCACAGGCCAAGTAAGGTTGGAATGACTTCCTGTCTCCAGGGGATACTTCTGGGGCCTCTGACTACCTGTTCCCCATGGATGCTGGGAAAATATTCAACACACATTGATGAAATACCTACCGCATGCCAGGTCTTGGGCCACAAAGACAAGAACAAAAATCCCTGACCTCAAGGAGGTCTTATTCTGTTGGGAGCAGGAGGGGAAGATGGGTGTATGGATAGAATTCAGTCCCCAGGCTCATCCTCCCCACGCTCCTCCGACCCCGCATCCCATTTGGTGCAGCCGAGGAACACAGACAGGAGGGGGCGCCCTCCAGGGCTTTTGTGGCTTTGGCGGCTTGGAGCGCTGCGGATTTGGGCTTCCTGGTTTAGCTCAGCGTATTTGAGTTAGGTGATATTTTCTGTCTCCTTCCTCCATTTCCCTCTTTTTACTTTATCTCCATTTTGATTAAAACTGAATTGCTAAGAGCTACTAACAGCTGCCTGCCTTGAGAATTCAGTTGATAGAGGGCACCACAATCTTTTTAAATGAATATTAGGGTTACTATTTTACTTTCATCATTACTTGGGGAGGGCAAGCAACATCTACATAAGTAAACACAGTAAGAGTTAAACTGAAAAGAAAGAGAATACTAATAAGGAAGGAGGGATTAGAGGAGTGAAACCTGAGGGAAGATAAGAGTCTAAGAACAAAGATGAAGATCCTGTACCATACAATCACCAGGGACCTCTTCCAGAGCATCATTGTGGTAATGTGCTGCCATCTTAATATGGTGAAAAAACTATTAATATTTTTTTGTTTTCATTCATTTCCTGATATACTCTCCCCTTACCCACTGTGCTAGCTGGTGCAATGGAGAGTATACAGCCTGGAGTCAGGAAGACCCAAGTTCAAATTTAGGCCTCAGATATTTACTAGCTGGGTGACTCTGGGCAAGTCACTTAACCCTGTTGACCTCAGTTTCCTCATCTGTCTAATGATCTGGAAAAGAAAATACAAACCATTGTATCTTTGCCAAGAAAATCCCAAAAGAGGTCAGACTGACTGAAAACAATTAAACAGCAACATACTCACTGAACTACAGGCAAACAGTTAAGTAATAACCACATGGCCAATAGCCAATACCACTATACCCATAACCCCCCCCCACACTTTTATGGGGGTGGGGCCATGTTTCATCATCTATGCTCTGGCACTGAGATTCATCACTACAACTCAAATGAGGCTTGAGATTCTCATTTGTACAAGGTGGGGTAAGAATGAATTTCAAACAGAAATGAGGGCCACTAAACTGTACAGAAGGATTCCTGTGAGCTGTATTTGACTTAAAAAACCACATGTTCACATTATTTACATTTTATTATATTTTTATTTATTTTGTTTAATATTTCCCAATTACATTTTAATCTGGTTTAGTCCCTGGGTGTCTGAACCTCCGAGGCAGAGTATACAGAGGCAGAGTATACAACATCGGTATGATAGAGGGATTGGTTAAGAACCTGCCACAGATAAAAGACAGTTGTGAGACAGTGTGGAACAAAGGAAGGAACGGCTGTTCTAAATCTCAGACCTTGGGTTCTTTTTGGTCCTGTTTCTGAAGCTTCCTACTTGAGTAATCTTAGACAAGTGAGTTGGCTTCCCTGGGGTCTGTGTTTTTTATATAAAATAAGGATGTGTGGAGTGGGAATTTGGGGGTTTCTTGATATAGCAAATCCACCTCCTTTAATCACTCAAATAATCAGAGAGGTCAGGATAAGATGCAGTTAGATGTGTCTTTTTTGCCTATTGTGCAAAGGACAGAGACACTGTGCTCAAGTCAGAGATCCAAAGGAAATGTCCAAAGATACAGATGAACTCCCAATTTATAGGAAACTAATACAATACCCTCCACCTGTGCAAAAGAGTACCATCAAAAGGTTTTATGTGAAAGACTGGGAAGGGGAAGGGATAAGGGAGAGTGAAGTATCTAATTAAGCTAATGATTTAAACTTAACCTCTACTTGGAGTTTCTATTGCTAGCCAGTGTTGACTTGGGAAAAAAAAAACATAGAACTATTAAAGAGTCAGAAAAAAAATAACTCTTTAATTAAGGAAAAGGGGTTCAGTGTGATGCCCTCAAGACTGTCTATGGGCCATTAAAACCCACCACCACTCCCTTGCTATCCTCTGATGGTGACACTCTCATAAAAGATAAAAAAGGCATCAGCAACAGGTGGAAAGAACACTTCAGTCAGCTTCTCAACCGACCCTCTTCAGTGGACCAAAGCGCCCTTGACCAGATCCCCCAAAACCATTCCATTGAACAACTTGACATCCCTCCTTCAATAGAGGAAGTCCAAAAAGCCATTAAACAAATGAGTGCAGGCAAGGCACCCGGTAAAGACGGGATCCCAACCGAGGTGTACAACGCCTTAAATGGAAAGGCGCTCCAGGCATTCCACATAGTGCTGACCAGCATATGGGAAGAGGAAGACATGCCCCCAGAACTCAGAGATGCCTCCATCGTAGCTCTATACAAGAACAAAGGCTCATGAGCAGCCTGTGACAACTACAGAGGCATCTCACTACTCTCCACTGCTGGAAAGATCCTCGCCCGTGTTATACTCAACAGACTCCTGTCATCTGTCTCAGAACAGAACCTGCCTGAACCACAATGTGGCTTCCGACCAGATCGTAGCACCATCGACATGGTCTTCACAGTGAGGCAGATGCAGGAAAAATGCCTTGAGCAGAACCTGAGTCTCTCCATTGTCTTCATAGACCTGACAAAGGCATTCGACACAGTGAACAGGGACGCATTGTGGGTGATCCTCAGCAAGCTCGGTTGCCCAGCAAAATTTGTCAAACTGATCCAGCTCTTTCATGTCGACATGACAAGGGAAGTCCTATCTGGTGGAGAGACTTCTGATCGCTTCAACATCTCCAGTGGCGTGAAACAAGGCTGTGTCCTCGCTCCGGTACTATTCAACCTATTTTTCACCCAGGTATTACGACATGCTGTGATGGATCTAGACCTGGGCATCTACATCAAATGCCGACTGGATGGCTCACTATTCAACTGTTGCCGCCTGACTGCAAAAACAAAGACAACAGAGAGACTCATCCTGGAAGCTCTCTTTGCAGATGACTGTGCTCTCATGGCCCACCAAGAAAATCATCTTCAAACCATTTTGTAGACAGGTTCTCCACCGCAACAAAACTGTTTGGCCTGACTATCAGCCTCAGCAAAACAGAGGTGCTATTCCAACCTGCACCAGGGAGGCCAACTAACCAGCCGTGCATTACAATCGATGGCATGCAGCTTTCTAATGTCAACACTTTCAAGTACCTGGGCAGCACCATCGCCAAAGACGGGTCCCTAGACCACAAGATTAATGCCA
Source organism: Monodelphis domestica (assembly GCF_027887165.1). Classification (NCBI taxonomy): domain Eukaryota; kingdom Metazoa; phylum Chordata; class Mammalia; order Didelphimorphia; family Didelphidae; genus Monodelphis; species Monodelphis domestica. The sequence continues at coordinate 460,932,058 of NC_077227.1, read as the reverse complement.
GGATCCAAAAGACCAACCAGGCACTTGGGCAGCTGCGCTGCAAAGTCCTCTAACACAGAGGTGTAAGCACTGCGATGAAGCTCAGAGTGTATAACGCAGTGGTCCTCAGCTTGCTCCTGTATGGTTGTGAGACATGGACACTGTACCGGAAGCACATGAAGCAGTTGGAGGAATTCCATCAATGCTCCCTCCGGTCAATCATGAGGATCCCATGGCAGGACCGAATCACCAATCAGGAAGTCCTCGACAGAGCCAACTCCACCAGCATCAAAGTCATGGCCCTCAAAACCCAGCCAAGATGGTCTGGACACGTCATCCGCATGGACCCAGAGCGAATACCAAGACAGGTATTCTATGGTGAATTGTCAGCTGGACTCAGGAAACAAGGCCGACCAGAGAAAAGATTCAAGAATCAGCTAAAGTCCAACTTGAGGTGGGCTGGCATTACACCAAAGCAACTAGAACTCGCTGCCTCTGACAGAAGCAGCTGGCGAACCCACATTCACCATGCCACCACCACCTTTGAAGATGAGCGACGTCGACGTCTTGTCGCTGCATGTGAACGCCAACACCAGGCCACAGCCGCACCTCCGCTAACAACTGGCGTTCCATGCTCCATGTGCCACAAAATTTGCGCCTCAGCCTTTGGACTCCAAAGCCACATGAGGGTACACCGTAGATGAAGCTGCACAAAGACAATAGTCATTCTCGATCACCGAGAGACTACCACTACAAAGAGCTGTGCGCTAACAACGACACAGAGTCCCAGGATTGAAGTTTGGATGCTCTGGCCACTGAGCCCTGGGAGAGCCAACCACACTAGATTGAGAACTCCCAGGAACAAAAGAACTTGGGGACCCTATATAACATTTGGGGAATATAACCCTTCCTTCCTTCCTTCCTTCCTTCCTTCCTTCCTTCCTTCCTTCCTTCCTTCCTTCCTTCCTTCCTTCCTTCCTTCCTTCCTTCCTTCCTTCCTTCCTTCCTTCCTTCCTTCCTTCCTTCCTTCTTTTCTTCCTGCCACCCTCCTTCCCTCCCTTCCTCCCTTCCTTCCTTCCTTCCCTCTCTCCCTCTTTCCCTCCTTCCTTCCTTGTATCACTTTTTCTTTTAAACATTTTTATTGTCATGCAAAACACACTTCCATATTGGTAATCTCTGTAAGAGCAAAGATACATAACCAAACCCTACAAATAAAACCCTAAATACACTGATGTGAAAGGTGATTCCACCAGTTCTCTTTCTGGAGGTGGAGAGTATTCCCCATCATAATTCCTTCAGGATTGTCCCAGATCATTGCATGGTTGAGAGTAGCCAAGTTTTCATATATGATCATTATCTACTATTGCTATTACTGTATCCAGTGTTAACCTGGTTCTGCTTATTTCACTCTGCATCAGTTCATGTAGATCTTTCCAGCTTTTTCTGAAATCATCCTGCTAATCATTTCTTGCAGCACAATAGTATTCCATCACTATCATGTACCACAATTTGTTCAGCCATTCCCCAATTGAGGGACATCCCTTCAATTTCCAGTTCTTTGCCACCAAAAAAAGCGCTGCTATAAATAGTTTTGTACAAGTAGATCCTTTCCCCTTTTTTACGATCTCTTTGGAATACAGACCCAGTAGTGGCAATTTAGTATCACTTTTAAGACAGAAGAGTTGCAAGGGCTAGACAATTGGGGTAAAGGGACTTTCCCAGGATCACACAACTAGAAAGTATTCAAGGCCACATGTGAACCCAAATCCTGAGGAATCTAGATCTGTCTCTCTATTCTCTGAGCCACCAAGCTGTCCCTAAAATCTCATTTTGAGAATTCCACAAGCTCATCACAAATTTTAGGCATTATTTCTTTCCCTCTAGGTTTGTGCCTCATTTCCCATTAAGATTCCTATCTCCTTCCCTATTTTGTGTGACCCAAGGGGAATATGCTTTCATTCTGGTCTAAAGTACAGGAAATCATACAAGAAATAAAATTTAGAAAAGCAGAGTAATGAAAGACTCCACTCTGGCATGCTGCTTAGGGCAAAGGCCGGCCATCTGCATTCCAGGCTGCAGCCACCCTGACATTTATAGTTGAGCCCACACCCAAGGGAACAAAAGTTCCCAGAAATTTTTGGCACAAAAGATCCATTACTCATTTCCCCTAATATTACAGTCATAGAATAGTGGAATGGGAGGTCTTACCCCAGTTAGCTCAGAAAGAAGTTTTTTACCAAGGATCTAGCTTTCCCCATCCAGCTAGTGGTACCATGTATATAGAATGATGGGCTGGGTGTCAGGAAGTCCTGAGTTTAAATCCAGTTTCAGACACTTCCTAATTATGTGACCTTAGGTAAGTCACTGAATTTCTATTTACCTTAATTTTCCCAACTATAAAATAGGGATGGAAATAGCATGTACCTTGCAGAGTTTGTTGTGAGGATGAAATAGGATATTTGTAAAGCCCTTAATATAGTGTCTGTCAAAGAGGAGGCATAGAATATAGATGCTCATTCTTTTCAACCCTTTCTCTGTATTCCCCTCTTCCCATTTCAACTCAGTAGTTTGACACACAATCCCAGCCAATCCAATCAGGATTTTTAAAAAGCCTGGCTCAGTGTGGCAACCAGCAACTTGGCTGTTTGTGGGTTATTTCCTCTCAACCACCTGCTTTTTATACCCTGGAAGAAGATATCCAAAGATAAAATAGGAATAGAAATAAAAAAAATCTGCCTGCATAATCTCATCTGTTTTACAATTAATCTGCTTTTTACTACCTTTCAGTATTGTGCTTATTTACATTATGCTCTTGCTAAGTATATTATTGTTTCCTTGGCTCTGCTTCTTTCAACTAGTTCATACAGATTTTCCAACATTTTTCTAAATTCCCCTTATTCATTGTATTGATGGGACCCAACCATGAACAATGAATATCTCTCTAATTATTTAAATGTTCTTTTGTTTCTGTAAGAATATTTGTACATAACTGGAGTGTGTCTTGGTAGAATAAATCTCAATATTTTATTCATTTTGTAGTTATTTTAATGGAATATCTTTCTATAATTCCTCCTGGTTTTTGTTGTATACAGAAATGCTGATGATTTTTGTGGATTCATTTTGTAACCTGTCCCTTTAATGAAGCTATTAATCCTCCTGATTCTAGAGAGTTCTCTGGTTTTCTTTTCTTTCTTTCTTTTTTTTAAACTCAACTTCCATCATAGAATCAATACTGTGTATTGGTTCTGGATGTTTTTCCCTCTCAGAGTTGATTTCCCTGAGATTAAGGTTTAAGTAAAAAACCCTCTCTTCCTCTCCTTCTTATAGGAGTTTTCTTCCCCTCCCCTTCCCATGTGAATCTTTGTGTGAGAAAGATTATTCTATTTGGTCTTTCTTTACCCCCTATTTATACATTACATTTTCCCCACATGTTAGTATACATAGATTGATAGAGATGTAGTCCTTATAGAAGAGAGTTTGAGTAAAAGAAGAAGATAACATTTCCCCCCTTTCCTTAATATTTACCTTTTCAGGTATTCCTTGCTCTTTGTTTTTCGGTATCAAACTTTCCACAGAGCTCTGGTCTTTTCTTTGCAAAAAGTTGGAAGTCTTCTATTTTGTTGAATGCCCATACTTTACCTTGGAAGTATATAGTCAGTTTTGCTGGGTAGCTGATTCTTGGTTGAAGACCCAGCTCTCTTGCCTTTCTGAAGATCATGTTCCATGCCTTACGATCATTCAGAGTAGAACTTGCAAGGTCTTGTGTGACCCTGATTGGCATTCCTTTATATCTAAATTGTCTTTTTCTGGCTTCCTGTAGGATTTTTTCTTTTGTTTGAGAGCTTTGGAATTTGGCAATTACATTCCTGGGAGTTGTCTTTTGGGGGTTTAGTGTAGAAGGTGTTCTGTGAGCTCTGTCAGTGGCTGTATTACCCCCTTGTTCTAGAATCTCTGGGCAATTTTCTTTGATTATATCTTGTATCACGATGTCGAGTTTGGTGTTTATTTCTGGCTTTTCTGGAAGTCCGATTATTCTTAAATTATCTCTTCTCCCTCTATTTTCCAGATCTGTCACCTTGTCGGTGAGATATTTTATGTTCTCTTCTAATTTCTTGGTATTTTGGCTTTGCTTTATTAATTCTTGCTCTTTTACACGATCGTTGTCTTCCAGCTGCCTGATTCTGGCCTTTAAAGCCTGGTTTTCCTTTTCACTTTGGTCAAACTGGTTTTGTAGATGCATGAATTTCTTTTGCATTATTTCCCACTTTTCTTCCCAGAAGGCTTCCATCTTTTTGGTCATTTATGATTCAAATTCTTCATGTGTTTGTGGAGAGTTTCCATTTCCTTTGGAAGGTTTCAGAGCATTTTCTTGTGCATCGTCTTCTATCTCCTCTGTATTTTGTATTTTGGTTCCATAGAATGTGTCCAAAGTCGCCCCTTTCTTCTTATTTTTCTTGGGATTTTGGGGCTTCTGTGGAGTTTGCCATCTCTGAATGGGGAGGATTAGCTTTTCTTATCTCTGTCTGGTGTTCAGAGGCTTTAGTCCTGGGCAGATTGTCGGTTCTATGAGCTTTCCCTGGGTTAAATTGAGTATGCCTTCCGGCAATGACTTTCACTGGAACTGGAATGGAAGGGTCTGACCAGGGGGCCACACTCTCCCCCGGCTCTATCTGCTTCCCTGCTGCTAAGGTGCCCCCTCGACTGGACTGGGTCGGGTTGCTTTCCGGAAGTTGCCTTCAGAATAGCTGGCCGTGAGGCTGTTTTGTCAGCCCTGAGGGTTGCTGTTGTTTCAGACGACCCTGCTCTCTGAGGGATGATGGGCCGCGGCTTCCCGGAGCTCTGAGGGCAGTGACTTTCACTGAGACTTGGATAGCAGGATCCAGCTGGTGAGGCTGTCTTGCCTGCCCTGAGGGTTGCTGTTGTTTCAGACTACCCTGCTCTCTGAGGGGGGAGGGGCAGCGGCTTTCCAGAGCCTTGGACTCTGCGCTCCTACCCCTTAGGTCCGAGTGATCTCGGGTTCTGGCTTTTGAGGGGGGCCGTACCTTTTGATCCAGGTCCAGGTCCAGGAGGAGGATTCCCAGGGTCTATGCTGTTGATCGTTTTGAATTTCGGCGTCTTAGGAGCTTATAGTTTGAGATCGGTCTTTCCGGAGATCTGAACTTTAGCTTTCTCTAAGCCGCCATCTTGACCGGAAGTCTCCTGTGTATTGGTTCTAAGACATAAGAGTAGTAAGGGCTAGGCAATGGGAATTAAGTGACTCGCTCAGGGTTACACAGCTAGGAGTGTCTGAGGCTAGATTTGAACCTAGGACCTCCCATATCTAGGCCTGGCTCTCAATCCACTGAGGCACCTAGATACCCTTACATAATAAATTTTAAATGTCAATAGGACAAAGGTTCCTAACTTGTTTTATGTAATGGACTCCCTTAGCTATCTGGTGAAACCCGTAGACCTCAGATTGATGGTTTTTTTTCATTTTTTAATTGTCATACAAAATACATTTCTATAGTGGTCATGTAAAGGGTGAAATTATGGTTGAGACTGAAAAAAATCTAAATTTAAGTGGTTGCCAAGGGAAATCCCAAATAATAAAATACCCAAGTCAGCTGACAAATTTTATGGTGATTTCATTACAATAGGAGGAAGAAAATATTAGAGGGAGAGAAGGAAAGGAGTTTAACTCAAAACCCACTCTGGCTCAGGCTGAGCCAAAGCAGGAGTTTAAGGCCCTGGAGAGCCAAGGCAGAGAAGGGAGTCAGTCCTTATCACTCATGTGACTGGTCTGAAGGAAAGCTGTCTGCGGGGCTTCTCCAAGCTAGAGCTCCAGGATTGAAGTGCCCTCTAGCCCTCTCCACAGGAAGTCAGGAGAATTCCAGAGGCTGTTCTCTACCTCACTTCCTGCATCTCACATGTGCCAATGGTGGCTCAAGCTTGACTTAGGACAGCCCAGGGGTCTGTCCTTTTTTTTGCACATGTCTGTTGAAGGCCATTTTCTCAGATAATTAAATCTAGAGTTAGATGCAGACCTTCCTAATCTTGTTAAACTGAGTAAGGTGGAGAATGTGGGTTTCCAAGACCTGATTTTCTTATTCCAGGCATCTCCATTGATATTGAGCAGGAAGTAGCTAAATCAGATCTTCTAAAGAATGGTCTGATTAGGGTGGAATAGTTTTAAAATTCACAGTCATTGTTGAAAGAATATGCTCATGCATAACCAAAACTCCAAAATAAAACTGGAAATACACTGATGTGAAAGCCAATTCCCAGGGTTCTTTCTCTGGAGGTAGATAACATTCCCTATCAGAATGATGTTTTTAAATGCATAAAACATATAGGATTACAAAGGAAACCAATCACATTAAGTTGCAGTTATAAAAAACATATTTTTTATAAGTTCCAAGTTCCCAGGTTAAGAACACTAACAATGGGACACAGAGACAGGAGTGTTCTTCAGGAAGCTGGTGACATGAGATTGGGGCTCAGGAAAGAGAATGGGGCTTGCCAGGTACATCTGAGTAAGCATTTGTGTAGAGATGATCACTGAACCTCTAGGAACTGAGGAGATCACCAAGAAAGTGAATATAGAAAGAAGAGAATAAAATCCTCAATAGAATCACGGGGGATACATCAGCTTATTGGGTGGAATAATGATTCAGTTAAGGGAACTAAGTGTGGTTCACCCTTCGTTTCCAAAGAGGACCAATGACATCACAGGTGATGTCTGGACTTGCATGTGAATTGCATTGAAATGAGAAAGAGCTGCACAAAGTCCTCAGCCTCACTCTCTCTTACAGAGTAATCAAAGTCCAATGGCAGGACAAAAGTCAGAACAATGGGCAATGGCCCAGAATGCAGTGGATGACGTTGGCTTCTTCCATGCCTGACCAAGTTCTAAGCCCTCCACAGGTGCCTTCATGATTATTGGAACAAATTATTCTCATCTTCTCATTGCCCTGGAGGAAAGTCTTCCCATGCGTGAGGTAGACATTTTCTAACTTACCAAAGGGCTGAAGCCCATCAGTTACCCTCAATTTGGTTTACCCAATGGTTTTACCAAGGTGTAGCCACTGAGCATGCTACATACAGCTTCTTGGACTCCAGCCACAGATGAGAATTGGTGACAGGTAGACACCAAACATGGATGTGTTCCCTGCATACCTTATTCATCAGATGTGTAGTAGAATCAAGAAAGAGCAGTGTCACAGAAGATAGGAGGGAAGTAGGTGGGTTAAGAAACTATTAAGGGGCATAGATAAGTGATTCAGTGGATAGAACCAGGCCTGGAGTGAGGAGAACCTGGGTTCAAATCTGACCTCAGACAATTATTAGCTGGGTGACCCCAGGCAAGTCACTTAACCCCAATTACCTAATCCTTACCACTCTTTTGCCTTAGAACCAATAATTGGTCTTGATTCTAAGACAGAAGGTAAGGGTTTAAAAAAAAATAAAAGAGACTATTAGGTCTGAAAGGGATTTTAGTTCTAGAATACACATACATATATTTATACATATTCTATGTATATATGGAATATATAATAATATCATAACATAGAATATAGAACGAAAGAATTAGAAAGGGCCTTAGCTTAGATTTCATTTAGTCCAGTCCCTCGTAGAATTCTATTCTGTAGCAAGAGAATCTAGCATTCAGTGAAGTAGAAAGCACTGGGGTCCAAATCAGATTCATTCCTGTCCTGTCCATCAGAGAAGGGAACTGATCAGGAGTAAATGAGATAAGTGGTGTGAGGAAGTTATGGAAATAGCAATACATAATGGAAAGGTAAAGTATTGTTAATATTACTATAATTACGTCTCTGAGAAGAGGGTGAGAAGGGAAGGAGGGAGATAATTTGGATTTTATAATTTTGGAAAATATGTTGAAAATTGTTATGATGCATAATCAGTAAAATAAAATATCTCTAAAATTAATTAATTTTTAAAAAAGAATAAAAAAGTTACAATAATTAACTTCAATACAAAGCAGAACATGCTATGTTTAATAAAAGGTACAATGGACTAAGGTATTTTATCAGAGAGAAATTAAATCATGGCCTGGGATAATCCAAGAAAGCTTCATGGCAGAAAATTGTCTTTGAACTAATCTTTAGAGAAGAAAAATAGGACTTCATAAGTGGATGGAGTTGACTGTGCTATAAGAAATGATGAGAAAAGGATGATTTAAGAAAAACCTGCATGAACTGACACAAAGTGAAGTGAGCAGAATCAGGAGAACATTATACACAGTAACAGTAGTTTAATATGATGATCATTTATGAATGACGGAGCTATTCATAGCAACATAGTAATCCAAGACAATCCTCAAGGACTCATGATGAAAAATGCCATCTGCCTCCAGAGAAAAACCTGATGGAGTCTGAATGAAGATAGAGACATAAACCAATGTATTTATTTCATTTTCTTTCTTTACTTTTCTTTTTTTATTAGTTCTCTTTGACATGGAAATATACAATAAATATATTTTATATAATTATATAGCATGTATAATATAGAATACAGAATAATTATGTAATATATATATAAAATAAATTAAAACTTGGGAAAATATGTAAGTATATTTTTATATAACTATAGATTATATCAAATGTAGAATAATTATATAATAGATGTATAAAATAAATAAAAATATGGAAACTATATAGAATAATTATATAATGGATATATAAAATAAATAAAACTATGGAAAATATAGAAGTATATTTTATATAATTATATATTATATAGAATAATATATAATAGATATATAAATAACTAAATATGGAAAATATAGAAGTATATTTTATATAATTCTATATTATATAGAATAATTATATAATAGACATATAAAATAAATAAAAATATTTTAAAATATGGAAAGATATTTTACACTCTTCCACATGTAAAATCTATATCTCATATATTGCTATCTTAAGAAGGGGGAAGAGAAGTTGGAGAGAAGGTGGGGGAGAGTTTGGCTCAAACTTTATAAGGAACTCCAATGTTAGAAAATGGATGTTTTCTTTTTTATGTGGTTGAGGAAAAAATTAAATATAAAAAAAAAAACAAATAAAGATTAAAAAAACCAAGTGGCTGGAGTTGGTCGGAAGGCACTCTTGGCATTTATTTACTTGAGTTCATATTGTGTTCCCTCAGTAAAATGTAAGCTAATTAAGGGCAGAATTCTATTTTTGTCTTTGTGTGACACACTAGTTAAGATTGTACATGCATGTTGCGGGACCCTGGGAATATTGCAATGGCAACAGCAACCCAAAGAGGTCATGAGCTCTACTATCTAGCTCTACTAGTCTACAGGAAAGGAAGCTGTCAGTTAAATCAACTAGAAAAGGAGTATGTTACAGAGTCTGTCCGCCAGGTGACGCTCTATTCATGCCATTGACCAAAGGAGCAGGTAGGCCAATGCTTGGCCAAGGGATTCTTTCCCAGCCCTGTTGGGCAGCTGTGTCGGTTTAGTTATCCTCAATAGCTAGATTCAAAATTCATTCGAGGAGAAAAGAATGAGAAGAATTAGGGAAATCTCCATCTGATTCCATCCTTATTTTGCTCCGGTGATCGACACTGGGGCTTCACACATTTTATTGATCAAAGAAAAGGTAGCAGAAACTTGAGAGCTGCTCTGTGGCATCCTTTGCCGGGAGAGGTTCAAGCACGTTGACCAACTTTGGCCTGGGGAGAAGTTCCCAATCTACAGGGCACCTGAGAGTTGTGGAAGGATTAAAGGTAGGGGCTGTGCCTCATCCACAGCCAGTGTTAAATGAATACTTATTAATTAACTGATGGAGTAAATGTATTTCTGGGGTTAGGAATCAGGGTGGGGGATTGCCCTAAGGGAAGGCAAGGGAAAGAGAGAAAGTGAGTTTTCTCTTTATTTTACCTTCCAGTGAAACTTTTCTCAAATTTCTCATTCGATCTTTAAAAAAAAATAAATAAAATGAGTCTATGTTTTGGAGTTTTGGCTCTATAATATTATTCACTTATAAAAATGAACAATACAGAAAAATGTTTTGCATGATAATATTTGTATAATGCAGATTGAATTAGTTGTCAGCTGGGGGGAAGGGGAAAGAATAGTAGATAATATGGATCATATGACTTTGGAAAACATGTGGAAATTTATTAAAATTTTTTTTAAAGAAAAAGAAATGAAATTACTCTTTGTCTTAATATTACTTCTTTTCCCAAAGCCTTACTTCCCATCTTAGGATCAATATTACATATTGGTTTTAAGGCAGAAGAGTAGCAAAGGTTAAGTGAACCAGTCATAAAGTATCTGAGATTAGATTTGAACCCAGGACCTCTTGTCTCTAGTCCTGGCTCTCTAGCCACAGCTGCCCCCTTCCCCCACTCAGTCTTAATCTGTTCTGAACTAGTCTCTTCTGCAACACTGGTTGGAAAAATCAGAGAATCATAGATTGATTTATTTTTAAGTTTTTAATTTAATTTAATTTTCATTTCCAGATTTTCTCCCTCCCCCATTATCCTTCTATCCATTAAGAAGGAAAGAAATTCAAAACCCAAACAAATATGAAGTCATCCAAAACAAATCTCCACATTAGCTATGTTCTAAAAGAAAGAGAAAACAATGCTTCAATCTGCACTCTGCATCCATCAGTTCTCCATCTGAAAATGGATAGCATTTTTCATTATTCATTGGAATTGTGATAGGTCATCATTATTGATCAAAGGTAATAAGCTTTTTATATCTTTATAATATTGCTATAAATTGTTCTCCAAGCTCTGCTCACTTCACTTTCCATTAGTTCATACAAGTTTTCCCATATGAGTTTTGGCTTTTGAAACTATCCCCATCTTCATTTCTTTTTGTTTTTTTAAACCCTTACCTTCAGTCTTAGAATCAATAATATGGATTGGTCCCAAGGCAGAAGAGTGGAAAGGACTAGGCAACAGGGAAGATTAAGTGGCTTGCCCCAGGTCACACAGGGAGGAAATATCTGAGGTCAAATTTGAACCCAGGACCTCGTGTCATTATCCACTGAGCTACCCAACTGCCTCCTTCCATCTTCATTTCTTCTAACACAATCATATTTTATCACATTCATATACCATAGATTGTTCGACCCTTCCCCAACTAATGGACATAGTCCGTTTCCAATTCTTTGCTACCACAAAAACAACTGCAATAAGTATTTCTGTACATAGAAGTCTTTTTTCCTTTTTTCTTTGATCTCTTTGGGCTGTGGACATAGTAGCAGTGTTGTTGGGTCAAAGGTATGCACAGTTTAATGACTTTGGGGCATAGTACCAACTTGCTTTCCAGAATGACTGAACTACTTCACAGCTCCATCAACAGTGTGTTAGTGTACCTATATTTCCACATCTCCCCAGCATTTGGAGGATCATTGATTTAGAAATAGAAAGGGAACTTGTGACCTCTAAATAGAGAACTACACATTTTCATCAGCTTCCCCAAAGAGTAATTATGTTCAAAAAGTAGACTTACAACTGTTTCCATCAAGAAAGCAAGAAGCCTAACCAGGCAACAGCTTTATGAATTAACAGCAGAGAATGATAATCCCTAGAATGCTCTCTTAGCACCCACCATGAGCAGGGACCATAACTCCATCCAGCGGCTTGTGTTCTAGGATCCATTGGACAACTTCTTTGCTGCTGCATTAGTCTCTGCTAGCACCCTGCTCCCACTGCACCCAATTATTATGTGGTAACAAGCAACAGATCTCAATTCTGCTTACCCCCTTTCTGAGGAGATGGAGAGACAGAGAAACTAGGAGTGAACTCTGCCTTGGGACAGTACCATGGAGCCAGAGAGAATGGAGGGAACTGGAGCAGAGGGCCAATATAGGGGTAGAATTACACTAGGCCTAAAGGAAAGGGGATTGGCATCTAGTGAGGGCCAATTCTGTCCACCCAGAAGTCACATTAGGTAGAGAGTAAATACAGTGAAAGGTGACTTCTCAGTGTGGGAAGAAGCCAGGACAGCCTTTAGGTACAGCTTTCCAGGGACCTGGCATCAAAAGGGAAGAGTTAGAAAATGAACAATAGGAAAATATACAGAGAGGGGGAAACAACAACTAACTAAAACTACTATAGATCTTAGAAGGAAGAAAACTCAGTTAAAAAGCTAGAATACAAAACTGATTCAACCATTCTCAAGGACAATATGGAACTCTGCCCACAGAGCTATAAAACTGTGCATATCTTTTGATCTGGTAATACCAACACCAAAAAGATAATAAAAAAGGGAAAAGGACCTACTTGTAAAAAAATATTTATAACTGTTCTTTTTGTAGTGGCCAAGAATTAGAAAATGGGGGGATCCATTGGAGAATGGCTGACAAATTGTGGTACATGAACTGATACAGAGTGAAATAAGCAGAACCAGGAGAACACTGTACACAATAACAGCAATATTGTATGATGATTATATGTGAAAACTTGGCTACTCTTAGCGATGCAATGATCTGGGTCAAACCTTATGATAGGGAATGCTCTCTACCTCCAGAGAAAGAACTGTTAGTCATCTTTCACATCAGTGTATTTATGGTTTTATTTTGGGGTTTTGGTTATGCGTGAGTGTGTTCTTAAAACAATGACCAATATGGAAGTGTGTTTTGCCTGACAATAAAAATAAAATTAAAAAAGAAAAAGTCTTAAAAAAAAAAGAAAAAGCTAGAACACAAGCAGAGAGACCAATAGAAAAGAAATCAAAACAGAAAGGAAGATGACTATCAAGACATCTTAATGTCTGAAAGCATTTCTAAATAAATACTGACAGATGCAGGAAGTTGAGCAAATATCTGATGAAACAGTGCCCTGTGGGTTCCCAAGAGAGCATGGCACCACCAAAAGATGTTCCTGAATGATTAGAGAAAGAAATTAGAACACTGGCAGAAGAAATTAAAGGGAAACAAAATGACAGAAAATTATGGCCTGCAGCAAAGAAATAATTAGCAAAATAGAAAAACTTAAATCCATGGTGGTAAGTCATTGCAAAGAAGTGAAAGAGAAAATAACTGGTTAGAAAAAAAAATATACCAAGATGGATGGATAATGTCAAAAAGTAATGGTAAAAGAAAATGTGATCTTGATATAGGCAAAACACACTTATCTGAAAGACCCTTCAGATGGGTAGATAAGTTGTGCAGTGGATGGAGTGCTGGGCCTGGAGACAGGAAGACTCCTCTTCCTAAGTTCAAATATGGCCTCAGACACTTACTAGCTGTGCGACCTCGGGCAAGTTACTTAACTGTTTGCCTCAGTCCTTCATCTATAAAATGAGCTGGAAAAGGAAATGGCAAACTACTCCAGTATCTTTGCCCAAAAAAACCCTCAAACAGGGTCACAAAGAGTCAGACACAACTGAACATAATTGAACATCACACACAGGCCCTCCAAAGGAACACAACAAATTAAAAAGCCAGAATGCCATAATTCAAGGAATAATACAAGAAAAGTGACCTAAATTTCTGAATATAGAAAACAAAGCAGTAAATGAAAGACTTCATGGTTTGCCTCTAGAAAAGAATCTTATGCTGCAAACTTCAAGAATGTAGTAAATTTTATAATTCCAATGACGAACAATAAATTCTACAAGAAACCAGAAAAACAGTCATATATAAAGAAAAGTAAATTCTAAGAATATATAAGACTATTCCACATCCACTAGAAACCACAAAAAGTAATGAAAGAATATATTCCAAAAAGCAAAAGAGATCAAAATGAAACCTTAAAAGACAAGCTTTACAAATATGAATCTAATCATAAATTTTAAAAGGATGGACTTTCAAAAAAGAGGTATTTGAAGCATTCCTTAAAAAAAAGAAGCCAGATGTGTAGATTATTTAATTTGTAAACAACAAAAACAAAAACAAAAGGTAAATAAATATATTATTAAGAAAAGCACAAATAAAGAAATAGATTACCCATCTCTAGAGATTATTAAAGGAAAAAAAACTAGAAGAAGAAAGGAACCCATGGAGTTAAAAAAGAAACAACATCAGGAGACCATTAAGAATATTCTTTTTTTCTAAAAATTCTTAAGGGTATAAAGATAAAAGAAGTATTTAAAGAAATAGAAATAACATTGAGACAGGCCTGAAACACTGTGATCTTAACCTCCCAAATGCCTATACATGTATTATATTTTAATGTAGATCATATGTATTTTGTGTGACCAAAATACAGAATGGAAGGGTGCATGAAATAGGAGAGAGGGAAGGTAGTAGATGAAGGTGAATGTATGATGTGCCCTCATCAAGTCAATAGCAAGCAATGAGGGAGAAACAATTCCTGTAACTTCTTGGGAAGAGTTGATACAAGAGAAAGGCAAAGGGAATGCTTGAAACAATGGGGAAAGGGAGCAGAGAAGAGATCTTGACTAAATGGTGAGAGTAACCTACTAAAAAATACCTCCAGGAATGTGTAGAGAGATATTCTGTAATGGGAAATGGGATCTTCCAATGAGTATAATCTGCCAAGATTTGATGCCAAGAGACCACTTCCTATGAAAGAGTTCTGTGTCTCTGTGGACAATATCCTGTTTCAGGAGAAGGGAAATTGGAGGCAACCAGCATTCAGAAGGGTGAGAGGGAATGGATCCAGAGATGATATTCCATGACAAATGAGAAGGAAGGTCATCATGAGTACAGCAGAGGATGGAATTGTACCATATTATCAGGGATACAAGCACATTTTCATGATGAGGCAGTTTTTCTACCCTCATTACTTCCTACAGAAATGGACACTTCTAAGAGTGCCCAACAGAAAAGGGGGTGGATCTACAAGGCAATAAGAGAAAATTTTTAGATGTGGGAACTCAAAATTGGTACTTTAGAAGCCTTAATTCCATGAAGAACACAAAAAATTAAAGTTATAAAACAATGAATCAAAGAAAAAAAGTTTTAAATAGACAGAATGGTAAGAAAATTAATGAAGAGAACAAGAGAGAAATCCTGTCTAGAAAAAAGTGAGAAGAAAAAAACCTGAAACTTAACAAACAAAAGAAATTAAAAGGAGACAAGAAGGGGGATTTCAATTAACTACTTGTGTGAGATGGGGGAAAGGATAAAAGGAGGGATAACTAGATAATTCAATAAAAGGAAGAAGGGAAAAAGAATCAATATGATAAGTGAAACCCTCCAAATAGAGGTAAGGATGATAAATGCTAAGAGCGATTAAGGATTAAGAGAAAAGAAGCTATGAGAATAGTTGCCCTAAGAGAGATTAAGTCAAAATTATTATAGGGACAAAGTGCTATCTTAAAAGAGGAAGGGGAAACAACTATAACAATAACAAAAAAAAAAAACCTTATTCGGAAAAAAGCAATACTAAAGACACAGATGGAGAAAAATATAAAAATATAAAACTCTCATAACTTTAAACATGAATGGGTAAACAATCCAATAAAAGGAAACAGTAACAGAAGTGAGAGATTGAACAAAAACCCATCATGTCCATTATCTGTTGCCTATAAGAAACACATCTGAAAAACAAGGACATACACAGAACAAAAACAAGAAGTTGGAACAAAATTCACTATACATCAAGTAAATCCAAAAAAAGCAAGAGTTGAAATCATGTCATCAGACCAAAAAAAAAAATTCACAATGTAAATAGAGATAAAGAAATGTAGTTATGCAGAAAGAAACCATAGACAACAAACTAATACAATGTAAAACTAATGTTCTTCAAGTGCCATAACCTATAAATTCATAAAGGAAAATTAACTGAATTATAAGAATACAAAAAGTAACAGAATAATAGTAGAAGACTTTACCATCCCTCTCCCAGATGTGGATAAATCTAACCAATAAACAAAGGAAAGGAGAAATATACAACTGAACAAATCACTAGAGAAGGTAGAGCTACAAGACTTACAAATTTTTCTAAATGGGACTACTAAAGAATATATGTATTATTCAGAAATTTATGGAATTTTTATCATTTTTAATTCAATTTTATTTTCAGTTCTGAATTCTGTTCCTCTGCTCCCCTCTCTACCTCTGAAAAGGCAAAAACAAAACCCATTGCAAATATATATGTGCATATATATGCAGTCATACGAAACAAATTTCCTCATTCATGTGTCCCCTCCTCACAAAAAAAAAAGAAGAGAAAGAGAAAAAGAAAATATACTTCAATTTGCACTCTGAATCTACTAGCTTTCTAGAGGTGGAAGGGATGTTTTATCAGCAGTCTTTTGAAGTTTGGCTGGTCATTGTGTTGATTAGAGTTAACTAAGTCTTTCAAAGTTGATTATCTTTAGAATATTGCTATTAATGCATAAATTGTTTGCCTGTTTCTCCTCAATTTAGTTTGCATCATTTAAGTTCATAAAAGTCTTTTCAGGTTTTTCTGAAACCATCTCCCTTATCATTTCTTATAGCACTAAATAATACACCATTTCATTCACATACCATAACTTGTTCAGACATTCCCCAAATGAGGGGCATCTCCTCAGTTTCCAATTCTTTGTCATCACATGTTGAACCTTTTCCTTTTTCTTTCATCTTTTTGGGGAATGAGTCTAGTAGTGACATTGCTGAGTCAAAGGATATGCAGTTTTGGTGGCATAGTTCCAAATTATTTTCCAAAATGATTAGACTAGTTTACAATTCCACCAACAGTACAATGGCGTACCTGTTTTCCCAGAGCTCCTCTAAGCATTTATTATTTTCCTTTTATTTGTCATTTTAGTCATTCTGATGGAGTGTGAGGTGATACCTCAGAATTGTTTAAATCTGAATTTCTCTAATTATTAATGATTTAGAGCATTTTATATGACTATTTATAACTTGGATTCCTTCCTCTAAACACTACTTATTCATATCCTTTGATATTTATCAACCGGGGAAAAGTTCTTATCCTTGTAAATTTGATCCAGTACTTCATGGAAATGAGAGCTTTATCAGAGAAACAATGCAAAAACTTTTCACCCCCAGTTTCCTGCTTTTCTTCTAATTTTAGCTGCATTAGTTTTGTTAGTATAAAATCTTTTTTAATTTTATGTAATCAAAATAATTGATTTTAATTCCTGTGAATCTCTCTCACATTTAGCTATAGATCTGACAAGTAATTTCTTCCATGTGCCACTAATTTGCTTATGATGTCACTCTTTATCTCTTACTCAAGTGGTACCTTGATACAGGAGCACGGTAAGTAATGAGCAATTTGAGATAGGAACAGTCACTATCAGGATCTTTTGCTTTAAGTCATAAGTGGATATTTTGTTTTCAGGAGGGCCACTGAAGCTGGTCAATCAGAGGCAAAGTTTATTTCATCACAGTCAGTATTTATTTTTTATTAAAAAATTTTTTTAATGGATTAATTTAGAATATTTTCTATTGTCACATGATTCATGTTCTTTCCCTCCCCCACCCATAGCCCAGGTGCAATTCCACTGGCTTTTACATGTGTCCTTGATCAAAACCTATTTCCGTGTTGTTGATGTTTGCACTAGAGGGATCATTTAGAGTCTATATCCCCAATCATATCCCCATCGACCCACGTGATCAAGCGGTTGTTTTTCTCCTGCGTTTCTATGAGTGGATATTTGAATCACAAGCTTCCACCTGGGGGAGGTGGATGAGGAAAACAGTACAAGCAAGATTAAAGAAACATTGAGGATTTGGGAAAAAATTAAACAGCTTATTGAAAAGACACACCCAGAAAAAGTTGCAACAGGTCATGTGTTGGGGCTGCATAATGATACTCGTTTCACACCTCATCGAAATGTTCTAAAAGGGAGGAAGAAACAAACTTCCATGGAAAGGTTTTTGTTGAAATGGCCTCTAATTGAAATCGAGGAAAGTGTGGCAAAACAGCCAAAATTCATTGAAGAAAATGATGATAATTAAGTAAAGTTAAAAAATAGCAATTAAGTTTAGCAATAAGATTACATATCATAAGTAATGTGTAAGGTCAATTTTGCATTTAAATATCGCATTATGTGTGTAGAGAGTAAGTTATGTGAAGTGAAAGCCCATAAGATGAAAATCTTCTCCCCAGCATCTTCACCTGACCTTGAAGGTAAATTACATTTCATAAGCAAGTTTATTTGTTTATATTCTTTCTTATTATCTATAAATATTTTTATTTGTTATTTATAAAGCACATTTTCATATTTAAAAGCACATAAAACAAAAAAGTGTGTGTTTTTTGGGGGACAGAACAGATTAATTGCATTTCCATTCATTTAAACGGGGAAATTCAATTTGACACACGAGCAAGTTGAGTTCCGAGCTTGGCCATGGAACTAATTAAACTCGGATGTCAAGGTACCACTGTATATATTTTGAACTTATCTTGGTACACAATCTGAGATGTTAGTCTATACTCAAGTTACTTTTACAAAAATTAATTACATGGGGCAGTTATAACACCAAGCTTGGAGACGGGAGGTCCTGGATTCAAATTTGACTTCAGATACTGCCTAGCTGGGTGACCTTGGGTAAGTCACTTAACCCCCATTTCCTGGTCCTTACTACTCTTCTGTCTCAGGAAAAAAAAAAGAATTAATACTTAGTATTGCGTCTAAGGTAGAAGTTATTGGTTAAAAAATAAATCATGTATTAGAGCACAGAGCTAGTGAAGGAAGGAAAGAAGGAAGGAAGGAAGGAAGGAAGGAAGGAAGGAAGAAAGGAAAGAAGGAAGGAAGGAAGCAAGCCTTTTTTGAGTGCTTATTATGTGCAAAGTGCTGTGCTAGGTGCTGGGAATACAAAGAGGAAACTAAGATAGCTCCTGCTTTCAGGGAACTCCTGTTCCATTGGGGGAAACACACATATGGAAGGCTTCAACTGCAAGTCAGATAGAAATGTCCCATGGTCCTTAGAGAGCAGCAACAAAGCAGATAATTACATGAGTTCTTTAGTGTCATTTTCACTGAGCAAATCCTATTCTAAATCCTCTCTAAATCCTCAATTCTCATTTTTTTGAGCACTTGAACAGTGCAAAGGGCTTTGTTGTGACAAGAACCTTCTTTTTGTGTTATATTGCAAATGAATGTACAAGGGCAGAACTCGTAAACATATCCCATACCAACAATAACAAATTAAAAATAGCATTCGGTTCATGGAACATAAATAAAGACACAGACCCAAATGGAGACCTAATGACAAAATCCTAAATAACAAATGGGCCAGAGAACAAAGCACAAAAACAAAAATGATGGGAAAGATATTAATGAGGATGATGAAAGAACATGACAACATTGCTGGGATGAAGCTAGAGATGGAAAGGATCTTACTGGCTATCTACCCCAACCCCATCATCTTGTATTTAAGGAAACTGAGGCCCATAGAGACTAAAATCATCCAGGATCTCACAGCAAGGAGGAACACCATGGCTGACAGTTTTCTGGACAGCCTGGCCAACAAGGTTGCCCAGTTTCTGGTATCTGATCTGAATAAATGAATGACCAATGTTGTCCTTCCCATGGACAAAAGAATTTCATTTCCAGGCCTCAGGAACTGGGTGCCCCGCCTTTCCTGGAGGCTTGACCACCTGTCTATTTCCCCCTCTCAAACTTCCAGAGGAGAATGAAAAAGGATGCTCTCTGTATTTGAATCACCAGCCCCTTGCGCGGCACCTTGGATGGAGCAGTCCTGAATGTTTGTCTGTGGACCTGAAAGAGCAAGGTGTACAGGAAGCACAGGCTATAACTGGGAACCGGAGAATAGTTTGTTTTGATTGTTTGTGAGAGACTGTGGGAAATAACAGTGGAAGGAAGGTCAGGGCTGGAGGTATTTGTATATTCACATACCATCACGGGGACTCAAGGCTTTTTAGAGCGTCAGATCTGACATAGGATTGGAAAGGGGGGTGTGGTGTGCTCCAGCGTGTTCACAGGATGGTTGTAGGGAATGCTCTAGTATGGTCACAGAAAGTCTTTTTCTCTTTTCTCTTCCTTAAGAAAGTAGGAGACCAGGGGGCAGCTGGGTGTCTCAGTGGATGGAGACTCAAGCCTAGAGATGGGAGGTCCCCAGGTTCAAATCTCGCCTTAGACTCTTAGTAGCTAGGTGACTCTGGGCAAATCATTCAACCCCCATTGCTTAGCCCTTACTGCTCTTCTGCCTTGGAGCCAATACACTATTGAATCCAAGACAGAAGGTAAAAGTTAAAAAAAAAAAAGAGGGAACATAGTTCCTCAGTGCTCAATAATATTTTCTACACACGCACATAGATTTATATGTAGGAAGATAGTGGAGAGAAGCAAGGTATCATGGCTGAGGTAGAGACCTGAGTACATAAGCTCTTGCTGACCTCTCCAATTCTGTTTCCATCAGTGCAAAATGAGGGGCATGTCTTGATGATCTGGACCACCCTCCCTGGCCTAGCATCTTCTTGCTGTCTACAACTTGTCTTAGTTCCTGATTTTCTAGGACTCACCATTAAGTCTTGGACCATTTTGATCCTCACATCCCCACAGGCTGTCTTACCTTTCCTTTGTTTTCTCACTTCCCTCCTCACCATAGCCTAGTGATGGAGAACCTATGGCACAGGTGCCAAAGATGGCACACAGTGCTCTCTGAGGGCATGTGAGTCACCCTCCTCCTACCCCCTCAGTCTCCCAGAATTCCTTACTAGAAAGGCAGAGGGACTCAGGCAGAGCTGCTCCCCTCTCCCTCTCTACCATGACTGACATTTTTTTCACATCCCCCACCCTTCTGTCCAGCAGCCAGTGGGAGCACTTCCTCCCTCCCCTGTCTGGAGTAAGAGGGCAGTGCTGGAGCACAGCACAGCACTCAGTCTCTGGGGTGGGGCAGGGCAGAGCAGGGCCTGGCACTCTGTCTCCAAAAGGTTTGCCATTGCTGCCCTAGACAGTTATCCTTTATCCTTGGTTTACAAAGGCCAAAAAGAAAAGTTCCAAAGGGTCAGGCATGGAAGGGAAGAAAGAAAGAGTCCCTGGGATGATGTGGAACCACCTGCAGTTTCTACTCTGAAGCACCAGATAGGGATAGGATAAGGAGATGATTTGAAGGGTGTGAGGAATTGTGGGTCTGAGAAATCATCTCATATTCATCAGAGTGGCTAACATAACAAAAAAGCAAAATGACAAATGTTGGAGGGGATGGAAAAATGGGGATACTGACACACTATTGGTGGAACTGTGATCTGATTCAATTATTGGAATTGGAATTATAGCCATAGATCTATAAAACTGGGTATATACCCTTAGACCTAGCAATATTCTTGCTGGGTCTGTTTCCCAAGGATATTAGAGCAAAAATGAAAGAACCTATGTTACAAAATATTTTGGGACTCTTAGTTCTCTTTGTGGTGACAGAACACTGGAAATTGAGGGGATATCCAATAATTCAGGAATGGCTAAACAAATGGTGGTACATGATCATGATAGACTGCTACTGCACCACAAGAGATGATGAGCAAGAATGGTGGAAAGATTGTCAGCTGCCATTCGGAGGGGACTATTTATTTATATCCTTACTTTCTATCTTAGAATAAATACTATGTATTGGTTTCAAGGCAGAAGAGTGGCAAAAGTGAGGCAATGGGGGTTAAGTGACTTGTCTAGGGTCACCCAGCTAGGAAGTATCTGAGGCCAGATTTGAACCCAGGATCTTCTGTCTCTAGGCCTGGCTCTCCAACCTCTGAGCCACCTACCTGCTCCTGGGATATTCATTTAAAACCCAGAATCTTAGAGTACTTTACCTCTCATATAGGAGAAGACAATCATGGGTGAGGATGCCAGAGAAGCTGCAGGGAGAGTGCATAGCTTTAAACCTGCCTCTAGTGTTCTGGTGGTGATCACTCTGACAGGGACATAGTAAATAGGGGATTTCCCCCAATCCGTTTTGCCTTGATGCACCCAGGCTGTGAGAGAGTACAGCCACTAGCACATGTGGAAAATTTTGCCTGAGAAGCTGAATAGATGGGAAACCTGTCAGGTGACTTAGAGCAGAGGTCTTTAGATTTTAGAGCCTGTCTCCATGGCTCTGTCATCTGGAGTTGGAGCACAGTTGCCATTCACCAACAGAGGCTGCCACTTTTTCCTTATATCTTTAACTTGTGATTTTGAGAGGGCATATCTGTAGCTTCCCTCCACTAATGACCTTGCAGACCATCTTCTCCCTCTTGCAAAAATGAAGTTGTGAGCTGTTGGGCATTTCAGATCTCACCAAAAATATAAGGTCAGATCACTGACTGCCTGGAAGCATGACTATATATATTTTTAAAACTCTTTACTTTACATCTTAGAATCAGTACTGTACATTGGTTCCAAGGTAGAAGAGCTGTAAAGGCAAGGTAATAGGGGTTGAGTGACTTGCCCAGGGCCACACAACTAGGGCCAAATTTGAAACCAGGACCTCATATCTCCAGGCCTGGCTCTCAATCCACTGATCCACCCAAGGCTATATCTGTTAAAAGAATATATCTTTTAATTTTTAAATATAAGACTATAAAAATTTTCCATTTTATACAATAAATCTATTCGACAACACAAGCATGTTTGCCTTTTGGGTCGAAATAGGGAAAGACATAAGAATCTTAATGGGAACTGAGGGAAAATAAATTGTGTTAAATTTGTGAAATGTGGTATAATTTTATATTTTCTTTTTCTTTTTTTTCCTTTTAAACATTATTTTATTTGGTCAATTTCAAACATTACTCATTGAATACTGTGAATCTTAAAATTTCTCAGACTTGGGAATGTTAAAAATTCTCGGACTCTACATTAGAACATTTGGTTAAGACCATTCCCCATTTTAAACAATGAAGGTACTTGATCAGGAATGTGAGAACTCTAACATTACTCCACCCACACTTAAGCATACTTTAGGGGAAGATAAAGTTGTAAACTCTTTACTGAACAATGAAAAGTACTTAACCCATACTTAAAGCAAAGCTAAAAAACCTTAAGCTGGGTCTATTTTTAGATCTAATACAAAAAGGTGCTAAGTACCTATGAAGGTCAGGCAACTTGCAAACTTGCAAAGGACAAGCTTAACAAAAGAGGTGTGAAGTTTTAGTCTACTCAGGTGTGAATTAAGAATGGTCAGTCCTGTGAAAACATCTACTGTGATTGGTAGATGTGAAAACTTAGGGGAGGTGACATAGGAGAAAATTCTCTTTAAAAGGAGGCCAGAAGGCCTCTGAAAGGGTCAGTTTGCCAAAGCTGAATTGGAGGGCTCAGTGGCTGAACTTAGTTGAGCTGAGGAACTGAACTGGTGAGTCTCTCTGAACACTAGAATCTTGCTTGGGATAAATCTTGTGGTGAGTGGATTGAAGACTGACCGATCTCTCTCTTAAGGTTTAAGCCTAGGCTGGCCTAGCCCTTTTCTCATTATTTACTCTTACTCTCTCTCTCCCTTTCATTAATTCCTTAATTTGTATTAATTAAAATATCTATAAAACCCAGCTGACTTGGGTATATTTAATATCTGGGAATTTTCCCATGGCAACCACTACATTTTTGATTTGAAAACCATATTTTCACGGTCACAGTTTATGCCAACCACTCTTTTAACTGTAACAGTTTATGACAACCACTCTTTTGTATGTAACAATACAAAGATAATTTTCTTTTTCTTCCTCCCCTCCCGCCACCCTTCCAATAGCCAATGAGCAATTCCACTGGGTATCACGTGTCCTTGATCCGAACCCATTTCCATGTTGTTGGCATTTGCGCTAAGATGTTCATTTAGAGTTTACATCCCCAATCATATCCCCTTGGCCCCTGTTGTCAAGCAGTTGCCTTTCTTTGGTGTTTTTGCTCCCACCATTTGTCCTCTGCTTGTTGATAGTGTTTTTTTCTCATAGATCCCTGCATGTTGTTCAGGGACACTGCATTGACACCAATGGGAAAGTCTATTACATTTGATTGTACCACAGTGTATCAGTCTCTGTGTACAATGTTCTCCTGGTTCTGCTCCTCTCACTCTGCATCAATTTCTGGAGGTTGTTCCAGTTCACATGGAATTCCTCCACTTTATTATTCCTTTGGGCACAATAGTATTCCATCACCAACATATACCACAGTTTGTTCAGCCATTCCCCAATTGAAGGGCATCCCCTCATTTCCCAGTTTTTTGCCACCAAAAAGAGCGCAGCTATGAATATCCTTGTACAAGTCTTTTTTCTTTATGATCTCTTTGGGGTACAAACCCAGCAGTGCTATGGCTGGATCAAAGGGCAGAAGTCTTTTATTGCCCTTTGGGTATAGTTCCAAACTGCCCTCCAGAATGGTTGGACAAATTCACAACTCCACCAGCAATGCATTAATGTCCCGACTTTGCCACATCCCCTCCAAAATTTATTACTTTCCTTTGCTATCATGTTAGCCAATCTGCTAGGTGTGAGGTGATACCTCAGAGTTGTTTTGATTTGCATCTCTCCGATTATCAGAGATTTAGAACACTTTTTCATGTGCTTATTAATAGTTTTGATTTCTTTAATTGAAAACTGCCTATTCATGTCCCTTGCCCATTTATCAATTGGAGAATGGCTTGATTTTTTGTACAATTGATTTAGCTCTTTGTAAATTTGAGTAATTAAACCTTTGTCAAAGGTTTTTGTTATGAAGATTGTTTCCCAATTTGTTGCTTCCCTTCTGATTTTAGTTACATTGGTTTTATTTGTACAAAAACTTTTTAATTTGATGTAGTCAAAATTATTTATTTTACATTTTGTGGCTCTTTCTAAGTCTTGCTTGATTTTAAAATCTTTCCCTTCTCAAAGGTCTGACATGTATACTATTCTGTGTTCACAAAATTTACTTATTGTTTCCAAGTCATTCACCCATTCTGAGTTTATCTTGGTATAGGGTGTGAGGTGTTGATCCACACTATTTTCCAATTTTCCCAGCAGTTTTTTATCAAATAGTGGATTTTTGTCCTGTCATAGACTGTCTTGCAGAGGTCACTTACCCCAAGCTTTTCCACTGATCCTCCTTTCTGTCTCTTATCCAGTACCAAATTGTTTTGATGACCACTGCTTTATAATATAGTTTGAGATCTGGGACTGCAAGGACACCTTCTTTTGTATTTTTTTTTTCATTATTTCCCTGGATATCCTTGATCTTTTGTTCTTCCAAATGAATTTTGTTATGGTTTTTTCTAGTTCAGTAAGAAGTATTTTGGAAGCTCAATGGGTATGGCACTAAATAGATAAGTTTGGGTAGGATGGTCATTTTTATTATATTAGCTTGTCCTACCCATGAACAGTTAATGTTTTTCAAATTGCTCACATCTAGTTTTAGTTGTGTGGAAAGTGGTTTGTAGTTGTGTTCATATAGTTCCTGTGTTTGTCTCGGCATAAAGATTCCTAAGTATTTTATATTGTTTAAGATGATTTTGAATGGAATTTCTCTTTCTAATTCCTGCTGCTGAGATGTGTTGGAGATATATAGAAATGCTGATGACTTATGTGGGTTTATTTTGTATCCTGCAATTTTGCTAAAGTTGTTGATTATTTCCACTAGCTTTTTAGTTGATTCTCTAGGATTCATGAAGTAGACCATCATGCCATCCACAAAGAGTGATAGCTTGGTCTCCTCATTGCCAATTTTAATACCTTCAATTTCTTTTTCTTCTCTAATTGCTACTGCTAGTGTTTCTAGTACAATATTGAATGATAAAGGTGATATGGGTCATCCTTGTTTCACTCCTGATCTTATTGGGAATACATCTAGTTTATCCCCATTGCAGATGATGTTGGCTGATGGTTTTAGATAGATACTGTTTATTATTTTTAGGATCCTTCTATTCCTATACTTTCTAGTGTTTTCAATAGGATTGGGCATTATATTTTGTCAAAGGCTTTTTCTGCATCTATTGAGATAATCATGTGACTTTTGTTGGTTTGTTTGTTGATATGGTCAATTATGTGGATGGTTTTCCTGATATTGAACCATCTTTGCATTCCTGGTATAAATTCCACCTGATCAAAGTGAATAACCCTTGTGATGACTTGCTGGAGTCTTTTTGCTAGTATCCTGTTTAAGATTTTTGCATCTATGTTCATTAAGAAGATTGGTCTGTAGTTTTCTTTCTCCATTTTTGGCCTGCCTGGCTTTGGGATCAGTACCATATTTGTGTCATAAAATGAATTTGGCAGAACTCCCTCTTGGTTTATTATGTCAAATAGTTTGTATAGTATTGGGATTAGCTATTCTTTGAATGTTTGATAGAATTTACTTGTGAATCCATCAGGCTCTGGGGATTTTTTCTTTGGGAGTTCTTTGATGGCCTGTTCAATTTATTTTTCTGATATGGGATTGTTTAAGAATTCTATTTCTTCTTCTATTAATCTAGGCAATTTATATTTTTGTAAATATTCATCCATATCACCTAGATTGGCATATTTATTGCCATATAATTGGGCAAAATAGTTTTTAATGATTGCCTTAATATCCTCTTCATTGGAGGCGAGTTCTCCCTTTTCATCCCTAATACTGTTAATTTGATTTTCTTTTCCTCTTTTTTATCAGATTGACCAATATTTTGTCTATTTTGTTTGTTTTTTTCAAAATACCATCTTCTAGTCTTATTTATTAGTTCAATAGTTCTATCACTTTCAATTTTATTAATTTCTCCCTTACTTTTTAGGATCTCTAATTTGGTTTTCTTCTGGGGGGGGGTTTAATTTGTTTGCTTTCAAGTTTTTTGATTTGCATGTCCAATTCATTGATCTCTGCCCTTCCTAATTTGTTAATATGTGAACTCAAGGATATGAGTTTTTCCCTGAGTACTGCTTTGCCTGTAACCCATAGAGTTTGAAAGGATGTCTCATCATTGTCATTTTCTTCAATTTTTATGAATGTGCCATGTGCTGCTGAAAAGGTGTATTCCTTTTTGTCCCTATTTATTTTTCTCCATGTATCTAACACTAATTTTTCTAAGATTTCATTCACCTCTTTTACCTCTTTCTTATTTATTTTTTATTTGATTTATCTAAATTTGATAGTGGTTGGTTCAGGTCTCCCACTAGTATAGTTTTGCTATCTATTTCCTCCTTCAATTCTAGTTTCTCCATTAGAAATTTGGGTGCTATACCATTTGGTGCATACATGTTGATTAGTGATATTTCCTCATTATCTATACTCCCTTTTATCAGGATTTATTTACCTTCCCTATCCCTTTTAATCAGGTCTATTTTTACTTTGGCTTTGTCAGATATCATGATTGCAACTCCTGCCTCCTTTCTGTCAGTTGAGGCCCAATAGATCTTGCTCCACCCTTTAATTCTGACCTTGTGAGTATCTACTTGCCTCATGTGTGTTTCTTGTAGACAACATATGGTAGGATTCTGGATTCTAATCCACTCTCCTATTCATCTACGTTTTACGGGTGATTTCATCCCATTCATGTTCAAAGTTATGATTGTCACTTTTGAATTTCCTAGCATTTTGATATCCTCTCCTGGTTCTGACCTTTCTCCTTTTGCTATATCCTTTTAAACCAGTGGTTTACTTTTAGTCAATCCCCCTATTCCCCTCCCTTGATATGCTTCCCTTTCTGGCCCCTCCTTTTTTGTTCCCTTGTTTTTTTTTAGGATCTGTTAAGTTCCCTCCTCCCTCTCCTTTCCTCCTTTTTTTGAGCTCCCTCCTCCTTACTACCTCCCATTAGTTTTCCCTTCTTCCTTACACTGTAGGATAAGATAGACTTCAAGATCCCAATGGATCTAGATGCTCTTCCCTCTCAGAGTTGATTTCACTGAGAGTAATATTAGAGTATTACCTATTAGCACTCTCTTCCTCTCCCTCTTATAATATTCTTCCCCTCCCCTTCCCATATATATCTTTGTGTGACAAAATTATTCTATTTATTTTATTTCTTCAGGTATCTTAGTAACTTCAATTCCCCCTCACCCCGTTTTTTTATATCATTTTATATCCTTTAATGCCCTAATCTTTTCCTATAAATGATTATTCTATTTACTATAATAATGAAAACATTTTTGAGTTACAAATAACATTTCCCCATATATTAATATATATAATTTGATCTAATTGTAGCCTTTAAAGAAGAGTTTGAATAAAAAAAAAGAAAAAAATTTTCTCCTTTTCCCTCTCTTTCATATTTACCTTTTCATGTTTCTCTTGATCTTCATGCTTGGATATCAAACTTTCCAATTAGTTCTAGTCTTTTCCTTACAAATACTTGGAAATCTTCTATTTTGTTGAATTCCCATACTTTCCCCTGGAAGTATATAGTCAGTTTTGATGGATAGGTGATTCTTGGTTGAAGACCATTCTCTTGACTTTCTGAATATCATGTTCCAGGCCTTGTGCTCTTTTAGTGTTGAAGCTGCCAGGTCTTGTGTGATCCTGATTGGTGCTCCTTTGTATCAGAATTGTTTCTTTTTGGCTTCTTGTAGGATTTTCTCCTTAGCCTGAAAGCTCTGGAATTTGGCAATTACATTTCTGGGAGTTGTTTTTTGGGGGTTTAGTGTAGAAGGTGTTCTATGAACTGTTTCAATGTCTATTGTGCCCCCTTGTTACAGAACTTCAGGACAGTTTTCTTGGATGATCTCTTGTAGTATGGTGTCAAAGTTTGTTTATTTCTGGCTTTTCAGGTAGACCAATGATTCTCAAACTGTCTCTCCTTCCTCTGTTTTCCTGATCTGTTACCTTGTCAGTGAGATATTTGATGCTTTCTTCTATTTTGTCAGTCTTTTGACTTTGCTTTATTAATTCTTGCTGTTTTGCAAAATCATTGCTTTCCAGTTGCTCAATTCTGGTCCTTAAGGCCTGGTTTTCTGTTATAATCTTTTGGTTTTCTGCTTTAACCTTTTGATATTCAGCTATGATTTCTTCATTTTTTAAAAACCATTTCCCACTTCTCTTTCCAGAAGGCTTCCATCTTTTTGATAAGCTCCATTTGATATTCTTCCAGGGCTTGTGGACAATTTCCGATTTTTTTTTTTTTAGTTTTGCCTTTGAGTTTTGTCTAGTATTTCCTCTGTAGGCTG
This sequence comes from Monodelphis domestica, assembly GCF_027887165.1. Taxonomy (NCBI): domain Eukaryota; kingdom Metazoa; phylum Chordata; class Mammalia; order Didelphimorphia; family Didelphidae; genus Monodelphis; species Monodelphis domestica. The sequence continues at coordinate 460,903,156 of NC_077227.1, read as the reverse complement.
GGTTTTTCCTCTGTAAAAATTCTCAAGGGTCAGTCTTCTTTTTAGTTTTTTTTTTGGAAGGATTTTGAGGCTCCTGTGTGCAATTAGCCATTTTTCCTGGAAGGATTTTCCTTCCCTCTTTAGTCAGAAATCTGAGTCAACTGGGCAACTTCTCTGTGTATGGAGTTAAGGAGCAAGGATTTTGCCTGGGGCAGGCTCTCAATTCTCCACAGTCCTTTGCATTTTTGGGTGTCACCCTCCCAAGGGCACTCAGGATCAGTGCTCTCCTGCCTGCCTGGGTTTCTGGTCTAGCTGCTTTCAGGGGTAAGTCCTCGGAGGGTCCTAGTCAGCTCCCAAGGACCCAGAAGTGCCCCCTGCTCATTCCACAAGCACTCCTTGCTTACTCCCTGGCTCCGGCAGGCGCGCTGGCTCTGGGCATCTAAGATCTGCACTCTCTCATGCGCTGGGGTTTTCCACCTAGCTACCTTCAGGGGTGGGTCCCCTGTTGTCCTAGTCAGCTCCCAAGGACCCAGAAGTGCCCCCTACTCACTCCAGAGGTGTCCCTTGCTCATTTGTCTTGGTGTGCGCTGGCTCTGGCTCTGTAGGTGGGGGTGGGTGGATCAGTTTGGTTGGAAGCCCTTTCACCCTCTTATAGACTAGAAAAGCCCCAATCCCATGCACCTTCAATGCTGCGCCCCACTTTACAGCTCCTCTGCTTCTCTGAAAATGATTCTAAGGTCTTTTGGGGTAGTCCTTGTCGGTGTGTACTGGGGAGAGTAAGTAAGCTGCATTTAGATTGCCGCCATGCTTACCCGGAACACAATTTTATATTTTCAACCTGGGTCAAGGCACTAGTAGGCCAAGATCCAGATGGGCCCTGGGACCTGGTATAATGGAAGCTCTTAGAAGGCAGGGACTAGATCAAGCAGCAGGCCTGGAGTTAGTAAGACTCCAGTTCAAATCTTGCCTCAGACATTTATTAGCTGTCTAACCTGTCTGCCCCAATTTCCTCATCTCTAAAAAGAGTATAACACCTATCTCCCAGAGTTGTTGTGAGGATAAAATGAGCTCTCTGTAAAGTGCTTGGCCAAACTTCAGGTGCTATACAAATGTATACTATCATTTCAGGCGTTTAGCATATAGTAAGTGCTTAATAAATATTCACTTATTACTTTATTCATATATGAACTTCAGCTAAGGAGCCAACCGGTGGTGCCACTTTCCCTTCATGGTTCCAGTCGCTGTGTAGACTAGAGGGAGAACACCAGTATTTCCTGAACCCTTGTAACCTTAACCCCATAGTCCAGAGCCTAGTACAGGGCCTTGAACATATTTGGTACTCAGAAAACATTTGTCTGAAATCTGCAGTGGGATTATCACTAGGTGGCAGCTGATAAAACAATCCTTTGCAAGGCCTGGGCTTAATCCCCTGGAATTTGCATGCCATAGGCTGACTGCTCTGTCAGGGGTTAAGTGCTGCCAAAAATTACCAGCAACTGTTTCCCACTGCGTCTCGTGGGGCTGAAGCATAAGGTTGCACAGCCTAGCCCTGTAACTTGATCGTTAATAGCCCACAGAACCAAGCTCTGGGCACAATATAGGAAGCAGGAAGATGCTAGTAGAAAGCCATGGGTTAGCAGCAGCTAGGTGGCTTGGTGGCTGGTGGAAGCCAGGCCTAGAGACAGGAAGTCCTGGGTCTTCCCTGATGGGTGACCCTGGACAAGGAACTTAACTCTAATTGCCTGGGATGGGACAATACAAAATACAAGGATTTGGTTGCCACTGTGCCTGGTTCAGATTTCTTCCCAAATGCCTAGGAAAGGAAGGAAACATCAATCCCAAACCTAAAATCCAGATCATTGTAGATGCTTACTCGGGAAGCTAGAATTAAGGGGGCTTAAAGGAAGTATAGCTTTGTCATATTTAGGGGGGAATACACTTGACTTGGCCACAATAATGGAGTTAAGAGGAGAGGCTGTCTGGGTAACCATGGAATCTCAGGGTGGGGCAGAGGAGTAAAATAAAGCCTGGCAACTGCCCATCTATAGAGAGGAGCTGATTCAAGGAGAACAGGTTATATCAAGAACTAATGTTTAGAAAATTATTTCTAGAATGTTACAGATAGGGGTACATATTAACCACTTTCATTTTACACAAAGAAGTGACTTTTCTATATTGCTGGCTTACTGATTCCCAGGCCAGTCCTTTCAGGCCTACACTGGCAGGTGGTTTGTTCGTGTATAACCATTATGTGTTGTTATACATGTGTACAAAAGCCAGTGTACCCAAAGTAAATGGGTCCCAACATTCCGAGATGAGGAGAGAATCCAAGAAAATAGGGGAGTAAGACAGAGATGATTAACTCGCCGAATAAACAAACCCCTTTAAGCCACACATCACAACCACCACAGTCTGATTAGCATTGAAATAACTTTATTAGAAGGCTGTTCTAAGTGAAAACTTCCATGTTGGGTTGCTTAATTTTGCTTTTGGACAAATTCCAGTTATAACTAAAAAGACAGTAATTTTGCATTGATCTTTGCATCCTGTGTTTTTCCCATTAGGCCATACAGGTGGAATGAAAGTATGACTGTCTAGTCAAATGATTTACAACCACTATTTCAAGAAGGGGGAAGAAGGAAGCAGCAAGACCCAAGGCTCCAAAAAGCAGCTGGTGGTCTGGCTCCAAGAAGTGGGGAATGTCAGTCTGAACAGAAAGGGGAAATGGGGCAGATAAGCTGCAAAACCATTCCCATTTAGCCATCCAGTGGACCAAGCCCTCCTTTACCAGAAGGCTCCTCCCTCTTCATAGGCACCTGGAGAGTCAGGTCATTGTAGCCACTTGATTCAAACAGAAATAATGTTTTTGAAAAAATTCTTCCTGATTCTGGGAAATTATTTGGATTTTCATCTTGGAAATCCCTGAGATTTCTCCTTCCCCACTCTCCCTCTCTCCAAATAAATTTTTGTGCCCATTAACCCCAATTGTCTCTCATTCACACAACCTCATCCCTTCTTGAATCACATGCACTGCTCCAGGAGAGCAAGGTTTTTGACTGTCCAGCAAAGGCAAGTCTCTTCCTCACCATGATCCCATTTCTCTCACCCACAATCCTCAGGCTCCAGCCTAGAAGTAAATTTCTCCTGATTGATCTTGTAGACCTAAGGCAGGCAGCAAAGGCTACATGGAATGAAGGGGCCCTTTTCACATGCCTATCTAGGGTCTTCCCCATAGCTTTCCTGCTGCTGCACAGTGCTAAGAAGGTATGATCAACTATGAACATAAATAAGGATAAAAAAACTAAGGACAGACTAATAATTAAACACATCTATAAAAATAGTTAGGACATAACTCTGTTCAAATAAATACAAAATAAATATGTTTTAAGAGTATAATACATTGCTTCAGTGGAATGGGAGGCTGATCCCTTTCTGCCTCAATTAGGAATTGGACAAGAATCTCTTGAGATTAGAAACCTGTCCTCATACAGACCTTAATGAAGTCAGAGAAATAATGCTTCCACCACTCCCTTCTTCCTACTCCATAACAGAAGCAAAGGAGGAATTTGCACACCTATTTATTTCTCCTTCTGATGAACTAAATCTGATGAACTTTGACCAACTCCACCAGAATTTAAGGCCTTTAACTCTCACCAGGGAAGAAAAATACACCAAGGAGTCCTCTTCCTGATGGAGGAACAGACTGACACCTACACGGGAGAGTGGCTTAATCTCTGAGTGGACTCTTGGCCTGGACCCTGCCTGGGAGCCAGCTCAAGGTGCCTCGGGGCACCAAGTAGGGAGGAGAAGCCCTTCAGTTCCAAGGGCTGAACAATATTACTCAATGAAGTCATGCATTATGACGTGAGGCTGCTAAGATAGATAAGGATTAGCCTTACCCACCCTTGCCATGCATATAGACATGCAGGGCACCAGTTCATTATTCAATGAACTGTACTGTCTCTCTCCTGGATGACAAGTGCTCTGCTTATAGCAAATACACAAGTTGGTCATTCTCTTTCCTGCAGGAACCAGGCCAGCTTTGTACATTGGAAAATGCTATTTGTGAAGTTTAAGGTTAAATCTCTTCTCACCATGGGAGCATACATGATAAACAGGTGTGACCTGGGAACACTGAATGTCCCACCACAGTGTGTTTTAAGAATTAAAACAGCAGATAGGAAGTGAGCAAAGATTGAAAAGGGAAAACCCTTAGCGAATCAGAGGGTTAAGATCCTCTGGAACAAATAGCTTGGTTGCTTAGTGCAAGATGGTGGAAGTAAGCCAGTTCCCAAGCCCCTATTTTTTTAGCAGGCCTGGCAGGGAGCACTTTTCTCCTTACCTGAAAGCCCCAGGTCCTGTTCCCACCCCAAGGCCCCTAAGAAAGGCTTTGTAGGGAACAAATGGGGTTTTCTTAGGGGTTTACAATGAGATCTGGGACAGCAAGACTGACTGATGTGTTGACCAAAGGCTCAGACCTCTCCCTACCCTGCCTCTTAAAGCTGTCATATACATTCTGGGGTTTTCACAGCTTGGCTTAAGTCAGCTTAGTGTTGACACATTCACAGAATGAGATGGCTATACATCCTGGGACTTTGGCCCAAGATCGTTAAGTCCAACAGTCTGGAGCCAACCTGCCTGTCACCGAGACTGCACCCCTAAAGTGATCTTCAGGTTCTCATAAACCACATAGCTGATGCTCACAGCTGGGATCACCTTCATGAAGTTGGGGGCCAAGCCTCTATACAGGCCAAATGCTCCTTCTGTCCGAAGGATCTGTTTGAAGAGGCTGCTCATGGTCACTTCTGGGGCTCCCTCAATTGAAGCTTGAATGAGAAGATAGTGAAATGTCAGAGATCTTTCTCAGGTACCTCCCGAAGCCCTCTAAGCCCCCATTAGCGTTTCTTTTGGGACTGGCCTAGAAGTGTTCTTACCCTGGGCTTGCATCCGAGTCCTCACAAGAGCCAGAGGGTAACTGGCCAGCTGTCCACAAGTACTAGATATTGTGCCACAAGCTAAGAGGACAAATACACCAGGGTCTGCACTGTTGACTGCATAACGCTGTAACCAGGTATTTTTTAGTGTCTAGAAGGAAAATGATGGTGGATGAGTTAACTAAACAGGCCACTAAACACCAGGTAAAAGATCATAGGGAAAGAAGAATGTTTTGCAAGGGGGAATCAAGACAAAACAAGAGATGAGTTATTTGGAAATGAGATAGTAAATATTCCAGATTCTCTTTTGTATTATTTCAGAGAGAAATGGAGGTTTCATTCCCATTACTCTTCCCTCCCCAGAGGGCACACTACAGCAATAGGCATTAAACAAAGCCTAAGATTTAAAAGGGGGGGGGGAGGGCTAGGGCAAAAAATCCATTTATTCTCTGCCATAGTTATGCAGTCAGTTACCTCATAAACAGCCAGATCTATTCCAGCATAAGGAATAATTCCAAGCATGTTGGGGACATAGCCTTTGTAGAAAGCTGTCATTCCCTCCTTGGACAGGATCTTCTTGGCACAATCCAACATGCCCAAATACTGTCCTGTTTTCCGAAGGGCCATCCTTGTTTTTAGGACCTAAAAACAGAAAAAGGACATTGGCATCGAGATAACCTCACTCCTTAAATTCCACCCCACAATTCCAGAGACATCAGTGCCCCTTTCTCCATCCATGTAACCAAGACTACTCCTTACTTCCATGGGATAGATGCTACTCTGGGCAATAGCTCCTGCCAGAGAGCCTGCCACCAGCCTCTCATGAATCCTCAGTGTTTCTTGGTCACTACCAACAAGACGCTTGATCTGGAAGAGAGAAGCAAAATAAAGAATTCATTTCAGTTCAAATCTGGCCCCAGATTCTTCCTAGTTATATGACCCTGGGCAAGTCACTTAACCCCCACTGCCTGGTCCTTACTGCTCTATGGCCTTAGAAGCACTCCTTAGATTTCAGGAAAGCTCTAGTATGATCTATATTCGATTATTTACTGCCTTGGGGAAGGGGAAGGAGGGAGCAACGAAGAGAATCTGAATAGCAAATTGTCAGAAAACAATTGTCAAAAATTGTTTCTAAGTTTAATTAAAACAAAAAAGAAAGTTTAACTAGGAAAAAAAGAATCAATACTTACTATCAATTCTAAGGGTTAAAAAAAAAAAAGAATGAATTCTGGGGTTAAAAAGGTCTGCTCCCAACCTCAGTCCTTACCCTGGAGATTCCTCTTATTGACCAGTTTAGGTTAAATAGCCAAGCTCTATTTGCTCCACTATAGTCACTTCCATGTTATGGAAGAGGAAGGGAGCCTGTGAGGATTGATGCCTTCTCTGGGTTCTGGGTAGACAGATATAAAGTTGGGCAAGTTCTTGAATGGGTGGTGCTCAATCCATATCTGACATCAGAAAGTACCCTCTTAAAACAAAGCAACCCTTACCTGCTCATAGGCCATAAATTTAATAGCTGATTCAGGGGCAATTTTGATGACGTTGATGCCATTGCCCCGCCAGAGAGATTTGGCCCCTCCTTCTCGGATCATCTGTGTGAACCCTCCAACAATACACATGTTGTTGCTTCGGGAAGCATGGACCTGGGAGAAAAAAATTGCTCAGTACCAATGAGACAGACTTTACCATTAGAGGGCTGACATTTTTTGTCCAACAAAAGATGAAGGAGGCAGCAAGGGCTCTTCAGGCCTCACTCATTTCTGTCTACTCAACAGCACCTAGTCAAGTGCTCTGGACACAGACATTCAATAAACATTTGTTGTTGCTTAGTGAACTTTCACCCACTTTCATATTCTTAAAATCAAACAAGCACTTTTGTTCCAAAATGACAGACAGCAAGTTAATTTTTATTCATTAACAGACTTTCAAACAAGAGGAACAGAGGGCAAGGGAAAAAAAGAGAAAAAATGACGACTTTTCTTGTGCCCATAAGTGGACTCTAGCACACAAGGGGCCAGAAAACAAACAGGGACCAAGAGGGAGGGGAGACGGAGAAGAAGAGAACAACGGGTCACTGTTAATACAGATATAAGCAAAGTCCACTGTACTGTCTGCTTGCAACCCAATTTTGCAATGCTGCCTCTGACATCAGTTCAGATGATCTCTCAATGGCCCTGTCAACATGGACTTAGGGACTCTGCCAATGCTACTGATATGTTTCCAACTGGCATCTGGGTGAAGTGAGAATCTGCTCCCTTCCCAGTACCCTGCACAAGATGTGCTGAAGGCCTCCTGACACACTCACTTGGTCATTATACTCCTGGGCTAAGTCCTATAGCTCAAAGTAGCTCTTAAATGATTCAGATAAAATTAAATCATCTTGATTAAATCTCTCTCAGACCATGGTTGAATGTTGTGTTTGTCTGAGGTAAGAGTGCTCTTCCCATCTGTTTCACTAGGCAAGGAAAGTTTGGGATCAAAGCAGCAAGCTAAACAAGGAAGTCCCCAGGCTTCCTTTTTCTCTTCATACCTGCATCAGCACCTTCAGCCGGTCCAGGGGAGCTGTGCAGGTCCTAGATACAGCCCCTGCTCCTCCTCCAGCTACGAGATGTCTCCACCACATCCCTGTCTGCCTCTCTTCCACAGTGAATTCATCAGGGACAGTTAGGTTCTCTCCCACATCAAAGATCTGTAAGAATAGTCAACAAAAGACAAAGTGATTATCATTCACAAGCAGAAGCCCCAGAACTCTCAAGGACGTCACAGCCAAATCCTCTTGTTCTAGTACTCTCCCAGGGCCAAATCACTAATTATGCAATAGCAGCAAAGCATCTTTTCCTGGTATTTATGAGGACATGAAGCTAGCTTAGTCAATGACCAGGTGGATCTATTATTCTCAATACTTGATTTGTGATGTTAGAAAATGCTTTTTTTCTTTTCTCTCAACTTTAATCTTCCATAAAATCTCATTCTGCTCAGATGTAATAAGCATGAATTTTAAAAGCCTCTTAAAAGTGCTGAAGATTTTTTGGAGACTTAGTCCAAATATTAATAGAGGACCACAGAATTTTTAGAGCTAAAAATTCACTTGGGAAAAAAGGGGCTAAGAACAATTACAAATATATAAAATTGCTCCAGCCTGGGACGTCTAGATGGGTTACCTGACATTTCCATAATTCAGATAAAATGTCTAAAAGGAAAGGTCCTGAACAGAGTGCAATGGGGAGGAAAATTTCTGAAACTTGACATGTAACCAGATCACACTGGCAGAACATTATGCAACCCCTAAGCAAATATCATCGAAGCTCTAAAGCGGGCATATCACTTTCTAGTCTTGGCAGGGTACAGAGCAAGGCAAAGCCAGCTCTGAGATGACCTCTAAAGTGGCAATCCCTGAAAACCAATACATCTGCTCTTTTACCCTCTCCTCCACTGGAGATTTATACCTGCAACTTTTAAAAAAGTAAAACTAATGATGGTGATGGAATACTGTTGTGTTGAAAGGAATGATGAACTGGAGGAATTCTACATGAACTGGAAGAACCTCAATGAACTAATGCAGAGTGAAGAGAACATTGTACATAGGAAGTGAAACACTGTGGAATGATCCAATGTAATGGACTTTACTACTAGTAGCAATGCAATGATCCAAGACAAAACTGAGAGATTTATAAGAAAGAATGCTATCCATGTTGAAAGAAAGAACTGTGGGAGTAGAAATAGAGAAGAAAAAAATATGGCTTATCACTCATTTATATGTGTATATAATTTAAGGTTTTGGTTTTAAAAGATTGCTCTATTTTAAAAAAATGAATAATATGGAAATAGGTATCAAGTGATAACAGTTGTATAACCCAGTGGAATTGTTTGTTGGCTCTAGGATGGGGGAAAGAAGAGGAGAGGGAAAGAAAGTGAATCATGGAAACATGAAAACTTTTTTTTTTTTAATAAAAATTTTTAATGAAAAAAGGTAAAACAAAAAAATTTAAAAAGTCATACTAAATGGCCTCAGCCACCTCCTAACTGGGTGAACCTAGTCAAGTCACTTAACCCCAATTGCCTAATTCATACCATGCTTCTGCCTTAAAATGGATACTTGGTATTCATACTAACACAGAAGGAAAGGGTTTATTTTTTTTAAAGTCATACTAGAAGGGCAGTTAAGTGGCTTGGTGGAAAGAGATCCAGGCCTAGAAATGTCCTGGGTTCAAATCTGATCTCAAACATTTCCTAGTTGTGTGACCCTGAGTAAGTCCCTTAACCCTAACTGCCTAGCCCTTATCACTCTTACACCTTGGAATTGATAATAAGTATTGATTTTAATACAGAAAATAAGGGTTAAAAACTAAGTTACACTTGAGCAAGCAGAAGGCACCCTGGGAATGGCAAGTATTTACTGAGGTAACCATGTAAACTGTGGATTACTAAAACTAAGCTGAAAAAAAAAAAAGGTCAAGACCTAGGAGTTATTGATTGTACCGTGGAATGCTTCCAGTACAGAATGATCTCAGGAACATTTTCGACTGGATGTAAAAGATGATAATCTCTCCATTCATTCCAGTCAATTGTCATAGTTCCGTTTTTGTCCATGCTATAGGGCAAAAACAAAACAAAAAAGCAAATGTGAAAACTTTCTGTAGATGGACTACAAGAATCTGTAGGTTCTCTCCCTCCCAAACCCAGCAAACCCAAATACTAACAGCAGTTACCACAGAGAATGGTCCTGAAAAGACCAATAGCTCTATATCTGGCAACTCAATGTAAACAATTGAATTAAATTCAGAACAGTCAGGGAAGGCAGTCACCAAGGTGACACAAATACTTACTAGGTGACAGGGCCCCAGAAATGGCCCGTTCGTATTCTGACAGACAGACAAGGGTAGGATGCAAAGGAGAAAGGAAAAAACAGTACAAATAAACACTCATTAGCTGATGTTAGCAAAGCAAGCATACAGTAATAGTAACAGATAACTGCATAAAAAGTATGGGCACCCAGAGCACCTCCCCTCCAAAGCAGCAACCAAAGCAGCAAAGGGACCATGACTTATGATAAATTCTGGCTCATCAGTAGCTAATACAGTTAAAAATAAGATTTTTAACATTTTTATTAATTATTAATAGCTGTTAATTAAGATTTTAATAGCTATTAATGCTTAAAACTCCAGAGACTTTTGGAAAGGTTTCTATAGATTCTCAAAGTTTTTGCAGGTCCCAAATTTATCAAGGGAGGTAGCAACAAAAGAATTGTTAAGTCAGAAGGTTGACTAGGAATAGTTCTGATTGCTTCCTGGTAAGACAGTAACTAAACCATGACAGAAAACTCATGGTTTATCCTAATAAATATCCTCAGAAAAGGAAATTTCTACTATTATTCATGTTCTAAAAATAACAATTCTAGTCACTAATAAAGTTAACATTTCAATTCTTTGGGAAGAAATTTTATCTTAAATTCCTTTTGATGCAATTTAAAATCATTCCCTCTTAATAGTATGAAAACATGACTTGTCACTCTTTTCACAATGACCTCTCTGATGTTCAATCCCCTTTCGTTCTTTTTAAAACTCATAGTATCAATTCTAAGACAGAAGATAGGCAAGGGCTAGACAATCAGGGTTAAGTGACTTGCCCGGGGTCACAAAGCTAGGAACTGTTTGAGGTCAAATTTGAACCTAAGACCTCCTGATTCCAGACCTTGTACTGTGCTACCTAGTAGTCTCATGTCTAATTCCCTTTCACAACTAGTCTGTTCTTCTTTGTATGCAGATCAAACAATTCACTAGTAGATAGGAGAATCACTCTAGGTTACTGAGAATTGCTCCCAAACATGTGGTATAATGAAAAGGCTGGATTTGGAGTCAGAAGACCTGTTCTGCTATTATCACTCCACTAAGCACACTGGCATATACACTGTATGGGCTCTGCCAAGTACACTATACTTAGTGGACCAATGTAACCATGAACAAATCACCTCCCTTCTGTGGGCCTACTTCCTCATCTGTAAAATGAGGAGTTTGGATCAGGTTTCCTAGAAGGCCCATTTGAGCCAGATCTCTCATATGATGATCCTATATGATCCTATAATTCAGCGGTTCTCAACCTTTCTAATGCTGTGACCCCACAATACAGTTCCTCATGTTGCAGTGACCCCAAACCAAAAAATTATTTTGGTAGCTACTTCAAAACTGTAATTTTGCTACAGATATGACTCGGAATGTAAATACCTGATATGCATTATGTATTCTCATTGCTACAAATTGAGAGGTTGAGAACTGCTGCTATAATTAATAACCCTTGCCTAAAGGAGCTGATTGCTTCTAATGCTTCCAAGCCAAGCTTATTTTTTTCTTTTCAATCATGAAAAGTCAAAGATAGATGAATACAGATTGGGCAGTAGCAGGAAAGCCACCACAGTCAGAATATGTGAGGCCACCAAGGGAAGAGTTAATCTCAGAACAAGTCTTTTGTTCTTTTTTGCCACACATGTGTTGAACTGCTTGCAGAGGCTGGTTAACTACTTACCTCTTAAGAATTTTTTCAGCCTGCTGTTCAGAGATCTTGACCCCCAGATCCCGCAGGGACTGCATGATCTCCTGAGCATCGATGCGGCCTGCAACAACAAAAGCCAATGAGCTAAGAACAAATGTCCAGAAATTCAAAAGGGATGGGTGGAAAGAGAGTGGTAAACCAGGCAGAAATTGTGCCAACAACCTTGTCAAAGTAATGGTGTTTATTAACTAGGCCAATATAATGAACTTAAGTTTTACCATCATTCTTTTTGTCCAAGCTCTTAAAAACAAGCCTCAGTTTCTTCTCGTGGTCTTGAAGATAATGAACAAATTCCTCAAAGTCCAGCTGCCCATCAAGGTCCTTATCACCAGCTTTCACAATTTTCTAAGGGGAACAAAAAGTTTGATTTTGTTCTTTAGCTGGACTATACCTTGGTTCCTACCCCCCCCCCACACACACAAGTAATACCCATTTGGCATGAAATGCTGTGCCATGTCAAGTGGCATACTTGGGCTACCCTGATATCACAAGGGAATTCTGCTTGTTCCATTTTCAAGAGCGCTGCTTTGTTCTGTCTATGGAATTAAATCAGTTTCTAAAAGCTACCACTTAAGATGCAAAACAGAAGCCTCCAAGTTTAGGCCAACGTCTCTGAACTATCTGACTACAGTTTGTGTTCCTCAGAGGCAAAAAAAAAAAGTGACCAGAGTATAAGAAAAAAATAAAACTTGAGACACAGGATCAAGGTAAAGTTCAGGGCTCTTTGAGGTGACCTGAAAGCCAACTTCTTGAACAGCCAGTATTAGCCAGTTAGCTGGCTGGTAGCTATGTACTTTTATATTGACCCTAGTTCAGTCCCTGGGAGGGAAGAAGTTCTCATAGGAGGCTCTAACTTGGACCTTGAGATCATATACTTAAGCAAACTTAAATAAATACTGCTTCTCTCTTTAACCCAATTTAAGAGGTAACATTAGCCCAAGAACATACTGGTTCCCTATTCCTGCTCCCCACCCCCACCCCACCCCCCGCCCTGTCAGACACTAAGGAATTAAAAAATCCTGCTGGACCTTGGCAAATCCTGCTTGGCAGAGGTACTGCCCAATCTTAGGAGGCCAAGGGGAGTTTTCCTGGGCATGTGCTGAGTGGTACTGCCAGTACCTAATCTCAGGCAAGAATGATGTGCATAATATCAGATCTCTCAAATGGGTATTTAAAAGCCTAATGCTCTGCCATGGGAACTGTACTTAGTAATATCTAACTGATGCCTTTGACGAGTTTAGAAACCCTAGATCCTTATATTGCTTTACAGAGAGCCTTTCAATAGCCGTGTGTTTCAAATTCAAGTTATCTGCACTCAGCAGTTGTGTTCATTTTTAGATGTTCAGTAACAGGAGAGCATTTCAGTGACTTCAGTACCCTGAGGAAGGATGGTCAGACAGGATCTTGTCGCACCTCCTGAACTGCTCTAGCCCTGGGACATCCCTCCCAGAGCCAAGCAGTGTGCCACAATAAAGAAAGAAAGAAATGGTTTGTCCCTCTCTAAGAGTTAAACCTAACCATTAGAGGTAAATTAGCACTAGAACCAGGTTTTTTAAGTTGAGGTTTGAAGCTGGTTATCCTATTTGCTGGCTTATTCTCCTGAACAGTCAATTCATCATGTTCTTCTGGCTGCCAGTCTAAAGCTCAATAAGACTGCACGGACATTAAAAGCGCTGAAAGGAATTCTTGCTGATGAAAACTTCTACTTCCTAGAAACTCTTCCAAAAGAACAAATATAGATGAGGCAGTTAGGTAGCACAGTAGATAGAGATCCAGGCCTGAAATCGGGAGGACCTAGGTTCAAATCTGGACTCAAATGCTTCCTAGCCATATGACCCTGGACAAGGCATGTAACTGCAATTGCCTAGCCCTTGAGGCTCTTCTACTTTAGAACTGATACTAAGACAGAAGGGAGGGAGAGATGGAAGGAAGGAAAGAAGAAGGAGGGAGAGAGGGAAGGAGGGAAGGAAGGAAGGAAGGAAGGAAGGAAGGAAGGAAGGAAGGAAGGAAGGAAGGAAGGAAGGAAGGAAGGAAGGAAGGAAGGAAGGAAGGAAGGAAGGAAGGAAGGAAGGAAGGAAGGAAGGAAGGAAGGAAGGAAGGAAGGAAGGAAGGAAGGAAGGAAGAAAATACTGATACGCAAGGGTGGCAAAGAGATACTATTTTATACTTCAGCAGTTATTTAGGTCTAGATAAGTCCTCCATGGTCAGTCATTCACTTGGGCCCAGTGGTGTCCAGCTTCTAGGGTTACTGGGAGAATTTATTGCAGAGGCCAGATGGAATTTAGATTCCCATCAAGGATAGCCACCAACCTCATCCACATAGCTTTTCAATGTTTGGACTAAGGCATCCCACAAAGTGCTAGAATACGGTATTTCCTTAAGCTGACAACTGTGATTTACACCATATCCAATTGCTTGCTTCAAAATGTTCCCAAATGACTCTGCTTTAGACCTTTTAAAAACCCTTTAGAACCTTTAAACAACAAGGTACAATATCTATACACTTCCAGCAGTGTAGAATTGCTATATCTGATCAAGTCTTTCAAGTCCAGGCTCTGCCACTCCTTAGCTATAAGACTTTAGGTAAGTCATTTTGCTTCTCTGGGCCTTCCCCATTTGTAACAGATGATAAAACTCCAATAAAACATCAGGCCTGGAGTAGAGAGGAATAGATTCAAATCTAGCCTCAGATACTTCATATAGCTATGTGACCCCAGGCAAGTTGCTTAACCCTCTTTGCTGAGCCCTTGTCCTTCTGTCTTGGAATTGATACTAAAACAAGAAGGTAAGGGTTTTATGTGTTTTGGGGAGGGATGGGGATGGAGATCCAACCTAATTTAGGGCTCTGTGGAGAAAGTACTTCATAAAGCACACTATGGAAATCTGATGGTAAATCCAGGCCACAGGGTTTGGTGTAAAGGGAATGACCCATGGTGCTACTGAAATCGTCACTTTTTTTTTTGAGAATGGCCAGGTTTCTTTATCTTTAGAGAAAGAAGAATCTTTGGCTCTCCCTTCCTTATCCCAAAAGGACACCTGCACCAAGTGATTACACACAGAGCTAGCTCACCTACATCTATTGTAATGAGGTTTGCCTAGATGGATGAGTAATAATCAAATGTTTCTTCTTATTCATTCAATTTGTAAACAAATATTTGTGTCAATTATGTTGTTGCTTCAACATACTGATAGACAAATTCTCAAAGACAGTTGGCAGTTCATTTAGCCAAATACCAAGCATTAACCAAGGTTATTAGATTATAAAGAAAATCAGAGGGCAGAAAATGCTTATACATGACAAGTAAGGAAAAACATTCTTGAATAAGAATCAATAAAAAGATAAATCGACTATAAGCAAAATCACATAAGTCATTAACAATCTATACAAAATAATTGATAATATTGTTTGTCCTCTCAGTGGGTGGCGGAGGTGGCAAGAGGGAAGGAGAAAATTTGGAAAACAATATTTAGAAAACAAGAGTGTTGGGGCAGATAGGTAGTTCAGTGGATAAAGAGCCAGGCCTAGAACAGGGAAGTCCTGGGTTCAAATCTGCCCTCAAGATACTTCCTAAATATGTGACCCTGGGAAAGTCACTTAATCTCCACTGCCTTGCCCCTGCTCCTTCTGTCTTGAAGTTGTTACTAACAGAAAGTAAAGGTTTAAAAAAAAGAAAAGGAAGTTTAAAAAATAAAGAAAATTTAAAGAAAAAAACCCTACACAATAAATCTCAAACTAACCTTTTTGGCTGTGTGGTTTCTGTAAATAATCATTAAAAAAAGTTCAAGTCTTTTGCAACTGTGGTGCTATTCTCAGACTTCTCCCTATCTCTCTCAATTAATAGGAAATCACTTGGAACATAATTCATTTTCTAGGATTCATTTACACGAAAGGTTGGTTTCCCTGTAATTCCTGCCTGCCTGGCTAAGTCACATGGAGGTTAGTCACTGATGACAAAGAAAAGGAACTGGCTACTGGCCCAACCCAACTGAGGAAAAAAAAAAAAGTCTCACCATTTTATACATTTTTTTTTGTTAGTCTCTTCCATTCATGTTCTATCTACCTTCTCCTTCTCATCTCAAAAGTTACACCCCTTTACCCCCCAACAATACCTGATTTCCTCCTTTCACTCCCAGAAATAATGATGAATACAGACCTGCTTCCACTGGCGGTAGGTAGAAAATTCCTGAGAAGGGATAAAGACACTAAGTTTGAAGATGGACTTAAGTTCTGCTGGAAGCCCTTTGGATTCAAAGTACTGGAACTCTGTCTGGGCCTCCCCAATCAGCGGCACATAGAGGCAGAGGCAGAGCATTCTGATGGCGAGCCGGGTGCTCAGCCACTAGCGCAGGGAATAGCTTTAACAATCCTCCTAGAGAAGCTTGAGCATGAGGAATGGAAATGCCGGTGCCCGGCCTACTGACACTCACACATGAGCTATCTCTGCTCAGCTGTCATTGGCTGTTCAAACCCTGCCCTTTTACTTAATTGATAAAGTCCACTGTAAATCCTTTCTAAGCAGCCAATGAAAGCTAACTCGCAGACGAGCACCCAGAGAAAGATTGCTCAATGTCTAGATGTGTAAAGAGGTTTGCGTCACCTACTTCCCCAGAATTAACTCTTTCCAATCCAAAGGACTGATGAGATCTATTCTCTTCTATTGAAACAAATCTTTTTTTACGTAGGTCTCAGGCCCCATGATGAACAAACAGCCTCTCACTTTTTTTGGTAAATGATGTTCTTGTAAAAATACACCATATCATGTTACACTTCAAAGGCCAGTGATCTTTTCCTTTGGGTAAATAATTCCCTCTATAGTAATGGAGAAAGCTGGGTGACATTTATCATTAATTAAATGCACTTAATTCACTGAATAATAACAGTGTTTAAAGAAAAAGCTTGAACTTACTCTAGAAAAATCTCATTACGAACTTTAGTCTCATGATAGGATATTTCATGCTTAGAACAGAGAGAGAACACTAGAGGGTTGCTAGAGACTTACCCTGCCCACCCCTGTCACCCTAAGCATCTACTCCAGGAGAATTCAGTTGGTTCCTGGTCCAAAGAAACCCTGCAAAGACTCAAGTTTCAGTCCCTACAGAATTTCAAATTTCTTTCAGGAGTCCCCCCGGAAAAATCCCCTCAGGAAAAAAAATCACTGAGATCACAAACAACTCAACCTTAAGAAGTTACCTAGAGGTCCCAAGGACTCTAAACATACAAATGGCTTTTGTGATGATGAATGAGGGTGCCAGTTTGTTGCTACCAGAATCATCTAAAAGCCAGCTGTGGCCTAAAAATATAAGATATAGAGCTAAGCTCCAAGTCTGTATTAGCAGCACAGAACATCTTAAATAATTCAGTGTGGGGAAAAGTTATTTATATAGTCATCCTTTTTTGGGTAGACTGCAGATCTCAATGATTCTGTGTTCTGAGTACTTGAAAGGAGAGGCCCTGGATGAATTGGAGATGATGTCATCAACTGGAAGCACTGCTGCTCCTTCTTTAGTCAAATGTGTACTCTTCATCCCACTGAGTTACATGTAATAGGAAAATCAGTGAGAAACTGTTCATACTTGTTGTGTTTTGTAATATACTCTAATTCTTATAATGGCAAAGACTGAAATCAATAATTATAATTTTAAAGTTAAAATTTTAAGTGGATTCTTTTAGTTTGCTAAAGAAAAAAGTATTTTAAACATCCACAAAAGGATGTCTAGGTTAACTGATGCAATTTGGTAAATAAAAGTCAACTCTGTTTTGAAAGAAATGCAAAATTCATCTTAAAAAATCAAAACGAACCCATGCTTTGGAATTGTACCTTCTAGAAATAAAATCTATAACTTTGTATTATGAAGCTTACATATTAAACTGATACCAACTGTCAATTCACTTCTAAAAAATAATTTAAGCCTTTCCTAATACAATATAACATGCTACTTCAAAAACCATGTACACCATAAGTCAGAGTGCTCAAATGGAATATAGGTGGCATTAATTTTGTCCCAAAAATCTCTCCTTCAAAAAGAAAGGTTGTCTAAATGGTCTCTTAGGTCCTTTCTACCTCTAAATCCTATAATCCCATAAAGGCCAAATGAACCTTAACAAATACCCCCCCCCCCACACCCACCCACACACCACACCATAGAATTTTAGAAGTATAAAGTGCCTTAGAAATCTATTTGGAGTAACTTCCTTATTTTATAGATAAGGAAAATAAAATCTGGAGGTAGGAAGAAATGTCTTACCTAAGGACACTGGACATGGATGCAGGGCTACAATATGGTCCAGACTCTTTCTATTACCCATATCATGTCACTGTGCCAAAGGCCAGGCACTGCCAAACAAAGGTTTTTAGAATTCAGAATAGAATAGGACCCCTTATTGGTCAATTGTCTGCAAGATACTTATGGACACCTTTGCAACAAGGAATATGCTCCAGTTTTCTAAATACGACTTTTTGAAAAATGCTACTTTGGGAAAAAAGATATTATTTTGGGGGGCAGCTAGGTAGCTCTGTGGCTTGAGAGCCAGGCCTAGAGACTCTAGGTCCTAGGTTCAATTCTGGCCTCAGATACTTCCTAGTTGTGTGACTCTGGGCAAGTCACAACCCCCATTGCCTAGCCCTTACCACTATTCTACCTTCATAGTATTGATTCTAAGATAGAAGGTAAGGGTTTAAGAAAAAGAAAAATGCTACTTTGAAAAAGGTCGTTTTAGTCCTTGTATGGTCCAAGGGTTTTGATGAAGGGTGAAATTTACTTAAATTAAAATTCAAAACCAGGTAGCAGCTTCTCTAGCTATATTCAATAAGGACACAATAAGGAAGATAAAAATAGAACTTATATTCCATCACTGACAATTCATACTCAAATAATAGCCAAGATTTCGGCTCACTTTAATTCCTCCCCGAGTGTGTCTTATCTCGATTTGTCTCTATCTTCCCATATACCACTTTAATTTACTATGCTGAAATAAACTTAGCACAGCCTCCTCTGATGCTGATTCCATCCCAAAATAGGCTCCTCAGACAATGACACTAACTACAGATACCCTTGGAGCTTGGCTGTATATTTCCTTTGGCCTATAAACCTGTAATTTATCACTCAGGTATCTTCTCACCCCCAGACCAATTAACATCACCAACAGCTTCTACCTGCTACACTGCCTTTTCACACAGCAGTGAAGCACGTGACAGAAGATCTCATGGAAGAAAAGGGCAGGTACAGGGAGCAGGGAGCTTTTAGAGTATTAGGGTAAGGTCAAATGGCAACTCCCTCTACCCCCATTTGCAATGACTCAGTTTAACTCCGGAAATACTAATTAGTTAAGGAGCCATACCAGAGGCTCCATTCAATCTCCACCTACCCTTCAGGGTAGCCCACATCATTCGCTGCCAGGGCTGCAATATCACTGATGATTGAGTTACCATGACTGCACAGGGCTGCGTTTCCAATGACACCGGCCTACCCGTAGCAATTAGACACACAATGAGGGAACTCTTCAAGCTTCTGAGAAGAAAGCCAGCCCCTCAGGATTAAACCACTCCAAAGCCACATTGAACACCTCTCATTCCAGAAAAACTGCTTCCTGCCTGTCCCCCCCCCCCCACACACACACACTGAGTATTAACTGTAAGACAAAGAGAAAGAGAAAAATTGGAACAGTTCCTGGGGCAAATGCTTCCCAAGATGAGAGAGATTCAATACCAAACAGATCTAAATGGTTTGGGGAGGCGGAAAGGAATGGCAAAAGAAGTAAAATTAAATAACATCTCCCAGAGTGTTTAAAGCCCAATAACTAACATGAACTTCTCTATAAAGAGAAGAATTTAACATTCTAGAGACTTCTTTTTGTAGGAAAGATAAAAAAGCAAAGCTCAGGTTACCAGTCTCTCTGTTCACAGGTAAAAGCGATAGAATCTGTGTTCCAAGAATCACGGGATTTAGCAATGAACAATGCTAGTACTTATCTTCTCAAAATTAAAGTAAGGTCCTTCCTTTCCTTTAAGGAAAACAGAACTTACAATAGTATAGGTGGCATGAACTACCTGGTTCAAACACTCTGTGGGTTTTTTAAAAATTAGTTCTTGGGAGTATATATTTGTTTTTTATTTGTGTTAACTATGTTGAAATATAATTTGTCAATTAAAAAAGTATTATAGGACTTAAAGCTAGAAACCACCTTAGAAATCATTATACCTATAACCTTCATTTAACTGATAAGGAAACTGAGACCTGGAGATGATTTTTCTTTTTAAATGCATCATATCCAGCACTTACTATTTCTAAATGTGGGGGCTTTGGAAAATTCAAGGTGACTGATCCCAGAAGGCAAAGCAACTTAAATAAAGCTCAACCTTAAACTACTTCTAGATTTAATCAGAATATAAAGAGGCAACATGGGAAAATTTTAGGCAATGGGGTCTATAATTCTATTTGTAATCCAATTCTAGATTTCTCTGCTTTTAGCAAGACTGACCCTGATGTACCACTTTCCTACTTCCTTCAAATCATCTTTCAGGAAATGCTGATTAAAAATACAAGTTAAATCCAGCCCTGCCTCTCTAAAACCCAAATTCATTATTCTCTTTAGTTTAGCAAATCTCTCAACTCTCAGACTGTACCCCTATTCCACCAGAAACAGCATTGTTCTATACAGAAAATTCTATTATGGGTTTAGGAAATATAAGCTAATCCAAGAATGAAAAAGCAGTCAACTCAAAAAGTCAGCTAGCCAGCCCATCAGTCCAGGCTATAGGGCAAGTCACCCTGAAGATAAAAGCATTACACAAAAGATTACACAACTTTTATGCTCCTAACAATCTCTTTCAGTCATTAAAATGGATAGTGTTTGAACATGATCAAAACTATCCTATATACTCCATAAAATATTCCCAGTTAGTTAACCCACAATCTAAACAGGAAGGTGGAATCTTGCCTCTGAACAGAATTGTTTGTAAAATTGTTGCACCAAAGGTCCTAGATACAATAGTAAGGGGAAGATGTGACTTCACTTCTAAAAGAACAAAATCACCTTTCCCTCTCAGCCAGACTTAAGTATTAGGTCAGAGACATTTTATTTTTCAAATCAGAGTTCAAGAAATAGATAAATGATTACAAATTTTACTACCTTAAGTAGGAGACTGTGTCAATTGCCAATTTTAACACCTGGTCCCATAATCCATTAAATAGTTTTAAAGATATAGATGACTAAGCTGCTTTTAAGTAGAGATGCACCACTCTGTAAAGATCATCAACTCTCAGCACAGCCTTGCCCTCTTACTGTTTTCTCCTGGAGATCTCAATTCCCAGACCCTTACGATCCCCTTTAATCCCTTTATTATTCTCCTATATTTTAAAGGTAAAGACAATTTGACAATTTTTGCAGGCCCAAGACAAAGGGCATCTGACCTTTACAAAACATAAAACTAAGGACTGATCTACTCAGCTCCAGTTCAAACTGAACAAAGTACAAGCTATTCTCATTTTAACTCAGGCAATCCTGGAGATGGGCTAGGATACCCTGATAGTTTTACAGAACTTTAAAATGGCTTTCTGGAGTGAAACTGGCACATTCTGGGTTAAAGCTTCCACTGAAAGCAACTTCCTTAGCTCTATGTGTTCATCTTGGAAGAATAAAGTTTTTTACAAGCGCTCTAAAATTTCCTATTGAACATGTACTTCTTGGTTACTTCTGCCTCAGAATGGTTCTCCTCTGACGAAACCTCCCTACACACACACACACACACACACACACACACACACACACACACACACACACACACACACAGAGAGAGAGAGAGAGAGAGAGAGAGAGAGAGAGAGAGAGAGAGAGAGAGAGAGATAGATAGAGAGAGAGAGAGAGAGAACGAGAGAACTTCAAACCTCCTTAGATGGTTTCTCTCAGGGAAATGACCCCCTAGAGTTCCTTCTCTTATTCAGGAAAGCCTCTCAGAATTGCCATTACCTTAGGAAACTGCTCTGCAGGTCCAACCACTAGTAAAATGGTTGGTCTCTTTTCCGTGGAATCAGCCCCTCTGTCCTGTTTCCCCAACAGGTTTGACACCTGGTCTCCCTGGGCAGAATCTTGTTTGCCTTTGGCTTCATTATCTTTTCTCTCTGTAGAGCCTTGGCACATAGCCCTAGGGAAAAAACTAGACAGAAAATGCCAGAGCATCTGCAGCATCACTGCTCCCTCCAATCTCCCAGTCAAGAAAAACTCCGCAGTTGGTGACTGTTCACTTTCAAGGAGGGTTGTGGCCACAATACCAAATGTTACAGGCTATACAGCAGCTTGAAAAGACTTGACCTGGGAGTTCCAAGGCTGAAGAAACTATGCGTTCAGCGATTGCTTCCTCCCTTTTCAAATTTGCTGTTACTGCTGTCGTGCCTGGCCTGAGAAGTAGCTTACTGTAAGACGCTTCACCAGGCTGATGGGGGAAAAAAAAAAGGCTGGAGCTGAAAACCTAATCTTTCAGGTGAAAGATGAGAAAGTACTTAGTTTTATTAAAAAAAATAAAAATAAAAAAGGCCAAGAAAAAAAAACAACCCTTCTCGTGATAGAAGCCACTTAGTGCTCCCAATTAACCAGCTGTCCCCAGATCAACTAATGATCAGACAAGCTGAGGACCTGAGCATCCAGCCTGCATTCTCACTGCAGCAGCGCCTGGCCAATCCCCTCTACCGACACTAACATGTTCATTATTCAAACCAGCAATATTCCTCCAATCACAAGAGTGCACAGCCGGATGATTTCCTGCATGCAGTCCAACAATTCTGCAGGGAAGTACTGCCTGCAACCTCCAGATGAGGTTCTATTCTCAAAGAATAGACAGGAAGAATGATTAGTAGAGATTCAACTCTCTACAACATGACTGGACATCTAGCATAGTGTCCTTTGTGGAGTCTCTTTGCTAACATTTCCCAGATATCTAGAGATCTATCCCACAACACCATTTCACACAGTCCTCTCTAAACACTGGATGCATAATAATTCCTCTAAAAGCAGATTCGTGTTTGGCCATCTACTTCTTAATACACAGACACATAAATTTGATGGTCAACTTCTTTGGGGAGTACAAATCTCTTGATGTCAAAGTGATCATCTTATGGCTTTCATACACATTTCTAAGATGTCAAATACAAGAATTGGAAAGCGAGACAAATGACTTACTGTCTATCTCTCATTGATAAAAGTTGAAAGTGAGGTTATCACATTCAATATACTCACTTGATACATGCAAAGCACTCATCTAATATTTGGAAGAAATTTTCAGGAAATCAGATAGTTGTGGGCAAGTAATTTAATTTTTCTTTTTAAATTACCCCCTCAAGTATGGGAAAGTCTGGCAAAACTTTGAAAGACAGCTAGTTTGAATAGTCTCTGAGATCATAATATGAAACTCATTTTTGTTGTTATAGGTTTCTAAAAAACGGATCCATTTTATATAATTTAGACCCATCAAGAATATTTTTACTTTGAAACATTTTGCATTCTATCTTTGAATGGCTTTTTTCAAATGAATTTTATTTTTATTTAAGTTTTATTCAAATAAATTTCTTTATATCTTGGTACCCATTATACTATTGCCAGAAACATCAAATTTAATGGCAAGCAGACCAAATGTTTTCTTTTGGTTGCTTTTCAATTAACATCTTAATCAGAGTCCAGGCATACACAGTTAGATAGCATTGTTTTACTACAGTAGCTTAACATAAAGTTGTACTGTCAGGTACACAGTAAACACAAGAATAATGCTTCTTAGTTGGTAGGGAATTCTATAAAGTCAGGAAACAGATTAACTGAAATAGTCATCAAATATTTATTAATAACTATCCTCATTCACATAGCACATACACATAGTTTACACTTATACAGTTTACAAAATATTTCCTTTAACCCTGTAGAGAAGATAGTATCCCCATTATATACACAAGAAAACTGAGGCTCACGAGTTGAGTTATTCAAGGTCATACAACTAATGTGAGATATGGAACTTAAAGTACATGGCCAAATTGAAAAATAAATGCGGGAGAAGAGCAAGTAAATGATTTAATTCCTAATCTATTATAATCGATTCTGACTTAAATAGGAAAAATAAATTGTCATTTTTTCCCCCTTAGTCTTAAGCTCTTACTTTCTGTCTTAGTAACATCCCTAAGACAGAATGACAAGGGCTAGGCAAACAAGGTTAAGTGACTTGTCCAGGGTCATACAGCTAGGAAGTGTCTGAGGCCACATTTGAGCCCAGGTCTTCCTATTCCAGGCCTGGTTCTCTATCCACTGAGCCACCTAGCTGTCCTAGTACTTTAAATTTGAGGAAAAACAATGTAAAATTTAACTTCATAGATACATTAGCAGGTTTATCTCATTGCATATGCACCGAGAGAAGTGAAGCAAGATTCAAATTTCTAGGTCTGTGGGCAATTGTGAACAGTATGAGTTTCAAGAAGAAAAGAGATTCCTGCCCAGGTAATTCAGCTCACAATTAAAAATGAAGGAGTTAGGCACAGGTCTCATTCACCACAAAGGAAACTAGGAAATGAATGATAAAACTTCAGTGTTAAAAAAGTATAATACATGAGGGAGTATTTCTGTTTTAGGAAGTGAAACTGGAAAGTCCAGCTTTGAATAAAATTTCCAGTAAAGGTCTGCAGCTAGAACAGAAAGCAGATTAATAAAGAAATGCAAGAGTACTTCTCAAAGAATCATTAATTTCTTCAAACTGCAAAGAACTAGTTCCATCGAGGTACCAAATTATCTAGAAGCAACCCTGATTTGAGAGAAGACAATCTGTCTGTAGGATGTTAAGAGAAATGTGAGGCAATATAAAAGTTCAAATTATAAAGCAACTGAACTCATATCCTAATGATTCTGCCCAAGTGAGGATCTGCATGGGTTCAATCTCTTTTCTCTGTCAAAGAAAGTATTCTTTGAGGTAGAAATGTGACAAGCTTGATCTCAGGGGAAAAGGTAAAGGTAAAGTTCTTTAGGTTAGCATGAAAAAGCCCAGCTGCCCATTCAAAGGGATCAGCCAAATTTTTCACAACTAATGGTGACAAAAGAATTGTTATTTAAAAACTAAATGGCCTCTGCCACAACTACTACATGGCATTCTAAGGTTTTCAAATCTCTTTCTTTAGAACCACCCTGTGAGGTAGGTAATGTAAGTACTATTGTCAGAAAGGTTCAGTGACTTGCTCATAATTACACAGCTATGTATTATTATAGCAAGGGTTGGCATCCAGGTCTCTCTTTTTTATTTTACTTTTAAAACTGTTACCTGTCTTAGAATGGATACTAAGAGGGGCAGCTGGGTAGCTCAGTTAGATTGAGAGCCAGGCCTAGAGATGGGAGGTCCTAGGTTCAAAACTGGCCTCAGATACTTCTCCTAGCTGTGTGATCCTGGGCAAGTCACTTGACCCCCATTGCCTAGCCCTTACTACTCTTCTGTCTTGGAACCAATACACAGTATTGATTCCAAGATGAAAGGCAAGGGTTTTTTGTTTTTCCTTAAATGGATATACTAAGTATCAGCTCCAAGGCAGAATACTCATAAGGGTGAGGTAACTGAGGTTAAGTGACTTCTCCAGAGTCACACAGGTAGGAAGTGTCTGAGGTCAAATTTGAACCAAGGACCTCCCATCTCCAGGTTTGGTTCTCTATCCCCTGAACCACCTAGGTGCCTCTGGATCCATCTCTTGACTCCATGTTCAGCACCCATTCCATTTGCACAATGTTATCCTATTAGATCTACTTGCTTCAAAACAAAGACTACTGGCTTAATAATGTACTAAATATTTTCAATTTTCAAAACTGATTTGAGGAACTCAATCCTAAAACTGAGAGCATCTGAATCACTGAATGTGAATTCAGTATCCCCAGCTGTCTGCTCTGACACAGGGGAAGCACTCCAGTGTGAAAAAAATAGGCAAATGTGTGAAATGCAGCAAAGAATGCCTTCTGTGGATATTTATCAAAATTGTTTGGTACCAGTTTACCAATTATGCTAACATTGGTTAATAACAGTCAAACCCTGTCCAAAGAGGAAAGAATAAAATCTAACACTAATTACTTGGATACAACTATAAAATACACTTAAAAAAGTAATTGTTTTGCTATGTAGCCAAATGTGCAATCTACAATGCAACCACAATTAGAAGGGAAGCAACAAATTAGGAAACAATCTTCCTAACAAAAACCTCTGACAAAGGTCTAATTACTCAAATTTATAAAGAGCTAAATCAATTGTACAAAAAAATCAAGCCATTCTCCAATTGATAAATGGGCAAAGGATATGAATAGGCAATTTTCAGTTAAAAAAATCGAAACTATTAATAAGCACATGAAAAAGTGTTCTAAAACTCATAACCAGAGAGATGAAAATCAAAAGAACTCTGAGGTATCACCTCACATCTAAGCAGATTGGCTAACATGACAGCAAAGGAAAGTAATGAATGCTGGAAGGGATGTGGCAAAGTTGGGACATTAATGCATTGCTGGTGGAGTTGTGAAATGATCCAACCATTCTGGAGGGCAATTTGGAACTATTCCCAAAGGGTGTTAGCACTGCTGGGTTTGTACCCCAAAGAGATAATGAGGAAAAATACATGTACAAGAATATTCATAGCTGCACTCTTTGTAGTGGCAAAAAACTGTAAAATGAGGGGATGCCCTTCAATTGGGGAATGGCTGAACAAATTGTGGTATATATTGGTGATGGAATACTATTGTACTCAAAGGAATAACGAACTGGAGGAATTTCATGTGAACTGGAATGACCTCCAGGAAGTGATGCAGAGTGAAAGGAGCAGAACCAGGAGAGCACTGACTAATACACTGTGGCACAATCGAATGTAAAGAACTTCTCCATTAGTGGCAATGCAGTGATCCTGAACAACCCAGAGGGATCTATGAAAAAGAACACTATCCACATTCAGAGGAAAAACTGTGGGAGTAGAAACACAGAAGAAAAACAACTACTTGATTACATGGGTCGAGGGGAATATGATTGGGGATGTAGACTCTAAATGAATATCCTAGTACAAACATCAACAACATGGAAATAGGTTCTGATCAAGGTCACATATAATACCCAGTGGAATTGCGTGTCCATTATGGGCAGGGGGAGGGAAAGAATGATTCTTGTAACCAAGGAATAATGTTCTAAATTGACTAAATAAAATTTAAAAAAGAAAGAGAGAGAGAAAGAACCTTGGGAGTAGAAACAGAAGAAAAACACATGACTTATCACTTTTTTATATGGATGCATGATTTGAGGTTTGGGTTTTAAAAGATTATTTTATTACAAAAATAAATAATATGGAAATAGGTATAAGTGATAATATTTGTACAACTCAGTGGGATTGCTTCTTGGCTCTGGGAGGGGGGAGGGAAAGAAAATGAATCATGGAAACACGGAAAAATATTTTAAAAATAAAAAGAAAAAAGTGCAACCTATTATATACAGATCCAATTTTGTAAAATTCTGACTAACAAAATATATACCAGATGTGAGTTAAAAAAAAAAAAACACGAGGGGGCAGCTGCATAGCCCAGTGGATTGAGAGCCAGGCCTAGAGACAGAAGGTCCTAGGTTCAAACCTGGCCTCATTAACTTCCCAGTTGTGTGACCCTGGACAAGTCACTTAACCCCCATTGCCTAGCCCTTACCATTCTTCTGCCTTGGAACCAATACACAGCATTGATTCTAAGAAGGAAGGTAAGGGTTAAAAAAATGACAAAAAATACTAAGCAAGATCCAGAAACTCATCACTGAACAATTCAAGAAAGCCTTTAAAAAACTATTTTTTATTGACGAATTCTTCTAGAGTCTATGCTCAAAATTAGCAGCGTGATACTGAGCAGATTATATTCATTCCCCTCTCTGGGACTTGGTTTTCTCAATAAAATTTTGAGTGTTGAAATAAGGATCTTTTTGAGTTCAAGAAATCTCATTCAGCTCTTTGAAGATGAATCAACAAAAATGTGACTAGCTTAGGGTTTCACACATTGAGAAGACAAAATCATAGTGGCTGATTGAGCCCAGCATTGTGGCTGGCTATATCCAACAGGACTATTCACTTGTGTTAGTCCCACAGGTAAGAACTTAGCAAATAGCAAATTCTTATTCTTGGCAAATTCTCTTTGTGCTTCTCCAGCATTTAAACAGTTTTGAATTTCCTTATGCAATGCACATAAGTTTTCTTTTGTGTTTCAGTCGAAGTGTTATATTAAGCTCCAAGAGCAAAGAAGGCTTAAGGGATAGAGAAAAGAAGGAAAGTCATTCCAGTAGTCTATTGAACTGACTCTAATGGTATCTGCTTTCTTCCCAATGCAAAGAGAACAGGAACAGCCACCATCTCCGATTTCTCCAATCCACTCTGTAGAAAATGACAAATGACTCATCTCATTTCCAAGCTTCCTGCAAAACTCAAGCCAAGAACTGAAAGATAAGAAATTTGCTCAAGTTGCCTTGGCTGTTCATTTATTACTTGAAATGAAAGTGAATTTTTAAGTCTTTAATTCATCTTTTAAAAAAGGCAATGAATTGTGGAGCATTTCTGATTTCTCACTCGAGAATAATTCACCAGTCAGTTTTACTCATTGTTTCTTGTCTAACATTACAGTGAGACTTCCAAACTGGTATATTAGACTTGCATAGGCTACTGTGTTATAAACAAGCAAATTGGTTTATATTTTGTTATGCTTCTATTCTCATAAAAGGAGGCAGTAATGGTACTGTGGAGGAAGTACTGGCCCAGGAAACAGGAACCCTGGGCTCTACCCCAGTCTACTATTAGCTCTCAAGGTTATGCTCACTCCTTATCTCTTCATCTATAAAATTATAAAATAGGAATAACACTCATTCTATCTATTTCAGGGTTAAAAAGGTCAAATGAAATAACATGTACAAAACATTTTGTACACATTAAAAGTGTTACTTAAATGTCAATTTTTATGAAAATAGATGTGAATGCAGTTAGTAAACTACAAAGTGATGTCATTCTTCTGTTTCCTTTTTTTTTTTAAACAAAGTGGCCCATAGTTGTGGTCTGTACCTCTCTCATCCACAGGTTGAAGATATTTTTATCTTTCTATTATTTTCTAAGATATTGTGATTTTCTTTCTCTTTTCCCAACCCCTCCAATGACCAGCCAGTGATTCTCTCCCTTTGTTTGAGGGGTCATAATGGTAATCCCAGCCTCCACCATCTATTTACTCTGTATTACCCTACCAAATTTCTCATTTCAGATTTATCTCAAATTATACAAATCGGGGTAAAATTAAGTCTTGTGTTCACTTTTTGGCCTTACATATTTGCAAATTTTTTTCAAACAAGAATTTGGCAAACATTAACAACATTTCCAAACACAAAAGAGATTATTTATGAAACCATAAATGTTGATCACATATAGTCTATTTTGTTTTTAAGAGTATACATGAAATTTTGCAAAGCAGTACCAGCCAGTCCCCTTCTAGACCTTCTTCTGGTCTCCATATTTTAAATGTATCACTGGTGGATTTTTTTCATTTTATGATGGCTATCACTATTTCCCCAACAAGTGTCTGCCTCCTTCCCTAAAAATCCTCCCTTGTATTGTCAAGCAACACAAAGTCACACAATAATGGTTGTATCTGAAAATGTCTGTTTCATTCTGTACCTTTTGTCATCACCTTTCTGCCAAAAGGTAAGAATAAGAAGCCTCTTCACCATGAGGATGTGATTGACTATTGCATTATAGTTAAGTCTTCCAAAGTTACAGTCATTGTATATATTGTTCTCATTATGTTCAGCATCACTTCACATAAGACTTCAGTTTCACTAAATCTGTTCCTTTGGCATTTTTTAAATGGCAAAATAATATTCTATTACATTTACATATTTTTTCAGCCATTCCTCAATTGATTTGTTTCTATTGTTTCCAGCTCTCTGCTACTAGTACTGCTATAAATATATTTATACATATAGGTCCTTTCCTTCTTTCTTTGGTTCCTCTGGGATATATCTGACATTGAATTTTCAGAAAGACAATGACAAACTTGAATGTGTCCAGGAAGGACACGAATATAGCAACAGATCTGAAGATCACGTCACAGGAAAAACTACTAAAGTACATGGAAATATTTAGTCTACAAAAAAAATCTAAGAGACAACAAGAGAGTCCTTTAGAGAGTCAAAGATTGCTATTAAGAAAAGGGAAGAGACTTGAGCAAAATTACAGAAAACAAAGTAGAGCTAATGGATAGAAGCTCTACTGAAGACTATTCTTCAATTTCATGCTTGCTTCCTTGCAACCTTACACATATGAAGAATGAAGACTCATCCAGGGAATTTCTGAAATAAGTAGCAAATCACAACCTTATAACCATTAGGTTAAGCATTCAGCTAGGATTTTCCTAGGAGACAACACAATGCTCTAACAATTAAACTATTCACCTAATTAGTAGGATCTAACATACTTATTGGCATTTCTGAGACAAGTAAGCTCTTTATGAGAGTCTCAAGCATTTTTTTAACACTCCAATACAACAAAGTAATTCTTATGGGAGAGGAAGGTGGTAGTGATGCCTACATAGTTTATAAAGTTTCTATCCTTCAGGTTCATTTTAAATTCAGAATCCCACTTTGATGGTGAACTAAAAAAATCTTTTACTTAAGATATATAATTTAATTAACATCAGAAAAAAAAAAAACCCTTGGCTGATAGTTTAGGTTTAGCCACAATAAATTCTTCCAAATGAAGTCTCTGTTGGAGCTTTAGATACCTAAGAGAAAAATTAAAGGTTATTAATAAATGTTATTGATTTATCAATGAAGAAACTGAGGAACAGAGTTTAAATGAATTATGCAAAAGTCCAGAGCATGTCAGAGAACCAGCTCAAGAATCCAGATCTCTCAGGGGGCAGCTGGGTAGCTCAGCGGATTGAGAACCAGGCCTAGAGACGGGAGGTCCTAGGTTCAAATAGGACCTCAGCCACTTCCTAGCTGTGTGACCCTGGGCAAGTCACTTGACCCCCATTGCCTAGCCCTTACCACTCTTCTGCCTTGGAGCCAATACACAGTATTGACTCCAAGACAGAAGGTGAGGGTTTAGTTAAAAAAAAAAAAAAAGAATCCAGATCTCTCCAAGTCAAAATACTTTCCACTACAAAATGTCTTTTATATTGAGCTTCTAAATGAAAAGTTTTTTGAAGGTTAGGGCAACTCCCTTCTATTTCTTCCATATCCCTCTAGAGTATTTACTACAGTGTTTTATGTAGCAAATTCATAGTCTGTGATGATTACCTAAATTATGTCAAATCTTCATTAAAAGGTGTATCACTGCTTCACTGGATGAGATATCAAAGACATCGATGCTGCCCATTGTACAAATTTATAATCTAGTCAAAAAGAAAACAAAAGCATGCATATGAAAAACAACTAGGAAAACAAAACGAAATTAAGTGCTAGAGTATGGTACTGGTTATATTCGAAAATACTCAGAGAGGATGACCGACATAGCTGGGCATGAGACAAGAATTTTTATGTAAGAGGCACTGTGTTGTGGTAGACAGAGCACTAGATTTGGAGACAGGAAGATATGGGTTCAAAGCCTGCCTCAGATTCATACTTGGCACAATAGAGAAAACACTAGGTCTAGTAAGGAAGAATTAAGTTAGAATCTGGACTCAGACACCAGCTGTGTCGATGTGTTTTCTCAACTATAGAAACAAAAATAGCAATCATGTTTATCTCTCAGGGTTTTTGTGGGAATGAAATTTTTGAAGTGTTTATTACAGTGCCTGGCACATAACAGGCACTTAATAAATGCTTGCTTCCATCCTATCTATCTGACAGTAGATCAATCACATAACTTCTTTCTACCTCAGTTTTCTCAAATATAAAATGAGAGTAACAGCCAACATTTATCTTGAGGATTTATGTGAGGATCAAATGAAATGATATATGGAAAGATGTCTTCCTTCTTTAAAGTACCATACAAATGCCAACTATTATATAAAAATCCCAGCTGATTTGGATTCTATACTTCCTTCTCCTCATTACCATAGTATATGTTCACAGTAGATAGTCCAACATTTTTTCTAAGTTAAGAAACACTGGCTTGGCAAGGAATCTCAAACTGTGTCAATAGATGACTGCACCACTTATACTGCTTAGGTCAAGGAGAAGAACAGGGGCAGGATGCTTTACAATTCTTTGACCTATTAACAGGGATTAGCATACTGGGTTAGGATAGTGGTTTAGGATGTTGGCTTTGCCTCTTTTATGCAGCTTTAGGTGAGATTCATATGTAAAACAAGCTAGTTCTACTATATATCCTCCAAGGGTCCTTTCCATCTCTACATCTAATCTTAAAACTGGACAAATTATTAATCCTAAAACATATCTCTGTTCACTCTTCTGCTCAAAAATTTTCAATAGCTCCCCATTGCCTACTTAATCAAACTCAAATTTCTTGGTTAGGCATTCCAAGCCCCCCACAAGTTAAGCTCCACCTTACCTTTCCAAAGTTACCTTATCACCTGCCCCCTCTTCCTAATTCCCTTAGGTCACCAAATGCCCTGGAATGCTATTTCCTACCCCCCCTTCAAAGGTCCAATTCAAAAGCAAACCTGTTCACCTGTCCCAGAGCCTTCCTTTATATCTGTTTTCTTCTAATTGACCAATCACTAAAAAAATGTTTGAATATGTTTTAAGACAAAGGTTGACTGGTCCTATTAAAGTGAAAATTATGCAGCATAATAAAACGTTAAAATTATCTTTTGATGTAGTAGTTTCAAGATCATCTTTTTTTTTTTAAAGAATTTCTACACTTCCCTATCCACCTCTCCCTCCACCCTCTCCCTTTTGTTCCTGAAAGGGCTGTTTGCCTACATTCTCTTTCCAAAGAAGTTTCCCCTGGCTTGCTGCCACAAGTTTATCTGTCCACTTCCATTTTAAGTAATTTTCCTTTGACTTTCCCAATCTCTTCTGCAACAAAGATGAGTCCCAGGGTTTATTTTTAAAGAAAACTTACCACAAGCTGCTATAATACACAGTCTAAGAGAGTACAGTCACGAGGCCTGGACTGACTCACTGATTCTGTTAAATCCTCACAACTGATTCCTATTCCAAGCCTACCTACTTGAACACATCACACTAAACTGCTTTCAGAAGCAGTTTGATTTACATTTGGTTTTTATTTCTACAGAAACTTGCTCCATTTCAACCCAACCCATAATCTCTTTACTGGTTCTTCTCATCTCTGTAGGTAAGACTGCAACATAGTTCTATCTCAGAACCATCTAAAATGACATGATTTATGATAATGTTAAGAAAAGGAGGGGCAGCAACAGGGCATTTGAGTGGGGAGAGGGATATGCATGATGTAGGATTTCTTCTTGTTGTAGTCAATTACAAAGCTGGTATTTTCTCTGATACTTGAAAATTTGCCCAAAGGCTAATTTTTCTTTCTTTTTTTTTTTACCCTTATCTCCAAAAAAAATTTATGAACTATCTACCTAGTACCTTGGAACATAGTAAGCTAAAAACAGTAGTTCCTGCTCTCATTTATTACTGCTCATTTTTTTTTAAACCCTTACCTTTAAGGCTTATAATCCTAAGGACTAGGCAGATGGAGTTGTGACCTGCCAAGGGTCACTCTGCTAGAAAGTGTCTGAGGTCATATTTGAACCCAGAACCTCCCATTTCCAAGCTTGTCTCTTTATCCACTGAGCCATTACTTGCCCCTAATCATTTTCATTAGCTCCTTGCATTACAATTTAACCTCTCAGTAGCTGAGACTTGCAAATGCTTTCAGAACATAAACTTGAAGTTCACATAAGAATAGGTTAATATCATAAGATCTGGGTCACGATTTTGACTCAACTACATCTTTCAGCCCTGGAAAAGAAAACTGATTATAGAATATACAAAGTACAGAAGGTTTTTTTTCATCATTTACCCTTGGAAATTCGTTGCCAAAGAATACACATTACAATCAACAGCTAATGAGCTATGAATTAAGAGTACATCTTGACCCTTATTACTGTAACTATTCACAAATCGTAATTTAAAAATATAATTTACCTCTTGCTGACAAATGATCCAGAGCTACTTGTTGACAAATGAATATTGATATAAACTCACATTTACAAAGTGCTTTAAAGGTCATTTTCCTCAAAACTACTCTGTGAGGCCAGTACTGCAAGTATTATTGTCAGGAAGATAGAATTCATCAATTGATTGCACCCTTGGAATAACTAGAGAGTCAATGTCAACAGTAGGTAGGGGAAAATGGCTCAATTCTATCATCTCTTTATGTTAAAATGTTTTGTTTTGCCCTATGTCTCTTGGACTAATTACTACTCAAATGCCATCCAGAACAAGTTCACCCCAAATTTTCCAAGTTGATTCAAATAAAATAGCACTAATTATTAAAAAATCATCCTGAAAAGAAGCACAACTCATCCATTTGGTTTTTAATTCATTTCCCTATACCAAACATTTGATAATAGGTTAATTCACTAATGGTTCTATGCAAATCTAGGCAAAAAAAATTTACATCAGAAATATATTTTTGAATTAATATATATGTATAGACTTACTCCCTCTTGCAACAAGGGGTGATAGATCTCACATTAAATGAAGTGATTTTTCAAAATGGTGCAAAAGACCTCTGGTAAAGTACTAGACACAACTATATCACAAGAACAAATGAGGAAGAGTCCCATTTTCAATATATGTATGTATGTAGGGAACACAGTGTCCCCAGCCTAAATACCCCTTGATGATAATGGCTAACACAATAAGCTTATTTCACACGTTATCATTACATCCTCACAACTACCCTCTGAATATAAGCAAGTTCCCAATTTTACAATGAGAAAATTGAGGTTTAAAGGAGTACAGGAAGATGCAGCTTCAAACCTCCTCGGAGACATGATGTCATAAGACCTGGATTCAGGTTCTCACTCCCATAAGCAAGCCATTTCATCTGAGCTTCAGTTCCCTATGTCTTTACCCACAGACTGCATGTCTACACTCTGGGCATCATAAATCTAGCTAAGTCTGGAGAGGTTCACCATCACAGATTGGGCCAACAGGTGGGGGATGCTATTTTGTTCAGTCACAGCAACTACCCAAGAGGCTGCGGTCTGCATTCTTGAGGGCGGTCAAACCACAGCTCTACTGTTGGTCAAAGTGGGACACTGGCTAGGGAAGGCTGGCTGGGGGGGCAATCCTGCTCAAGGCTATCGTGAGCCATATCCACGGGGGCTGGTATTAAATCCTGCGAGCTCCTCGCCTCGCAGTACCTCCCCTGGGCTCCTTCCAACCGCGTAAGTGCCTCAGCGGGCGCTGGGACCCAAGCCCGGAGGGCGTCTTCTGCCGGAAACCCTAAGGGAGGGCCAACGCTCCCAGGTGCCGGCCCCCTCGCCGGAAGCCCCAGTTCCGGCTGCCCGCGGCTCCCACACTCGGGTTCCTCCCGGACGGAAGGAGGGGTGAGGGAGGGCCGAAAACAAAGGGACTGCTCTTGCCTCTCGGGGTCCTGGCCGGCCCCAGACCGCAGCTTCCTTACCCGGAGCTCGACTTCGGTGCGGTGCAGGCCAAGCCTTCGCAGCCCCACGGCCAGGTCGTTGACACAAAGGCCGCCGTCGCGGTTGACATCGAGCTCCTGGAAGAGGCTCCAAAGGCGGAGCCGGTGGTCAGGGCCCCCGCACACGGCGCCGCCACACGGGTCCCCGGACGGCGACTGGGTGGAGGAGGCTCCAGGGGCCGGTGGGGAGGCCACGCAGCGACACAACACGCTGCTCACCATCGGGCGCGGGGCGAAGTAGAGGAGGCGGGGGCGACGGGGATCCGCGGCCGCGACAGACGTCCCGTACTCGCGCGTGCTTTGAAGAAGTCGCCGGCTTCTTCTCTGAGTGAAAAAAGCGCCGGCAAACGGGCTGGGCGGGGCCGGGCTCCAACCCGCACCTCGCGCGCTTCCGGGAGCCCCGCCCCACGCCAACTCACCTCCCCACCCAGCCCCAGCGGCCAATCGTCAACCCCTATCCCAGCACGAGGCGGGGCTTGGGAGGAGGTACCGGGGCTCGACGCCCCACCCCGGTGTCCGGCCCAATAAGCGTAAGGCTCTTCTCGAAAAGATTCAAACATCTGTTGGGTTCCCGAATTGCCTGAGTCGGGATTTTGAAATGGGCTTTCCTCAACAATGGGTAGACAGCCTGTGATTGGAAAATGGATTGGCGCCAGGAAAACTCCGTCTTACAGAAAAAAACAAGAACGGAGAAAGGCGTGTAGCTTCCAAGCTGGAAGCCGCTATCTTTTGAGTAGCAAACGTAAAAGCCAATGGCAAAGAAGAATTCCTATTGTGGGCGGGACCTAGAATAAAATTGGCATGGATCATTGCCAATAGTCCCTAAAGCAGTCCGAGCTTTTGTACACTAACACTGAAGACCACCAATAAAATGGATACATCAAGAGAGCGGGTGGAACATTGGTGAATAAATGATGGGAAACATATCCAATAGAGAAACAGAAAAAAAAAAGACAGAGGGTATGGCGTCCTACTCGATCGACATGACTACTGGCCAATGAACATTCCAAGTCTAGAAATAGGGTGGCTCGTAATCATGATGGACAGTAATGCCAGCCAATGAAAGCGGCAAACTCCACGTTGTGTCCAACCGGCACGCGAGGTTACCGTGGAGAAAAGCCGGCGCTCGGCCCCAGCGGGGAGGGGAGGGAGGGAGTACTCCGCACGCCCCGGCGGAAGAGGCAGATTCAGGAAGCCATTACGCAGCTCCCTGGCGAAGGTTCGGGCGGCCGAGGCCGGTCCGTACGCACTTTGCGTAGCGCCAGAGGTTGTCAAGGGCCTGGGCCTGGGCCTAGGCCTTGGCAGTGGGCAGGGGAGGCCCATCCCCTGTTGGGGGCGGCAGGCTAAGGAGGAGGAGGAGAAGGAGGAGTAGCAAGGGGCTGGTAAAGGGGACTTTGGGGAGGCCATGGCGGTGCCAGCTAAGAAGAGGAAGATGAACTTCTCAGAGCGTGAGGTGGAGATCATCGTGGAAGAGCTAGAGCGGCAAAAACACCTGCTCATCAACCACTTCAATGCAGGCGTGCCCCTGGCGGCCAAGAGCGCAGCCTGGCACAACATCCTGAGACGGGTCAATGCCGTAGCCACGTGCCGTCGGGAGCTGCCCGAAGTCAAGAAGAAGTGGTCGGATCTGAAGACTGAGGTCCGCCGCAAGGTGGCTCAGGTCCGGGCTGCCGTGGAGGGCAGTGAGCCCCACGGCGGGCCAGAGGAGGGAGGCCCAGGTGGCCCTGGCCCTGGCCCGGGCCCTGGAGGTGCTGGCCCTTCCGTGGCCCCTGTCCTGCTGACCCCTATGCAGCAGCGCATCTGTAACCTGTTGGGTGAGGCCACCATCATCAGCCTGCCAGGCGCAGCTGAGATCCATCCGGTGGCTCTAGGGGCAGCCACAGCTGCGGCCACTGTCACCCTGACACAGAGTGAGTGGCCCCCTACCGCCTGGAGGGCAGGAGGTCGGCGGGAAGGGTCTTTGGGAAACCATAGCATCATGGCATGGCAAGGTTGGAAGGAACCATAGAGCATCAACAAGGCCCACGATATTATTTTGCAGAGGAGGATAAACTAGGCAATAGAGAATGATGTCCCATAAGGTTAATGACCTTGTGTCCAACAGAATAGAGGATAGGATTGGAAGGTCCCTTAGTGGTATAATTCAGCCCAATCTTCCCATTGTTTTATTAAAGAGGAAGCAGAGGCTCACAGAAGGAAAGTCCTGGCAGAAGGTGACCCAGAAGGGTTTTGGCAGAACCAGGACTAGAATCCCAAACTCCTGACTTTTGATCCAGGACCTTCCCCACATATGTAAATGGATTAGCTGTTTAGAAAGGTTGTTGATAAAAATAAAATTTCAATACCACCTGCTTTAAGGGCCTACCTTGGTTATTCTGTTGGTCCCTACTGCACCTGGGCACTTGGGGCTGATAATAAGTATCCACAGTGTCCATTCTTGGACCTCCATTTTCCCTCATGTCTTGAGGTAATATAATGGATAGAGTGTTGGAGTTGGAGTCAGGAAGACATGAGTTCAAGTGTGACTTCTGATACATCTTTGGCAAGTCATTTAACCTCTCCATAAATGATTATTATCTTTTCCAGGAAGGGAATAGAGCAGCTAGTCATAAATATTGAAACTGTAAGAGAGTGTGCCATTATGGCCTCCTAGATCCTCTACCCAACTAGTTCACTAGTGGACTACCACTGTGGCTCCCTCCGTCTTGACAAATAATCATTTTGACTTGGTTCTCATTCTCCTTAGCAAAAAAAAAAAAAGAAGCAAAGAACATAAGGGAGGTTTGGTCAGATGGGCAATATATAATAAGTCTACATAGGATGAAGTTTGTATTTTATTGTACCTATTGTACCCATCAAAATCCTTTAGTCACCTTCTGTCTTTTTTCTACCACTAAAGGAGTGCATTCCATGGCCTCACCTCAAACATGTTATCTCTTGCACAGTTTCAACTGGTTACTTTGGTAGCAATTACTAATCTTTCTAGGAGACCTTGACTTTTTTTTTTATCTGTCCTTAGTTCCCACTGAGACCACCTATCATACATTGGAGGATGGAGTGGTAGAATACTGTACAACAGAGACACCCACGACAGTGACTGCTGAGGCACCTGTGGAGATGATGGCCCACCAAGCTGATGTGTCTGTCAAGCCTCAAGCACTGAAAAGCCGCATTGCACTTAACTCAGCCAAACTCATACAGGAGCAGCGGGTCACTAACCTGCATGTAAAGGAAATTGCTCAGCACTTAGAACAACAGAATGACCTCTTGCAAATGATTCGGCGTTCACAAGAAGTCCAGGCTTGTGCCCAGGAGCGCCAAGCCCAAGCAATGGAAGGGACCCAGGCAGCTCTGAGTGTCCTCATCCAGATCCTCCGTCCTATGATAAAAGATTTCCGCCGGTATCTACAGAGCAACACGCCAAATCCTGCTACACCATCTGATCCAGGTCAGGTGACCCAGAATGGACAACAAGATAGTCTTATCCAATGACATTAGGATTAATTGAACTCCCTCTTTTGTGACTGAATGGATTCTCTATTGTGTTTCAGGCAGGTCCTATGGTTGTCCTTAGAATAGGATAAACTACATGGATAACTTCCTATTAGATAGGAATTCAGTGCTCGTGGTGCATGATGTTTTTGAAAGCTGGAGGAAATTGGGATATGGAACTTAATGAGCTTCTTGGAAACAGAGTTCCCTTCTCTGTCAGGCCCACTGCTACATTCCCAAAAGCTAGAAGATTTGTTGGCCAAGGCATCTCCTTGCTGGAGGACCAGGCTCATCTTTTGTGAACATTACATGACCTGGTCTCATGTCTAGAAGATCTCCTATGAAGGTCATAACTGGAAGTAGTGCAGCCAAGAGTGACAATCCCAGGTGCTGCTATCTTGAAAGAAGATAATAATGGTGCTGACACTCATGCAATACCACCTTTATCCTTTAGGAGGCAGTATCACTGGGATTGAAGCTGAAATTGCACCCCTTCCTCCTCACTGTGCCTAGGTCCCCAGGGGAACGTAGTAATGCATTCTCCCACAGGACAGCAGATTTCCTTGCTCACACCCTAAAAGGTTTCCCCAGAACTCCGATGCCAGCAGTTATGACTTGAAGCTAAACTCCACCAGTGCTGCTCAGGAGGGATTAGGTTGGAGGGGAGTGTCTCTGGCTGCCAGCTTGTTTTCCAAAGACTCTCACCACTCCTGGCGCCTGTTTTTCCCAACATCCTTTAGTTGGGTGGTATGTTTATTTCCAAGTTCAGGCTCTGGACTATAAATTGCTGGGGAAGCTATGCAAAGGAATAGAGGATCATTAGCCTTCAAACCCTTAGCCTAAAGGGATTGCCCTTACTGAGACTTGTGTTGAATTCTTGACTTTAACTGAATAGGCTTCACCCAGCTTGTCCACTTCTACACATGTGTTACAGGAACAAATTCAGGATTTTCAAAGTATAGATCTGCAGTGCAGATTCTTCCCTTTTTTCTCTATTTCCTTCAACCTCAGAAGTTAAATGCAAAGAAATTCTGTGCAGCATCACTCTGGAGCACTTCTCCCCAAAATGTTAGCTTGCTCCATGGTATTGCTACCAGATATCCAGGCTCCAGTTGGGATGACTCTAAAGCCATGATTGACGCTGAACATATAGGAAGAGTAGGGTGAGGTTACTGTAAAAACTAGAACTTTTGGATTCTTGGAAATTTGACCATTTCAACCTTGCTTCCAAAAAAATGTTCAGCATTGAGAAAATCTCTGCCTTTTGGAAAGGAGATGGTACCTTGAGATATTTAGAATTGGACTTCAGTATTCAGTCCTTTGAATCTACTCACTTTTTTTTTTCAGGAGCCACTGTAATTTTT
Source organism: Monodelphis domestica (assembly GCF_027887165.1). NCBI lineage: Eukaryota > Metazoa > Chordata > Mammalia > Didelphimorphia > Didelphidae > Monodelphis > Monodelphis domestica. The sequence continues at coordinate 460,863,261 of NC_077227.1, read as the reverse complement.
GAAGGTTGAATTCTAATCGAGTGGCTTTTTTTGGTTTTGTTTTTTAATTTTCACCTATCACTGAGGCCCTTGCAGCTACATAAGCCCATATCACCTTTGATGTACAAGGTTGGGCAGTATCACTGTATGTGCCTTGACTAGATGTGGCCCATGGTTGCAACCCAAGGTACCAGCCCCCAGCTTTACAAAGGGAAGATGCTGCCTCTGTGGGCACTTGCATTTAGAATTGCTAACTTCCAGTATTGCAATCAAGAGAGACTCTTCCTTACCCCCTATTCCCCAGTTCTGTTATTACTGTAATGCTGATTCAGGCTTTTCTGCAGAGCTGTTCGTGGAGACCCAGGAAAGAACTGGGCTCACTTGATGGAGGTAGAAAGTTTTTGAAGACATCAGTGACTAATAGCACCCCCTAAGCCCTTGGTCCCAATGGTACCAGCAACTCCATCAGGTTTTAACTGCAGTGGCCTCTTTGAAGATTTATACACAAGAGAGCTCAGCTGAGCCAGTATTGTGTCTGATCCAATTGACTGGGTACAAAGAAGATTCCTGGGGGCACTTGGACCGACTAGTTCTTTCCAAGTATTTTTAATAATAAAAGCCCACTTTTTTTACATAATGTTTCTCTGCCTATTTATTGGTCACATATAATAATCGTCACAGATTTGAAGAATGGATCTGTGGAGTTAGATCTGCTAGAAACTTGCCCTCACTTGAGGTATCACTAGAAAAGATTGCATAGAATGATGAGTAGATTCGTATTTGATGACTAATTTATTAGTCTTTTCCTCTAAATAGCTAAAGGGATCTTAGAATATCGATTTAGATCTAAAATAAACTTTAAGGATTCTCTAGTCCACCCCCCTCATTTCACAAATGAAGGAAATGGTGCCCAGAAAGATTAAGTGTTTTGCCTAAGATACCCCAGGTAAGTAAATGGCAAAGGCAGAATTTGAACTTGGGTCCTCAGATTACATATCCAGAGCTTTTTTACCTTACTGTGTTGAAGCATCCTTGCACTGTTTACAATGAAAAATATCATTAAAAAAGTCTGAATAAAAGTCTGTTGCTAGCTGAAAATAATTATTCTTTGATTGACCTGTCATTCTAGAAGAAATCCAGCCATGGAAAAATTTAGATATCATTGACATCATCAACTAACTTTATGTTACTCAGATGTGCCCTTGAATTTGGTGCTGATGATACTTGATTTGATCTGGAGTGGGGGAAAAAACAAGTAGTTTATAGGCCAAAGGCCTCTAGACAAGTTGCTTTTTCACTTAATGCTTTCCTGGGCTCTAATGTGAAAAAAACAGTAGCTTCCACCTACTATAAGCTCTTGGCCTTAATATTGAAAGGATGAGTTGGTTATAATTGGTTCAGTTTAGAGGGAATAACAATGACATGCATTTATTAAATTCAAAATTCATCAAGCATTTCATTATTTTCCTAGAAACATTTATGAAATGTACCATACATACCATCACCCAACCTTCTTGGACAATATGCTGGACATAATGTAACCTGATATCTTGGCTCCTCCATCCTGAGTTTTCCTCTCTAGATTGCATTGGAAACTATCCCCAAAACAAACCTGACTATTACCAATGAATCCTGTTCATGAGGCTAGTGATTGTAATGGATTCCATCCCTCTGCCCCAGCAATTTACTTAGTTCTTGACACACACTTAATGTTCATTGATGTTGGAGGATTGAAATCACTAAGTTAAAGTCAGGGTACTGAACCAAGGAAGAAGCAATGCAGAAAGGTGAAGCTAGAGGAGTTTTAAGAAGTAGAGCAGACTGGCCAAAGAGAAACAATCCGTCCCATATTGCCTGTTCTATCCCCCAAAGTATTTGGCTCATCCCCAACCCATCCTTGCTGGAGGTACGCATGGTGATGGTTATTTCTGTTTTGGTCTCTGAAAATGACCAGGCAGAACTGCTGCTTACCTGGAACTTCATGCTGACAAGGCTAGAGGAATATGTAGGGTATCCAGAGAGCCAACTGCTTTCAGGTGATAAAGAACTCAAACTCAAGGCAGAAAGAAACAAAACTCCTGCTTCACAGATGAGGATCTCTAAGGAGGGCCTCCCTTTAAAAGCTGGATGTAAAGATTTGAAGCATAGACTTACTCATAGGAATTGAGCCAGTTTTGCCCACAACAAACTAGCAATTGCTGCCTAGTAAACATGACTGGAATGGCAAGTTCCATCAGGTAATGAATGACCTTCTCTGTTTTTGTAGCTGCGTGATTGTGGTCATGTTTTCATCTAAGGACATAGGTAGAATAATAGAGCTTAGGTGGCCCTTTACTGCTCCAAGTTATTCTCACAAGATGAGAAAAACAAAGCCCAAATTCATTTCAGTTCATTCAATTCACCAAATTTTAAGCTAAATGCAAAGAATTAGGGTTATAAGAACAAACAAACGAACAAAAAATGAAAACAGTAGCTACCTTCATGGAGCTTACATTTTCCTGTAAGCAACATACCTCAATATATATGCAAAATATGTGCCAAGTAATTTTGGAGGGCTGGGAGTCCCTAACACCTAGGAAGATGGGGAAAGGCCTTGGGTAGGAGGTGGCATTTAAGCCACTCTTTCAGAATATGAAGGATTCCAAGAGGTGGTAAGAGCATTTCAGGCATAAGAGAGACTGTACAAAATTGAGATAGAATGTCATGTCCCAGGGTCAGTAAGGAAGACAATTTGGCTGAAATATAAAATGGTATATGAAGGGAGCTAATGTGCTATAACTCTGGAAAGATAAATTGGAACCAGATTTTGAAGGCCTTTTAATACCAAAGAGAGGAATTTATACTTTTTCTTGAAAGCAACAGGGAACCACGGAAGCTTCATTAAATAGGGTAGTAACAGGGTCAAACATGTATAAAGTAGGTTGATCAGGATAGCCCTTGATCTATTTGATGAGTCCTTGAATCAGTCTGGTAAGGCTCTAAAGCATAGACCTTTGTCTGAAGGATCCCTGAATTGGAGGTACATGTGCTTTGACTCTAACTGATTTCCAATGACTATAACTACTTCCAAGAGATCGGTACCTGAGAACCAGAGAAAATGGATTCATGTCAAAAGAAACATCCTTTCCTCCTTCCCATTCTCCTTGAAACATTCAGTTCTGAAAGTTCAGGGGACAGAAAACCTGAGGGAAAGGACTGGATCTATTTTTCAGCTAGATTTTATTGTGGAGAGAGAAGGTAGGGAATGGTTCTTTTATCAAGAATTGTTTCCCCTATAAATCTAGCCAATATCTTATAGCTAATCATAGTCATTGGGAACCAATTAGAGAGGTTGGATGTCCATAGTTGGATGTCCATTCAGGGTTCAAGTCATGAGTTTACCTTCATTGGAGGTGCCCTTTAAGCATAGACCTGAAGGTGTCATCCCATTGGGTTGATTGGATTCATCAAATTGATTAGGAGCTCTTCTAATCAATCCCCCTTTCAAGTGCTTTAGGACTATTAAGTTGGTACCTGTGTGGAGGATCAATTGGAGAAGGGAGATATTGGAGGATGGAATACTATAGTAGGAACAATATGCTAAGACTTCCACAGAGGCTAAGCTAGTTTTTCTTTAAGATGTGCTAAAACTGTCTCTACAACTTAATTGGCCAAGGGAACAGAACTTCCTAGTAGTCCAAGTGCAAAAGCAGGAAAAAATTAGTTCCAACTTCTCACCAGGAGCCAACACAAAGACAAGGACGCTGCTCCCAACTGAGTCAATGTTGCTGTATTCTTGCTGAATATGCTTTCTCTTCCATGTATAAATAACCCTTTTATTAACAGTTATATGGTCTATGAGTATATAATTTTGTTCTCATCTTAACCCGAAACATCAAACCGGCCTATATCAGAGACCAATTGGGAGGCTATCACAGGACTCCAGATCAGAGTGGAAAAGGTTCTGAAAAAGACAAGTGGCAAATGGCATGAGTGGAGGGAAGGGGACATGTGTGGGATGTGTTGTGGATGTAGAGTCCATGAAGCTTGGCAACTGACCAGATATGGAGAAAGAGGGAAAGGACAAAGTAGAGGATAACTCCACAATTTTTGAACCTGGGTGATTGGAAGGATGGTGATACCCTCCACAGAAAGAAATTAGAGTGGATTTGGGGCTAAAGATAATGAGTTCTGTTTTGGCCACATTGAGTTTGAGATGCCTAAGAGACATCTAGAAAGAGAAGGTCAACCAATCAATAAGCATTTATTAAGTGTCTTCAAAGGGTCAGTCACTATACCAAGCACTGGAGCCAAAAGAAAATGAAACAAATAGTCCTTGCCCTCAGGGAGCTTATATTCTATATGGTGAAACTACATGTATATACATATATAAAAAAACAAAAATACAAAGTGACCATAAAGTAAATTGAGTGGGAAACCTTAGCAGCTCATCAACATCAGAAATGTTTATGAAGGAGCTGAGCTCTGAAGAAAGCTCAGGCTTTTAGGAGGTAGGCAGGAGGTAATGCATTCCAGGTATGGGCAAAAGCTGTGCAAAGTCATACAAACAAGAAATCAAATGTTGTGTATGAAAAACAGCAAGACCAATCATATTTCTTACTATCTCCAAGAGGGAGGAAGGGTGGCAAGGGCTGAGAGAGAGAGGATAGGAAGGAGGGAGTGAATTTGGAACTCAAATTAAAAAAAAATAAATGTTTAAAAAGTTTTTTTTAATGTAATTGTGGAAAAATATTATATTATCAAGAATTTTTTTAAAATAGAAAGAATGAATGAAAAGAAGTAATGTATAACAACCCTAAGGGCAGCTAGGTAGCAGAATGGATAGAGCACTGGGCCCAAGGTCAGGAAGACTCATCTACCTGAGTTCAAATCTGGGTTAGATTTGATAGTCCCAAACTATGTGACTCTGGGCAAGGCATTTTATCCTATTTCCTCAATTTCCTCATCTGTAAAATGGAGAGTGGAAAATATCAGATCACCCCAGAATCTTTGCCAAGAAAATCCCAAATGGGGTCATGAAGAGTCAGACACAACTGAAAAATTACTGAACAACAACAAAGTAATAACCCTGGAAAGGTAGGTTAGAGCCAAATTGTGAAGTGTTCATAATGCTAGATGGAAGAATCCTTGCTTGAACCTAGAGTCCCTAGGGAGCTTACAGAGCAAAGGAGTGATATGATTAGGTCTGTGCTTTAGGAATATCACTTTGGCATCTGATCAATAAGCCGTTGGTAATACACTGGAATGCAGGCAAGAAACGAAGGCTGGATATGGCACTTTGGGAGTCATCTGCATAGAAGTGAAAACTGAAAAAAATACTTTTTCTAAAATGAGTTACTTAATATTTCCTAGTCCTCAGGTCTCCTTGAATGGGTCAGTCACTGACTAATGGGGTGGATCACAAGAAAGACCCCTGTTGTCTTAGATGGGTTGAATCTTAAACACTAAATCATAACACTGAAGTTCAGCCTTGGCCCTTCAGTTGTGATGGGGTGCAGGAGAAAAAGGCATTTTGTGCAAAACACTTCAAAGCAAAAACTTCTTCTCTCTACAATACAGGATATATATTCTCCAGCATGTGGATGGCCCATAGTAACAGAGCTTTGTGGCTATACTCAGTGGATTAAAGGACTCTGCACAATCAAGCTTCTCAACTAATCCATCCATCCAAAAACACAAGGATACTCTCAGTGTATACTTGATACTAAGCAAGTCATTGAAGGAGGATCTGAAGGAAGGACTGGTAGGATTTGAAGAATGGGACTTGACTTTTTTCAAAATCACTTTCCCATATTGAAAGACAGTCAAACATAGTAGACAGAGAATTCAGTCAGAGGGAGTTGGGTCTGACACCTACTAGTTCTTTGATGATGAACAAGTTACTTAACCTGCCAGTGAGCCAGGTAACTTTCTGAAACTGTGGCGAGACAGCTAAGTGGTGCAGTGGATAAAGCACCAGGCCTGGAGTCAGGAGCACCTCAGTTCAAATCTGACCTCCAGATACTTCCTATCTGTGTGACCCTGGGCAAGATACTTAACCTCATTTGTGTAACCCTTGCCATTCTTTTTGTCTTAGAATTGACACTAAGGGTTTTATTTATTTTTTGAGAATATTTTTCCATGTTTACATAATTTATTTTCTTTCCTTCCCCTCGTTCTTCCCCCCTCCTGGAATTGACAAGCAATTTCACTGGGTTATACATGTGTAATCACTTGATCCCTATTTCCTTATTATTTATTTTTGGATTAGAGTAATCTTTTAAAACCCAAACCCCAAATCCCATGCCCATATTAAGCAAGTGGTAAATCCTATGTTTTTCTTCTGCGTTTCTACTCCCACAGTTCTTTCTGAGAGTAAGAGTTTTTAAAAAATTATGTTATTAATCTGCATTAGTGGAAAGAATTTCTATGCTGGGAGTCCCCTACTATACTAATGAAATCCCAGGTCTACACACATACACACACCATTTTCCCCCTATACATTATCTTATTTGATCCCTTACCACATCCCTTCAAGGTTGTTTTTGTTTATACCTGGTTTTCCAAAGGACCTATCACATCATGGGATGGTGTTCTTGACTTTCCAGTCAATCGGATCTCAGGGAGGCAGTTTCACAAAGTCCCAGTCTCTGTTCCAGAGTCATCAAAGACCAGTGGCAGGCCAAAAGTCAGGATGACTGGTGATAGCTGGAATGCAACGGATGATCAAGCTCTAAGGCTCCACAGCACCTGCTTCAGCCACTTTCTTGGCCTCTGGAACAAATTGTTCACATCTAAGGGGGAGTGGCCACTGGGCATGCCACAGCTTCTTGCAGTCACAGGTGAGTTTGGGTGGATGAACAGCCCTGGGCAAGCCCTCACGCCAGAGGTGCTAGTCCACCTTAATGCTACCCCTCCCTTCCAGATAGGCAGTCTGGCAAAGATTACCATGCCCAGTTTAGAGCTAAATAAACAGAAATGCAGTGTGTTTCCAAGTAACAGAAGTGGTTGATTGCTAGGCTCAAGGCCACTTCCTCCTTCCTGGGCTGCCTTTTATCTTTTGCTGATAAGTCCTTCTTCATTTCAGAGTTGCATGCTGCCTTAAAAATCCATTTTGACTTAATGTCAATTCCAACATCTCCCCAACGATGGAGATAGTTCTATGAAAGCTCCCATTAGGGATGTAGAGGGGATTCCTTTTCAATTATTGATGGGCTGAATTAGGTAGACTCCTGAAGTTCCTTCCAACTTTGAGAGTTTATGATTTTATGATTCTGTGATGTGGGGATGAAGCCTGAGAAAGGGCAAAATACTGTGATATGTTTCCTTCTTTCTTTCTTTCTTTCTTTCTTTCTTTCTTTCTTTCTTTCTTTCTTTCTTTCTTTCTTTCTTTCTTTCTTTCTTTCTTTCTTTCTTTCTTTCTTTCTTTCTTTCTTTCTTTCTTTTTAAACCTTTACCTTCCTGCTGTTGGTTCCAAGGCAGAAGAGCAATAAGGGCTAGGCAGTGGGGGTTAAGTGACTTGCCCAGGGTCACCCAGCTAGGAAGTGTCTGAGATCAGATTTGGACCCAGGACCCTCTTGTCTCTAGGCCTGGCTCTCTATCCACTGAGCCACCCAGCTGCCCCCTACAATAGGTTTCTGAGCTGGGCCCTGAGGGTGGAAGTATTACTCCTTGATCTTTGGGTGAAATAGCTGATCTTAAGGGCAGCTAGATGGCTCAGTGAATAAAGATCCAGATCTGGAGTTAGAAAGATATGAGTTCAAATTGGGCTTCAGATTCCTTGTGACTCTGAAAAAGTCACTTAATTTCTGTTTGCATTAATCTGCTGGAGAAGGAAATGGCAAACAGCTCTAGTATCTTTGTCAAAAACCCCCGATAAGGATGAAGAAAGAGTGGGGCATAACTGAACTACAACAGCAAACTTTGTGGGAGGTAGAGGAGATAAGTACCACAAGATTGCAGTGTTATAGATTAGAGCTGGAAGGTCCTTAAAAGTCAGCGTTCAACATTCATTTAGTAGATGAGAGGACATGCAGGGAGTTAAGTCATTTGGCCAGGTCACACCATCAGTAAGAGTCCGAAACTCCACTTGAACACAGGATTTCCTGACCCCAAGTCCAGCACTCTATCCACTTATAGTGTGGGGCCTCTCTATTGCTCCCTGTTATGATTTTTTTTTAAACCCTTACCTTCCGTCTTGGAATCAATACTGTGTATTGGCTCCAAGGAAGAAGAGCGGTAAGGGCTAGGCAATGGGGGTCAAGTGACTTGTCCAAGGTCACACAGCTAGGAAGTGTCTGAGGCCAGATTTGAACCCAGGACCTCCCATCTCTAGGCCTGGCTCTCCATCCACTGAGCTACTCAGCTGCCCCCTATGGTTTTTAATCATAGATTCTCACAAGTAAAAATGTGGCTTCCCACCCTTGGGAAGTAAAAACTCTCCATCTCATCCTTTGAAGTCCGATGGGGTACCACACCCTGCTTCTTCCCTGCCAAGAGAGGGCAGTTGGGATGAGCTTCAGGGTAAAAGTTCTTGGACTGTGCTAAGAAGTTCAAATCTATTCTGACCTGACAGGCCCTCTGAGTGCTGGACCAAGCCCAAAGCTATCTCAGAATAGGCTGTGCTTAATCTGAGACCTAGGATAACCCCAGTCAAGTGGGGAGGGAGGCTGGGGTGCTCTTTGCCCAGCAAACACCCAGCAACGCTGGCGTTGGCAGACTTCGAGTGCTTGAAAGGGTGAGGCCTCCCTTCAGCAATCAGCCATGGGATGACAAGGTGACTATCTCTATTAAATAGTATAGGAAAAAGGAGTGGCTAAAGAACATGTAGTACTAGAAAGAGGCAGCTGCGTGGAGAATGAGGACTCTCCAATCTTGGTATCATAGATTTAGGGGCAAAAGGAAGGCAGTGGCCATCTAGTCCAACCCTATCATTTTCCAGAAATGGACACTGAGAAAGAAGAAGGAGGTAAGTCTAGAGTCACATTGAAAGGAGATAAAAGAACCTGGATTCAGATCCAGATCCAAACTCTGCACCTCCCTTACCCCCAAACCCTTAGGTCCGGTCAAAGTAGGCCTCTTGCTGATGGCACTCCCTTGCCTATCCCTGGGCCTTCCCACTGGCTCGACCCCATGACTATAAAATAAATCAAAATTTATTTATTTATTTATTTATTCATTTATTTGTTTGTTTATTTTTTACACCCTTACCTTCCATCTTAGACTCAATACTGTGGAACAAAAACACCTAAGAAAGGCAACTGCTTGACTACATGGGTCGAGGGGATATGACTGGGGATGTAGACTCTAAATGAACATCCTCGTGCAAACATCAACAGCATGGAAATGGGTTCGGATCAAGGACACATATAATACCCAATGGAATCGAGTGTCGGCTATGGGAGGGATGGCAGGAGGGGAGGGAGGAAAAGAAAATGATTTTTGTATTCAATGAATAATGTTTGAAATTGACCAAATAAAAATAATGTTTAAAATCAGAAGGGAAAAAAAAGAATCAATATTGTGTATTGGTTCCAAGGCAGAAGAGAGGTAAGGGCTAGGCAATGGGGGTTAAGTGACTTGCCCAGGGTCACCTAGCTAAGAAATGTCTAAGGCTAGAGGGAACCCAGGACCCCCTGTCTCTAGGCCTGGCTCTCAATCCCCTGAGCCACCCAGCTGCCCCACAAAGCAACTTTTAAATAAACTTTTATTTTATCTTACTTTTATAAATTTTTAAGTATTTATTTTCTTTCCTTCCTCTCTCTCTCTCTCACCCAGTTTGGAAAGGAAAAAAAAGAAAAACATAAACTAACACTTGTAATAAATATGTATCATCCAATAGTATGAAAATGGGTCTTGATCAATGACACATGTAAAACCCAGTGGAATTGCGAGTTGGTTACAGGAGGGGAGTGAAAGAACATGAAACTTGTAACCTTGGGAAAAATTCCAAATTAATTAAATAAAAATTCCCCCCCAAAAAAAACAAAAACAAATATGTATCAAACTAATACATTCTCATACTGACCTACTCCAAAAAAATTTGTCTCCTGCATCTTGAGTTTGTTCTCCATCAAGAGGCCCTTAGAGAGCTTTGTCATCAGTCAGTGCTGGGTCATTGCATTGATCAGAACTGTAAAGTCTTGGAGCAATCTCAGGATATTACAGGGGAAAAACTATTCGATGGAATGGAAGCGGCCCATGATAACAGAGTTTTGTTGATGTAATTGGAGATTATGATACCAAATAATATTTGTGCTAAGAGAGACATAGAAAGGGAATTAGAGGAATAATTGGTAGGATTTAGGTAATGAATGTCCTCTCTTCTGTCTCTCAGAATCTCTTAATTGCCTTCAAGGAATACATTCTTTATGAGACCTTTGGGGCTTTCCTCATCCTCCCTGCTCCCTCTTGTTAGTGCCCTCTCCCCCACAAATCACCTTATGACTCCTTTGTATATGCCCGTATAAAGTGTCTCAAAAAGTCTCAGGGCCCTGTGACTTTTGGGGACACCCAGTAGAGTTTGTATAAATGCTCATTGAGGGTGAGAACTGATTTCACTTTTGTTTTTGTAATCTCCACAGTTTAGCACAATCCATATAGTAGGCATTTAATAAAAGCTTGAAAATTGATTGACTAATTCTAAGCAAGTCACTTATTTCTCTAGACCTCAGTTTCTTCAAATGTGAAATGAGGAGGTGACACTAGATAAGTTCTTGGGCAGTTCCATTCAGCTCTGAAATGCTATGATTTTTACATAGGAAGAAAAAGTTTTGGACTCTAATGGGGGTAGAAGTAGGGAAAGGGAAGGGAATTCAAATCAGAAGGAAGGAAGGAAGGAAGGAAGGAAAAGAAATAAAAGAAATTTGTTGGTGAGGGCTGTTGAGTAAGGAAATTGGGTTCCAGAGGAAAATTGTAGGATTTCCTCCCATGGAAATCAAACTGATACATATCTCTCCCTAGTACCTGGAGGGTGGATTAGCCCTTCTTTGACATTTACTAGCTTTGTAGATTTCCATAAGTCACTTCACCTGTCTGTGACTCATTTTTCTCCTCAGTTAAAATAAAGGTGTAGGACTAAACCATCTTTGAACTTCCTTTCCTGCTCTTTCTGATATTCTATGATCCTATGCTCCATCCCCAGGTTTATAAGAAATGTTTTTAAAGCAATTTATAAACTGTTAAGCACATACTTGCTCCTCCTTACTATCCTTTCTCCTCTCCCCTTTTTCCTTCTCCTCTCTCCTACTTTTCCCCTCCTCTATCTTCTCTTCTCTTTTCCTTCCCTCCCCTAACCCATTTCCTTTCCTCTCTTCTCTTTTCCTCTTCTCTCTCAATCCTCTCCTCTCTTATCCTCTCTTCCTCTCCTCTCCCTCCTTCCCCTCTTTTCCTCTCTTCCCTTATTTAACTATATCAGAAGTTCTCACAGGGTGGTCCTGAGACCTGTTTAAGGGATCTGAGATGTCAAAACTATTTTATAGTAAGATTTAATTTCCCTTTTTCACTCTCATTCTCTCAAAAATATACAGGGTCCCCCCCCCCCAGATTCTATATTCCATAGTGCAGCTATCCTTTAAGAAGCCACCGTTTGTCTAGTTCTGATGTGTTGTCAAAAAGATATACAATTATCTGAAAAGACTATCAAAATATTCTTCCCTTTTTCCAATTACATATTTGTTCAGTTCAGATTTTCTCCAAGAACTTCAACAAAACAATGTATTAAAACAAATTGAATGCAAAAGAAATGAGAATCCATTGTTTTCTATTAGACAAGAGATTAGAGAGATTTTTAAAAATATATAAAGCAATTCCATCCTTCCCATTAATTATTTTTGTTTGGAGAAAGTTGTTTTTCACAAAACTATTATATTTATGCTAATGTGTGAGTTGTTTTAAACTAGATTAATCAATACATCTTTTAACATTTTATCCGTTTTAATTTCTAATCCAGTAAATATTAGTATATAGAACCCATGTAAACAAAAGCTCCCTGGAGTTCTCAGTTTTTGAGATTGCAAAAGGATCCTGAAACCCCAAAGTTTGAGAACCCCAGATCTCTGTGGTCTCCTGGTCACTTTTCCTTAGCTTCCAGCAGATGGAGCTGTCTAACATGTCTGGAAAACCTCTGTGCTCTCCTTCCAGAAACTTTAGCCTCGCCTCTCAGTCTCTCAACTGGTGCCAGAAAGTAGGGATAAGGAAGCTGGACTTGTGGGGGTCTAAGAGGGAAGCCATTGACCTCCTTCCTGTCTCATTGGGTCACACAACGAAGGCAAAGGAAGAAGTGACAACCGGTCCAACCAGTCCATCAAGCTCAGGGAAAGGCTTTTGTCCTGGAAAATGCTGGGCAAAGAGTCAGGAGACCTTGAGTCTAATCCTGGCTGTGTGACCTTGAACAAGTTAATTTCCCTCTCTGGGCCTCAGCTTCCTCATACATCAGATGAGGAGGATGAGGACTAGATGCTCCCTAGCGTCCCTCCGGAGCCTAAGAATCCTGAGACAGCTTCTGTCAGCAGTTGGATTCCTGCTGTGGGCAAACAGCTCCTCCTTGGGGTCTGAGCTGATAGTCTCCCTTCCTTCCAGATGTGTGGAGCCAGCAGGAGCCCTGAGTCTCTCTGTGGTGCCTGGGCTGGGTTAGTAACAGCATCACATACTTGGGGAACTATAAAGTACTTTCACATCTGTTTTTGCATTTGTTCTTCCAACAAGTCCACGAGGCTGGCAGGGCAGGAGGTTTTATCCCCATTTTATAAAGACCCAGAGAGATGGAGCAATGGACCCAGGGTTTCTCATCGACCTCACAGCAGAGCTGAGGTTATTAGCCTCACCATTTATCACCTCCTTGGGTTATTTAGAATCCCCAGGAAAGAGGGACGAGAGGCCGACTAAACTTCTTGGTTAAAGCCAATAGAAAAATACCAAGGAGCAATGATAATGATTATGAGGCTGAAGGCAGAGACGCAGAAAGGAAGTCAAGGGGCTGCGGATTCTAGTCAGGTTCCCATAGCAAGAGGATGCAAAGGAAGACAGAAAGAACTGAGGCAAGGGAGAGAGAAAGGAGAATGTGTGAAGGAAGGCCTTTAGCCTTTGGTCCTAATCTTCAAGGATTAGCAGATGTATCCTTGGGTCTGGCTGGCCAAGTAACCCAAAGAACCTTGAGCAAACCTTTCTGAAGGACATTAGTTCCCTCTTCCCTTCCGCTCTTCCACTATACCTTTCATAGAATTTCTCCCTTGCAGACTTTCTGATTGCCAGCTTATTCTTCTTTGAGTTCAAGAGAGTTGAAATACTATTTTTTAAACCCTTACCTGCTGTTTGGGTATCAATTCCAAGTCAGAAGAGTGATAATCAAGGGCTAGGAAATTGGGATCAAGCAACTTGCTCAGGGTCACACAACTAGGAAGTGTCAGGTCACATTTGAACTCAGGTCCTTCCAGCCCCAGGCCTGGCACTCTGTCCATTGTGTTACTCAGCTGCCCCTTAAAGCCAAATGAATTAGGGGACTATTTGGAAAGGAGCCAGGAGTCCTCATAGAAATATTTATTCTATGACCACTAAACTCTTGCACACAAAGAAAGTAGGATCATACCAGGGTAACCAACCTGAAGGCTTCTCTCTGAGTGCTTAGAATTGCAATGTTGGAATTCAAAAGGGTCTTATAATATGGAAAGGTAGTCATCAATAATCATATGAAAAAATGTTCTAAATCCCTCTTCATTAAAGAAGTGCAAATTAAAACAATGATGAGGTACCACCTCACTCCTATCAGATTGGCCAATATGGCAGTAAAGGATAGTGGTAAATGTTGGAGGGGATATGGCAGAATTAGGACACTAATGCATTGTTGGTGGAGTTGTGAACTAATCCAACCATTCTGGAAGGCAATTTGGAATTATGCCCAAAGGGCTATAAAACTGTGCATACTCTTTGATCTGGTAATACCCTCTCCTGGGTCTATATCTCAAAGAGATAATAAAAAAAGGGGAAAGGACCAACTTGTACACAAATATTTATAGCAGCTCATTTTGTGTTGGCAAAGAACTGGAAATTGAGGTGGTGTCCATCAGTTGGAGAATGGCCAAACAAACTATGATACATGTTGGTGATGGGATACTATTGTGCTAGAAGAAATGATTAAAAAAAAAAAGATGATTTCAGAAAAAGCCGGAAAGATCTGCAGGAACTGATGCAGAGCTAAATAAGCAGAGCTGGGAGAACATCATACACAATTAACAACAATATTGGATGATGATTATCTGTGAAAACTTGGCTACTCTCTGCAATGCACTGATATGGGACAATCCTGAAAGACCTATGATAGGGAATGTTCTCTCCACCTCCATAGAAAGAACTGGTGGAATCATCTTTCACATCAGTGTATTTATGGTTTTGTTTTGAGGTTTTTGTTATGTATGAGTTTGCTCTTACAACAATGATCAATATGGAAGTGTGTTTTGGATAACAATGAGAATAAATTTTTTAAAATATGAGAAGGCAGAACATAGAACATCAATCTTAGAACTGGAAGGGACCTTTGAGGCCACTGAGATTTAAAATTTTTTTAAATTTTATCTTTATTTTATTTCAATAACAAATTTACACTAAGTTTTCCAAAGTTAAACAATTCATGTTATTTCTCTCCCTTCTTCCCTCTCCACTCAGGAGTTAACAAGCAATTCAACTGGGTTATACATATATTATCAAACTAAACATATTTCTATATTATTCATTTTTGTAAGAGAATGAATAATCTTATAAACCAAAACCCCAAATCCTATACCCAAATAAGCAAGTGACAAATCATATGTTTTCATTTGCATTTCTACCCCAACAATTCTTTCTTTGGAGGTGGATAGTATTCTTTTTTATTAGTCCCTCAGAATTGTCCTGTATTGCTGTTAGTAGCAAAGTCTCTCACATTTGATTGTCCCACAATATTGTAGTTTCTATGGTCTCCTGGTTCTGCTTATTTCACTCTGCATCAGTTCATGGAGGTCTTTCCAGCTCTTTCTGACATCATTCTGTTCATCATTCCTTTTAGCACAATAGTATTCCATCACCATCATATACCACAGTCTATTCAGCCATTCCCCAATTGAAGAACATCTTTTTAGTTTCCAATTCTTTGCCTCCACAAAGAGAGCAGCTATTAATATTTTTGTACAAACAGACCCCTTCCCAGAGACCGTTAGCTAATAGATTAACCCTAAATTTTAGAGCTGAAGAATCTATTGGCTGAAGGGAGATAAAAGACTACAGTGGAAATTGTTGGATCTGGGACTAGAGACCCCGCTTGAAATTCTGCCCTAGAGACTCACTACTGAGACTTTGGCCAAGTCATTGAAGTAATCTGAGCCCCATTTTCATTATCTGAAAATTGAGGTGTCTGGACTAGATGACTTCTGAGGTTCTTTGTAGCTCTTCTCCATGAGTCTACCTTTGAAATGACTTTGGGGCAGCTAAGTGTCACAGTGGATAGAGTGTGGGGCCTGGAGTCAGGAAGATTCATCTTCCTAAATTCATATCTGGCCTCAGACACTTACTAGTTACGTGACCCTGGCACTTAACCCTGTTTGCCCCAATTTCCTCATCTCCAAAATGAGCTGGAGAAGGAAATGGCAAACCACTACATTATTCTTGCCAAAACCCCAAATGGGGTCACAAAGAGTCAGGCATGACTGAATAATGAAGTCAGAGGGATGAAGGTGGAATTTTCCCTTGAGAGCTCTGCTAAGGAGGACAGCTGGGGAATTTTGCTCCATCAGACCTGAGGTAGGGTTCTCAGCTCTGATTTTCCAGTCTCAATGAAAATTCATAGGACCAAATATTCAGAGCTGAAAGGAACCTCATAGGCCATCTAGTCTAACTCCCTCATTTTAGATAAGAAAACTGAGGCCCAGTGACTTGCCCAAGATCACACAGACAGTAAATGACAGAAGTGGGACTTGAATCCAAATCCTTTGGTTTTAAATCCAGAACTTTTTCCACTGTATCAAAATGAACATATGCTCCCTACATAGTTTATTTCTATCCATTTCTTGACCATAGCAGCTAGGTGGTGCAGTGGATAACCCACTGGGCTTGGAGTCAGAAAGACTTGAATTCAAATCCTGACTCAGACAATTTAGCTATGTGTCTCTGGGCAAATTATTTTACCTGTCTCCTTCAGTTTCCTCCACTGTAAAATGAGCATAATAATAGCATCTACCTCCCAAGTTGCTGTGAGGATCAAATGAGATCACACCTGTAAAAAAGGCATAACACAATACCTTGGCACAGAGTAGGCAATTAATAAATAATTATTCTCTCCCTTCCCTTACTTCTACATATCCACAGTCATACAGGACTCTACCCTTACCACTCCTTCTATACCTCCCAAAAAAGGAAAGGAAGAAATATTGTATATTCTGTTTATTTCATCTCAGAGTGCTTAGGAACCGTGAAAGGCAAACACCATGTCTCTTTTATTTTAGAACATTGCTGTATTGAACACATATGACTACTTAATAAATATTGATGATGACGATGATGGCCAATGACGATCCAAAAGGAAGACCTAGTCTTGACACTGTACCCTCTTCCCTCGAACAAAAATTCCAAGCTCTCATCATCACTTCAACCCAGGTAATTCTGCAAATGGGCATTTATTCATACCCAGCTACTACCGAGCTTGTGCTTCCTTCATAGCCTCCATGTCTTTTCTCTTAAGGGGCTAAAAACACTTTAGGAATTTGATCTAATTTATTTTTTTCCATCCCCATGGAAAACTTTGAAGGAATCATGGGCTAAAAGCAATCTGAAACCACAAAGAGGGAATAACAATACTAAATCTAAGGTGGAGATAGGATTTGATCTAGGGTGGGTATCAGGAGGTAAGGATACATTTCTTAGTTTGGCCACCAATTCATTGCATTGTACTTTGTTGTTGTTCAGTCATTTCAGTTAAGTCCAGGAGTTTTCTTGACAAAGATACTGGAGTGTTTGGCCATTTTCTTCTCTAGTTCATTTTGCAGGAAACTGAGGCAAACAGGGTTAAGTGACTCCTGACCAAGTCCTAACACTATATCCACTGCCCCACCTAAGCTACCCCATCACTCCTTTACAACCATTCCCAACTTGAATTTAAAAAAAAAAAAGATACCCTATTTTTCTACAATCTTGGGTCAGTACAAACCATCTGCAACATATCACTACTGTGCCCCAGGTACTGGACTAAATGAAGTCATGGCCTAATGTGCTGGAGGGGAAACAGGAGGCTCTTGAGAGGCTGGCACAGTCCCACCCTCCTCAGGCTTTTGTCTCAAATTCTCTCTTTAGTCCCACCTGTCTCTTCCTCTCAGTTAAGAGTGGTTTTTTAAACTTGTCTAAAGCTCTATGGTTTGTAAAGTGCTTGACCTAGATTATTTCCTTTGATCCTTAAGACACATCCTGTGAGGCTGTAGGACTGGCACTATTATTTCCACTTTACAGATGAGGAAGCTGAGGCCCAGCAAAGTTAACCAATTTGCCCATAGTCACAGTGCTAGCAAGTGTCAGAGAGGAGATTTGAACATAGCTCCTCCTTGAAAAAATTATTTTTAATTCAACAAACACCAACTAAGATGAGCATTTCCATGCATAAAGCAGAACAGAAAAAAAAAAGACTTCATATGCTGAATCTACCCAGCTACAAGAAATTTAACATTTTTTTCTTTTCTTTTCTTTTTGTTAAACCTTTACTTTCTATCTTTGAATCAAAACTGTGTATTGGTTCCAAGGCAAAAGAGTGGTAAGGGCTAGGCAATGAGAGTCAAGTGACTTGTCCAGGGTCATACAGCTAGGAAGTGTCTGAGGCTAGATTGGAACTCAGGACCTCTGATTTCTGGGCCTGGCTCTCAATCCACTGAGCCACTCAGCTGCCCCCTCAATATTTTATTTTTAAAAATGTTATTTTATTTTTTACCAGATATATGTAATAACGAATTTCCACTCAAATTTTCCCAAGTTACCTGATCAAACTTATCTCCCTCCCTCCCTTCTCTTCCTCCTCTGGGTACTGGCAAGTGATTTGATCTTGGTTATACATGTATTATCATGCAAAACATATTTCAATATTGTTCATTTTTGTTGGTCAGTAATATTTCTTATAAAACCAAAACCCAAAACATTAACTCAAACAATTAAAAAATCATATGCTTTCATCTTCATTCTGACTCCTCACAGTTCTTTCCTTGGAGATGGAGAGATTCTTTGTCATAAGTCCCTCAGAATTGTCCTGGATCATGTATTGCTTAGAGGAGCTAAGTCAATTATAGTTGATCATTCCACAATATTGCTGTTACTGTGGATAATGTTCTCTTGGTTCAGCTTATTTTATTCTACATCAATCCATGAAGGTCTTTCCAGCTCTTTCTGAAATCGTCCTGTTTATCATTCCTTACAGCACAATGTAAGGGTAAAAAGTTGGTTTGACAAAATATGAGTTTAAAAAAAGATTGTGGTTGCCAATCATAAAACATTAGCACTTAAGTCAATATTCACAGCTTTTATTTACAACAAGGTAGAGATATTAAATTGGGAAATGTAGGAAGGAGGTAGAGAATTGTCTAGCCTAACATCCTAAGTACTGATTCAATGAAGTCTGGCTCAGCAGCTGGCAAAAGCTCCTTCAAGTCATGATCTCCATGTGGAAGTCCTGGTGGCATCTTCAGTCAGAAATCCACCAAGGCAAGCCTCTTCCTTAAGCTGGAAGTCATTCATCCAGCAAGCTACTCCAGCTCAGGATGAATCCAGGAAAAGTGACTGCTTCTCCCTTTAGCAGCCGGCTCACCATCACATAATGAATGACTGAATCCTCAGGCTGGCTTTTTTGAAGCAGTTTTCTCCACATCACTTCCTGTTGCTCCCCAACTTTACAGGAACCAATCACAGACTCCTCCCAATTTGCCTAGCAGTGGGGTTTGAGGGGGAGGTGTAGCAGCCTTTGGAGGTTTCTCTAGTAAATGACTTGTGAATTCTCTTAATGGTTAGCTAAGTACTAAGTAGGGGTACTTTAAGTTCTTGATTTGATTAAATTAAAGGTTGCTGATTGATTACATTAAAAATAAAAAAAGAGAGTTTAATTCTCTCTTCACAACAATAGTATTCCATCACCATCATATCCCACAACTTGTTCAGCCATTCCCCAATTGAGGGACATTCCTTTAGTTTCCAATTCTTTGCCACCACAAAAAGAGCATCTATAAATATTTTTGTACAAATAGGTCCTTTCTCACTTTTGTTATCTCTTTGGGATACAGACCTACTCTTGGTATTACTAGATCAAAGGGCATGCATTGTTTTATAGCCCTTTGGGCAAAATTCCAAATTGCCCTCCAGAATGGTTAGATCAAGAACTCAAAATTTAAAAAAACTAATGTTAAATATTTTTACCTGTAAATAGAAAAAAAATTTAAACCCACAAATTTCTACAATGGCCACTTTGGAAAATATTCTCTTATTGTATGTTGAGTTCATCATCTCACTGTCTGAGAGTTGTGAACCCAAATCTTTCTCATTTCCCAGTTCAGTGCCTCCAAGCTTTTTCAACTGCTGGCTCTTAGTTCTCTTTGGAATGACCCAGTTCCACTTCAACTCTCCATTTCCCCTGTATTTCTGCAAATGGACATCCTGCCTCAGAGACCTGGACCTCTATTCTCATCTTCCTTTTTCTCTGCCCCACCTCATTTTCCTGAGTCTATGACTGGAGAAATTTGGGAAAAGGTCACTCCCCAGATACCCAAGGAAGGAAGTGCTGATGTTGCACCTTCTCCTCAGCAATAATATTTGTTATAGGAAAAGATGATGGGAACAATTCAGAGAGACATGAGATTAGGTTTGGCTGATGCTCTTGCAGTAGAGATAACAACATTCTTTCTCACTACTAACCTCCTCCCTCTCATCCCAGCCTTCTGTGGGCTCTAGCAGGGGGGAGGCTGAGTATAAGCAGGGTTTGTCTACCCTGAGCCTTTAGCCTTCTTCCTGCTCAGTAAATTGTGGTTTTTAGCACATCCTCTTTCTGCTGATGCTTCTCAGCTTTGGGGATTATTGTGTTGCTCACTGAACTACATTTTTTAACCAAGCTATTCATCCATTTCAGAGGCTTTGGAATAGAAAGAGCTTGAGACTTAGAGAAACAGGAGCCCTGGGTTAGAAGTCTAGCTCTAGAGAATAGCTAAGAGGTTTGGTAGGTAGAGACGGGAGGTCCTGGGTTCAAATCTTGCCTCAGACACTTCCCAGCTGTATGACCCTGGACAAGTCACTTAACTCCCATTGCCTAGCCCTTATCACCCTTCAGTTGCAGAACCAATACACAGTATTGATTCTAAGATGGAAGGTAAGGGTTTAAAAAAAGAAGCAGCAGCCAGCTCTGGCACTTTCTTACCAGATATGTAACCATGGGAAAAGTCTTTTAGGGAGGATTTATAGGAACTGATGCAAGGTAGTTTATGTAGTCAAGAATGCCATTTACACAGTGGTTACAAAAATCTAAATGAAAACAACTTTGAAAGAGTTCAGAACTCTGATCAGCAGAAGACACTAAATGTAACTTCAGGGAACTGTGGACAAAATATGCTTCCCTACTTTATCTTGAGAGGTATGGACTGTCAAATATGGCCCACGTATGTATGATTTGTTTCACTTTGATGCATGCCTCATACAAGGGAGCGTTCTCCTGGGGAGGGGAAGTCACTTGGAAGGGAAGGAAAGGGAGGGGAATAAGTATTTATATATCACCCACTTATGCATCAGATCCTTTTACAAATAGCTCATTTGATCCTCACAATAACTAGGAGGAAGATGTTAGTATCACCAGTTTACAGTTGAGGTAACTGAGGTGAACAGAGATTAAGTGACTTGCTCAGTCACATAGCTAACTAGTAAGTGTCCTGGCTGGGTTTAAACTCACCTCTTGAGTCTAGATCCAATGTTCTAGCCTCTGTGCCAACAACTGCCTCTGAGATGAAAGAAGTGGAAAATTTTTTTTTATTTTTATTTATTTAAAGAAAATTCTGTTAGTATCTCTGAGCCTCTCAATTCCTTACACTCTAACCTGGGATTATGTATGCCATCCACCTCAGAGAAGAACTATGAGGAAAGATCTTTGTATACTTTAAAGCTCTATAGAAATGTGAATTATTATTATTATCTAGAATGGGGGAAAGGAGAGAAGAGAATTTTATCTTTCTCCCCCTAAAAATCAACCCAGATAATCTATTTTAATTCAGAGAAGCTTGAGTTGTCTGGCCAAAATGTAGGCTATGAGAGATCTCAAAAAAGGAAATCAATTCCAATGTTCTCTTGGGAAGATCCTAAATTGTCCAACCAACTCCCCAGCTAAACCCAAACCCCAAGCCCTCTAGTTTGCTACTCCCCCTGCTTTTAAATTTCTTTAAGACTTCCCTCAGGCCTGGACAGAATAATTCCCTCTTTACAAAGTCTAAAGGAGCCAAGAAACATGCCTGAAAGTTATCTCTATTTATCGAAACCTTTATTTATTTTTTTATTTCACTGGTATAGACAACTCCCAGATAAGAAACTTTTTTTATCAGTACATGTGGACCCCTTCTCTGTAAAGTAAAATCTTACAGAGTTTTCCAGAACACTGACAAATTAAATGACTTGCCTAGGGTTTTGTTGTTGATGTTCAGTTGTTTTTCAATCTGGTCCAACTCCATTTGGATTTTTCTTGGCAAAGATCCTGGAAGGATTTGCTATTTCCTTCTCCAGCTCATTTTCCATGTGAAGAAACCGAAGCATGCAGAGTCAAGTGACTTGCCCAAGTTCACCTAGCTGGGAAGTGTCTGAGACCAGATTTGAACTCAAAATATTGAGTCTTCCTGACACCAGGCTAGGTACTCTTTCCACTTCACTGCCATCTATCTGCCCTGTGTGTAGAATAATACAACTCATATTTGTCAGAAGCAAGATTTGAACTCAAGTCTTTATGGTTTTAAGGCCAGTTCCTTATCTACTGTATCATGCTGTCTCTTCATTGATCCTGAAATTTACTGATGATACCTTTTTTATTTTCATATCATCTTCCTTTCCTAATGTAACTTTCCCCTCCCCATTCTTGTAACAAACTCCAAAAAAGAAAGAAAAAATGAGTTCACTGAGTTCTTTAAAAGAATAAATAAACTTATTAGCCATCAACAAAACAGTCAAGTAAACAAACAAAACATAGAATATATACAACTATTAACTCCAAATTAATGGCATTTTATTTTATTATTATTTTTTAAACCCTTACCTTCTGTCTTGAAGTCAATACTATGGTTCTAAGTGTAAAAATAAACTTGAATCCAGGACTTCAATCCCTAGATAATACTCCTTGCAGAGAGAAACTAATTTCTACCTGCCTCAGTTTCCCTAAATTTTAATCTTTACATAAGGCAGAAGAGTGGTGAGGGCTAGGCAATGGGGGTTAAGTGACTTGCCCAGGGTCACACAGCTGGGAAGTGTCTGAGGCCAGATTTGAACCTAGGACCTCCCTTCTCTAGACCTGGCTCTCAATCCACTGAGCCACCTTGCTGCCCCTTTAATGGCATTTTATTAAAAGAAAGAATGTAGGTATACACTTTATCTTATTTTTCATCAGTACACATTTTACCAAAATAAAGACATCTCATTTGTGTCCATGTCTCTTTCCCATTTCCTTTTCTTTTTCGTACTTTACTATTTTGTAGCTGTTATTATTTTTATAAAGTTGCAATTTTCATTGCCTGTTCTCACAGAGAGGAACCTAAGGCTTTCAAAGTCTCAGATTCCACGGTTCCTCCATTCCCCTTTGCTATTTGCCAGGGCCTCTCCAGCCCATTTGACCTTTTCTTGGTTTACTTCCAGAAACTGTGGGATCTCGGTTTAAGGACCTCTTCAGCCGAGGAACTGAAAGTCCTGACTCCTGTAAGTGCCTGTGTTATAAACAGGGAATGGCCCTGCCATGACCTCCCAGATTTCAGATTTACCAGGCTCCCACACAGGGATGCCATCTTCCCTGCCAGAGGCAAACATTTACATTGACTCAAGTACTTCCTGCTTTGGGATCAGTGGTAGTAAGGGACTTACAGATGTTTCCTGAAAGAGCCAGGGACCAGTCTACCCAGGACCAAAAAAGAGCTTTGTAAGTATAATCCTCTCTTGCTGCTCTTTATCTATCGCAGTCAATACGAGTATTTCCTCTACAAACCAAAACAGTGTTCTTGTCCTTCCCCTCATCAGGTGGGACCCAAACACCATTTTCTGAGGAGTGATACCAAAAGAAGGGTGAAGACTCTACCATTCCTGGAGCCGAGTGTAGATTGAGGGCCAGGCCTGGGGGTAATAGGTCTTGGGTTCAAATGGGACCTCAGACACTTCCTGGCAGCTAAGTGGCTCAATGGATTGAATGCCACTTCTGGAGACAGGAGCTCCTGGGTTCTAATCTGGTCTCAGACACTTTCTAGCTGTTGGAACCTGGGCAAGCCACTTAATTAAGTCACTTAATCAGGGGGTTGCCTAACCCTTACCGCCTTGCCTTGGAGCCGGTACTTATTATGGATTCTAAGACAACCAAACAAAACCAACACTTACCGATTCTGAACCAATCCCCAAATGCAATGATTGGCTTAAAAAATGACTTAATCAATTGCTTTCAGCCAAGGACTTCAGTTATGACCAGCTGGAGACGGAGCTGTCCATAGGATAAAGGAAAGCCCCAGGTCTGTACTTCATGGGCCCCCTTGCTGGTCACAGGACAGGGATTCAAAGAAGGCCACCAGGGGGTGAGAGGAAGGCGTTTTCTCTAAAACCGGGTGCTAAAAATTACCTGAGGCATATGTAGCCATGTAATGGCTACGTAGAAATCATATATATAATATGATATTATATGACATTATAATATAAGACAACACATAGAATAACAGCATAATAGAACATAACATGACAACATAACAATATAATATAACATAACGACAATATAATGTAATATAATATGTAATGTGATATAATGTAATGTGATATGATGTAATATACATAATATATGATATGATATGATACAATACAATATAATAAATGTTATTTTTCCCTTCCTCTCCCATTTGAGTAACTAGGGAGAACAATTGATATGAACAGAATTAATAATTGATGCTGGCAGAGAAGCAGCATCAGTCTTTGAAAGAGGAGGAACATGGGAAGCCTTCCTCTTGTCTCATGTGTAGAAATGACAGAGGAAGATTAGAGAATGCTGAAGACTCATCATTACCCAGCTCAAGGAACTGGTAGAAGGCATCATGAAGAATAACAAGGAGTTGGGGGAAGAGAGACAGAGACAGCAAAAGAGACAGAGAGACGTCTCCCTTAGTGTAATTTGACTCACCGGGATTAGTGATGTACCAAAACCAGTCCCATGAGATATGAAAATAGAAGGTATTGATAACATCCTTCACAGAGGAGTCAGGAATTGCCTCATAGAGAAGAGAGACAGGGGGGAAGAATGAGACAAGCTGTGACCCTGGAATCGGGGACCTGTGTTCAAATCCTACTTCTGCCACTTTCTACCTGTGAGACCTGGTTCCAACATTCAATTATCTTAAGGTTTTGTTACTTCATTTGTCAAATGATGTGGTTGGGAAGAAAAGACAAAGCTGAAAGAGATACTAGAAACAATATCTCAAATGAATATCAATTTTAACATTGAATTGAATACAATATTAACAAGGAAGCTACAGCAACATATTACAAAGATTATATACTATGACTAGGTTGGATTCATACCAGTAAGTTTTAAGGAAAACCATAAGCAGAATAAATTATACTAATTAAAAAAAGAAAATTATGTGATAAGAAAGTCAGCAAATGCAGAAAGAACTTTTAACAAAAGACAACATCTATATGTATATTGTATCCAAAGAATATCACCAAAGTTTGGAATCTGAGAAGCCTTAGGAGACTTTTGTGAAATGAGAATGTGCTAAGTGCTTTTCTGTTAAAAGCAGAAGAAATGGACCTTTTCTAAATATGATAAAACGTTTATAAAGCCAAGAACTAGCACTATCTATAGCTGAGAAATTTTAGAGGCTTTTCCAATAAGATCAGGGATAAAGCAAAGATGTCCATTAACCCCAATGTTGTTTTTTTTTTTAATATAGTAAAAAAGTGCTAACTATAGCATTAAGACAAGAAAAGCAATGGGATGAATAAGTATGGGCAAAGAAGAAACAAAATTATTGCTTTTTTCAGATGATATGATCTTTTTAGAGAATGTTCAACTAAAATTCATTTAAAAAATAACTTGAACAAAGTAGCAAAAAACCCACACAGATCAGTAGCCTTCCTGTATATTATCAACAAAGCCCAGGAGGAAGAGATAAAAAGAGAAATTTCTATTCAAAATAACTGCAGAATGTTTGGGAGTCCTATTATTAAGAGATACATAGGAATTATAGGAATACTTCCATAAAAAAAACTCTTTACAGAAAAAAAGATAGATCTAAATAATTGGACAAATATTAATTGCATATAGTTGGGACATGCAATAAAATGGCAATGCTACCTATATTAATTTATGGCGTGATATCAGTAAAACTACCAAAGGATTACTTTATAAAATTAGAAAAAAATAACATCTAGAAGAACAATAGATAATCTCAAGAAAAATCATTATACCACTACTCCTAGGCAAAATCCTTTTTTAAAAAATAAAGATATTTTATTTTCCCAATTCCATGTAATAACAAATTTCCACAAGCTTTCTGCAGTTATATGATCTAAATTGTCTCACTCCTCTTCCCTTCTCTTTCCCCGAGCTGACAAGTAATTGGATCTGGGTTATACATGTATCATCACACAAAACATCTTTCCATATTGTTCATTTTTGTAAGACAATAATCATATAAAACCAAAACCCTCCAAATAAACCAAAGAGAAAAATTGGATTCCTAGGCATGTTCTTCAAAGAGATGAAGGAAAGAGAGAAAGGAGAGAAAAGGCTCATTTGAATAGGCAAGTCTTTTTGTATATCAGAGAACAGAAACCTAAAAGAGATGCCCATCAACTGGGGGAAATGACCAAACAAATCATCATATATGAATATAATTGAGAGTTGTTGCTAACTAAAAACTGATGAATGTATTCAGAGAAACCTGAGGAAACCTTTATGAACTATTCATGAAAAATGATGTGATTAGAAGCAGGAGAATAACTGTATAATAACTCCAGCATTATAAAGAAAAGCAACTTTGAAAAGCTGAAGCACTCTGCTATGTGCAAAGATCTTCCAGGACTCCAGAGGAGCAGTGATGAAGCAGACTTCCTACTCCTTGAGGGATTCCAGGAAGACCAGAAGTTCAGAATGTGCCATACGTGTTCAATTATGGCTATTGGAGGAATTTGTTTTGCTAACTTGTTACAAGAGAGTTATATTTTGGGGGTGACAATGAGAGAATTAGGGGGAAACAGGGAGATAGTGATTAATGATACCAAAATGGAAAGAAAATGCATCAGTGAAGCATTTAAAGAAAAGTACAGAAAAAAAAATCAAAAGGTTCAGAAGGCAATATAGAGGGGCAGCTAGAAGGCTCAGTGATGGGAGATTTGCAGTTCAAATTTGACTTCAGACACTTCCTAGTTGTTGGACCCTGGGCAAGTCACTTAACCCCAAATGTCTAGTCCTTACTATTTTTCTGCCTTGGAATGGATAATTCTAAGACAGAGGGTAAAGGTTAAAAAAAAAAAACAGGGGGCAACTGGGTGGCTCAGTGGATTGAGAGCCAGGCCCAGAGATGGGAAGTCCTGGGTTCAAATCTTGTCTCAGACACTTTCTAGCTGTGTGACCCTGGGCAAGTCACTTAACCCCCATTGCCTAGCCCTTACCACTCTTCTGCCTTGGAACCAATACATAGTATTGATTCCAAGATGGAAGATAAGGGTTTTTAAACTAACTAACTAACTAAATAAATTGATTAATTCATATATTAATAAATAAAAGGCTTCTAAAGTTTCTTCCAGCTTGTGACCTATGATCACATGACCATATTTGGGGCTAGTTGTGTCCCTTTTTAGGTACCTGTTATTTTCTTCCTCTTAAAAAGAAATTTCTTCTGTATTCTTGTGAACTGTATAATTCCAAAGTACCTTGTATACAGTATTCCAAGTTTCCTGGGTTATGGCTGTGATCTAAGAGTGAGAAAATCTCTCAAATGATAATCAGTCCTTCATGGCATGAGAGTCTCTGACACAAGAGTGACATAAAAGCAGCCTGTGAGAACTGAACTGAAGATGTTTAAGCCAGGAGAATTTAAGACTCAGAGGGTGATAGTATTACTGTCTACAAGAATTTGAAGGGATGTCATCTGGAAGGGAATTAATTATCCTTGTCCTTGGGTCCCAGAAAAAAGAACTAGCAGCTAAAGTTCCTAAGAGGGAAATTTAGGTTTTATGTCAGGTAAGAAGCTAGGTGATATGATGGTTAGAGCATCAGAAAGTCCTAAGTTCAAATTCAGTTTTAGACCTTTACTGTATGACCCTAGACAAGTCATTTAACTTCTATCTTTCTACATTTTCTGATCTTTAAAATGAGAATAATAATAGTGCCTACTTCTGTTGTGATGGAATAAAATGAGATATTTATGAAGCATTTTGTAAACATTAAAATACAGATATCCCTTCCATATTGGAACTCATACTTTTTCACATCAAATTTCGAATCTGGATCTGCATAAGAAATTAAATGAGGATTTTTGGAAAGTTCTACTGAAGACTGCCCACATGCAGAGGATTCACAAAGGTCAGTGGAGGACAGAAAAAGTTTAGAGATTTAGAAATGCATGAAATATATGTATAGTATTATATAATATCAATACATTTTATCTTTCAATACCAAAACATACCCAATTTCTTTTTTAAAGTTGAAATAAGTAAAGGACATGAACAGGCAGTTCTCAGCCAAAGAAATCAAAACTATTAATAAGCACATGAAGAAGTGTTCTAAATCTCTTATAATCAGAGAGACGCAAATCAAAACAACTCTGAGGTATCACCTCACACCTAGCAGATTGGCTAACATGACAGCTATGGAAAGTAATGATTGCTGGAGGGGATGTGGCAAAGTGGGGACACTAATTCATTGCTGGTGGAGTTGTAAATTGATCCAGCCATTCTGGAGGGCAATTTGGAACTACGCTCAAAGGGTGATAAAAGACTGCCTGCCCTTTGATCCAGCCATAGCACTGCTGGGTTTGTACCCCAAAGAGATAATAAGGAAAAAGACTTGTACAAGAATATTCATAGCTGCGCCCTTTGTGGTGGCCAAAAATTGGAAAATGAGGGGATGCCCATCAATTGGGGAATGGCTGAACAAATTGTGGTATATGTTGGTGATGGAATACTATTATGCTAAAAGGAATAATAAAGTGGAGGAATTCCATGGAGACTGGAACAACCTCCAGGAAGTGATGCAGAGCGAAAGGAGCAGAACCAGGAAAACATTGTACACAGAGACTGATACATTGTGGTACAATCGAAGGTGATGGACTTCTCCATTAGTAGCAATGCAATCTCCCTGAACAATCTGCAGGGATCTAAAAAATACTATCCACAAGCAGAGGATAAACTGTGGGAGTAAAAACACCGATGAAAAGCAACTGCTTGACTACAGGGGTGGAGGGAATATGACTGAGGAGAGACTCTAAATGAACACTCTAATGCAAATACCAACAACAGGGAAATGGGTTTGAGTCAAGAACACATGTGATAACCAGTGGAATCGTGTGTCAGCTATGGGAGAGGGAAAGGTGGTGGGAGGGAGGGAGGGGAGGAAAAGAAAATTATCTTTGTTTCCAGTGAATAATGTTTGGAAATGACCAAATAAAATAATGTTTAAAATTAAAAAAAAAAGTTGAAATAAGTAAAAAGTTAAAGTTTGAAAAGAAGGTGAAAGCCAGTAGACAGCACACAAAGGATAGAAATGTAGACATCTTTAAAAATTTAGTAACTCATAAATGTATAAAATGTATGTATTATTATGTATGTTAGTTGTTTGGATATATTTTACTATTTATTAACATCAATGAATAGTTCCACAATTTTTCCCCTAAAATGAAATTTGTAGCAAAAAGATTGAAGTTCTGTGCATACAAGAAGGTACTGTAAATATTCCATCAAAGAAAAAAAAATTCAGTCTTCTCTGGTACAAAGGGAGGGCCAAAATTTTTTATGAGAATTTTCTAGCCTCCTCATTGTGGTAGGGTTTCCTGTGTTCTTTAAATGTTAGCTATTATTAATATTTTTTTTAAATGAGCTGTCCAAAAATAGAATGGGCTGCCGCAGATATGGTGGATTCACCTTCACTGGAGGTCTTTGATCAGACTTTGTGACTACCTTTCTGGTATGCTATGGCAGAGTATCATCTTTAAATATGGATTGAACTAAATTGCCTCTGAGGTCTCTTTCAAACCTAAAATTCTGGGATTCTGAGTCTTCTTGTCATTATCAAGATATATCATTAGGACTGCTCACTTGGATGCTCCTGTTTGATTTCTCTTCTTTGCTGCCCAGAATGTATTAGTGCTGACCCAGATGAACATGTGGCAGGTGGGGTGAGGAGAATGCCCATGTGATGGCTGGCCCCACTCTTCCTCTCTTGACATATTTTCTTGTGCCCACTCAGTACAACACTGGCTGTTAGATATTATGCCTTCTGGAAAATAACCCTAGCAACTGACTCAGAGAGTACAGGCAGCCCTGAAAACAGGCTTAAAAGAAGCTATTAGTCCTTCTGGGCCTTACCTGACATTATAGATACTATCTTGGGGGCTGTGACCAGCAGATAAAGTTATGTGCCTTTCTAACCAATTTGTCATTCTTAGATAGTTTTGATGTCACTGAATCATAGAACAGTAGACTTTTTGGTTGAAAGGACTTAGGAAGTCAACCAGTCTAAGCTCCCACTCCAGTACCACCATTCCCAAACCTTTGCTCTTACATCTCCAGAGATAGGGAGCTCACTATCTCAGAAGGCAGCCCCTTCCATTGTTGTACAGCCTTGGGTTGATAGGGAGTTTTCTCATAATAAACTGAAATCTACACCCCTCCCCCCCAAAAGTTTCCACTCATTGGTCCTAGTCCTTCAATCTATAGATCTGTAGAACAAGGCTGCTCCCTCCTCCAAATGACAACATTTGAACAATCAGAAGATAACACCTTTCTTTAGTTTTTCTCCATTCCAAGCTAAATATGCTTATTCTTTCAATTGCGTCTTTCCCAATATGTTCAGTTTAATTAATGTTTCGTGGGGCTCTTTATGACCCCATTTGGGGTTTTCTTGGCAGAGATATTTAGAGGGATTTGCTATTTCCTTTCCAAATCACTTTATAGATGAGGAAACTGAAGTTTGCCCAGGGTCACATAGCTAGGAAGTGTCTGAGACCAGATTTGAACTCAAAAAGAAAAGACTTCCTCACATCAGGCCCTGTGCTATATTCTCTGTGTCACCTAGCTGTCTCTGTTGAATTTAATTGAACAAACACCAAGTGCCTACTCTGTGTAAGACCCTGTGATTGAAAGAATTTGTTCCTAAGTCCCACTCTTCATGACCCCAATTAGGGCTTTCTTGACAAAGATATTGGAATGGTTTGCCATTTTCTTCTTCAGCTCATTTTAGAAATGAGGAAATTGAGGCAAACAGGATTGATTGACTTACCCAGGGTCATGTAGCTGGTAAGTATCTAAGGGGGGATTTGAACTCAAGAAGAAGAATCTTCCTGACCTAACTGCACCATGGATTAAGAGGATAAAACAGGAAAAAGAAACAATTCTTGCCCTCAAGCAACTTCTTTTCACTGCCATATTTTCACATCAATGCCATTCATGTGAGGAGGGAGAATCCTAGAAAAGGGGAGACTCTGACATCTCTTCCTCCTGTGATTCCTCTCTAAAACTATTCATCCTTTTCTCTTTCTTAATTTTAACCATCTTCTAGGACCAATTCCAATCTCATTCTCCATGAAGTCTTCCCTGCTCTGATTCCAGGAGCCCACAATGGTCTCTCCTTCTTTAAAACTATATGTACTGTATACAAGTGGGTTTTTACTTATCTATATTTGACCTCAGAATATCTCTTCTGTGGTCTTCTATTTGAGTTCTTATTGTCATTTAACTTTCTAGACATACATGTATGCCACTTTCGAAATTAGATTATAGACTTCATGAAGGCAGTGAAATCTCAGTATTTCCCATGGCATTGAACATAGCACTATTGATGCATAAAAGTGTGTTGAATGAATGGATGGCTTATTTAAAACATTTAACCCAGTTTTCTGCCCTACCAGGCACCAAGGACTATCTCAGAGCAATGCCAGTTGATTTATTCTGCCCTATTTATTTGCCCACAACAGACAACCATTTTTAACTCTAAGTTATTCTTATTTAGCAACATGAGATCACCAAATGATACTCTCTCAGCTGATCTGAATACAGTGATGGGAAGGGGGATTGGGTGGGTCCCAGAGAGCAAAGAACCAACTGAAAATCCACATTCCATTTTCATATATATCTGTTGCCTCAAGTCACCCTGTCAATAAACATTTATTAAGCTCCTGCCAACAAGTTATATACAAGAGAAATTGGACATATTCAACAGAGAGAAGGCACCAGAATTAAGACTTCCTGTATAAGGTAGAATTTTAACTGTGTCTTGAAGAAAACCAGGGAATCCAGGAGACAGAGTTGAGAAGAGAATACCAGATGAAGAAGACAGCCAGTAAAAATGCTGGGAATTGGGAGAGAGAAGTATCTTTTTCGAGGAACAGTAAGTAGGCTAGTGTCATTGGATGGGAAATGTGTGTGTGTATGTGTGTGTGTGCTTAAGATCTTAAGTATAAGACCTAAGAAGACTGGAAAGGTGGGAGGGCAGCTTAGGAAAGGTCTTGAATGTGAAGCAGAGGATTTTATATTTGATCCTGGAGGTGATAAGGAGTCTACTAGAATTTAGAGTAAGGGATGTGTGTGAACATAATTAGGTCTGATACATCAGAATGGGATATAATCAGTATCTTTCTCATAAGTGTTTCACCCCAATATTTTCAAGAACCTAGACAGAAGTTAGTATTTTCCCTTCCTCTCAGAACCCACCCCCCTTGTCTAAAAACAAAGCCCTTCAAATTTCAAAGGCCTCTGGGGTGGAATAGTTAACTCACTTATTTTTTAAAGATGTTGTCAACTGGGTTTTGAGAAACCCTAAGTTTGCCCCACCCCTTGGGAACTTACCTTAAGGGGAGAGCCAGATTGACCTTGTTTCAGCCTGAACAGTAGACCTTAAAGTACTTAATAATCCCACTTTAGGTGGGACTAGTAGATATAATCAAATGTTAAGTACCCTTTTGTCATACTTTTTGTCTTAGAAGCTTCTCCCATTATGCAGAAGAAAAACATATGATAAATGGATCACATGGTTCTATGGGGATATGATTGAGGATGTTGGCTTTAAGTGATCACTCTATTGCAAATAGTAATAATATGGAAATAGGTTTTGAACAATAATACATGTAACACCCAGTGGAACTGCTTGTTGGCTACAGGAGGGGGTCAGGAGGAGGGGAGGGAAAGAACAAGAATCATGTAACCATGGAAAAAAATTCTAAATTAATTCATTAAACAAATTTTTTAAAAATTAAAAATGTTTAAAATTTAAAAAAAATTTTTAAATTTAAAAAAAAAAGAAGTATCTCCCATTGTATCAAAGTCCTCTCCCAGGTAGCCCAGCCCTTGGCTGGCCTCTTTCTTTAGTATCCATTGTAAAGCATCCACCGCTCCCTTATGATCCTGTCATGGATTTCCCATTTCCTTGTAGTCATTGTAAAGCCAATCAATCATACTTCCCTGTCTTTAGTTCCCCAAAAGATATCTAAAATCCCTATGTCCCATTGTTCTTTGGAGAATCATCTAGTAGGTAGGGTCATTTTCTCAGAGACACTGTCCTCAGAGCCCCAGAGTTTTGATTCTGGTATTTAGGGCTGGGCTCTGTGTGGTGGCTGAACAGTAAGGACTTGTTTCTTTTCTGATTAACAATTTAGTTTTTCTGACTACTTTAGTGGTTCTGTATTTTTCCAAGTCGACAATGTCAAAGAAGAATCCTGTTATGACAGGCTCGCCTAAGAGGAAGGGAAGTGGGGAGGGGGTAGTTTCCTTGAGTAGAAGACCCTATAAATTGGGTCTTTGAACTCAATACTTTGACATTCCCCGAGCATCCAAAGTGGGGAATGTCCTTTTCCTCAAAGAATAAACTGCTGTCTTATGCCTTGACCTCTCAACTCCCATGTCTGTGAACTTATTGCAGTAGTGGTCCCAAAACTGTCCCACTCATATCTGTTGTCTGTTGTCAATTCCTCAACTTTTCTCATTTACAAAATGGGATTGGAGGGATAATTTTATAGCCAAAAACTAAATAAGTGAATAATAATACAGTACCACTCTTCCTTGGGGAGCTATGAAGACAAGCATGTCAGTGTGTGTCTATAGAAAGTTTTGCTGCTCAAGTTGTCTTTAAAGAAATAAATCATTTTTGCGACAATTTTTCAGGACTCACGATGACTCAGGAGGAGAACATTGCTTGTCCCATTCAGAAAGAGTTCAACCTGACCAACAATCCATGCATAAAGATGCTGATCTGAAACTCATTCTTTGGACCGTGGCAATGAAACCCCTAAATATTGGGCAGCAGTTGTTTACCATTTCAGATACTCTGGGCCTCCTTCCAAGTGAGTTTATTTTTAACATACTGACTTTATTAAATGAATTAAAAACTGAACACTGAGGTTTTCCAGAGGGCTAGGTCTGAGCAATGGAGTGAACCTTCCAGAGAACAACTAATCTCTACACCCTAAAGACCAGAACTGTTGATATAAACAGAGAGAAAGAACAAGTCACTCCCTAGGCAGAAACAAAACTTTGACAAGGGTGGAGTAACACCTGACTGTTTGAGTAGAGGTGTAAGTATGGGGAACTGGGTTCAAATTCCAATCCTTCTGGTGATTTCAATCCAAGAAACCTAAAGGGCATGGCCTTAAGTGCTGAGGATATAAAGGCAAAAATGAAAAAGCTATGTCTGCCCACCAGGAATTTACATTCTGTTGGGAAATTATAAAATATATAAGCAGATAAATAAATGGATGATTTGAGGAGAAAGCATTAATAAGTTGGAGGATTGAGAAAGAGTTGGGGGGGGGGGGGATCAGCTAGGGAGGATAGAACCAAGTCTGAAGATAAGAAGGGTTCAAATCTGACCTGGGACACTTCCTAGATATATAATCCTGAGCTAGTCACTTAACCCTCTTTGCCTAGCTCTTACCTCTCTTCTGCCTTTGAACAAATTATAACCTGGAATCCCACACAGAGTTGTAGCACTGGGGTATCCAATAAGATACAGAGGAAGTCTTTTAGACGTGAGGAGGGGGAGGTAGGGCTGACCACAGCCAGGTAATCTGTCAACACAGAAGCCAGAGGTTAGGGTAGGTGGGAATGGGCTTCTTGTACTTTGGATTTGGTTGTCCTCTCTAGCTTCAGTCCTCTGGCAAAGGAGGTTCTAGAAAGTTGGGGAAATCAATTCAGTCAATTCAGTACTTATCTGTCTTCTGTGTTCTTTTTGTTAATACTCTGGAGCAAGTCAGAAGATTCTACTTTCTTATTAGTAATGAGCCTCTCTCTAAATTTAACTAGATTATTAATTAAATAAAATTGTCCAAATTAAAAAATAAATAAATTTAGTGATTTAACTAGATTGTTAATTTAACTAGATTATTAATTAAATAAAATTGTCCAAATTAATAAATAAATAAATTTAACTAGGCTGGTAGACCAAGAGCTAGAAAGGACCTCAGGGGTCATCTAGTACCATTCTTTATAGAGGAGAAAACTGAGCTTGAGAGAGGTTAAATCACTTGCCCTAAGTCATATAACCATTCTGCCAGTAAGTCTTTAAGACAGTATTCGTACCCAGGTCTTCCTGATTCCAGTGGCCACTATGCTATGCTGTTTCTTAGGAAAGAGATGTATTGTCTATCATTGGGCCCATACTTGCTGGAGCTTGTCTATGGCACAACCAAGATGCAGCCTCAGGTAAATATTAGAGGGAAGAATAAATAGTTGACATTTTCAGAATCTCCAGATTGACTCTTTCCTAGGGTTAAAACAAACTACCCCAAAAGACAGACAGTGATTGAATTAACTATGAATTGGTTTTGCCCCAAGACTTAGTTAAAGAAGACAATTAAATCTTAAGTACCTTTCCAATCACTCTAGCCAATTTAATGTAATTTGGCTGCTGTCCCTTTTCCTTTTTCTTTTTAAACCCTTACCTTCTGTCTTAGAATCAAAACCATGTATTGGTTCCATTGGCAGAAGAGTGGTAAGGGCTAGATGGGGGTCAAGTGACTTGCCCAGGGTCACACAGCGAGGAAGTGCTTGAGGTCAGATTTGAACCTAGGACCTCCCATCTCTAGGCCTGGCTCTCAATCCACTGAGTCACCTAGTTGCTCCCTCCTTTACCTTTTCAAAAGAATACTTAATCACTTCCTTTTCTACAGTTTAGTGGAAATCCAAATTATAATCTCAATGTCACAACTCTGTGTGGTTTTCTTGATTATAATCTCCTTGCACTGGTTTCAAGACCCATTATTATTATAAATACTTTTATAGTTCAGTATTTTTTCAGTTCAACAGGATATGTAATACTATTTGTAAGGACTAAACTGAATATAATTATTATAATAAGTATGTATGGCAGAACAAAAAAATGTGAAAGACACTTAGGATCTCAGACTTCCAAATTTTAAAAGTGAAAATTTTAAATTTTCACTTAAAATTTTCACTTTTCTAGTGAAAGACCCTTAGAGACCATCAGTTAGTAAATGACAAGAATGTAGGCTAGAACCTGGGCCTTGGGATTCTTAGTCTGGTATTCCCCTTGCATCCGGAACAAAGCCAGGATGATGATTTCTGCCATTCATACTCAGGGTGCCCCAGAACAAAGAAAGGGCCAGTTTTTAATGTTCCAGAGAGTTCTAGAAACTTAAAGGGAGGCTACAAGAAGTCATGAAAATAGACTCTGTTGTAACTAGATATAAAAAAGAGGGATTCAGCACTGCTCTCTTCAAAAATGGTTAATATCTTTTTTCTTTGCCTCCTGCTTTGCCCAGAGTCATCCCCTGTTATAAAGGATAAGAGGAAAAAAAATTGCCATTGAGCATTATTGAAACCAACACATCAAAAAAGACTGACAATATATCCAATGTTTCATTCAGAATCTCCTCACTTCTGTGAAGAAAAAAGGGAGGTGTTTTTTTTTTCATTTCTTCTTCAGGCCCAAGTTTGGTCTTTATAATTAGACAGTATTTAGTTTTGGTTTGGTTTCTTTCTAATTCCATTGTTGTCATCAATGTGCATATCATTTTCCTGGTTCTGCTCATTTCACTTTGCATGAGTTTACTTAATTCTTCTCATACTTTTCAGAATTATCTGTATTCATTGTTTCTTGAAGCATAGTAAAAGTATTCCTTCCATATCATGTGAATAAAGGGCATATCACCCTGCCCTCCCACTTCTGGAAAATCACTGTAAAATTTTTTTGTTTTTTGCATTCTTTTTGCCAACTTTATCTTTTTATTTAGCTTAACTTTATTTTTTTTAATTTAACTTGAAAAAGAAATTATATATATTTTTCTTATTAAAAGAAAACAGGTTGATATTATACATGTATTTTATGCATTTCTGAATTTCTAAAACGTTTTCTGTGTAGTCTGCTGGCCTTCCTGTGTTTTCTGAGGTTTTCCTTCTGTGAAATTCCCCATAGATTCCCATTTAAATTCTTATGCCAACCCATGATAAAGCAGAACTGTAATGGGGAAAGTTGCAATGGGGAAATGATACCTGCAATATCTGTAACATTCTAAAAAAAGGGAAAATAGTTCCTTTCTTCAGGTCTTCTTTGAATCCCTTCCTACAATATAAATAAATGTAAATTCTTCTCTTTTGCTAGCCAGTTTAGAAGCAGAAGGCATCAGTAAGCTACATCATCCTAGAGCAGGATTCTTAATTTTTTTTTGACATGGACTAGACCCCTTTGATGGTCCAATGAAGCCATTATTTACTGTGGCTTATGGTTTATGGTCAACATTAAAGAAAATGCTCAATTTCGGTTATAGATAAATGAAAATAAAGATGTAATTTTTCCTCCTGTTATAGACATGCAGTAGTGGTGAGATATCAGGATCATTTTATAACTGGAAAGAGACCTAGATTCTAGTCCCAGTTCCCCCATTTTACAGACAAGGGAACCAAAACCCAAAGAAGTGACATGATTTGCCTAAGCTCATACAACTGGCTAATGGCAGCATCAGGACTAGAACTCAGGCC
This sequence comes from Monodelphis domestica, assembly GCF_027887165.1. Taxonomy (NCBI): domain Eukaryota; kingdom Metazoa; phylum Chordata; class Mammalia; order Didelphimorphia; family Didelphidae; genus Monodelphis; species Monodelphis domestica. Next base: position 460,825,905 of record NC_077227.1, on the reverse strand, counting down.
TCCTGACTCCCCATCCTCTGCTCTTCTCTTTCACATTTTATTTTAGTCATCATTATCTTTGCAATTGGGCATTTTGTCAGACACTAATTTTGTAAAAGCAATTTGTGGGTGCTCTTTTCACTACTTTATAGTAGGGAGTGTTCTCCTAGACTATAAGCTTCTCTACTTATTGCTAAGCTCTCTTGAAGGCAAGAGCCAAGCCTCATTCATATCAGGTATCTCCAGCTTGCAAAGCCTATATATATTGGGGGAGAGGGAGCGACAGAGACAGAGAGGGAGGGAAGGAGAGAGAGGGAGAGGAAGAGGGAGAGGGAGAGAGAGACAGACAGAGACAGAGAGAGAGGGAAGGAGAGAGAGAGGGAGTGGGAGAGGGAGAGGGAGAGGAAGAGAGAGAGACAGACAGACAGAGACAGAGAGGGAGTGGGAGAGGGAGAGGAAGAGAGAGAGACAGAGAGGGAGGGAAGGAGGGAGAGAGAGGGAGAGGGAGAGGGAGTGGAAGAGGGAGAGGAAGAGAGAGAGACAGAGAGGGAGGGAAGGAGGAAGAGAGAGGGAGAGGGAGAGGGAGTGGGAGAGGGAGAGGAAGAGAGACAGACAGACAGAGACAGAGAGAGAGGGAAGGAGAGAGAGAGGGAGTGGGAGAGGGAGAGGGAGAGGAAGAGAGAGAGACAGAGAGGGAGGGAAGGAGGGAGAGAGAGAGAGGGAGAGGGAGAGGGAGAGAAAGAGTGAGAGAGGGAGAGGAAGAGGAAGAGGGAGAGGGAAAGGGAGAGAAAAAGGGAGAGGGAGAGGGAGAGGGAAAGAGATCAGGTATTTAATGTTTGTTGAATTGCATTACCTATACAAAGAACCAAGCCACAGTTAAGTGAGGATAATTGCTAACAAAAATGAGAAGGATGAAGAATTTAGAAAATGAATAGGGCTGGGTTTTGCAAATAGCAAATTTTTACTCCTCATATTTTTTACTATAATTTTCTATGCTTTTCAAAATGCCATTGAAAGAATACTGGATTTGGAATCAGAGACCTTGGGTTCAAATCTTAGCTATTCTATTTACTCCCTTGGACAAGTCACTTTACCTTTCTGGTCCTCAGTTTCCTTATCTGTAAAATGATAGGTTGGATTAAATGGCCTTTGAGATCCCTTACAGCTCTAACTCTGTGATCATACAGTAATGAGAAGTAATAATGAGGAGGGGCTGGGCTCAAATGTGGTTTCAAAACACTTCTTAGCTACATGACCCTGGGCAAGTCACTTAACCCTCTGTCTAGCCCTTCTGTCTTAAGCAGAAAGTGAGGGTTTAAATAAAAAAAGAGAAAAGAAAAGGCTGGTTAGGACACTGATTAGACACAAATGTTGCACCAGGCTTCTGACTTGTCCTGGGTTTCTGGGTGAAAGGTCTGGTTGTCCCAAGGGAGTTATATAAGCATGGGTGTCCTTCACCCTGACTTCTGACTAAGGAAGTTGGAGTTCATGGGTTGAGTTTATCGCTGCTCAAGAGACAAAGTCTCAAACCTTAGAACACCTTGTGCAATCAAATTTGCCACAGCCCACATGTTCCTAGGGCAGATTCCCTGCCAAAGTTACTGGGCTTTGCCCTTGCCTGGTTCTTTGGCCCCTTGGTTAACACTTTGGAGAGGAAAGTGAAAGATTTCCAGCCTACTTAGGGGCTGCTTCCTGCTCTTCCCAGATAAAGGGAAGGCGGGATCCCCTCTTTCCTTCTTTCCTTCAGCACTTGAATTAAAAGCCTCCTGTGTACAGAGCACTCTGCAAAGTGCTGGAGAGATACAGCATTTAGGTAAGACTTGATTACTGCCCTCGTGAAGCTTTCGTTTTTTTCCCTTTAGTCTAGACCTGTGACTTCACCGATGGATGGAAGTCCAGGTATGGAAACTCACTCCACCAATACAGATCAGCCCCCCCTCTGTCATTTTCTAGTCTTGGAGAGTTTAAGTGACTTGCCTAAGGTCATGTACCCTCCAGAGGTGAGAGAAAAGACTTAAACCTGGGTCTTCCCAACTCCAAGGTCAAGCCTCTAATCGTGCTATACTACATTCTCAGTACACAGTCTGTTGAAGAAAAGATACAGCAATAATGATATTAGGCAGTAGGTTAGGATCATAGATTTAGAGGTAAAAGGGATCTTGGAGGGTGTTGAGTCAGCTCCTGATTTTAGAGGGGGGGAAACTGAGGCCCCAGAGTAAGCAACTTGCCCAAGTTCACCCTGGTGGAAAGCAAGAGTCAGCATTTGAACTAAAAAAGTCCTCTGACTCCAAATCCACCTGAAGGACATTAAGAAGGAATAAAATCAAGCTCTCTGACCTGGAGGGATCAAGGAAGGATGCATGGGGGAAATGACACTGTAACTGGGCTTTGGAAGAGAGGTGGGAGAGCCAGCATTTCATGCATAAAGGACAGAGTGAATTCACCAAAGCACAGAAGTAGAAAGGTAACTGTGTTTGTGAGAGGGATTCAACCCATTTAGCTATAGCACAGCATGGACAGAGAGAAGGGAGATGAGAGTCACCTGGAGAGGCAGAAGGCTGTCAGAGACTAATGGGCCTTGAATGACAGGTAAAGGAGTTAGAGCTTTACCCAGTAGGCAACAGGAAGCCATGGAAGTTTCTGAGTAGAGTCATATAAGATAGTAGTAGAAAGAGCACCAGATTTAAAGTCAAAGGACCTGGATTGGAATCTTGATTTAACAATATATTTCCTGAGGGCAGGAGATAGAGAATCAAGCCTAGAGTAGGGAAGATCTGGGTTTAAATGACCAGATTTATGTCTGAGGAAGATATTCTGGCAGTAGTATGAAGGAGGAATTGAAACGAGTTGAAAATTGAAGCCAGAAGACCCTTTAGTAGATAGTTCATAGTGATGAACAACAACAACTTACCTTCAGTCTGAAAACCAGAGTGGCAAGAGTTAGGCAATCTTGGTTAAATGACTTACCTAGGGTCACACAGCTGGGAAGTGAGTGAAGCCAGATATGAACCCAGGTTCTCCTCATTTCAGGCCTGGCACTCTATTCACTGAGCCACCCAGCTGTCCCTCAGTTCTTTGTGATTTAAGACATATTGGAGTTTTGAAAAAGGATTTGTTCCCTTTAGATTCCAAATAAGTCCTCAGGATACTAAATGCATATTATGTAGAACAACTATTATACCATCCCAAAGAAAACAAGATAAAAAGGACTCATAGGAGCCCAATGATAGATATTTTTGTTCACTTGTTTCATTTGTGTCTGACTCTCCAGGACCCCATTTGGGGTTTTCTTGACAGAGATATTGGAGTGATTTGCCATTTCCTTCTCCAGCTCATTAGAGGAAACTGAGGCCAACAGAGTTAAGTGCCTTGCCAGGGCATACAGCTAGTGTCTGAGACTAGATTTGAACTCAGGTTTTCCTGACTCCAGGCCTGGTGCTCTGTTCACTATGCCACTTAGTATTCCCTAAGACAAAGTAGTCCAGTGGAATGGGCACTAAACTTGCTCTAACCACTGTACTACCAAGCTGCCCAATGACAGATCTAGAAACACATAGAGTACCCAAGTAGCCCATTACCCATCTTCAGAAAGGAATAAGATAGCCACTGGGCAATTCTGACATTCCAGCAGATTCCTAGAACTCATCTTATTCAATTATTTCCAGACACCTGTGGAGGCTTAGATTAAGAGGTATCAAACACAAACACCTCTGAATCAGATTAAAATACAATTGGGAAATATCTAAAAGAATAGATAAGATTACAGTAGAATACAGATAATGTATAATGTGGTTTTCTAAGTCAATATGTAGAAGCAGAGATGCATAGGTACCTGGTTAGTGACCCAGTTTTTATTTGAGTTTGACCATCCCTGGTTCTGATTGCCCTTAGGAGGCAAATACACTTTAGGGCTTCTGAACATGCATGCAATCTCCTTCTCATTGGGACTGTGCGGTCCAACTAACTCAATGGATTTTCTCTGCAAGTAGGTGACAGTGAAGGTGCACTTCTCTGTACAAGGAGCATGATGCATAAAGGAATCCTTGTTTTCTTTTTAGAAGCTCTGAACCCTCCAATTTGGGATTACTTGGGAGGTAAGCTCCAAGCCTGAGAGTCTTCTCTTTGACTCTGTGGACACACACGTTTGCTACTGCTACGTGCTTCTATTTGTACAGGCCGGTTCAGCTCTTGAAATCTATGATTCTCCTGTCTGAAAGGTTCTCCTTTTTGACTTGGAAAAATTCCATTCTAACCTGGATACTGCCCTTGAGCTGGGGTGCTGCTGCTCCCACTTTCAGCCTGGCAGAATTAGGGTTCCATGTTAGCCTCAAAGGTCTTAGTCATAAAAGGTAGTAGTGGAAAGAGCACCAGATTTAAAGTCAAAGGACCTGGATTGGAATCTTGACTCAATAATATATTACCTGAGGGCAGGAGATAGAGAATCAAGTCTAGAGTAGGGAAGACCTGGGTTTAAATCTGGCCTCAGACACTCTCTAGCTATGTGACTCTGGGCAAGTCACTGAATCCCAATTGCCTAGCCCTTGCTGCTCTTCTGTTTTAGAACTGATACTAAGACAGAAATAAGGGTTTTAAAAAATGATGCATTATCTGTGTGACCTTAAGTAACATCTCTGGACTTGCTCCATGTAAAGAAAAAAAGGAGTTGGATTAGATGATCTCTGAGGTCCCTTCCAGTGCTTGAACTAGGACTCTATAGTATTTAAGGTCAGTCTGTGTTGGACACAACCTTCCTCTCTAGCAATATCTTCTACTGTTCTAAAATAATCCTTCTGTTCCAGCTTGACCAATCTCACTATCCCTTGTGCTCTCTTTCCATGTTTCCTCTGTGTGCTGGAAGTTCCTTTCCTTCTGATTCTCTAAATCTTACCATCTTTCCAGGCCAAGCTCTAGCCCAACTTTCTCTCTAGTACCTTACTGAATTATTCAGACAAGAATGTTAGGGTGGGTTGGAGGCCCTATGAGGAATGATGATGCCCAGGTTAAGGGATTGGACCTTTATCCTTGGGCAATAGAAAGACTTTGGAATGGGGAAGCAAGAGGGTGAAAATAGTAATTTAGGAAGTTTGCACGGTAGTAAGTGCTGCATTTAAAGTCAGAAAACATAAGTTCTGGTCTCAACTCCAACATTTCTAACTAACTTTTGGAAAACCATCGAGTATTAGATTTGGAGTTGGAGAAACTGGATTTCTTGGTCTGTTAGTTATTTCTTGTGTGATCTTGGGTAAGGATTGTAATTTCTTTGGTCTTGATTTCCTAGTGTGTAAAAAAGAGGGGGTTGGACTAGATGGTTTTCAAATTCTTTCTCAGATGGAAATCCTATGATCCTTGACCCCATCCTAGCCTTAGTTTCTCTTTCTGGAAAATTCTCATAATAATCCCTGCACTACCTACCTCACAGGGATATTGTAAGAAGAACTTTATGAATTGAATTGAAAGTGAAACCTATAAATGCTACTTCAATGTGAGCCATTACTATCAATTTGCAAAATGGAGAATCTAGAAGCTGAGAGTGAGAGATGGCAACTTCCCTCCTTCTATTCCAAACATCCCAATATCAGGAGAGAGAGGGTGATGAAGTGCATAGAGTCTTAGCTTTGGACTTTTAACTCCTGAGTTTGAATCAGCAGACTCACTGTAGAAGGAGCTTTGGACTCACCTACCAGGCCTAGTTCAGAACTTGCTTCTGACATTTACTTATCTAGCTGACTATGAGCAGTTCCCAACCTCTTTGGGCTTCATCTATAAAATGAGGGGTTTGGATTAAATGATCATCACCTCCTTTTTTTAGCTCTAAATCTAGGTGATATAAAAGTTAGAGCACTGGGTCAAACTAACTGGTGGACCCTGGGACAGTCACTTGAGTATTGTCTGCCTCAGTTTCCTCAGCTGTAAATGGAAGATAATAATAGTACCTAACTTTGTGAGGATCAAATGAGATATTTGCAAAGTATTTAGCATGATGACCAGCATATAGTTGATGCTTAATAAATGACTCTTTCCTTCTTAAATCTCTTATCTCAACAGGACTTCACAGGCAGAAGAAAGGACATTTTAAAATTGAAAATATCCACTCTTCAGTACATTGGAAAGTTAGAATTAATAATTGGGATTAGCAATTAGTAAGCCATTGTAGGAAAATACCTCTATGTTACTTTTCTTCATAGGAAACTTGAACCTAATTTGATTTTTGTCTCTTACTTAAATTTTACTGGCAAGTCTACTCTGAAATTCCTTAGGCGTAGAGCTCAGTAGAGTCCCTTGGAACCAACTTAATCACACTGCCCCAACCTTTCCTCTACCAAATGGGGAAGTTATTGCAGAGGTAGGGGGCAGGGAGCTTTCCCTGCTCCATATGTGTGAGCTGAGTAAAGGTTAAATAACCCTAATGATGTTGGCACTGGCCCTGCCTGTCCTGAAAAAGGCGCAAAGGGCTGATTAATGGGAACTGGTTCACAAGGAGATGGGAGCCCTACATTCAATTAAGAATAGCTCTTTGAGAGTTATATGAAACCTTTATCTGCTTGTGCACTAGTTCAAATATTAGCAAGTTTCAAGCCACAGATCAATAGGTCTGTTAGCCTATGGGTAGATAGATCTATCTTGAACTTGACTGCTTCATCAGCTCTGTAAACAGTCTGAGTAATAACCATCAGTGATTCAGCACTGGAGAGCCCAGCCCAGTCTTCACTAATGGGGGTGAGCAGGAAGAGAGACTGCTTAGTAGTTAGTGGAAAGACTAAAAGCAGTGGTTCTCAAACTTTTTGGTCTCAGAATCCCTTTATAGTCTTAAAAATTAATGATGACTCCAGCCAAAGAGCTTTTGTTTATGTAGGTTGTATCTATCAATATTTATTATATATATTATATTAGAAATTAAACATCCTAGTATTATTATAAAACCAGTTTTGACTTCATGGACCCCCTGAAAAGGTCTCAAGTCATCTGGGGGTCCCTGGACCACACTTTGACAATCCCTCAAATACAGGATTTGAAGCTGAGACCATGGCTTTAGTCTCAGTTCTGTTACTAATTTGTTGGATGACCTTAGACAAATCATTTCTCTTTTCTTAGTCTTAGTTTTTTCATCTGTAAAGTGAAGGGGCTGAATTAGATCATCTATAAGGGCCCTTTCACCTCAAAAATCTTAGGATTTAGGGCATCTGGGTAGCACAATGGATAGGGAGCCAGGTCTAGAATTGGGAAGACCTAGGTTCAAATCTTACCTGAACCCTTGGCAATTCACTTAACTCCAGTTATGTAGCCTATTGTGGCTTTTTTTTTTTTAAACCTGTACCTTCTGTCTTAAAATCAGTACTAAGTATCAATTCGAAGGCACTGTGTTCCTTTTGTATCAGTTCTGCTCTCCACTGTGCCACCTAGCTGCCCCTTGCTTTTTTGACTGACAGAAGTTATGGGTTTAAAAAAAAAAAAGTCCATGGAAGGACCAAAGTTGAGTTCTCCTTTCTAATCGAATCAAATTGGAATAGTACTCTTCTAGAATTCAGCATTTGTCTCCTATGTTTCTCTTCCCATTACTCACTATTTTTCACTAGCTTTTGAAATCCTTATCTTCCTTCAGCAACCTAGCTACCCTTCCTGGGAGAGTTCCCTGATTCTTCCAGTTGTTAGTGCTTCTTCCTTCCTCTTCAAGTTACTTTGCATTTATGTGTATGCAGTATCCAGCCAAGAGAATGGAAGATCTTTGAGGACCCTTGTTTGGCTTCTGCAGCTATTAGCACAGTACCAAACACTGAATAAATGATTTCTAAATATCTGTCAAATTGAATGGATCAACAACCCTCCTCCCCCAACATCCTGGTCAATGGGTTTTATACTTCTTCAGTAAAAATGTGGCCTTCCTGAGACAGAACCCTCTAACCCTACATCATGACTTCTTAGTATCCTTGTATGTCCTTGAAAACACGGACCTCCACCCAGCCTGTGACCCTGGACCTTACTGTCCATACCCTTAGGCTTCAGGGACTGGAGGACAAGAGCAAACAGAAACAGCCATCTCTTTGGGAGGAGTGGGGAGCAGCCAGGGGTTGCAGATCCCTTCTGATTGGAATGATTCCAAACTGCTTTGGATCTTTAGGGAATGATCCCAGTTGGTGTTCCACTGAACTGATAAAAAAGCCTTCCAGTCACTTACACAACCCTTCCCCTGTACCAACCCGGTTACATATTCAGATAGAAAGCAGTTACAATCAGAATCCAAGAATCTACTCTCTCATTCCTTCAGGCCTGGGAAGGCAGACACCCGGATGAAACCTGCTGGCCCCTGCCTGGAGCCCCAAAAGGAACGGGGAGGGAGAAAGGCAGGGAAAGCATCCAAGAGCCCAACCCACATGCCATAGAGGGATATCTGGCAATCAGATCAGCTCTGTTCTGTTACTGTGGTTACATGTACAGTCCTAGTGTTCACAGGCAAGTGGAGCCAGTTAGCCCAGGGATGGTCCATGGCCATTTACCTCCTTACAAATCCCACTCCTGGGGTCAAGAACTGCAGGTTCTTTTCCTTTAGCCTGGCAGTACTGAGCTGAACCAGAAAGGTGGAGTGGGCGGGGGAAGGAAAACCTACCACCGTGTAAAGTTGGAGGACTATTGTGGAAGAAGGATGTTCATCAGTTATTCTCTTCATGCAAGATGGAAAAATAGCCTTAAATAAGAAATGGACAGACAGGTCTCTGAGGAATAACGTGGGAGTCTGGGAGTGGGTCTAGGTATCAGGTCCCACATCTTATCAAGACAAATTATGCTAAATTAGCATCATTAACATAACCCCTATAGTGCAGAAGGGTCAGTGCTAGGCCTCAAGAAGAAATTGAGTATTTGTGGTCAAGAAGTTGGAGAACATAAAGTAAAACCCCTAAAAGTTTAATCACAATACAAGATTTAAAAGAACATTCGGACAATTAGGAAGACCTTTCACGCACAAGGAAGTACTGATTAACTAATAAAGTGCTTCAGGAATTGAGGGGGAGGGGCGGTACGGAGGCTGGGGTAATGATCCTCCTCCGACCGGGTGGTCTAAGGATGCTCGAGGTCGGGAAGGGGGAACGGGGTTTTAATCTTTTTACTGATTTTAGCTGCCCGCACAAAACTAAGGTTAGGATGGCACGTATTAAACATTGAATTCTGACTGAGGGCTACCTCAAAGTTGTTAGCCTCTAAATTCCAGCCCCTACACCACTTTCTCTCTTATTGTCCCATCTCCTCCTCCCGCTTCCAGGCCGGCCCACCTCCCCCAACCCGATCTCCCACATCACTCCTCTCTTTCCCTCTCCAGCCCGGTTCCCTTTCTTTTCCACTGAGCTTAAGGGAAGGAGGCGGGCTCAGTCTTCTCCTCCCACCAATCACTCAGACTCAACCTATTCTTCGTTCAGGACCTCCCTCCCCTCCTCCATTTCACCAATCCCTGAAAGCGCTACTCCTCCCCTCCCTCCCTTTCTGACTGGCCAATCCTGGGCTTATATTCGGGCCTCCTCCCCGCCCTCCCCTCCTTTCCCCACTTTCCTTCGGCTACGCGGGCGGCCGTGGGGCCGGCATTCTAGAAGGGGAGCCGTCCGCCTCTTCGCTTCTCCCGCGGGTGCCGGCACTGCGTAGGGAGCTGAGCAGAGAAGCCGCGGACTGGAGGCGCTGCTGTGTGGGGGTGCTGCTGCGGGGGGTGGGGAGTGCTGCTGCGCGGCGCTCAATAGCTGGGCTAGAGCCGGGAGTTGCTTTGGAGCGAGCCCGCCGCTTGTCCCGGCCAAGGCCCCTGGGGCGGGAGGGGTGGGCTGCTGGCGCTGGCCGTGGGGTGCGGTGAGGCCCCGTTCTCCCGTCTCTCCCTGGTCCAGAGCAGCCCGGGATTTGGGAAGGGGACTGTGCTGAGGCTGGACCCAGCTGTCCGAGGAGGAGACGCAGCCCGCGCACCCCGGCAGGCGGCTTGAAACCCTCAGTGCCTCGCATCCTCCTCCCGCTCTCACCCCCAGGTAGCTGCAGAGAAGCCCCCTTCTCTTGCTGTCGGGGCTCCCTCCTTGGACGATCTTGAAATCCTGGGAAGGAGGACGAGTGTACTAGGTGCTGTAGCCGACCGCGGCCGTGAGCTGGGGCCTCCCTCCCTCCATCCCAACAGGTTTGGGGGCGGGGGGCGGGGAGGAGACACTCCGAGCTGGCTGGACCCTAGCTCTACCCGGTTCCTTCCTCCTCCATGAGATTGCAGAAACTCGCCTGGAGCCCCTTCCGACTGTTGAACTGAACTCAGGGGACGAAATAGCTGTGCATGGACTTGGGGACACTTGGTTAGATGCAATGCAGCGAAGCGCGCCCCTCAGGAGACCACTTCGGAGTCTCTGACCTGGGAAGCCTTTTGGAGTTTTGTTTCTTTCTTCTCCCCTTGGAGATGCACGGATTGTTTCCTCCCTGCTCCTCCTCTTCCTCCTCCTCTTGCGAAGCCTTTGGAGGCTGTAAGCTCCCATCCAGGGCTAGTGAAGAGACCCAGGAGTTTGAACTTGAGACTTTGTGCTTATTCAAACTGAGACTTCCCTACCCCACCTCCACCAAGTACCCATTTCTCTGACTGTTTGCATTTTACTTGACGACTTTTGGGCCTATTTGATCGCCCTTATTCTTTTTGAGAAAAAAGGGTGGCGAAGAAGACTGTTAGGTAGTTTTTTTGTTTTTGTTTTAAACTCACGGTACAGGGCTTCTGACTCCGGGAACTTGCTCATGGCTTTCTTGATGAAGAAGAAGAAATTTAAATTTCAAACCACTTTTACCCTGGAGGAGCTGACTGCTGTCCCATTCGTGAATGGCGTACTGTTCTGCAAAATAAGGCTTTTGGATGGCGGGGATTTTGCCAGCTTGTCGTCCAGGTAGGAATTGTGTGCATGTTCTTTTCCTAATCTTGGTTCCAGCTCTGCTGGCCTACAGTTCCAACCTGGATGTCTGCCCCATTCCCTTGGAGGGAAGAGGGAACCTGTTTGGGGTCCCAGAGGTTCAGCCTCTTGTAGGGAATTGGAGAGGGCGAATCTGGAAAGCCCTAAGGCAGGGGTTTGTGGCTTCCAATAAGAAGTGGGTCAGGGACTTGAGAAATTATTTTGTATTACTCCCATTTGCATCCAGGGACAGATTTTTAAATGGCTTGATGTGCTTAATGGGAGACTGGAGCATTTTGGGTCACATCATTTACTTAGCTAAGAATCTTTCCTCACAACAACCCTCTGAGGTAGGTAGGTAGTAGTAGTAGGTAGTTGCAGGTATTCTTATTTCTTTATTGCAGCAGAGGAAACTTGAGGCTCTCACTCATTGGTAAATGTCAGAATCTGGTTTGGCACTCAAAGGCTCTTTCCACCATTCCTTGATAAATGGGCTAATTTCAGGACCTTTAGAAGAGCTTCTAACAGGAGCAAAGTGTTTAGCCGATTATCAGTAGTGATGCCAGTTAAAAGGGGTCTGCAATATTTATTTCTACTTTTTTTCCTCCCTTGAGACTTCTAAAAGCACTTCTCCATTAGACATTGAATAAATATTGAGTAGTTATATATCAGCTGGTTTGGGAGAGGATGGGAGGCCCCAGCTCCTCCATCTTGCCATCGTTCCATCTCATCCTCCCCTTCTAAATTTCCAGATCGAACTCCTGTTTTCAGAAAGCCTTCAGGTACAAATGTCCTGAAGCTTGCTTGAATTTAGAACATAGTAGGAGCTTAATAAATGCTATTTGACTGACTTGTTGCCTGAAATAATTTTCTCTGTCCCACAGAATGTAAGGTACCCAGATTGTCTCCCCCTCCCCCCTTGGCATTACTGTCCTCTTAGGACCTCAAAGAAGTTGCTTTGCATTGCAAATAGCCTTGTAAAAAAGGACTACTTGTTGCCAGGATTTTAGGAGTCATGGATTAGTTTGGTGAATTATGCTCCCCACCTGTACAGATCCAGCTGACTAACCACCAGCTGGGAACAGTGTGTAAATGGTGGCGAGGCCCTTTGAAAATATGTGGGCAGTCTCAATGCTACACCTTGTTCTGCACTGTTAACTGGCGCTGGGCCCTAACTGGACTTCCCTGCCCTGCCCCCTGTTTGCTTCAGAAACCTTCTTCCTCCTGTTCTCCCGTGAGTAGAACCTGCCCCAGATAATCCCCTAACCTTATGTTCCATGACTGCCTGCTTAAAGCAGTTAAAAGAACAGGACCCGGCTTACCTTAAAACCTGTTGCTCAGTTTTCCCAGAGGACAATATATCCCTCTTAGAGCTGAGGCCTCTCTGCTTTAAGGCAATTCACCGAGGCACCCTTTGCTGCTAGGGAATACTGGCCTGGGGCCTTGTTTTAGAAAGAATGTCCAGATTTACCAGGTGGAAGAGATTTGCACATCTAGAGAGGAATGCAAGTCTCTCACTCTCTGAATCCACACTTTCTAGCAAAACTGTTGCCCAAATAGAAATCTGCTCTGGGAAGAAGAGTCATATTATAGCAACTTTCCTTAGTCTCCTTCACTTGGGAATGTGATTTCTCCTTCTGAGTGGTGGAAGCTGCTTATCTGAGGAATTCTCTCCACCCTTGCCTGTGGTGGGGGAGGGACATAGATGTTTAAGGTCTTAGAAATCTTGTGAGGACCACCCAGGCCTGGGTGTGCTCCCTTCCCCTGGCCCAGGCAGGTTGCAGAATGCAGGCACAGTAATCACTAGCATTGCTTGCCAGCTTTGGGGTCTGGCTGGCCCAGCTTCAGGCAGTTTCTCAGCAGGCAATGGGGTGCTGATTGCCGCCAGGCCCTCGTAGAGGATTTGGCTGTAATTTAAACCAAGCCCATGGCTGTGGATTTTCAACTGCCCAGGCCAGTCATAAAGCAGCCTCTGGAGCAGGGGGTAGCTGGCTGGCTGGCTGGCTGCTAGTTGTTCCAGCACTCTTACCTGTCTGGCTTTTCTAGACAAAAGCGGTATAAGCCTCCGGTCCCCATCTGGAAAGTTACTGGTCTTGGCGAGAGTTGCCTGGATTTCACCTTTTCTTAACCTTTCTTCTTTTGGCAAGGCTCTGTGCTTCCCAGAAACTGGCTGAGTTTTTAAACAGTTCTGTATCAGAACCTTTTATCTGCTCTCTAATGCTTCTGTTCTCTTTTTTGTCACCTTGAGAGGAACAGGAGGTTGAAGAAAGCCTAGGAAGTTGCTTCAGAGGTCCCTTCCTTGACTGAAGCAGGCTTGCTCAGTCTCTGAGCCGGTTTAGGGCTGCCGAAGCAGTCAGGGGCCTTGCTAGTGCCAGCCAAAGTCCTAGGCCTTAACTACAGGAGAGTAGGATTGTGGAGGCCCCCATCCCTGCTTGTTCCAAAGGGTGTGGGAAAATTGGAAAGGGCTTGCTCTTGGGGTGAGTTGGGAGTGAGGGGCAGCAAATGATAAAGGAGGGATTTAAAAGGGAAATGGCCTTTCCTCTTTAGGCCTGCTGATGCCCCAATACTGTGTCAGTTCAGTGTGATAGGAAATTAGACTAGAGTGGCTACCAGGCCCATTTGTACTAAGAAGAAGCCATGCTCAGACCACACCTCTGCAGTGTCTGTCTTCCTAGTTGTCTCCAAGACTGTTCAGCACCATAGCAACTCCCTGAGTACACAGCTTTTTTGCCTGACCCAATTTGAACAGGTAGAACAGGTGGTAGTGTTCTCAGAGGATGGAGGCTGACTTGTTTGTTTCAAGCCTGTTGGGCTTGGGAGGAGCAGTAGAGATCTCAAGTAGCCACAGAAACAAGACCTGCCTTCATCTTTTCCTCAGGGGTCTTTTAGGTATGCTGTACTGAGCACAGAATCCCATATTTGGATCTTTCAGGGACAGATGAGTAGATTGGGAGCTGGTCCAGGGAACAGAATAAACAGCCAAGACCAAGAAGGGTTAGGGAGTTTGGGAGGTTGTATTTGACACCCCTAGAGGATGGGAGGCAGCTGTGGTACCAAATAGAAAGAACTTTTCACTGCACTTGGAGGCAAAGGACCTGGCTTTGCCTGTGTGGTCTTGTCCCTCCTTTTCTCTGAGTCTCAGTTTCCTTATCCAGGAGGTGAAGAAGTTAGACTAGATGGGATTCAAGGCTCCCTCCAGCTTCAAATCTGATTTCCTCCTTTCCCAGCTCTCCAATGGGACTGGAGCCCTAAATCAAATTATGAAGGTTACCCCTCCTCAGACAAGTCATTTATTTAGTGTCTACCAATGTATTGGGCTAGATATACCAAGGCAAAAACAAAAGGGAGTCCTTGCCCTCCAGGAGCTAAAGGACTTTGAGGGAATGATTGGATTCTGGCCACCTAACCATCTAGTTTCTAGGGCTTTGGAGCATTTTGAAAAGAGTGGGTCAGTCAGCAGCTTCCCCAGCTGACTTAGCAAAAGCCAAGTTCCCTGGGCCTCAGAGGAAACCGGTCCAAGCCTTTAAAAGCTCTTTAATGCATAGAATATTTATCCCACATGTCCTGGAGTGGGTTCCTGCTCTCTCAGCCAGGCTGGAGAGCAGGCCCTGCTGGCTTGCACCATTTTGTGGAGCTGATGGCCCCTCACCCAGGTGAGAGACAAATCCTGGATGCTAGCTGAGTGGGAAGGTATGAACATAGACTTGTTCAGAAATATGCTCTTAGACCTTATTCAGAGGGACAGATACTGTCAACTTTGGAAGGCAGTTCTTGCTCTTTTCTTTATCTTCTGCTTTGACTTCTGAGCAGCTTTCTTTTTTTCTTTTTTTCTTTTTAAGACCTTTGCTTTCTGTCTTAGAATAGATGCTAAGTAGTGATTCTAAGACAGAAGAGTGGCCATGACTAGGCAATTGGAGTTAAGTGACTTGCCCAGGAACACACAGTTAGGAAGTATCTGAGACCAGAATTGAACCCAGGACCTTCCCATCACAAGTCCTGGCACTCTATCCACTGAGCCATCTAGCTGCTCCATGACTAGGTTTCTAATTGTCCTTTCCTGGGTCTCTGGCTTGCTTCAGAGAGTCCTAACAATAGTTAGTGCCCATCATTCTAATCTGGTTTGTGGCTCCTCAGGTCATTGAACTTGGTATTTGCTTGATATAGATGCCACTCTGACTCAGGCCAGCAAGGTGTAGTCCCTGGCTTCCCTGCTTGTCTGACCATTGACCTGACCTGAAATTGCCCTACTCCAAGAGTTCAAAGGCCTTTCACCCTTTGGTGTTCTGGTGGTGGTTCGGTTTGATAAAGAAAAACCATGACTGAGACCTTTTTGTAGTAGTTAGGATATTTCATCTGTCCATAGACTAGATAACCCTGATAGAGTTCTGCCTCTGACATGTACTGGTTATATGACCCAAAGCAAGTTGATAATTTTTTTTAACCTTTACCTTCTATTATGGCAATTATAAAAAGGTTAAATGGCTTGCCTAGGATCACACAGCCAGTAAGTGTCTGAGGCTGCATCTGAACTGAGGTCTTCCTGACTGTAGACCTTGCCCTCTATTCCCTGAGCCATCTAGCTACCTAGATGAAGGTTAGCTTATTATAATTACTCATTTGTGGTGTGCTAGCTTCAGGTAGTAGTGAACTCTCATTCTCTAAGGATCTCTGAGTTTGTGGCATCCCCACCTCCTCCCAGGAGCAGGGAGAAGCTAGTCTGTTACACTAAGAAAGATGGCCAGTCATTAGTGAAGGTTCGATTCAGTTAAAGCATTTGTTAAGCACCTACTATGTGCTAGGTGCCACATATGCAAAGAGAGAAATGCAGTCAATAGTCCTTGCCCTTAAGCAACTCATATTCCTGATGTGGTGGGCTGGAGAGAAGAATTGGGGTGTAAAGGTGGTGATAAAATAGATACCCCAATAAAGAAATACAAAGTTATAAAAACTGGTATGATGAGGAAAGACCTGAGCAAAAGGTAGCATGGGATCTTTGCTTTGAAGAAAGCTAGGAATTCTGCAGAATGGAGGAGAGTGCATTCCAGACTGGGACTTTGGACCACTTGTTCAAAGATAACAGAGGGGAGATGTGGAGTGGCATGTATGGGAAATAGCTGGGCAGTCAGATTAGAACAGAACAAGGAGAGTGATTGAGGCCAGTTTGGGATAGATAGGAAGGTAGATGGGAACCAGATTGTGGAAAGTTTTAAATGCCAGGGCAATGGTTCTGTATTTTTTATCCCCACAGGATTTCTGAGCAGGGGAAGCGACATTGTCAGAGTTTTATGTAGCATGATCATTTTTGTAGCTTTGTGTGGAGGATGGGTTAGAGGAGAGACTGGGCAGTTAGGAGACTAATTAGGAGGCTCACACTACTTATAGTCCTTATGATAATCCTGTGAAATAGATTTATTAGGATCTCTATTTTACAGTTGAGGAAACGGAGTGACTTGCCCATGGTTACTCAGATAGTAGTAAGTGTTCAAGGCTAGATTTGAACTAGGGTCTTCCTGACTCCAGGCCCAGCACTTTAGATGGGTTTGATAAGACATAATATCTGATTAAATGAATTTGAGAGAGAGGAAAGAGTAAGGATGATTTCAAGAGGGCAGACGTCTAGGATGCTGCTGGAACAGGGAATTTAGATTTGTTCTCCTTAAGGGAGGCATATGATGCCAGTGTTAAAACTTGCTGAGAGCCCTCCTTTTCTCCATAGTCTGGATTGGTTTAACAGCTTTCAGTGGTACTGTTGATCATTCCTGTGCTAACAAATCCCTATGTCTATAGTTAATGGATGATGGATATTGAAGTTTGCATGCAAAATATAAAGACCTTACAAAGCAATAAATTATACCCTCTAACGTGGCTAGATTTGCCTCCTTACCTGAGATCATTTCTGTCTTTGGGCTACTTTCTCATTATGAAGAATGGAAGCAAAGCTTTCCTATTTGTCCTAAGACTAATTTAATTCAGAGAGTCCAAAACACTTTCTCCAGATGTCTGATCATGAATTTTCATCAAGTAGGGAACCAATTATGGGACAGACTAGTACACTGTACAGATGCTCAGGTGAGGTTCTAAGTCCCTCTTGAGGAAGAAGGAAGGATGCCCTTTCTAGAAGGAAGGTTGTGGGTGTGTCCTACTACCTCTCATACATTTTTTTTTAAACCCTTACCTTCCATTTTAGAATTAATACTGTGTATTGGTTCCAAGGCAGAAGAGGGGTAAGAGTTAGGTAATGGGGATTAAGTGACTTGTTCTGGAATCTCATAACTAGGAAGTTCTGAGGCCAGATTTGAACCCAGGACCTCCCATCTCTAGGCCTGGCTCTCTATCCACTGAGCAACCCAGCTGCCCTTTCCCATCCTCTCCAGTATATGTCTGTGCTTATTTACATGTTGTCTTCCCCATTAGAATGGAAGCTTCCTGTAGTCAGGGACTATTTTTTGCATTTTTTTGTACTGTACTTATCGGATAGTAATCATTTAATAAATGCTGGTTGCTTGGCTGACTGAAGGAAAATGGAGGTGGGGGTGGCAACAAAGGAGTTAGGTACAATAGTGGACCTAGATGCCTTTGGAGTATTGCCATGGGTCTGAGTCACTGTGGGCAAAAGTTGATCATGGCTAGCAGCAGCTAAGACCCCTCTGACACAGTCTGACTCTCCTATTGGCTTTGTTCAGTTTCTTCAAGCTGGAACTGACTAAGTTGCTGACTCTCTGTCTTGTGATTTAAAAATGAAAAAAAAAACTGTTCTGGGGTAAGGAAAGGGCATTTTCTTCTTTGGACTGCCTATGCACTAGCATAAAGAAATGGAGAGTAGATCTATCATTAGGGACAGCTTTAATTTCTGGGACCTGAGCTCCATCTGAGTCAGGGGCTCTCTGTTCCAGAGTTAGGGGGACCCATCCACCCCTCAGCTAGGAACCTGGGGGAGCGGGTAACACAGAGAATTCTCTTACACTCTAGCCTGTGAAAGACTAGAAAAAAAGGCCTGCCCCATGTTGAGCGAGTCAGACAGAGGGTCCTTTGTGCTGTGATCATGGTACTCAGCTCAAAGAGGGTGAGAACTGGAGTTCTCCACTATAGACTGGGGGGGTGGGAAGGAGGGGTATGGGGAGAAAGAAGAGGCATTTTTGGACTGTCTTTTGGAAAGTGCTATACAATCCCTCTTCCTTTGGTTGTCACCTCAGCAAATGGACTTCCCCAACCCCTCTAGAAGATTAAAATAACGAGATGGAGACAGAAAGGAGAGAAAAAGAAAGCCTTAACAGAAATTCTTTTTTTAAATTTTATTTAGTCAATTTATTCCTTGGTTACAAGAATCATATTCTTTCCCTCCCTCCCCTACCCCCACCCTTCCTGTAGCTGACGTGCAATTTCATTGGGTATTACATGTGTCCTTGATCAAAACATATTTCCATGTTGTTGATATTTGCACTAGGATGTTCCTTTAGTGTCTACATCCCCAATCATATCCCATCGACCCATGTATTCAAGCAGTTATTTTTCTTTGGGGTTTCTGCTCCCACAGTTTTTCCTCTGAATGTGGATAGTGTTCTTTCTCATAGATCCCTCTGGGTTATTCAGGATTACTCTTAGCAGAAATTCTTAAGGGAAGGTAGAAAGGGGGTTGGGGTTCCAGTTAGCCAATGTGGGGAAAAATTAAAAAAAAAATTAAATGGTATAGAAAGATTGAATCATCTCAAATTCGAGAACCAGACAGAGAAGTCTATTCTGATATTTCAGGGTTTGTCTGATGTCTCCCAGTCTAACGCTGTCCTGTATTTGTAATCTTAGGTTGGGTTTCCACACCTATATTTTTTGTAGGTGGCATTCTGCAAAAGCCAGGTCAGTGGCTCACTTGAAATTTTAAACTCTTTCTCCTTCTTGTCCTCCTCTCACATCTCCCCTTCTTTAACAAAACTTTCCACTTGACACATCAATTCAAGCTTCTATCCTATTATTTTTCTTCTTGGTTAAACTCCTAGAAAAAAGCTGCCTATACTTAATTTTCATTTCTTCTCTTCTCACTTCAATTCTCATTGCAGAATAGATAAGTAAAATGCTGGATTTGGAGTCAGGAATGGCCACCTCAGTTCAAATCTCATTTCTACCACCAACTATCTATATGACTTTGAGCAAGGTATTTAATCTCCCTGAACCTCTATTTCTTCATCTGTAAAATGAGGGTATACGACTAGATTTCCTCAAATTTATTCCAGTTCTAAATCTATGATTTTTGAAATCCAGCTTCTGACTTTATCCCTCAACCAATCTAAAATTGCAAATAATCCCTTAATCAATCCTACAGTCTTCCCTCCCAGTCCTTATCCATAAATACTTCAGGATATCCATAAATACTTCCTCCTCCTGGAGGAACTTGAGTTTCTGTGACATTGCTCTCTTGATTGTCCTACCTGTCTGACCACTTCTTGGTAGTCTTTGTTGTATCATCTTCCTTAGGTTGCACCCTAACTGTGGGTGTAACCCTAAGACTGATCTGAGTCTCTTCATCTTTCTCTTGGTGATCTCATTGACTCCCATGAGTTCAATTAGATATCTATACAGACAACATCTATATCTATCCAGCCCTACTCTCTCCTGGGCTATAGACTCATTACCCAACTACTTTTTTTCCCCAACTACTTATTCTTAACCTTTCTTAATCCTTCCAGTCACCTAGGTTCCCACGTTCAGAGCCATGCTTGACTTGGCCTTATCCAGGCAACGTGTGTGAGTTTGTTCAGGGAGGACTAGCATCTCTAGTCTGAAGGCACCATTGGCATCCCACCCAACTCTGTGGTCCCAAGAAGCTTGTAGCCATGCCCCAGAAAAACCATTTGGGCAGATGGAATAAACCAGGTTGAGGAGAAATGACAAACCCATGAAGCAGGCACTGTAGAACATTTAGAACTTGGTCAGACAATGAAGACTCCAGCATCATTCACCAGATCCCTGGCTATTGCCAGTCTTTCTGAGTTTTGTCTTTTTTTTTTAAGCCCTTACCTTCCATCTTAGAGTCAATACTGTGTATTGGCTCCAAGGCAGAAGAGTGGTAAGGGCTAGGCAATGGAGGTTAAGTGACTTGCCCAGGGTCACACAGCTGGGAAGTGGCTGAGGCCACATTTGAACCCAGGACCTCCAGTCTCTAGGCCTGGTTCTCAATCCACTGAGCTACCCAGCTGCCCCCACTGAGTTTTGTCTTATCCAGAGAACATGAGACTGTACCTCACATGGTCCTTTTGAAAATGAAGGGTTAACAACAGCTATCCAGTTAGTTAGTAGTTCACAAGACTTATCAGTTCTGCCTTCATTCACATCTGCCCCCTTCTTTCCACTTAAATAGCTATCACCCTAGTTTAGGCCCTTATCACCTTAAGAATCTATCATGTTGTGTACCCAGATCAAATTACTTACCAGCTTTGGAAAGGGGGAGGGAATGGAGGAAGGGAGGCAATTTGGATCATAACTTCAGAAAACTTTTTATGTAATTGGTAAAAGAAAAATCTTTACCAAAAAAAATCATCTTGTTTTTTTCAAAGTTATAAGATTTATGTTTTCTCCCTCCATTCTTCCCACCCCACTCCTGGAGTTGAGAAGCAATTCATTCTGGATTATACAATATTTCCAATATAATATTGTTCATTTTTATAAGTGAATAATCTTATAAAATTAAAACCCCATATCTTATACCCACACAATAAAGTGATAATTCCTATATTTTCATCTGCATTTATACCCCAACAGTTCTTTCTCTGGAGGTAGATGGCATTCTTTTTTGTAAGTCCCTCAGAATTGTCCTGGATCATTTGTATTGCTGTTAGTGGCAAGGTCTATCACATTTGATTGTTCCATTATATTGTAGTTACTATATATAATAGTCTCCTGGTTCTGCTTATTTCATTCTGCATCAATTCACATAGGTCTTTCCAGCTCTTTCTGAAATGATCTGGTTCCTCATCCCTTACAGCACAATATTATTCCATCGCCATCACATACCACAGTTTGTTTAGCCATTCCCCAGTCGAGGGACATCCCTTTAGTTTCCAAGTCTTTGCCACCACAAAAGGTACAGCTATAAATATTTTTGGACCTGGTCAAACTGGCTCTTTCCTATTTAAGAATCTATCATCATCTTATAAGGAAGTTATCTAAAGGATTTAGGGCTAATATCTTTATGGGTTCAGGCAAAAAAAAATAGACTAAGTCTCCTTGCCTCCTATTTCTCCTGTCTCTAATCCATTTTCTACCCAACTGCCAAAATGATTTTCCTAAAGTGTAGGTCTATCCGTGACACTCCCCTGCTTCCTATTATTTGGTTCCCTATTACCACTAGGATCAAATACAGATTCTTTTGTTTAATGTTTAAAGTTCTTCACAATCTGACTCAAGCCTATTTTTCTGGCTTTTAAAATATTTATTTGCATTTTGTGACCCACAAAATTACACAATTCCTATATCTTTGCCTTTCCATAAGCTGCCCCCTGCCTGGGATACCTTCTCTCCTTCCTAGTGCCTCAGGCCAGCTAAGATTGCCTCTTCCTAGAATCTCCTTTTACTGTATTTATTAGATATATACTTATATGTATAGATGTGATCTCTTCAGATAAGTTATAAGTTATTGAGAGCAGGGATTATTTCATTTCTGCCTTTGTATCCCCAGTACCCAACACATAGTAGGCACTTAATTGCTTGCTGATGGATTGTTGTCCCCTTCAACCCCTTCCCCCCCAAAAAAACCCTTAAGTGTATAGATGGTCTATGTAGAATTAATATCCTGTTGTTTGTCTTAAGAGGTAGGGGAAGGGCTGGAGGAAGGGTGAGAATTTAGAACTCAAATTTTAAAAATGAATTAAAAAAATTAAAAGTAAGAAGTATTGTAAAAATTAAAATTAATATATAATTTAAATATATTTTATAAGACTTATTAATAATCACTAGAAGTAACAAAATAAGGCCACTTGCCCATGGCTAATTTACCTGCTCAAACAGCCAATCCACCAGTGTCCTGACCCAGGAAAGAAAGAGACCCAGACATGGAACTACCCCCAATTTATCTTCTGTCTACGTCAGCATGTGATGACAGGAAGTCAGTGGGCTCCTGAGAAATGTAGTTCAAAGGCCCAAGATTTCCAATTACACAGTATTTAGTGAAATACAGTAAATAAAAATATATTAAAAAAGAAAGAGGGAGCAGCTGGGTGGCTCAGTGGATTGAGAGCCAGGCCTAGAAATGGGAGGACCTGGGTTCAAATCTTGCCTCAGATAATTCCCAGCTGTGTGACTCTGGGTGAGTCACTTAACCCCCATTGCCTAGCAGCCCTTACCACTCTTCTGCCTTGGAATCCATGCACCGTATTGATTGAGATGGAAGGTAAGGTTAAAAAAAAAAAGCAATAGTGGTCACAGGACCCCATTTCCTGAAGTTCATCCTAGCTCACTCCAGAAAAAGGCAGATGTTGGCCCCTGAGGACAGGGTGGAACAGCTGCTGCTTGTGATTTCTTTGTAACAAAGCAGGTGTTGGGATCTGGTCTTCTTCCTTCCCCTTTTCTTTTCTTCTTGGTCCCCCGCTCTCTCTTCCCACATCTGTTGCAGGGTATTACCCGCCTCCCACCATTATCAGTCAGTGTCAGGAACAGCTCTTCCCCTTGTCCCAGGCAGCTGGGCTCCCACTCCCATCCCAGCCTGGATTCTGAGCTCCAGAAGCCCCTCCCCCTGCCACATAGGCAAGTTTGTGTTCTCCAGCCGTGAGCCATGATGCCCTGGCCCTGCTGGTTCATGAGGCGGGGAGGAGATGAGATGGAGATTGTTCCTCCCAGGGCAGACGTCCATCAAAGTTGCCTTGTCTCCCCTCGACGGCCTCGAGGAGTCAAGGACTGGCCGATTTCATCTCTGAGATGGATTTTAAAGGAGGCTCAGCCTGTGACCTGGAGGCAGTCCTTACTTCTGTTTGTTCACTGGAAAACTGCCTGTGAGGCACAGAGATGGCGCTGAGTCTCTGTGAAGACTGTCTCAGTCACATAGAGTACGGAAATGGGTCTAAATAGCTGAACCAGAACCGGCCTAGGTCTGGGCCTTATGATTCTATAGCCAGTTAAGACAACTCTGTTGTCAAGACACGGATTGATACTCCTCTGGATGGGCAGACAGCCCGCCGGCCTGGCGTCTCCCCCTGCATGTACCTTGGGCAGATATTGGTGTAGATGGACCAGTGAGCTTAGCCGCTGCTGATCAGGAGGCACTCCCGGCACTCCCGGCACTTGCAGCAAACTTGTTCTCTTGGAAACAAGACCCCGATTTTAAAGGTTGCCATTCTTCCTGTTACATGGTTGCAAATTCTAGATAACCGCTTTCTAGAGTACTACAAATGAGGATTGTGGGCCGCCCATAGGGCAAGGCAGAGATGCCACCGCATATGACTAATGCGGATTGGCATAGGGAGATCTCTGCATTAAAAGATTATCATCAGAGAGGATAAAAGGCAGGCGAGAGGACCCGTCATCATGTAGAGTGAGATGGAGAGATAATGGACCCACAGTCTGTGTCCTGCACAGATTGGGACAGCTAAGTGGCTCAGAGGATAGACTTCCAGGAGAATTTAGGTTCAAATCTGGGCTGAGATGCTTTCTAGCTCCTGGGCAAGACCCTTAACCCCCCAGTTGCCTAGCCCTTGCCACTCTTCTGCCTTAGAATACTTTGGCAACGGATGGGTTGAAAAAGAGAAGAAAAGGTGGGCATGGAGTTTGATTTAAAACATAGATTTTGCCTTTCAACAGTGAAATATTGTATGGTTATAAAGCACTTCAAGGAAATTTTCTCTCTCTCTCTCTCTCTCTCTCTCTCTCTCTCTCTCTCTTTCTCTCTTTGTCCTGCTGCTCTCTTCCTTTCTTTCTTTCCCCTTCTCCCTTTCTCTCTTCCTTTCTCCCTCCCTTTTTCTCCCTCCCTCAATCTCTCCCCTTCCCTCTCCCTTTCCTCTCTGTCCCCTTAATCTCTCTCCCTTCCCCCTCTTTCTCTTTCTTTTTTCCCCTTTTGCTCATTCTCTTCCCCCCTCTCTCTCTCTCCCCCCCTCCCTTTTTTTCTGATCCTCCCTCAATCTCTTCCTCTCAATCTCTCTCCCTTTCCCCTCTTTCTCTCTCCCTCCTCCCCTCTCCCTCCCTCCTTCCTGTAGGTAGTAAAGTTTTTAGGTCTGCCTTGGCCTAGGTCAAATAAATGAACAGGGAGCTGGGAGGCCCATTTTTTTCCCCACTGAAGCATCTTTTAAAAAAATGATACTTCAGGGCAGCTGGGTAGCTCAGTGGATGGAGAGCCAGGCCTTAGAGACCGGAGGTTCTAGGTTCAAATGTGGACTCAGACACTTCCAAGCTGTGTGACCCTGGGCAAGTCACTTGACCCTCATTGCCTAGCCCTTAACAGTCTTCTGCCTTGGAACCAATACATACCAATATTGATTCCAAGAGGGAAGGAAAAGTTTTTAAAAAAATGATATTTCTTCTCAGTGACTCACTCTCTCCTCCTTCCAACCCACCTTGCAGCTTCTCCTCTAACATATGACTATAAAGGCAAGCATTCAAATTCCTACATTGACCACATCTGAAAATGTGTGCCTCATTCTGCACCAGTATGTTGTTTCCCCTCCCCCCCCACACCTTTTTTTAAAATTTCCTTCTGTCTTAGAATTGTTACCAAGTCTCTGTTCCAAGGCAGAAGAGGGGTAAGGGCTGGGCATTTGGGATTGAGTCCAGGGTCACATAGCTAGAAGGGATCTGAAGGCGGATTTGAACCCAGGGCCTCCTGACTCTTTATAACCATCTACTTGTTTATAGCCTGTTATAGAAGACTGTCTATTGTGTTCTTCTGAGGCAGGAGTTAGGTGGGACATTTTCCCAGTCCCCATTGGGTGAGAGGGTGAACTTGACTTGGGGTCCTGTTTTGTAAGTGGGACCGTGGGAGGGTGGGATGGAGGCAGGGTGGCTCATGGTTTTAGGGAGGAGGTAGGAGCAAGTATTCTGAGAATCAATGGTTTTTAGAAGAATTGGGGCTTGATTTCACGGGCATCAGAACTTTGTACATCTGTGCTGTCAGCTCCAGTTGCATGAGAATGTTGGGTGATATGTGTGCCTCATTGCATGAAAAACAAATTTGTCAAATTTGACTTCCAATTGCTCTTTCCTCTTCCGTCTTCTTTGTGAACAACAGGAAATGTAGGTACAAAGCTGGTAAAGTATCTTTGAAAAACCTCCTGAGAAGTCTGATTATTTGACTAAGAGGTCTTGGTTCCCTAATACAATTTCTTTGAAAATGAATCAGGATGGGGGTACCTGGGTGGCTCAGTGGATAGAGAGCCAGGCCCAGAGATCCTGGGTTCAAATCTGGCCTCAGACAGACACTTCCTAGGTGGGTGACCCCACACACATCACCTAACCCCCATTGCTTACCCTTGCCAATTTTCTGCCTTAGAAGCAGTACACAGTATTTATCCTAAGATGGAAGGCAAGGATTAAAAAAAAGCTTCTGAGAAGTCTCTGCTTATTTGATTAAGTGTTCTTAGCCTCCTAATTCAATTTCTTTGAAAATAAAACAGGATGGGATGCTCCTGAGCTCCTATGATTCTGATGTGGGGGTATGGTGCAGTGGAATTTGTGCTATATTTGGAGACACAGAACCTGGGTTTGGATTCTATCTCTGCTTAGGTGACCTTGGGCAAGTCACTTCTCCCTTCTGGCCTCAGTGTTCTCAGCTCTAAAATGAATAGATTGGAATAGATAACTTTTTTTTTTAAACCCTTACCTTCCGTCTTGGAGTCAATACTGTGTATTGGCTCCAAGGCAGAAGAGTGGTAAGGGCTAGGCAATGGGGGTCAAGTGACTTGCCCAGGGTCACACAGCGAGGAAATGCTTGAGGTCAGATTTGAACCCAGGAACTCCCGTCTCTAGGCCTGGTTCTCAATCCACTGAGCTACCCAGCTGCCCCCTGGAATAGATAACTTTTGAGATCTTTTCTAGTTCTTAAGACCCTGAGTTGATGTTTGAATGGGTGATTGAGGACTAAGCTAGCAACCCCTGGGCAAGAAAGGATTCTGGATTTGTAGTGGAAAATCCTCAGATCTCCCCTTTAGGGGACCCCCTTATGCTCTAAGGGCTGGCAATAGATTGACAGATAGGAGGGATCTCAGAAGAGGCCATTTAGACCAATGCCTTTATTTTACAGATGAGGTTAACTGAGGCCCAGGGAGACCATCTTACCCAAGGGTCACACAAAGTGACCCCAAGCACCAGAGGCAGAACTCTGGGTTCTCTGACTCTAGAGCCATGTTGAAATGAAAATTCTTTCTGCTTGGTGCTGGAGGAAATAAAAGGATAGCTGTTTACCTAGGTAGTCATTTATTAAAAATGCTTAAACACATAGAAGTTATTCACCTCCAGTACTTTTTTTTTCTTAAACCCTTACCAATACTGTGTATTGGCTCCAAGGCAGAAGAGTGGTAAGGGCTAGGCAATGGAGGTTAAGTGACTTGTCCAGGGTCACACAGCCAGGAAGTGTCTGAGTCCAGATTTGAACCCAGGACCTCTCTAGTCCTGGCTCTCAATCCACTGAGCCACCCAGCTGCCCCCTCACCTCCAGTACTTTTGATAAAATTCTTAAACCATCCCAACACTTTGGAGACTTTACCAGGTTATGAGTTCACCTCCTAGTTCTGAGGCTAGATGATACTTGAGCTGTTTCTATTTTAACAGCCCTTATTTTTAATAACCATCTCAGGATCTGCCTGACAACAGCTGTCACCTCCTACAAAATCTTCCTCATATCTAACCCAAGTCCTTCCTGCTCTCCTTATCTCCCTCTCTGCCATAGGTCCCTCGTGCTCCTCAGAGGCCTCAGGGCCCAAGGCTGAGGCCCTTCTTCCCTTCAAACCCTGCTCTGGCAGTGCTTAGTTGCTTTACCTGTAAAATGGGGATAAGATTACTTACTGTTCAGTCAGCACTTCCTGCCTTAGCAAGGTTGCACAGACCGCAGCAGAGTGCTTACTAGAGATGCTGGTTGACTGGTTGTGGGGAAAACCCTTTGTGTAAACTTAGATCTCTTACTCTGGGCCTAGAGGAGCTAGAGCTTTGGGGAGGGCACCTTTCCCTGCTGCATGTTGCTTGTTTGCCTTGCTCCCCAGGTTTTTTACCTCTTCCCTCCTCCCTGTGGAGAAGCACACCCCCCTCCCATCTGTCTTCTGTTGGAGCTGGGCCTGCTTGCCAGGCATAATCCTGTACTGTCTTAGAAAGCTAGAGAGCTTTAGCCTAAGGATGCCGAACACCTTTTGGTGTTTAGAAATTTCACCAGCTGTTTCCCAGAGTCACTGCATTACTGTAGGGTGATCAAGCAAGGTCGTCAAATCTGTTTTGTTTTTGTTTTTGTCATTAATTCATATTTTTAAAATTTCATTAAATATTTCTCAATTGCATTTTAAAATAATTTTAACATTTGTTTTTTAAAACTTTGAGTTTTGATGGAAGGGTTTTGTCTGAGATCACATGGGTAAATCAGCAGTGGAATGAGAGGCCTTCTGTGGTCTGACTCTCAGCTGACCCATCTTGTCTCCTTCATGAGATTAGAGGCCAGAGCTCTGTTTTCACTGATACAAAGAATTTCCATATTTCCAGTGAGCAATGCATGCCAGCGTGAGGGTTATGTCACTTAACCCAGGGGGTGCACAGCCAGGATGTGTCAAAGGCAGGGTCAGAACCAAGGTCTTCCTGGCCCTGAATTCTCTCTGCACTTCCACATTACTGCCTTGTCCTGTCTATTCCATGAAATTGACCTGTGAGGGAGATATCAGAAAGACATTGGGCAAATGGTCATCATCTTTTGAGGAGCACACAGAAGGGATGTACATATCAGTGGCCAGCAAAAACGGGAGACTCCAGACCCGGAGAGCTCTTGGCTAGCACCAGAGGCTGGGTGGTGATTAATTCAGTGTCCAAGGGAGCTCCAAGGGTCATCTGTTCAGTGAAGTGCATATTTGGGAATAGACTCAAAATGTTTTTTCCATTTCTATGGGGGGGAAAAACTCCAAAACAGTCATCAGTATGAGGATGGCCACCTGGTTTTTCATGGGGGAAGAGAGCTGGAGAAATGAGGCTCAGATTTCAGTGAGAGGGATTAATGTTAGATTTTGGGAGTGACTGCATTTATAAGGGATTAGCTGATTCCAAGGCAAATCTTAGAATCTCTTTTCCCGGAGGTCTGTCTTTTGAACAAGAAGAGAGATATACCCTTTCCTTTAAAACAAAACAAAACAAAACCCTGACTTTCTGTTTTAGAATCAATACCGTATATTGGTTCCAGGGCAGAAGAGCAGTGAGAACTAGGCAATTGGGATTAAGTGACTTGCCCAGGGTCACCCAGCTGGGAAGTCTCTGAGGTCAGGTTTGAACCCATCTCTAGATCTGCCTCTCCATTCCCTGAGCCACCCAGCTGCCCCCATCTGGCCCTTTTCTTGAAGCAGAGGCCTGAGCCTGGGAGTTCCCAATTCTCATTCCTTCCCATTTCTTTTCTGGAAAAGGAGAGGGAGAGAAGGAATAAATTAAGGCCATAAAAATCTTTTCTCCCAGCTTCTTCTTGGACTGCCAAGTCTAACCATTGTTGATGCTTCAGGATCTTGCCATATTCATTCTTTGCTCCCCCACCCCTTTTCCTCCCTGGGTGGTCGGGTATTTAGCCAGGACATCTTCCAGGTGCTAGGCCTGCCTAAGATTGGGGCACCTGGGACTGACTCAGGAGGATGCCTGCCTGGGCCTGTGGGTTGAACCCCTCCTTCAGGGGCTGAGCTCTCTGCTTTTGCATCAAGCAAGGGGGCTCCTAAAACTTTTCTGGGGGGTGAGGGGTGGGGCATGAACAGCACTGTATTCCTTAAACCTTTATGACTACCTGGGAATGTCTGGACTGAACTCTGGCCTCGGAAGCACATTTCTGACAGTGTATTTGGAGATCCGTGATTTGGAGAATTTTCTGGGGTCGTATGCCTCCATTAATCACTGCATATGCTTTGACTGTTTAAGCAGTTTGAGGCCAAGTCTTTCTCTTTATCCTGGTTGCAGTGATGGGCTGGGGGCCCAGAGTTAGCCTGGGAAGAGTAGAGTGTAAACTTGGTTGCTAGCTCCTTGCAAGTAGGTCTTATTTCATTCTTTGATTTTCTATCCCCAGCTTCTAGCCTGGCACATAGTAAGTGCTTCATAATTGCTTGTCAATTGATTCCAGAGATCATGTCCTAGGATCCTAATACTTTCCAGACAGTTTTTATTTATTTATTTATGAGATATTTTTCCTTGTTTCCATGATTCACTTTCTTTCCCTCCTCTCTTTCCTCCCTCCTCCCAGAGCCAGCAAGCAATTCTACTGGGTTATATAAATGTTATCACTTGATACCTATTTCCTTATTCACTTTGCAATAGAGCAATCTTTTAAAGCCCAAACCCCAAATCATATACCCATATATACAAGTGATAAGTGATAAGTCATTTTTTTTACATTTTCCAGACAGTTTTAAAAATCTTTAAAAATGTTTTATTATCTTTTTCAAAAAGACACTATCACTTCCCAATGAGTTGTCTCCACCATAGAATCCTCCCTTGCAACAAATCAACCCACTTAAAGCAATTCAATTCAGTACATTGTCAGTATCTGAAAATGTACCCCTCATTCCACATTTCTGGTGGAGGGGGAGGCATGTTTCTTCACTGAAATCACCAGACACTGCATTGATCAGAGTTCTGAAGTCAGATGCTATTCCTCTCAATGACACACTTCTCTGGTGTGTCATTTAGTCTTACCCTTGTGAAGAAGTAGGAGAATGAGGGGAAGGTTTGCCAGAACGGGTTTAGACTCTGCTGGCTCCCTTTATTCTTGAAAGCTGGCAGTACCTGAGCAGTTAGTCTGGACTTGGGAGAGAGGTTCTCTGGGAACAGGAGGCAGCCAGGTCCAAAAAGGAAAATACTAAAAGCAGCCACAGTTAATACCTCTGTTCCTCCTTAGTAATAGCAGGCTAGCTTCATTTTCTTCCATTTCTGTGATGTGTGGAAGGTCAGAATCTTTTCATTTTGACTTAAAACTTAAAATTCTTTTTCTCCTTTTTGCCTATTTTTCTTTCAGACACCATCTCCAGCCTTTTGCTCTCTCTCTGGAGACCCAACTATCTGGGGATGAGATAAAAACCATGAGGGGAAGTTTTATTCTCCCCACCTTATCCCTGATATTGTACTCACACTCTCCACTGAACCCCCAACTCCTGACAGATTTAGCCTCTGTGATCTGTGATGACTATCTCTCTACTCTGGGCATGGATCCTCTAAATTCATGTCTCCAATTCCTGGAACTGGTATATTTAGAAATCAACCTCAGACATACTGGAATTAAAGACTCAGGTTGAAAGGTTCTTTATTAAGTAAATTTAACTATATTGCCGAGTGGCATTCTTTTTATACTACCTGCAAATATTTAGACAAATACTAGCCTCTCCAGGGTGAAAATACACCCATTTTTATTAATAAGTTCTCTTTTTTTTCAGCTTGTTGCAATTTGTAGCTTTCCATGAGTTATATGACTCTCTTTGGAATTTAAATGGATCTGAGCCCTAGATAATCGAGCATAAACCAGGATAAGTGAGGGAGAGCTTTCTCTTGGATCCATGAAGTCTTACTCTGCTGTCTATAGAGCTAGAAAGAGTGAGTCATTAGCCTTGGTGTGAATGGCATTTATGGATACCACCATCCAAGGGTGTCAAGCCAATTTGCATTGTGGGGAGGGCTATCAGAGCATAAGTTTCTATCATAAACCACTAGTCTGTTACTTCCAAGGCTAGTTGTCTATTGAAGACCCCAGTTACAATTAACAGTATCCAACATGGCAGCTATGTTGTTGGAATATGTTGCTTTTGCTTCATATACAGGTGTGGGTGCCCTTTTGACTAGGGTCAAAGAATTGGGGCAAATAGTCTCCTCTTCAGCAGTGATTTTTCCCTAGAAGAAAGTACTGTATAAATATGAATTGTTCTTCTCTGAGGATTCTCCCCTCTCAAACTTCACCTCTTTGTTTGAATATCTAATGGCTGGCCAAGGCTCATCTACCCCAGCCTCTACCTTTAGTGAGGTTTTTTAGGCTTCTCCATGGTTGGATCTGAGGACTGAAACAAGTATTTGTGTCTTGAGTGGTGAGAAGTGCTTTATCTGGCAGCCCAGAAGAATAAATTCTCTCTCTGGAAATATTTATCTGCTGGAATCTCTGAATGCCACGCTTATCAGAGAACAGTGACTTGCAGAGAATCTACTCACTGAACATTTTCCATTTGACTTCATTTGTGTTTTGGAGGATTGTCAGTGGAGGAAGGAACTGATAAGGTCAGATCCAGAGCAACCTACATTCTTGTCCCCTCCTGAGAATCTGTAGCCAAAGGGAAACAAGGGGGCTGTGGCAGCAGCATTAACATTGTAGCCCAATGGTTTCTCAGTTCAAAGTGAGCCCCTTCCTTGGGACCCTGATGGTAGCAGATGTTCTAGATTTAAATTGTTTCCTTATTAGACATTTGCATCTCTGGGCTGATCTGGCTTTCATCAGTTGGAAACTTCTATTGCATCATCATTGCTGTGCTGGCCTTGCCAGGGAGTCAACTGACCAGATCCCTGTCCTTGGGAGAATTGGGTTTGTTGTTGTTGTGGTGTGTGTGTGTGTGTGTGTGTGTGTGTGTGTGTGTGTGTGTGTACACATGTGTATATATACACATACCCTGGCCCTTGATTAGATGAAGGATTTTCCTTATAGACTGCTCTTTGGTTCTGGGGATTCCAGGAATAGCAGTTTAGTGGGGAAAAAATTGAAATCAGAAGACCTAGATCCTTCTGTTTACTATCCATATTAACTTTTAACATTTATTTAACATTTATTATCCATATTAGTATCAGAGCATAAGGGGAAGGAGTGGGTCAACAGAATCACTGCTAAGGATTCTTTCTGCTTGAACATTTTATGATCTAAGGCCCAAGATTATTTTTATGCCATGCAGAGATAAAGAGTTTGGGAGTAAACTGTGGTTTGTTCTTTGCTCTGGAACCATTGAACTACACTCCCTAAATTCTTTATAGGTTAGTTAGAGGGATAAAGGCAAGACCTTCCCATCAAAGAAATTGGAGACTGTTAGATTTGAATTAACCCATTTGAAACAAACCTAATTTTAGCTATCGTCTGCCAGACTAGCTAAGGGTGTGAAATCAGAAGCATTTTAAACTGTGAGAATCTGGAATTAGGAAAATGTTTTTTTCCCCTCCCTCCCCTCCTGCCTGCCTCCAGCTTCCCTGGCCCTAACTACTGGCTTTGTACCTGTGAAAATCAGTTGAAAAGGATGGTGGTGGTGGAGCTGAGTGATCAAAAAGCTACATTTGAGTGACTGATTCTTTAATGTGTCTGCTCTCTTATTTGTATTGTCCCATTAAGGCAAGGACCTGGAATAAAGAAGATTTCAGACATTTAATTGCCTTTGCTTTAGTTGTCTCATCTGTAAAATGGGGATAATAATTGTACCTACTATACAGGGTTATTGTGGAAATCAAATCTCATATATATATATAAAGTGCTTTGCAAATTTTGAAATGCCACATATGTGCTAGCTATTTTCTTTTTCTGAAAGCCCCCAGTAAGGCAAAACAGTACTTCAGGGTGACTTTCTTCTTGTCTTTCTCCTTTTCTACTGTCCTAAGACCCAAGAAGTTTCAAGAATGGGTTAGGTGCTGAGTGGCAGGATAAGGTGGCCAATGTAATCCCCAGCTGGGGGAGGGGGGTGTCCAGGATCAGGAAAAGCCACACTTAAGGAATCTTAGTCTTTTCATTCTTGAAACACAAAGCATGCAAGATTCTCTTTTAATTTCTTTCACTAGGGTGAAAGACTTGAACATGTGGCAGTAACATTAGTAACATTTAGTTTTCCTAAACCTTTAAAATGCTTAAGAGAAGGTCTGTTGGAGAGGAGTCCATCCAGCCTGGTATAGTTTTGTCTATTTCAGGAGGACCCAGAAATAGAGCTGGGTTTTGTCCCTCCCTGGTTTGGGTTAGGCCCACTGCAGCAAGAGACCTGTGATTATTGAGGTGGGCTGGGGGTGGTCCCCTGCATGAGGCCTGGGCCTCATTCAATCATCCTCCCTTTGCAGTCCTCACCTCCCTGGGATTTGATCTGGCTAATTGTATATCCAGAGAATCTCAAAAGCTGAAAATGAAACTCTTCTGAAGTCACTTTTGAAACACCGTCCCTATAATTACCTGCCCTGAGACAGCAGACAGGACTTTTAGGCACCCAAAATATCAGGCTGTTGGGATAGCTAAAACCACCTCTCCCAGGCACATAGAAGATCCCTTTCTTTTCTATGTGTTATTTCCATTCTGTGACCCATGTAGAGTAGAAGGGACTTTAGGCTGTTAAGATATTTGAAATACTTATATTTAATATTTTAAAATGTAAATGAAATAATTTTACAGAAGATGGTTCCTAGCTCAGCTGTAGTATTAAATAAATAAAAGAATATCCTTCCCTACAAGTTCTGCAGATCAATCTTTTGTTATTGTGCTAAGTTTCTCAGACTTGTTTTCAGAACTGATAACCTTCATATTCACTGCTCTTCCACTAAATATCTGAATCTCTCTTCAGTTCTTATATTAAAAGGGAATCCAGAGACTGTAGTCCAACCCCATCCTTTTCTAGATAAAGAAACTGAGGCCCAGAGGGGCTGATTGATTTGCCCAATTTCACACAGGTAGTATCTGAGGTAGGATTTGAATCTAGGTCCTTTGTCTCCAGAACCAGAGCTTTTCCCACAGTACCAATCTAACTTCTGGTACCCTTTCACTTTAAAAACAACAACAACAACAACCACAAAAAACCCTTACCTTCTGTTTTAGAATTAATGCTGTGTATTAGTTCTAAGTCAGAAGAATAATAAAATCTAGGCAATAGGGGTTAAGTAACTTGCCTGAGTCACATAGCTAGGAGGTATCTGAGGCTGGATTTGAACCCAGAACCTTCTGTCTCTGGGCCTGGCTCTGTATGAACTGAATCACCTAGTGGTTCCCTCCTCTTTACATTCTAAAGTAACCTATCTGATTTACTAATTAACCACTTGCAGTTATTATTCCCTTCTCATAAATCCCTTCGTCTTTCCAGCTATAGCACGTTCTTTTAAAAATCTTTCTTTATTTTTAACATTCTTTAATTCATTTAGAATATTTTCCCATGGATACAAGATTCATGTTCTTTCCCTCCCCTTCCCACAACCCCCTCCACTAATGAGCAATTCCACTGGGTTTTACATGTGTCATTGATCAAGATCTATTTCCATATTAGTGATATTTACACCAGGATGCTCATTTAGAGTCTACATCCCCAATCATATCCCCATTGATCAATGTAATCAAGGAAATGTTAAAATCTTATTTTATTGATGTTGTTATTGTCATGTCTGAGTCTTCATGATCCCATGGACTATAGCTATCCATGGGGTTTTCTTGGCAAGGACACTGAAGTGGTTTGCCATTTCCTTCAGTGAATCCTTTCATCAGGCAATCAGAAGTTAAGTGATTTCTCTGGGGTCACACAGCTAGGAATTGTCAAAGGCTGGATTTGAACTCAAGTCTTTGTAACCTTAGGGCCAGCATTCTATCCATTGAGTCTCCCAACTGCCTCCTAGGCCTACCAAAGTTAAGTCATTTGCCCAAGATCACACAACTAGGAAGTGTCTGAGGCTGGATTTGAACTCTGGTCTTGTGACTCCAGGGACCAGTACTTTAACCAGTGAGCTAAGGCTGCCTCTATTTTATTGTTACCTTTTGTTTTTTATAGTCTTTGTTTCCTAATATAATCCTCTTTCTCCCCACACCAAGAGCCATTTCCTGTAATCAAGAATGAAAAAGAAGTCTGTTTGATATTCCATACTCATCTCTCTCACCTGCCAAGAAAGGAGGGAAGCCTTCTAATGGGAATGGGGATCTTTGGGCTTTGGGGGGGAGGTGTCTCTGATCTCCAGGATTCCCTTCCCTCTGAAGCTTTGGAGAGTTTGCCTCTTCTTAAACCCCATCATCAAGCTTCTATTTCTCCACCCACTATTATCAACAGGAACAGCTTTTTTTCTCTGTGTGTTTACCTTTCATCCGTGTGGACAATAACACCTCATTACTCCTCATAACATCTCGTGACAGGAATGCCCACGTTTCCTCTCTCATTTTTATAGATGGAGAAACTGAGGCTGAGGTCTCAAGAGAAGTTGGTCTGAAGCCTTGTAGCAAGTCAGAAATAGACCCGCTTTCATGACTCAAGAACCTAAGCTGTTCAGGTCAATCAATATTTAATGAACAAACATTGACTGGGCGAGCCTACTGAACTGTCCTGGCCAGAGCCCTAGGGAACATTGAGGCCTGCACCCAGAATTATAGCTCAGGCCCTCCCTCTCATGGTGTCCCTGCCATCTGTGGGGCCCACCCCCAGGGACTTTTTTTCTTTTTTAAATTGAAAATTTTTATTTAATTAGAGCATTTTTCCATGGTTATATGATTCATGTTCTTTCCCTCCACTTTTCTTCCCCCCCAGCCGACACGCAATTCCACTGCATTTTACATGTGTCATTGATCAAGACCTATTTCCATATTATTAATATTTGCACTAGGGTGATCATTTAGAGTCTACATCCCCAATCATAACCCCATTGAATCATGTGATCAAGCAGTTGTTTTTCTTCTGTGTTTCTGCTCCCACAGTTCTTCCTCTGAATGTGCATAGTGCTCTTTCTCATAAGTCCCTCAGAATTGTCCTGGGTCATTGCATTACTGCTAGTAGACAAGTTCCAGGGACCAAGAATAAAGATGGGCAGAGAGTGATGAGAAATGATTGTTTTATCAACTTGGTGGAAATGGGAAAGAAGTTACCGTGCTAAGCTAGTAAACAACCTACTTGTCTTAGAATAGGCAAAATCTGTATAATGATTTCAGTTCCTTTTCCCAGAAAGGAGAGGGACAAAGAGCCAGTTTCCTAAGCCTTAGAAGTCTTAAATCAATGCCCTTTAATAGGATCAGCCCTCCCCACAGAGATTTGAATCATGCATAGGCCTTACCTGCATTCAACCCAAAGCTAGTTTTTTACAAAGAAGGGGGAAAAATCCCACAGATTGTTAAGCATTTTGTTCCAGGTGACTAATCTCTTTTGGGTGTTCCAGCATGTCTAACCTGGGATCCATTTAAGTCTTTTGGAGTCTGTCATCCGACTCTCTGGTGGGGGAGGGCCAGTGGGTAGGGTGAGAAAGAGAGGAGGGAGGACAGGGAAGTATTGAATAGTCTCAGATTCCAATCTCAACCAGGGGAGAATCCAACTGCAGCCTCCATGTGATTTCTCCGATACTTCTCTACGGCTTCCCATTGGCTGTTCCTAGCTGTTGTTTTCTAGGATCCGGTGGCTACCTGTCCTGCTTTTTAAGGTTATTCCACAGACCATCCTTGTGTCTTCAGTGGCCTTTCTCCCCAGCCTCCATATGGCCCTTGTTTCCCTGAAAGGTCCTCAGGTCCTGAAAAGTATGTGCCTGGAGTCAGGGAGTGGGCAAAAATTCAAGAGACAGAAAGAGCAGGTTGTTGGCAGCAGCTTGGAAAGACAGTGATAAGTTTGAAATGCTGTGATAAGAAAATAAAAGGTCCTTGTATGTCTTGTTAAGACAAAGTGTTGTTACTGTTGTTCAGTTGTGTCCAACTCATCATGACCCCATTTGGGGTTTTCTTGGCAAAGATGCCCAGAGTGGTTTGCCATTTCCTTCTCCAGATCATTTAACAAACTGAGGCAAATAGGGTTAAGTGACCAAGGTCACAAAGCCAGATTTGAACTCAGGTAGATGACTTTTCCTGATTCCAGGACCAACTAAAGCTGGACTTTCAGACACGTAGGACTGGGTCCTTGGTCTCCTTCACCCATTGGAGCTACCCAGGGAAGTAGCAGGTGATGATTCAAACCCAGATCCTCTTGATTCCAAATGCAGTGACTTTCACTAGACTACTTTGTTTTAGGGAATGCTAAGTGGCACAGTGAGTAGAGCACCTGGCCTGGAGTTAGGAAGACCCAAGTTCAATGCAGCCTCAGGACATTTCCTAGATGTATTACCTTGGGCAAGTCATTTAACCCTGTTTGCCTTAGTTTCCTCATCTGTCAGATGATCTGGAGAGGGAAATGGCAAACCACTATTTTCTCTGCCAAAGAAAACCTCAAAGAATCTGACATGACTGCACAACAGCCAAATGAAAGGAGAAGTATTTTATTTTATTTTAAACTTTTTTTTTTTAAACCCTTACCTTCCATCTTGGAGTCAATACTGTGTATTGGCTCCAAGGCAGAAGAGTGAGTAGTAAGGGCTAGGCAATGGGGGTCAAGTGACTTGCCCAGGGTCACACAGCTGGGAAGTGTCTGAGGCCAGATTTGAACCTAGGACCTCCCATCTCTAGGCCTGGCTCTCAATCCACTGAGCTACCCAGCTGCCCCCTAAACTCTCTTTAAGATTGATTTCTGATTCTGATTTGATTTTAATTCCTGTTCGTATAAGAGATCAAAGACAGGAATGAAATGACCAGACTGAGATGACCAATCAACTTAAGATTTCAGGAAAATCTGAGATCTGGGACTGCCTCTGATCAGCTGAGTGACACTGAGTAAACACTTCCTTAGGCCTTGTTTTTCCTTGTCTATAAAATTACTAAATTACCTGGAGATTTCTTCT
This sequence comes from Monodelphis domestica, assembly GCF_027887165.1. Taxonomy (NCBI): domain Eukaryota; kingdom Metazoa; phylum Chordata; class Mammalia; order Didelphimorphia; family Didelphidae; genus Monodelphis; species Monodelphis domestica. Next base: position 460,788,277 of record NC_077227.1, on the reverse strand, counting down.
TTGTCAGAACTGTGTTGGGCAGCTAAAAAGCACAGTGGTTAGAGCTCTAGTTCTTGGTTAGGAGGTCATGTGTTTGTATTTGGCTTCAGATGCTTCCTAGCTGTGTGACCCTAGGCAAGTCACTTTAATCCTGTTTGCCTAGCCCCTTACCTATTTTCTGCCTTAGAATCACTAAGGGGACAGCTGGGTAGCTCAGTGGAGAGCCAGGCCTAGAGATGGGAGGTCCTGGGTTCAAATCTGGCCTCAGACACTTCCCAGCTGTGTGACCCTGGGCAAGTCACTTGACCCCCATTGCCTAGCCCTTGCCACTCTTCTGTCTTAGAACCAATACACAGCATTGATTCCAAGATGGAAGATAAGTCTTTAAAAAACACAAAACAAAACAAAACAGAACAAAAAACCCCAACAGAATAAAACCTTGTGATGCTGATTCCCAAAGGTCATCCTTCCTTTCCCCCTCAGCATTCTGCCTTCCTCATGTCTTCATTTAGCAACTATATATCAGCCCTGCACTACATTGAAAGCCCTGCCCTTGCTGAGGGATTTAAGTGCAAAGCTGAGCTTCCAGTCCAAGTTAATAGCTGACTTAGTTTAGAAGGCAGGTCATTTTCCAGGAAACAAAAAAAAGGGGGGGAACTGATAGGGAAACTGGCTAAGCCAAGACAAAAGTAAGGGAGGGGTAGACGGGGAGAGCTGCTTAAAGGAAGTCTTGATCATGGATTGACCAAGAGGCATGTGGCCCTGTGTGTGGCAGTCCCTGTTCTGCCTTCAGATCTCATCCTAGGATAGCAAGTCATTTAGCCACCCAGCCTCAGTTTCTTCATCTGTAAAAATGAAGGGGTCGCAGCTCTTTAAGGCTGTGATCCCATGATGGAGGCCTCCATGTGTAGAGAGTGGGGAAGGAAGATGGGTTCCAAACAGTGAACAAGAGTAGTTATTTAGGAGGCGCTTTCTATGTGCCAGGCCCAATGTTTAATGCTGGGTATGTAAAGAAAGGCAAAAACATAGTCCCTGCCCAGTGAAGTAGACAGCAGGCAGCAATTTACATACGGGGAAAGCTATGCCAGGTAGTAGTGGGAGATAATCTCAGAAGGAAGACACTGGAAATGGAGGGGGGTGGGAGGGGCAGTGGGGGGACTTCCTGATGACTTGACGATATTTCTGTGACTCATCGATGGATGAGATTGGATCACACCCCAACTGGTTTATAACCTGGGTCTATACATGCCAATTTACTGGAGAATTCAGAGGTTCCAGGGTCACAGGCAGTAGTGGAGTGGAGAATGGCTCTGACCCATGGCAAGGATTAGAAGGAAGGCCTTTGTTCATTGTGGGTTCAAGATGCTATAGCTGTGCAATTAATCTCTGGGGTGCCCCCAAGTTCTCCAGAGAGCCCCAGAAGTTCATTCTGTTCATTCTCTACAATACTAACTTTTAAAGAAATGGGGGAAAATGAGTGGGAATGGAGGGGGTTATACAAACCCTCCCCAATTTACAAAAAGGAACCCAGAGAGGATGATACTATACTACTAGCCTGGGAACATGATGACTTTTTAAAACTTGGGGATAGCTCTTGAGCCCTCAAGGAATGGCTGTGAAGTCTTCCGCCTCACTGTTTTAGATCATTTCTTCTTTAGATTCCGCAGAAGGGAGGGCCAATGGTCCTTTCTCATCCTTGGCATGGTTTATGTTGATTCTTAGCTGGTACGATAGTTTAGAGCCGCGCTCTTCACCCTTCACCCGCTCCCGTGGAATTCTCAGGATCATCTCAAGGAGGATAACAGGTTTTCGTCCCAGGACTTGTCTCTGGGCATCTCTTAACCTACAACAGGCTGCTGGAGAAATAATTGTGGTGAATCATTGGATTCATTTATCTCATTAAGATCATCCAGCACATGCGGCCTTATCTTCTTCCCTCTCCCGTGACCTGGCTGGTAAGCTGGGTTCCTGGTGGGTGTGGAGGAGATGGTCATTTTCTCAGCTGCCCTCCACCCTCTCTTCTCTTCCCTTTCCTGTTGTGCTGGAAGACCCTGGAGATAACTGATTTCTCTGTGTTCTCCTGTTTGGATTCCCCAGCTTCAGGGATCCCTCCCTGAGTGCTTCCTCAGTCAGGTCTACTGGGGCACTCCAAAAAAAAGAGGAGAATCATCTCTTTTCCCCTCCCAACCGGAATAGGGCTGTCGATGGCTCCAGGCAGCCTCTCCCTGTACATTTGAGCCAGATGTGCTTGCTCCTGCCTGCACTCAGATCCAACACCCGCCTTCTCACGAATACAGATCCGTGGCTCCGAGCACACCCTGTTCAGCGCTTCCCAGGCCTGAGCACAGGAGAGGCCCCTCAGAGTGGGTCTACTTGCTCTCATGTTTCCACCCTCCCCCTTTCAGTCCACCCACATACCCTTCTCCCTGCATACACCCCACCCCCAGATCCTGCTGCTTGGAGAATGTTCGATCAGCTTCCCCTGCCATCTCCCCACACACCCTCCACCCCACTCCCACATCCTCCCTGAGTTTCCAGCTGTCGGGAAATAAATTATGTGACGGCTAAATGGAGCCGATTTTTCTGCTTTTGGTTTCCTCAGCTATCGATCCTGTTGGAGAGCTCTGGACATAGGAATCCTGTGGTTCTGAAAGCCCCAGTTTCGAGCACTGGGCTTTGAGACCTGGGATTTGGGGCTGCCTGGGTGACCCTGGCAAAGTCATTTTATTTCTCAGCCGCAGTTTCCTCTTCAATAAAATGGGAGCTGGATTGTGAGGATCAGATGAGATCGTATATGTGTCACTCACTTTGTAAACCTTAAAATACCATCTAAATGTTAGCTATGTTAGAACCTTGAGTTGGTAACTGTCAGTCTAATGTTTTTTACCCTTAGGGAGGAAGTCCAAGAAAACTGTGTCCGATGGAGGAAAAAGTTTACTTTCGTGTGTAAAATGAGTGCTAATCCCGCCACGGGTCTCCTGGATCCCTGCATCTGCAGAGTGTCTGTCAGAAAGGTGAGCTAGTTTTTATGGCAGGCAGGAATAGTGGCTATGGGGGGCGGGGAGGGGTCAATTAATGGTTGAGTGTCTATAAAGGAAATAAAATGACTGTTCTAAGTTTAAATGAGGCAGATTGAAGTCACAGGGGGTAAATTCGGGCCTAAGTTATATCCTTGATTTCCCTGTGATTTTTGAACCCAAAGTTTCCTAGATTGTCTCAGAAAGCCTGGCTCAGATCAGATCTCAGAGAGATGCCTGGGGTTGTTACCTGGAAGTTTCTGCAGACAATCTAACTAGGGATGGGGGTGTTAAGTCCCTGAGGTAGATGAGTGACAGGTTCTTCAGTTTCCTTAGTAACCTCCTCACTGACATGCCCTCCTCTTTCTGCAGGAGCTGAAAGGTGGGAAGGCCTACTCCAAGGTAAGAGTCTTATAGAATAGTCCCCCAGAGCTATAGAATACTAGAGAAGGAAAAGGACATTTAACTTTCTGCCTATTGGGCAGGACTGCCCTAAATATCCCAGATTAACTGCTTTTTAAAAAGCCCTTCCTTCCCCTCCACCCCCTTCTAGAATAAAAGGTTCTTAATTTGTCTACTTTTATATTTAATAGGAATTAAATTCCCTTTGCTGTACTTAGAGCCTACCATCTATTCTCAGGAGAGATAGAGAGTCTCCTGACTGCTGAGGTGGGGCAGCCTTTTAGTTCACTTCTTGTTAATAGAGACACTAAACCTAGGTGTCACTTTCTGGCAGGGCCAGATAGGACCAGATCTGTCATCCCCATCATTCCTGTGCCAGTCTGAGTCAGAGAAATGGCATTGCTGGGCTGTATTATGCCCTAGGGGATTTGGCCTGGCCAGAGGAAGAGAGGGAAATGCCTTTGGCTTGACCCTCTCATCTCTACTCAGCAGTTGGAACGGTGCTGCCAAGGGCACATCCTTTAGCTGGGCAGGCAGCCCATTCTGTTTATTCCCAGCTGGAGGTCAGGAAGAATAGTGGAGCTGGGACCAGCTCTTTGCCCTATCTCTGATGTCATGGGAGTGGAGAAAGTGATGGACCCTGGAACCCAGCCAGGTGAAGAAGCTTTTAACACGGACACTTATCCATCCTCTTGACAACTCTGAGAGCTGCATGAGAGCAGTAGTTCCTAGCTGGGAAAGAAAGCCACAGTTAACATGAGAGTTCAGGGCCACATAATGTCCTTCTCCTTCCATCGTTCCGTACCTCCAGCTAGGCTTTGGGAGGCACCTCTTTTCAACAAAGCCAGGCACTTGGATCCCTCCAGAGAACAATGCTTGATCAGAATGAGGGGCAGAGGAGGAGAATGCAGCTGTCCTATATATATATATATATATATATGCTACCTCTGGCATTCTGATAAAGCTCTTCCTCATGTTGTCCCTTTAACGGGAGTGAATTATTCTCAGGAAATGATGAAAAATGCTTTAAATACTGCGCCATGTGCCTGATTGGAGATCAGTGTATTTTTTTCTCTAAGGTAATGAGCTAACTCACTGAAATCAAGAGCTTCTCAATTGGAGACCCCACCCACTCTTCCTCTACCTACTAACTCAAAATGTGTGTGGGTTCTAAAAGTGTTCAATTTAATGCAAAGCACTACTTGACTAGGCCTTGTTAAGCTTCCCAGAATTCACTTACCATCACTTTACCAAAATAGGAAATTGGGCATCAACATAAAAACCATTCTTCAGTTTCTCCCGAAGAGTGTAGAGATTCAGCTTGAGCTGGTACCACCCTGCCTCACCACAGATGGGCATTATTTCAGAGTGGCCATAGTTGGGCTTTTTGGTGAAGGGAAATTATACTGTCTTGACTCATTGATTTTTGTCAACTTGGTTTCCCCCTGCTTCTACTTTCTTCCTTCTCAGCCACTTCTATCACTACCCTTCCCTTTTAACTCTATTTTCTATCATTTCTATTACTGGCCCTGGTTATCTTTTTAAAATTTTCTCTTACTTCTGTCCTTAACTTCTGTCTTCTGCTAAGTATCAGTTTCTGGGCAGAAGAATAGGAAGGGCTATGCAATTAGGGTAAAATGACTTGTCCAGGGTCACTCATCGTGGAAGTGTCTGAGGCTAGATTTGAACCCAGGACCCCCTGTCCCTAGGCATGGCTCTCCATCTGCTTAGCCACCTTCTTATCTATGGGTTTGGTTCATCTTGAGATGTCATCTCTCAGTGGTTTGTTCCTGGGAAAAGGGGTTCTGTGCCCTCCCCCACATTTTTTTATTCTTTAGACAGACATGGTAGGTTTTCAAGAATGGACCTGGAAGACCAACATAGGATTTTGGGTATTGGGATCCTGCTCTTGAACTGTCTTCTTACCATATTCACTTGTCCTTCACTAACTTCTTATCCATCATGGGTTATGAGTAATAATCTTTTGGAAACATTTAAGGCTTCTTTCTTCTCTGTTCTGACCAGTTAGTCTGTTATTCTCCACCAGATACTTTTCTGTAGCTGATCCTAAAATCTCTGGGGTTTTCATATAGTGGAGATGGAGGTAGGGGAGGTGTTGAGTTGTGTCCAGGTGTGTCCAATCCAGGGAAACCTACAGGGAACTAACTGCAAGTTTAGAGCTGATTCTTTTATTCTGCCCCCAAGTCCAGTAGCCACTTCTCCCATTACCGGGGGTTTCCAACAGACCCCAATTCTTGTTTCTATGGAACAATGTGTCAGTTTCATCGACAACAATATCCTTTCATCTCTTGTCATTCCTGGCCAGGGTGCATGCTGGGAAGACTGAGGACAAAGAGGGCCTTATTATGTGGTGTGGATGTGTGATTCTATTTTTTTCCCACATCTTTGACCTAGTGCCTTCCCTGTCCTTGGTTATGCAACAGCCCAAGGGCAGTTTAACACTCTCTTGACTGACTCAGAACTTGCCCTTTCCCCTACCTTCCCCTCTGGATTAACTTTACCTAGCTTCCCTGGGCTGAGGCTGCCAGATTTTGGCCTTCAGGAATCTCAAAGTATCCCAACTCCTGACTGCAGTGCTATTCTTAGCCCCTTTCTCATCTTTTTCCAGGACACCTGCATTTTCCTTCATTGAATGACCATTTCCTCTCCCTTGACCTGTTCTGTCCCTCACCCCCCTTCCTCTCTTTCAGCTAGGATTTGCTGACCTGAACCTGGCTGAATTTGCTGGCTCTGGTTCCACTGTTCGATGCTGCTTGCTAGAAGGATATGATACCAAGAACACCCGGCAGGACAACTCCATCTTAAAGGTATCCCCAGTAACAGGAAGACCAGGTTCTTCTGCATCCTTTTCTCCTCCATCTTCCCCTGCCCTCCTTACTTCTAGCAGTCTGTATGGCTATGACAAAATCAGATAAGAACCAAATAGTTCTAAAGCTGGAAGAAGCCAGAGATAGATCATAGATTTGGATCTGGAAAGGACCTTTGGAGATATATGGATCCATCTCCTTTGTTTTGCATATGTGGGAACAGACCCAGAAAGGTTAAGCTAGAGTTCCAAGGACTTTTCCTTAACCTTTTTAACTTCCTTGGGATAGTAAGTACTCAAGGAATAAAATGAATGAGAAAGCCACTTTTTCCATTTCCCTGGTATAAATTGTGATTTCCAACCCACCCTAAGCAGGGTGGTTTTGAAGGGTGACAGAGTCACCTGGTCTGTATTCACATACCCATCTCTCCCAGGCCCAGCCACGTGCTGGCAGAGGCTATTAGAGGGAGGCAGCTTCCTCTGAACTCTGCCTCCCCCAGGAGAGAAGGACAAGAAGGGCTTCCTCCCCCGGAGGAGCCCAGTTCCTCCTTGTTATCCACACCCATCCATCTGCCTAAGAAAACAATCTGGTCCTAACAACATCCTCCTTGAGCAGATAAAATACGAGCATGTTTGTCTCCCTGGAGAGTCTGGGGGATGTGTAGGAGTAGGGAGCTAGCTGGCAAGCCTGGCTGCCAACATTAGACAGCTACCAGGCTACCAGGAAAAGATGAAGGGTTCTCAGGATGCTCCATGCTGGGGCACATGTACATTCAGGCCTTGTGGTCAATTTGGGCTCAGAACACCTGATGTAGGGGGAGAGGTTTATTTAGTCTTTGTTTTTGAACTAAGGAAATTTATGTTAAGAGGAAGGAAAAAGTAGATAGGAAAAGAAATCTGAAAATAGAGAACCAAACTTTTAGGAGTCTTTGTACTTCGGAAGTATAGAGACTGATACAGAGCTTGGTCGAGAATCAAATATACATTTCAGAGCTAAAAAACTAAACAATCTGGCAAGCAGGACTGCCCTAGGAGAACATCTCACTTGAGATGGGGATTGTGAGGGAGGGGGCAACTCCACAGTTTTTGGATCAGGGTCTGGAGCAGAGGTCCTAATCTTTTTGTGTAGATCTCTTTGACCTCCTGATGATCCCTTTTCAGATCAGTGTTTTTAAAAACACAAACTCTAAAGTATTTATGGTTACAAAGGAAACCAATAGTATTGAAGTGTAGATATCAGAATATTTTTTTAGAAACCCAAGATCACAAATATCAGGCTAAGAATCCCTGGACTAGAAACTTTTAGGTCTTTCCCTTAGAGGAGGTTCATATTATTGGTTGGTGATAATCATGGCTAATAAGAGGTTCTGATTATTATTGAGTAGTGGTAATGGCTCATAAACCTACGAGGCCTAGAAATTTAGGAGGAAACATTGTATAAACATCCCAGGATTATAAATATAGGTGAATTAATATTTGAAGTGTTAGCTCCTTTTTCACAGATAGGGAAAGTAGGTCTCAGAGAAGTAAATAATGATAACAATATCTAGTGCCTTTAGGGTTTTCAGAACACTGTGCATGTTAGCACATTTGATTCTCCCCACCATCCCAGATGGGGAATAGCTGCAGTTATTATTATCCCCATTTTACAGATAGGAAACCAAGGCCGAGAGAGATGAAATATCTCTCCCATTGTCACACAACTAGTAATCATCAAGGTGGTATTTGAACTTGAGTCTTATTGACTCCTCATTTAGCACTTTTACCCACTGTATTACTTTACCATGTCTCTGTGAAATGAATTTACTCATAATCACCCAACCAGTAATTTTCTGAATAAAGATTTGGTCTAGCACATTTTCTTTATGCCTCGCTTCCCTTCCTTTGATTCCGACGTCTTCTCATTTCCTATAACAGGTCACCATTGGAATGTCCTTGCTCTCTGGAGACCCCTGCTTTAAGACGTGAGTTTTTGGTGGTGTGTCATACGTTCTGGGGAATAAAATGTTGAAGTGAGGGGGCAGAAGTCTCCATCAGTGGCTAAGGTAGTGACTTGAGGATGGTCATAGTAGGGAATGGAGAAAGGGGGAGAAGTTCAGGAGACTTACATTAGAAAGGGAATTCCTTGAGAACCTGGATCTTATTTTTCTGTTTGTATCTCAGTGTTTAACACAGTGCTCTTTGCACATGATGAACACCTAATAAATGCTTTTTTTTTTTATTCCTTCTAGTTCTACCTGGAAGCATTAGTAGACCTAGGAGATTATAATTTCTCTAAATTTTCATTAGTCCTCGTGGCTTTTGAAAATCCAAGGTTCTATAGAGAAACTGGAAATAGGGTTTTTCTACTTAAGCCTTTGGCTATTTTTCTAGCTTAAAATATTCCCTGGAGACTCCTTTCAGGTTAAGATTTCGAGAGCCATGGGCTGGCAAGAAGAGTAAGAAGGCTTTGATACTTACCACCTCTTGCCTTCCACAGGCCACCTTCCACAGCCAAGTCTATCATCATCCCCAGCCAAGACACATCCCTGCAGTTGACCTGTAAAGGCGAGGGTACATGTAGTAGCGGCTCCACTACCCTCACTGGGACTCGGCAGTCCAAGGCAAGACCCACCATCCTTGGATCAGGTAACAAGTTTAGCCTCTCCTCTTCCTGAACCTTTGCTGTGTCACCATTGGCAAATTATTGACCTACTCTGGGCACTGGCTTTCCCAAGTGTCAGATGAGACATTTGTCACATGCTTCCTAGAGGAGAAGTCTTGGAGTATAATATTGTACGTTATAGTTGAAAGTACCTCTATTAGACTGTCTACGAGACATGCCTGTGTCTACCAGTCTCAGAGCTCCAAAGGACTTTTACAGTTTTCTCCTACTCTAATTCCACAGTTTAAGAATATGTGAAGCAGGTGCTTCCTTCTCTTGTCTACTCACAAAACTTTGCAAATGCTGCCTTTTTTAAATGCTAAGAGCAGATCCCACTGAGCCCCATCCACTCAGTGCCTCAAGGGCTGGGAACTGAAACCAGTGCTCCTCAACCCCGGGCTCTTTGCATGGACCTATCAGGTTATTTCTGCACTTGCTGCTGTTGATCAGGCCCAATTCAGCATGGAAGCAAGTTCATAAAGAGCCAGCCTATTCAAATATCCGGACCCCTCCAGCCTTACTCTCAGGATTTCAGGAGATCAAGTTCCCAGGGGCACCATGTCAACTAGCTTCTGGATTATTAGTCTTGAATGGTTGGTGGTGGTTCTGTCACATCTGACTCTTATAAATCTCATTTAGGGTTTTTTGGGGAGAAGATACTGGAGTGGTTTGCCATTTCTGTCTCTAGCTCATTGTATAGATGAGGAAATCTGAGACCAACAGGTGAAGTGATTTGTCCAGATAGATATAGATCTTCCTAATTCCAAGCCCAGAGCTCTAGCCATGGTGCCGTCTTGCTGTCCAGTTAATAAATGGGCCATTCAGGCTGGGGAAAGAGGGTCTGGCAAACAGGGTCCTGGCTCTTGAGAGGAGAAGGAGATGTGGAGTGGTGATAAAGAGGGGAAACAGTCTTTGGGGGCTTTGGCAGCTCCCAGCTGTCATCTTAAATGTTAGAAGCAGTGAGGTATAGTGGATAGAATGCTGGTTTGGAACCAAGAAGACCAGAGTTCTAATCCTGTTCCAGAAGCTTACTAGCTAAGCAATCCACTTACTTTTTAACCTCAGTTGTAAAATGAGGGAATAATAGGATCTTCCTTTCAGATTAGTTGTGAGGGTCAAATGAGGAAAAACACATAAAGCACTTTGCTATCCTCAAAAGTACCATATGAGTGTTAGTATTAGATGTAAAAATATCACATAAATATGAGCTGCTCCTTTTGTTTGCATTATTACAAAATATTTCCTGGGACAGAGAGGCTATTCTTTCAAAACTCTATCTATCCCCTCCTTTCCCAGACTTGATTTTCTCCCACATTGTAGCCATACTTTTGCTTTGTTCTGTTCTTCTCTTTTTCCCCTAAAATAATCCCCTGACCGTTTCCCCATAGAAAACTCTCCCCACCAGAGCTCTCTCTGACACTGCATTTTCTGACCTCCAGAGGCAGAGTAGACTTCCTGGGGAGTGCTGGCCCTGACTGGGCTTCTGACTCAGTGAAACAAAGTGGTACCCTTCACTCTGCCTGTTTGTTCAGCAGGGAGTGGAAAGGTGGGGAGAGGAGAGTCTTAACTGTACATACTTCAGAATTCAGATAAGAGCTTTTAGAAAAGCTCTGCCAGGAAAAGGCCTTTGTAACTCTCAAGTCCTGGTCACTTTGGTTAGGACTCCTGAATATCACCCAGAGAACTTAGAAGCCTGGGCTCCTTGTTCCCTCTGACTGCTCTCCTAGCAGTGACCATGGACTCTTAAGCATGTGCTGGCCAGCAGCAGGGCTGCTGGGACCCTTCTCACAAGAAAGGAAGGACAGAGAGAGACAGAAACAGAGATAGAGAAATAAAACCCAAGGGTGCAGAGAATCGGAGACTCTCTCACTCTAACGAACTTTAATGCTTTCTTCCCAGGGGTCCCTGAAGAGCCAGATCAGAACTTGTCTAGCCCAGAGGAAGTGTTCCATTCCGGCCATTCCCGTAACTCCAGCTATGCCAGCCAGCAGTCCAAGATCTCTGGTAAATAATGATAGTAATAGCGATTCTGAACACAAGCAGAAAAGTGCTTTATATGACTTATCTCACTGAGGCTTCACACAGACTTGTGAGGTTTTTGCTTTGGGTATTGATCTCAGAGGTTAAGAGTGACTTGCTCCCGCCCACACAGTTAGTATATGTCAGAGGTGGAACTGAACCCCAGGGGTTTTTGACTCTCAGGCCTGCTCTTTGCCCACTGTCCCTTGCCACTTTTCTTTTCCTATTTCTTTTGGATTTAAGAGTCAGATTCAAAGCTGGGACCAGGCCTTTACCCACTTCCATAAGTTTGGGGGAGACCTGATGACTTCCTGTTATGTGTGCCCCCAGCCAAGGAGACCCTTCCCTAGTGGCACCATAGGAAGGTGGTTACCTCGCCTGGCCATAGGGAGAGGTGGTCACCCGTGCTTCTTTGTCTCTTCTCTGTCCTGCCCTTCTCCCAGGTTACAGCACTGAACATTCCCGCTCCTCTAGCCTGTCAGACTTGACTCACCGAAGAAACACCTCCACCAGCAGTAGTGCCTCTGGGGGCCTCAGTATGACTGTGGAGTGCCCTGAGGGGGAGCGAGAGCATAAACCAGAAAAGCCCCCACGGCCCCCTAGACCTCTGCATTTGTCAGATCGATCTTTCAGGTAAGATTGGGGGTAATGTGGGGGAGTCAAATGGGGTAAGAGCCAATCGGTTAATGAGGTGAAGACACCACTGAGTCTCTTCCCAGAGTTCCTGGTCCCAGATGGCAAACAAAAGCTCTAGGACCATCTTGTGAATGATAATTCACATTTCTAGAATGCATTAGGGTTCAACTGCTGTGAGGTAGGAGTATTATCTCCATTTTACAAGTGAAGAAATTGTGGTTATAAGAGAGATTAAGTGTAAGAGCTGAGAGGCCCAAGATTATGGTATTTAGAACTGGAATATGTCCCTCAAGATCGTTTAATCCAATTCCATCAGGTAATAAATAAGGAAACTGAGGACCAGCAAGGGGTAAGTGACTTGTTTAAGGTCACAGGAGCCCAAATCCCCTGATGCAAAGGTGGGGACATAATGGAAGAAATATTGGACTTGGATTCAGAGAACCTCTGTCTAAATCCTAGATGTGCCCCCACAATCTCAGCCAAGTCTCTTCCTCTCTTTGGACCTCAGTCTCTTTCTCTAAAGAATCAAGGGTTTAGGCAGATTGCCCCAGCTCTAAATTGCTACAATTCCATAATCCTGCCTGGTATTCTTAGCATTCTAATACCATGTCTTTCTTAAAAGTGGTGAACATCAGCAATGTTTCCCATTCAGCTCAGAGTTTTTCCAGCTAGATTTACTAGTGTTTGGTGTTTTATTCCATCATCTCCATTCTCCTGCAAGGAGGAAGAAGGATTCAGTGGAAAGTCACCCAACCTGGGTAGATGACACGAGAATTGATGCAGATGACATTGTGGAAAAGATCATGCAGAGCCAAGACTTTACAGATGTCAGCAACAATGAGGGTGAGTTACCCTGAGGGGAGTTTGCCCTTCACCTGACTTCCATCCTTCTACCAAGCTTGAGCTCCAGTGCTGGCTGTGAGTGGGATTTGAGGTATGAGTAACAGCTGCTCCTGGTTGCCCAACAGAACCCCTAGGAAAGCCCAACCACCTTCTCCTCTTGGTTGGGATGGGATGGGAGATCTCAGTGGATTGAATGGGAATAGGTGGGTAGGTGAGTGGAATGGGATGGATGGGCAGATGGGGATGAGTTGGATGGGATGGATGGGAAAGTAGGTAGATAGGATGGGATGGATAGGCAGGCTCTCTCTGGAGCCCATCTTGCCTATGAGGCTTCTAATCCTGGTCTGTCCTTTCTCCCACAGACAGTAACCTGAGGTTGTTTGTGAGCAGGGATGGCACCACCACCTTGAGTGGCATTCAGCTGGCAAACAGGTACAGTGTTTCCTTATTCACCCAAGCTGTGTGCCTGGCACCAACAAATTAGGCAGGCTCTTGATAATTATCCTTCACTGGGAAGAAGAGTGAGTTAATGGATGGGATGAAAGGGAATATTGCCAGTGAATTTGACCAATTACAAGGGTAGGAACCAGGGTATGGGAGGAGTCCCCAGAATAGACCTCTAAGATTTCCTTTCTTAATGGTGTAAGGAAAATTCTGGCAGAATGGATCATGTTTAGGCACACAGAAGTAGCGGTTTTGCATTTATGTCTCCAAATAAACAAAATATTTCCATATAATAAATACAGTGTGTTGAGTGAAAAGAAAAATAATTTTAGAGTCCAGAAGACCTGGCTTTAATCTTGACTCTATCATGACCATTCTGGTCTTGGATGAGTCATTTTCCCCTCTCAGGGCTCAGTTTCCTCTGAGCATTGGACTAGATGGTCTCTCCAGGTCCCTTTCTAGTCCTAGGTCTGGTGAGGCTGTTGGGAAGATTTGACTAATGTTCCTGAGGAGGACTTTGTCTTCCTCTGTTGGTCAAAAGCTGGAACTACAATGTTCTGAATTGACCTGGGCCCTTGGAAGCAAGACTAGAGAATCAAGCTTTTTCCTAACTCACATTTCTATAGACTTTAAAGCTTCAGCAAAGGGCATTCATTCTTCATAAAAACCCAGAGGCCAAGTAGTACAAGTATTGGGGCCCCATTTTATGGATGGAGATGCAAATCCACCACAGTAGACTTAACCTGGGCCAGTGTAGAAACTGGTTTCAAATCCAGAGGTCTTTCCACAGTGCTGTACCTGCCTCCCAAGCTGTAGATAGCATTTTTTTTTTAGTTCAACCCCCTAATTTTTACAAGTGGGGAAATTGAGGCTCAGAGGAAAAGAAAAGGCTTAGAGTAAATTGTTGGTAGAGCCAGGACTAGAATTCTGCTAACATTTATGAAACCCCCAAATCTTATAAGGCCCAGTTGCCAGGTACTGGGGATTCAAAGACCATCCCTTCCTCAATCATCATGTCTCATTTATGACTGTCAAAATCAGGCTCTGTGTGCCCCACTCCCCTTTAGCCTCCAGCTTCTCCTGGATGTTCCTGGCACAACCTTGGGATCTGATGAGCTTCTAAACAGTTTTTCTCTCCTCCACCTTCCTCCTACAGAGTCTCCTCTGGAGTTTTTGAGCCTGTAGTGATTGAAAGCCACTGACCAGCATGATCTGGAAAGCAGAAATTGCCCTGCCCTTGGGCATTCTGTCCGGAGTCATTCCAGAAGGTTCCTTCATTTTCTGCGGACCCACCTCTCATCTCTACTTCCTGTCCACTCTCTTGTCTGATTTTTGCACTCCGGACCAGTCCTGAGACTGGGCTGCCCCAAGCTGGCATTGGGCCCCCTCCTCATCATCTATCTCTCCTCCATCCTCTTCCCCAGACCTGACCCATCCATCTCGTCATTTGATATTCTTGAGGGTATTTCCCAGGACTCTTGTTGCGGTCTGATTGTACCACTGTGAATATTCTCCAAACCACTAAAGAGCAGACATCCAGGCAGGAAGAAGAGCCCCAAGGCAGCCTGGCCTAGCCTTGTACACTCCAGAGCATCCCATGAACAGATCCTTCCTCTTTATAGGAAACTGTTGGCCCGAGTGCCAATTCAGAAGGCAAAAGGAAGAGGTAGAGTCTGGTGAGGGAAGTAATTCCTACTGTAGGACTATAGGCCCACTGATGGGCAGGGTTGTGGCCTCTTAAGATGGTGGATGTGGGCAAGCACCCTTCCCTAAAAGCTGGAGAAAAGGACTTGTGTTTGGTCCAGCCTGCCTGTTTGTCCTGTCCTGCACTGCTGGTGCTTCTGACTACTTCTCTGGAGTTGGGAGTGTGGAGGGCGAGGGTCCACCTGCCCCATATTCCTCCCCACCCTGGAAATTGTATGGACTGGCCATCCTGGAGTCATCTCTGATTCCTGCCACTAACAACACTCCAGGAAAGAAGAGACTTGGAGAAACTGGAGACACATCCTAGAGCTGGCTGCCAGACTTTCTTGCTCTTAATTCTGTGTGGTTCTGAGCTAGACTGTGACTTCCCCCTACAGCTCCCTCTCTCCCTTCTGCTCAATACCTTGCTCATCTTTTTAGAGCTTTGAACCCTGACTTCCTGCTTGTAGGAGGTCGGGGCCCTTCAGGTAGACCTGCTAGGTGGCCTTTGGTAGACCTGCCTTTCCCATCCCTAGCTTGTCCTGGCCTGTGCCACATACTTTCAGCTTATAAGCTATCCCTTTCTGATACCTCCCTCTTCCCTTTTGAATTTGCCTGCCTCTGTTTCTCAGAGGCTCTCTGCACTTTGCACATATTTCCCTAGCAGAGCCTTGGGGGGTTGGTGGTTGGTCTGCCCTCTCCCCACCCCAACAATGCGCACATATCCTTCTGCCAGCCCCCTCTTCCTCCATCGTCTCCCCTTTATGAAACCTATGCTTCTGCCTGCTGGCCAGGTTGACCAAGTATCACTGGCCCATCAAGCCCCTCCAGTCTCCTCATTTGTCCAGAATTGGGGAGACCACTTAAGACAAAGGAGAGCAGACTGCTGGGGTAGTGACTTTCAGCCCCGAACTCCCCTTATTGGGGTAGGAAGCCACCTACTTTGACTTTGTGTCAGCCCTCCTGGGTAGGCCTGTGACAGGTTCACATCCCCAGTTGGGTGAAGTTCAGGGCCTCTTTCCCATCCTACTCTGTAGCCCCTGATGTACTCTCTGCTTGGGGCTGGGTCTTAGGCAGTTGATGCAACAGAGAAATTAAGGAAAAAAACCATACCAAGTGGAGGAGGAAGGAAGAGAGGAGTGTCCATACGAGCACCAGGAGGCCGGAGTTATTGGAGGAAGGACTTATGTCTCTTCCTACAGGAACAGGAGAAAAGAGCTTGTCTCCTTTCAGCAAGGTCAGCCTGGTGGACCATAGGGCCTTTATACTCCCCAAAAGTAACTCCACCTGCTCAGCCTCAGTTGGTGAGTTGGAAGGGGATGCCTTCCCCCAGCCTCCAGGGGAATGGGTAGGAGAAGGGGTGCTTTTTCAATTACAGGCTGGAGCTGTGCTCCCAGCAGGACATCCCCCTCATTAGCCCATGCTCCTGGTGTCCTGGGTGTCACCTCCTACCACTGCCAAAGCTTCTGTTCTTAGCACTTTTTCTCCCCACGGCAAAAGCCCAGGCCAGAAGATAGAGCCTGTGGCCTCCTCACTCAAACCACTGGTTTAACTTTTTTTTTTATTTCAGTTGCCAAGTTGTAATTTTTAATAAACCCAGCAGGCTGGTGTTTGGTTTTTGGGAAGGGTGGGAAGGTTTTTTGTTTTTTTTAAGTTGATAATGTTGGTTTTTTTGCTATTTTATTCCCCAAAAGAGAGAGATCATTTTCCTAGTTTCCTTCTCTTCTTTGCCCTACCGCTCCCCAGGGGAGCTGTCTGGTCAGGACCAGGCATGCAGAGAGCTGGCCCTCTCTCTTAGATAGGGAATGTGGGCAGAACAATTTTTCTCAGCAGTGGGAATAGAGCTGGGCTCTAGTCTCCACCCTACCCTCCTCTGGTCCCAGGAGGACTCAGTTGCCCTTTCTGTCCTAATCCTTATCTCTGGAACCCTGCTGGGGTGGGGATGGGGGTTGGTTCCAGATTGATTCCTTTCGTTTTTCTTTTTTTCTTTTTTTTTTTTACTAACATTTTAAACACTTATCAGACCTTTCCTGCCACGTCAGGACTGAAAGTTGTTAAAGAATTGTCCTAGGTTCAGAAAAGCCCCAGACCCCGAGGGAGCTCTCTCTTTCCCCTCCTCTTGTGAATGACTAGCACTTTAACTGGGAGCCAACACTGGGGGGGGGGGGTCCCTACCCTCCCTACATTCCTTTCTTCTTTCAACAGTTTGGTCTGACTAAGGTCTTAACACACACAAACTTGATCAAGGAGGAGGGATTTGTGATATTTTAATGTTTTGTTTTGATGAGTGTGCAGCTGGCCTCCACACTCCACTGGGAAAGCCCGGGGGTCCAGTGAGATGGGGGCACCATGCCAATCCCCTTGGGAGAGTGCCCTTAAGCCTGGTGGAGATGCCTATCATCTACACCTGCCTCTCCTACCTCTACCTCTCTCAATTGGCAGCTTCAGGACTGGGCCCAAATTCAACTGCTCTCTTTTCTTCCTTCCCATTCTCCAGTCATCTAGCAGGGTTATTGCTGTTTTCTTAGGAGCAGCAAGAATAGATGGGAGTCCAGGATAGGAAAGGAACCTTCAATTGGACCTATTTAGCTGACGATTCTGCCGGGAGCAGTAAGCCCAAAGGCCAGAGAAGAAAAAACAGCAAAATGAAAGGTTTCAGACCAGAGAGAACCTGAGGGAATTTTAGGTAGTTAGAGACAGAAAATTAGATGAAAACTGCACTGGTCCTTTTAAAATTTTTAGTAAAATAATCCCTTCCTCACCCCCATCTCCTCTTAAGGGTAGTATCCTTTCTGATACCTGGACTTCAGTGGTTCTAACTAGTGCTGTCAAAGCTTTAGATTCAAATTCTATATAGAGAGATTATATTAGAGATATTTTTGGAAAGGGGATAGGTCTATGCAAAACAGTTTGGAAATCTGTGAGAGTTTTATCTTTTTTTACTCAGAGATCTATCTAAAAAAGAATAAAGTTCTAGGTCCTCACCCCACCCCCACTCCCTTTCAATCATTAGTCCCATCCCATGAGTAACTTATGGGGCAGGTGTCTAGTTGGGTTTGGGTGATTCTCAGCTTTCTCTGATGGAATGGTCTCCATCACTTTTAAATGGGTGGGAGGAGGGAGGGAGAAAGACAGGAGCTCAATTCTTTTCCCTCTTTTCCCTCCTCCCTTTATGGAGTATCTTTGCCATCTTTGATTCAACTGACGGTATTTGTATTTCTGTATATTGTTCCTATCATAGAAGACTACAGTGTAAGGGGAAATCAGTCTTTTGTCAAATTGGCATTATGATTTGGGGCCAATTAAAAGTTATGGGTTTTGTTTTGGGGGTCTTTGGTGTGCTGTTATTATGTCTACCATGTGTATTTGTCCAGGGAATGCCAAAGATACTCAATAACATTGGCCTTTGGCTGATGTGGGTTTCTTTCCAGTGTGAATTTTGAACCCCAGCCCATGGGAGAGGCTAGGGTGATTTGGCCATTCTGGAATGACCGACGGAAGACTAGTGCCCTTCACCATCCAGGCTTCATTTCTAGGCCTGGGACAGAGCTAGTCCTGCTGTCTAGGTGTCTATAGAGGGAAATGAATGTTCAGGTACAATTTGGACTACATAACCAGTGAGGTCCCTTCCTATTTTGTGACAAGCCCTCCATGAGGTTTTATCCCCTTGGACCCACAACATCAGGGAATCTGGCTTCTGAACCATCGATTTCCCATCTTGTGTACCAGGAATGTGGGTACTGATCAATAGGTTTATTCTGGCTTTTTCCCTCATGTGCCATTGGTGTTCGAGTTGGTCTCATGTAAGAACTGGTCAGGGTCTAGAAGAAACCACCAAAGAGCATCATCAGGGCCTTCTCCCTGCCTTACACAGGAACTTAGAGATGTTTAAGAACCCTCCGATGTCAATAAATATCAGTCATTTAAGGTTGGTCGCTTTTCCTCCTTTACTCTAAGTGTGAGACTGGCTCTGCACCCCCTTTCTCAGCTCAGTGGTTTGTGCCTCATCTGCCCTCCTAGTAGCATTCCTTAGCATTTTCATTCCCCTCCCCTCATGCTTCCTTGCTTCTCTTCCTCTTGTTTCTAGGTAGCTGGATTCTAGGCAGGCCTGGAGGATATTCCTTATATCCATGGGAGAAAGGATGTCCCCTAGGTCCTCTTGTCTGACCCCAAGGAAGAGGGAGATTTGTCCAACATGGCCCCAGAGGCCGTCTGTCTTCTGACAGTGCCAAGAACCAGGGAGCCTGGCACTAGGTGGGTTGGGTGGGACCAGACAGTCAGAAGGCTGAAGGAGGCCCTGAGATTTCAGAATTTGGAGGAAAAGCTAAGACCACCCAAGCAAAGTTTAATAAGATGATTGCCCGAGTTACCCTTCCAGATAAAACTGTCCTGGTCAGCAGTGTGCCACAGTATGGCCAGCTGACCCTAATTAGCACTCTTTCCCCCTCCCCCCAGCCCAATTCTCTTAGCGAGGGACAACCATTAAAGCCCCCTCCCATCAGGGGAACATAACGGGAATTCCAAAGGTTTCCCAGGCTTCTTCCCGCTGCCACAGTCTACAGAGCTGGCTCTTTGCATAGAAGTGAAGACCTGGGCCAGGAGCGGCTCAGCTGAGATCTGAAGACAATAAGGGGAATATTCTCTTTGTCTTCCATCGACTTCCCAAGACAGCAGGAACAGGGGCTGCACCGCATCTTATCCTGAGGAATGAGCAGGCTTCCTTGATTGGTGTGGACGCCACATGGTCCACAAACACCTGCAAACACACAGGAGAGGAGGATTATTTCCTCAGCCTTCCCATCTTCCCTCTCCCCCTGGAAGCTCCCAGTCTGAAGAGTCCTAAGAATTACCCCAGAGAAGGTAGATGCCCAGCGTCACAAAGAAAGAGATGGCAATGAGGGTGCCAGGTTCTGGGCTCCAGAGTCCGCAATGGTCTGGGCAGGCACAGGGAGTCTGGATGAAGATCTCCAGGTGGGTGGGCAGGAGAGACACTCTGGCCAGGGTCCTCCCTGAGCTGCAGTTAAAATGGACCAGAGTGGTCAGGGGGCTGCTAGGCCAGGCTGGAAAAGAAAAAGGTTGAGATGGGGAAGGGGAAGCCTGAGGCTCCAGCCTTCTAAGTACCCTTATTCTTTAGCCCCTCAATCTCCTAAGCTCTGTAGACCTCTCAATAATCACCCCACACTGCTTATATGCATAGATATATGGATAAAAAAAATTTAAAATTTCACCCATATGACTGACCCCTAACAATAGCTAGAATTTCTACTTGTGTTTTGTTTGTAAAACATGAATATATCATTTTTTGTCCTCAAAAATGATAGGTGTTATCCCCATTTCCATATAGGGAAAAGTGAGTTGGACAATGACTTGTCCAGGGTCACACAATTGGTGTCCAAGGCTGGATTTGATCTCTTTGACTCCAGGGCCAATGCTTTATCCACTACCCATGTTGGCAAAGCCTTCAGGAGGACAATGTTCACATGCCTCACCCCTCTGCCCAGCAGTCCAATGTGATCACTTCCTCCCTCTGCTCTCTGGAGTAATGGGGGAGGCTCACAGACAGCTTGAAGATGCACTTTGGGCACTCGATCTCTAAAAGGTTTGCCAATGCTATGCCATTTAGCTGGTTCCTCGGTTCCCAGTTCATTATCTCCTCTTTCTGAATAAAAGATTCTCAAGTCCAGACAACCTCTATAAAACCACCCTTAAGCCCAGAAATAACAATCTTGGGCTTCTACTGGCCCCTGAAATATGCGTCTACCATCTCTACTGCCAAATCAGGTTTTCAGAAAAGACCCTTGGCAGGCCTACAGTAAGCATTGGCTATATGCTTTTTCATTCATTCTTAGATGTATTTCCCAAATCCTCTTTTCAGGCTTCCTACCCCCCCTCCCCCCATGGAACCAGATAATGCTAGGATCAAAAGCTTATCTAACCTAGTTTTACCTGTGCGCCCCCCCCCCCCCCCCATTAAATAATTGTGGAGATGATGGCTTAAAGAGAGAAGAATTATGGTTGCTATGTGCTGATTACTGCTAAATATTTTTACAAATGCTGTCTTGTTTGATCCTCACAACCCTGAAAGCTAGGGGCTATTTTCTCCATTTTGCAGATGGGGAAAATTGAGGCAAGAATTTTTTTTTTAAGTGACTTGGCCAGAATTACATTGCTAATAAAATGTCTGGGGCCAAATTTGAACTCAGGTCTTCCTGAGCAAGCCTGGTGTTCTATTCACTTCAACACCTAGCTGCTTAGAGAGAGAAGGTAAGAGACTTGTCCTGGGTCCCACAATGACATAGCCAAACCTATAATTTAATAGCTCACATTTATATGGCACTTTATAGTTAAAGTTAGAGATTGGGCAGCTAGGTTGCTCAGTGCCTGGAGTCAGGAAGACTCATCTGACCTCAGACACTTACTTTGTGACCCTGGGCAAGTCACTAAACTCTATTGGCCTCAGTTTCTTCATCTGTCAAACGAGAAAGGAGAAGAAAATGACAAACCTTTCCAGTATCTTTGCCAAGAAAACCCCAAATGGAGTCACTGCCCAATGGAGCTGTACACAACTGAAATGACGCAACGACAAAAGTTTAAAACTCTTCACAACAACTCTATGAGGCAGAAAATGCCAATATAATTCGCATTTTGCAGAGGGAAAGGAGGAAAAAATAAGGTTCAGAAATGGTTCAGTAATTTGTGGGTCCTTTACCTCCTAGTTCAGGGTTTTCCCCACTTACCCCCTCACTCCTTACCAGGATATGTGACAGTCAAGACCTCAGTACTGTTGTTATACCGAAATTCACTCTTCTGGTGCCTGCCATAGGCAACATGGTGCAGATCCCCTGAGTCAGCCTGCCTGGAGGGGGAAGTCAGAAACATTGCTTTAGAAAATAGAGTATCCTTTTGCCATGGATGGGGAAACTGAGGCACAGAGAGGCATCAGGTTTGGTGAAAGTGACTGGCAAACTTTTGGGAAGTCTTCTATGCCCCCTTTTCAATATGAAAGGAAATAAAGTCTTGAGTCTGTCATGCATATAGACAGAAGAAATAAAAGGAAGGCTTTTTTTTTTTTCATAAAGAAAAGAATGAGAAATGTTTCTCCAAGAGCTCTTGTAGGAAAAAGCTTAATAACCACATTGAAAATTCAATCAGCATGTTCCCTAGACCCCCTTGATAAGCTTCTTCTAGCTCAAGTTGGGAACTCCTGCTGTAGAGGATAAAGGGGAAGTCATTTCTCCCATCTCTTGGGGGAAGAGGGGCCTGGGGCAGGATTGGAACTCGGGTCTTCCTGACTCCAAGTACAGCCAATCCCACTTCATTTTTATGAGATGAGAAAACTAAGGCTTAAGGCCAGATGAAGACCACCTAGGAAGAACCTTAGCAGAAGCGGGCCTGGAACTTTCCATTTCACGGCACCATGACTGCACCAGGATGTCTACCTGCAATGGGGAGGGATGGGGGGAAGGATGGAGCTCTCACCTAAGGGTCACACAGGTGGCCACCTGTAGACAGTCAGTGGCGGTCAGGTTGGCAGGTTCGCTGAAAGGCTGGCAGGGGCTGAATCGAACGGAGCCCTCTGGCTCCTGGTCTGGGGGCAGGGGGATGGTCAGGGGTCCCATGGCAGCCAGGTTGATCACCCCATGACTCCCCTGCAAGAGGCACAGGCACGGGTGAATCAGGACGCAGCCCATGTCCTGGGATAGAGTCCCCAGCCCCCGGGGCCAGAAACTCAGCAGAAGCTGCAGCAGGGGCCCCCAGTACTTCATCCTGAACAGGGACCTTGAGAAACTGCCAGACTGCTGCCACCCAGGTGAGAAATAGCACATGTGGCGGAGCCAATCCTGCGGCAGGAGATTGGGGTGGGGAGGGGAGTAGCAGGAGCCTTGAAGAGGGTGGGGTTGGAATGCCCTGGCCTTTTTCTCATTCCCAACCCTACCCATTCTTCCAGACCCTCCTCATCCTCCTTGTCCCTTCCCCCCATCCCCAATCCTCCTTGTCCCCTTTCTCCTTCCCCCTCCTCCTCCTCCTCCTTTCCTGGTCCTCTCTCTCTCCTTCCCTTCTTCCTCCTTGTCCCCCTCCTCCTTCCCCTCTTCCTTTTCCTCCTTGGCCGCCTCCTCCTGTATTTTCTCCTCTTCTCCTTCCCTCTCCCCCTTCTCTTCTTCATTGTTCTCCTCCTCCTTCCCATCCTCTCTAACCTCCCCCTCCTCCATCACTCCAGGCCCCCGGCCATCTCTTCCTTTTCTGAAATCCTCCTGATGATTTGGGGGGCCTTTCCTTGAACACTGGCCTCTAGATTCAGGGGTTGGTCCTTGTCCCTTCTCTGCTCAAACTTTGCCCATGGAGGCAGCTAGACAGAACATTGTCCTAGTCCACCAGGCCTGGAATCAGGAGGTCCTGAGTTCAAATATGGCCTCAGACACTTCCCAGCTGGGTGCCTCTGGGCAAGTCTTACTCCCAGTTGCCTAGCCTCGAATTGGCATATCAGGTGTGCAGAGGCAGCCCTCGGGGAGCTGCTCTGTTTCCCTCTTTCCAGCACCAGAGGACATTTTTTTCAGGCCCTGCCCCTCTGTCCAGTGGCCCAAAGCAGGCACTTTCTCCCTCAGCTCTCTCAGGTAATGGGGGAGGGGGAGGGCACCCAGGCAGCTTGAATCTGCCCTCTGGGCACTCACTGCCCTGGCTAGTCCTTGTCACTCTTCTGACTTGGAACTGATACAAACCAGAAGGTAAGGGCTTAAAAAAAAAGTTGCCAGTGGCATCCCCTTGCCTCAAGGATAAAACACAAACTCTCCGTTAATGCTGGAGCTCCTTTGAACCGGCTCCTAATGGTTCCATTTTCAGTGTGAGCTTTTATACCTTGGAAGTGCAGCAACCCGGGGATGGTTGTTACAGGATAGTGATAAAGAGGCCATGCTAACTATGCAGAATAATCTTGAAAAGGTGTTGATCACACAATTTTTTTCAAGTTGTTATGTTTATCTGCATTCATTGTTTAAAGCCTTCCATGATCCGTGGTTCCAGACAACCTTTCCAATCGTAGTTTGTATTATTGACCTTCACACACTCTCCATTCCAACTAAACTGAATGACTGATTCTTAGTCTTTGCTGGTTTCCTGATTCCAAGCATTTGCACAGGTCATTCTATGTAATAACAGCTGACGTGTAACACACACACACATTTTACCAGATCACCTAATGACTTCTTCAAGAGGCACAGCAAAGGCCTTCCTGGACACAGCCAGGCCCCACGATAGATCTCCAGCACCCACTCTATGCCAGACCCAGTGCTAAAATATCAACAACCTTGGGAGGTTGGTGCCATTACAATTGTCAGCTCAACTGAGGGAAGTTCCACCCAAGAGACAAATGAGACCAGAGAAAGGTGAAACAGCAAGGACTATTTGGAGCAGCAAGGGGGCCCAACCCCAAGAAGATTAGTGAAAGGGGGTGGGGGAGGACTTCAATGCCAGAGAGGTGGCATGGGAGACCCACCTGGGCCTGGGGAGAAATAGAGTCTTATAGATTTGGGGAAGGAAGGGGGTGTAGTTGACAAGGCAACTTGGATTGCCTTTACTGGTTATCTCTGGGGAAGCTACTTGGGTTAACTTCATTGGATGTTCCTGAGGGAGGAAAGGAATCCTGGTCTTTGGGGAGTGGGGTGGCCTGATTCTCAGGCCTGATACTCAGCCATGCAGGACAGGTTGAGGAGCAAAGTCCTGGTGCTCTACCAGGTGTTTGGGGGTGGGGGAGGCTGTTAGTTTCAATAGGTGTTAGGGGAAGGGGGGCTTTCTTGTCCCATGGTCTGTCAATTATCCCTATTTTATAGATGGGGAAACTGAGGTAAACAAGTTAGATGACTTACTCACAATTACACAGTTAGTATAATGTCTGAGACCAGATTTGAACTTCCTGACCCTAAACTCTACCCTCTGAGCTACTTAGCTGCTTCCAAAAGGCCTGGAGCATGCTCTGACCTCAACTTGGGGCTAGGAATTGGACCTGGGATTTCACTGGAAGAGAGCTTTCCCTCAATGCCGTCTCTGCTACTTGTAGTTTCAGGTAGTTACCTAGAGTACTTGAACCTATGTCTTTTTTTAATGAACCCTTAACTTTCAGCTTAGAATCAATACTAAATATTGGTTCTAAGGCAGAAGCACAGTAAGGGCTAGGCAATTTGGATTAAGTGACTTGCCCAGGGTCACACAGCTAGGATGTGTCTGAATCCAGATTTGAACCTAGGACCTCCCGTCTCTAGGCCTGGCTCTCAATCCACTGAGTCACCCAGTTGCCCTCAATCTGTAATATTTTTAAAAACAGAGATCGTGCTGTTTTTCATTTTGTATTCCCAGCATGGAGCACAAGGCTTTTATGTAATAGACACTTAGTAAACTGGAAAAGGATCTTGGGTCAAGAAGTCAGCCTTTAGTATCCTATTTCTGCCCTCAACACAGTACTGGTTTTACTGAAGGCACCAGATAAATGTTTGTAAGTGTTCCCAAGGAGAGGCTAGGGGATGTAGGCCTAGACCTTTGATAGTGAACCTATGGCATGTTATGTCAAAGATGTCACTCAGAGACCTCTCTGTGGGCACATGGGGCTATTCCCTGCAGAGTTGCTTCCTTCCCTCTCTCTGCTGTGCATCCTCACCCCTGTGTGCTTACTTCCATCCTTCTTTTTCTCCTATCCCTCTCTGGGACTAGGGGGTTATAGGAGAGTACTCCTCTTCCAACACCTGAGCCAGCCCTACCCCCTAAAAGATCTCCACTTTCTTCCTTCCCTGTCTGCTGCCAGTCTGGGAGGTGACTGCCCCCCAAAGACTAATTGCGCCCCTCTGCCCCCTGGATTGTAGACAATAGACAAAAGGGGTTGGATGCAGGGGCAGGTCCTGTGGCCATAGGAGGCCACTTCAGCTTGGAGCTGGCCCTGCCCCCAAGCACAGGGGGGGGGCACTGGGTCTCTGAGCCACCTACCCCCTAGCCTTCCCAGCCCATAGAAGCCTTGCAGCAGCACCCCCATTGGGCCAGCCCCACTTCCAACACCATGGGGGCAGGACACTGCACGAAGTTAAGGGTGGAGCACAGGCAAGAAGACTGGGGGGTGGGGCAGGGCACAGCACAGGGTCCCTAAAAGGTTTGCCATCACTAACCTAGACTGTGTAGAGATGGCTTAATGTAATGCTAGAGGAAGCCTCTAGGTGGCACAATGGATAGAGGGCAGGACTTGGAGTCAACAAGACCAGAGTTTGGATATTACCTTGAAATTTACCAGCTAACTCTGTGATCCTGAACAAGTCACTTAACTTCTCTCACAGTCAATTTTCTCACCTGTAAAATGGACAATAATAGCATCTTACCCCAACCTCAATAGGTTAGTTAAGTGGCACAGTAGATAGAACACCAGGCCTAGAACCAGGAAGATTCATCTTGAGTTCAAATGTAGCCTCAGATGTTTACTAGCTATGTGACCCTGGGCAAGTCCCTTAATCCCATTTTTTGCCTGTTTCCTCATCCATAAAATGAGCTGGAGAAGAAAAATGGCAAGCCCCGTTTGGCCAAGAAAACCCCAAATGGAGTCATGAAGAATCAGTCACAACTGAAAAGCAACTGAATGTCAACCAAAAAAACTCTTAGACACTTATTAACTCTATAATCCTGAGCAAATCACTTAATCTCTCTCAGACAAAATTTTCTTATCTGTAAAATGAGGACAATAATAGCACCTACAATACTCACAACTCTGCAAAGTAAATGCTATTATTATACCCATTTTATAGTCAAGGAAACAGGCAGAGGTTTAATGATTTGCCCAGGGTCACACAGCTAGGAAATGCCTGAGGCTGGCTTTATCCCAGGTTTTCCTGTTTTAGACCCAGCACTCTGATCATTGTGCCACCTTGCTGCCAAATGGCTCTATGGAAGGGAAAAGGGGGAGAGATATTGGGAAAATTTTATTAAAAGTTTTTAAAAAAGAAAAAAGGATGTCTTGAGGATAATGTTGTGATAATAAACATGTAAATTGCTTTGCCAATTTTAAAGTACACTATAAATGCTAGCTATTATTATGTAATGGGAAAAGCTGGCTATTGAAAGCTTTGAGACTTGAGTTCTCCCTTTTCTTTTCTTCCTTCCTTCCTTCCTTCCTTCCTTCCTTCCTTCCTTCCTTCCTTCCTTCCTTCCTTCCTTCCTTCCTTCCTTCCTTCCTTCCTTCCTTCTTTCTTTCTTTCTTTCTTTCTTTCTTTCTTTCTTTCTTTCTTTCTTTCTTTCTTTCTTTCTTTCTTTCTTTCTTTCTTTCTTTCTTTCTTTCTTTCTTTCTTTCTTTCTTTCTTTCTTTCTTTCTTTCTTTCTTTCATACTGTGTATTGGCTCCAAGGCAGAAGAGTGGTAAGGGCTAGGCAATGGGGATCAAGTGACTTGCCCAGGGTCACACAGCTAGGAAGTGGCTGAGGCCAGATTTGAGTTCTCCCTTTTCTAAACAAGGTTGCTGAATGAACTTGGGCAAATTACTTTTGTCAACATGGAAATCTAGAAGTCCCCAGTTTATTTAGTTTGAGTGTAAAAACTCCAGGTTTTGACCTTGTCACAGGAGAGGTTCCCCCTGAGGGTAGGTCCCTCTTCACCAGACAAATAGATATCCACTTCAGCTTTGGTGCAGTTGGTAGTGTATCAGTCTCACAAGCTGGAGGTCCCGAGTTCGATCCTTGGTAAGGAGAGTGTGATATACTGGGAAAGGCTTCTGGAGCCTGGAGTCTGGAGACAAAAGAGCTACTTGACTTTGAGGAGACAGGATGGGATCTGTCTCCTCACCTGAAGTGGATGTCTATTGTCTGGTGAAGAGGGACCTACCCTCAGGGGGAACCTCTCCTGTGACAAGGTCAAAACCTGGAGTTTCTACACTCAAACTAAGTAAACTGGGGATTTCTATATTTCCATGTTGACACTTTCTACCTCTGAACCTCAAGTTTCACATCTAAAAATGAAGAGGTCCGAAATGAAGATGTCGTAGTAGATGAAAGATTCTTAACTTGAGGTCTACGAACCCCCAGATTTCAGAGGTTTGTGAACTTCAATAGGAAAAAAA
This sequence comes from Monodelphis domestica, assembly GCF_027887165.1. Classification (NCBI taxonomy): domain Eukaryota; kingdom Metazoa; phylum Chordata; class Mammalia; order Didelphimorphia; family Didelphidae; genus Monodelphis; species Monodelphis domestica. The sequence goes on along the minus strand of NC_077227.1, from coordinate 460,760,709 downwards.
TCTTTATCTTTATTGTCACTATTAACTAAAATTTAGCATTTCCTTCAATTATTAATTTTTAAAAAAATATTGTGAGGAAGGGACAAATAGGCTTCGACAAATTGCTAAAGGGGCCCCCACACACAAAAAATGTTGAGAATCTTTGAACAAAATCTTCTCTTCCAGCTCTAACATTCTGTATTGAAATATAGCCAACCTTCTTTTTGACCCGTTTCTCCGTGCCCCTCCGTGGAAACTACATTTCCCACCATGCCCTTTGAGTAGGTGGGGATTGGTAGACACCTGTAGTCGTGCGCTGCTTGGGACCGGCGCACTTTAGAGGTGGAGTGTCGGCATTCAGAGAAACGTGTCCAATCTCTGGGACGCAGAGCGAGGAACTACGACTCCCAGAATGCATCGTGACTCGGCGCCGGAGATCGTACTTGTCCGGAAGTGGCATATGCCTTGCTCCAACTGGATCCGGCAGAAATGGTGAGCTGAGGGGTTAGGAGGGTGACATTCCAGGAAGGGTTGTTCTGCAATCATGGTGTCAGAAAGAGAAGGGTACGTGAAAGAAGTGGCACTTGAACTGGGCTTTAAATATCTAGTGCTGCTGCCTCGTTTTACAGAGGAGGAACTGAGGCCCAGAGACGGATAGTGATTTGCAGCAAGTTCACCCAAGCTACTAGAACTACTCCTTCTAGGCCTCCTATTTAGCCCCCTGCTTCCAAGGGAGGCAGCTTCTCTGGCCCTGGGGTATCCCTTTCGATTCACCACCTCTCTGCGTCTTTCTAATGGGACATTAGTATGGTCGGGGCAAAAAGGGCCAGTATCTCCGAGATGGTAAGGAATCTTCTGAGGTTTTTAAAACATTATGGATACATTTTCTTTCTATACGTCCCACCTAAACTTCCGTAAATTCTTATTTGAATCCCCCACTGTGCACAATGGCATGATTGACAGGACCTGTAGCCATTCTTTTAGCAGGTTTCTGCTCCTCAAAAGAATGAATGGGCAGGGGCAGCTAAGTAGAGCACCAGGCTGGGAGATGATCGGTCCTGGGTTCAAAGTTGTCCTCGAGATACTTCCTAGTTCTGTGACCTAGGGCAAGTCACTAAACCCCCATTGCCTGGCTGCCCTTAACCCTCATCTGCCTTAGAACCAATATGTACTATTGCTTCTAAGATGAAAGATAGGCTTTGTGAGGAAAGATCTATTTTGTCTAATGTTTTCGTTCATGAGTTCTGTTGCCATTTAGGTGGCCTTTTTACGTAGTTGTAGTAATTGTATAAGTTATTCTTTTGGTTTATCTTTGTTCTCTCTGCCACTTCATTCAAATCTTCTCATATAGTGCAGTAATGTTCCATTACATTCTCATGCCACAATTTGTTCAGACGTTTCCCAATTATTGGGCACATTATTTCATTTTTTTTTTTTTGCTCCATAAACCGTACTGAATGTATTTTTCACTGATAAAATTTGTAATAAGTTCTTGGGGATATAAATCCTACTAGTAGAATTGCTGGGTCAAAGGGTATAGACAATTTTTGTAATATTTCTCACTTTTTCTAAATTCTTAGTGGGTTTGTGGACCTTTCTCTTAAATACTGCAGTGCTTAAAGCCAGATTTCCTCTCAGGTCCAAATCACCCTTTTCTCCCTAATCCTAGGTTCACCATTCTGCTGCTGTCTGTTGAGAGGGACCCTGTCTAGATCCCTTTGAGCTTAAACTATGCTTTCCTCTCACCAAAGAGTTCTCAGGGAAGGCCAAAACCCATCAACATCCCAACAATTTTGTCTTCTCTGTGCTAAAGAACTTTTTAACAATGACATTTTATGCTGAGACCCCTTCCAGTTTATAATCATTGATATCACCAAGAATTTATTGAACATTTAAGCACCATGTACCAGACACTGTGCTAAATACTTGTGGTGTTCTGTGTTTGAAGACCCTTCTAGCTCTAATATCCTATGTTCTTTTTAAAAAATGTAATATTTTTTTCCAGTTACATATAACAATTTTAAACATTTGTTTTCTGAAATTTTGATTTCCAAATTCTCTCCTTCCCTCTCTCCCATCCCTCTCTTTGAGGCAGCAAAGCAATTTGATCATGTGTGATCATGTGAAACATTTTCATATTTAATATCTAGCTCTAATGTTCTATTTTCTGAGAGCCCTTTTAGTCCTTATATATTCTGAGAACCCTTATGGCTCTGATATTCTATATTTTGAGTTCCTTCTAGTTTTAATATTCTCTATTCTGAAGTCCCTTCTGGCTCTGATATTCCATGTTCTGAGATTCCCTTCAGCTTTATATACTTAAAAAACATTTATTTTAAAAACATTTTTCCATGTTTACATTTTTCCCCCTCTTTTCTTCTCTCCCATATCTCAGAGCTAACAAGCAATTCCACTGGGTTATACAAATGTTATTACTTGATAACTATTTCCATATTATTCATTTTTACAATAGAGCAATCTTTTAAAACCAAAACCCCAAATAATTTACCCAAATAAAAAAATGATGTCATATGTTTTTCTTCTGCATTTCTACTTCCACAGTTCTTTCAGTGTAGATAGCATTCTTTCACATAAATCCTTCAGGAGTATCCTAGATCATTGCATTGCTACAAGTAGCAGAGTCCATTACATTGGATTGTTCCACAATGTATCACTTTCTGTATACAATGTTCTCCTGGTTTTGCTCATTTCACTCTACATCAGTTCATGAAGGTTCTCCCAGTTCATAGAAATCCTCCAGATCATCAATCCTTACAACACAATAGTATTCCATCACCACCAGATACCACAATTTGTTCAGCCATTCCCCAATTGATGGATACTCCCTCATTTTCCAATTTTTTGCCACCACAAAGAACACAGCTATGAATATTTTTGTACAAACATTTTTCATTATTACCTCTTTGGGGTACAAACCAAGTAATGGTATTTTATTTTATTTTATTTATTTATTTAAAAAAATTTTTTTAAACCCATACCTTCTGTCTTGGAGTCAATACTGTGTATTGGCTCCAAAGCAGAAGAGTGGTAAAGGCTAGGCAGTTAGGGTTAAATGACTTGCCCAGGGTCTGTTTCTAAGCCTGACTCTCAATCCACTGAGCTACCCAGCTGCCCCCTATTTTCTTTTTATTTTTTTAGAAAATTTTATTTAGTCAATTTGGAACATTATTCCTTGGTTATAAGAATCATATTCTTTCCCTGCTTCCTCTCCCCCACCCTTCCTGTAGCTGATGCCCAATTTCATTGGGTATTATATGTGTCCTTGATCTGAACCTATTTCCATGTTGTTGAAGTTTGCACTAGTATGATCATTTAGAGTCTACATCCCCAATCATATCCCCCTCGACCCATGTAGTCAAGCAGTTGTTTTTCTTCTGTGTTTCTACTCCCACAGTTTTTCCTCTGAATGTGGATAGTGTTCTTTCTTGTAAATCCCTCTGAGTTGTTCAGGATCACTGCATTGCCACTAATGGAGAAGTCCATAGTAATGGTATTTTAGTTTTATAGTTTTAAATAACTATAACACAGAGTAGGTAAATACCAGAGGAGGAGATACAGGAACAAAATGCTACAGATGTTCAGAGGAGGGAGAGATGGAAGGTAGTTAAGGAAAGGCTTCATAGAAAAGTTGGCATTTTAGGTGTCCCTCAGTGGACAGGCAGGCATTAAGACACAACAGAAAATAATATACTGATTTACTCTCAGGAGGACTTGGATTCAAATGCCATGTTTTAACACTCCCTGCGATTTGGGCAAGTCATCTAACCTCTGTAGATTGCAATGTTGCTCCTCTCTAAAAAGGAGGGAATTGGACAAGAGAGTTTTTGAGGTCCCATCTAACTCCAGTTGGAGGATCTTATGACTTTTATAGATAGAAATGAGAAAGAAGACTTGATAGGTAATGGGAATAGCACATGAATTTGAGGGGCCTTAGAGGACCATCTAATTTAGCTCTTTCACTGTACACCCAGAGAGGGGAAGTGTTTTCAAGTCAAAAAGATTTAGAATTGTTCACAGCCTTCCTGACTCTTAACTTCCTACATCATATTACTTTCTATTCTCTCATTTTCCAAAAGAGATAAGATTAGCGTTGTTTTAAATTTTTATTCATTTATTTAATTATTTTACATGTCAATACAATTTTTTGTAATCTTTTTTTTTCTTCTCCCTCCCACTTCTTCCCTCTCCCTAAGATGGCTGGCAATTTGATCATATGTTATATATAGATCATTCCTTTTAGTATCACCTTTTGGGGAAGTCAGAGTATGAGATACTGTCTCCTTAGTTAGGGGTCATCAGTCTTGTTTTGCTTAGTTGTTTTTCTTTGTTATCAGAGAGATATTTTGTTTGACCCAAAGCATGGGATGGGGGTAGGGAGAGGTGTGTCAAGAAATGATTTTGATACATTTATATTTGTTTTGTTAAATATTTTTCAATTAAAACAATTAAATTACAATTGAAAATTTTTTTAACATTCATTTTAAAATTTTGAGTTCTAATTTCTCTCCCTTCCTCTGACCCTTCCCCCACACCTTAGAAGGCAAGCAATAGAATATTGATTAAGAAATTATTTTGATGTAAAAATAAAGGCATCGGTCAAACTTCTATTTGATAAAGGTCTTGAGCTAGAGCTTTTGCCTTCCACCTTTCAATCCTCTGTTCCATCATTTACCACTGAGTGGGATCTTTCTTGAAAAGGAGAAATAGGCCAAGCTGCAGGAATACATTTTCCTCTGTTCCTGTGATGTCCCCTATATTTTATCTTCTTGGTACTTTTAAAAAAAAATTATTTAGTCAATTTAGAACATCATTCCTTGGTTACAAGAATCATATTCTTTCCCTCCTTTCCCTCTCCCCACCCTTCCTGCAGCCAACACGAAATTTAATTGGGTATATTACATGTGTCCTTGATCAAAACCTATTTCCATGGTGTTGGTGTTTGCACTAGGATATTCATTTAGAGTCTACATCCCCAACCATATCCCCTCAACCCATGTAATCAAGCAGTTGTTTTTCTTCTGTGTTTCTCCTCCCACAGTGTTTCCTCTGAATGTAGATAGTGTTCTTTCTCATAGATCCCTCCAAGTTGTTCAGGGACATTGCATCGCCACTAATGGAGAAGTCCATTATATTCGATTGTGCCACAGTGTATCAGTCTCTGTGTACAATGTTCTCCTGGTTCTGCTCCTCTCGCTCTGCATCACTTCCTGGATGTCATTCCAGTCTCCATGGAATTCCTCCACTTTATTATTCCTTTTAGCACAATAGTACTCCATCACCAACAGATACCACAGTTTGTTCAGCCATTCCCCAATTGATGGGCATCCCCTCGTTTTCCAGTTTTGGGCCACCACAAAGAGCGCAGCTATGAATATTCTTGTACAAGTCTTTTTACTTATTGTCTCTTTGGGGTACAAACCCAGCAGTGCTATGGCTGGATCAAAGGGCAGACAGTCTTTTATCGCCCTTTGGGAAGTTCCAAATTGCCCTCCAGAATGGTTGGATCAATTCACAACTCCACCAGCAATGAATGAATGTCCCCACTTTGCCACATCCCCTCCAGCATTCATTACTTTCCTTTCCTGTCATGTTAGCCAATCTGCTAGGTGTGAGGTGATACCTCAGAGTTGTTTTGATTTGCATCTCTCTGATTATAAGAGATTTAGAGCACTTTTTCATGTGCTTATTAATAGTTTTGATTTCTTTAACTGAAAATTGCCTATTCATGTCCCTCGCCCATCTTCTTGGTTCTAAGGCTTAATGTTGCTCTGTTTTGCAGCTGTGTCTGTGGCTGAGTAGTGGAGGCCCTGGAGCTGTAGTTTGCAGAGATTGGCAGAAATAAAGCTTGTAACCCAAGTCCCTTTCTTTAGAATGAAGCTTGGGCCACTGACCACTGAGCAAGAGACAGGCCTAGCTTTGTTTTCTTGGGTGGGAAAAGTGACCAGATCCCTCGTGAGGGGCTGGGTGAAGCTGATGGGCCTGGCCACTGATGAATAAGGGGAAATCTGTGTCCTGGGTGCTGTGGGAGGATAGGAATTAAGGATTTTGTTGCTGGAACTTTCTGAGAGTCATTGTTTCTGTTAGTTTCTATTTTCTCATCTTCTGAAGGTCACTGTGGGTGAGGATGGGGCTGTTTCATCTCCATGGAATACAAAATTGGGATAATGCTTCATTGACATTCACTGGTCAGACCAGCTCATGGGACCTTGAAGCAGAGAATCCAGAATTTTAGCCTTATGACATTAGTCTCATTCTGCCTTGTGATCATGACTTAGAACCATAGGATCCCAGGGAACCTCAGAATATGGATTGTTCAAATATAATGACCATAGAATATAGACTATTAGATTGAAAAAGATTTTAGAAGGTTTTTAAGACCAGGAAAGATATTCCTTTTCCAACTGGAGTTGGTTTCAATTAGGGGCCTTGGTAGAGCCTGGAAGTTGAGATTGGACCAATTTACCACAAGAAGGCCCAGTCTTTGTTTTACAAGATCATGGGATCCAAAACTAGCAGTGATCATTTAGCCCAGTGCCCTCATTTTTCAGATGTAGATGCTGAGGCCCAAACTTGCTTTGGGTCTCACAGGTAGAGGAGCTGAAATTGAAAATCTAACCTCTTCAACTTTAACCCAGTATTCCTTCTGCTACAGTGCATTGTCTCATTGACAAATACTTCGAAGAGGGGCAGTTGGGTGCACAGTGGAAAGAGTATTAGGCCTGGAGTCTAGAGGATCTGGGTTCAAATTTAACCCCCATTACCTAACCTTTGCCACTCTTCTGTCTTAGAATTGATACTGAGATAGAAGGTAAAGGTAAAAGGTTAAAAAAGTAAAGGTAAAAAAAAAGATATACTTTGAAGAAATAGTGCTTTAGACAGGACACCTGGATTCCCTGGTTATTTTCTCATTGTTTACCCTTAAGGCAAAAATTTAATTTGTAAAATGGAGAGACTGATCCCTTTATGTCTTGATCTGTCATTGTTGCAAAGGGGTATAGTCAGTCACCTTTGGAATTATCAGACTTGACTCTAGAGCTGCCTCACCTAATCCTGAGTTTAGAGACAGAGTGTAGGAGGGATAATAGACATAATGTTTTGCTGGAGAAGATAAGACTCAAAGGACAGGAGAATTGTGTTTAAGAATTTGAAGGACTACCTTGTGGAAGAGGGATTAAACTTGTTCTCTTTGACCATAGAAGATTCAACCAAGCACAATGAATGGGCAGACATTTCTAAAAGCAGAAAAATTAGGTTTGATGTAAGGATAAACTTGCTAACAATTATAGCTGTCTCAATATGGAATGGGTCCCTTAGGAGATATTTCTTCTTTGGATGTATTTAAACCGAGGAAAGAGGCCACTTGTCATATATATTAGAGTGGGGATTCCTTTTGGGCTTGTCACACTAGATAGCTTCCTGAGTCTCTTCTGACACTCAAATTCTATAATTCTGTGATAGTTTCATGATTCTCTTGGGTTATCAGAGCCATAGATCTCCCCTAATCCCCCCACTTGCTGTGATGCTCGTGTGCGCGCGCGCGCGCGCGTACACACACACACACACACACACACACACACACACACACAAATATGATTGCTCAGTAACCCCTTACCTTTTTTCTACCTTTCAGGCCACAGGAACAGACCAGGTGGTTGGCTTTAGTCTGGTGGTTTTCAGCCTCGTGATCTTTACCTACTACACAGTTTGGGTTATCATTCTGGTAAGGACACAGCTCAAGGGCTGTTTCATTTCTGAAGACTTCCTTGATCCCACAGTTGATAACTTTCCCTTCCTTTAGATGTCATATAACTCTAAAATTGGCTTAATGCATCATATTAGTTCATCCATATTTGTGCCTTATTCCCCTGCTAGGCCGTAGGTTCCTTGAGGGCATCAACTTGAATTTATCTAAACTTCCATTTTTTTGCATTACCCAGAACAGTGGCCTAAATCCAGTGAGTGCTTAATAATAATTTGTTGGATGAATATTATGAAATGTCTTGTGTGGAATGGTATCTTACTGAATATTGGATTGATTAATTGAATAGATAAAAGAATGAATGAATATAGAGCAGCCAGGGGGCTCAGTGGATAGATAGAGCCAGGTCTGGAGAGAGGAAGTCCTGGGTTCAGATCAATCTGGGGGCATCAGAATCAGTCCTGAGGGGCAAGATGCCTCTGGCTTTCTTGGAAGCCCTCGACTTTAAAGCCTTTTGGAAGGAGGCAGTTAGGAGGCTCAGTGGATTGAGAGTCAGGCCCAGAGAGGGGAAGTCCTTGGTTCAAATTTGGCCTCAGATACGTCCTAGCTGTGTGACCCTGGGCAAGTCACTTAACCTCCTTTGCCTATTCCTTACTGCTCTTCTGCCTTGGAGCTGATTTAATATTGATTCTAAGACAGAAGGTACAGGTTTAAAAAAGAAAGAAGGAAAGAATATGTCCCTTCCTGGGCTACTTGCCTTCTTTTTTATAGTTATCCTGGCCCTAGCTTCAAGTCTAAAACATTCCCTTTCTTGAACTTTTCCTGGTCATAGGCATCTGCCAGTCAGACTTTACAGACTGAGCTGAAGCTGGGTGCTATTTTTCCTCTGGGAAGTGTGAAGGTGTGTGGCTTCTAAGAGGCTTTTTTTTTTTTAACCCTTACCTTCTGCTTTAGAATCCATACTGAGTATTGGTTTCAAGACAGAAGAGGGGTAAGGGCTAGGCAATGGGGGTTAAGAGACTTGTCCAGGGTCACACAGCTAGAAAATATCTGAGATCAGATTTGAACCCAGGACCTCCCATCTCTAGGCCTGGCTCTCAATCCACTGAGCCACTTAGCTGCCCCTTTCTAAAAGACTTTAAAGTTGAGGGCTCCCAAGAGAGCCAGAGTTATCTTGCCCCTCAGAACTGATTCTGAAGCCCCTAAATTCAGGTGCTGCTGTCTCTGGTGATAGAACTTAACCTGAGTCTCTCTCTCTCTCTTTCTCTCTCTCTCTCTCTCTCTCTCTCTCTCTCTCTCTCTCTCTCTCTCTCTCTCTCTCTCTCTCTCTCTCTGCAGCCCTTCATTGACAGTGATCACATCATCCACAAATACTTCCTGCCCAGAGAGTATGCCATCATCATCCCCTTAGCAGCTGGTCTATTCTTGTTGTTGTTTGTGGGTATGTAACTTACTTCCTTCCCTCAGGAATGGAGAAAATGTTTCAGGGTTGTTTTACAGAACAGCAGCTGGTGGTTTGAGCTTCCTCCCTGCTGTGGATAAAGATTTCATGGGATACTCGACACTTCACCAAAGTGAGAGTGAAGTGATAGGATGTAGTGAATAAAATACTGGGACTGGAATTAGGAAGACTTGAGTGTAAATCTTGTCTGAGACAATTCCCGGGTGCATGACCCCAAGCAAGTCACTTGATTGCTTCGTATCTCAATTTTCTCACCTCTAAAATGAGGGAGTTGGACTCATGACCCCCTCTGCTTCCTTCTGGCTCCTCATAGTGATGTTCAACTGGGAATGAGGAAGACTTGGGTTCTCATCCCACTGACATTTACTGTGTGACCCTAACCAAGTCACTTAACCTTAGCCTCTCTGATGGGATAGTATCACCCATACCCATAGAATACCCCATACCCATTGCTATGAGGATCAATCAAGAGAATATATTGGAAGCGTTTTGTAAACTTTACAATGCATAGTTGTTCACCATTGTGGTCATCAGTGGCAGACCCAGCAGTAGACCTTAGATCTCTTCATCTTTTGGTTCTTCCCACTATCTGTTGCTCTTGTCACAGTAGAAGAAAATGTCCTTTATGAAGGGGGCTTTGAGAGATTGAGAACATAGGGTCTCTGGGCTGGAAGGTGGTCTTTATAGAGGGCATTGTGTTCTGGGCCATCTGAAGGAGGCATAGAGCCATTCCCTGCATCTAGTGATTGTCTAGTTTTTGCTCAGACTTCCATTGATGGGGACAGCTACCTCTTGGGGCCATTCCTCCACCATGGGGGCAGCACAACAATCTTGGCTTTCCTCCTCTTGGCTGTCTCTGGCCAAAGGAGGCCTTGAACTGTTGCTTTTGGGTCCAGAGGTCTATCACAGTCCTTCCTGTTGCAAATATATTGAGGCTAAAGTTGAAGTCTAAAGCTGCCTGAATATAGATGTGAATTTCTTGCCCTAAGAGTGTTGATTGAAAGACGGGGCACCCCCTTTTTCCCCACCACAGTGTGGGGCAAGGAAGGCATTCTTGCATGGGGCAGGACACCGGTGTCCAGGACTCTTATACCTTCCTGTCTGTCCTGTGCTTGGGGCTTAGTGTTGATCACTTGCTTTGACCTTGCCCCTGGCCTCCATAAGTCTGCTCTAGAGGGTAATGACCTGAACTTTTCTGTTCCAGGACTGTTCATCACTTATGTAATGCTGAAGAATCGGAAGCCAGCCAAGAAGGCAAACTGAAGGAGGAGGCTTAGTCAGCTCTGGGGAGGAAGCTGGAGGTCAGATCTTGGACTCTGTGTGTTACATCCTGCTCTGCCCCCATCATCCTCACCACCTCCTCTCAGGCCAGAGGAAGGTGAAGTACAGGTGCACTCTCCATCTCAGGAAACAGCTGATGAGCCTCAGCATCCCAAATGCCCTGTGAAAGAGTTACATTTTGGTCCTTTGGAGTTGAATTCCCTATGTGACTGACCTCCCTGATCTTGGGATCCAGCCCATGTGGGAGGTGCAAGAGGAGGGCATTCCAGCTTTTCTACCTCAGCCCCTATCCCAGTTTTATGGGTGAAAGTGATACCAACCTCCATCCCTCTCTCTTATTCCTCCCAGGCTCTGCAAATGAGCTTTTCATTCACATTCCTATAGGTCTCTTTCCTTCTTTACCTCCTGCTCAGTGCAAAGGCAACTTTCCAGAGGCTGACACAACCATGGGCTCACCCAGGTTAAGGTGTCCTGGCCCTAAATTCCTGACCCTAAATTCACTTCCCTGGGAACAAGACCAGACTCCTCCCAGGTGAAGGGGTCTAAGAGAGGGAAATGCTCAATTCCGGCTTTGTGGACCAAACTGCTGGCACTGTGATGTGTATAGACCTGATTGATAATGTCTCTCCAATGTATTGTGCCCATCTGACCTCCATGTGTCCCCTAAACCCTACCACAGCTCCTGTGCTACTAAGCTTCCAGCTTCATCTGTGGGATTCAATAAATATTTGATACATGTCCATCAAGGTCATCCCTCCACATCCCCCCATACCCCTGGTCAGTGTTCTCAGTAGAAGTAAAGTTTGAACCCTGCTGGGCTTTGTAGCTCAGAGCAGGGTAAAGAGTGGTCAGGAGGTAGAGATTCTTCTCATCTTAGAATCTCCTCTCCACCCCAGGCTGTATCTATAGCCCTAGAAGTGTTGGGAGTGGAACCCAACTGTCCAAAGAGCTGTCTGACATCTTCAGAGATGACCTGGGGTTTTTCACTGATCCTGAGGAGAGAAGCATCAATGGGCTTGGCTCTTTCGAGTGGGCCCCAGCCTTTGGTGGGTTTTTTAATTAAAAATTTTTCAGTTAAGTAAAACGAGGCATCTTTCCCTCCTGCCTTCTTCCCAAGTTGGAAAAAAAACTCAAAAGAATAGAAAAAAAACATCCTGGTAATATGTTTATTCAAGCAAAACAATTCTTGAATTGGTCATGTAAAAAAAATAACATATATGTCTCACTCTGTACTCTTCTATCAGGAGGTGGGGGGCATGTTTCATCAGGCCCCTTCTGGAATCAATGCTATCATTCAATAAGGTTTTATTTATGAGGAAGATTAATATTGAATTGCATTATTTATTTGTAATATTTCTGTGTGAAATCATTAGCCCCCTTAGCCTTCAAGGTCAGACTGAAACAGTCTGTTTCCAAGCTAAGGTTGGGGACCTCTTCCATACCTCAAGCAATCAAACTGGGCTGAGAACTTTTGTCTTTTAATGAGACCTTGAAAGGATTAAAGGCAGGACTGGTCAGTCATGGTTAACCCTGATCCATTTGAAAGTATGCTAGCAAAGACCCATCTCCCTAGTGGTGAAGCAGTGACGGAGGAATTGATTCTTAAGTTCACCTCCTCATTAACTATTTGCCAGTCAGAGATGGTTTGAGCAGTCCAGGGGAGGTCAGGGCACAAAGGAACTTCCTGGTTTTTTATTTTTGAGATCATAGTCACCAATGCATTGTTTAAATGTTAGACTCACCAATAAATTGATATTCTTACTCTAAAACCACTCTCTCTACTAGCTTTCATCTTAACATTAAGCACTTGTGATGTGCTAGGTGCTACATTAAACACTGAGGAGACAGATCTGCCCTCATGGGGCTTATATTCTTTTTAGACTATTTTTTCAGTAAATGTTCACTTTCTCTCTCCAACCCCATAGAGAGAGAGGAAAAAAAAAACACCTCAAACCCTTGTGATAGACATGTTTATTTAGCAAAACAAATTTTTAGGTTGGCCATCTCCAAAAATATGTGTCCCAGAGTGTATCTTAAAATCATCGCCTCTCCATTTGGAGTTGAGTAGCTTTCTTCCTCATTAGTCTTCTAGAATCATGGTTATTGTGTGGCTCACTTTTCTCAAGTACTTTAAAGTTCTTTGTCCCTACAGTGTTGTTATAGAAATTATTCTGGTTTTGCTCCAGTCGTTCTACAACAGCTCATATGAGTCTTCACAGGTTTCTTTGAAACTGTCCTCCATCCTTTCTTATGGTACAAGAGTATCCTCTCATATTCATATACCATAACTTGTTCAGCCTTTCCCCAATTTGACAAGCATCCTCAGTTTCCATTTCTTTGCCACTGAGGGGTGGGGTGGAGATTGAGGGGAAGTTGCTATAAATATTTTTGTACATATAGGTTCTTTTCATCTTTCTTTGATTTCCTTGTGGATTAGACCTAGTAGCAATATTGTGGGGTCAAAAGATACAGCTTAATAACTTTGGGACATAGCGATAAATTGCTTTTCAGAATGGTTGGGCCAGTTCACAGCTCTACTAGTAGTGCACTAATGTGCCTATTTTCCCACAATCTCTCCAGCATTTTATTATTTTACTTGTCAACTTTGTTCTTCTGATAGGTGTGAAATGGAACCCAAGAGTAGCTTTAATTTTTACTTCTCCAATTATTAGTGATTTAGAATTTTTTTTAATATGATTTTTGAGGGCTTAGGTTTCTCCCTGAAAATTGTCTGTTTGTGTCTTTTGAATATTTACCAATTTGTGCTTAGCCTTTGAGGGTAGCTGGAGTTCCCTCAGCCTTCCAAGCCTGCCACTAATTTGCCCTTGAGCTAGTCATAATTCCCCTGGCCTTCACTCTCTCCAGCTATAAAATAAGAAGTGGCTTTAGGTAGAAGATCTGAGATTTTAACAGTTCCATAATTCTGTTATATCCTCAGACACTCTTCCTAAAGAAGAGGTTGGTCTCTGCATCCTCCTAAATTTGACCAATGGATCCTTGACCACCAGATTTGAAACCTCCAGACTGCCCACATGTTTCATTTACTTTCTGGCCCTCCAGTTCCTACGGTGAGGCTCAAATTGCTGAGCTCACTGCCTTTTCACCAGACTCTTTCAGCAATTCCACCAAAGGGCATTCCAACTTGAGGCCAGGGTCCTAAGCAAGTAACCCTGGCTCAGATGGGTTGGGGGAGAGGGAGGAGGAACCATCTCAGCACCCAGGAATCTTCAGATATCCATGGAAGGGACTTCCCTGAAAGGCTTTGCAGCCACCTTGGGTGTAATAGGGTTGCCATGAACCTGCTCAAATGCCCTGAGTTCAAGCCCCAGCTCTGCCATTTACTCTGCCCCATGACCTCGCAGGGAATCAGTTTCATCTGTAAAATGAAAGGAAGGGAGGTTGTTGAACTGATTGGTCAGCTCTACGTCTAATTCCATGGGACCAAGCATTTAAGAGTAGAAGAGACGGTTTGGGGAAACGGAGGTCCGGGGAAATGATGAAACTGGAGCAAGGACTTGCGGTTGATATGGGGCAGATCTTTTGATTGCTAATCCAACAATAAGGGAACAGGAGAGAACTCCGGAATCAGGGTTCCCAACCTAAGCTCACCTCTACCTCCACCTCCACCTCCACCTACCCTAGCGATCCGTTTGTCTAGCGTCTCTAGCCAATCGGAGGTTGTCGCGCGGATGCTCGTGACTGGGAATGTCCAGCCCTAGGCGGCAGAGGAGTCGGGGGTGGGGCCTATGGCCAAGGGGCGGGGCTAGGAGCCGGCGCTCGAGAGTCGCTGCTGCCAAGAAAGCGGCCACAGCCTCGGGGCCCATGGCGGAGACGTTTCCATATCATACTGCTGAAGGCCGGAACAGACGCCGGTTGGGATGGAACCACTTCACCTCGGCCTGGAGCTTGGCAAGACTCGCTGCAAAGCGTTTCGCCTCTGGGCAGCCCAGATCACAAGTCACCCAGGGAGGATGGGTATGCTCCTGCACTTGCATGGCTGGGGCTTCTGGCTGTTAGGATATGTAACATGTGGTCCATCCCCGACCATTCACGGGGTGCAGGGCACACACATGTGCAAGGACTCTCTGGGTCTAGGGATTTGCACCTCCTGGGGCTTGAAAGGGTTGACATGTGGCGTTTTTTGGAAAGTGGCAGGCTTTCTTCTGTTGAATCCCTAGCATTATAAATGGGGCCAAGGCTGCCCCCTAGTCCATGATGACTGCGAGTGCATCTCTGCTTTAATTCTCCTGTATTATGCTCACAGGGCCCAGTACCTAGCCCACCCTTGTTCCTCTCATCTCCGAATTGACTGCCCCGGGTCTCCACGTCCAACAGCCGAAGGATAACTGACCTTGCTTTGTGCTCCTGGGAGGTGCCCCATCCCTGGAGTTTCCCACCTCACAGTTGGTTGGCTCTGAAGCTGCACATCCCCCTCTTCAGCACAGTTGACTGTCTTTGTGTTCCTCTCTAGGAGGCCTAGCCCAGACACTACTAAGTAATTCTGGTACCTAAAGTGGGGACCACCAAACAGATACATGGGTAGGGAGGCAGATGCCATTACCTGAAACTGACCTAGTTTTCAGAAACCTTCCCCTTCCATTTTGTGAGAGCTCCTAAATGTCAAAGTGTCTGCTGGTCATAAGTTTAGGAACAAAGTGGTCAGTTCCCCAGGAAGTCCAGCCCCAACCCCCTAACCCTTAGACAAGTGAGGAAGGCAGCCATCCAAGAGGGAGGGGACAAAAAAGTGGTCTTCTCCAGTCCCAGTGTAGCTAAAGAATATCCCAGAAGTGACCTACAGGGGGGAATTACTGGGCTTGAGATCATCAAAGGGGGTAGCTTGGACAAGAGAGTGGGAGCTGTTGTACCCCAAATATGAGGGGCTGTGGCCCAGAGCTGGTGGAAGACAGTGAGGTGCAGGGGCCTTTGTCCTAAAGCACCTCCTGGAAAGAAGCACACACTTCTACATCTCAATACTCTGAAATAAAACCCAGGCACCCTAATCTTTCTTATGCCTCAACTGTATCTCCCCCACCCTAAGGGGACTGACCCTGTCCCTGTGTCTCCTCCCAAAAGAGCTCCAGCATCCCGGGGCGCACCTCCTTTCGACAATTCCTATGGAATTTGAGAGAGAAGTGGAAACTACTTGGCCTCTTTGAAATTGACTTTAATCACAAGTATTACAATCTGATGTGCATGATACAGATGGGGCTTTCCAATTCCAGCCAGGTCTCTGTTGAACAGCTTTTCAAAGTGAGTAAGACCCACTGGTACTAATTGTTTTGGGGTATCACTCTGTGGGGGAGACCTGGAACTGATGGCAGGAGAGCTGGGCACAGTCCCAGCTCTGCTACCCACTCAGAAAACCATTTTAGTTTTTTCCTCGAACTTAAATTTCTTTATTTGTAAAATGAGGAGAGACTGGAATTGAGCTGGTCCCAATTCTGGGTCTAGTTCCAGTCTCCCTGGTTCTACCTAACAACCCTTGACCTGTGGCTCTTCCCAATTCCTTTAGTCTATAAGTCTTTGAATCAAAAAGATTCTGACTCTGTCCTCCTGAGAAACCAATTGGTCCCCGTCCCTCCGGCTCCCTCAGGCTTAGGACCTTGCCAGAGCCTGCTCAGCAAGTCTCAGAGCCTCCAAAGGGCAGCATAAAAGGATCAGGCAGCATGAGGGAGAGTCACTGTCCTCTCCAGAGACTACTGGAAGACTGGAGGAAGAAAGTCAGTTTTTGGAAGGGGGGATGAGTAGAAGAAGCAGGATACTGATGATCCCTAATTAGCTGTAAAACTCCCCTTCTTCTCCATTTCTCCAGCCACCCCAAGAGGCACAGTTTTCTCCTGCCTACCCTCTATTGATACCCAACCGGTAGGAAATGTGATGGAGTTGAGAGTCAGATTGAAAGTCCCTAGGGGATGAGACAGGAGAGAATTTCACCCAAGATTTTGTCTATCTTTCCCCTACAGGAGGCCTTAAAGAAAGCAGATTCTATACCTGTCCTGCACCATTACCATGAGGTAGGAGCTTCAGGAATCCCTGGAGCTAGAGTTGGGATGGGGGCGTTCTTTTTGGAGTTGGGCCACTTAACTTAAACTAGGACTCGATATAACCCTGGACAAATCATTTCATCTATTTCCTCATTTTTCAAGTGGTGATAATAAATCCCTGTCCTGTTTCCTTCACAGGATTGCTGTGACAGTCAAGTAACATAATGGGTGGGAAAGACTCCTCAAGATAGGCATCTTGGTGGGATTCTTTGGCCCAGCCATTCCCTTCCCTGTTTGGATTTCTAACATAGGTTCCCTAAACACATTACTCCCTCTTCCTATGATATGATATATGTACATGGAGTGTACATGTCTTCCTTTACCAGTACACTGCAGGGATGACCCCAAGGATACACAAATGCATGTGTCCATTCTCAAAGCCCATGCACAGGATGCGTGTTCACCCAATGTCCATGCTTCATAAAGGTGTATGATGACATGGTATATCGTGATAGGGAAAAAAGATTAAGCATTTAGTAAATGCCTTCTATGTGTATTTTACAAATATAATCTCAATAATAACTAACATTTTACACTCTTACTATGTGCTAGGCACTTAACAATTGTCACCTTATTTGATTCTCACAACAACCCTGGGGAGTAGGTGTTGTTATTACCCATATTTTACAGATGAGGGAAATTGAGGCAGTAGTTAAACGACTTATGCAGGGTTTCATAGTGAGTAAGTGCCCGAAATGGATTTGAATTCAGGTCTTCCTGACTCCCAACTGAGCACTCTCTTCACTGCACCACCTAACTTGCTTCCCTGTGGTCCTGATTCATTCCATCCTGAAATGACAGAAACCCTCCCCTAGGTGCATGCTCATATGGTATGCCCCTATACAGTGTATGTAGTATGCATGCTCCATATGCATACATGTTCACATTACATGTGTTACACATATATGTCAACTAATATGCACTGAAAGCACTAGATTTTGAAAGAAAATAAATGAATGAATCCTTGTCCTCAGGGAGCTTACATTCTTTGGGATATAGCATTTACACTGGTAAAAATAGAGGGACCTGTGATTTCATTCTATAATGCATGTTGGCATCTTCTTTGCTTGGGTTAAACAATTTACCCAAAGTCATACAGTTAGTATGTGTCAGAGACAGGACTGGAAATCAAGGTCTTCTTGACTTCTATACTGGCCTTGTATCCACCAGATACCTACGTAGTGCAGTGGGTAGAGTGCTGGTCCTGAAGTCAGGAAGACCTGAGTTCAAATTTGGCCTCACACTTCTAGCTGTGTGACCCTAAGCAAGTCACTTAACCTCTGTTGGCCTCAATTTCTGTGAAATAGGGATAATTATAGCACTTACCTTTTGGTGGTTGTTGTAAGGATCAAATAAAATGATATTCATAAAGCGCTTTATAAAAATCAAAGTATTATCTAAATGCTACCTAATATTACAACAATAATTATTAGCTATTAATTATTATTAGGTTGGACTATACAAGGTGATACTGTCCATTCTTGGCTGTTGGTACCCTGAGTGGGGGTGGGGTAGGAGGTAAGCCCAGAGTTCACCTGTCTTCTTCCCCTGGAATTCTGGTCCTTCCCCCTCAGGGCTTTGAAATGGAAACCTTCTCAGCCCCTGTCTTTACCCAGTTTCGCCTCTCACTGGGCCTGACAGAAAACGACTACCAGAACTCCCTGAGTGAGACAGGCCCCTATCTACAGTTTGTCAGTAACTCAAAGAGCAAAGCAATTTTCTTCTTGACGTGAGTGTCATCAAGGGGTGCTGGGGAGCGGGGGAGACAGAAGGGCCGGTGGACAGGCTGGTCTCAGGAGCCCTGACTCATCTGTGTGCTGCCTTGTTCCA